>NC_054062.1:31756111-33006111 GCF_017639655.2 Falco naumanni | reverse complement strand
GCTGTAGCTCATTCCTGCTAAGTAGTTAAATAGCCCTGAGGAGTGTGGGATAAGGGGTTGATGGTGCAGGAGCAGCGTGGTCTGACCTCTGGAGGAAGGAGATACAGCACAGACAATAGAATCTGATCAACAGTAAAGCCTTGTTGCAGCTTCCTTGTTTGTCTGTGCTGCAACACATGTTCAAGTTACTGGTTGGATTTTTTATTTTATTTTTTTTATGCACAGAGCAATAGCTAGTGCAGGCTGCTGAGAGAGAGACAAATGCGTGTAAGTGGAGCTCTGCCTTTTCTTAAAGAAAGAAACCAAAAAATCATTCCTGAAGCTCTGCATTTCATTTTGCTGCAGTAAGAGCAATTGTTATCTTAGCTTGCTTGGGATAGGAAAGAGAAAGTCACTTGTCTGCTGCTCAAAAAGAGCACAGAGTTAGTCAGCCAAACTTGCAAATGAGCTGAAATCTGTCTAAATTCTTGCACATAGTTCCCTGAAGTTGTCTTTTTCTTCACTGGCATCACTCAAGAAATACAGAGCTTTCTATGGCAGGTGTTCCAGATCACCTCTCAGAAAGGCTGTTCAGGTTGGAGGGGCCTGGATGCAAAGCGCTCTGTAACCTTGAATTATACTGTAATCCCCTGGTTTCTGGACCTCTGTAGTCTTCCCCACCTTTCATCTGTCACTCCTTTACAATCTCAGCTCTCATATTAAGCAGTTAGAACAGGGCTGAGAATGTTTTTCTGAGCTCAGAAAAACAGATGGTGCATTTCGGGGGTAAGGTTTCCTAGATTTGTATTCTCTCGCCTCACCTTTACTTGCTGAAATAGGGAAAGTACATGCAATTTTTCCTTGAACAAGAAAATGCTACTGATTTGGACTTCAGTCAGTTTGCTCCAGATGAACCTCTTCATTTTGATGCACCAAAAACCTTTCAGAAGAGCAAGATAATTTTTTTTTTAAATGCATAACAGGTGAAAGTGCTGTTGTGTCTATGTTCATGTTAAAAAAGCTCTGAATCACTGACATTGCAGGTAGCATAAATTTTTCAGGGTGTGTGAACAACTGTTCCGCACTGGGGATGAAAGGGAACTGTAACCAATAGCCTTAAAAGAAATTCATGACCACAAAATGTGAAAGTTCCACATTGCAAGATTAGAAATGAAGTGAAAAAAAGAGAAGCCTCTGAAAATCAAAAGCAGCAAGTATCTTAATGACATAACATAGAAGAGCTTGTTCAACTTCCTTTTGGTTTTAAACACTGAGGAGAAGCATCACATGCAGGTTTACTTATATTTCAGATGCCCACTGTTTGGAGGTGCAGGCACTGGAAGGCAGTTGTGTTTTTGAAGAGGCATGTGTAGCCTGTGGAGTTGCTCTTGGCAGGGATGGGCTAGGTTTCTCTACCATGGTGGTGCGCTGTGTGGAGGATCCTTGAGTCCAAGAGACGTTTGGAGGAGAACTGGAAAGGGTAATACCTAAATTAGTTGTGCAAGTTTTCCCATTGGAATAGTACTGTATGTGTGCTAGTGGAGGACTGGTACGGTGGCACAGAGACTTTCTTTGTACTGGAAAACTATCTTGTTTCGATTACGTGGGGCAGTGGTGCTGAGGGCACTCCTTAGTCTTGTTCTGCTTACTTAAGATTGTGGTTTTATACATAAGTTTTCTTGAGGAAAATTACTACAGCTACGAAGAGATCTCTGAGAAATTGGGGGTGATAAAAGCTCTGTGATTTAACTGAAAGCAAAGGTATTTTTTGTATCATTTAAGTTGCAGTTAGCTTATGGCACAGGCCTTGTTCTTTTAATTTTGACCACTTATCTGTAGTGATGTAATTGTGGAGTGGATCGTGAAGAATGTTTAGATTTATTAAAGCATTTTATCTTGCACAAAGAATACCTTGATCCTTGGATTCCTAGGTAGGAATTTACTCAATAACTGCTCAATATTCTTCATTAAAAAAGATTTTTACTGATCTAAAAGCTGAGTGAGATGCAAGCAAAAGAATTGTACTTCGTCTTCCTGTCCATAAGCAATATAACATACCTAAACTTGGGCTGTGTTTGTGCAGGCTTGTATTGGTAGCTTCCAGAACTACGGCTTTATTTTTGTGTATGGCTACAGACAAAGCTAGCAAACTCAGAGGAGAATGAGTACAGTATATAATAAAAATTAAAATTAATTTCCAGAAATTTACTTATTAAGTTTACCACCCTTACTAATTAAATCACAAAGTATTTTTCCCTAAAATGTTGCTAGGGAGATGGAGTTAATTTTTCAAGAATTTATATGCATGGGGTAGGTTGGCAATAAGAACTATGAGGAATTTTGGAAAAGCCTCTGCATTTTAATTAAATCCAGCCTTTGAATTTTTACAAAGTAGTTTGAAAACAAAGCAAGACTCATTCTCAAATTACTCATTCTGAAGCCTCAGGACCGTTCCAGCTAATCAGGGATTTTTGGCTCTAAGTATTACACAAGCCCTAGGTATTAGACTAAAAGACATGTGTCAATGAATATATAGAAAATTAAACAGTGAAGTTAGTTTTTGTCTTCAAAAGTTATTAACCTTGTTCACCCATGAATAAAATGGAAGAAGAACTGTCAGAATATTTATTTAGGAATTAAATGCTGGAAATTAGCATGAATGTTACATGATAACTAATTGTCTGAAACAGTGTATAGTGACAGATGGCTTGTTACGATGCTTAGGGACTTTTTGTCATCTTCTGTTGTCAGATAAAATACTTGTCAGGAGTCAGATCTGCAATGATTGTGTGCTGATCAGGGTTTTATCAGGAAATTCATTTAGTATGGAAGTTGCTGCTCTTAGGAAGGCAAGCATGAAGTCAAAGGCTCAGCAGTCTCACTTACAATTGGAATTTAATTTGTGTAGCTGTTCTGGCTTCTGACGGAGATGATGTTCTTTCTTTATGAAGAGTGACGCTGAATATATGTGCTAAGCATGGCTGTACATTAAAACAAAGAAAAGCAGAGGCATGCTGGCAAATCATTGTTTCAGTCGCTGCTAAAAGATTTTTTCAAAAGTGCCTGAGTGACTGAGGAGTATGAAGGACTTGGGGCCCTTTGGAATGGGGCATTTAAATATTCAGAACTTTTCTTTCTTGTGACGTCAAAACTAAGATAATTTCAAAACAGGGAGAAAAAAGGGGATACATTGTCTTCAAGTGAATAAACACATACATGAGGTCAAGTTGCTAATTCTCTGCCTGACTGTGACTGGACCCTCAGTAATGAAGTCTGCCTCTGCGAGGGTTACAGAGTGCCACCCTCATAGCCTCTAAGGGATGTGGTCACTCTCATGCTGTTCCGTGCTCTGGTAATGAAACAGCCAAATGCCACCCACCCCAAAATTACTGTGCTTGGGACTTCCCATCTGAATTGCTATGACAAATGCTGAATTGCATTGGTGTCTACTTAAGGAACCTATGAATCATTGTGAGACAGTAGCACGGCCCCCATATCAGTCCATTCATGCAAAAGCGTACCTCTCATCTCCCACACCTGCCCCCGCCTCCCAACCTGGTGATTTCCCCTTACTTTGTGACTATTAGCCTCTTTTCCTTGTTAACAAAACTTCAATATTGCCTACTGGAAGGATTCTGGTGTCATTGAGACTTGTAAAAATATAATCCCTATGTATTAGCTTGTAGCTATGGTATTGGAAATGAAAAGAATGCACGTGACACTGTAGGTATCACAGGAAAAAGAAAATGCCAATGGTAAATGTTGTTTGTAGAACAGAATTGGCCATTTTGGTGATGTTTAGTATGCTGCAAACACTGCAGTGATTAGTCACCAGGAGTTAAAGATTTGAAAGAAAAAGCCTTTAACTTCTTTCAAAAGGTCACCTTAATTTTGCTTTTTGTCTGAACATAATATAGTTTAAAACAGTGAATGTTCTGTGCACTTCAGAATTTCTGTAGTTGAGGAACTTCTGTTCAGCTTCTAAAATTACTCACCAGTCAGTTTTGTAAAGCAGTCTTATAAATGATCTGGCACAGGACATATTCCTAAATACTCTTCTGTCAGCTAATAAACTCTTCACTGCTAGTCATGATGTACACAGATTTGTATACATGGCATGTGAAATTTAAAATAGGGCTTTTGTTAATGGCATTAAAATCGTAAAAGTAAGCAACAGCAGGTAAGCCCAGGAAAGTAAGGAGGAAAAAAGAACTTGAACTTTTATGGTCCTCCTTAATGCAAGGAAATCTCAGTGAGTCTGTTTTAGCAAATATGTAGGGACTTAAAAAAAACTGCTGTATTTACTGTTAATGAGAATATTGCTTGCAGCTTCCCACGCTCTGCAGTTAAGAATGACTCTCCGTTTTAAAGTTGTTTTAACATGATTTTCTTCTCATTTTGTTACGTATCGTAGATCACCAAAATTACTGCTTTGCTAACTTTTATCACAGTCTGGTAATAAAACTTAATAAAATCGGGAAACATCTAAAAGATGTAGCTAATGTATCCTAATGCTGCAAATGTTAGACCGTCAGTTACTTTACTCTTGAACAATAAAGTTTAACTCTTCTTTATGGAAGTGGAGACTTCACAAGAATGGTCTCCTAATGTAATGAAAACATGCTTCATCTGGGCTCTTAGTAGCTCTTCTATCATGTGTGTATGTTCTCTGCAAAAAGGTGATTTGTTTTGTGAATTTGTTTTGTGATGTGGATACGCCATAAACCCCACGCATATCTCTAAATAGAAATGAGGGTCTTTTCCTTCTGGCATACCTTGGTCTAACAGCTGTTTAGTCCTTAGCCTGAGACAGCATTTTAGAGAAGGCCGGTGATAGTAGCTGTTGTTATTACAGTAATTATTATTCTCTTAAATCCTGGTATTACCCAGAAGCTGCTTAGTTATGGGCCAGTGATCATTTTGTTAGGTCCTAGTGAAATGCCACTCTTTTCCCTCCCACAGCTGGCTAGGGAGTGCCGCACCACTGGATTATGGTGCTGCTTTGGAGAAAATCAAATTCCAAGCTGTCAAGGTGATCTGTGAATATAACACAGGAGAATAAGTTGGGAAGGAATGCTGAAGAACTGCCAGTGCAGAATTAGTGAACCCGGGGTTGTCCTGCACAAAATGAGAAAAGAGGCATATGCAAAGACAATCTTTCATTGGGTAAATGAAATTACTGTGGCCAAGCTAAAACAGAAAATAAAACAAAGTGTGTATGAAGTTAGAATAAATAATGTATGACAACTGGAAGAAGAGATAATTCATCCTTGTAAGAGTGGTTCAAACACTACAGGAAAGAATGCAAAATGTAATAAAAGGTAAACAATGTTATACTCTGTAAATGCTCAAGAAAATCAGTTAAAGCTCTGGAATTGAAAGAGGCCTCCTACAAGCCTTAACTACAAAAATTACGAGAAAATTTAAACCACAAAACAAAACCCAAGTGAAAAACTCACTTATTCAGTGCAGTGGAAGTTTGTTGCTTCATTGAGGCATCTTCATAGCCAAGGGTTTATGAAGGTGGATGGTCAGGAAACTCTCTTCTTCAAGACACTCTGAGGAGGGGAGATTATACATCAGGGTTAGAACTGGAAAAAATCAGTTATGAGGTCAGTCCCGTTCCAGGCTACATCAATTAAAACCAATTTTCAGCCTTATGCTGATGTGAATGCTATCCTGGTCAGCTTGAATCCTGATGACTACAAGTTTCCATTGCTAGATTTATGTAACAGGGTCACAGAAGAATACAGTGACTGTTAGTATTCAAAAAGCTGAAACAAAAGGGAGATTCTAGCATGGTTTCTTAAGGAAATAGCTTTTCAGTGACAGTGCTTTGTGAGCATGTGTTTCCATGTCTGGCTGTCAGTCCCTTTCTGCCAGCACCAAGTAGCTTTGCAGTCTATTGACTGACTGCAGCAATAGGCTGATGGCTTACCGATGCTTACGTTCTATAGAAACCCTAGAAAATTATATTGACAACCTGAAGGGATATATATAGGTTCTGGCCAGCTAGCCAGTCAGGATTTGTATATGTCTATGCTGCCTATTGCTCATTAACTTCATTAACTTCAGTCCTGAGGGATCTTGCAAAGTATGGTGACACAGATCTGAGATACTGGGAATGGTTTGGGGATCAGTTTTAGTCATACGCATTAGCTAAAACATAGCATAACTAAAAGTGAAAAAACCAACAGGCTTTGATCAGGTATGCATGATGTAGGCTTGCACAGAGGGGAAAATGTAAGCATGCTGTTTATTCTGGAAATACAGAATGTACAGCAAAGCTATAGAAGAAAGTAGAGACTAAAAAAATCACAGGGAAAGGAGGTAATCTGAAGAGCACTGTCTTGGAAAGTGTTAAGAATCATTGTATAAGAAGAATAGATTATCCTGAATGTTAATTAATAGGCTTGAAATGAAAAGGTTCACTCTACACCCTATCAGACTCTATTGATCAAACTGAGGTTACAGGTAGCATAGATACTAGATTTGTAAAGTGCTTCCAAATGGCAAGGTCATTTAGAGAGCAAATGGAAAACCATCTACTGTGAAGCACTGAGGAAAACACCAGGGGCAGATCCAGTCAGAAGTAATGGATGGAATCTGATGAAAACTGGAGAAGTAATAAAGGTGATTTGTGTCTTGGGGAAGAGTAATGAGGGACATCACTAGATGACTGACACTCACATGAGGGTAAATGCATATGCATGACTGGACATTACAAATAGGAAGAGAAAAAGCAGCTGAAATAACATTATAGACAATGCCATTGAGAGAGATTTGTCAAAAATAAAACGTGCTGATTAGATGTCAGGTACCCCAAATGCCAGAAATACATAGTAATATTTTGTCCTATTTATTTACACTTTAACAATGTTTGAGAACTCCTGCTAGGCATGTAATCACTTTTATAGTTACTTATGATCACTGCAGCAGTGGTATGTGATTAATTATTTTCCAAAGTGATTTGGAATACCTTGGGTATTAAAGGCATAACCCCAGATTTTGTTCTTTGGGCTCCCACTCCATTCCATCATGCAGATAAGGTACGTCATTAAGACTCAAATGTCAAGAACCCATGAAATGTGGACACGGGTCTAAGGTGGAAGATTTTACTTGGCTAATCATTGTTATAAATTCTAAATCAATTAGTTATTTGAACTTCAGTAGCCACCCATTCTAAAAAGAATTGTATTCCTTTCAATGCTTAAAATGCCACGCTGAATACTCAGTGTCATGCACAAATCAAGTTTCAAGTTACTTAGGCTTCTGCTTATGTTTTTCTTGATTTTCAAATAATTTTATTTTATGTCCGGTTTAAGAAATGTTGGTCTGATGCTTGTGTTGCTACTCACTATTTATTTGCTTACTTGTTTGTGTAATTTTTATATATTTGATCTTTTTGGTCTGCAATGAATTAAATGATTGTTCCAAAGTTGATTTATTCTTGGCAATTGTTTATTTATAAATGATACTCAACGATCTGTCTTATGTGACTAGGAGAGTGATGGTGGTCTTAGGTTTTCCTTTGTCTTGCAAAACCTTTGCTGTCCACCAAAGAGCCTGAGAGTAATAAGTAAATCAAAATGTTCTAGTCGGATTGCTAGTTATATGAAAAGCAACGGGTGGTGTATGGAAGTGCAAGAAAATTGCTAGAATATTTTATCTTTTTCAAGGAAGATGTATATATCCCTCTGAACAGTACATTAGCCTCTGTTGAAACAACACAGCAAATACAAGAGGTGTTAGCTCAACCGAGAGCGCTTAGACTGTGGAGTTACAGGACTGAGGTTCTGTTTTGTATGACCAGTGTGGCAAATAAAGTCAGAAAAGCCAGCAGTCTGTTGACAGAATAGTAGCACTTACTTGTCCCTATTAACATGAGAAATGTTCATCATTAGCAGGCATCCCTTATGTGAAGATTCAGAAGGTATGTTTTAGAAAATCATGCTAAGACTGTTTGTCAGAGATTATGAAACCAAGACTAGATGTCATTAGTGTTAATGCTGAGTGAATTTATGGTGTGTAAAAAGTACATGAAGTACAGAGGATAGCAGAGAGACCATAAAAATGTAGTTACACTTACCTAAACAGTTGGAATTTAAGAGTTTTCAACTCTGAACGTTGGCAAGAAAGCAGAGTGATACTGCTCTACTTTGGGACTATTAAAGGATCAGAAAATGTGCCAACCCTTTCAGCTACATTAAAAAGCCTGAGGAAAGGAAGGGACCAGATGTCCTTTGACACCTGGGGTTAGACCACTCGCTCTGTGTGTGTCACCAGGACTTAGCACCACCAGGTGATGGTGAACCTGCATATTGCTGATGCAGCTGTGAGAGGTTTCAGTGTTAACCTCTGGCTAGGCCATCTTGGATAACATTTCTGCCCTAATCATCTGTATGGAACCATCAGCTTGGTTTTAGACAGCTGAATGATCCAGGAGTGGCTGGATTCCTTCTGAAGTTCAAGCAAAGCCAGTCGCAATGATTTGGTAACTGGAGAGATTTTGGAGATGGCTGTGGCACAGATGCCTGCACAGAGAAAGTTGCCTAACAGCGCAGGGTCAGCAGAGACCCATTCTCTGAAGGTAACTTGGATAAATGGCTGAACACCTTTGAGCTAGTAAACTTGCTGGTCATTTTTCTTGCAGTTACTACTGGCCTTCAGTTCAAGACTCTCAAACAGAAGGCATTAAGAGGGCTGCCTAGTGAGATGTGTTCAGCTAATTAATAATTTTGTATACGTGTTTAATTAAATGCTAAGCCATAGCACTGGGCCAGAAGTTTTGAGTACAAGTTGATAAATCAGTCATTCCCAGACTGTGTGTTTCTGGAAGTATGTCCCATTTGTAAACAGCTGATTAATGCAGGTTTACAAAATCAACAATAGCTGTCACTCCTTGCCTCAGAAGGCTTCTGAATTGATGTAACAACTTTACCTTTTGGAATGAATGAATTAAACTAGGGTATTAGCCACCTTTTGTGCTGGTTCACATATTTTAAAATAGAAATATTTACATTCAAATTTAAGATTCAGTAGCCTACCATAGCAAATCCATTGTAAGTTCTAAAACATTTTATTTTAAATTGAAGCATAGCAGGGGATTTTGCAGCCAGCTCTGCTCAGAGTGGATAAAACAGTAATCAAATTTTAAATGTCTATTTGTCCTTTCTTCTGTTGTATACATAATTGATAAATTAACATTTTAATAGAACTGATGTCCTGTATCTCATTCAACCACTCCATGGATAGGTGGATTATTCTTGTTTTTGCTGTAAGAAACCTGAGAAGTGTGTACTTTTCTACTAGAAAATTCCATAGTAATTAGAGAATCATACAACAAGAAATACCTAGACTTTCATGATATTTGAGTATGAATTGTATGTCGCTGTTCAGGGTTAGCTCATGAGCATGTCACCTTCTTTACTATCACTATCTTCTGTCTTTTAATGTTCATGGTGCAGTGTCCTGAATCCTGAATGCCTTTGAAAAATATTCTTTCGGTATATGTAAATCAAGGATTTGTTTCCAGTGTGTAGCTTGATTTTTTCTAAGGCAGATTTTTTATACAGGTTTTTTCTAGCATGTTTTTATTTCATTAAGAGGAGAAAGTGTTGGCAAAAAGGGTACAAGTTATATATTTCCTTGTATTATATGTCTACCTAAAAGCTATTGTGTCGATTGAAGTTGATTTTGTGTAGAACAGTACTTTGCCATAAGTAGAGTAAGGGAAATTAGCTGAGCAGATAATCTTTCAAAAGCGTGCTATCATGTAAAGCTGAGAATATACCAATGATTGCACAAAAGCCTGCAGAGCCTAAGTAGGCCTTGACATCAACCTCATCAACCTCATTTTATAAACCAATAAATGCATGAAGTTGGAATAGCATAAAGCTAACAAAGGTGATGTTCACAAGCCAGTTTTTTGAAGGCATGATGTTTGGCGTTACCCCTGAAAGCTAAAGATACACAGTAAAGCCAGGAAGGAAACGTGTGCAATCCCTAACTGGGGAGAAAGGCTGATATCTCTGTGAACTTAACAGCCCATTCCAGTACACCAGACCAGCCTGCCCCAGGTCGGCCTGGGAAGCATGTTGTAAACAGTGTGGAGGAGCCTGCTCAGAGGAGTCATCAACCTTGCAAATACTTTTTAGAGTTAGCACTTCTCTAACAGACCTAGATCTAGGAAAAAAGAGAGCATACTGAGGCAGGGCAGTAAAACTCAGGGATGCTGAGGAGCCTCTGAGAATTTGGGGAGGTACCCACATAAGCACAAACAGCTTTTTAGCAAAAAAAATTTTGGGGTAAACAGCTGCACAAACACAAACCCCAAGTATAAAGGGAAATGAGAGCAAATCAAAGCAGAACTACTAATAATGCTAAGGAACACAAGGAAAACTACCATGACTTGCCAAAGTAGTTTTATTCAGTTTTTTTAAAACAAATACTACTTTGCCTATATAGCATTTTGAAAAGTGTACTCAATACTGTTTCACTCCATAGAATGATTCTCCTAGTAGTGTTGGACGCTTGGGGCAAAAATATGTGTTCAATAGTAAAGGTGCATTAAATATTTAGCACTACTGTCTTAACCAGTGACTACAATGTGTCTGTGCTATAGCAGCCATTGTCGATTAGCAGAACTGGGTGATTCCTCATCTGTTCAAATTGAGATGAAACCTATGAGGTAATAGCTGGAAACAGTGAAACAACAAGAATGGAAGAGCATTTTCTTTACCAGCTACATGATGGGACCTGTGATTTTTAAAGCAGTAGAATTATTCTCTTGGAGATCAGTTTGTAATCCAACCCAGACTAAAAAAAATTTGCCACTTTAAAGAGTGGTGGTAAAATTTGCATTTATGTATTTACACTTGACAATTAAAAAAGCCTCAGAAGTTTAATTTCCCTTGTGTATTAGGCACTGCATTAATAGGATAGCTGAAAGAATACCTACAATTTCAAAGCAAATGTCAGTGAATATTTAAGTACAATGTTATAAAACATTCACAAAAATTGTTACTTTGGAATGGCTGGTAGCAAGAGACACAGCAGCAAATCTTCAATAGTTTTGTCAAAGCAAAACAGGGAGGTTTTGCCTATTCTAGAATGAGGATGTTCTAGGAGCAAATGGCCAAGGGGAATAAATCAAAACTCCCTTCCACAGTATGCTATAATGCACAACAATTTCACTGTACTGCAGTGTATTCTATAATAGCAGGATTTGGGTTGGGTTTGGCCATAGCTGTGGGAAGCTTTTGGGGAATCAGGGAACCCCCTGATACTCGTGGCCTTGCTAACAGAAAAGACAGACCAATGCATCAAAGTGGTGTCAAGCTAAGAGTCCATTTCTTATACTTTAATTACTTTACAAATATGATGAGCAGGTGACTTCTTCCTAGCAAAGGCCCATACTCATACCTTCTGCTATATTAATGGATTTTTTCACATAAAGGAATCTTGGCTGTCTTTTTAATCCTAGCATTTCTAAGTTTTAGCAGGCTCCTCTGCTGTATCCCAGCCTGGGAGTAAATTGTGGAAGACAAGGATGTCTTTGAGTATTGTAAGCAAGTTTTTTGTTTGCTCAGACAAATAGCAAGCTGATGACTATGAGTATTGCCATCTTTTTAATGATATTTGTGGTGTAAGTATTCCCCATGTTCTGCATAACCACATTTTGAGATGTCACAATTAGATTAGATTCAGTCAATATCTGAACTTCAGAAAAAAGATCAGGATACTTTTTGAAAAAGATTCAGACTTGCATTTTAAATATAGATGACTTAAGGAGAGAGGAATGATAGTGAGCAAATTACATTAATGTTGATAAGCAGTGAGGTTTCTTTTTGGTTTTGTACATTAGGGATTAGAGCTATTAAAAGGGCTGGGCCATTTGTGATTGTTAAATATCACAAGTACATTATCTGCAATGACAGTGCTAACAGCTTCAGCAGAATCTTCTTTTAATTTCAATGGGTTAAGGCAACCATTTTGTCTGCTTAAATATTTCAATTTGACACAGTGTTGTGCAGTTCCTGTCCTAAGCTTGTGCACTCTTCTCAATTCCAAGGCCTGCTGTATTCCAGAGCTACCTGCAGACACATGCTGTACAAACACTTGGGCTGAAATGGAAGAGGATACTGTTACTACAGGTTGTAATACAAGCTGATGAATGGAAAAGATTCAGTCGCTCTTCTTGTTGCTGCTTCCTTTCAGGGAAACATACTTTATAATATCGGCATTTAAATGATTTTTTTAAATTTATTTATAGCACTACACTTTTAGTAATTGAATTATACAAAGAATACCTAAAAGCTCACAAGTGTTATGTTGTGAGGGTTTTTTTGTAAGGAACAGAACAAGTATTATATTTTTGTATAGAGCACAATCAACCTCTTTATGCAGTCTCTGCAGCATTATTTTGCTATCTTGGGAACCCAGATGGGTTTTTTGAATTTACTTCAAGCTGAAGAGACTTCGCCTGAATCTCAGAAGTCTTAGATTAGTGTAAATACTGCACTTGTTTTGGTGCTTAATTCTTCTTTCTGGAGATCATGAGAGGTAAAAATAATGCCCTGCGTTTGACAAGCATATTGCAAATCAGAACAGAACCTTGATCTGGACTTCCAGAAGGCAGAGGCTGATGAGAAATCACCAGTAACTCATCCTTTATTCTTTCCGAAACACATTCCAATAATATTTTGAAATTGCTCATGGGCAAAACTAAGCTAATCCCTTCTCAAAGCACCTGGAAAAAGGCTTCAGAACGAAGAGTCAGTAAGGATGAGTCCCCTACAATGACAGAGGGGACCACAACTCCATTGCTGGTCATGACTGCCCAGCGGTCTTTGCTCCTCAAAGAGGTTTGCCCTCCCTCAGCTCTGCCAGTGGTTGTTGCATCCCAAGCCTGACCTGGGTATGCATGAACAGTTCTCATGGACGGATTTGTTCATCCTGTATCACTTTGACAAAATCCAGGCTCAGGAGCATTTACATGAACAGCTGTAGTAGAATATCTTGGAGGGTATGGTAAGCAATAGCAGAGGCAACAATACTTCATGTGGCTAAGAGAAAGTGTGGACTCAACTTTACTGTATGCCAGGAGTATGGATGTGAAGAATCATGGCAGATTTAGTTTGAAATACTAGCATCCCTCTTCCAACTTCCCTCCAGCCTCAGTTTCCCATTTTCTCTGCTAAACTTCCTACATTTCATCAGTATGGTTGAATAGTGAAACAATACACCCTGAAAATAGCTTCCCAGAATATGAAACAGTTATTTTTGAGCACAAATAGCTCTGCATGGAATTGAGCTGAGTGAGGGGAAAAAAGTTCGAGCCAAGTTGCTTAAGCTAAAAATACCTTCTTTCATACTCCAAGACAAAACAAATGCATTGTTGCAATATGACCTTGGTCTGGCCTTGTGCAAAACCCAACGTTCTCCTGCATGTGAATCAAATTATTTTGTGTAGTTAGAGATGGTCCTCACATTATTCCTACGTGTTTTGCATAATAGAGTGCAGTATGTATACTGAAAACCAAACCAGGTTTATGATGATGTTTTTCCAATCAGTGTGTTGTTATTAAGTGTTCAGTGGTAGAACAATGACCTCTGTACCTTGAAAATTTCCTTCTTTTTGGTAAAGAAGAAAAGTGTTTCTGCTGTGCCTGGTATTGACCACTCTTTCAAGGTCATCATCAGGAACCTTCTTTGTTTATAACAGTCAGGAAGATTTGCTAGGAACATACAGAAATGGTTTTGGTATCTGTTAGAGGATGGTATTTCATACTGCTTCTAACACTTGATTTTAAATCCTTTCCATTCAAAGTAAAAGAACTCATTATTTCTTTTAGCTGCAATACAAAACATGACTGTCTCATTTTCTCCTTTACGATCATAATGATTTTTAGAATAGAAAACAGTAGCTTATTGTCTGTTATTTTGAAGTGATCCCCCTTTTTGTTTGCAAATAAATAGCAGCCCTGAAATATTTAATTGATTTTGTTTAGTATGCTTATAGCAGGCAACAAAAATATTTATGTCATTGTCACCAGTGGTATCTTCTGCATGGAGCTGTAATTCAATATAATTTTTCTCAGGAAGTTATAAAAGGGTTTATGAAATGAGAGTGAATACTGCACATAGTTCACCAAGACTGTCAAAGCATCCACAGTGCTGAATATATTTGCTAGTTCTGTACTGGGTTAGTACTGCCTCATGTCTTGATGTTTTGGAGTATATTTGCATATAGCCAAAAGAAACCCCCAAAATGTCTAAACCCACCACATTTTGAAATGAAATATGAATTTTCTATCAGAATTTGACATAGAAAAATTGTGAGAATTGTATCCATTTATATAAATTCATGTCTATGTACAGATGTGCTGTAGACACCATTATATATTTTTAGAATCTGGGGCATTGATACTCATTTGTAAGTCAGAGTATGTTATTTATATTTGATCACCCAATATTTGCCCATTTTTTTCCTAACAAATAAAACAAATCCATATACATTTACATGCACCACACCCACACCCCGCCCCCCTCACACTTTAAAGTCATACAGTATTATCTGAGGACATTACTTTTTACCTGATTTGTCTTTGAGTTCTGTTTATGTAACCTACATCACTATGTTACCGGAGAGCATGCTGTCCAACTAGACTGCACACAGAAGCTTGATTCAGTATAAAAAAAATCAGTATGATTCATCATAAGAATAAAGAGGTACCACATGCAAAGGTATATGTTTATGTACTTTGAACACTTTTTGTCTTTTATTCTCTGACATTTCCAGCTATCATCAAGAATATATTGAATGCTCCCCTCTCCATTTAACACCATAGGTTTCAACTGCAATTTATCATTCCTCAGGAATGCTATTTAAATTTCACCTTGTTTCAAAGTCTTATTTCACAATGAGAGTGGTAAATGGTATAAAGTATAAATATCTGCTACTGTTAAAGCAACAAAATGTGCACTTAGGTCACCTGCTTCTTTTTACCAAATCTTTTTCAGGAACTTGCCAAAGAAATCCAGCGAGCATGCTGGTGTTAGGAGAAACAGTACATATATCTAAACTTTTTTTCCCCAGTCTTCCAGTGCAATAAATGAACTAAAAAGTATGTAACAGTTTTCTTATCAAACTTTTTCAGTATTTCTTTTCTTTATGGGTCAACTTCACCCCTTGCATAATTTTTGAAAATGTGAGTCTACCTACTGCTTATGAATATCAGATTCTTACAGTAATTATTTCTTGTAAAGGCATATGCTTTAGAGGCCAAGACTGAAGATATTGTTCAAGACCTTTGACATACAAAATAAAAAATCTCCCCACATCCTACTGAGCTGTTTTCAGATGTGTAGAGAGTAATAACGTGCAGGAAGTGTCAATGAAAGCTGTCTTTACTCCATCTTTTTGTACTGACTATTTTTCTGGCTGCTTTTATTCTAACCTTTGAGTATCTATTGTAAATTGTTCTCTGTATTTGCCATAATCTCATAACAGAAAAAAATTGTGTTCTTATTTAAAAAGGCACAAGACAACAGACAGAGGTAGGAAAGGTATTGTGAAAGAGGGGTCTCTCTGGTTAATCTCCCCATGTGATTTCCTACACTTCTCCGACTTACAGTGCTACTGACTTAGAGAGTTTCTCTTTTTAAGTAGTGTTCACAGTTAGGTATTTCTATGCTAGATTTTTCTGCTTGGGCCACAGATTTCTGGTTTTCCTAATTGGGAAGTGGAAAGACATGCATTTCTTCTGAGCAGGATGCAAGGTGGAGCTGGATTCTCAGTTTCTCCCAGTGCTTCTGAACACAAATCTATAGAATTTAGCATCAGATGTCCTGTGCCACTTGGGCTTTATGGCAGTGATCCTGGGCCCTGAGGAAGCTGTTACTAGGCTTGGCAGGTTTAAAGACGAGAAATTCATATTGTGGAACATTTGGAAATGGCAACTGGGCTGTACTGATAACTGAAAGGGAGTACAGATCTTTTTCTTTCGAGGCAGAATGCAAGACTAGGGACATAGACTGGACTTCTTTGAACTCTCTAGAAGTACAGATATTTTACAGATTTGAAGAATGCATGAAGAATTTACAAGAGAAGAGTTCTTATCCCTAGTTTACAAAAGTCTCCTGTGCACAAAAGACTACATTGTCCTGCAAGTTATATCACTTGGTCTGATAAAGATAATGCTATTTACTTAAAAACCTTATCTTGCCTGTGTCTGTAACCCATTGTGTCTATAGCAAAATACGAAAGCATTGCATGGGAGAGTGAGTAAAAAGGCATTTGTAGCCTGGTCCTCAAAAGATAAGCTTCTGTTATGGGTTTCATCATTAGTTGATCTAGAGGATTTCAAACTAGAGAGATTCTTTAGCAACTAATGGTGACTTAGTGAGAGTCTGAAAGAACCCAGTATACTGGTTTTAACTTGGCTTTTCATGTTTATGTGGCTTCTAGTAGCCTTATAAACACCTTGTAGCCACAACAGGGATTTTAATCACAGTAGCTTGTACAAATTCTTCTTTAAATAAAACTGTTCTCCCTATTTGGAAGGGGAGTTGTCACTCACTTTCCTCTCTACCTCTGGGTCTGGCCAAAACAGCTGAGACCTGACCTTGAATTGGTTCTAGTTTTGGATGCAGTGTTTATAGTACCTAGTGGTTCATTGGGTGCTTTGTTATGGAAAACACTAAATAACTGTGAATTATAAATGTCAGTATTTTCTGAGTTGTACATTTTGTAAAAGTGATTCTTTAGCACCATATTTTTTTCTCTTCCCATTGACATCAGCATTATGTATTTCCTTGCTACCCTGTGGAAGTGTTAATAATAATTTTGGCAATTGCCCATGTTTTATTATGTTGTAGGAAAGTTATTATGAGTGCTATTGACAATAAAATCTTGCTTTACCACTGTTTTTTCAAAACAGTTGCGAAGAAGCTCATTTGAGATCTTGTGCAGCTATAGCTTTTTATAGAAGGGAGAATGTGGTTTGCATTATTTGTAGCCTAATTGGAATGATGATGGATGTCACCTCTTAATACTGACTTGCTAATTGCCACTTACAATTTTTCTAGAACTTTAATATCTGTGGTTCTCCTTTTACATACCCAAGCTCAAGTCAGTCACAGGAAGAGGAATCAGCATTACCAAATTTCCTTCTTCAATCACAGTGAAAGTGCTTCTTTTCTTCTGAAAGAAGAAAACTGGAAATTGGAAAACATGATAAGGATAAGAAGTGGTGGTGTATTGTAGGTCAGTGCATTTTTATGTGTTGATAATAACCTCATGTTGAGTAAAAAAATAATGCTTTTGTTAACTTACTGCTTTACAGGATAACGAGTCTTAGGTGTGTTGAAGCAGGTGATGTTTGGACAGTATCAGTTGTGCTCTGAAGCAGAAGGGTTGCAGTAATGCAAGCCACTAAGAAACCTAACTCAAAGGCTCTATGGGTCATATGGGAAAACCCAATAAAGATACTGTGCTCATGCTTCTGGCTCTCTTGACAATGAAGTAATTATTGCAGTACGTCAGAACGCAGGTTTGTGCAGATCTCTATTTGTGTATTTATGTGATTGGCTCAGAGGATCATTGGATCAATATGGCCAAGTTTTGTACAGAACTTGTGACGAGCATGTTTTTGAAGTTGGCAGTGTTACCTCTTCTCACGTTAAAGATTTGGCCCCTGGTTTAGCATACACTGCACACCTGAATGTGTTTCTAATATTCCTCAGCAACTTTTCCAAAGACAGGACTGGAAGACAGTCCCTGAAAATATTCCAGAACTGTTTTAATTTAACAAATCAGGCGAAGATATCTTATGCTGAACCATATGTGGAATCAAAGTTAAACTAAGGGATTTTTAGTTCCTTGGCCTGTGTTGGTGGAGGTGAGGAACTGTGTATCTTAATCCTTGAAGCATGTTTTTTAGACAGAGGAGTAAAATGGAGATCTTGCAGGGAAGAAGCTTGTGGGGAAGGAAGAAGTCTGCTTTGTGATAAAGCCGTGTGAAATCTCAGTGTAATGGCTTGAATAATTTTAATGTTTGAGCTGTGCTTATTTCTTTTCTGGGAGACATGGTTCTTTGGAGAAGCATACTATGGTGTGGTGACAGTGTCATTCATACTGTTTTTTAAATTTTTATTAATTAATTGCCTTCATTGTTATTTCTGTCACTCTAGGGCATAAAGTACCCAATAAAAACTATGGGTAAGCATTCCTGAGCTATTTTCAAATTGCATATATAAAGACAGTGGAGTAGAAAAAAGTGAATGCAGAGTATGTCCATGAGCAATGAAAGGAAAACCTATTAGGTGCTTTGATTTCTTTTGGGTTTTTTTTTTTCATGTTCTGTGTTTCATTTGACTGGACATTGCATTGAGATAAAACACATTTCAATTATCTATAATGGGAAACCAAATTACATTCTTCAGAGGACATTCTGATAATACAATACATGCAGGAGAATGTAAAATGATACAGTGTATTGCTGAATTCTTATTATATAGTAGCATGATCTCCATTGTTCTGATTTCTTGATGATGAGTCACAGGTATGCCTGGGACTGGATTACATTTCTATTGTAAATCTGTCGAACACATAGCAGCCTTAAGAATAATGTACTGTTGTGTCTCTTTTTTATTTAGGATGTATTTTAATGGATGTGGTTTTGTGAGCTAGACAGCTCTGGAGACCATGCACATATCAAAGTGACAAATACCTGGCTGTTAAAGTCCTGTGTCATATTCATGAGGAAAACCAAGATCTTTCTTTTCCATAGACTGTACAAAGTCATCACCTTTGGGGGCTGCCCTGGATAGCTACACACATAATCTTGTTTACCCGCAGCATTCTTGAGCTGCACAGAGCTTGCATTCAGCTTTGATGGTGATTCTCACCATTAAAAACCTTCAAAGCAAGCTGTGGTCTGTGGCTTTTGATGCTCACCTGTTCCTTAATGCCTGTGAGGTTAAGGTATGGCAGCCTATAGAGCAGGCTTCTTGTCTTGCAAGAGGCAGCAAGCAGCTTCATTGTCATTAAAATACTTTACTAGGTCTTTCAAAAGAATGAAAACCAGAGTTGACAGGGTAGATTATGAAATGCATGGAAGTGAATCAATATTACTGTTTGACATAGTGGGCTTTTTTAAAAATTTATTTTAATACCTTCTGCTTAGTACCCAAATGAATTGAATTTTGGCATTTAGGCACTTGATTGGTGGGAATATGATTTTAAGATGCTGTATGTTGGTTCCTCTTGTGGCTAGGAGGTTGACATGCCTTGAGGGATATTTGGCAGTCCTCAGAGCATCCTAATGAAATTGGCTTGGTAGGTGACAGTGCTGAGAATATTTCATGTGCCCCAAGAGCCTGTTCAGGATAATCCCTTACTGGCATGGAGCAGTGTCCCACGGCCGTTGGGAGAACTTGTAAGACAGAAAATAAGAAATGTTTTGAGTTGTATTTATCTGACACCTTGCTGCTCAGACTGCATGGCTGGTATGAAATCATAAACAAAGTTGCTACACATGCTATACTCAAAGGAGTTTCAGGGGTGGTTTAGCAGAAAATGAGATCTGGCCATTTACCAAGCCAGGCATTTGTCTGCTCCTGATGCCATGGCAGATAGTCTACAGAGCCATCACACACGGCAGCATGTAGGAGCATGCTGGTCCTAGGTGGTCACCTCCATGTTCTGGAAGAATGTTTTGGAGCTTGGAAATGGCTTTTTGGTCTCAAAACTGGAAGCTGTTGTGCTTGTACCTGTGGTGTTTTGACCCTGGCTGAATGCCAGGTGCCCACCAAAGTCGCTTAATCACTTCCCTCCTCAACTGGACAAGAGAGAGAAAATATAATGAAAGACTTGTGGGTTAAGATAAGGACAGGGACATCACTCAGCAGTTTCTGTCACTGGCAAAACAGACTTGACTTAGGGAAATTAGTTTAATTTCTTACCATTCAAATGAGAAAAAGCACCTTCCCCCCACCCCTCCCTCCTTCCATGGCTTAACTTAATTCCCAGTTTCTCTATGCCCTCCTCCTGAGAGGCACAGGGGAACAGGGAATGGGGGTTACATCACATGTTGTTTCTGCCCTACTTCCTCCTCACACTTTTCCCTTGCTCCAGCACGGGGTCCCTCCCACAGGAGACAGTTCTCCATGAAATTCTCCAACCTGAGTCCTTCCCACGGGCTGCAGTTCTTCACACACTGCTCCAGTGTGGGTCCCTCCCATGAGGTGCAGTCCTTCAGGAACGGCCGACTCCAGCGTGTCCCCCCTGCGGGGTCCCCAGCCTGGCTAGCAAACCTGCCCCAGCCCGGGCTCCTTCAGTGCAGGCCTCCCACAGGGTCACAGCCTCCTTCAGGCATCCGCTTGCTCTGGCATGAGGTCCTCCATGGGCTGCAGGTGGAGAGTTGCTCCACCGTTAACCTCCATGGGCTGAGGGGGACAGCCTGGCTCACCATGGGCTTCACCGCAGGCTGTAGGGGAACCTCTGCTTTGGTGCCTGGAGCCCCTCCTCCTCCTCCTTCCCTGACCTGGGTGTCTGCAGGGTTGCTGCTCTCACATAGTCTTACTCCTCTCTTCAGCTGGTGCCCCCCCTTCTTAATACATTATCCCAGAGGTGCTTTCGCTGTCACTGATGGCCTTAGTCTTGGCCAGCGGCAGGTCCTTCTTGGAGCCGGCTGGCGTTGGCTTCATTGGACATGGGGGAAGCTTCTGGCATGTTTTCACAGATGCCACCTCTGTAGCCCCCCCCACTACCAAAACCTGGCCATGCAAACCCACTACATGTACCTCAAAGAATAAATTAAATGCAAGAAGAGCAAGGGACTTGGAGAGATAAAAATATACAGGTCAGTGGCAATCTTTTCTATTTACCATAGTGTTGGGAGTTTCTATGTTAAAGGAAATAAAGAGAACAGTTATTGTCTATCCATGTGAGAAAACTTCCAGGTATTTAGTTAGTCAGCACAGACTGGTAATTTGCAATTTAGAAAGAAAATGTTAAATATTGTGGAAATGGGCCACAACAATGTCAGAGTTCTCAATGTAAAAATTTTCTTCAGATTTTGTGGTCAGAGCTTTCTGACTGTTTCTAGAGATGAAGAGGGAGGGAATGCTAGGCTCTTCCTTAGCTGAATCAAGTTAATGAGGTTATGGATACACCCTCTGTGGGTAACTAAATCTTTCAGTGATGTGTAAAAGCACACACAAGCACATTCCAAGTTTGTGTTAACATTTCTGAACAAAACAGACGTCTTTTGCAAGATCTTTCAAGTCAAGCAAGACTTGAAGACTTGCAAGCTTATGTTACCCTGTAAAGAAGCTTTTTATTTGTGGTGTTTGAGTGGAATGGCTAGATGCATAATCAGTTATGTTCAAGACAAATGAAAGCTGGGAGAAAATAAATTTAGAAAGAAATTGAACATGGGTTTTAAATTAGGTGATTTAAAGGTGAAGTATGAAGAAGTGCGTGGCATTTTGCAGATTGATACATTAAAATATATTGAAATAATTTTTTGTAGTCTTCCCTTCTCCTCTGATTTTTTTTAATAACACTGAAATGCTGTTTCTTCATTTTTTGCTTTACTGAAGACCTTACCAAGATCTTTGGATAACTGAATAGTGAGCAGCCTAAGCTGCACTCTTCCTGTCTCCACCCTGTGGAGAGTGCTCTTTTGCCAAAAGAAACACAGAGACATCCAGCCCCTCCAGAAGAATGGTACTACATATGGCTTTATATGTATTTAGGACTAGAAAGTCAAAAAGTTCTTTCTAGATGTGAAAGGATTAGGTTGGCCGTACTCACATCTGTTGAAGAAAGGAATCTGTTTCTATTTTTGTACAGTTTTTGTTTTTTGACAGGTAATGGCCTATAAAAATAAAATGCCATTGCAGGACTAAGTGTAAAAATTTTAATTTCTAAAATATATGCCACTTGTGACACACAGAAGTGTGATAGAAATTTACTCCTTTTAAAAATAGTATTTGTAAGTTTCTTTTCAAGAAGAGTCATTATCTTAATTTTAATGAGTGAACTAGTTTCTGCATTTTTAATGGCATGCTATTCTGAAGTTCAAAAATAAGTAACAGGCAGTATGTGTTATATTCCCTCTTTGTATACAAAGGATATAATTTGCACTGAAGGAAGTGGAGTGTCTTTCTGGAAGACAAGGAGAGAAAAGAGGGAATTGTGTGCTTATTTCCTTTCCCTCACTTACACACTGTGTATTTCTGTAGATTAAGTGATGCTAAGAAGGAACAAATCTTATGCAGAGATTGTGCCCACACTAGAGGGGAGTTTCACCTCCATCTTCATTTTAATTCCTGAGTATTAAAAATCTTTTTTCTGGGTTTCTTGTATCAGGTGTTGTGAAACTATTGACTTCTGCTATTCCAGCCTTATGAAGAAATCACTGTGTTTTTTTCTTGTGAGAAGGTGGCAACATCTCACCAGTTGTCATAAGAATGAGGAAAATTCCAGGTGTGGTTAGTATCACCCTCAGAGGTCTGAAGTTGCATCCTTACAGTTACATCTGTTCTAATACTGCTTCTATTCACCCGAGTGCTATGAGCAATGAAACACATAGAATGGAAGGAGGGCTGTAGGCAGAAGCTGAAAAAGCTAACTCAGCAGTTTTCAATAAACTTCTTTCCTAAATATTTGCAGGGAAGTTTTGCTTTTATATTGGAGAAAATTTACTTCCTCTGCAGATCAACTTTATTCCCAATTCCATTAATCAGAGAGCAAAAATCAGCAGTGTTTACAAATGCCCTTTAAGTTGCCAATGTGCAAAATTCGTAACAGCCCAGCGATCTGCTACTCTTCCTCCTAAGTACAGCACACATTCAAAACCAAATTAAAATGTTTATGGGTTTCTGCCTAATCACAGCCAGGCCACTCAGATCTACACAGTGCTGCTGTCTATTTCCCTGCTTAATTACAGCTGTCAGCTTTCTACTAATACGAAGTTACAGCTGTTTGAAGTACAGTTGCAACGTTAGTGTCCCATCTCTTTTTTGCTCTTGGCAATGATCCACAATTGTTTGGCTAAAACATGAAGAGGTTTACTTTTAACTGAGAATAAATACGTTGTGTGTGGGAAAGTAAAAAAGAGAATCCTGAAAAGATGGAATTATAAACTATGGAAGAGTCTCTTGGAGAGTTATTTTTGTACTGAGTCAGAACAAAAATACCGTGTTTCTTGCTATTCTTTTTTTTATTATGGGAGATTTCATGGGGAAATTGGTGCTCAGTGGAAGCTATTTATAAAAGTCATATCTTGTTAATTGGTATATTTTTGCCTTTTGGTTTGCTCCTTGGCAGGTCGGTGAGACCTATTCTTTTATCCATGACAGTAAACTCCAGAGATTGTTTTCCTTATTTTCTAATTTAAAGGAAATGAAATGAAATTATCTCTGTAGCAATATTAAAAAGGAAGTTTGACTTGCATCATCAGGATGTCTGTTTCTTTGAAGTGAAGTGCCTCAGGAACTTGTGCCCACATTTGGTTACAGTATCATTATTAGTGAAATTTTCTTGAATTACCATTTCTTACTACTGAAAATAGATTTTAGACCGTAGCAACTCTCTCAGTATTTCCTAGAAATACACAGGTTGATTTTTGTTTTCTGTGCCAGCTCAGTGAAGAAAAGAAAAAAAAAAGCTGACTGTCTTTATCATGAGCACACAAATAATTGTGCAATGTTCTCTGAATAGACAATACAGAAATAGAAAAATTTACTGTTCTGAATTCTTCTTTCTCTTCAGTTGTGACAGTACCCGTTTTGCCCAGGGGGTTCCCGTCAGGAGTGGTTGTTACCCTTGTATATGAAGTACAATTGCTTATTATAAACTTCCTATTGGAATACTTTTATTGGTAGGCTGCACTGTTACATACTTGTAATAACACCACAGTGTAAATTAGGGCTTTGTGTTAAGATACACAAATTTATGTAGTCATTCATCGTGAGATTTTTTTGAGAATGTGTTTATTATGCTGTATTTTTCTTTCATGTATTGAATTCATAGACCATTGAGGTGTCTCCTGTTACAAGAGAAAAAGAAATGTGCAGCTTGGCAGGAAGCCAGATAAAGAGATGATCTGTGTTTGCCAAGCACTTGCCTGTAAGTCAGCTGCTAGGTTCCTCAGAGCTTACTTTTGCTGGTTATGAGAGGCAAACCACCACATTTTGCTCTTTGGAACATGTAAGGTGCTGTTGGCACACATAAGAAGCATACAGAGATTCTTAATTAAATTTATGATGTAATTGTCCTTTTGTGTTGACGCTGCAGTTCTGGAGACCAGCCTCTGCCTGCTGAGCCTGCCATGATGAGAATGGGTGCCTGCCTGAAATCCAGGCTGTGCGACTCCTCAGTTTCCTGGAGGCACAATTTCTTCTGATTGAGTCCTAGTTGTAAGAGGAATAAGCACCGATATCATACAGGCTAGAGAGAAATAAAAAGATTTGCATTTGCTCTTTGCTGGGAGACATTTAGTCCTAATAAGCTCAGTTTAAGGTGATAAAAGTTCCAAACTACCCAGAGCTGCTCTCTAGTTCCAGTTTTTTAAGGAAATTTTACTTTCCATAATAAAGGAATCCACAATCCTGGCATTAGGTTTTGCTGGTTCAAGAATTTAACTGTTTCTTCAGCTATAACACCTTTTCAGGGAAGTTTTCTGCATAAAGCTACAGCTTTATCTCAACTTTTCCATTCTCCTTGGTGTGCAGATTCTTACTTTATCTTAATTAATTTCTTTCTTTTATTTCTGTTTTTGTCCCCAAATGTTTGGTCTCTAGTATGCATAATGCTCAAGATTTTCTGCAGGTCACAAGTTTAGAAAGAGCAGATAATTTTTCTGTTGTGTGCTTGCACTTACTGCAGTTACATCTAAAATTGGAAGAGGTGTTCCCTGACCTTGACTAATAGGTAATTTTGACACCAGTAAGTGTATTTCAAGAGGAGTGAGGACATGATAAGTCCCTATGAGTCTTACATGTACTGCCATTGCCTAGGCAATATCACTGTTGTGTATTAAAGCTTTGACTCTTTCACGCAATGAGTTCCTGCATTTTTATGTCTTCTAAAAAATGTTTTTTCAGTATCTTAAATTTTCAACAAGAAGAAATGTGCAGGTTTTGAAAGCAGAAATTGAAAGGGGAAAAAATGGTTGAAATGACCATGTATCATTATTACTGAATGTTAACATGAACTGCATGGTAGCAATCCAATCTGTGTTGGGCAGGCTGTCCAGGTCAGTGAAATTTGGACTGCTGGTTTCCTGAATGGTTTACAATCTGAAAAAAACTATTAAAATGTGGTTATTTGTATCACCGTGCCTTTACTTCACCTGATTAGTATTGTATGGGGACAGAAGCAGACATGAAAACCCGAAGTGAGTAAAGGATTTTCTGAAGTGGTTACTGTTGCCCTCATTGGAGAAAGGGGACTAATTTTCAGTACTGAGCTGCCACATCCTGAATTTGTAGCTTCTCTGATGCTTCTCTTGCATTTGCTTGCATCCAGACCAGGCTGAACTAATTATAGGGGATCGGGGACAAGTTAATTCTCATGAGGCTCCTTATAAAGGATTACGGTCAACAGATAGTAGAGCTTGTAATTTCTGTTAGTCCTGTTCATTTTGAACATTCTGACTCACATAGTATGTTAATAGTTCAGAAAATTATTAAACTTAGAAATCTTAAAACTGCATGAGTGAAAACCACAAGGTCTAAAACCTAAAGGAAAATAGGTGATATTCTGTGAGATCTGTGAGCATCTAGTGGCAGACAAAAAAGAGCTAAAATGTTTGTTGCTTTTCCTCCATTGTGACAATATCTAGTGTGGTTTTTACGCCTGCAGCCGTCTGGCTGCTGCAGAGTTTTATTCTGTTGTACCCCTCCACTGGCACTGTTGAGGCATTGGTCTTTACTGTATAGTCTGCCTCAGGGATAACTGCATGACAAGTTCTCTTCCTGGGCAGAAGCTGGGCATAAGAGCGCTTCCATATTGAAATTTTTGCATGCCCCTTGGCTTGGAATGGAGAATGTGGGTTTTTTTTCAGCATCAGTTTCTACTGTTAATTATTTTTATATAAATCAAAGACCTAATGGTAATTAACCCAAGGAGCATTTTGTTTCTGCTGAAAAAAGAAAGGCATTCAATACTGCAATGACTAATTCCATGCACTAAGGAAGACTGGAGTCTTTAGGAATACATTATGTCAAGCATCCTGCTGGCAAGTGGAAAAATAATTATTGAACTGGGAGAAAAATTATTGAACAGTGCAAGAGAGATGACAAAAACCTCAGAAAAGTCAGATTTGGTTTTAAACTTGTATTTAATCTTGTGATGTGGTGAGAGGGGGGAAGAGAGGAGATACTGAAGGATAATTGCAAGATTAGAAGAAGTAACAAGTTTCTACACAGACACTTACTTCAGGGGAGCTATCTCTTTCTGTATAATATGCGTCAAATGGCCTGTACCTGAATTTCATGGAGGCTGAGCTCTATGCGTTGTTGTGAGGCTGCCAGCATAATAAGGAGTTGGACAGACTGTAATTCAAAACCCAGGCTCCTGAGACTAGTAAATCTACAGAAGAACGACCCTGGCTGACAATTCCGGTGGTAGACTGAGTGTGCTTTTTTTTTTTTTTTTTTTTTTTTTTGGGGGGGGGGGGGGGGGGGGGGGGGGGAAGCAAAAATCCCTGCTAAACTGGGAAAAATCTACCAGATTGGAATTGTTTCATAGATTGAAGGCGGGCATCTGAGTGCCTTAATAATCCTGTTTGGGATGAAGAGGTAATAGATTTCAGATAAGGGTCTTGCAGCTTCAGATTTCCTTTTAAACATTGTAGGGAGATTAACACTTCAATTATTTAATGTGTTTTCCCTTGGGGATAATGACTTACAAATTGCATAAATTTCTCAAAGTCTTTTTTAACATTAACCTGGTGTTGCAGCAGTCCTGCAGTAGGTATGTGGACTGGACATCTGTCACTGGATAACTGTATCTATTCCCTAGGCAAATAAACTTTTTTACAGTTCTCCCCCCCTCCCCATTATGCTAGATTTTTTCCCCTTTCCCCTTCTTAAATGGCATGAGAAGAGAATTATATTAAAAGTCTGTGTACTTGCAGTGGTCAATGGAATCATGGCAAGTATTTACCAACCTCCTTGTTTAATTTTTCATCTCTTCCCCATGCTGTTTTTGCCTGTTGCAATAGTGAATATGCCTTCTTCAGTCATCAGTCTTTTTACCTGAAAACCTGTACACATTGCACAAGCAAAGAATGTAACATTCTCCCCCCACTCCTCCTCACCAAAACCTTTCATCTCCAGCTATACAGAGAACTTTGTCCTTTGCTTTTTATGTAATTATTTAAAACTCCCATGTACTTACTTTGCTTTTCTTGGCCGGTTGGACACTGGCCCTCATTATAATGAACAGTAATCTTGGATTGTTGCAAGGAACTTTGAGGCACAGGACAACCATGAGTTTTAAAATGAAGCTGTAGATTTCTGCAGCTGGTTGATAAGAAGCTTGACTGCTGGGAACCTTTCTGAGGTTTGTAAAAATGAAACACTGGAGAATGACAAATCCTTTAGTCTACCACTGCAACACTTCATTTCTGAGCAGAAGCAATAAGGTATGTATAAGATTACAAAAGGCTGTAGGCACCAGTTATTTTCCAAGAAGATGTTTGCTGCTGCCCAAATAAAATATTTTAAAATCACTTTTGGGTGCACTGAATATTTGAGACCATGATTGCATATTTTATATTGGACAATAATCCATTCTTCAGCTGTCCTGATGGATTGTCGGGTCAACTGCTGAGTTTTCAGGAGTGGAGGTGTAGGAATGGCAAAATCACTGATGTGTGAAAATTTTATAGAAGCAGCCCATTACTTTGAGCAAATAGCTGCTTTTGATCTGGTGATTGAACTGTTGATTTCTCAGGACAGGGAAGTCTACTGCAGCTCTTTAAGTGCAGCATGTTTTTCATGCATAATAACTTCATGTCTGTAACCTTCAAATGTTTTGGTTTCAGAAAGGCCTTTTCCTTGCTTTTCTGGTCATAGAACTCAGACGGTTCAACAACTTTGTCCTACATATGAGCTGGGAATTTTATTCCAGCATTAAGAGTTAATTTGATGTAATATTTCTGAGTCATTTTGCTCACAGCACTTTTGCTGAAAATAACAGGCTTGACAGAAGCCTAAGGAAGCCAGATATCCTGGAGACCTTTGAGGAGTTACAGTCACTCAGCATATGTTATTTTCTTTTGTAAAGTGGACACACGTAAAAAAGAATTACATGATTTAACGGTTCTCAGTTGCTGTTTGTTCACCCATTGTACAAGAATAGCCAGCAGAAGAGGGTGGTTAGGGCCTGATCAGTACAATCGGCACAGAAATTCAAGCATTTTTTTAAATCCATGTTAGGAGTGCCATAGCAAATGTCAGTCTAATTATATGCTAAAATGAAGCTTTTATTACAGTAGTGTACAATTGGTGAATTGTCTATTGATAATGAATAATGCATCACGCGTACTTGACAAATGTGAAGGTAAAATAGAATATCAGCTAAAATTTTGCTTGTCTTACTAAGCTTCTCTCCACGGGCCTTTGGCCCCAAACTGTTTCAAGGTTCTCAGGAGTGGGAGATGGTGTTTGTTGAAGTGCCGTTCCCACCTCTCACAGGACTGAATGCAGGCATAGCTGGCAGTTTTCTCAACTGTTTTCTCTCTTCAGAGTGTTCTCTGTATCCAGCTAGCTGGGCAAATAACAGGAGAATTAGCAGTTTGTGTAACAGTGGGATGTTTCATGCCTCAATTCTTTCAGGAACACAACCTCATCATTAGTTTTGTTTTTTTCCTGCTTAAAGGAAAAGCAGCAGAACTGGTTTGATAAAATTTCCTTCTCCTTCCACTCCCCTAATTTGTCAAATGATGCCACTATTTGGATAAAGTAAAGCTTAATTAGTGTGATGAACTTTTAGTAAATATTAACTGGATGTATAAATCATTAGTATGTTGCTTTCAATATTTGCTTGGTAAAATGCAGACAAGTTACCCTCATGACAAAAGATTTCCTGACCATTGCCATAAACTAGCGTGGACAATGCAGTAACATCTCCTCTAAATATTCTGCTCATGCCTTACAAATGTATTTAAACAGTATTAGTTTGCCTTTAAAGGATTCATAGTTAATCTGTAAGATAGCAGATTCTGCACACAGTTATACTCTTTGAGATTTGTACTGTAGTGACTTAAGCCATCCACTGGAGAACAGAAGCAATTTAATGACATTTATATAAACAAAATGTCTGTCAGTTTTCAGGTACTTATTACTTGAGTACATTAAATGGTAGCAGCTTGGGGATCAAAGTGATAAATTTAGTTTTTTCCAAAACATAGTTATTTGTTTTTAAGGAATGTGCCAGTCATTGCAAGTAATTATAAAGGTTGAATTTATGTTTGTCATCAGTACACATATTTTGTGCTGTAAGTATGTTTGAGTCTTAGTCTTTTTAGAAATGTCATGATATGTTCACTTTGTATTGCCCATATTTAAGGGCAGATCAGGTGCCAGTCTCTTGTGCTTGATTGGGGTTATACATGTTTAACTTCGTCTTCTTCAGAAGCCAGTACTGTTTTGTAGAACCATGAGAATGCAAATAAACTTTACCTGTTAAATAGGGGAAATACTTAACATATCTAATCAGTTTATCTCTAAGTCTAACCTTATCTGAGGTATCTTTTTTTATGTATTCCTGTTACCGTTTCACTTGCGCGAGTTCTTTCTGTCATTCAAATTTACATCTGTCTCAGAGAGGCCCTGTGATTACCTGGATGAACTACACATTTGAGTCTATCTGATCATGGCTGTTCGTGTGCATAGCAGTGATACATGTAATTATTTTTCCTATTTCCTCCAGAAGGGTACAGGAAATAGGATTCAAATGTCAAGCTTCTGGAAAATAAGGGAGGATTTGGATATGAGACTGTCTATACAGTTTATGGCAGCTGTGGTGATTAATACAAGGAAACATACAATCAGCAGACATTGCTAGTTTGGGCATTGGTAAACAGAAGTCATAGCTTACATGTGTGAGTTTTTAACAGGTTTTGGTTTTACTTGGGTAAAAGCTGGCAATTATGTTTAGTGTTAGATACTTTGGTTTCAAAATGAGTTAAACCTGTATGACAATGCTGTTGAAGTGTAAGGAAGTAGGATGTAAATTCCCTTTCAGTCTTTCTTGGTCTCACTTCAGCTTTAAACTCAGGTCATGTACTGAAAGAGAGCAAACTGTCCAAAACAATTTCCAGGTGATATGTAATAGGATCCCAGCAATGCTTCCGATGTTGTCTTTCCAAAAAATCCCAGTGGAAGCTGGACAAAGACTTTGGGGATTCAGTCCAATTCATTAGCCCAATGGACTGACAAATGTTTCTTTGGATGTTCATTTGTTTGAATAATAGAAAATGCTTTGATCCTTCAGACATTTCTGGATTTCTGAGTGTGTTAGACTAAACATGGACAACATTAGTGTGACTTAGTGGGCTTGGGTTTGTCAGCTGCTGGGTTTGGTGCATAAATAGCAATTGCTTGTATTCATATGCAAAATGTATGTTGGCTTTTCTACCCTGTAAGTACATATTTCTAGCTGGCTGTGGTTAGACTGGTCAGCTGTGCATGGTCACCAATTCCCTCTTCAGCTGGTTGTGCTCTAAAGATGATGATCCTCTTGCGCAGGTGTTAGTTGTTCTAGAACGGCTAAAAACAAGAAGGAGAAAGGCATGCTGGGGTGCAACGCAGGAGGAAAACCAAGGATTCCTGTCACTGGGGAAGGTATGGTTTAAACTATTTAACTTGTATTGACATACATGTAGTGATGGAAAGAGTAAGTGCATATAAATGGAATTTGTCTACTTCTAATTTGGGTAATATCACCTTGCTTTATTTTCTACTTCATAACTGTATGCAAATTGTGTTACTCAGGCAGAGGAGAAAGTTGTGTTCCTTGTTTTAATTCATGCAGCCCAGTGTAAAGGAGTCTAATATAGGTATTGGTTCTTGGAATTGTTTTAGTTACCTGTTTTGAAACAGAGGCTGTAATTGCATATCATCATTCATGTTAGTGAAATCTTGGCAGCTTTTCAAGAGAAAGATCAGTGGATCACAAGTTATTATAAACTCTTTTCTTAAATTTATGAGCAGCCACCCTTATGAATGGTCTTGCTAAAATAATTTTCAATATTGATGTGAACAGCTGCGTGTCAGTGAAAGTAAGTGGTTTGAAATTGCTCCATGGTTTTGATGAGTCCATCATATCCATAGTATAGCTGAGGAACCTAAAAGCTCTTGTTTTATCAGATGGGAGAATACAAATATGTTAGAAGTCACAAGAGAGTAGCCCTATTTTTTTTTTAAATTTAAGATTTTTATTAATGAGAGATCTTGATTTAGTAAAGCAAGGTCTTGGGAGGAGGCTATAATTCAAGCCACCTTAGTTCAGTTTCTTTCATAAAAGACATAAAACTCGATTAAAGTTCATGATTGAGGAATAAAATTAGGTGAACTGGGAACTTTAACCAGATCTACAAATGCACTTGGAAAATTAAGCACAGATTATTCTATTAATGTACAAAGTCATTTGGGTGGTGAATGGAAACCATCCGCTGTGAAACCTAGCAAATATTCTATGTTCATAAATAATTGAAACCCCTCAGAGTAAAATATTCAGTTGCAATAGGTACCTAACAAAACCAAAAGAAATAAAAAGGACATAAGATCACCAGAGAATATCCAATACATGATTAAGGACTTCAATGTAGCTACATCAACTGCATCTAGGTTGCCAAATAATGTAAAAGTGAAGCTGATGACCAGGCAAAATGAAATAATCAAGCAGGCTGAATATCTACAGATGGTATCTGGTAAAGAGGCTTGTGCAAACCAATAAACCAGAAACTCTGCATGATCACAAGGAAGAGTAGGTTCAAAACCTTTGTTTTCTGTCTTAAACACCTAGAATTAGGTCCATAGTAGTTGGAATGCAAATATTGATAGCTGGACATGAATGTTTTTAAAAGTATCTTGTAAGTATAATATAATATTTGAAGAAGAAAAAGTTACCCAGAAATGTTGTTTTACCGTTTTGTGAAATGTCTATCTGTAAAGTGACTATTTGTAATTCCAAAGCTACTTGTAATTATTACTAGGGCTCGCTGAAAAAGCGAGACAAAGTACTGTCTTAGGATGATGTGAAAAGAGGAAAAAATCCCTTTTATCTTTGTCAAAAAATATATACAGCAAAATTGGAAGTATAGAGTTTTAAAATGAGTTTATAATCCAGATGCATTGCTGCTGCTGTTGTTAGATGAAGGTAAATTACAGGACTTCATCTTTTTCTGTTGAAGATTCCTGGGTTACTAGCACTATAAACCACACGAATGACAGTGCCATCCCATCAGGTGTTAATGCAAAGGGGGCAAACGGTACTCTAGTACGGGGAGCACAGACTGGTGCAAAAACCAGAACCAGCACTCACTGGCCAGAACCCAGGGCTCATACTAGTGCCCAGATCCAATAACCTCCTAGCCAGGGCACGTGGACCTCTGACAACAGTTACCCTGAGTCAGGTTACCCTGCACTTAGACCTGTGCTTTGCTAAATACTTATATTTGCACAAGGAGTGAAAATAACCATAATTAGAGTAAATATTAAGCTGATGCAACAGAGATGTATTTGTGCTCTTATTTATTGAAACTTGAAGCTGTAAGCAATCACTTTGAATCCTGATGAACTGGCTTTCACTGTATTATTGTCCAGGGTATCATATTTCTTTTCTTTCCTAAAACAACCTTACCAAACCAAATACAACTCAGGCTCAAGAGCTTTTCTTTTACAAATAACTTCTAAAGTTTTCTAAGATAGTTTCAGGTCATGATCTGATGCTTCGTGATCACACAAAACTATTTGATAGGAATTCACAACTAAACTATGTCAGACATTGCTAATATCCTTTGGTTCTGTTTGCTTGTATTGATCCTTTGGCTTAGCTGCTGAAGTGTTGTATGGTTCTCAGCTTTTTCACAAAGACAACTTAAAAAACCCCAAGTTTTGTGGGATCATTTCAGAATCTCAGCAAGGTTTTCCAAGAGCCAACTGCGGTATCATTAAGTCTTTCATGAAGAGAAAAAGTTGTTGCTTTCTACCCATATTCATCAAACTGTCCTCTAAAAATGAGTGAGATCTTTTATTAGCTGTACAGATCTTGCGTGACTTGTAAAGTCTGGCCTGATCCTCTGATATTCCAGTTCATATACAAAAGTCTTTACACAATATCTAAAAATACTGAGGCCAGAGCCCATCAGCAAGTCCTCTGTTGTCACAGCTGCCAGTGATTATCCTGGTTGCAAGTCAGGCAGCAGCAGCCAAAATGTATCGCTGCTCCTCAGTTATTTTGACTCACAGAAGGCAGCAAATACAATTCCACAGATAGCTGACCAGAAGTGCTGCATGCACAGGGTGGGAAGGATCGCAGCTATGATAGGAAAGAGGGGAGGAAACAGCTGCATTGTAAGAAGACAGTGTGTGAAATGCTTTCTACAGCTACTGGAAAGGTGAAGGAGAGCTGAAGATGGTGGCTGATTGCAGCAAACAATGAAAAACACAGCAGCCTTGCTGAAAGGGTGTTGGTTGCAGTATTGGCAGTGCTGGGGTTTTGTTTAATCCTGCTGCTAGAAAGAGGGAAAGGCAGCTGTGCTGGGGTGTGTGTGCAGCTGCTGGAAGTGTCTGGGCCTGATCTAAGCTGTTCTTGCCGTTCTGATTTTTCAGGACTGTGTTGTAGGCAAAAGAGGTAGCAGGACAGAAATGTCTTTGCTGCTTCAAGTGGACTCTTCGCCCATGTGAGTACCTACCTTGTCGGTGTTTTGAGCCAGACATGCCTTGGCTTCCACCCTCAACCAAGTGGTAGAAAGAAGAGCGAGAGAAATTATGTTCTCTTGAAAATCACAAGGAGGAGTGAGTGAGTTACAGCCCAGAAACTTTTTTTGTTGTTGTTTGTTTGCAGGAATAAATGCATCTCCTTGATGTGCCATGAAAGCAATACGAAACAAGGTCTTCCCCTCCCCTCCCCCCCCTTCTGAGTTTAGTATCATCTGTCTGCAAACATGAAAGTATATGCACAGCTTGAATTGTCCCTTTCCTATGTCATTATGAGTTTTGTTTCCTGTTACGGAAAAAATCTGGTTTCAGTTAATGCAAACTTGGTAGACTTTGTATGGTTGGGAGAATCTGGCTCTCTTTCCTGGGTATCTGCTCTTGGTCAGTGTTAGAAGCAGGGTGCTGAGGCAGGAAGCCTTTGCTCTGGTTCATTGCTGGTCTTGGGCACTGATTTCTGATTTTTAGTTGAAGGTAGTATTACTGTTAACTCTTGTATCCCTTGAACATACTGCAACCACAGACACAGAGGGGAGGGAGATGTGTGCTCAAATGTTTTGATCTGTGGAATAGAAAGCCTGAAGTGTATTACTGTTATGAAGTCTGTAGTTAAGTATTACACTTGATTAGAAATAAGCTAAATATGTGCAAAACTTATTTTTGCAAACTAACTGGCATTCTTTTACATGATTAATGGTCTCTTGTGGAAGATTTTATGCACGCTAAATTACATGGTCCTAATGGTTTTTTCTTTGGAGGCAGGTTTCTTAAGTTGCATCTGTTTGGTGAATCTTTCCTGTGGTGTCAATCACTTGTTCACTACTTATTTATTGACATAATTATTTCCCTTCCTAATTCTTCATTACCTGTTTTTTGTTGTTGCTTTCTTTAGTAATGCAGTACCTCAGCTCCCCAGCAATTGTACATGTTTTTTAGTTCAAGGAGTTTTTGTTTGATGTTTGTTTTTTGTTCCCCTCTCCCCCTCCCCCTGAAGCTGCTTATTATTTTTCATCAATTAGAAAATGGATATGATCAATAGATCCTTACCTTGCCAGCTCAAACGGTCTGAACAACTATCAGCTGCAGTTATATGTTGATAGCTTGCTCCCAGGAGAATTTGGATTACCATAGTGAAGTTGATAACTGTGCAAACAATAACCAAAAGCTTTGGAAAACACCAGTCTTCTGAAAGTCGTTATTTTGTTATTACACCAATATGCTTCTATAAACATACTGGCATAGGTGTTTTTGTGAGGAAAGAAAAAGATGTATACATACACACTATATATATTTTTCCCTTTGGTGTTCAGTTTTCATGCAAACTAGGTGATATGGAACTGTGTCCCTGCCAAGCTGGACTTGAATTCCCTTCCGTACAGCATGCTTTCCCTGCTCTTTTTCTAAAATTTGCGGGATTTAACATTTCTATGAGATGTCTTGGCAAATGCAGTCTGTGTATGACATTCCAAAATCAAAATGCAGTCTGCAGAGTATTAACTACATGTCTATTACTGGCTTTTTCTGGTGGCAGTGTGCTAAATCACACTGGACTTAAATTTCTTTTCATGGCACTGGCTCTTATTTCTGCTCCTGTTCTACCTTGTTTGCAGCTGCATCACACAGTCCTTTTATATTTTGGCAATTAATTGTCTGTGGGTGGAAATTACTGTTCTATAAATGAAATGGGGATGCTGCTGCTTGGAGAACTGTAAATTATAATAATTTGCTGTTGAGGGGAAAACATTGTTGAGGATTGTGAAAGATGTGGAGGTCTCTTCTTTCCTTGCACTGTGTTCTACTCTGGGGAGAACAAAGTGACCTGGAGAGTTGCAGTGAGCTGGTTGAGCAATGTTTTTTTGGTAGAGTTAACAGGTTGCATGTGTCCTTCACTACAAGGTGCATCTTCTTGCCAGCATTTTTTCATTTCCTCTCATACATATCCCTGGTGTATGAAGGAGTTTGGACAATGATGATTTCACAGCCAGTCTAGAAAAAACACCTGGAAAGATGGATTTCCAGTCCTATACAGCTGTGCAAATGTCAGGCTCCCTGTTTTCTTGTCCAGAACTATATTCCTTTCTTGTATAAAAACACACTCTTGTCTGCAAAGAGAATAATGTCTGGGAGAGCTCAGGACATAGCTTTCCCGATAGTTCAAATGGAGGCGGGAGAGGAAAGGCTGTGTACCAGTCTGTGAGTTCAGCAGTAGCATATCAGCTTTTACTGGACATCTTGCACACTGGCATATCTGTATTAAGCTGCTGATCAAAATGTGTTTGTAATAAACTTTTTCTTTAATTGTGGGTGCCAAATGCCTGTATTCCTGCTGTTTTTCAGAATTGTGCAAATTAATATTGACAGCAAAAAGCAGAACTTCAGCCAAGATATTTGTATTGAAAAGCTTATTCTGCTTAAGTACATGAGCAACCTAGAAAGTCTTGTAAAATCACCAGCAAATTAGATAACTGGAATGACTTCAAGGTGGTGGTAATGTCCTCACTGATTGTGCTTATAAAGTCATTAGAAGAAATAAAAACTCATTTGTTAACAAAAAGGAATGTTGATGAGAAAATCCCCACTGGTACTGTCTGCAGCACTCATTAGTCTTGGTAATTAATTTTTTTTTCTCTTTTTCTGTGAGGCAGAGGTGCTATGATGTGAAAGTGAGAGATCATTCACTTCCAGAGTGCTGAGGGGGTCAACAGCAACATTTCTGGTCTGTTTATTTGCTTACTTTCTTGTGTTGTCTTACTCAGCAACAGAGAAATGATGCAGCATATTAAAATACCAGTCCCATTAATTCAGCTGAACTCATAAGCTGTGCAAAGCTGTGCTGCAGAACTTGGAGGTGTGGTGGGTTTGAAGCTTTTTGGATGTTAGTTTCTGTTTGTTTTTAACATAGGTGCAGGTGGGAAATGCAACTGAAGAGAGACTGAGTTTCATCTCGGACAGGAGTCCTTGCTTCTGGACCCCTGTGGCTAGTTGGCCACAGCATTTCTCTCTGGGTATAGAATAGCTCTCTGGTCATCAGGACGGTGATATTTTCTCAGCATCTCCCCTCTGGCTGGGCCAAGGGTATTCATCGGACTGGGAACAAGACAAACAGCGTGGAGAAAAGTTTAAAAAAAACCCCACATAGGTATGCCTAGGGGTGCAACATACTGCTTGGCATAAGCAATCATAAAAATTGTATCCGGCAACTAGCAGAGGGACAACTGCAAGAGTTTTGTGGTGGGCTACGGGTGGCTGATGAAAATAGGCCCTGTAGTTCAGCTGATCCATGCAGAAAGCCATAGATGTTTTGTTTCTCTCTTGTAAACTGGAAGAGCTCTAATGGTAGTATTGAGCATAACAGAAGATAAAATTCATTTCGGTGCAGAAATATGTTTTTGTGGCCATTACAGCACAACTATTGAGAGTGCTTTAGGAATACATGATGAGGTAGAATTTTGGATCCTAGCTATTGAAGGGGTCAACCTCACTGTTTGGGGATTTTTGTGCAGTAGTGTGTCAGAGCACACATTTGGCTGCTTGTTGTTTTCTCAATAAAAGGTAAATTTTTGTTTGAGGTTTAGGGAAAGCAGGCTTCCCAGGTCATGAGGAGAGCAGGAATTGGAGAACTTGTCTATGCTCAGGGTAGGTTCTGCTTCCCTCAAGGGGTCATTGCATCCTGGTTGGATCCTGGAAGACGCCTGCACTCAGAAGGATGTAGATGTAATGAGCTCATGACAGAGATCCTATGTAGACCTCTATGCAAAGTCCTAAATAGTCTTTACCTGTGGTATTGTACAACAAGAACCATAAAACATCTTGCTGGACAAGGTCTTGTTGGATATAGTGAGTATAGGGCGGTTATGCAGTGACTGTCCTCCATAATAGTAAGTCTAAATCTGAACCCATAGTAAAATATGTAATTCCTGCAATTCTCGTGCTTATCAGAAATGAGATATGAAGATACTGTATTATCAGTGGCTACCAAAATCCATCCTGTTTCCTGTCTTATTTTCCTTGTCTATCCTAAACAATATACCTTGATGGAGGAGAGGACAAAGTCCTATGAACCATCTGCTGTAGAATGGGCATAACCATCTACTGACTGAGTTTTCCAGACAGAAACACAGTGCAAACATCACCTGCCCTCCCTCTGCTATTTCAGTAGATGCAATTTTGATTCCTGTTGCTAGCTAGCAGGAGTGTATTGATCCCTATATCAAAATGTGCAGTTCACTCAGTTTGCTTGTTGTGCTCTATCAAATTCTTCCTTTGTACAAGTTTGAAGGGAGATGTACAGGGATGTTTCAATCCAGGAATCCTGTTTAGTCTCCTCAGTTACTTGCAAATGAAGTCATTTTTTTGCCATCTGACTTCAGAATTTGGAAGTGCTGTTAGCACGTATACTTTGGATGCCATTGAAGCAGTGCCTGGAGATCTTTCTGAGAGCAGCATTTTACCCTCTGGTAATCATATATATGAATTTCAGTGACGAAAATGTGACTTCAGTGGACATATGCTGATTTGCACTGGTGGCCTCAGACTTTTTTTTTTAATTTTTTCGGGTTTTGTTTTTTTTTTTCTTCCCCCTTTCTGATGGTTTGCAGAGAGAAAGAGGAAGGAATTTCATATAGCCAGTTCAATTTTTTTGTCTCAATTGCACCTGAGGATTGTTAAGAGAGGTAGTGTTACTGTTTTTTTCTTCGGTACTTGAATTTCTGGGATTCAAGGTCTTTTGGAAGGTGTTAAAGAAACTGGGGGAACTAGTCCTAGTGGTATGGTAGAAAGATAGTTTTTTTTTTTTAAGTCTTACAAAGGTAAATAATGCCAGTATGATCATTATTTTATTATGATGAGTGAGAAAATTGAGCTTTTTATCTTTCAAAATTCAATCTAAAAGCAGTATTTCAGCCTCTCTTTTATCCAATAAAATAACTGAAAATAGTTTTACTTGGAACACAGATAAGAAAATGCTAGTGATTAAGGATAATGTTGTAGAATGTCTGGCAGGGTTCAGTGCATCAATAACCCTGACACATAATTAAAGTAATTGAAAATGCCCCGCGTGTGTTCCCTGATAGAAGGCAGTAAAACATCATTGAGGTACCAAAGCTTTTTCACAATACTAGATATATTTTAAAATCAATCTCTTTTATTTTTAATCTTTTGAGTTCTTTAAATCTCTACAAAGCCAAACCTAAACCTGCATCAGTGCCTTTAGCTAGTCCTGTTGGAATAGAGGCTTGTATTTCATTCAGTTAATTTCTAAGGTCAGCAAAAAGGACTGGATTTCAGCTGAGAAACAGTGCCAAGAGGCTTCTTGAGCATTCCAGCTCCAGGTGGAATTGGAGTGGTGTCTCTCTCCTTTTCCCTGTCAGTTTTCTTCACCATCTAATCTTGAGTCCCCCTGTCTCCCCCCTAATTTTCTCTTTTCTTTTTTTTCTTGTTTGTTTGTTTGTTTTAACTAGATGTTCCTGTGCTTCTCTTTCCTTTCTGTATGCTTGCCAGCTGTCTGAAATTAACCCTAAGATAATAGTAAAATTTGTTATTTTGAAGTTTTTCAGAAGGGGGACATCATTCTGATTTAGGTTACTTATTTCCAGATGGATCCTGGACTTCATTAACCCAGAACTGTGCATTGGTAAGAATTGATAATCTTTCCAGACCACTCTGATTTTAACAGAAAGGACAAAACTATATGTGATTTTGTAAATTACTCCAGGGAATGCAGAAAGGAAAGTATTTTCCATTAAAAAGCAGCAAGAAATCTGGATTTGTTTTGCCTCAAGTTCAGACTCTTCCAGATGTTAAAGTTCTTCCTGGATTTTCTTTATTGGAAAGTGGTGAGGGCATCTGACCTTCAAAAAAAACTTGAAGTAAAATGTCAACTTTCCACAGAAATGTTCTGTTTGAAATCACTCACTGTTGTTTGAGTGCCAGTACTGGAACAGAATAGAATAGACTGTCAGTGAGAAGGGACCACAATGATCATCTAGTCCAACTACCTGGTAACTGACAAGAAATTAGAGGTTTCCTCCTTCTGTCCCTCTCTCCCTCACAATGTTTACTCTGATGCTTGTCAGAATCCTTTATTTTTTTCTGCTAAGGACATATTGGAACGATAGGCTTGGGACTCAGGAGTTCCACGTAATTATAAATATGTCCATACTTAACCACAGTCATTCACATGTAATGAGTTCCAGATTTTTTATAAATTGGAAATGTAACTTCAGTTATGAGATGCTGAGACAAAAAAGCAGGTAGCCAGTCTGACTTACCTACTTGTCTCCCTGGTGGACAGTGCTGCATGATCAAAGTATTCTGTCTATGGATTTCTCTCATGAAAAATGACAAACACACTTGTAAAAAATAGCTTCTTAAAATTAGGAAACATGTAATGAAAGGTGTATGTTGCCAGCATGTTTTTCTGAATGAAGATGACTGTTGCTAATGACTTCTGTTGTGTTTTATTAAAAAAAAAAAATAATCCTTACATAGTGTTAACTTAATCTTGTTTCTTGTACTAAAAATGATCTCATGGTCTCTGGTGACTCAATCTATATACAAGTACTTGGAAGACGAAGAGCCTTCAGAGCAATTCCTGTGGCTCTAGAAATGCATGGGGTGTAAGGGCTTAGCACTTGGGCTCCTGTGACAGATGGATGCAGCCACATCTCTTTGGAGAATCTCTTGCTGGCAACATCACTAAGCATTTTCTCAAAGGGCACAGATTGGGGATGTTTCTGTACCCATCATCTTTTTGTGCAGCTGAGCAGTAATGATCAATGTTTTATTCGTGCCTCAGGAGGAAATAATTAAGATTAGTGTGATTAGAAGTTAAATGTAGAGATGAGGAAAATACGCTCTGTACATAAAATTCAATGCATTTTCCCTTGATCAGTGTTTAGGGCAAGCACAGGGAATAATCCATGTTTCAGTCAGTTTGGGACTGCATTTGTGATAATTGCTTGAGTAAATTAACACACAGTGCTAAAATACATTACTGCAACACTTGTGATCTGAGAGTGAGTGTAATCCCTGGTGGTAACCTTAAATGATCACCAGAGCAGACGAGTCCTGAGATTCATTAAATCATCACTACAGAGGTCGGGGAACCTAAGTCAATGGAATTGAATCATAACATATGCTTTAATAGATATATTTGGGTAGGAATAAAATTAAATACCTCTTTGAAATTTTATCCTACATGTTTAAGCTTCAAAGATACAGAGAAGGATGTGATTTGGATATCGAGTCTGCTTGGGAACCTAGTGGACAAGGGCAGCTGTCTGCTTTTGCAGACATGTAAATACTTAAGGAAAGTATCTTGTATTTGTGATAGTGAGCTTGTGAGGATTCTGCTTTTTCAGCTAGTCTTTTATTTTTATAGTGAGCCTGTTATGGACTCATTAGTTTATCGGTGAACAATAAGCCCAGAACCAAGCAGATTCTTGTCTGTCTAAAGTACACCATGAGGGCAGAATATTTACTGTCAAGAAGACTGAGATGAGGTAATTAAGAGTGGGTTAGATGCTCAAGTCATGTTTATATTTGGATTTTTTTTTTATTGGTAGTTTCATTTTTCAGTTACTAGCTCACTACACAGCTCAACCAGAAGGCAAAGATAATGACACAACTGATATGCTCCTGGAGGAGGAGTAGAGGAGCTACTTTTGCATGTGATGATAAACACTCATTTCCAGCCAAATTATAACAGAAAAGTTAACAGTATTGCAACAGTTCTGCAGCATGTTTGCATCTGTACGTTAAAACACCCATAGTTTTGGTGTCAGGTAGCATTGCACATGCTCTAATGACCTTTTAACTTGCCTTCTCTCATCTCTCTCATTTTTCGTAACAGGACTGTGGATGTATGAAGCTGTGTGTGAGTGAGGAAGCTGGGCAGGCAGATAGGCTGCATCACCCATCCATTGCTCATCCACAACCAGTGCTTGTGTTGTCTGTTCTTGGAGACACTGCAGCCTCTAACTAGCCTTTTCAAGTGCTTCACTATGCATATTGTGGGTTTTATTTTCCTAATACCTGACTAAAATTTCCCTTCTGCTACTTCAAAACCTATTAGTTCTTGTCTTGCTTACAGTAGTTTATTCTTTCCTGTTCAATAGCTATGTTTTCTGGACAATCTCTTGCCTACTTGTTCTTTCGACCGGACAACCGCATTTCCTTCAGCTTCTTGTTTCAGATTATGTTTTTCCAAGTCTCAGGTTGTGCTGTTGTCTGTATTCTTCTTTCCTAATTAAAAAACACTTTATGATTTACTTGAGCATTGCAGGCTGCTTAGGATAACAAAAAGCATCTAGACCTTTAAGAAAAAAGCGGGGTTATCAAAACGTGTGTCAGTTGGCATATGCCTCACCTTACATGCATAGCATGAATTGTAATAATTCTGTCATCGGCACATAGAGTCGTGAGGGGCACTGCATGGACATAGTGTGGATGCCCTGTCAGAGTAGCGTTCCAGGATAAGTCTTAATAGACAGCTGGCACAGAGGGAAGATATGGTGCCTGCCTTTGTATCAGTTATCTGTATCACTGGAGTGCAAATGGAATTTAAATAGTTTATGGCCATCATAACCAAAGCAGAAAACCACACAGTGTAGAGCTGTAAAGCCAAAGCCTCTTTGCCAGGAGATGGAGGGAATGTGAGTCAGATGCAAAAAGATTTTGCGTCTGATTTTATGTGTTCTAAATGCTAAATGGGGGTTGTGGAAAAGGAAATGCTAGACTGGTTAAAGCTTAACTTCTTTAAAAAAACAATCAATCAAACAAAAAAAACCCCAACAAAACCCAAACCCCCTAAAATTTAATCTTGTGTAGGAAAGTTGTATTCATTAGGTCATTGCTTCATTTTTCTTTCAGAGAACAAGTCTAGGTGACAGGCATGGACAGGTCAAGTCTAGGATATTGACACTAAGTGTTGCAGTGTCTAAGCTCTACCAGGGGCATTTCTAACAATGGGCAGTGTGTTCGTACATGTGTGTCTGAGAGGAATCTTAGGATTTGGGGTATTGGCCTTGGATTGTCAGACATCTTGTAACACAGTCTGAGCAAGAGGAGTAATAGTTTTGACTGGTTTGCAAGCAATCTTAAAAGCCAGGGCACTCTGGATACAGCTGGACACTGTTAGGTCGTAAGTGCTGTAGTTGCATCTGGGGTGTGTCAACTGGGAAATCCAGTTGGAAGGATGAAGCCTTATCCCTGATGGTGGCTTCATCTGAGCACTACAAAATCTAATTGTCACCCTACAGAAAATGTGGATGCACAAGAATGGCAGTAGCACATATTATTAGGTTTTATATAAGTTGTCTGATGCATATGAAATCTTTCATCTTGTGTTGGAATAGGTTCCAACAACAGGTTGATGAGCACTGGCTCAGCTCTGGGCTGTTAGAGCGTTGCCAGGCTCTGGTAGAGTCTGTATTATGATAAGCAGGTAGTGATGGGCTATGACAGTCCAAGAGGGGTGCGTTCGCTTGAGTGGCATGTTCAAGATCAAGGTCTTAAAGCTAGGCTGGCACCTTGAAGGTAAGCTTGACTTTGGGAACACCTGGGGGTTACATCAGTCAAACATTAAGTTCTCTTGCAGTCTCTTTAATGCTTGAAAATGGGACACTTATTTAGGTGCCCGTAGACTCAAGGGCTGTGCTGTTCATTAGTTTACATCCCCCTTCCCAAACAAGCACTTGGAAGCCCTGTCCATGTGCATAGGCCAGGGCAGGCCTACAAACATCAATGGCTCCTGAGCAATTGTTTCCTGGCAGCTACAGTGAACATGAAAATAAACCTCTATGGACTGTTACACAGCAAAGTTAATCGGGTTTTTCAGAAAGCTCTGAACAGCGCAGTGATAACTGTGTGTCATTTGGTTCTGCTGTCAGTCTTGCCTTGAGAATTTTATTTGTAAACCGTCAGCCTAAGGTGAAATACTGTTAAATAGGGTTATAAGTGTAGAGAATCTCTCTGACCCCATAAAAGAAAATGGGGGGTGGGGGTGGAGCTGGGGGGGAAGTGGTGAAAGGTGGAGACTGCAAGACAAAATGTTTGAAGGAATTACATAGCAAGAGGCTAACTGGATATAATGTTTTTTTCCCAAAAAGTGTTATGATGGATGCCAGAGAAAGCTGTAAGAAATCTGGTGTCCAGATGCATTTTTTTCTTATGGCTAAATGTAAAACTCCCATTGACAGCTGGTGTCTGCAAGTGATTCCAGGAAACAGATGATAGCGATGAATTACCACTGAGGAAATCAGCACGACAGCCAGATAGTTTAACTACTTTACATGGACCCTCATCCACTGCCGTACAGCTTCCAAACTCACTGTCACAACAGAAAGCAGTTGTTTCAAGAAGGTGATAGCTTCCCTGAATTAATAATAAGTAGTTGAGCAAAGATCTGAGTTAATTTGGGAAAATTCCTCTTGGCTCCAGTAGCTGGGAGTGTGGCCCAGTTAGGAACTGTGGGATTTAGCAAGTCTCTATTTGGGTTTGAGCTGTGGATTTATAGTTCATTTGCACAACAGAGACTGGACATTTTTATCATAGGCTGATAAATTTGTGTCTGTATATGTGGGCATGAGAGAAGGAAAAGTGCAAGCTTCAAGGAAAGAAAATATAATTTTTCCAAACAAGATAAAAGGGAATTATACATGTTTTAGCATTAGTACAGTCTAGTTTCTCTATTAACAAGTGTCAGTGAGAATAAGTTGGACTGGGAAAAATAGACCATGGAGAGACTAGTGCGGGAAAAAAATGAGTGACTGGGACATCAGACTTTGACCCCGTTTGAATGTCAGACCACTGGATAAGATGTCAGATGCCCTAATGAGGGCATGTTTTCTACCCTATATTTCTATCCTATGGAGTAGAGTAGAAAACCTCAACGTTTTCATAAGGTGAGAAGAAAGTATGTATTAATCAGATAAACCAGATAATGTGCTCCCTATCAGTATCTTACAAAAACAATGCAGAGAATGGAAAGTGTTTTGGACGTTCAAATTTCTATTTTAGAATTTTGAAAATAATCTTGACCTTTTTGGACCACTTGTTTTTCCCTCCTTCCCTCCCCCAGTTTTTTTTCTTCCTCTTGTCGTCTTCCTATGGTTCTCATTTGCTGCTTGAACAAGCTCAGAAGGTACCTTCTGTTACCAGCCTCAACCAAGTTGTGTTGCTGGGCTCCGGTCTCCACAACCTGCAGATGAGGATTTCTCCTGGGACAAACAGGCAACCAGCTTCCTGACAAGGTGCTACGTTTTCTCCTTGCCTTCTCCAGACTCAGCTGGCAGAAGTAAGGACTCCCAGGTCCTGCTCACAGAGCTGCTCTTCATGCTTTTCCTTCAGGATCAGGAGGAGGCTGAGGCAGTCACAAGCCTGGCCTATGCCTATGCTATAATTACCTCCAGCAAGGTACATGTAGCCCAGCTTTCAAAACCTACATTATTGGCCCTTTGAATCTTAGGGACTGGATTTTGCCTCGTTGATTTTTCATCCCAAACCTCAAATGAGTCCTACTGCGTCCTGTTAAGATTGGTCACTGGCAATGTGGGTAGTGAATTGCTCTGTGATAAGAACATCTGCTGCTGTCCTTGTGATTCTTCGGTGGCAGGAAGGTAATACTCCAGATGGATGTTTTCTCTGAACTGATCTCAGCTTTTATGCAGCTACGCTTGCTGCTCGCTTCCAACTTCCAGTGCCTCAGTCCTAGATATCTGGGAATATCTGAGCAACTTGGTTTAGCAGAAGGTGTTCCCGCCAATGGCAGGGTGGTTGGAACTAGATGATCTTTAAGGTCTCTTCCAACCCAAACCATTCTGGGGTTTCCCATACTTGAAGAATTTGGGGCATTTTCCTTGCTCTGAGAAAGTCCAGTATAGCTGCTGTTTCTTCCTGCTGTCATCTGGTGGTTCTGTTTTCTGCCCTCCTTCCCCATTCTTTACCATATGTTACTGAGGATCTGATTCATATATTAACTGCCTTGTGTACTTTGGGAGCTGAAATAAACTCCCTTTAATGCCTACGTACTTTCCACTTCTCTTTTCCATGAAGCTGATGTTCCTTATTGTTATTAGCTGATCTTAAACAGTTGTGTACACTCAGATCCCTGAGACTTGATTGCTCCAGTATTTCTGTTTTTTTTCAAAGATGTTATTCTTCAAAACAGTCATTTACAATTCCCATCCATGTGACGTCAAAATATGTATTTATTCAGAAGAATGTTTTTTGTAAGTCTCCATACTTTGAGGTGAGTCTGCACTGCACCTTTTTGATGCTTGGCATGGAATTTAGATATTTTTGCATTAAACATGCATTTTATTATTGTATTGTAGGGTTCAGAATAAACTATCTTCTGTTCTCTGCTTACAATAAAATAGACCAATACCTTGAAGTTCTGTAATGCAATAGAACTGATTGAGATGAATTAAGATGTAGTCAACTAACACAAAATTGATATAATGATGGAGTAAGATATGCTTGGATCTGTACAAGCTATATATAACTCAGGCTAAAGTAGGAATAGCTTGACCATAATGCTAAAGGTTGGAATTGTACATTTTTCCTTCGTCATATGGAGGAAAACCACAACAAAATAGTAGGAAGCCAGTAGTATCTGGCTCTAGGAAACAAACTAGAGGAAATGTTATTTATGAGAAGCCATAAATAAATAGTCTGCTTCTGACTAAAGAAGCAGACTAAAGGAACCAGATGGAAAGACCTGGGGAGTATGTGTCGTGACAAAGAGTTAAACATTTACTTTTGAGGGTTTTTAATCATCAAGGTGTTGCCATTGTACATTGATGTGGTACTTGATATGGAATTGCAGGGTAAAGAGAGGCTTGGTCTTCCGCAGAGTTGGGTATATGGAGTACCTCTGGAAACATGACATGCTGAGCAAATTTAAAATGAAATCCCATGAAGGTTTCCTAAACATGCTTAAGTCCTACATTTGCAGCCCTGTGTTTAGAAGCCTACTGTCTGTCTCTGTATATGTCTATGAAGAGAGTGTGTGTATATTTTATTTAAATATATTTAAAAAGAAAGAGAGAATGTACTCTCTGGAAGTAAAAAGTTAATGTTTTGGGTGTTGGCATTTACTGGAAAAGGAAATCAATAATAGAGTCCTATATATCTTTGAAGCAGTGCATTTCCCAACAATGTTCTCTGGAAAGAATAGCCATAATAATTGGCTGTTTTGTTCAGAACTTTCAGCCTCTTTGCACCAGCAGTGAGCTGTCTTACTTCCCTTTCTTCACTTTTACTCCAAATTTTTTTCTCTTCATTATTCTGCTTATTATGCAGAAACCCACCCAAAATGCATCAAATCAAGTCCAAGGGAATTAACTCCTTTATCCTTGTTCCTTGTGCTCTCAGGGTGGTTCTGTATTGGCCTACCTACCTCCACAAAAGATGTTACTTTCTCCTTACATATATACTGAATAAAGAGCAGCTGTTCCCTTCTCCCTTACCCAGCCCCTTCAATGAGTATAATGGACAGAAAAAAGGAATTTATTGAAAAGTTGTAAAGCTTAGGTTAGAATGGAGAAGCTACCAAATCTGCTTGTTGAGGCAAGAAAGAGATCTCAACAAAAGACTCTGCAGTAGTGCGGAATGCAGAGAGATAAGCCTAGGATGAGATGGAAACATTTAATTTTTCATTTGTAGCCTATGGAAATTCTTTACCAGTTTGGAGGTTTGAGAATACCACCCTGAGCAGTCTCCTACAGAATGGGACGGACAGTAGTTGCTTCCCCGGAATAAATTCCTCTCAATGTGCTGTGCTTTAATAACTGAACAGCTGTTTTGCTTGAGGCACCTCACTTATGCCCCGTTTTCAGAAAGCATCCCTTTTACCTTTGAAGGGTCAGAGACAAATTGCTGCCAGGTTGTCATATAGGGAAGGATGCAGTGAAATCTGTAAACAAAAAAGTTTCAGAAAGCAATAATATCATTGTTAATGAACTCAAAAATTTGCATTTTTTAGTGCAAATATAGTCTTTGTTGTGTAAGGACTGAAAAAGTTTAAATCTCTCTGGGAGAGAGAAAGGGAGAGCATGGTGGTAGACCAGCGTAGTCAGAAGATGGATGAGCAAACAGTAACTTATATTGATCTCTGTCCATGAATTAGGCGCAGTCTGACAAAACATCCTTATTTCTCTAGGTGTCATCACACATTTCCAAAATATCCTACTTGCCTGCTGGCTGCTCAACCCTGTGAGCGAGGCCTGTTTTGCCTTTAAATGGGGCCTATTTATCAAAAGAGTAGAATGGAGATGTTAAACTAACAAATGCTGCAGTGTGAGGGTACAGACAATTAAAATGTTCTGTTTGACATGTCAAGTATGAGTTTCCATTTCAGGGAAATGTGCCTTTTCAGATTACATACAGCTTTAAATATCACAGGTACAAATGATGCAGAAACCTCACACGTTCAGTAGTCCTACAGGTATCCAAGATGAAGCAATCTAATATCTTTATTTTGAACAAATTGGCACAACATCTGAATATAAATGCAGCTCCTGAGCCAAGAGAGGAGGATGAGGAGGCGGCCCTGTCTTGCTGGCTTTTCTCATACAATGTTTTCCCAGCAGTGGATTGTGGGGTACCTGGCTGTGTCCGAAAGGGCTGACCCTAAACTGACATCTCAGCCCTGGAGCAGGGTGAGAGGCTGCAGAGCCTCTACACCTCATTCGGGACCCAAGCTGTCAGGGTCAAGGGAAATTCAAGAAACCATGTCCAGGAAAAAAGTTTGTGCCTTCATGTGATGTGTTTGAAAAATCTTCAGTTATGTCACCTAGATGCAGCAAGTAAATTAGCAACATTGCTCTAAGAAATGCATAAGGGAGACAACCTGATAACGATATCCTACTTATGATTCTAATAGTTGTAGATATTAACAAAAGGAAGATTAAATCTTTAGGAGGTCTGTCTCTATTTCCTAATAATCAATAATACGTGGCCTCTGTCGTGGACAGCATTTATCTGTGTTCGGTCTTGCCTTTCCCAAAAATGTCTCTGCATCTGCAGACAGGGATTTAAGCGTGAACAAGAGTACTGCACAAATAGATCACTGTTTGTCAGATCCTTTATCTTACTATTTTGTCACTAAGGCAAAGGTGCCTTAATTTATAGATGTCATTTTGTAATACTGCTAATTTTAGTCAGCCATAGAGAGGGAAAGTTTATCTTCTGTCATTTTTCACCTCTTTGGCTTTTTAAGAAATGCTGTTTACTATTAGCGTGACTTAAATCAATGAAGTTAATAACTAGATTAACTTATGTGGTTGGAAGGCTTTTGTAAGTGCAGGACCCTCGCGAATTATAAACCCAGTCATCATCTACACATGGAATATCCTTTATATTTATTAGTGCACTAGATAATCTATTTTCTGCATAAGCATGCAAAGATTGTAGGCCTTCATTTCCTGAGATACAGACAATCTCCCTTGTATGTTAAAAATATATTTAAAATAAACTTGTGTAGTGAAATAGTTTCTCAAAACAAAAGGGTGCTGTTTGGTGCCACGGCATCGATTCCTTAGTAATATCAGTAGATGTTAACTAACCATCAGTGACAGAAAATCACTGCAAGGAGGTTGCCAGGCATTTAACTAAAAAAAAACAAAGAAACACACCTTACTTTGATTCCTTAATGTGTCTTGATGCCCAAAGATATCATGAGTAAGTTTATATTTAAGTATTGTTATATTTTCTTAGTTTTCATTTGTGGGTAGGCCCAGAGGGTAAAAATACAACAAATTTGGTGATCTTATTTTAACATATTTTCTTTAATTGTTTTATATGCTAAGTATTGACTAAGGAAACAGCTGTTTGTCACAAGCCTATGCAGAACTGAGGCTTATCAGTAACTTCATTATTTTCTTTCAATTTCTGTGCAAGCATTTAGAAGGATTTTCACACACTCGCTGTGTGAATACTCCCTAAAGTTTATTCACAGTAGCGTTTACATTGTAGCTGCTTTTCATGATTTATAGGCAGGTAAGTACTACTTACCCAATTAAGAAGTGAAGGTGAGTTAAAAGCACCGCAGTTTGGTTTCTTCTGTTTGCAAAGACATTCTGAAGTAACCTTTTTAATAACAATCACATAGTCTATGCTTATGTAGAAGTTCAGTGATGGTGTTCTGTAGCAGAAGTGAACAAGTTCCCTTTCCTGGGAAAATTATGATTAAAAGTCCCCACAGAACAGATCAATAGATACATTCCTGGCTTTTTCTTATGTCACTAGGTTACGTTAAGAATGAAAATTACTTCAGAAAATGAACATTTAGAAATACACAACTTTATATTTTTTACATGAAAATCTAGGTTCCTGACACTTTTAGACAATTACATTAATAAATATCTTCTTGCTTCTGCTTTTACTGTGTTTTTTTGTTTTTTTTTTTTTCTAATTATACTGCATATGTAAGTTTGATCTCCTTTTATTTTTTGGGTTGCCACAAGTGACACATTAAAGAAGATTAATATTATCTCCAGGAGAAGCCCTTTAATTTACTCAGCGAAAATATATATCAGCAAACTGGCTAGGAAAGCTGCTCTTCTTTTCCATCTAGTTTACTATCTGTTTGTGTAACCAAATTCCTTTCTCTGGGCAAGAAATTTCCTAGTGGCACTGGGAGTCTACTCTCTTAAATCCTACCAGGTAGAAGTTATTTATCTTTAATTCTTCTGTAATAATTTGCAATAGTGCATGCATTGCAGTTTGCTAGAAGAGAGTCTCGCAGGGCCATGACTTTGCCCAGCTCCAGAAGCATTCATGCTTTCTGAACAAGTCACATTTCTTAAGTGGCTATTCACCATAGCCTAGGGGTTTGGTGTGTTTTTGACAAATACTCTTCGCTTACGTTGTTTACATAGTTACCACTTTCAGTGGACGTTAGGCTTTTGCCACCAGTCACACGGTAATTAAATACTAGAAATTTATGAAGGATGAGGTTCTTATTCAGTGAAATTATTCGAAGTATTGATGGTGATTATTTATGAAGCCATCTTTCAATTAATCTAACTTTTATTAGCCTTGAAAATTGTGTTGGTAATGAAAAATATTAACTACTGCTCACATAAAAAAAGGCACTTCCTATTTTGAAATCTGTCAGGTAGGAGAAAATGCTCTTATATTAAGCATTTGCTGATAAGTAGGTATGTACTGCCTCTCATCTGATAACAGTTTTTTCTCAAATGCTGATTCAGGTTTGCTAAGTCTTTAATACAGCACTACAGGCTATGAAATTATTTTGTCTTATAACAAATGATTCAGAAACTTTGTATTAGATGGAGAACAGCCAAGTCTCTGCTCTGGGCTACAAATAATCCAGTCAGAAACAGCACTCACGTGAACCTCTCCTATATTAAAGCTGCCAGGAAATAAAATCCCTTTCCTTAGCATTAACATTTAACTACACTGAACTTCTCAGTGGAACTCCACAGCTGTATTTTGGCAGTGGGAACGCTCACGCCGACATGGGACAGGAGACCATCTTCCTGCAATATCTGTTGAATGTGTTGTCTCCTCTCATCCTCCTGGTCGGGATGCAGCAAGTGGCCCAGCACACTGGCTACTGTTCAGGCAACAGTCCCTGATTGTTTTTGTGCTGTAGTGCTGCAGTGTTCCCATGCTATAGTTTCTTCAACTAAATCAACCTTTCAAACATATGCTACTTGCAATTGTCATATTTAATCTTTGGACTGCTGTTCCTGGTGCTTATGTTACTTTGGAGAGGACCAAGCACACAAGAAATGTTATATTTGCTAGTGATTGATGCCCTCATGCTGTGGGCTTGCTGGAGAGCGCAGTAGATGCCTGTGTGGACCATGCAGCTAGCAGCCTTCTGCATTGTAGACTGGTCAAATTCAGTCCCATGGCACCAGCCAAAGCAACCCTGACAGCTTTGAGCCAGCTTCAAACTGGCTTGCAGACTGCTGGTCCAGCCAATTTATTGGTGTAGCCAACAGGATTTTTGTTTGTTTGTTTGGGTTTTGATTTAGTTTTTGGTTTTTAGCTTCCCCCCCCCCCCCCCCCCCCCCCCCCCCCCCCCGCCCTTTTCTGTCCTCAAACTATTAAGCCAAGTACAAAACTACTTTGCTTTACTCAGTTACAGCAGAATCTTGCTCAGAGAATGTGGCTGGCTCACGGCAAAAGCTTTTTAATTTTTGATCCGATTAGCTAAGCTGAAGGCAAGACACTTATGACATTTCTGAGGGTGTTAAGGTGCTTCATCCTGGATGTATGGAGACTGCACTAGTACATTTATAGATTTAGGGTTAGATTGCCACCGTCGTGACCTAGTATTTTAGTTTGGGAAATAGTGTGGTTTGTGTCTCTGAACCTGTGCGACACCTTACTGTTACACTGTGATCACAACTGTCATGTTCTCTGGTGTTTACTGGTAACCTTATCAATTCTGGGTAATTCCACTTGGCCAATAGGGAACTGGGTGAGCTGAAGTCCATCTGAGAACTAGTTTGTCTGCAGAGATCTGTCCCTGTTTTCTTATTGTGACTGCCTACTAAAGGGATTGCTGCAGGAAGCATCTTGTCTCTCCATTTGACACGGTCTGTCTTTTTGTCTAGGCCTTCTGATGAGTATTCTTAACCAATCCCCATTCAATCTGTTGGTTTTATTGGGAGGAGAGAGAGGATCAGAAATTGTTCTGCAACGAAAATTTTCTTCACCCTGGACAGGTAGGCAGAACTGCCAGTTCAATGAAGTGTATGTTGTCATGGCCAGTAGCCATGCTGTGGGACATGCACATGTGATGCCTCACGCTACATCTCTGTGACTTTCGGGGCTGAGTCAATCCTGTCTGTAGGCCAGCATTACACCCACCACCCGCTGGATCACAACTCCATGCTCTGTGAATGACTTGTCAGTGGCTTGACTCCACCTTTGAGTGCCAGGATATTCCCTCTCATCCCTCTGCCAGTTTTAGTGGCTGGAGAACTCACTGAGAGAGCCAGCTGACACCAGTCTGTCTGAAATGCATGCCATCTTCAGGCTTCAGCTGTGCAATTACTGCTGAACAGGGGCCATCATAAGTTAGGTGAATGAGTGACACTTTCTGTATCTAGCAATTTGTCCAGCTCCCTGATCTAGAGGCCAGTCAGGGCTGCACGTCTAGATTAGAAATATGAAGTCTGATACAACAGGGTGATTGAGGCCACTGTCAAAGGAGATCAACCCACAGGCAGTTTTGCAACAAACCAGCAGGAAATGTGAACATATTTGCTCCAGAAAGGATCACTGCTCCATGTTCTGCTCAATGCCTTTTGTGGTCAGAGATTTCAGCACATCTTTGCCTCATTACTCTTCCTTCCAAGGTCTTGATCAAAGCAAATCAGGACAAGGCTTTTGATAATTCAGAGACCACTGGTTTGGCGACACTTTGTTCTGGGATCTCCTCTGGCTGTGAAAGCCTCAAAGTCACAACTTCTCTTCTTGCTGTTTCAGGGCTTGGGACGTGTTTTTCACATTTGAAAATGTCTGGGTCTTAGGCATGGGTTCCATATGTAATTGAATGTCTTCTACATGTATTACCCAGCTGTCTGGGTGTGCCCAGAAGGTATGTCCTGATAGCCAGGGCATAAAATCACACAGCAGAGTACTGTGGTGGTACCGTCATATTGCTGCCTTCAGCTGAGCTAGCAAGGGAATTAGCACAGTCCTGCATTGTGCTGTGCACTCCTGGTCTGCAGAACAAAAATTTGTAGAGCAGTTAAAATTTCAAAACCACACATAGGCTCTAAAATGTGACTAGACTATTATTCCCACCCCCCCCCCCCCCCAAGTGCTGATGCCCTGTTCTTACTCTTTGCATGAACAATTGTGCACACTCTCAAAGATTAGGGATTACTGATGTGAATAGTGTCTTTTGGCTTTTATTTTAAAGTCTTGGCTTACATTTTTTTTCAATTTTACTTTTCTCTGTCATTATTTTTCTGTAACTGGTGGTATTTTAATTGCATTGTCTCTAGCTTCCTTGATGTCCTTCAGTATTGCGATTCAGTCAAATACAGGAATCTTTCAAAGATGAGCAAAGTGGGAATGGCTTTACTTTTTTATTTACTAATCAACATCACAGGAAACAGAAAAATGAGAGTCCTGGGTATCAGCAACACGGTGAGAAAGTCGAAGTACTAATAGAAAGAACCAGCTATTATTACATTAATTAATTGTCATTCATTCCAACACTTGCAAAGTGAATGCAAAATAAATTAGTCCTTGACATCTAGTCAGTATTGCTACATAGACAATTTGTCGTATTATTAAAAATACTGCAAACTAGCATTGGATTATCCCCAGAGAGAGGGTTAATGCTTAATCAAAGCATGTCACATTAGAGAAGATCTCTATTAATCAGTAATGAAATTGTTTATAAAGTTGGTTACTTGGTTTTAACACAGTTAAATTTGTTTATTTTATGGGAACATTAGTGTATTGTTCTTAAGCTAATTTATTGCAGTTCTGTAGAGTTAGCCATGGTGCCGTAAAATTGAACGAGATTAGAAAGGCTGTTTGGAATTAGCAAATTCAATATTGTAACTCGTTTCTGTTGCTTGAGAAGGTGAAACACGTTTGCGTTGCTAATTCTAGTCATTTAGGAATTCTGTCATACAGGGAATGGGATCCAAAGGAATCTCTCTGTTTGGGTTGGTGGCCTTGAGCTGTATTTCCTTTCCCAGAAAGATCTGAGAATTCAAAGTTAACAGACAGTTCTGTACAAAAACAATCTCCAGCCTTCAAATCCACCCATGTTCTTCAGCAGCAGTTAAATGAGTAGGAAGCCCTTCAAATCTTTAATGTCTGTGTAAGGCTAAATGATAATCTTTCAAAATTTAAAACTTTTTCTGTAGCAGTGTATCTCACCTGGGCATACCCAGGTACCTCTGGAAGACAGTGAGGATGGGAGGTGGTTACACAGGTGAGAGAAAAGTGGTATTTTAGAATTGCCCTCAGAATGTTAGGCACAATATGGGGCAATTGTATCTAATGAGCTTCCTGGGACTGGGACAGGCTTTTGTAACTTTTCTGTTAACCCATGCTAGCAGCTGGTCTGGAAATACAAAAGAGGGGCTGGCTGTCTGGTTCCTGTGATGCTCTTGTGATTCACCAGCTCCGTCCTTTGATGCAAAATAAATGGGAATAGCTTTCTCTTCATGAGACTGCCAAGCAGAGCTGGGATTTAGCAATCCTGTAAAATCCTACAAAGTGAGTATCTTTGGGCAAACGGTGGTAGGCTTTTTTCTGCTCTCACAAATGAACCTGAGGGACTTCTGTAATATTCAGAAGTGTGAGTGAAAACAGAATTAAGTCGTAACTGCATAGATTATGTTCGGTTCCCAGTGGGAATTATACTTAGAGTTGGGCAGAGTTAATGAGGAAAGATTAGTCATCATGGGACTCCTGGGGCAGGAGGGAACTGTAGTCTATGGCAAAGCTGCAGGAACTGGCAAGCTGGAAAAAATAACAATGAAGCAAGGACTGACAGAGGGGAAAAAGCTAACCTTAAAAGGATGTTTGGGAAAGCACAATGCATTGCAGAAGCTATTTGCTATTCCTTATATTGGGGATGCTGCAACAGTTGGAGATATCTATGGTTTTTGTTTGCAAACTCCAGTGTTGCAATTCACATCCGAACATACTGAAGGTTTCAGTCACATCTTGCAAGCGAGGTATTTCATGGCTTCATTCCTATAACTGGGAAACAAACTTATGACACATCATTGTGTCTTGCTGTGTGTTATTATAAGAAAGAGAAGCTCTAAGCTGCAAGAAAAGTTAATCGGAAGACACAGTTACTGTAGGGGAGTGAAGTGTGTTTGCAGCGTATGTGTGTGCACAGAGACGTGCCTATGCAGCGGGCATGGTTGTAAAATGTTATCTGTGTGTCTGTACAAATCTGTTTTCATAATTTTCATCAGATTTTATATTACTTTCCTTCACAGTAAAGATCCAAGCTGTTGTTTGTTTGGCCATACAGAGCTTTCAACAAACTGGCTGGCAATACCCCTGTGTACTTTAGACAAATATGTCTCTGTTTCTCTAAACGATACAGATTGTCAGGCTGGGTCATGGGTTTTGGAAGTCTTTGCACTTAGCTCTACCTTGTAACCATCTTTTAGGAAAATCGTGTATGAAAAGGTATTTTGTAACTACCTCTCTGCAAAAGAGAGTGCAGTTTTGCACTGTTTGGTTTTGCTGTTCGAGTATCTTCTGTAGCAATGATGCAGGTCTGTGGGACAGTACTAAGGTCTTGCCAGCAATAATTTAAATAGAGGAAGCATAAGCTCAGAAAAAGCTCAGAGAGCTTCTTGATTTTTAGTCTGTTTTCAAGGCAGAAACATTGGTCAGAAATTCTGGATGTTTTGCAATCCTTAGGAAAACCGTAGAGCCTTCCTTCCCAAAATACAGCCAGCATATGAGTCTCCTCCCTGCATTTTCTTTAATCTGAGAGAAATGCAGTATTTTTTATATATATATATATATATATATATATGGTGATCCTTACCTCTGTATAGTTGGAGCAGGTATTAGCTTTTCTTTAAAATGTAGCTGCTTTTAATAAGACTAATTATTTCTTCCTTACATACTCAGTAAAAAGTAAATCTTTAGTCAGCCTCAAGAAAAAGTGATGAGTTTAGCACTAAAGCAGAAGCGCATGGGTAGTATAGTACTGAACATGTGGAGAAATCTAGATATGGTCAGTTTAAAATGTCATTGGTGCTTCTTAGAAAAAAGGAAGAAAAGTGGAAAAGAAAAGCTTTCATGAGATATGCTTCCTAACTAGCTCTACTGCTATTTCTCTAGTTCTCTAAGTAATTGGAATTTGGCTCGCCTGTGGGATTGAGTAAGTTTGTCAGTGCACACGATAGCTTACTTTAATGCTTCTGCATCTTTTAGGACTTGGGGGGGGGGGGGGGGGGGGGGGCGGGGAGGTTTGTTGCCAATGCATTCCCAATAAATAGCTGAAAAATGGCTTCTAATACTTATTTTCTTTCTGCTTTTTCTGATGAGATAGCTGTTTTATACTGCTTGGAAGAAGCAGTCTGGAATTTCAAAAATACTGTGAAAGTATATATAGGTGGTAGCCCAAGATGCAAAGGGAACTGGAGCTGTGATTGTTGCTGGGTGAAGAGCTCTAACCAGCTGAGATCTTTGGTTCTTTGTGTTTTCAAGGTTTCCTTAATATCACAAGAGGTGGCCTGCCCTATTCCTGTGAGTGTAAGGTACAGATGTGTATACGCTGCTCAGATTCCTTGCATGTCTTAGAAAGTCAGCATTTTCTTAGCTATGTGGTGGCACTGGATAGTAGAAGATTCTTCTTTTCCACATGTCATTTTCCAGGACATATGTGTTGGCACAGCTGTCATGGTTTAAATACACCTTAGTAAAGAAAAGATGATTTACAACAAGAAAAAATAACCAGGAGAAGCAAAATCATTACTGAAAATAATCCAGAAAACCCAGGTTGTAAGAAAATATACAGGTTGTAAGAAAATATATTTTGAACTTGACCAGCAAGCTCTTTGGGAAGAGTGGTTTGCAGAATCTATTTGATGCCACATGGAATTTCTTGTAAGCTATAGATTTTGTCAGGTAATTGGAATTTCAGACAAAGCTTTTGTAAGCGTGTATTTTTAGCAGATCTGGGCCTTGTGTGAAAGCATATAGATGAAGTTATGGTTTTAGCATGAAGTAATTGGGAACGAGGCCAATATGGAGCAAGGAATGGCTTCTCTGTAGATGAGGATGCCCATAAATCCTCCAAAAAAGTAATTCACAACCTCCATAGCATTACTCTGATTTTCTGTGAGAAATGCCTCTCTGCATTACTTCAGACATGTATTGTCATCAGGTCACTCAAAGCCCATTTATATTTTGAAGTACCCATTCCAAATCTGGTTTCCTCTGCTTATTGTGGGTTTTTTTCCTGATGTAGAACAAAATGATGGCAGACATTCAGAGAGACTAAATTAGGGAAGCATACAGAAAACTCGCGTTCAATATGTACAATGTAATGTGGAATATAAGTCTTCTGTCTTTGCTGGGAGCTCATTGTGATTTGGAAGACCTAGGTAGTTTTGGGCTTCAGTGTAGGTAAGATATGTGTTATAGTTTTGGTTCTCTGTATTTTGGTATGGCTCTTAACTGCCACAAATACTGGTAATGACTGCTATAGATTCAGGGGAATAAATAAAGCATTTCCTTTTCCAGTGTTGCAAGCAATGGACTAAGTTTAATAAACTCCCAGTATCTGTATTTCCATCTTGCACTGTCAAGTAAGTAAGGGTAACATTTACTGCTCCTGAGATGAACCAGAAAGTGATTATGGATTATGGAAATTCCTCCAAGACAGCCGTTTTTTTTCTCCATGTTACAGCCTTTTCTGGAATGACTAATACACTGTTTGTGTTGGGGTGAGCGCAGAGATGTTGTATCTGCATGTATGTATGACAGGAATGTAATGTCAGTCTTCCCTAAAGATAAACTGGAGGTGCTAGGGAACACAGAGCATGAGAATAAGAAGGTATGTGCAATTGTATCAACACCACATGGCAGCAGTTGTGCTCATCAGAGGTGGCTTTGTGGTCCGTCCATGTTTGAGACCTGATACAACTGTCATGCAGTTAACACGTGCCATCAGCCAGACATGCTCTGTGAGTACAAGGGTGCTCTGAACATATCTGACGTGTCAAATTGCATTGCTTGCTTTTTCGAATCAGACTTTGCAGGGTGGAAGCCTCAAGGCTGTCTTCGAGCAGCGCTGCTTTAGCTCCTCTGAGTGAAGGGCTGAAGGACTGAAGGGTGAGGCGCTGAGCAGCTCTGGGCAGTCAGCACCAGCAGTGCGAAGGCTCAACTCTGCGAAGTAATCACTTTGCAGAATCTTCCAAAACGTTTTATCAGATTCAGGAAATAGCTAGAGCACTGGATAAGTGTTAAAGTTCTCAGGTTAACTTTCTCCTTTAGTGCTTTATAAAAGGCACTGTGGCATAGGAGGAGAATCCTGACGGCTAACCTTTTGGCAATAGGAGAGGTTCTAATAGCTAGAGAAAATGGAGATGCTAGCTGAGGTGGACTGTAGCTTTTCCTGTTGCTCTCCAGTGTGGTTGTGGAAATAAAATAATGAGAAACACCCACAAAAGGGTTGAGGGGAGGAATGGCAAAATAAGAAATGGAACAGCTTCTGGCTCAAGCTCTTCCTTGCAGTCTTGCTGTTGGAGGGGTCCAGGCATGGCATGCTACCTGCATGGTGAGGCTGAAACCTAGCAGCTGTGGCTAGCGTGGTGCTTGGAGGCATTGCTTCTGGCTGCCTTACTGGTCTCAGCCAGTTTTGCAAAAGACATGAACTAGTCCAGCTAAGCCAGGCCCTGGGTGCCAGGTTGCAGAGTCCCTCCCATGTTGTAAGATGGATTTGCGTTTGGAACGGCAGTGCAGCATGTTTGTGGCTGGAGAAGTAGATGGCAAGGGTGTGGGGGAATCTGAAATTGTGGCATGGGAGGGGCTGAAACAGGGTAACAGGTTTGAGAATATTGTCTCTATGCCAGTTTGCCATCTCTCTGACTTTTTCTTTCCCACTTGTCTCCCAGACTTGCATGTCCACCCCTAGTAGAAGTGTCCTCCTTCTTTCTCCATCAGTTATGTTCCTCCATCTCCAACTGCCAGCATCTCCAACAGGAGGGCAGAGTGTGTGCCTGCCCTCCAAGTGGGAGGGAAGGTTGGTAGCATTCAGATTCTAGTTGCGGAGACCAAATTCCAGCCTGAAATTAATGTGTCACAAAAAGACGGAAGAGTGAATGTAATAGATTGTGTTCAAAGTCTAAATAACTTTGTGGTTAAGAATATATATACACCCCCATAATATAAGACATGCTTCTGAAGGATGCTTGTGAAGGATACTGTGGACTACATCTTGCAAGATAACCCCTCCGTCTTCTCCCCCCCACACAGCTGGCTTGCACAGCCTTATGCTCCCGAAATTCATCTTGTGCTTTGATTGAGGAATTCAGTTTAAAAGGACTGTTTTGTAATTAAAACTATTCAGAAGTTGCTCTGATTAATGGAAAAAGAGGGAATTGTAGAAAGAAAACCCTCCAAACATCCTTTTGTTTGCAATTTCTCTTACTTTTCTCTTAATCCCAGTGTAAGTCACGTCATTGAACTATAATGCTACCTTGCACATAATATTAACGGAAATCCTTAATTGTTAAATACATAAACATAGCAATTGCGTTGAGTGGAAAAATTACACAGACACATTTTCACACTGATGTTTTTCATGGTCTGCTATCATGGCATTTTGAGACTTTAAAAATTAATTTTGCCTTCTGCTTCAGCTGTGATTATTGTCAAAATCACTATATCCAAATTATTTTACTAATTCATTTAATGAAAATCAAAATTTTTCATTCTTCCAAGATAAAGAAAACTGTCATAATCTTAATTTCCTGCAGTACATAAATTTTATTTTTCGCCATCTCTGCTCATTAGACTCTAAATGAAAGGACTTTTCAAGGTAGAAAACCAGATAGTAACCCTTCCCAAAGTCTGGATAACGAGCAAGATGTGAGCCTCTGCTCTATGGTTGGAGATTGTGTTTCATGTGAATTTGCGTACTCCATGTGTGAAACCCAGTTCTCCCTGTTGTGAATCTGCTGGGCTAAAACCCGAACTGAGCCACCTGTAGTTGGTTCTACAACCCAATAGACGGTGACCAGATAATAGTTCTGATATTTCTGAATAGAAGTGTGTAAATGCAGTTGATTTGCAAAGTCCTGAGATGTGAGGACTGTTCCTTATTTCTTTCATGGAGCATGGTAACGTCTCATTTCTGACTGGGGCTTGTGCCAATATAAGAAACAAAATTCAAGATTTGTGGTGGACAAGGTAGAAATGAATTAAAATTACTATTTAAGAAAGCAAAGCAAAAATTCTATGTTAGAAAAGAATTTATATTGCTCCCACAGCTGAATTTTAACATAAATGAAATAGTCTTGTTTGAGCCAGCAAAGAAAAGCAACATGACACCGCGTTTCTACATAGATTTTCTACAATGATATATATGAAAACTGCTGATTGTCATATTTGTTCCAAGCAGGGACATGCCACATTTGCCTTTCTTGCAAACAAGGAATTGCTGCTGATGGCACTGCTAGTACTTCTGAAGCTGTTATCACATATTTAGACAAGCTCATTATCAACATTATGGATGTTAACATTCCGTAAGAGCTATCAACCTACAGGGAACAAAAGCAAGTAGACAAGTACAGAGAAGTTGTTTTTATTGTGGGTGGTTTTAAAAAGCATTCATGCTTATTACACTGTTTGCATGCAGGTCCTGAGCCAGTTTGATGGATCCACATGCTGAAGAATGTTTTTGCATATATAGAATAATTCCAGGTTAGAAAAAAATTATATGTCAAAGGAAATGGTTCGTTGCCGTATTTTATCTCTTATCAGTTCTTGCTATTGATTTCTGTTTTTTTTTTAAATTATTATTTTAAAGTGTCCTTAAGTTCATCATATAGGGTACAACTATGTCTTTCAAGAAATCTTAGCTATCATTTAAAAGTGGGTAAGCAATGGATAGGGAAGTTTTTGCCATTCGGCAACAGCAGAGTTACATATGCTTTAAGGCTTTCATGCAGCTATTGTGTAGTGTAGAGCTGTAGCTCAAGACCAAATAAAAAAGGGTGAAGTTGGGGTTTCCACTTTTGTAGGGGAACAGCCATGTAGGCAGCAAGATGCAATCACCCAGACTTAACTGTAAAAACCACGACCGGGTTGTGTGATCAAGCATTCAGCAAGGGTATGGAAAAGAGAGATCTGTCCATATGAGAAGTTTTTGGCAATTAGGGATGCATTTATTTGATTGTGTTTTATTTTGAACTTTTTCATTTCATATAAATGTACCCCTTTTTTGTTAGGGGTAAACTTGAGACAATGGGCTGTAGATCAGATGTCTTTCTGAGTTCTTCAGTGTTTTTTGTGTTCTGTAAGATATTGTTAGGAGACATCCAGCCCCTGGTATCTGAAGCTAGGAAACTGGTGACATTTCAGTTTGGAGAGAAAATAAAATTAAATGAGTTCTTCCAGGGAGTGATTTTGTAGCACCTTTCTTGTGCACTGTCTGCTTTGCTATTAGTTTGTAGACCAGATACCATAATTTGAGCAGCCAACATGGGTGAGGCATTTGGCCTGTGAAAGGGGCTTGCAGCAACTGGGAATGCATGCTGGGATGGAGTAACTCTTCTTCACCAACAGCCTAAAGCTAAGTATGAACTGCTACACCTTCCATTGCATTTCACATGCGGCGTGCTTAGGAGCACGTTGGGCTCATGTCAGCCCATGTCTTCACGCTGGAAGGCAGTGAGCCAGGTTTCTCTACAGGTTGGTGAGGCTCCTAGCCAAGCACTGCCTGGCCTTGGAGTTAATGAGCTGTTGTGGCAATGCAACTGGCTCAAATCCAAGCTCATGGCCACCGAAGGAGGTGTAGGTAGATACAGCAAAGGTGGTATAGATTACATCTAAACAGAAAGAGCACTGCTTCTGGCACCCCAAACTCCAGAATTGCTGGAGTTGCCGAATTGCCCTGTGCAGAACTGTGGCAGGTTTAAGGTACTCCCAGGCCAGGGCTCAGCTCTTGGTAGTGCTGAGCAATCCAGCCCCTGGTTTCTTCAGAGGTGCTAGGCCTCTCTTACAAAGCTTAAAAATGTTTTGAAGCCTATTTGCAAAGTGACACAAAGATTCAGAGAGCTGTAACTCCAGTTTGGCACTTAACTGAAAACTCAACTTAAAAAAGCATTTTCTGAATCCTGCTGATCTTGTAGACCTCTTTGTTCAGTTGTTCACATCTGCTTTTTCTTCCTTGCTTTATTTAATTTAGGGGCAACTGTAGAATTCAATTAAGCAAGACACCACTACAGGAATTCATTTGATGCTGCCTCTTGATCTTCTAAACTACCGGCAGGCAAGTGAGATTTCCAGACTGGTGAAATCTGCAGTGAACATTTTCAAAATCTCATATGAAGGAGAACAAGTGTGCATTTGAGGGAGAAAAATGGTCAGAATAAATATGCAGCTGTATAAATTCTTCTTTGAGGGCAATTTCACACTGCTGTAATTTCAGTTTTGCCTGGAATTTTTCTGGAATGGCTTTCAACATCAAAAGCCTAGGAAAATGCATGGTTATCTCTTTCAATGGGAAACCTCCACCCTTCAAAAGGAGGTTGAGCTTTCAGTAATTTGATTCCAAATAAGCATGTAATTATTTATTTCAATATTAAACTCTTTCACAAAACTACACTTCTCTCTGAGGAGGCCTGTAAATCTGTGCTTTTGCATCAGTGGTTTAGTGACTGTAGGACAACTATAACTTCCACGTAACCCCATAGGTTTCAGCAGAACTGGTTTCTTAACCAGAGCTAGGACAGGTTTATCTGAGAAACTCAAGTGGTATCTCAAGTACTGTAGAGAGGATTTGTTTGTCTTAATGCAGACATTTAAAAACTGTAACAAAATCTTCCTTGAGGAGATTTGTTTCCTCTCTGATTCAGAAGTAGCAGCAGCTTTGAGAAATTTAAGTGGTACCTGTGTAAAAGGAGGCAAAGGAAATGCCTTGTTATCAGGCTGCAGCTTCTGTATATGCTGCCTGAAATATAAGGAAAATTTTGCCTTTTCTTTTCTTTTTTCTTCTTCTTTTTTTTTTTTTTTCTTCCTTGTCTACCATCAGATGCCAGTTAGTTTCACAGCCACCTTCTATGGGATCCGTCACAGAAACTGCTATACCGAACCATAGCCCGGGAGGCTCTGTTGACAGAGATTTATTGCAGCATGTTCATGTTTTACTCACCCTGTGCTGCACCTGGCTTCTGCTCACCTTCATCTCAGGGGCACACCAACTATAGCCGTCTCTTTTAAAAGCACAATCTATACACCTTAGGATCCATTGCTCTTAAATTTAAGAGCTATAAATGCTGCATTTCTGCAGAAGCAGGAAAAACCGTGAGGAAAATCCTTGAACTTCCTAAGTTGTTGCATTTTGATGCAGGGTAATACAGAGTTTAATATCTTAAGCAGATTTGCTTTTTTGTGTGTGCTGTATTTCTATTTTAATTATCCCAGTGAAAGCTTGCCATGCTTTTATTTTGTTTTTATCCATGAAAAAGACAGGCCAGGTATTCAGCTGGTATAAAGTAGTGCATGGTGATTTACACCCTTGAAATACTTTGCCCGCAGCATGCTAGCGTAGGTAGTCACTGTTCTTCTGAATAGTTTTGAAAACTGTTTCGGAAAAATCTTGGGGGGGGGAAAAAAAGACTAAGTAAGGCTGGCAGGAGATAAGGATCATCAGGATCCAATTACAGAGAAGCTGGAGGGAGAGGCAAAACAAAACCAGAAGGGATGACCACCATGACAAGCTCTCGATCAGTCTGTACTGGCCTTACCTCAAAGCGCATCCCAGCGGAAGCACCCACATAATTTCTTCTGAAGTCTGGAGTCCATGGTGCTGGGGAGGGCTTGAAGCAAGAAATCTCTTGTCTAGCTCATCACTGGAGAAACAGCAGCAGCATGAGATACCATTAGAGAATCGTACTTAGACATGTCCCTGGGATTTGCTGCAGGCTTGCATTACAGCTTCTGTGAAGTCTGTATTAGGCGATCACAGCAGGATGGAAACCTGAAAATACTGCCAAGGAAGCATGGAAAGCTTGGCCAGACTGTTACTTGCTCCATCCGTCACAGGTCTCATAGCAGTAGTCATGCCTAGCTGTAGCCACTGGGCATGTTTTGGGTTTGCTCCACAGGTGTGAATTGTCTCTGGCAGCAAATCAAGGTAACTGCTTATGGTATTTTTCATGCGTGTAGCATTACCTGTTTTTTGGGGGGGTGAGGGGGTGGAGATTTTATTAAATTAAAAAGGTTCTGATATTCAACCTTGAGGAGAATACAACAGTGGAAATTTAACCCAGCATTTTCGAACCTGAGTGGATTCGGCTGTCCTAAGCTCCTCTGGCGCACCTCGGATTTTGTGCTAGTCATTTCAAGGGGTTACTGCCAGGCTGAGGCACTTGGAAGGATGTACAGGTTATCTGAGATACAGGATAGGCATGTGAAAGCACTCATTTTGTTCTCCACAAATCCTCTACCTTGGAAGCTAAATTCATGGTAAACTGCATGTCATGCAAATAGGTTTGGGGAACTGCAGCGGCACAGAGTGGGGTGTCCTGTGGTGCAAGGGACTCAGAAACCAAGTGTGGTGCGAGGGGGAGTGGGGGAGTCTTGCCTTCACATGCTACTTGTAGTGTGGTGTGGGGTGTTCTCCTGTGATAGGCATGCAGTTGGAAAGCAATGTTTTCAGCCCCCTTACTCACTGGAGCCTTTGGCATTTCATTAAACATTTGAGGTGATGCTCATGTCCTCTTTAAGCCAACATTGCCTATTTTGATAAAACGGAATTATGTGTGCCAAGCTGTGTTAAATATTACTGCATGCAGAACGGCTGCTGTCTTTGCCTGCCCAGTTGTTGCAAGGTGAGGAAAAGGCTTGTCAAATGCTTTTGATTACCCTGAATCTGAAAGAAGCTATAGTATATAAATTCAAAATTTATTCTGTACACAAAAAACTTACTGAACTAGAGGGGAATAAGATACCATGTCTTTGCCTCATATGCACCGAAACTGGCTTCCCTGAAATCTGTTCTTTCCTCCTTTGCTCTCACCGCCCCCCAGGAACCGCCCCAATAAAATGCAGCATAATTACAATGTTGCACTGTAAACAATTGATCTTTTCCCCCCAAAATAATGGGTGTAAATCAACTAGACATGGTGTTAAGACTGTTCGGCAGTTCGTTTGATGTTTATGTATTGTTCTGAAGTTAGTCTAAACCTTGATTATATTTACAACACTAAATAACTATCTAAACATGTAAGGTTTACCTTAATTGATTTGATTTACAAATATTAAGGAATTGGAAAAAAATCAACAGTTAGAATATACACTAGGGGCAAAAAAACCCCATTTTACTCAGCTATTCTGGGCTTTCTCGGGAAGCTTTTGTTGTATCATCTGTGTTTAGATGAGGAGATGACAGTGTTCCTTTCTTGTCCTTGCCCTCTGTCATCTGCTCTGTAGTTGTTCTGCTCGATGTCTCTTCCTAAACTTTATGGTAGATGGAGCCACCCCTGTTGCAACCTGGCTCTATATGGACAAAACATGGGAACAGATGTTCCATTTAATACACGAAAGACAGCCCAGCAATCTACGACTTAGCTTCTTTGCAGGAGAAAACTGGGCCTTCTTTCTCTGTCCCTTCCCTCTAGAGGTGTGTGGGGAAAACCAAATAATTATTCTATTTCCAACATTTTCCTCTTTGGAACAAGGAAATTGCCATTGAATTTGTAAATTCAAAGGGAATTCCTCAGTTGACTGAAGTGTTTGCAGCCAAATTGCTGGAAAAATTTAAAGCAGCAGTTCAGCTGTGGATGGGACAGGATGCTTCTCTCCAAGTTTGCATTAAGCCATTTTTAGTATATGAAGCCAGCAGCCCCCAACAGTTCAGTGAACGGAGAAGGGGCTTCCATAGGCAGTGTCAGTACTGAAGCATAGTGTAGGCTGAATGCCCTGTACAGGAACTGAGTAATTAGAGCGGAGTTCATTACTGACAATAAAACATTTTTGGTGTTTTCATTTTTTCCTTCTGCTGAGGGAGATTGACAACATTTATTTGACATATTTCTAGGGCATCTGCTATTGAAATTCATGTCTTTATGCTTCTTGTTACTGTTCATAGACCTCTTTAAGATGAGGTTAGATGAAGGTATCTTAAGTTGGACGGAGATGCTAGAGGGGAAACTGGGTGTAAGGAGAGAAAGGAGAATACAGCTGAGGGATTAGATGGTTTCTTGGAGCAGGGAGTAGGCTTTCAAGGGGGTTGAGCATCAGTCCACCCAGATGGCTCGTGTCCTTACAGTAAGACAGAGGACAACAGAGGGGAGTTGAGGATTATCATCCCAAAACTACACTGTGGGTGCTGTTAAGGTTCTTTCATGTGTTTGAAGCCTTCAGAAGAGATGAGGATAAGTATGCACATGGATTAGTGCATCCATAGCAAGTGCTGCTGAAGGACTCTGTTCTGCAAAATGGATGCTGGTGTTCAAGAGGTGACATTGTGCAAAACTGGGTGCCCTTTAGGAGAGAGAAAGGGGAATGGCAGGAGGGAATGACTTAGACCATGACTGATGAAAGCACCAGGAAGGGATGTTCTCTGTGGCCTTCCGAAAGTCATGTTGTCATCATACTAAATAGTGGTATATTTTTGTGCAGTGATAAATATTACTGTTCTGAATTCTGTACTTGCTGCAGTGATTTATTTGTTACAAGTTGTATCAATGACCCGTCTTTCATAATTAAGTTGACTTGCTGAAGAGCAAGCAAGCAAGTGCTGAAGAGTGCCCTTGGCAAGTGTTACTCAAAATAATGCGACCTAAAATGGCATGGCTGGATCTCTGGGGCTGAAAATTCAGTTCTTATTGTTCTCCCAGTGATCTCCTCAAATATTTTCCAGCTGTAGTGGTGACTGGAGGTAATATGCTGTGGGAAGAAGTGGCGCTGTGTTGGTTGGGAGTAGCTCTGTGTTTCTGTATTTAGGGTCCCAGGGCATAGCCATACAGCAAGTTTTGTTTCTTCTTTTTCCAGCCAAAAGTTGCACCAGATTGTTGGAGATAAAACAATGTCAAGGTAGTAAAATCCCAGCGAAGTAATTGGTGAAGGGATAGCTTGTCATTAACAAGTAATGTTGTAGTATATAGATACAAACCTCCTCATATACAGCAGGGAGAGATAAAAAGTACAGCACAGAAAGTAAAAGGGATCATTAATTGAGTGTGGAAAACAAAAAACTTCACAAACACTGCAGGAGAGGGGAAGAATAGAAAGTTAAGGAAATAAAAATTATTACGTGACAAATCTGTAGAAATAGATAGTTTTGGATTGTTTCAGATCAGTCCCAGATCTATTCAGGTTTGCTGAAGAACGCCCAGTCCCATACTGAGAGGAACATGAACGTAGAACTGTTCCTAATACCCTTCTGAAGAGAAAAAAATGTGTTTTTCACTAAGCTGCTGGTCTAGTACCCAAAGGAGCTGAACTCAGTTTCTGACCTGTTAAAATTTCCCGAGTCACCTTGGGAAAGCCTCGACTCCTTCTTGTCTCAGGGTTTAATGACAAATCGCCTTGCAGAAAGACCTATGAGCTGGTCAATGGTGGGGGCTGGCCAGGAGTTTTCCAGGGGTATGTTTTTGTTAAGAAGTTGCTCTACCATCAGAACCAAGACTTAATGGGAATGCACCTATTTAAATTAAATCTGTGGTAAGGCTTATTTGAGGGTTCAGGATAGACACTGTGGGCAAAATGAGAGAGGTCAGCCAGATTAGCAGTGGTTTTTCCCTGAGCTGTGAGGAGCTGGTGGCTCTCACGTTTCAGTCTTGCTCAGGGACATGAGTTTCTCCATCACCGGTTTAGCCCTCTGACCCAAGACACCTCTCTTGCCCTGTGAATACAGACGTCAGTGGGACCCTGAGCCTTGGCCTCCACAGGTGATGGTAGGGTCTGTACATTGGTGCTCTTGACTTTCCTCTTCTGCCAGACCTATTAACTAAACAGCGATCGGTCAAGCTACTAATTAGGAGCCAACTGGTTGGGTAAGTTGGGCTGCTGACAGTAAAGGCAGCAAACCTTGTCTGGCTGCTTGTTCCCATTGAGAGAGGAGAGCTGTGTCTTGCTCTTTGCCCTGCACCCCTCCCCTTTTTTCCCCTGCCTTGCACTGGCCCATGCCTCCCACTATACCCTGCTATGAGCCAGTTAAATCAAATGCCAGAAAATTATCTGCCTTTTTCTTTTGCCAGATTGCTGTTTTCCATCATGTTAGTGCATTCAGTCAGGGCTTTGCTACAGAGCCTAGAGCCAGCAGAAGGTAGCAGCAGTGATCAGGTGGGAAGGAGGGGGCATCCTTTTTGGCAGCAGAGCTGATACATCATCTCATCATGTCCTGTGGTGCTGTGCTCTGCTGATCACCCAATTAAATGGTTATATTAGGAAGGGCGTGGATGAAAAGCAGAATAACAACACTGGGAGCCAGAGAAAAATAAGCTAAAATAACATCCTGGAGGCAGTCCAGCTCTGTGCTGTATAGACTTCATGCTTTGCAACCCTGGCATCGCCTTCTCAGTGCACGAATGATGAATTGCTTGCCATTTTGACAGTCTGTCCCAGATTTGGCTCACCTCACATTAGCTAACTAAAAGTCAAGCCTATAGTGCCAAGGTTGTTCTCTTGGCTCCCTTTTAGAGAAAGAAAAAAGGGGCAGGCAAGCTCAGGAAGTGATTTATGCAGCTTGTTTGGAGATGTGGTTTGTCACTATTTTGAGGGGCCAGAGCATCCCAGCCTAGTGCAGGAGGAGGCTGGGCCATTACCTGTGTCCAGAGGGTAGGCTCCTGATTTAATGCATTCCTGTATGCAGCTTTGGTTCACCATTAACCAGGCTCTTTTGCTTGGAGAGAAGCAGTGCCAGGCACCCTGCTCATCTTCATCTGCAATCCCTGATGAAGACTGCGGCGCCTCCCTGGTTCCCAGGGAGGAGTAGGGCTTCTGCCCCAGAGTGCCGAGTTGTTCAGAAACTCAAGCATCTCCCTTGACAAATGCAAGCAGTTCTTCCTGCAGGCGCCTGAGTGCAGTTGAATGGGTCATACCTCTGGGGAGTGATGATGGTTACCCACCATATCTGCTGTTATTCTGAATATTCCAGGGAGTGTGGGTGTCCTGGGGTGCCTATATCATGAATTCCAGCCTTACGTGGGTGTCTTGGCAATCCATGGGACATAAACCCCAGCTCTCAACACCTGTTCTTGGGCTGGGTGAGCATCTGCCTCACTCCTCTGACAGCTTTTATACAGTTGCAGTCTGATGATACAAATTGCCTCCCCCTGCTGTGTTGTTTTGCCATGTGCTAGCAGGAGTAGTGATGATGCTTCTCCATCCTGTGGGGCAGGGCTTTTTCTGATGGTGTTGGTCTTGTCTATTTTGAGATGCCACCCCTACCACTTCTCCACTGTGTCCCTGAAAGAGAGGATGCTCTGGGGATGGGTGTGTCCTGCTGGGAAGAGCAGGGAGTGTGTGGTTCCACAGCCTCAGCACAGAAGGTTGCCCTCCATTAAGGGCTAGTGGCGTCCTTGGCAAACACAAGTGGCCTGGAGTTTGGGGCACATCTGAATGGATCATATTTGGTCAACAAAAGATTAAAACTTGGCTTATAAGTTTTTCTTCCATGATATGTGAAATTGCAGATGTACTTTTCTGTGATGATTATTTTAGGATAGCCCCACTGCTTCAGGGATCTCCTAATTATCTGAATATATTTTTTCCAAGTGCATCCCCAGGATGGTGCAAGTGTTCTCGATAGAAGAGATAATGAGAATGTAAATGGAGAGGTGAAGTATCTACATGGCATATCTAGATTCAATTGAGTTCTCGACAGTATTTGAGTTTGTATATTTATTCTGCCATGTCAGCAATGATTTGATCTGCTATAGGTCCTAAAATAGAACACGTTACTAGAATACTCTAAAAGCTTAGTGTTGGTAACACATGGGTAAGTTCCTCTGAGTGGGAGTTATTGCCAAACGTGAAGGGGAAAAAACAAAAGAGGATAATATCAGGAAGCTAAAAGCAAAGCAAAACAGACCTTTGGTTACAGGACAGTGCATTTTCTGATATAACCTGCATGAAAGAAATCTATTGGGCCATAATTTGAAAATATATACATTTAAATACTAGTTAGGTTTGTTCAGATTTTTGATTTTGGCAGTGGATACAATGACAAAATATTTTGGAGTTTGATATTTAAAATTTAATTGTGTAGAAGACTTACAGCACAACAGATGGTAAATAATCCTAGTCTGTACCAGGGTTCTCATTATCAAGGCTGCAAAGTATTTAGAAAGTGGGTCTTTCCTTCTCAGATTATTTTCCTGAAAACCAAAGAGTGAATTTACCAGGGCTTGTTAAGGGCAAACAGAAAATTACCAAGAAGGTATTAGTACACTTGTTGTAAGTAAATAATTAGGTTTGTATTTTGAGGATATAATACTCTTGATTGAACCATCAGAAGTTTGAGATCATCAGGCCTTTCATATGTATATTTGCATGTGTCATTCTGTTATTGCAGATAAACAAGCATGGAGTTCTTTGCATGTATAATAATGTTATTATCAGTTCTGTGATAAGACCAAATGAAAGCACATTCTTTCTTTTTTCTTGATGCAGTTTGGCAGCCAAAACATCCTTTGGTTTAGCAAACCTGAAAATAGTTTCCTGTGTTTTGTGCAAAGGAAGAAGGAGAGATGAAGGTTAAAGGATAAAATTAGCTTCTGGTGTGAGAGGGGGTAGCAAAACACCCAGGTTCTGGCTCTGGAGGGGAGTTAAAAAGAGGACTATATTGGCAAGTGCTGGAAATTGATGCTCAAACCCCAGCAGAAAGGATAATCTACATGTGCTTGCCAAATGCTATGCTGGTACAGAGCCCTTTTTAGGATTCAGCTGCAATTTCGTTGCAGGGCAGTATAGAAACCTTGACATGAAAAAGCAGCCACAGTTGCTGGTGTTCCACGCTTTATCGTTAATAGGTGTGATAAAGCTTAGGATTCAGACTGGGTGCAGATACCACTGGTAACACCCTGCCAACTTACAAAAACAATCTGGTAAGGAGTGTCTTCACACAGGAAGCCAGGCATTAACAACATTAACAGACGAACCACTTCTTTTCAGTACCTATGACATGCTAGTAAGGATCCCAAAATCTTTGCTGCCCCTGCTTTCAGCTGTACAACTTCCTCAGACCCCCTTCCTTTTACCCTGTCTTAGATTAATATTTATGGAAAATCCAGCTTCAGGTGGTGTCCTGTTAAGATATAAAAGTTTAGTGCTGCAACAGTGAGACTTTTTTTGCTTTCATGTCCTCTGTGAATAATGACTATATAGCTTGCAAAACTGTGATGGTGCTTGAGAGAGAAACGTTGGTGGCCAAACCTTTATTCCTGGCTTGTTCTGTGTGTTCTTGCAAGTTGACCATGTTGCTAGAGGCCTGTCAGATAGCAGTCAGGCAAACATACTTACAGAGACAGTATCAGTCTGTCTTCAGCACTAAGGGAAATGGTGCTCAGTGAAGGGAATAACTTTTGGTGTTTTTTTTGGTTTTGTTTTGGTTTTTTTGCACTTGAGCCCATGGTAAAAATTCTAAGGGAAATGCATTGATCAGTTTTGGTGATGATAAAGTTTGAAATCTTAAGCACTGAAATTAGATCCTGGAAACAGGGAGAGGTAGTCCGAGCCAAGGAGCAGCTAAACTTAAATTAAGCAGATATTGATTTCACTGAGGTGAACATCAAGTCTTATTGATCCAGGAGACAAATATTGACTGAAATATCCTCATGTATTCCCTAGCCCCTGTGCTGTTGTTTTTCCTCTGGAACAGTTTGCCTTCTCTTCCCCAGTTTGCCTTCTCTTCCCCTGTCCCTTCCCAGGAAATAATATCCTGGCCTCAGCTTCTGCTGTTTTTTGCAAAGCTAGCGCTGTTTTCCAGTTAGCCGTTTTAAACATCAGAAACAGGAAAAATTGCTGTGACTTTATAAATCAATAAAAACCTTATACTAAACAGCTATTAAGAAACTAAAAAGATGCTTGGAAATCCAAACAACCTCTTACAAAATAATAAAAAAAGCCTCTGTAGCACAATCAAGTTCTTGACTCCTCTTACACGAAAAATGTGAAATCACATTTTGAGAAGTGATGATTTTTTGATTCTTTAGGGAAAAATATGATTACTTTGTTCCTAACGCTGCCTAAAACGGTCACTGTGACACTTTTTTGTTAAAATGATCCTTTATTATCTTCATGTAAATACCAGTTTACAAGGACACGGAAGCTTTGCAAACAGTGGTGAAGTGAGTATTTGGAGGGAAGGAGCAAAGTAGATAATATGGGACAGATAAAATACTGGAAACAATTACTTTGAACTATGTAGGTGGATATACCTCTGTGTTAATGTGATGAAAATGCAAACGTTTCAAACTTCAAAAAACAGTTGTATGATTGCAGCATGTTTATCTGGACGTATGTATACTGTATTTGAGGAAAGAGGACTTTTACTATGGATCTTGCCTGTAATTTCAGTTGAAATACTTGGCAATGTGCAATATTTTGAACTAGTTTTCAGGATTTTAAAGTGCTTAAGGTTCTGCCGGCTGCATGTGGAAGACTGTCCAGGAAGGCAGATTAGTGAGGATCATGCAGTAATGCAGAAAAGGAGGAGGAAGAGACAAATGGCTACAAATAATCTCCAGGCAAATTCTTGCCTTCTGAAGCACCAAATCATTTTGTTTCCTGCTGAAAATACCTTCACGTTGTTTTTTAAGCAGTCATGAAATCTGGAGGCAGTGAGGCACACCAACTTTTATTCTATGGATTAGGTGGAAATTACTTCTGTTACGCAGTGTTATCTCTGATACTTCAGTATCTGAAAATGTCGAGTTAGGCAATGAGAAATGTAAGTGGAATTTATACCTGTGTTATGATAATTTACAGAGATTTCACATTGGTGTGGTTATGAAATTGCTTATTTGATCATGAGAAAGTGTAGAAAAATGGCCCAGGTGGAAAAAGAGTGGTTCATAGCAAGCTCGTGGTCAGCACCTTGCAACTGGAAGAGTGATTTGGGTTCATTGGCTCTTTTAGCTTGAAGGACAAGTTTTCAGCAGAATGCCCTGAACAATTGAACAATACAAATGTGGAGTAAAAGAGCCTGCTATCAAGAGAAATAAAATAGTGATTTTGGAAAGAGCATGAGATGGAATTACCCAGTGGAGTGCCAGGAGAAGTTCAGTCTGTCTAGGCAATAGGCAGCAATAGGCAGTAGGTGGGGTTTAAATGTCTGTCTGTAGCCATATATATAGACTGTTTTGAAAACTTCTCTTTCTGAAAAAAACCCATCACTCTAAAAACCCAAGCAGGGCCAGGCTGCTGTGCCTTGACTCTGAGATCTCTCTTTTAGTGAGTAGAGGCACCAAGAATGACCACGCAGGCCTCCTCTGGCCTTGAACACAGCTCTGCAAGAGTGTAGAGGTCCTCTACACACCATCCTGGATTAGTTCTGGACTTGCTCCCTTCTAGTCTCATTTTGCTATTTCAAGAACTATGTAACTCCAATTCTGTTTTTGTTAGATGATACCAGAGCTAATATGTCTTCTAGTAAGTGTTATGTGACCTGTTAAGACTAATCATTCAGACACTGCACCTGCTTGGTCTTTTAAGAGATGGAATCTTCTGGTCAAGTGTCTGGACTGATGATTGTTCAGGAAGAGAAATTTTGTTGGAAGTAAACATTCAGCTTTCAAGTTTTACATCAGATTTCCTTCATGGCATTCTCATCAGAACCCCCCCAGTTACTGATTGCTGCCTTTTGGCACTGTAGTCAGCCCTGGCATGAAAAACCCAGAACAACTTTTCTTTTAATGTCATTTTGTCAGAAACATGTTCTTTGGGTGGAGGGAAAAATATCTGCCTTAATCCATTTTCCCAGAAAGCACCCAGTTTGGTTCCTGTGCTCACCGGTTTCAGATTTTGTGGTATAATTATTGTTTAGGAGTGACAATGCACTGCTGTGTATGTTTTTGTGGAAAAGGTTTTTCAGAAGCAAAGGGAAGGAATCCCATTTTAAAACTCACTGACATTTTCCATGCAGCTTTTCTGTTTGATTGGCATATTTAATGTTCTAGAAATCATAGCATTAAGTTTGTAAACGAGAAGACTGCATGAACAGAAGTGACCTAACAAATCAGAGGCTGGGCAATGTGTCTGTGTCAGGCTTGCAATAAATGTGGTAAAATGAGCTACGGTTTTAGAAGAATCGTGACATCCTAAAACTACTAAATTCCTGAAACAAATGGGCATCCCTGGGTATGGTCACAAAGTGATGAGATTCCCATCACTTTCTACTTAAAATTCCTTTGCCTGGGGTAAGTTGGGATGACTTCTTTGTGTGTAGCAGAACTGAAGCAATATTTTTCTTATCACCAGATACTACTAGCGCATTTTTCTCTTAGACTTCATAAAAATAGTCCTGAAAATAAAATTTTTGCTCCTCTCAAAATGTGATCCAGATTCCTGGAGACAGATATCTTCTCAGCTTCTTAAGTACTTGGGGCTTTTCTCCCTCTCCTCTCACATCTTCTTAAAATTTCACCTGCTGAAAAACATGGTTTCACAATCAATACACGTGGCAGTGCCAACAGGCAGTGCTGTGCTTCTGCAGCTTCTCTCCTAAGGGTGTAGAATCAAACCAAGGCAGGTTGGAAGTTGCTGCCAGTGATGAGTGGCAGAATTTTTTCTTTCTGCTTACTGAAAAATGTGTGGTGATAATTTGAGACCCTTAATGAAAGTAGGATTTTTCTCCTTACTGAAATGTGTGTGTGTCTGTACATATGTACATATATGCACAGTTGCCTTGAGAAGAGGAAAACTGGAGGCTTGCTGGGAAGCTGTGGAGATGTTGCCCAAGAAGCACACAATAATTACCCCTCTGTTCTTATCCTGACTTCCTTTGCTACACGTTTTTTCTGTTCTCATAGCTTTCTACTTTCTGTGGAGGTAAACGCAGGGCTTCACCCACGGTGGCCCTGTAGTCAACTAGAGAGCTGTTCAGGGAGAGAACGACAGTGGGAACTGATTGGATGCTCAGGTGATCTCAGAAATCATAGGATTGTTGTTAATTTTTAGTGTATAGTGTTCAGAAATTGTAAGTGCTCCCAGAAAATTTATTTCATAGCTATTTATTTTACTGGTCTCATTCTTCAGATATTTAAAACCTCCTCGTTTTAACAGGGACATGGCATTTCCCATACCTTCCTCATTCTTTCTTTCAACACCCTTATTGATAGAAAAAGGAGTTATAACATCGACAAAAGGTAAAAATGTTATGGAGGAATATGTGCCTAAGCAAATTATCAGTCCAGGTGAAAACCAGTAAGATATGTATAGACGTGAATCTCAAGATAAGAGAAGACTGAGTAGACTATTATGGAGAATATTATGAGTTGCTCAGCAAATCAATAGACATTTCTAAGTAATTAATTGGTGATTAAGTCATTATTTTAAAACAGAAGGCAAATTGAATTCATTCCTTTGCACTGTAGTAAAATTTAGAAGATTAAATACTTCTAAATTAGGCATTAATGCTGCAAAGGTAGTACTGGTTCTGACCATTACCTTGGGATCTTAAAAAAAAAAAAAATAAAGAAAAGAAAAAAAGAAAAGGCAGAATCTAGTATCTAACTGCTACGTTGCATGTCACACAATTTTGGCTTAGTTTTCCTGTAGGACACCACAGATGATTTGAATACACAATCGTAAGTAGAAACATGGAAGTAATGGAAGGACTGATTCGTAACTTGATATCATGGAGTACCTCATGTTAGTAAGTCCAACAGGATTCAACTCATGAAAATCGCTGGTGTAAATCCATACAGAAAATTCAAATAAAACCTGACTTCGAAAGTTTGAAATACCACTTTTATTTTTCACTTCCTCCTGTTATTATTCATAATCTCATACTATCCTGAGACCAGGAAAACAAACTACAAAAGAGACAAATTTTATTCTAAATTCTGGTCCCTCCAGAGCAATAGGAATCTTTCAAAAAAAACCCTGTTCCTATGAGGATTTAAATACAATCTGCAGACCTGAAAATAGTGAGGTATTCTGAGAAAGGATTCAGCGAGCATCTGGCGTAGCCGCACAACCAGCCTTCAGATTAACAGCTCTATTGTGATTGATCTCTGGGAAATTTTTCTAGCAGTACAGATGTAATAATAGTTATTTCAATTTATCTGAAATGCATCTGTTTATAATTATTCTGGCTCCTTAAGTGATCCCAGTAAACTCTGCAAGTTCAGATACTATTGGAGAAAAAGGACCTTGTGGCTGCACAGCATACTGAAAGTTCTAACACATTTTATCAACATTTACATAATCAACACTCACAGCCAAAATCAATGTCCAAATTTGTAAATAGTGATCTACCTCCATCCCAAGTTAATGGCTTTATATAAGGAGTAGCAGGTCATGTAATGACTTTTTTTTCCTTTTTATTTTTTGTAGTCAATTGTTCAGTTGTGTTTGCACACTAGTCTTGCTATTGGTTTTATTGACTGTTCTTCCAGTATTTCTCCCTTGGCAAGTTTGCTTTTGTGTTTATTAAAACAATTCAGTGAACGTGGAGGGTGAGGATTCACCCATACACCATGTTTTCTTCCTGTTGTTCTCCCCACACCCCCTTTGACCTTACCATTCTACCTCTGTCTTCCTTTTCCTCTGCAGTTACTCCTTCAGTCAGCTCTTCTCCTTCCCTCTGCACCCCTGCTGCTGAAGCTGGAGGTGAAATCAGTCTGTGCACCTGCCTTTACTGATTGCATTTGTATTTGGTATCACTGGAGAGCTCTATTGCAGTGACTGTGCATGGGGTTGGCTCAGCACTCCCATCTTTTTCAAGCGTACAGAGGCTGAGTTGTATTTTTTTGCTTTTTATCACAACTCCCATGGTTATGGCTAATGAAAAGAAAAAGGAAATTGTGATATTTGTCTAGAAAAAGTGGCTAAGCTAAGTCATCTCTGTGCCCTTATGCTGACAAAATTTTGAGAGACCTGTCTTGAAATTACGATGGATGCGAGTACACACTTGAATTCTAATGTATTGTCTGATATTCTACCACAGAAATTATATTTTTGAGCTACCAAGTCACCAACACAGTTACTTTTTATATTGTAGTAGATTTCAGCTGAAACTCTTAGAAAGAACAAACTCTATTTGAAGCTAATGGCTCTTTTCATCACTGAAGTCACATACAGCTGAACATTAAGTGCTTGGATAAGACTACATGGCTTGCAGATCTGTTCCTGCAAAGTGAAGAAATAAAGAATAGTGTAATATCTCATTCTTTGAACATAGGAAAGCTAGTAAGTTGAAAACTCTGGTACCATTCTTTTTTTTTTTTTTTTTATTTTTTATTTTTTTATTTTTTTTATTTTTTTTTTTTAACAAAATGTTTTAAACCACTGTTTCTCTCTTGCTTATGTCTTTTCTGAAGGAAATGCTCTCTGAGATGCTGCAGTGCTGTCATCATGCAGCCTGCCCAAGATGATTTCTTGTGCTTAAAGACAACACTGGAAGTCCAAATTAAATGAGTCAGTTAATATGATGTCGCACATTAGACAGTGCCATTGTATCCTCACTACGGTGCAAAACTACGTATGTGCACTGCAGTCTTTCTATTGCTCTTGGAATACCATCAGATACAGAAACATAACAATTGAAATAGTCATGTATAAGGTGCAATGAATTTGCAACATTTTTACAGCCTGGAAGAAAGCAGAGCTGATTTCTTTGGAACAGTGAAATCTCTTGTTTTACCTAGAGATTATAAATTGACCAGGCTTAGATATCCTTTTAATATCAGTGAAGTACTGCTTAGACATAGTTTTTTAATCCACTAATTTTTTTTTGGTCAGAATATTTGAGATTTTATCATTTTCTCATATGTGTGAATCTAATGTCAATCAAATCTACACCAGTATCAGAAAAAAAATGTTTCAGATATGCAAACATGAATCATTAACAAAGTTTAGTCATTTTAAAAAGGTCTTCTGAACAGTTTAATCCAGCCTTATTAGTCTTGATTGCTACTAGCTCCATCTAGTATATATTTGTGAGAAGCTCCTTTTATGAAGAGAAAAGAACTTTTTAGAACTCTAAGTGACTAAAGATACTGTTTTCTTAATTTTTTTTTTCTAAATAGAGGGAACTCAGTGGCTTTCTAAAATACAGTTCCTTGCTGTTGTGATGCCAAAGTCAGAGGCTTCTGACTATAGTTAGACTACAGGAGTTCATTAAGTACAGATTTTTGTTACCTGTTGAAAATAACTAGATCTTACAAGTTTTGTTGGTACTTGAATGGAAACTCCAGAATCAAATTAAAACCCAGAAACTACACAGCTCAGTGAACCTTGTGAGAATTGGTGTTGAATTAGGCCTCCTTTTGGACTAGTTCTTCGATTCCTTTTATTCTTGGCTTTTCATGTTAGGAATTCCTGCCTTGCAGTAGGTTTGTGTAGGTTGATTGACTCTGTTGTATTGCTAGTGAACATGCTGGCTGCCATTTTATACAGTGTTTTCAGGCAGTGTCATCAGAGCTGCATTTGGGGGGTGAAGTTGGAGTACAGAGGAGCTTAAGAAAACCATGGTGAAGAGACACTGATAGTCTATCAATTGACTTAATAAAAATGACAGAAAATATTACCAGAGGAGAAAGTTAAAAGGTATCATGTAGGTTTAATGGGAATAACTGTTTACTGTGTGTAATCATAACTTAATGAATGTATCTGAAAAGATTTCAGTTTTGTGTGCAAGTTAAGGAATCGTTCACTTTAAAACATTGGGTGAAGTTTTCAATTAGTGTGCATAGATGGGAAGCCATATTTTATTATTCATAAAATAACACATTAATCATTCTCTAGTGACATTGGGAAATCTCTTTGAATCTGAGAGATACTTCCAGTGGGTAACTCCACCTGCACAGGACTCAGATTGATGATTTTCTGGAGAGTCCTGTACCACTCCATTGACAACTGAGAAAGACAGTGGTACACATTTTGGCTAACTAGTTCATTTTTGGATGGTGAAAGTTAGGGGAAGTGAGTCCTGTTGTTTCCATGATGCAGATCCTTATATGCTTTTAAACTACCAAACAGATTTTAAAGTGAGGGTTGAGTCTGACCTAGTTACATCAGTGTTACGATGTCCCTCTTGACAATCTTTGATATCTCATTAAGAAGCCTGCTGCCTGTTCGGGCTTTGAGTTAACCAGCCTTACACTTTAGAATTCTTTGCAGTTTTCCTTGGCTCAGTTTCAAGCTTTTATGGATTCTTGCTTTCAACTTCTGTTTCCCTCATTTCTTGATGATGGAGTTGCGCCACATCATTAACCGTAGGATGTGTCATTGTAAATGTTCAAAGAATGATGGATTTTATTATGCTGACATGTTGAGGAGACTATCTTTCATATAGTATTGATGCTCTAAACCATTATTTTTAATAGCATTTTTCACTGGGAGAAGAATACCAATGGAATGGAAGCATAGGTGAAGATGACTTCTGGAGCAATAATCCAGTAGGAAGTCAGTCTCTCCAGAGTGTCTCTGTTTGAGTATGTGCACTTTTTTACTTTGAGCCACTAACTAAGGAGGATTTACTGCTAAAAATGGAGGATAATTTGACAACTGGTAATTAATTATCATATCTGAAGAATCACATGTATAGAACTTGACATGGTAAGTGTTTGTTGTTTTGTCAGGTTTCTTTAACTGTATTGCCTGTGGCAGTCAAGCATCAGAAATTGTAGGTACATGGCTTTGATGTGGTTCAAGCACTGTTTCCTCCTTTGCCTACATTTTTGATTTGGGATTTTTCCCAATAAACCTGAAAAATTAGTGTCCATTCCAACTTATATTCTCTCTAGACAATTCCAAATTTAGTTATATTATGCCATCAAGTATCTAAGCTTTTTCTCCTAGGAATGCAGTGTTTTCTCTCTGATTTTCAGTTCTTATAGTTATAAATTTCAAAATGTCTTCCTTGCCAACATGAAGGTTTAAGTGTGTCTGGTCTGCCCCCGAGCTGAGTGCACATGATGTGCTTCTTCCACAGGGAGATCTCATAGCCTGGGAGAGGACCAAAGGGGAGCCAGATAACACAGTGGGTCTCCAGACAGTGAAAATATCATAAAGGAGACATGCTGAAAGTTTTATTTTGGTACCCAAATTAAGGCTTCTGCAGTTTTATTTAGTTCCCCTCTTGACAAGTGAAAACAGGGTTGAACGTTTTTATTTACAAGTATGTGTCTGTAAACATGGTCAAAGAAACTCTGTAGCCTGATATTACCTAGAGGAAATGAATCTGTTTCTCTCTTGTTTTGTGGGTTTTTTTAAAAGAAGAATTCAGTCCTCTGCCTTGAGCTTTTCCCTTCAGAGGAGATATTTCCTGAAGAGCCGATAGCTGTCTAAGACTCTGTGGCTGCGCATGAAAGGCAAAGGGAATGGGATATTACAGACTCTGCTGCTTGAGCTAAAAAGAAAAAAATCCAGCAAATTTCAGCAGTAGGAGTGCTTGCAAGCTTTGCTGTTGTCCAGCCAGCTGGATTAGAAAGGGGGCAGGAGGGCCAGGCTGGATAATTCACATGATCAGGTATGATCATAGCTTCTGGCTGGTTAATTTAAAAGGCTAATACCTTACACAGATTTTTAACACGTTCTGATCTGTTTCTGGTAAAGGCAACAGTATAACTCACATTAACATTAATGCCAGGTTTTCACCCTGTGCATTCCCTCTCTTTTGTAACACTAACACAGGTCCCAAGATTGTAAAGCATCTCTGTAAATGTGTTGCTTAAAAAAAGTCATGAATGCTAATAGCTCCTACAAATACATCAGGCAGCGAAATCGTGAAAGAATGTGATAAAATAAGCAGATGAATGTCACTGTTACTTTTCTGTAAAATTGTCCAAGCAAAAGGCTGCCATTAGCGCAGGGTTGGATTATTCAACTCAAGTTCAGGGTATGTATACTTCAAGCTTTTTTTCTTTGTTTATAGGGCTGCCTTATGATTACACTGTGACTTCACAAAGTGTAAAGCTTTCTGCAACTGCTCTCTGTTACAGCAGGGATTTGCGCCAGCTGCTCCTCCAGACAGGGAGGTGTCAGCACTGCTCCCTGGTTACATCCCACCTTTCTCTGTTAGTGTTAATGACTTGTTCAAGTCTGAGGATTTTTCCTCCCTTGGTACAGATCAAGGACAGTATAGAACTGACTAGATTGCCAAAATAAAAAGATGAAGTATTTTATCTAGTGGTCACATGTACTATGAGGCGAAGGACTACTTTTACATTTATAAATCCTACTGTTCACCTGTAAGTCTGCTGTAATCCTTTGGGCTCTGTTCAGTTGTTAACAGTATTTATACTATGTATTAGATGATCTATTTAAAACTTCTTTTCCCTTGTCCTTCAGAAACAAACAGCAAGGAAACATTTTACAGATGAACATACAGAATTATAAGCTATGCTGCTACTCATTATTTCTTTTCCCTTGCTTGTCAGTAAGCACAATACTTTATAACTTTTCTTTATTTCCTATCCTGAAACTTTGTTCAAGCAGCTTTGTTGTTAGACAGAGAACTAGTGATGCTAAAGAAAAATTCTTGGTGGCTCAAAAGGAAAAGAAAAGCCCGTAAATAATAGCTCCTAATTTACTGAAGTTGAAAGGTAATTCCAAGAAGTCTCTTCTGTTTCTAATTAGCTTGTCGCCTTTAAAAAGCTGCCCTAGGAAAGCTAAAACCAAACCATGTAAAAGGAAAACAGCTGAAAATCCTTGTGAACCTTCAGTCCTCAAAAAGAAAGCAGCCTTCATGTCATAAAAATTGCAAATCCTGACCCACTGCTCTTGTTTTCTTTGTGCTTCTCTATATAATTATGAAATATTAATTATAAATTTTACCCACCAATAGTGTAACTGGCTTCAAAAGTAATGAAATAAAGCACCCTTATTGCAAACAAGCAAAACATATTCCACTGATTGATCTGCTGTTTTAAATTTAGTGCTTTGTAAAAATGTCAAGACTGTATTCCAAGGTGAGCCAAAACACATCTGGAAATGACAGATTGTTTCATAGAATGGAAATCCTCTCTTATAACAAGCTCTTGTCCTGAGATACAGAATCCTTAAAGAAAAAATAACTGAGAAAGGAAAAGCATGGATTGCAGTACAATAATTGTAAGGTCTTGGGGATTTTTCTTAATATGCTGAACTAAATTATCGGGAAATGAAGCTTTGGATTGGATTGGGTTTTCGTATATTATACGTATTCTCTGCACGAAACATGTTATGCAAATATACCATCAACTTTGGCCTTAGATTATAATTTAATTTTAATCATAATAAATATTAATTATTAATTAATATTAAAATAAAATAATCTTTAGTAATGTTGGGATATATGGGCAGAAAAATGGATTTGCCAGCATGCTATTGGAATCAGCTGTCAAACTGGAGCGTATGACTGGTTGTAATGAGATTCTCCATGTAAACCTAACTGAATTTTACCCATGTACTTGTGGGTTACACTTGTTCTTCACTTACCTACTAAGTTATTAGCGTACAGAAGGATGATTCAGCACCGTCACGCAGGTGAGCGGTCCCTGTTCACACAGGCAACCCTATTGAAATGACCCCTCTTGATGAGGATGGCAGAGCTGAAACTCAAGGAATTATCTAGCACGAGGATAAAAAAATCAAAGAAAAAACCTGAATATTTTCTAATACTTAAGGCAAACTGTTTACAGTTGCAGCCCTGTGGTTTTTCTGCATTTGTATGGCCCATTGATCTTCTTTCAGGGGAATAACATTTTAATTGCTGTGCATTTTTTTTCTTTCCTTACCTCACCAAAGGAAGCTGCTGCTGCTTTGCATAAGGAATTTAAGCCGTCTTTGTTAGAAGAGGTGCTTTGTTTTGTTGTTATGAATCTTTAGCTGTCCAGTATCCGATACTATTTCTCTTGGTATTAGTGGATAAGTGTCTCTGGCTTATGTTATTAGTTCAGGTGCCAGTGTGCTTAAGCAAATAAGCTTTGAGGGATCTTAACTAGAGCGGCAAGAAACCAACTCAAGCATTTGCATCTGTGTCACAGTTAATCTGCAAATATTAATTTAGATAATAACGGTAAGGTATGCATGGAAAATCAGGCATCAGCTGTCACCTTTGAAGTTATATTGGTGAAATATCAGGGTAAGGGCAATATTATTTTTTATTTCAAGTGATCCATGTTGTTGAGGGAGGGTCTTCCTTACAGTTTTATAGTCTTCTCTGTTGCCCTGAGAAAGCCAACATGGAATTTTTGGTAGACGAATCAGAAAATCATAGCAAAAATCCTTTTAGGAATTTTTTTGTTAGGAAGATGAATTTCACTGGAAGTATCTACCAAGTTTTAGAGATTTAAGTGGGTGACATTAGTTCTAAAACTTCCCCTTTACATGTTTTCTAATTCTGAAATGTCCATTTCTTTCCACAATTACTGTGCATTGTGCCCCAGCCATTATTTTCTATTGCTGTACTTAGCATGAAGTATTATTGCTAGTCTTTTCACTTGTAAGCTGTACTAGTAGAGAGGCACACGTTTAAGTTTGTAGCATAGTTGCAAGACTCTGGATTTATACTCAGTCTTTTGCCTGAGCTGTCTGAGTGAGTAAGAAACAGATTGAGAGAAAGCTGTTCATTATTTCTGCGTTTTCTGTTCAGAGAAAAGTAAGAAGGAATCTATAATTGAACCAGGCTTTTCTTTGGAAAAACAATTGCCTTCATTTTTGGGGAGGAGAAATTCCATTTCCACATGTCAGTGGTGGCATGTCTGATTGTAAAGCAGGTAAGTCTAGAAGGTTAAAGGCACTTTCTGTAGCACACATATAGCTTAACCCCTGAGACTTTCTTTAAAAGTAATGTGATGCTCAAGTGTCGATACCAGTTGACACTGCTCTTGACCCAGGAGACAGACACTGACCAAAGGTGAAATTTGACAGAAAATGGAAGTTAACCTGTGCATTATTAAATACATTATAAAAGTCTTCATCAGCTTGCCATTATTCATATTTTAATCTGGTGATAACTTTGTCCTTTGAGATGAGTGTTTAAAGGTAGAAGAAATTAATGGCTAGGAATAAAAGTTTTGCTTAACTCGAAGGTTTCACAGCTTTCCAATAGTTACTGGTTACATGCATGCTCTGAGTCAGGGGTCCTCAAACCACGGCCCGCGGGCCTGATACGGCCCCCCAGGGTCCTCAATCCGGCCCCCGGTACTTACAGACCCCCCCGCCGGGGGTTGGGGGGGAAACCAAGCAGCCGCAGATGGCTGCCTGCCACTGCATCCGCGCGCCGGCCCCCTGGTTAAAGAGTTTGAGGACCCCTGATCTAAGTGGTGAGCAGGAGTCAGTGGGATGCTGAAAAACAGAATATCAACTCCACTGAAGATAATGTTTTCCTATTTTGCTAGTTACCAGTTTATTGTAGGTGACATTCACTTTCCTCCATGTCCTTCTGAGGGCTGCTGTGCACCTTACTGACAGAGGATTTGGCTGAAAAGTGGTATGATCTTGAAATGTCTTCCTTGATTCACACCTGGAATTGGCAACAAATGCAGCCTGAATATTTAATATTTTTTTTTTTTCCTTTGAAAAGAACACTAATTTTGGAAAAGTACTTTTATTATTGGCAGTTGGGCAAAAACTCCTTCTCCTTCCGTAAGTCTTTTGACAAGTATAAGACAACAATAGACATAATATAGCCTAGTAAGCAACTGCTTGTGTTACTTATGGTCCATCACAGCTTTTGCCTTGCTTGCTTGCATGATATTTTATTGTCATTTCCTGTGAAAGATTGCTTAGTAATTCCTATATAGCTTTTACTCAGATTCATAACATTTGAGAATTATATGAAAATATACTGAGTATCATCTTTGATTACATAAAAGGTATGTTTTAAAGCCAATGGTCTTTTGAGAATAAGACAGTAAACTAAAGCACATCTCTTTTGGAAAAAAACCACCCTATTATGTTTCTGTTATTAATCATGCAGGAAACAGTGGGCTGTGAGAAACTAATGAAAAATGCTTTGGAGATGCTTCCTGTAAAAGTGAGAAGGTTTGCATGATAACATTGTTTTTACACAAAGATAAAGCTGATTTCATAAAGCATCTCACAGTCTGAGTAAATAGTTGTAAATCAGCTGCAATACTGAGCAAAGACATTAGCCACACAAACCCTTCTGATTAAATTAGATTTTCTTTTACTGAGAACTGTCTGTTAATTTCTTGTTTGATTTTTAGAGTCTTAACATCTCTAGTTTGCAGAGTCATAGAAAAATGTGTATGGAAAGGGGCACCAAGTGTCTATGCAATGAACTTACAGCTTGTGGCCAAATAATAAAAAATAAGTAGTAACCAAACCAAAACAGAACAGGCAAGAAGCTAGGATGTGGCGGTGCATGAGCTTTCAAATCTAACAAAGAGAGGAGGAAAAGTCACCATCAAGCTAAGCACAAACAACATGCAAAGTGTGGCACCTTTAAAAAAAAAAAAAAAAAAAAAAAGGAGCTGAAAATGAATGATTGGATCAGTTATTGCTTCCCACCCCTTGCATTTCGGCAACAGAAATTATGTTGCTTTTATTAATGTTAGAAATGTTGGGGTTGTTTTTAATTTTTTTCCTTGCATATAACTTCAGTCTTTTGCAGCTGCAGTTTTGGCCCTTTCCTGTTTGTGTCCCATCCATCATGGTTATGGAGAACTGGTTATTCTTTCCCTTGTTCCAGCTGCTTGTTATCTAATAGAAAGCTGCTGCAATGTCCTCTCCTCACCCTTCAGGCTAAGCAGACCCCATTCTTTCAGTTTTCTGATCTTCCAGTCACTCTTGTGCATGTACTGCATATGGACATTTCATTCCAAACAGAGGTAATCCTATAGCTATATATGGCATATATATATATACACTAGAGTTATATGCAATGATTTTTCTAGCAAACAGTGATATAGATTCATGTCTTCTGCATTTGTTTTTGACGCACTTATATAAGGAACAATTTGACGTTGTACCGTTTCCCCAAATACAAACGTACCCGCAGGCCTTCTTTTCTTATAGCCTGTGCGCGTACCCGTCTGTGTATGTCTTAATGTCTTGCTACTGGAAGAAAAGCCATTAATCTACAATGGAGTTAGAACAGTGTCCCTAATAACATCAGTAGTAGTATGGCATACTGGAACCTAAATTTGACATTGCCTCTGTGATATGTAGGACCATTACTCTGAAATACGGTTATGCTTTTATATAAAGTCACCCTGATTCCTGGTCACTGAAGTTCTTCCATGGAGAGAAGTCTTTGCAGGAAAAAGGGATTTTTCGGATTTAGAAGTATGTGTCATTGTTTCACTCAAGCAATACAGTTGTACTTTATACGATTTTAATTTTTGTTCTAAGGATGGTAATTGCATCTTGAGCTGCATCCAACACTGAGTTCTTATGTGTTCATAAATATTCTGGAAATGCCAGTGTAACTGAGATGCTGCTGGAACCTTTTCAAGAATATCCATCTAATAACAACTTCCTTGGAAGGAAGTGCTTTCAGAAACTTGCCAGGGTCTGTTTAACGGGAAAGATTTAATAACGTGGAGCAATTGGTGAGGCAGACAAATTAACAATGTGCATGAATTTGTATTTGCATGCTAAGTATGTGCCAACATTAAAATCCCTTAACAATAAGCTTGTTTTTCCACCTCCATAAAGCCAATTATTACACATATGCTGTATCGAACTCTCTCAGTTCCCAGTCAATCTTACACTTAATGCTGAATGCTTATATTATTTAAAGATCTGAAAATTTCTGATAATTTCTTGCCAGAAAAAGCAGGAAAGATCTGATGATATACAAAACTTGTGAGCTTGTGGTATAGCAACATTGTGTAATACATGAAAATAGTATCTCATAACCCCAAACAAGAGCAGTGAAACAATGTCATTGTGATCTTAAGCAAAATGGCATCTCTACTGGTCTTACCACATCAACAAGTTACCTTAGAAAGTATTGGAGCAAGTTCAATATTCTAAACTAAATATTGTGTGTTTAAACTTGTTTGGCTGCTAAAATTTTGGGATTAGGATTAGAGGGGGAACAGGTAGAGCATTAGGAAAACTAAAATCTTTTGATCTGTTTGCCATGAGGTTAGAAGAGAGGTCATGAAACTAGGAAAAGTAATCATACAGGGTAGTTCTGTGCTCCCTTGTAAATGTATGGTTTCAAAAACTGGTAAATCCAGCAACTATTTCCTTCTGCATGTGTATGAGACTTTAATTTTAAAGACAACAGATTCACTTGTGTCCTAAGTGTCCTTTACAGCAGTTTTAAATCACTAAGAACGCTCTTGATTTTAAGGGTTTTCTTCCTACTGAGCTATTAGGTATTTCTACAAAAATATGTGATTTAGCAGCATATCTTCAGGGTAAGTAAATAGGCAGAGAGCTTAGTTCAGCCATCAGGCACTGTGATCTTTTGCAGAGATGGAAAAAAATCTTTGTTGGCTGTTTTGTGGCTCGTGCTTTCTAGGCAAACCTGGACTCTAGCAGGGTGTGCTGCTTTTGCTTGCTAGGTGCAACATGGGGCATTGACCCACCTCTTGTTTCCAAGCATCACTGAAGTCTTCTCTGGTGACCTGGAGCAGAGCATTCCTTGTCGTGTCAGATTTTATAGAAACTCTTTTGGCAGGGTTGTCCTTGACAGAGTACTGAAAAGCACCTCTGTGCTGCCTGATCTCTGCATCTCTACTTGGGGATGCTGCGGGTGATGGGCTTTTGAGATTCTTCCTGCCATGAATAAACAGCATTAAGGCATGTTCTCTTGAGGGCTTACTTGACCACTTTAGTCTGTCATGATCATAGTAGGAATAAAGGCCTGCTTTTTAGTTCTGAATATTATATGAAGGGTTTTTCGTCCTCCTTCTTCCTTCTCTGCAGGGATGCTTTTGGTGTCAGAGCTTTGTGGCTAACTGATTAAGCGCAGTGGTGCCTGGGTGAGCCTCAGGGTAGGGGAGATGCATCACCTGCCCTAGCTAAAGTGCCTCCCTTGGTTTGTGAAAGGATTTGTGCATCTGGAGAGCCTGTGTTTCTCTGCTGAACAGAACCATGCAGTGGTAAAGGCATCCACCATCATAAAGGTGGATCCAGACCCTGCTACCTGATGTGAGGGTTTTGTTTAAATGTTCTGCTCTAGATGCTCCAGCAGTTGATATAATTACAAAAAAAATCAACAGCAACTGGTATCCAACTTGTCAGCTCTGACCAGTTGGGGCACCCAACTGATGTGCACGAAGCTACTGCTTTAACATCAGACTTTCATTATTTCTATCATTTTCAGGAGCTTTCTTCCTGTTATGGCTATGAGTGCTGACATTGGCTTTACCTGCTCTGAATTCAAATGCTTTTAGGGGAATGCAGTCCCTGAGGCCCACTTTTCTCCTCTATACTATAACTGGATTAAAAACCTAGGCAAAGCAGCTTCCCTCTGCCTTTTTTCCCCAGTCAAAGTGAAGCTCAAACTGTAGTGCATCTGTTGTGATGATTTTACAGCTTAGAGCAGTGTGGTTTTCATATTCTCTATGGTTTTCTCTAGAATACTAATGTAATTATTTTTTTTTTCCCCCATATGCTGGCACTTCTGATTATGCATGTGAACTTCTAAGTAACATTAACCCTATGGAAATATGTTCAGCCTTACTATTAAAAATTATGTGCTTGGGTTTTTCTGCTCACAAGGTGTTGCTACTTTTTTGGACAAGGCTATCACTTGTTTCAGAGGTGTTGCTGGCGTATTTCCTATTGCTGCATGCTGGAAGCAGAAAGGAAAAAATATATTTAGAAAAGGATTTGAAGGGAGATTATTTTAAAAAGAATTTTGGTATGTGTTCAGCCATCTTATTCAATACATTTTATTAATTGAAGCAACGAGTTTTGTGCCAATTTTGGTAAAACCAAACTGTTCAGAATCAGCACGGCATTTTCTATGGTAATGCAATGGTAGGAAATCCTGAAGGACGTTATGGACGTGGTCTTCTGAAGGTGTGAATCATCAGTAGATATGTGCAAAGTGAAAGAATGTTAAGTTGGTGAATCATATTTGAAACTGAAATAAGGCATGTCAGTTCCTTTATACACATCCACCCACCTTCACACGTACATCCAGATCATTGCTGCTGTTGCCAGAGAGAAGCATTTTGCATCTGATCTGTGTCCAGGTAAGCTCTTGAACAGGAGACCATCCTTGATACCTTTCACAGTTGAGCATTTCTGTTACTTCTATAATCCTCAATATACATTTTTTCCTTTATCATTCTACAACACTAATAATGATATTACATCTTCTCTTATACCCTAAGAACAAAAATTATCCTTATTTATCTGACTTTGTAAGCTGGTTTTCCACTCCTGCTTCAAGGGTTCTTGAAACTCGGGGATGTTTGCTCTGAGGCAATTGTAATGTGAGGTCATAGATGGCAATACACTGTCAGGTTTTGCAGCTCTTAATTTGCAGCAGTGTTTAAACTCTTGGATTCAATTTCCTGGGGGAAAACTGAATTTCTTTCAGATTAAATGTTGGTGGCAAAAGTGTTTCAAAGAGTATGAATATGAAATTGAGTCTGCTTATATAGACATGTCATAAATTCCTTATGTAAATTACATCTATCTGCTAAGGGGATAGATAAAATGCTGTGTGACCCTGAAGATTGGGCAGATGGCACATCACAAACAGCAAATATTTGAAACTAGTTCTGGACAATAAAAATATTACAGGCAGAACATATACTGAGTTGTGTTCATGTAAAATTCTAACAAGCTTAATGAGAAAGCTTGCATGTAGCTGACGGACATGGTGTATCTCCAAGATGGTCGGATCAATCATTCATCTGAACTGGGAATGTGCGTGAAGAACATTTACTCAGGGGATCTTAAAAGCAGAGGTATTGCTCATGAGCACTGCTTTATGTACTATGGAAACTGAAATATGGTGGAGAAAGAAAAGAGCAGCCACTGAGCTGTGGTGTTGGCATACCTGACTGGAAAGGATGTAGAAAATACAGTATTCCATTTGACATATGAATACATATAGCTTAAGCAGACTAGATAAAATATCCTCTTTATTAGTCTTAGAATTAATAAATCTACAGGATATCATAGCATCTCCTCAAATGCATGAATGTCTATAGGGAGACATTTTCTGATGTTCTGTCATCCTCTTACGGAGCAGTCTGGAAATCAAACCATTCACTCAGACATTAGCTATTAAAATTAGACTCTGAAGTGATCAGGTTAATAGGTACTAGAAGGACATTGAGCATACCAGGAATTTTAAAAACAGGTAATACAAAACACTAGAAAATGTAGCACTGTTTCAGAATAGGAGAGGATGAATAGGTATTGCCCACACCAGGAGAAGTGTCAGAACTAAGCACCTGTCTAAGGGGAAATACTAATAATGTGCTCTTTGTATACTTTTAACACAGGAAAAGCTTTAGAATTTAGCCCAGAGTTCAGAAACCTGTAGACAGAAAGGAAAAGCTGTGTGGCAAATCTCTACATTTCTACCTAGCTGTACAGCTTGGGTTTGTTTTACTTAAGTTCCCACTGCTGAAAATGCATTGCCCTGCCACCAAGTAGGCTAAAAGTAGGTCCTCTCCTTGTTGCTCCAGTGAAGAACAGCTCTCTTGTGAGTTCAGTGGCTGGAACGGTTAGGCAAGGACCCAACTGGAAGTTTTTCCAAGTTTTTTCTGAAGAGATTAAGGGACCTAAGAGACCTGTACAGGCATGGAGTATACTTCCGGTTTGACCCTTGCTTATGGAGCTTACTGCTATGTGTTAAAGTTTTATTTCCTTCCAATAGTGGAGTTACACTGCCGTAAACCAAAGACCTTGAAGAGGTAAAAATGGTGTTTATAGTATTTTCAGGTTTTATCCACCTGATTATTTAGGATAGATGACACAATTTATTGGTGGAAGCAACATATAATGAGAGCCACCAAGTTCAGTTTGCTTCTCTTTGATGGCAGCTCAGAAATGATGCCTAGGTTCGTAGACCTTAAGTAGGCATAAGGACTATTAGGATTTTAAGTAGGTCAGGTACTTGCATTCAGCTACTGGCAAACTAAACATGTAACTTCTGTGTTAAAACAGCATCTCATGACATAGATGCTTGATCCTGTTTTGAAGTGTCTTAAGTAATTAAAGAATCAAAACATCTACATGAGGTGTTTTTTTTGTGTTTACTTAAAACCTCATTAAAAACAAATGCTCTTCTGTTTGCAATCAGTTTCAGCCTCCAACAGTTGGAACTTTTTCTGCTATTTTTGACTGGAAAGGTAATACGAAGTTATTTTCCCATGGAATCTGTCACAGTGTAGCATAAGCTCTTTGTAAACCGTAATCAGGTCATCTTTTTGACCTTTCTTGAACAAGACAAAACAGACTGAGTTTCTCAGAAGTTTCTCTGTGATGATTTCCAAAGCTTTTTTTCATTCATGTCTTCTTTTATTTCTCAGGTACACCCTAAAAAGTGGGCACAGTCCTTAATAACTTTTGCAGAAGTAATATACCTCTGTATACCAATCCGATGTTCCTCTGGTTGTATTTTAAATAATTGTAGCCCTAGTGTTCTTCTACAAGGTAACTACTGGTTCACACCTGGCAAGACTCCTAAGTCCTTGTCGGGATATGGATTCACTTTTACTGCCACTGTCATGTGGTTTCTGATCTTTCTTTTATTAGCACTTAATTAAGTTAATCAATTCCTAATACTCATTTAAGTGTTGACATTTGTCCTTTCAGTTTTCCTCACAATTGGTTTCTGCTTTATAAAGCTTACTTTTTTTTTGTTTTTCCAGAGAGTTATGGGCCAGATTAACAAGGACAACAACAAAATTAGGAATGTGAGATAGGAATCTAAATATCTTTCAGCTCTGTGTTTTAGTATGCATAAGAAATAGGGGGACGTGTTGCTGTCAAGTCAGATGGGGTTGAGGTATCTAATACAGTACAGTTAGGAAATTTAGGTAAGAAGGGAGCACTGCCGGAATAAGTACCAAGAAAGAAAGAATAGAGAGAAGAAAAATCACTGTAAGCTCTCCCAAAGTAAAGAGAAAACGCTGTCTATAGCATAGGAGCTGGGAAATGCATTTAGACCTGAGGGACTTTTTTGTTAGGTAACAGGTGAAATGAAAGTAACAGTGGAGGGTGAAGACCATAGTGCTTGCATTAAAAAGGAGTGAATCCTCACATGGGTGGGTCTAGTGGCAAAAAAAGACATAAGAGAAGAAGTTCTGTGTTTCAAGGTGATTTGAAAATAACTATTAAACGGCAGGGGTTTCTGCAGTTTTGAAATATGAGACAGTTGCTTAAAGGTGGGGCGGAAGAATACTTGAGGGAGCTTTTTTTATTCTTGTTTCATGAAATAATGTTCTAGCCCAAGGGAACTGGGCTCTGTCCCAAAGATGGGAGAGTGAGAAGCTGAGGCTAATGGATTTGCAGTGGCTTGACCAAGTGAGAGATGCTGAAGTTGTGAAGCTACGCTATATTTGTAGAGGATGTTAGGAAGGAACCCAGGCAACTTGCACTACAAAATCGCAGAGTGGCTGTGATTGGCTTCTAGATGCTACCAAGTCCATCCCCCTTTACCTGCTCCAGATCAGTTCTCCCAGTCTCATTCTTCTCCACTGGTTGTCTATCCTGCCCTTCATGCCTTCAGTCCTTTGCTGGGCAGAGGATTGCACTCCTATTCCTCCCCAACAGAAACTGTCTACGCACTTATTTTCTCTGACTTGTGGCTGACTGGAAAGAATTTCCACCTTGTCTTTGCAGTCATATCCCTGTTGAGCAATTTGGGGAAATGTATTATTCTCCTTCAGTGTTTACAACCTTCAGCTATTTCCAGTTATCACAGCCTCTTTTGTCATTGTTTAGTTAAGTTATACATACTTGCTTTTTAAAGTAATTTCCCATTAGTGTCTCTCTAGCCCTTTATCCTTCTTTGTTGCTGTTTTCTGAACTCCATCCAGTTGTTTCTGTTCCGGTTTTTTTTCCCCTCCTCCTAGTGAGCTGCCAAGAAATAGATATTACCTCTTCTCAGGGACAGTAGAGAACCAAGAAGATAAACTGCAGTATTAATGTAAGAAAGAAGCAGAGAAACAGGTGTAAATGTTGAGTTCTGTATGTGCATTTCAAAGCAGCCAAACCCAAAGCATGGTATTGAATGGACTTCAGCTGGTGATGGGTCACAACTGGTGTTCCTCAGGGCTCAGTACTGGGGCCAGTTCTGTTTAATGTCTTTATCGATGATCTGGATGAGGAGATCAAGTGCACCCTCAGAAAGTTTGCAGACGACACCAAATTATGGGGGAGTGCTGATCTCTTGGAGAACAAGAAGGCTCTGCAGAGGGGTCTGGACAGGCTGGACCCATGGGCCGAGGCCGATTGTATGAGGTTCAACCAGGCTCAGTGCCGGGTCCTGCCCGTGGGTCACAGCAGCCCCACACAGCCCCACAGGCTGGGGCAGAGCGGCTGGGAAGCTGCCTGGCGGGGAAGGCCCTGGGGGTGCTGGCTGACGGCCGGCTGGGCATGGGCCAGCACTGTGCCCAGGGGGCCAAGGAGGCCAAGAGCATCCTGGCTGGTGTCCGAAACAGCGTGGCCAGCAGGACCAGGGCAGGGACTGTCCCCCTGTACCCGGCACTGGTGAGGCCGCACCTCGAACCCTGTGTTCGGTTTTGGGCCCCTCACTGCAGGAGGGGCGTAGGGGTGCTGGAGCGTGTCCAGAGAAGGGCAACGGAGCTGGGGAAGGGGCTGGAGCACAAGTCTGATGAGGAGCAGCTGAGGGACCTGGGGCTGTTTAGCCTGGAGAGGAGGGGGCTCAGGGGGGACCTTGTTGCTCTCTCCAGCTGCCTGACAGGGGCTGCGGGCAGGTGGGGGTCGGTCTCTTCTCCCAGGTAACAAGTGACAGGACAAGAGGAAACAGCCTCGAGTTCTGCCCGGGGTGGGAGTTAGTTTGGACATTAGGAAAAATGTCCTCACTGGCAGGGTGGTCAAGCATTGGACCAGGCTGCCCAGGGAGATGCTAGAATCACCATCCCTGGAGGTATTTAAAAGACATGTAGATGCTGTGCTCTAGGGACCTGGTTTAGTAACGGACTGGGCAGTGCTGGGTTAATGGTTGGACTTGGTGATATTTATGGTCTTTTCCAACCTTAAGTGATTCTGTGATTCTACTAACAGTTTACAGATAGATACAGACACAAAGATATTTATGTTTATCTGTTAAAAATAAAGCAGCTTTATGTTGTGTAAGAGGCTTACGTTTTCAGTGAGGGCATGTCCTTCCCCAATTAGTATTTGAAAGTAAAGATAAGCTAAAAAATTTCAGTTAGAAATTATTTTTGACACATATTCTTGGAACACTAAGTAATTCTTTCGCATCATCATTAGCCTCTTTGAACAAAGTTATTAAGTAATATGAAAGGCTTGTAGAAGCTTAACTTTTGGACTGCGTTTTGGGATTGCTTGTTAGCAAGAGTCCCTAGAATCATCAACTTCTCTATACTGCAACCTATTATTACTCAAAGAACTAGAGCAGGATTGGATAGACTCAGTGGTCCAGAAAAACTATTAGGTGAAGAAGATAGCTTGGTTATATTTTTTGGCTTCAGTACACTTCTGAAAAATGTTGAAAGCAGGAAAAAATGGAATGGTTACGTTCTTTACATACATTTCTTAAAGGATGCCAGTAGCTGTTGCTCTGTTTTATCAACAGAGACAATTGGGAAAGAATGTCTGAAAAAAGCTTTTGGTCTGCTTTCTGTAGCATCGTTTGTTAACAAAAAGGTGTTGCCACTTGATGACTGTTGCAAGTCCCATGCGAAATATATTGGAAGGGTCAGTGTCATACCTAGAGGGTAGGCAATCCACACTGTGAAAAGCCTTTGTCGGCATTCATTGGAATGTAAGTTAGCAATCACAGGCAGAGTAAGCTTTGAGTGTATCAGTGCCCCAGGCAAAGAGATGTAGAGTTCGGACATTAAAAAGAAAATAGAAGACACATTCTCTGTGTGCCAGTGTGTGCATATTCAAAAGGAATATGTAATAGTGTGACAGAATATCAAGGTTTTGTTGGCAGTCATTTAATCACAGATTGAGGGTTTCCACAGTCATAAAACAGGAAAAGAAAAACAGGACTAGGTTGAGGGAGAGGGGTGAGGGGAAGAAGTAACCTTGTGTGTCTTGGTCTTAAAACTGAGACCCAGTGGTATGTGCCTATGCAGGGTGCCCCACGGTTATCTCAGCCCAGAGAAGGCACTCTTTCTCGACCAGAGCACAGCTATCTTAGTACCTCCATGAACTACCTATGCAGTTCTTGAACATGTGTTCTTTGTTGCCCATAAACCCATTTTGACTGCTTTGAAATCCTTTAACTTTTAATAACTGGCCATTGGTGAGCTGTTTCTAGTCTTGGGGTCTCCTGTATCATCCTGTGTCCCATTTCTAAGGCCACACCTATCATCTCATTCATTTATGTCTGCTCTGCATCCTTAGCCCATGTTTTAATGGCCTCAGCGATATTCCATGCCCTGCATGGTTAGGCTGGCGCTGTTAATGGTTCAATCTGCACACAGTAACTACTTGCTATTACTATTCGTATCAAAATTATGGTTGCACCACATGATTATAAAAAGCTAAGCAAAAAATAAAAAGCCACCTAGTCATTAAAAAATTGCTGTTGCAGCAAAGAAAACTGAAATAATGTTCCACGCAGGCCAGGAAAGTTCCATAGAAAGTAAGCCTTCATCTTCAGGCTTTGCAGGATTACCCTGTGGCTGGGTACTACCAATGGTAATATTTTATTTACTGGGGTAAGGGGCTGGAAAATCCTAAATTCTCAATACTCTCTTGCCTCTGGGCATCTCCATCAGGAACCGCGTAGCTGTTGGTGTTTAAAAAAGGGAAGGTTTTTTTCCATTTTGGTAATTTCCTTCTCTGTGAGCATTGAGGAATGTTGTATTTCTCAGGCTTTGCAGCAAGAGATCTTCCCAGTTTTTGTACTTCATGTAAACAGGGACTCTTACAACGTTTGGTAAGGAAATCTGATCTTTTGCTACTGATCTTTTAATGTTCAAAATGGGGAGTTTCACTCTGGTAAAACCTTATGAAACAAAAAAAACTGTTACAAAGCATCTGCTACTTACCAAGTGAACTGGAAAAAGTTGCCTCCTGCAGCTTCTTGACCTTATTTTTCCAGGTCCATCATTGCTACCCTTCCTCCTAGTACTGGGACCATGATTAACACTCCTCTTACTGCAGAAGTGTTTTACACATACTAGAACAGTGCAGGTGTATGTTGTATTATCTATGTGTATGCTTAGCGTGCACATCCACTAAAATAATATTTTGTAATTACTGTTTCTTTTAGAGGGTAGTGCTTGTAAATGAAACAGCCTGTAAGGTTTTCTTGGATGGAGCACAATGTAAGTGGAAAGTCATCTTGTGTGGAACTTCAACATTTCCTGCACAAAGTAAACAGTTTTGAATGAAAAACATTTCATCAACTCCTACCCTTAGATCAGAACATGAATATCTAGTCAAAGGTATATACTACATCCTACTAGCCTGAATATAGATCAGAAATTAGTTAAAAAGGATGCACAGCTGCAGAAGACATGAACCACGTGCAAAGATTTTTGTCTTTCCAGAATGAGTCACAATTTATTGGCAAATTCTGTTTTGCAAAATGTATTAATTTTACCTCACCAGAAAACAGTATCTTTATAAATGTGTTGCTTTGATTCTCCCCATGAGTCTAATTGTAGATTTGTTTTCAAGATCTCCTTTTAAAATGCAAGGTAGTTGGAGACAGCTTTAATTACAAATAGCTAGCAGGTAGGAAATTATGAACTTGGATACCAGTACAATAAAGTGGACGAAAGTCAGATATTTTTTTTTTCTAGAATGAAAGACAGTATTATGGTATCAACTGGCTCTTTTTACATCAATAATAATACTAATTCTCACACGTAATAGTACAGTGGAGGTTCTCTTGTTTTAATTTCAAACTCATCAGTTTCTGACAGGGGGATTAAAAATTAAGACCGTTGTCTTTGAATGAACAATAAAGCTACTGAAAGCCAAATGGTTAAGGAAGGTTGGTTTTTTTTTGGTTTTGTGTTTTTAACTGTGTAAAGGAATTACAGACTTTATTGTTTGTAATTACTTGACTTTAAACTGATTGTTCTTCAGAAAGCTACATAATATAGTTATTCATGTAAAATATGGGAACAGTATTAAATATTCCATTAGTGGGTGCTTACTTAGAGATCCACCTAGATTAGTGATTGGGGAACCCTGGTTCTGTCAAGAACTGTCGAGGCAATGAGAAGTGAAGAAGGCTTGAGTAGGGGGAAAAAAAAATCTAGAACTAGTACCCTAAATGCTTAACCTGGTGGTGGTATTATTAATGCATCAACTCTGGCTGTTTTTCAAAGTTCATTGTAATACAGAAATTAAGGACAGAATGGGACACAAGTGCAATTAATGCTGCTAATTTTGTATAATTTGTAAGGTTTTATGATAGTCTTGAAAAATGTTAGAAATAGGAAATGCTAGCTGGAGCTAGAAGGAATGTACTGAATGTCTGAAGACTGCAATGGGAACGCAAGGTAAAGAAGATTGAGGATTAGGGAAGAAATTGGTTCTCGCTCAGGAAAGGGCAGGAGAGAGTCCTGGGTGTGGTATATGCATTTCTTAGGCCAGCACCTGACTGCAGAGACTTGCCACTCCTGAAAGTAGCTGAGACTTTTAAGCACCTTTAGCAGATAATTAGGAGAGCGCAAGCAAGACATCAGTACAGCTGCTACTGTCAGAACTGAGCTGCTAAGGGTAAGGCCTTTTTTCTTCATCTGTTTTCTTTCTGAAGTTTTTTTCCATTGTCAGTGAAATTTATAACTTTAGGTGTTGTGCGAATAGATGTGGCTAACTTGTTTCCTTAATCTTGTCTAGAAATGAAATCCCAGTGTGATTTAGCAAGTAGTGGGTGCTTGGTCCTTGAGGAGGTGTTGACTCAGTTAAAATGGTGTGTGAAAGTATCAAACTGCATTGTGCACAGCCTATGGTTTTCAGATGTTAGACATTTATTGGAGCAAGAAACTTTAGATTTACTCACCTGAATTTTATCCATTGAGTTTTCTACTGTTATGCCAGTGTCATTGCATAGCCAGAGGCATAAGCCTGAGCATGGATGCACCTATATCAGTATGGAGTTGCTTTATACTATTGGAGTTTATCTTGCTTAGTAGACATGAGAAGTTATCTTAATATACTCAGTTTCAATATATGTGAAATCTTTACCTATGTGGTGGGCAGGAGGTGGTTTTAGTTGGTTGAATTATAGGTAAAGAAGTACTGCTTGATGGCATAGGTTGTGAAAAGTCATAGAGTGACTTTGTGTCTTCATAATACTATGGTTGCTGTAAAAAATTTCATCTAGACTGCTTTATAATCTGTATGTGTCTACAAATTGCTTCATTTACTGCTATAACACTGTCTGGTTCCCTCTGGGGTGAAATACAGAAACAGCTTCTTACTGATTCATCATTCAGCACAAATCCGTTGTGCTGTGGCACCATTCAGGATATGTCCATACCAGAAAAGGCAGTATTTGCGGTTCAACTGTTCTCTGAGACCATGGCAGTGGCAAGGTCAGATGCCTACAGTTAAACAAATGTTCATATAACTTGATGTACTTTCATCCCTATACAATTAAACATAGCATGGGGTTGTACCTAGAGCATTTTTTCCACAACTCTTCAGAAGGCATTAAGAAACTGATATGATATGATAAAGACTGATATGGTGATGGAAATAGCCCAATACATATAGGGAAATTTGTGGGAATAGAAAACAATTGGAAACATTTTATTTCAAAATGTGTCTATTTTTTTTTCAAAAGTAGAATAAGTTCTTTGTTTTTGGTAATCCGATATTTGGGTTGACCCAAAACGTCTGACTGTTATGAAAACCTAAATGTTCTGCTTTCATTGAATTTAAACTGATTTTTGTTGTTCATGTGATTGCCCTCAATATATCAGTTTTGCCCAGAACTGATTTTACATTTTTCCATCTGCATCATTCTTTAAGCTGTGAGACAAATTGAGGCCAAAATGCTTGCCATAAACAGCAATGCATTTAATTCTGTTGGTTTCCTTCATTTTCATGTGTCTGTAGCATTCTACAAGCATTCTGTTTTCTATACTCTTTGGAGAAAACATTATAAACCTGGCGTGATCCGTTTGCAGAAAATAAATCTTTGTAAAGAGATAACACAAAAAGAGATATATCTATAAGAGGTAGTATCACAGCAATAATTAATGGCCAAAGCCTGGTAAGAGCCATGAAGAATTTAAACAATATATGAGCGTATAATCAAGTAAATCAGATCTCAGTAAAGAAGAAGCTGGTTAAAAGCCTCATAAACAATGCATGAATGAGGAAAAAGATTGTTGTGTAGCAAACAATGTAGATCTACAAAGAGATGTAGAAGAAAAGTAGTTAATGACACAGGCACAATAATCATGACTTCTAATGACAGCAAAATCAGGAATACAATCTTGTCTTCTCATGAAAATAAGTCATTATGCATGAAAACGTTTAGAATTTGTATTTTAATACAGAATTTTTAGAATAGAACTGTATTGAAAATCTAACCTTGCAAGGATATTTTGCTGCTGTTATGATAACCAGAAAAATTATATTAACAATTTCAAAAGCTGCAAAGCAAAACACTCATTTGAGAACTATAGAAAGTTAAGTACCTAGTGAGTGCCTTTTTCCTGACCCCTTTTCTGTTCACAATGAGCTGGGTTTCTTACATATCCCCTTAGTGTACATTTTATAAAATATCTCAAAACATTACTCCAATTCAAACAAATGTTCCAAAATTGTTCTATCATATGGAGACAACTTTAATATTATTAAATAAATAAATAAATAAGTCTGTGACTGTTTGGAAGCCTAGCTGAGAGATGTTCCGTGAGACAGGAGTACCAATGGTAGCTTGTAACGGTGTTGGACTTGGAATGCTGAATATAAATTTCATGCTAAAAAAAAAAAACAACAAGAAACATTTAACGTAGGTTTTTCTGGGGCAGGGAATGCAGATGTCCTGGCATGTAGAGGCATGCTCCTGCACAGGTGGTGTGGACCAACCAACTTTCTGTCCTAAATGCAGAGCTAGAAGTCACTGGGATGCCAGCTCAAGCTTATAGCGGGGATGTTGGAAGAGTCCTAGTTCAACAAGGGCACCTTAGGGCTGCTTCAATCCTGAGCTGAGGTTGGGAAGTGCTGGTGATCTTCCTTTGTGTGTAACCTGCAAGACTAGAAGAGCCCAGGACTGCTGTGGCCCAGGGCAAGGAGCCTGAGCCTCAGTGGTTTACTTGGAACGGGCTTTAGGCTCCATTTCCATTGAAAGAGTATCTGGAAACCCAGGAAACCATGCATGAATCTTGGCCTTGATCTGTGGATCAAGATTACAGCTTTCTTATTTTCTGCAGTGAAACAATGAGCAGGAAAAAGGGAGTAAAAACAATTTCCAAGGCCTTTGCAGCTTCCTGATTCTTGGCATTTTCTTCCCACGTTATCAAGCAACCTGGTAGAAAACCTGACAGGTTTCTCATGGAAATATAGTAAGTCACGATCCATCTTCACTAATGCATTTTGGGAATGACGGTGGGGGGGTTGGTAAAAATCAGCAAAGCCAGTAAGTTGCCACAAAATGTTTTTGCTTCGAGTAAATGATTTTCCTGAAGAAACCGAGTTTGTTAGAGGATGTTCCACCTTGCTCCACCTTTGGTGTGACTAAACTTCCTCCTTTTTTCAAAATGAGATCACTGGTTACTGTTGATTGCTAATACATACCATCTGAAAAAGAGGGATTTTTACCAATTTAAATTCATCTAGGTCTTGTTCTCTCTCCTCCTTATGCAGCCCCTCACCTATTCATCTTTGTTCTCCCTTTTATAAGGCACAGAGTAGAGGGCTCAAAATAAAGGTGTACTTTGAATGCTAATTTCTTGGGAAACTCGTTGAAATAATGAACTAGAAATAAATATAATGAAGATTGAAAATAAAAGATAAAATTTAAGTTGAAAATTTGAGAAGAGATTGTAGTATCTACTAAAACTGGAGTCCAGTGATGTTGGAGCCCCAGGGACAGGCCTTTTTGGCATATAAAGAAAAATGTTCTGTAACTGCTCTCACTTGAATTTTCATGTATTCCAGAGGATAAAGTTAATGCATCAACCCACTAAAATATTGGAATTTAGTGTCAAACCTGTAACGATGATTAACACCATCAAGCTATAGATGTAGCATCATTTCATGCATTTTTCCCCCCCCCCCAGCCTCTGAGCTGAGAGCCAAAACAGATCTGCTGTTCTGTGAATTGGAATGGGATCAAGCAAATGGGTCTGACGCTGAAATTTGCTGACGTTGAAGTGTGGCTTCTGTTGGCAACCTGTGTGGCCATGTGCCATGAAATATGGGAGAGATGCTTAATTTGCTTGTAACTGTTAGCTAACCTTTCCTCTTGATGTAAAGCTGTGTTTCTCTATCTTGCTTTTATTAAAATGCAGATCAAAATTCATGTACATATATATAAGAAAGATACCTCAAAGTAGTTCAGGAAACTGCTTAATGCTGGATGGTGCTGAAACATGAAATAGGAATGTATGCCTGTTAGGATGTTGACCTGCTTGTTCCTGGTAGATTTTTGTGTCCCTTGCCACTTACAGAGGTCCCACAATTTAATGAAGTGATTTTTCTTTTTTCTAACTACTACCTTCTAAATGCTACCTGGGAGTAGGCTGGGCCCCAACAAGCAATCCTCCTAAAATTTCTACAGAATTCTGGCCTGTCTAAGTGTAAGACATCTGATTTCACTCGTATTGCAGGAACAACTAAATTTATTTTTTTTTTTGTCTGCAATGGTAATTTTTTAATGAAAACTTCTCCCACATTTGTGCTTGGTCTGTAAGAAGAAAAATAAAACATAGAAGGATTTTATTTTGTTTTATCTTTTTAACTAAACTATTTGGATATAACACTGAATATATGGAGAGAGCTGATCAAATGATTGCACTGAGACCACTTTCACATAGCTCCAGCTAAGAGAATATTGTTGCAGAAAGTGGTAGATAATTGCCTAAATAAAGCAGAGGACACTATTAATTTTTGGCTGTTTTTAGAGCTTGTTGCTTACAGGAGCCTATGTGTATTTAAGATACAGTAAATTTTGTTGCTCTTAATTGTACTGTCCTCCCAGTCTCTTACCATTTAGGGTAAGTTGTTTTTTTTTTTTTTTTACTTCCAAGCAAATTTGTCTTTCAAGTGGATGAGGATCCTGGAAAATTATTGAAATTGCCACGTTTGGTCAGTGGTCTTACTTTTGTTGTGTGTGTTTGTTTTTCTCCACAGTGGTTTCTACAACAGTAGGATATCAATAGTTTGTATTGCCAGACCCAACTTTCCAAAGGTGAAAACTAGAGTTTCTTACAAATACTTTTAAAGAAGTAAAAAATCAGGGCTTTTAGGTCTGCTAACAAGAAAGTCTTACGTGTTTAAACTGTCTGGGGCTTTTCAGATTTAAGGTCCTCTGCAAAATCATTTTAGGTGCCTGCCTAGCTAGTATTGAAAAATCTCCATTATAATTCATGTCTTAAATTATCAGTATTTTTTAAGTGAACTGGCTTGCTTCTTCTTTCTTTCCCTAAAAGCCAAACCTGTTCAGTTCTTTCTAGTTAAGGAAGTGCCAGGTATGTCGAACACAGAAAGCAGTATGTGTCTTGTATTTTTCTTTATTGATTGTTTGGGTAGTACGGCATGTCCTGGTCACAGGAGGTAGTAGTAATGCCAATCAGACGACACTTGTTATCTCTTCCTCTTTTCCTGAGGCCTTTCCCAGTGTCTTCAGCAGGACCAGGTTTTGCATTTCATATCCCAATGGAGATTTTCTGCTTTGTTAATGAAATGTAAAAAATTCAAATACTTGTCTGCTTTTAAAATTTACGTTTCTTCTCTGTAAAAGGATGATTAAACCCCACTGAATTCATACTAAGTTTCTGTGATGTTAGTAATGTAATCTGTTAAAAAAAATGATTAAAAACTTCACCCGTGTTATTTGAGCTTTACGTTTAAGTGAAGCCAAGTTCCTCCATAGCAATTCTTGCTAGTACAGGGAGTTGGACCACTGCAGTTCTGTGTGCAGAGGAGAAGAATTGTCTTTAAGGATAGCAGGTTCATTGGACATAAACTTGTCATAATTTATTCCTGATTGGATCTGTCTTTTGACTTGAATACGGTGTGGGTTGCTTCATTTATTTATTTATTTATTTTAGTTTTGGGGTTTGTTCCCCGCTCCCCCTGATGTGCCTGGAAGGAGAAATGCTGAAAGGCAACTAGTCAAATCATGTTAGGGGAAAAAGTCTGTCAGGTTAAATGCCATTAGGGCTATCTCTGCCATCAGGATTGATGTTGCCTGTTTTGATTCAATGTGATTTCTGCTGTAGTCATGTGAGCAGAGGAGTGTTTAAACACTGGATCATTTTACTGTATCTCTGAGTACTTCTTGATCATCTACCCTGTGGTCACTGCAAACACTAAAGCAATTAATCCTTTACTTGGGCATCTTTAGCTAGATAACATACATTTCCAGAGTTGTATCTCAATTAAGTAAGTGGTTTTTGGAAAAACCTTAATTTTCTAGGCTATTTCCAAGTTAAATGTTCAACCTCTATTGATTACTAAACCCCGGAAACATACTGAAAAAAAATTATAGTACTTACTAAATAATATATTATTGTTACACATTTAAACGATTTGCAATAAAGAAAAGTTGGAAAATGTTTTTTTATCTCCAGTTGATGATAACCTTTTAAAGACAAGTGATTATAGCTTTTAGATGAGGTGTAAATGTTCCCAAAGAATAAAGGGAGAAGCACACCTCTCTGTGCACTGGTGTCTGTGACCACCTGCAGCCCAGATGTGACTCCCCTTGCATAGTGAAGCTGGACTCATGCCTGCCAAGCCACATCACCCATTGCAAACCCCAGGCTGGGCTCTGCTGTCCTGGGAATGCTGGGATATAAATCCCTTGGGCAGAGTCATGGTATTGTGCCATGTTCCACTGCCAGGGTCCTGTTTAGAGGCATAACAAGCAACTTGTACTATAGTCCCAGGAGAAGAATGCTGATTGTTATTTTGACCTATTCAACCCTGCACCAGTCTGCTGATACCACACTGGTGTGGAGTGGTTTCAAGCACCCCTGGATGCTAATGGGTACAAAGGTCAGTGCAGCCAAAACTTGTATACTCCCACTCCCTGTGATTCGTGAGGAGGAACATGGGGGGCTGTGCAGTGGACATGGCGAATGCTACTCGCTTGTCTCTGAGTGTGCCCAGTGAGAGGATGCCCTTTTTACTCCAGAAAAAAATTGCCTCTCAGGGCCACCTGTGTGAAAAGTGACTGATAGCTCTCACTGTGTGCCACACCAGTGGCTGCCCTGTGATGTGGCTGGTGGTGAGTATGGGCTGAATAGGAATGTTTTGCAGCTCTTTTACAAAGTGATGGTGATATGTACAAAGGAGGAGAAAGCTATTCTGTGACCTTTGTGCCCATGTGAGAGAACATCATTAAGCAACATTACTAATGTGCTGTTTCACAGCTACCAGGTCAGCATGCAGGGTGATGCAGGTTGAAGGAATTTAAGCTGTCTCTCAAGATAGCATGAGATTGGAGACAGTTCCAGTTTAAAATAAATGCAGAGCTTCTGCAAATTCTTTGTGAATGTAAGCAAATAATGGAAGTAGGGGAATGCCATAGAGATACTCTTCTAGTTCTGTTAGAGGTTTTTTCCTTATCTTGATTCATCTGGAGGTAGAAATAGTAATGAGAACACTTCTGTGTTATGATCAATGGATGATAATATTAACTGAATTACAGAAGAATAGCAGTGGAAGGGGCCTTAGGGTGTCCAGTGATAACTTCCATATCAGCAATCCAAATTACATATTTGGTAGATCTTGTCCCCCTTTATTTTCAACTGCCTAGACAATTTTGGCCATTGTTAGCAATAATAGAAAGCTTCATATTTGATGTAGTCTGTGATGGCTGTGTAGAACTGCTGTTCTGGGCGGTTCTGAATATAAGAACTTATTTTATGGAACAGAAGGACTGGAAGGTAGTCTACTCCCTCTTAAGTCATAGTGTCCTGCCTGGTTTTGGCACCCTCCAGCCCTTTTCTGCCCAAGGAATCTCCAGCTGCAAAGTTACTGCTTCAGGCTTCCATGCCTAAGGAGTGTTGCCATTGTCCTTTGCCCAATAGCTGGGATATGGCACATTTTAAAATATACAAACTCTTTCACCCTGTCACATGTTTTGATTGTCAGTTGCAAAAGGTAAGGATCATTCCAGTTACATAAACGTCAGTCCTTATTCAGCCCTTTTAATTCCAAGGTGGATTGTTTTAGCTGACTACTCTCTTTCCTCCCCCTAAATGTTTCTAGTAGCTGTTTGATCCTTTTGAAGATTTGTATTTTTAATTCAGTCATTTTGAAGCTTGTTAGAAGCAGTTAGAAATCCTGGGCAAGACCTTTTAAATAAACGAGTTAGAAAATAATTTACTATGCTTCTAGCAGTGTTGAATTACTGTATAAATAGAGCAAATTAGATTCAAGACTTAATCGCTCTTCAATATCCTCTCATGTGACATTGCCTGCTCAGGATTGGTTTAGTCATTGCAATTTCAATAACACTTGTGTTCGGCAAGTAGGGCTCCTGTTTCCTTTACAGAAGATTTCACCTTGGGTTGCATTTATCAGTTTTTCTATTTAAATAGTAACTTGGTGCTCTTGGTAATTCTGAGCCCCGAGGAAGCTTGGTTTGGCTGCAAGATCGGCTGTGCTGATAGATGAAATGGTTTGTTAACGCAACATAATAAATGAGTCTTTAAATAAAAGTATGTTGAGTTTTGCTTACCTGAAGAACTAGCTGGCATAAAATAAAGTATGATAATCATTTAGAAAGGTTTTTCCATTGACTGCACTTCAGATCTCTCCTAACCTTTAAATAGCCACTTTCCCCCTTATACTCACCAGTTTTATTTCTGAAATAGAAGGCAAACATGGCTGTCGTGTTTTTGATTAAATCTTTATGGTAGCGTGTCAGTCTTTGCTGGAGCCAGGGGACCCAAGAAAGAAGGCAGGTTGTATTATAGGCATGTTGCAGGTCAGGGAAGTTGTGGCAAACTTAGAGGCAAAAAGCTATTGTATAATTCACCCTGATGCATCCTTTGCTATGAGTGTTACTAGGTCTTTTCCGGCATTTTGGGGAGAATTTCAAGCAGTGCTCCAAATGCCAGAAATGAACTGAGTGTTCATGTATGGGAGTAGTGAGTATGCCACCTTTAAAGGAAGCTTGAATTAAAAGCATAGATTTTGGTAAATCAAGGAGATGGTTAACCTCTAGGCAGAACTGAAGGCAGCTTCTTAAGTCCTTTCTTTCATCATATAATTGCAAGCAACCACATAGGAGAGAGAGAAGTCCAGCAGGATAGACAGAAGCTTCATCTTCAACACCTTCTGTTGCAAAACACTCCTCAAAGTCCTGCCTAAAATCTGTTGTGCAAAAGCCACGTTTGGATGTTTATGCCCTGCATGGGAAGCAAAAGAGATCGAGGACATTACAGATGCAATGGGCAGCTACACAAGCAGGGAATGCATGAGGAAGAATTCCTGAGTGATTCCCAGTGGCCCATGTGACAGAGGCAAATAAAATCCTTTGATTGTATCTGCCAGTTTTTAATTCCATGCCCCAAAGAGCAAATTTATTCTTGGGAGCACAGGCAAGATAAACTAACCAAACACCTGAGGACTTTGTCTACATTGTTGAGCAGAAGCATATGTCACCCAGCCGGTCTCCTGGAAAGAAAAAACCGAACAGCCGTCAAGCAAATTACATAGTGGTGGGGATGGTAGGAAGTAGGGGGCAGATGTGGAGGGGAAATAAAGGGAATGTTTCTAGCCTGTATTTGGTTAGGAGGACCTTTTTCCTATTGAAAGGAAAATCTATATATCTTTGATCAGAATGGTTTCCTGCTGTTTCTTGCCCCTCTTCTACTCTACTTCTACTTGCAAGTTTGTGCCAGTTTTGTGTTTATTTTTTATGACGCCCTGACAGCTATTAGTTGTCATATAAATAATCTGTTTCTGAAATAGATTCACTTTCTGAAAGGGGCAAAATTGTACAGGAGGCGGATTTGCTTGAACCAAGTAAGCTGTCACTAAAAGACTAAGCGGAAGCTAGTAAGAACTGGCAGGAATGATAAACATCTTTCAAGCAGCAGCAAAAAGGAGTGTTTCTGTCTTTTCTGCCATAGTTTGGTGTCTAGATTTCCTGTTTCTTCCTTGTGTTCCCCTTTAGCTTGGGCCTTTATGTCTGCTGTCTGTAATGTGCAGTGTGGTCCTTCCCGGGTCTGTGGCAAGACCTGCTACTGAAGTTTGTTTGCTATGGGTCTGTCATTGGGTGACTGGTGAAAGAGTAGCAGCTATTCCTTCACTGCTCTAAAAAAACAGATGATGCTCTCTGAGTGGTCAAGCAGTGCATGATACTTTCGCTATGCTATCAGAGTATAAACTAGTCCATTTTAAGCACTAACTAGTCTCTGTCAAGTTTTTTGTTTTCATTTTCTCCTTTCAATGGAAGCAAAAGAGCTGATATTCACAGGCAATAGTAATGATATAGAAGATACGTGTTCTGATAGTGGCATGTACTGCAGCTTGCTGGTGTCTTCTTAAATGATCACATATAGACCTAATGGATTTTCAAAGTGCTGTATTCATTTGCGCCTTTTGGTTGTCCCACTTAGGTGGGGTCAGTCATTTCATCCAGAAATAGATATTTCATTGAAATTACTAACCAATATAGTATGAATTTTACATATCTGAAACTAGGCGTTTGCAAATTAACTGTGTTGGACTAAGGCTGAAAAAAAATAATGAATTTCGAGTATTCTACAATTAGATAACTTCAGTCAATTTACAATTTGTTAACAAAAAAACCACCCTCTTAAGGCACAATTTACTCACTAATTATTCACAGAGCTCTGGTATAACGATGCCTTTGTGGAAAAAGTGTGGCTAATGAATTTATCACGTGAGGCTTTTTTATCTTGATAATAATCTAATGGGTTTGCCCTGCAAGTTCTTGCACTCAAGGACTGATGAGAAGGAATAATGCTGGGCACTGAAATTTATAAACCAATTTTCACTGTTGAAGGAATAACAGATTTTCATTGAGTTAATGTTTCATTATTTGAGATCTCTTGTTCTTTATTTCTTGTAACTAAATTGGTTTGTCACTTCTGTTAATTAATTAAACAAAAGAAAGAAGTCAAGCACACTGTTGCTCAAATTAGCATCAGTTGTGGGATTAGTGCATGGTTTATTACCCCCATGAACACACACTGCCTCTGCTTTGTTGTCACAATGGTCAGTGTGGGCTCAAAAGCTGAACCACTTCCAGCTTTGAGGAAAGAGAGGAAAATCCTTTTCAGGCTTGGTAAGCTTCAAAATATCTGACTGTCTCTAGTTAGACAGAAGCCTGGTTCCTTTAGCACAATGACCTTAAGTATGCCAGCATTGGGAAATATCTTAGCAGACATTACACTTGACTTTAATGGAACTTGCTGCCAGCCTAAGCTGTGATGTGAAGGTTGCTAAGGTTACAAGGAGGCCTTCAGTGATGTGCAGTGACATTCAGATAAGAGGATGCAACGAATTGAGTAAAGAAAACAATTTTTTAGATTGGACTTTCAAATATATTTGGATGATTATTTGATCACCTTTCTTCCCTGACACATAAGAGCTCCGCATCAGCAATTTAGTAAATTGTTTTCCAAGGACAGAATAGACTGTGTACGCATCTTTCTTCTTTCTCCCACTGATCCCCTGCCCTGCCTTGCTGCTTAGGAAGGGTATTTTGCTGGGCAAAACATGGCAGAGTGCAGGTGGTACATTGCTATTTTTTAATCTATTCTAGAGGAAATGTGTCTTGTCTGATGTTTGTTTGTTTTTCTAAAAATGTTTTTTAGTTTTTTTAAAAACTTCCTCTTGTTGAGTTATGAGGATGTAGAGCATGAAGTGGAGATGGGGGAACCTGTCCCACCTTCTCTCTCTGCTTTACCGAGCCCCAGAATGTTCTTCCTTTCCCTCAAAAATGCTGCTGGAAGGAGCCCCAAGTGGCAGTGGTGAGTGGTGGTCCTATCTAAGCTCCATTCAGTTCTTATTTGGGCTCTGAAACAGTCTAGCAGAGTTAAGTGACTTCGCTGGTTTTTTGCTTTTTCGGGAAAGGAGGGAGTGCTGAGCTTGCTTGATGAGAGTGACTGTTTTGTACAGCTGTGATGAAAAAGATGGATGGCGGCACTCCTTTGCATCAAGGAAAATAGTGACACTGCTACTCCAAGATCCTTATGAACTACCTAATTCCTGATAATTTTATAGGAGGTAAGTACCGAAAAAGGAGGCAGACACTTTCAGTCTCTTTTTACATAGCCTGCTCAGTGTGCTAAACCCTGCTCACAGTTGCTAATGGTAAGACCTTCTTTATGTATGGACATATCAAAGGTGGAAGGCAACATGGAAAAGTCTGCTGGCCAGGCTTCTGTACAAACAAGATCTTGGGTTTGGGGAAACTTTTATAAACACCTGATTTTCAGCTTCATTTCATCTTCTGTCAGTTTCTGTAACACTTACGGTAAACAACATTTGATTTACAATTTTTTTTATTGAAAATATGTTATGAAAAATAATAGGATGCATCACCTTTTCTTAAGTGTTTGTGGTTTTATGTATGGGAGCATAAAAGATAAGCACAGATATGATTTTCAGTAGATAAGTAAAAGTGTGGTATAAATAATATAGCTGTAGTCAGGCTCTGTATCCACCATTTGGAGAAATGATGAAAAATACGAAAATTTGAAATGTTAAATAAAACATGTGAATACGTAAGAGTGTTTAAGAAAGAAGATGGTAAAGTATGAAAGTAGAATCCAACTGAATCAAATAACTGTTCTGAATGAGTATTCTGAAAATAATACATTGCTGCTGTATTTAGAGAATTTCTTAAAATTATCTTTAAAAGCCCTGTTCCATCGTGGAATTGGGTGTATTTTAGGTCTCTTAATAAACATCATTGCTGGGATTCTGGATTATTCTCCTAGATACATAATTTATTAGGATATTTCACATTTGAAAAGAAACCTTGGAATAAGCCTTTTATTGCCCTTCAGGTATTGCTAGTGCTACTCATCAAGAAATCATGGCCTTAAAAATCATGCAAGTAATAATCTCCTGTCTTTGGTGCTTTTGTTGGGGTTTTATTTGATTTTTTTTTTTTCCCCCCTCATATTTGTGATTCAGTTTTGCACACCAGTCCTCCAGGAAACAGACAGGCAGCGCTGGCTCTGTGCCCCGGCAGAAGGCAGTGCTCCCTCCGGCAAAGCCCTGTGCCCAGAGGCAGGCTGTGGCTTTCGGGGCAGCTGTGGGGCAGCGAGGTTCTCCCATGCCAGAGCGAGGTGTTCCAGGTCTCTGTTAGCTCTGTCACCTTTTCCATCTTGCCCACAAAGATGGTTTCTGGTCCCTCAGCCAGGAGAGGATGGGTCGCAGACTGAGTCATGAGGCTTTGCTGGGTAGGCTGCAGGTGTTCTGCTTCTGTTTTTTCTTCTGGCTTTAAACATACAGTTATTTTATTATTCTTTGACCCTCACAGCTAAGTCTGTTCAATTTGTTGCCTTCATATTTGCTCCTCTCCCTGCTAGTTTTGGTTCTATGGCTTTTTAAGGAGGGTTTGTAGTGATTTCAGGGTGCACAGCTCAGTATGTAAAATGCCAACCTTGATCCCTAGGAAAATGCTCCTTTATCCTCCAGCAGCTTGGACTTGCTGAGAATGAGATAGTTTATTGTGCTTTAATATCACTTGGTGGATTAATTTGCTTTAACTTGTCCAGGTGCGTTTCCTGCCTGCGCTCCCCAGCAGTTAATGCTGGTTAGCTGTCCTGGGTTCAAAATTCCTTGTCCACTTCATGCCCAGTGAGAGCAGAGAAAGGGAAATACCAAGAGTAAATATTGGGGTCCTCCTGGCTGATTATCTAGCTGGAGCTGACAACTGAACTGGGAGGGGTGATCAGGCCTTTAAATGAAGCCAGAGAAGAGCTTTCCTGGTCTAGAGGCACATCTGAATTGGAAGTTAAGGATCATTAGTCTGTTCTCTAAGCCACGTGTGTGGTTGGGTAAGCATCTGCAATGAGCAGGTAGCAAAGTTGCTAAACTGAGGGAGACAGTTTGCTTTTTATTTGCATATATATTAGACTGCAAGTGCAAATTTATGAGGTGTTCTCATTCCTGGTAAAACATTGTTCACAGTCTCATGGAGAAAGGTGGCCAAGGAAGCTCTGCTTCATAAGGCAGCCAGGTACACAGGCAGGCTCATTTCTGGGAATTGGTTTTACCTGGCCCCAGTTTGGGCAGGTGCTACCTGTTTTCTAATGTCTACTCTTCCTGCTGCAGCAGGAGGCTGGCAGAGGCAATAAGCTTAGTAACTATGAAGACAGGCGCTGTGAAGCTAGAATTGGTTCCTTCCTCCTTTAAGTGTTCTGAAATTTTATGTTTACATTTAAAAGAGCTATACTAGAAGAAATCCTAGCTACCTACAAGGAATTTTGTTTGTGTGGTATGTTTGTTGTTGTGAGATGCTGTGGAAAGCTTTGTGCATGCCTGCAGGTAAGCAAGCTGTGGTTTGAGTCTTTCCTCCAAGTTCTCCATGCTCAAGGAAAGGGTTTTCATCTCACTTACTGTACCAGTTTCACACAATTGTAATTTATCTGACTTTGGTAGATTTTCTTGTGGTGTGGTAGTGTTAAGGTTTTGCAAAATAAAGCTGAAAATAAAGCAAGGAAAAAAAAGTTTCCCAACACTTATAGTTCCTCATTTCCAGCTTAGAAGTTAACACACTGTGAAAGCTTTTATTTTGCAATGGTTTTAGTACTACTCTGAATCTTCTGCTACTGCAGAGAAAAATAAGGTGAAGAATTATACAAAAATGGAAAATAATGAGAAGAAAAATATATAGTTTCCACACTCCTTTTGGGAGCTTTAGAGAGATGTCACTATTTCAGTGGTTCATCATGACTGTGAGAGTGATTGTGTCCATGTCCTGGTCTTAGCTGTGCTACTGCTATTGGCTTCAAAACCTGAAGTGACTTGGGACCCTTCAGAATTTATAGAAATGTAAAAGTTCATTATTAAGTTGGTGACAAGTTGCATTCAAAATAATATCTTAGATACTGGAAGCATTCTCAAACTTACATGTGGTTTTTGAGATGAAAGACTTTACAACAGCAGTGGCTGGTAAAATGAGTCTAAAGTTCACATATGCCGATAGTATCAGATTTTCTTTTTTGTGAATAATTCTGAGAACAAAAGTAACATTTTGAACTGTAACTGAAATATGCGTGTACTTTTAGGCACACATTAGCTGTCTATAAAATGGCTTTTCTGTCCTCCCCTAGTTAGATATTGAATGCCTTAGGTTATTGTAGATTCTGCTGCAAGCCAGTTTAGCACTGGAGTAATTCAGGGATATTTCCCCGCCGCTTCCCCCGCACCACACACACACACACACACACACACACACACCCTCCATTTATTCCAGCACGTGACTTGTCAGCTGAGAACTGAACTGTTCTCTTTTTTGCTCCCCCTGATATTAGCATTGATGTATAATACCAAAAAATAATAGAAAGTTTAGCCCAGCTGAAGTAATTTAATGTCTTATGATAACTGCTCGTTGCCACATCTGTTTGGCTAGAGCAACAGTGCATGTCCTAGAAACAACCATGCCCGGGTGACATTCCTGCAGCATTTTCCCATTTCTACCAGGGCATGTGAGCAGTGTCCTTTATTCTGCAGAACCAAACCTGGGACTGCCAGTTGTATTTCACCCGAAGACATAAGGAGCAGGCAGTATTGTGTGCAGAGGCTGACAGATCACCCATTTCTGCTGTGGGTTGCATTGGGTCTACAAATAGAGAAACAGCAGTACTGGGCTGATCTGAAACAAGTAAACATCTGCTGTAACTCTGAGGAGTGCATCTCTCCATTCATACGTGTTCTTCTCATTTTCCAAATTGTTCCTGTTCCTGCTCCTGCTGTGGAGGAGTGCTCCCCTTTGAGATGATTTTTGCTTTTAACAAATATGACACCATTAGCTGGTTGGGTTTTGGCTGTGATCTTTGGTATAATATTTGTCAGGAGAAAAATCAATGCCCTGCCTGCCTTTTCAGGGCACCCATCATCAAAAATTTCATTGTTTGTTTCTCCCACTCTTAGCTTGAACTGCCAACATCAGTAGTCAGAAAAGTCATCCTCTTTTAGGTAACTAGAGGAAATGCTATGACAAGGTCAGTAATGTGAACAAACAGGAAACTGGTGTCATTTTACATGTAGTTGCTGATGGTGGAAATCCATTATATCATGCTTCTGAGCCAGGGAACGTCCTGCCTCCAGGGTGATGGAATCCCTTTGAAACAGAAATTCAAAACTGTCATTTTTTTTTGACTCTACGTTGGACCTTTCAGCAGCAGTCATAATATGTTATTATAATATGTTATTTTCTGATAAGTTACTGATTTTTGCCTCTTTCTGACAGACAGCATATACTAGTTTGAGGCAGCAGTAATGCAATGAAACTTCTGGTTGCATTAGCATACGGGCATGGGAGCTCAAGTCTGTCTGCAAAAAGTCATGTTGGCATACCAGAGAGGATTTCCTACAAGGGACATATTGCATTCTTGTTTGGACCCCTTCAGGTAGCAATTGGTAATATCATGAATTATTAATAGTATCATAATGTTAATGTGTTAAGGATAATAGTTGTTATTATTTGGCTTGAGACCCTAACAAGACTCTATTCAATTGTGACGGTACTGTCACTGCCTCCAAAGGTTTCCAGTGTAAGCCAGCAAGCAATATACAGAAGAGAGAAGGAGCTGAGCCAGTTGGTAAAGAGGATACGTAGGGTCAAGCACTCAGCTGCATGAGTCAGGAAGGAGAGAGTTCTGAAGGGTCTCTGGGTTCTTGAAAAGATGTGGGGATAGGTGGGGTGGCACAAAGTGGAGCATTGCAGGGTTTCAAAGAGGATGCTGAACTAGCAAAGAGATGGGAACTGTGGCAGCCTGCAGGACAGAAGGGATTTGCTGATTTAGGAGTGCTGGTGTGATATGAATCTCATGTATATAGGTTTCTTGGCCGTTAATACTGCTATTATAAGACCCCTCAGACGTCTGATTCATGTGATATCAATTACATGGCTCAAAAGGGCAACTGCATGTTTTCTAGAACCTGCTACTCAGCTCTATCAGTTGAGTTGTAATCCAGACTGACAAAACTCCACTGGCCAAAGATAATGGCGTCTTCTCCCAGTCTTCCAGAGGCCCAAAATACCGTATGCAGAAGTTTGCTTCTTGCTTAAGCAGATAGATCTTTGAGACCTAACAATAAAATGCTTAGTTTGAAGCACAAAATCAGATTAACCTCTGGGGTTAATACTTAGAATGGAAAAAAAGAGGTACTGGTTTGTATTAATAGGAAATTTTTATACAGTGCAAACTGTTCTTCAGGGAAACATCTTCTGTGATGATCTAAATTATGCACTGTGGATGATGATTGTCTTGCACTGCACATACAGATCATTCAACCATGAGATTGGAATAATGTTAGTAATAATTAAAAGTATGTACCTGCTTTTGTGCTCAAATATACTATTCTGGCCTGTGATTAAACTGTGCAGTATTAGGACATGAATTTTGACTCATTCCAGCAATCACTTATAAGTAGAATCTTGCCTCTAGAAGGTTTATACCCAGTTACTCATTACCTTGTGTAATGAACCAAGTACATAACCTTCTTGGTGGTGTATGAAAAGAATAAAATGTGATTGAAGGTTCTTATTTATGCTATCATTCATTTTCAGTGGCTGGGTGAAATTTGCAGAAGCTTTGAGACAGTCACCTTTGTCCCTCTAGTCCTCTTTGAAACTTCAAGGAACTTTTCTGCCTATTGTGAGATATTTACTGGGTGGGAATAATTTATGTCAAAATAGTCTTATAATCAAAGTGGTCAAGTACTAGAACAGGACCCCAGAGATACTGAGGAGTCTCCATCCTTGGAGAACCCTGGAAAAAAAAAAAATACAGCTTTACTGCAAGATGTTAGACTAGATGACCTCCAGATGTCACTTCCAACTAAAGTTTTCCTGTGATTTTTGTGTGTGTGTGACTTCAAAATAACTTTAAGAAAATACAAGCCTCACCAGAGTGGAAGTAATAAATCTGTAAGATTTAAACAACAGTAGTAAAACAAGTAGGGCTGTTCAATACTTTGCAGCATTCCTAAATTTTACAGGACATGCCAAAACCTACTGAGTAATAAATTCTATAGTAAAGTGTACAAATTCTGCAGAATGACCTGGCAAACCCCAGAAGGTTTAGGTTGGGCAGCTTTCTCCCTGTCATGTCCACCCATGATGATCTGATGGTCTTTAAGTGATTGAAAATGTGTAATATACAGTATTCAAAAATAAATGAAAAATCTCCTAAGAAATTATGTCACAATGGATCTTAGAAATGAATTATAGAAGACTGAATATGGCCCAATGAATTGTGATTTGCTGCATGTCACAAGCTCTAGCTGACTTCACCAAGTTGGTCTGTGACCTTGAGAGAGTTATGTCAGCAGAGAAAATGCAGCAATGGGCTTCCACTCTCATTCACTTTTTTTTTTCTTCTTTTTTTTTTGGCAGGGAAAGCTTAAGATGGGCAGCCTCTGTTCAAATTCTCACCATCTACAGTAGCACCAGTAAGGAAGGCTGTGCCAGAGGGCAGAGTGATTATTTTCAGGAAAACACCAAGTAGAATGTTACATTTCAGTACATGTACCCTGCATTATTTACATCTGATACAATGTATGGCACAACTGGAAGTGTTTCTGAAAATCAGAATGTAATTGCCAGCTTAAATTGATACTAGATCATATTAGCCATGAGATGGTGACATACACAAATGTATCAAATGTATATCATCTTCTTGCAAACATACGTAACTTCCCACTTTTTTTCAGCCCTTCTCAGAAAAATATAGCTCTGTACACGGTTTTGTTTATGATTGTTTCTCTTGAGTCCCGGCTGTTTGTGGCATGCTTCTCCCGAGAGAGTACCAGTTAGAGTTTTGTTGACCATAAATTCAGGCAGAAATCTTGGGGCTGTGTAACACCTCACAAGGAGTGATCCTGGATGGAAACAGCAACTTTCCTTACCAGGGACAGAGTGAAGAGGGGGCTGGAGCACAGCCCTCCGGCTGCTTCCTAGGTTTTGTCACATTGCTTTGCCATGTAACCCCATCTCCTCTTTGACTGGTGCTAGGGCTGAAGGTCTGGCTTTATTTGTTGAAATCTGGAAATGAGGATGTCCTGAGAAACGTTGCCTGGCTGAGACGAAGCCTACAGTTTCTACAAAGCATTATTCTTTCATGTGCAGGATATCCTTTTTACCTTGCATAATCCAGTCCAGATTATTAAAAAAAAATAAAACAAAAAAATAATCCTCAGTTTAGTGACTGCTGATAATCCAGCAGCACCATGTTTCTCTGGCCTCTTCCCTCTGTTCCCAAGCAGCTGATTCCCTTCCGCTACTAATTTTGCATGTGTTGAACATGACCAGCTAGCTGGCTATATATTTTAGCACAGTTTCTTGACAGAGGGTCTGCTGCATCTGTGCATGACTATAAATCTCATTTATAAGACCTTTTTATTTTCAATTCAGTGTATTTTTGTGCAGCGTGTACTGCATTATACCGGGGGGTGTAGTCTGACACTTCTCTACCTCATCTATAAATGCTGTTGTATTCCTGTGCTTGGAATCTCCCTAAAAAGCAATTGGAGGTGAACCTGTGCATGCAGTGTCCTGTTACTAGGGCCACCAGTTTGATAAAGTTACAGATGGTCAAGAGTGCATGGGCCTTCATGAATTCTCTGTTTAAAGAAGATATAATAAACTTTCCTGAAGAAAAGCATATTTCCACTGACAATCTGGCAGCCTAAATACTAGCTTCATGGCAAAGTTTCTTTCCTAAGAATTAAGGAAGGACTATAAAGGTTACCAATGGTGGGGTTTTTTTTCTGGTTTTGCTTGGTTTTCTTCTAATAATTTTTAATTCCTGAATTTGTCTATGGTTACAAAAGTACAGCAAGAAGTATTTTGGTATTCAATCTAGTTACTATTTAGACTTGAAAGAAGTCAGGGCTAGATTATGCTATGGAATTTTTTGTGATTTTTTTTTGGGGGGGTCTCTTAACTGATTATGTTCTATTTGAAAATTAATGATATCCTAACACCTGGAATTCCTAAATGACACCTTTGATTGTTCAAATATACTATTGTTGACCTTTTGTGACAATTGATTTTCCCATATGGTTTTAGACAATATCAGATAAACCAAAGAGAAGAAGGGAGGGTATGAGCAGGGGCAAAAGCTAAATGCTTTGTATTCATAAACAGTTAATAATTTTGCTATTTTTACATAACTATAGTAGCTGCCCTCATCCACAAAGAGATGTTCACCAGTCGAGTGAAACCAGAAATACTTACTAAAGCACAGAAGTAATTATGTGGCTAAAAGAAAAAGCAAAATGTATGTTAGGCTATTTTTTTCTTTAGTTTGTGAAGTGAAATCTTTGCAATATGTCCTCAGTTGTTATTAATAGGCATAATGTTTCTGATGTCAATGGGATTTCACTCATTAGTTACCCAAGCATGGTCTGTTTTATGCTTTACATGCACACCTTACTTTCTATTGCTGTACTTTTTTGGGTGAAGAGTTGCCTTACTCTTTTCTTCCCTGTTCAGGCAGGGGTTTGGGTGTTATGTACTAAAATGTAATCAACTGTCATGTCACATCACATCATAAATCCCACCTTAGATTCCAACACAATTAGTTCATTGAAATTACTAATGCCTACACTCTGAATTAGACGATAAAGCAGAATGAATGTGTCATTACACTATAGCATCCTGGTCAGAATTATCTCTTCTACAGAGAAATCAAAGATAACTATCTCTGTAATTAAATGTGCTCCCACTTGCTTATTAGCTATAAAACCAGCCACTTTCCTGGTGTAAATGTTTAGCAGTATTTAAGAATGCTCTGTGTTAGCACCTGATGTGGATCTTTGGGAGACTTATAGTAGGAAGAAAAACAAAAGGAAGTTGCTTGTTTAAGTATGATAAATACAACTATGTAGTATTAAGTGCATGATTTTCTATCTTAAAATTGTTTTCTAGAAAATTAAAGCTGCAGAAATATTAATGCCAAATGCACAGCGCTCCAAAGAAGATATAGCAGTAGGAAGAATTATCTTAATGTACTTTCTTTTCTCATTTTCTCCTTTGTATGATCATGGAATCTAGCTCTGTGGTTTGTTCTTTGTGCATAGAATTCTATGGTAACCTTTCAACAGCATGGGGGGAGAGGGTAATTTGTTTGTTGACAGTTTATAAAGTTGTGTTTTGTGTTGTTTTTAAAAAAGGTATTCTTATAAATTGAATGCTAAAAAGATGTCTTTTTTAAATTTTTGCAGGTTTGACAGCAATTTGAATTACTTTTTTCAGGCCTCCCCATGTAAAACCAAGTGTTCAACAATGTTTACAAACATGTGCTGAGATGTCAGCTTATATTTTGCAATAATGTAGAGCATATTATGGTTTTCTGGGAAGCTAGACTGATTACCTTTTGACTGAAGCACTGTCCTGGGCTACAGTAAACAAACAGAATATTGGAGGTGAGTATTTTACCTGTGGCTATACCAAATCATGATTCTTAGCTGCCAAGATTCGCGTTCCGGTTCTGTTGTCCAGGTTTTGGCTGGGATAGAGTTAATTTACCAGAACAGCTGTGTAGGAGCTGGAGAGACATTGGAATGCCCTAGAAATGGAAATTAAGAAAGACTGGGGCATTGTGTTTGCTTTGGAAATGCAGTGAGGAGGACATAGGACATTCCTCTTACTTGCCTTAGACATTTGTTGTTCATCTAAAACACTGGGACTGACTGGTGCTGTGGTAGGTCCTTGTGTGGGCACCTGACTGGCCCCTTCTGCTATGCTTGCACATAGCACGTAGCTGTTAGAGCCTTGTCTGGGGCGGAGAAATGATGGTGTGTTTGACGTGTGTAAGGAGTGCAGCTTTTGAGTGTCACATCGCATGTGAATTTCTCCTTTGCAAGTAGCAAGAGAGGTCACTACTATCAAATACATGTTTCATTTTTTTGAGGTTTAGAAAGTTGCATTTCTTTCCAGGAAAACTGTGATAGTTTGCTAATATGACCTTTCTTGTGTTCAGTTTTCAAGTACAGATTTTATTGCTTTGGCTGGTCTTGATTCTCAAGTGGAAGCAAAGATGTTGTTTCTTCTTGAATGTGGGTTGTCATATTGAAGGTTGCTTTATGTTACAATACATTTAATTGTATACTACAGTGAAGTGTTTATCTGTCCTTACATGGTCATTTTAGGCTATATATATTCCTTCTGGTCTGATAAATACTACTTCTGCGTGATTTACATATTCTTGCAAGATTCTCAGTCTCTGCCTTCAGTGACTGAATAGCAAAGCTTTGCTGACAATTTCTTTTGTCATTTTTGCCTTGGCTCTTTCAATTTTGAGTCACAATAGTCTCTATTAATACACTTTTAGAGCATTTTTCTCAGCTGATTCTTTTTTGTTCCTTTTCTGATGTAAAATATATTGGTTTCCTGTAAATAAGACTCTTACTCTTTGATATTTTGTTAACTACTTTGAGGTAGTCTCTCAAAAATTTTTGTTGTGTTTTTCTGCTGTTTTGGTTTTAATAGCTTCATATATTAAAGGTCTAATCCTGCTCCCAGTGCTGCTTTAACATGTTTACCTTTGACTGTAATGGTAGTATAAACCCTAAGTCTCAGCATTCGTACTGCTAGAATATGTGATATATTCATATAGTCCTAAATACAGGTTTTATCTAAGAGGAGGATTCGTCATTCTCTATAGATGTGTAAGGCATAAAGGTGTAAAAACAAAGGGAAGAGGGGAAAAACCTGTGAGGGGACAAAAACCAAGCACCACACTTCTCTCAAAAACAAAAGGAAGAGGAAATCTGGCAGGGTAAGTAATCTGCCAGAGTAAGTAAAATGTTGAAGTATAAAAGAGGACCAAGATAACAAAAGGCCAAACCATCCCCTCGATTTCTGCTCTTTTTCTCACTGTGGAGGAGTTTGAGGACAGTTCCTATTCCAGAAACTTTCTTAATGGAGGACTCCTTAAAGAAACAGTGTAGAAATAAACAGTAAGTCTTCTCACAGAGAGGTCGCCAGTAGGTAGAGTACTCCAGTGGACAGTGGTGGGACACATGTTATTAAATGTGTCCCCAAGTGATCCAAAAAGAAGCACGGAGGCAGCAGGTTTCACTGGTGATAATGATATTTTCAGCAGAGTAAAGGGTGGGGGCTGACTCTGAAGAGATGCATAAAAAAATCCAGTGCTTAGCACCTGAGTGGTAAAAATGTAGGTGAAATACAGACAAATGCAACATGAGGTACGTGGCAGGGAATAATCGTAGACTTCTGTTCCAAGATGTGCATTATAACTCAAGAACAAGTTTTGGGAATAAGGAAGATCAGCTGAATTCTCCATAATCTTCAACAAAACAAGAAAACAACCCTTGCGCATGCTAGGATTTAGAAAGAGGAATGAAAATAAAATGGACAACATCATTATGACACTGCTTGATGGTGGTTCTGCATCTTTGATATTGCCTGTAGCTCTGGCCTTATCTTCACAAAGGTATAATAGAATTGGAAAAGGCTCATAAAAGAGCAGCATGAATGATCAAATGTACTGAACAGGCTCCATAAAAGCAACAAATGGGACTCTCATGTGAAAAAAAAATATGTCTGAAGAGATCTAGAAACTGGGAGGTGAATATATCTTTCTGGTCAGAATCTAGCAGGAATCAAATGAAACTCAAGGGCTCTGGGTCTGAACAGAGAGGAGGTGGCTCTTCACGACGTTGGTAGTAAAACTCTGGAATACCACAGGATGTTGTAGATGCCAGAAGTTTCTAAATAAAAGCACTAGCTGACTATATTAATGGAAGCAATTCCTTCAAATATTAAATAGAAATAGACTGTGTCTGGCTCAGGAAATCCCTACCAATCCCTTGAGCCTCACTGGAGGCTCGATGAGTGCTTTGGGGAAGCACTGATTGATGATCTGATGATTGTCCTATTTTACATTCTTCCTTAGGCAGCTGCTATCAAACATTGTAGTGACAAGCTGTTGGGCTGGAAAGGCTTTGATCTGTCCTAGTGTAGTTTTCCTTATGCTCTTCTAGCTCTCCTATATTTAACAACATGCACTTTAAGCAGTCTTTTGCCATATATGGAACCGAACATGATCGTATCTTAATGGCTTGAAATCTGCATGTCTCAATAAACAATGCTGTCAAAACAGCTGAGCCACCTTCCACAAAGTGCTGTGGCAGCTGAAACTGGCCAAATACTGAGTAAACTCACCTTAAGGCAGGAATGATTAATAAGATTACCTCCCAGGAAAGTTTCTATTCCTGATTTCCGTGAGTGTGTAGAAAACATAGAGATGGCAAAACTGTTTTTACAAGAGGAACATGTAGTGAAGCGAAATGCCAGCAAAAAACTGGCCTGAAGCGTTGGTATATATGTGTGTTTGTTGTTGGGGCCAGGATCCCATGTCAGAGTAGCGAGCTCTGAGTTTCTTTCATCACTCTTAAACCTGAATTCTAACATACCTTTACAGGTTCCAAACTGTGTTTCATCTTTCTGATTTTAATCTTCCTTTCTTTGCTCCTTAAGAAGGACTGCTGAAGTACAGGTGGCCAGTAGATTTTGTCCTTGGAGATAAATGCTCTGGAAATGCGACTCTGAAACACTAGAGGAGACTATGGCTTAGATTTTGGTAATTCATGGAATACCTTGCACAGAATTGGTGCAATAACTGCTCTGCTGCAATTGGGATGGTACCATGTGCAACCATTTTTCTATAGGTAATAAAGGAAGTAACCTCGTTTTTGTAAAAGTGTTTTCTCTTTGGACACACTGTTAGCTTACAGTCTATCAGTAAGGTTACTTACAGGCTGTAGTGTTTGCTGATGGTTGCAGAACGGTTATCTCCCAGGTGATGTGTATCTGCTGAATCTGAAATAGTATGATACAGTTTTGTGTTAATGGAACAACATTAAGAAAAGTTCTTTTTCTTTTTCTGAAGTATGTTGTGAAATTTATATTTAGAGATGCTGAATGTCTTGATTTCACTCCTTTTTCTGAGGGACTTTGGGAAGCTCTTCATCAATTGACCTTTTAAGAGGCCTAAACCTGGCTGAACAAACATGATAGACTCTATCATCATCTGGTGCAAATAAATCTTGCACTGCTAAAATCATTGGAGCTGCACTGATGTACACCAGCAGATTACCTAAGGCAATATTTACAACCTAGCTGTTGTTGGTGCTGTTTATTGATACCGCAGCTGAGTTCAGCTGTGAAGTAAAATCTGTAGAGGATGTAAGTTGCAACTCCTAGTAATTTTGTTTTCACATATTCTGTGGCTTCTTTTCATCAGCTTACTTAAAGGTTAAAAGAAGAGTTAATTGAAATGGCAACATCTGCCTTCATAAGATAATCAGATGTCAGGACAGCCAGCCCAGCTCACCTTTTGGCTCAGAGGCTTTTGCTATGGATAGCAAATGTTGTCTGCTGGCAGGTGGGTTGGCTTCCTGGAGGAGCCCAAAGGAAAGAAATGACAGTGCTGTAACCTACCCATTAAGAGGTTTTTGAAAATTCCTGGAAAGATCTAGTTGGATGCACAGATTATTACACTATAAACTTGAGAATGAGATTGCAGACAGAATGTGTTTTTGATGGTGAATTTAATTGCAAAAGGGAGTTTGGTTTTAACCTTGAAGTATCATGTGCTGTTACCAAAGACTGGAGGTATTTAAAATCATAGAATGGTTTGGGTCGGAAGGAACCTTTAAAGGTCATCTAGTCCAACCTCCCGACAATGATCAGGGACACCTTCAATTTCCCCATATGTAGTTTACTTCAATGGCCATGAAAGCCAGACCTGTAATACCTTCTGGGTAACTCTTTTGACATTGAACTAGACTTAGTGTCTCTCCTTGGCTCAGTGGCCCTGTCACGGACACAAGGTCAACTCTAATATGAGGAGTTAACCTCTTAAAGGAAAAGTCAGGCAATCAACAGTGAATTACAGCTTGGAAGATACTGTCTGCAAAACAATTTGACATTTATAAATCATCTGGATTGCAGAAGGTGTAGAGGTTACAATTTTAGCAAAGGCACTCTCGGTCAGACAAATTGCCAACTAACACATTTTGTTTTTAAATGCAGAGCCTCTGTTAGGCTTTGTCTTTTCCAGTAAATTATTAGAATATCTGTCTCATTTCTCACGTGCTCTTCTGAAAAAGGCCTTTACAGCTTGCTCTTCAGGCGATCCTTGATAAAAGTGATGTCTGGAAGATGACATTGTTTCTTCTGCTGTGTGCTTTGTTGTCTTTCTCAGGTGCAGAGACCACCTTCAGCATCTGACAGCCATTGACGTACTACCCTAACTGATATGCAAATAAACATAACCGTTAAGCCTTTATTTCCTCTTAAAATTGCCTAGGAAGGAAGGGAAACTGAGTCATGTACAGTGGATCTGTGATGTCCAAATTTTGCAGGAGCATTACTAACATGGTTGCTTAACTGTGACAGTCCCAACTCTCTTTCCTTAGGTTTCGTGCATTGAAAATCCCAAGTGCAATACTGTATAAGAATAGCTTACATTTAATGTAGTTTTCTGTGTGTTAATTTATTTTATAAGGGGAACAAGTGTGTACATATTTGTTCTCCAGATTGTAAGCAATTACATTTCAGAATTTGTCTAAGCAATAGTTCGCATAAGGAACAACTAATAGAGAGGTAAACACTCCTTTTCTTCTACAGAATTTCAGTAGTGGCTATTTTTCACCAGTGCTGTATTGTGTTACACTTGTCCAAGCCTCATTTCTGATACAAATAGATTAGGTGCAAGCCTGTGCAACCCCTCATCACTTGCAGATGCTTGTAGAAGAGATTACTTTAGTATACAACAGTTACCACTAGCATTGCAAGACAGCAGCTATCACAGCATTGGAAGCATCAGACTTACTATGAAGTTAACCCTTGGGAGAATAATTTGTCAAGGCTTTTTGTAACTGTTATGTGGGGAAAGGTGGAGTTTTCCCATAAAGAAAAAAGTAAACCAAAGAAGTAATATGGTGTGGAGGGAGAGATGACGGTTCGTTCCATTAAATTTGGTCTGATTTTATATTTTCAGGGGAAAAAAGAAATCTCAAACCTTTTCTATGCAGATTTTTTTCATCGCAACAATTTATAATAATTCGGAGAAAGAATCTAAGTATTGGACTCTCATGCTATGATAAAGGTTTTCAAGCAAGTGAAAAAGCATTTTTGGAATTATGTATGTTTCCAAATAGTAGTTGTCATCACGGTTAGCTCCTTAGTATTGGCAGTGTGTGAGAGGGAGACTTGCACAAGCTGTGAGCGGGCTTTCTGTGCAGTAGCCATGGACTCTGCTTCTCATCTTTATCCACATAGATCCAACATGCCTACAACTGTTCATGGTGGGGTTTTATTCTGATGTGTGCTGAAAAAGAATTTTGCATCTGCAGGCTTATAGGCTATGGGAAGATGTGGTAATATGCGTATTTTTTTCTCTTGTGTTTCCTGGAGATTTTTGTTTTTTCCAGGGCTTTCAAAAGAAAAAAAAAACAACCAAGCAAACCCCACCTTATCTGGAGCCCTCAGGGTTCTTCTGTAGAAAACCCAAACCACAGCTTTTCAATAGTGGTTCGTCCCCTTCATAAGTTCAGGAGGAAAGGGTACACGCAGTGGCATCTATTTACCCTCATGGTCTCAGCAGAGCTTTTATGTCTAACGTGTTTATGCACACACAAAATACTGCCACCTCTGATATTCTTTGGTACTATTCCTTGGTTGCTTTTTGGATTTGTATAACGTGCTGTGTGTCAAGAAGGGCTTCAGTACTGAAGAAGAAAAAAGGTATAGTTCACAAACTCTGGAGAGCTCTGTCATCTAACTCAAACCCAGGGGTCCCTACTGCTAATACCATACCACTGCATCAGTTTCTATTGTCTACTCAGAAATGCTTTTGATTTTTTTAATTTATCACGTATTCAAGAATTTAGTTGGTTGCTATCTCCATATGCATGGTATGTCATAAAGCTAATGTGTATAGCCTTATACACAACCTACATGTCATCAAGTTCCGTCCAAAACCTGTTTAGAAAGAGTAGCCTTGCTATTCAAACAGATTGGTTGATGACAGAATGTGTGTTCTATAGGCTTTGGTATAAGTAAGGGCAGCAATGCTTTACCTCCACATTCCTCTCTTCTTGAGCAGGATGGCAGCAGATGGACCACTCACATCTGCACCAAGGTATTCCATGATTATTCTTCCATTTCACATTTGCTCACATTATTATTTATGCCTAATGCAACTCCTCCCTGGCTCAGCTAGTAGACTGAATGCATGAAAGATTATTTTCCCTTAGTTAAGACTTCCTGAAGAGGAAGTATTTTCTTTTTAACTTAAAAGTTTTAAGAGTCTATTCAAATTTGTTCTTCTTTTGGGAAAATCCTTAGAGAAATATTGCAGTCTCAGCATGAGAAAACCTTAGTTCCATCCGCAGATCTCATGCTGACTATGAGATCTTCTCTTCCTTTTTTCTCCACATTTAGTGACTTAAAGAATTGGGCTCTGAGGGAGAAATTTCCCTGACTTTTCTTTTCTCATGATACAGTGCAAAAGTGAGGTGGCACCTTGGTTTCCTATTGCCAGGGTTGCTGTTTTAGGTTTTAATAGGCTTTCACCACACACACACACAAAAAAAACCTTATTTTAAAAAAAATAGACTTATTCCACCATGTTTTGTAATAGAAAGTGGAGCTGTTAAGTAGACCAAAAGGAAATTTTATCACCAAAAGGAGTAATTTGCAATAAAGTGCAGCTTCTCTCATTCCTTCCTTTCTATGTTAGACAAATTCTTTAGTTATTTGTGAACCTATAATACTGGGTCTAGAGTGTCATTTCGCTTAGAGTGAACAACATGAAGTCCTTCACAGTGTGTAGCAGTAACTGTGAGCTTCATTTTCTGTCCTCTGGTGTAGTGATTCAACAGGTTGGCATATTCCTACTTCAAAAGGGGAATATGGTTCACTGAAATCAAATGTAGAGGCAGGTGGTTTATCAAGAATGCCCTGGGAAAGTACAGACAAGAGTACCAAAGCCATTGATAATGCCTTTTCTCTTCTATAGATATTGTAACTGAAGTACTGTCTCGTTATATGAATCCTCTGTTAGTGGAAGACGGTTGTGTTGACATAGACACTACCATCGTGGCACAGGGACAGTGTCTGCACCATAGACACATGTACTCTGCTGTGTGCCCTTCCACCCTGGTAAGGACAAGACCGGGGTGTAAGGCACTTCCCCTGCACTCCTTGGTGCCCTTTAGAGGCCAGGGCATAGCAAGGGAGAGAGCCCGGTGGCGCCCGTGACTATTACGCAGGTCTGGATAACTGGGGTCCTGTGTTTAAGGTACCGTCTTGAGTGCAAATGCCCAGGAGTGCAGACAGAACCTATAAATTCTTTGTCCTTCTGTTTATGATATGAAAGGTCACTGCTGTTGACACCAAAAGTCACAACTTCTATTTCTGAAGCTGCAGTGGAAGCCCATACAAATTACTTGGAAAAAATAAAAACAGCAGGAGGGAGAATACTGTGAACTGACATCCAAATGTTGTAATACACTTTGCTCCTTGTGTTAGGGATGGCTGTGATCAGAAAGTGGTTGATGCTATCATCTTACCAGGCAACAGAGCAGCAGTTTGGAGTCCTTTGGATCCTAGTGAGTTAAGACTTCATGAAAAGATATACAATTTATGTGATACTTGGAAAGGAAGGGGATAGTCTGACTTATGCAGTAAAAGGAAGAAAGGTTATAGAGTTCTACCTTCCTATTAACTTATTCTCACTTCTTATTTGCAATATAACACTTCTATTGAAACTGAAGGTAAAGGAAAAGGAGAAAAAGGAAAAAAAAGGTTAAAAATTATCAAAAGTATTGCTTAATCCTGAACTCCAGTGACTTCACTGATGGGAAGGATGACCCACAACATGCTTTGATTTTTTCAACATGCTGCCAAGGGCCAGCACCTGAAGCCAGAACCAGAAAGCTTTGATCTGCATGTATTGAGTAAGAAAAGATTGATTTAGAAAACCAAATCCACTGGACCTGCATAGTTTTTTACTGGCTTTTGAGAAATGTTTAAGTCATAGGAATATTCACACCCCTCTGCTGGCTAAAGCTGAAGGTCTTTTCAACACTGGCAAAGAGGAGTGTTAGAATAGGGAAGCCATATAGTGATAAATCCTTAAAATCCTGGATTATTTTCAAACAATTTGTGCTTTGGGCACTTCTGAACCAAAGATTGTGTGTCTCTACCTAATGGACCTCAATGGGTTTTCCTGGTTTTAATTTGTAGGATATCTTTTTAAAGCCCTGCCAGTTTTTGACAACCATAACATCCTATGGCGTAGTTTTGCAGCTTCTCTATATACAGTATAAAGAAGAATTTCCTGTGTTTTTAAACCTGTGATTTAAAAATGTAGTTTTATTGTGTAGTGTCTTGTTCTTTGAAAAGACAGTGAACACTTCTGTTGGTAATTTTAAAATTGCTAGCATATAACCTGTTGGTCAGCTTTTTTCCCAGACTGAAAAGTTTGTCTATTCAGTTATTTCTCATACAAAATCTGTTCTATGCTTCAGGCTCGCTGCTTGCCTCTCAACCTTTCTGAATCCACAGTATGCTTTTTCAGATAGCTGGTTTGGAATTGCAAACAGGACTGAAGTTGCAGGTGCGCTGCAAATTGATAGGAGGAATCATAATATTTTCTGTGATCGTCTCTGTTCCTTTCCCAATAACTCAGAGCACTCAATTTCTTTTTATGACCTTTACAGAGCACCGTGCTCAAGGTCTCATGGAGTGACATATTCTAACATCAGGATCTCAGTCAGCTCAGAACGTACCCTTGTGTATATAAATTTGGTATTACATTTCTTCATGTGCATGATATTACATTTATGTACAATGAATTTCATCTGCTCCTTCTTCCCACAATCACTCCATATTGCAGGGTTATGATGCTTCTATTAATCAGCCTTATCCTAGTAGCTGATATGCTAGTGTTATCAGCAGACTGTGGCAGTCACTTTGCTATTCATCCTCTTTTTCAGCTATTTTTAAACACTCATGACTGTGTTGCACAGTGTGTGGTGACCTTCTAACATGTACTTCCCACCTCCTGGTCCTTATCTTTATCTAGGTGAAAACCCTCCATTCCTTGCAACTCTTACTCTGTGAATTTTGGGGTAAAAACATTGTGGTTGTGATGTTTTGCCTCTGTGTGGTTAATTTTTTTAAGGGAAAGTCTTCTAGTTTCATTCCTTAGCCCAGTACCATATAGGTCACCTTTAAGCATTGCATTAATTGCAGTTTAAGCATTCCTTTCCTCTTAGCTGATCCCCTGCTTCCAGCCAGTGCTTTCCTTTCCTAGAAAGAAGTCTCGCAGGCTGCACCCTGTAACTTATTGCCACTCATAGTCTTGGCGGACAAACCAGAAGTGCACAGATAGTGTATGGGGTCCTGTACCATGGAAGGGGCTGCCTTATACAGGCATTTTGGAACAGCTGCAGATAACTGTGGTCTGCTTTTCTAGTGTCTGTCTTACCATTACAGTCATAAAACACTTTCCCTTTTGATAAGTCACTAGATTACAAAATTAAAAAACATTAACATAAACAGGACATGAGCTGTCAACCCGGGGGATGTTTGAGAGGCATATTAGGTGTCTGTCTTTAATTTTATTTTCCCCTGTTTTCATGGAATCCCAGAACTGGTAATGTTGCTTTTAACTAACATATTAAAGATCTTCAGATCACATCATTACACCATGTAGTAAACAACTTTCTTATGGCAGTTTTTGGTACAGATTCCCAGAAGTGGACTGTGTACTGATGTAGAGGAATGAAGCTGGGTTAATTAACATTGATATACACAGCTGTGGGCTGGCTTCAGGGGCAGGGCTTGGCCAATGTAGATAAGGTGCAGCTGTGGCTGGTTAAGTGGTTGAGAGCCAATGAAGAGAGAGCAGCCAAGAAAGAAGTAAGAGAAGAGAGAGTGGGCCCTGGATGAGCTGAGACGAGAAGGCAGCAGATGGACTGTATGAAGAGCATGATGCTATGAGATGGTAAAAGACCTTGTTGCAGCTTGATAGTTTGGAGAGTGCTGCGACATACTGAAGAGCTGGACAACACTGAACATGTTTTGATAACAGTTCCATTGTAATTCCCTGTGTTTACATTTTATCATGCAGTAAAGGTCAATTCTAGTCTAGGAATTACGTTGAAGTGTTCATCATTTGAACTGAGTCTGCAGGTTAGTGAGGACGGTGTACAAAACTTCAGCCCATGCAGTAACACTTAACCTTCTCCTATCGCCAATGGCAACTGTTACCGAAGCTGGAATTCATGGTCTGTTTGCCCTTGGAAGAACTCTGTATTAAAGAACAAGATGGAGAAGGGGATCAGTGACCAGGGTTTACTTTGCAGCAGCATATTCTGGAGAGGTGACGGTAGCAGATAACGCTATATTCTCATGATCTGTGGTGGAGGACTTGGCAGGCGTTTTTAAATTACACAGTTTACAGCCCACTGAAATGTAGAAGTTGTTATTGTTCATAGCTCTCACTTTTAGAGGAAATGAAGGCAGTGATGGAAAAGTCACTTTGTACTTTATCACATGAACTGTTAAGCTGCCCTGACAGAAATGGATCATTTCAACAGCCCTCACTGAAATAGAGTGGGGTGGGTGGGTGGGGGCATTTAACTGCGAGAGAACTGTAAAATGGAAACACTTTCAAAAATCACATAAATTTGGGTATATGCGGTTTCACAGAAAATTTAAGAACCGCTGTGTAGGAACATGCGCACATGGGACCCTGTGCTTCAGGAGCTGAGGACCAACAGCTGGAGTGGCAGGAGAACTACCTGCCTCAGCCTCTGTGTCTCTGAACTGAGTTGGGCTGAACGCTTTGCATTGGATTTCAGAGTTGTTACTTGGAGCAACAGGCTTTTCTCCTTTCCCCAAGTCCGTAAAATAACAAATGCACAGCAGTGATGGAAGTGGCATCAGGTTCAGGCAGTAACTGAAGTACTAGGTGATTACTGTTATACAGAAAAAGAACATTACATTTCAGGATCACTGGCTGCGTTGGAGATATTTATTTATTTATTTATTTATCTGTATCTGTTTATCTGCTTACATTGCCCAATGTACTATGGGAGTATCAACTCACATGTAAATCACTGGCTTCTCTAAAGACAGGTTTTTCTGAGCAGGGAGCTGATAGTGCAAGTTTATTTTCAGATAAGCTTCAAGTGGCATGAAATGAGTAGAAAGATATTTCACGATTTCTGTTTAAGATGTTTTTTCATGTACCGTGTTCAAGGGAGAAAAAAAACTGTCAGATTAAATGTATCCCTTTACAATGAATATTTAGTATAAGAATGCATCTACCTTACTGAGAATCTGCCACTAAGAATTTTCTATACTGTCTTTACTTTTCAGAGTGATGTAACAGTTTGCATGGTCATTTACAGCTGCAAATCTCTACAGCCTATTTACCAGGGAAGTTTTCTTGTCCAGTCATGATATTTACCAATATTAAGTGGTTGTCCTACCCTATGATTTCTTGGTTCTGAATCACTCTCATAAATATTTTCATAAAAACGTGCCCTGCCCTGTGCTTAACTTTTAACTTTATTTTTTACAGACTTCATGATTTATAGTTAAAAGTTATATTGAAATTCTGGATGCTTGCTCTCAAGCTATGTCAGTCTGAATAATTGCACTAATATTAGATAACTTTCCCTTAAAACTTAAAAGATCAAGGTTTCAAAACCAGAACTGAAAACCAGAGAAGTCAGTGCTGGGGAAGTGAGAGAGATGGAAGACAGCCAAATAAAGTGGAAGTTTCATTATTGCCAACTTTTATTATTTTAGTAGAGGTCTTATGCTATTTAGAGCTTTCTCTTAATGCTCCAATTCCTGGAATTCTGTGATTATCAGGAAAGTAGATTTTCATTAAAAGTGTTTCAGGATCTCATTGATTGAAAAATGAAACTAAATCATAGGAAAAAATATTTGAATAGGACACATGTAAAGATTGACAGGCTAAAAATCAATAACGTATTGCTTTTCAAAATATGATTCAAAAGGCATCAGTTAATACTTTGAAGTATATTTCAGACTAGTTTTGACTGATTTTTTTTGCTTAAAATGATAGTTTTCTTTGAAACACTTATGTTTTCTTTAATTGAAGGTTTACACTAACAGTACTATAAATAAATTCCTAAGTGTTTAGATTCTTTCATCAAGTTAGAGAAATTTTTCCCAGTAAAATGAGTGCAAGAATGTTCAGGAAAAATGGTATGAATTATATGCCTACAGGTGAAAAACATAAGCTAATAAAGACTTATAAGGTCACTGTCCATGTCCAAAGCACATTGACAGGATGCAAGGAGTTTAGTTACCAGCACCGTGTTGGCTTATTACAATAAGGATATTGGTCTGTATCTCTGAAATCCTCTCTTTCATGCTTCTCCATGCTTGGAAACCATGCCTGGTTCAAACCTGGGGAAGCAGGTCTTCCTAAACTCTTTTTATTTCCAAAGAGAAGAGAGCAATTTAAAGAAGGAGCAAAATTAATTATTCCCTGGAGCAACAACAGCACTCTCTCATGTCAAGAGGTGCATGATCTTCTCTTTGTGCACACTCCACAGGTGTGCAGACCTGATTATCAAGTGCTGAAGAGGTTCATTAGGATGAAGGTGCTTATCTACAAGGATATCGTCTGGTTACCTGAGCTGCACTTCTGACTTTGGCACTCTGAAAATTATGCAAGACAGGGCTAGTCTTTCTTTCCACATTACCTTCTACTGTCCTTTTCATGGTTTCTCTGGGAGATAATTTTTACTGTTTATCAAATGACTTTTCTGAATGTGCAAGCTAAGTGAAGGTAGTTGCAGAGATTGGCACAAAATATTTTGTTGTAAATCATCCTGTGTCATGTGAAGTTATCCAACTGTATTTGCTAGCTCAAAACATAAACAGCAGAAGGGTGACAGCTTAAGCAGCAACCTGAAAGCTGTTGCAGTCCCGAAGGAGCTGGACCTTGCCTTGAAGGATTGAACTGGCAAAGCTTATGAGCTCCAGTTTTTTCTACAGTTGGGTGTTTTCAAATTCCAAACACCTTATGATTTTTATTTCACGTATTTCCCTGTTGGTTTGATCAAATCCTGACTCCAGTTCATGTTATTGTTGACTCATTGGTTGGTTATGGCTTCAGTTAAAACCTTGATTTGATGAACAGTGTTCAGTTTTGGTCAGTCTGGCATGACAGTAACTTGACTTTGTTTCTTTTTATGCACTTGCTGATTAATTTTCAGTAAAATTCAAAAGGACATGCAAAAACTAAGTTTCTTTCAGAATCACAAAAACTGACTATGCTGAGAAGGTCAGAGGGAATCCAAGTGAGACATCTGAGAGCTGCTGGCTCCTAATTTCTCTCTCTGTCATATAGACCAGTTAATCTGTAAGCCACTGTGACTCAGAAAATCAGCACATCATGTGGATAACATGCAAGGAGGTGGAATATTTGACTCCTAGCTGGAAATACATACGTATTGTAGCAGGTTCTGTATTTACAGGTACATCCTGTGTGAGAATAAATTATCATAATCCAAATACTGGGAAGGAAAGACAGACAATCTTGGGCCAATTTGTTCCTTTCTTAAACAGTTTCCTAATATCTTTGATGAGCTGTAATGAGTTTATTTTCCCCTGAGCCCCCCTGTGCTGCTGCTTCCCAGTGTTCCAATCACATCAATTATCACTGCAGCACAGGCAAAATAGACTAGTACATCTCAAGATATGCTGCAGACAAAGGAGATGCAAAGGCACAGATATTATGTGTGAAGTGGCTTCCCATTTTAAGAAGTGGGAAATTTTCATTAACGTGAATGGGGTCAGAAGTTCTATACCTGCTGAACCTCCTTAAATTTTCATCTGTTCAGAAAGCTTCTATATAATTTTTCTTGAACTGAATGACTGTTCTGTAGCGTTCTAAGCTCTCCTTGAGTGGAATACAGCATTGTCTAGCATATAGCAGTAGGAATGGTTGGGGAAAATTGTGCTTCTGCAATGCTGCTACTTCACACTTGAATCCATGGTTTGTTACAGTGGACTTGACAAAAAGCATCTCATTTCTTTAGAGCATTTATATGTACAGAGCTTGAAGGAACCTCATCCAGATTGCTTCAGTCTGTCCAGGGAATACACACTGGCCTTAGTGTTTTTAATTAAGATTGAAGAGTTGCTTTATGTAACAGCTTAAGAGCTTGCCTGCTTGTTCCTGGCTTTCTCTAAACCTTGCGTATGGTGTACAGAGTCACAGGTGGGAGGAAAGATGAAAGCCTTCTTAGAATAAGCGTCTGTATTATTTACTTACTTTGTTGGTTTAACACTACAGTCTACAATAGGCTGATGCAGAAACTAGGGTTTATGGAAGTAAGGGATTAGGGAGGAGAAGAGTGACCAGGCTGAATTTCAGAATTGAAGACTGATGGGGAATAATCAAGAGATTACAGAGCAAAAGGTCTACTTGCATGCACCTCTGAGGAAAGAGGCAATAAAAAGGAGCAGGAGCAGAGGCTGGAAATGGCAGCAGGAGGAACACAGGGATTTGCCTTTGACAGGGGCTACAAGGGTGAGGAATACATTTGGCTGCTGTAAGGGGAGGTGGGGGTGAAGACACCTTTATAGAAGTGAAAAGAGGCTGAGGGGAAAATCACGTTACTATTTCATTTATCACTATTATGATGGTAAAGCTGAAAAGGCTGGCTGTCCTCAGAGCAAAGCAACTGCCTCATGCAGATTTACCCAGATGGATGGTGACAAACACATCCAGCTCTGAATAGACAAGGAGGTGCACAATGCCTTTGCTTTGATCAGGGCTATCAGTGAGGCAGCAACAAGGACAAAATGAAGAGGAACCCTGCATTTAGCTATTAATCAGTCTGCAAAAAAGCAGGTAATTCTGGAGTTCCTGTGTGCTACTCGAAGCAGTGTATATAAAAGGCTAATGCAGGGAGGAAAAATGACAGAAGTCTTCCTAGGACAGGATAGGCTGTGTTCATGGGGTGCTGAAATCTCGAAGAGCATTGTATGAAAACTCATTACCTATGAAGCCTGCAGCATTCTTCAAGCAAACACACACTGTACTTTGCAGCAAATATAGTGCTTAAAACTTTAATGGCATAATGATATTTCAGTGTGAAATATGACATTTTCCTTTGTCTTCACTGGCGCAGTGTCTCCGATAGATGAGAAAACTGAAGATAGCAGAAAAAAAGAAGTAAGATCTACCTGGGTACCAACTGCAAACGCTTTTCCTGCTTTTTATTCACAGTATTGCTTTAGAGCAAATTAGGAGCTTTTTTGTAGTTTAGTGTTTTTTTTCCAGGATCAGTGCCACATATTTTACATCCCACATCAACTTTTTTGTCGATGAATGCTGGCCAGAAACTTTACAGAGGATGAGGCCTTTATCTTATCATTTTATACTGCCACACTGCTCAGGGGAAACAGGGATATGGATGCAGGATATCAGTGTAACAGCTCAGGAGAATGATACAATTAATATTCTTTCCAAATGGAGATACCATGTAATAATTTGAGATATCTCACTCGTACATCTCTGTTTACCAGAAATTGAATAATGTTGGAAAACCAGAGGAAACTATAAACTACTGGGGAAAATAAAATGTGAAAATACTTGGGAAATTTGCAAGTACACAGATTTATTGATGAGAAACAGGAGAATATGAAAACTATTAAATGAGGTAGTTTAGCTATTGTACTGTTGATCATTATCTCTGAAAAATACTGTAAAACTTGACAGACTGATGAAAGGCAAATACTGTGTTAGTTTTCAACAAGAATTTTTTTTAAAAAAACCCACCACTACAACAAACTCAGGAAGAAAACTAAGCCTCATAGTTGCTGTCATAAATGTAATTACAGTTCCTAATGAATTTACGGTACAAGAAAAATGTCTTGAATATTTCAAAGGCAAAACTAGCATACATTAAAGCATTAGTTATAAAGAATAAATACTGGAATTAATGTACATGTTCTTATTAACAGAATTACCCAATTACTTTTGAAAGAATAAGTGCATGAACTTGTATCAAACTGAATCAAAACTGATTTATTAGTTCTACAAGAAATTCTTAATTTTGAAATTTAAACAACTATAAACCTACAGTAATAGAACTAACTGCAAGGACATGAACTCGCTGACTTCTAAAAAATCTTTGAAATACTATGTGACACTAAGATGAAATTCAACAGGCTGGACCAATGGGCCCAGGCCAGTTGTATGAGGTTCAACCAGGCTCAGTGCCGGGTCCTGCCCGTGGGTCACAGCAGCCCCACACAGCCCCACAGGCTGGGGCAGAGCGGCTGGGAAGCTGCCTGGCGGGGAAGGCCCTGGGGGTGCTGGCTGACGGCCGGCTGGGCATGGGCCAGCACTGTGCCCAGGTGGCCAAGGAGGCCAAGAGCATCCTGGCTTGTGTCCGAAACAGCGTGGCCAGCAGGACCAGGGCAGGGACTGTCCCCCTGTACCCAGCACTGGTGAGGCCGCACCTCGAACCCTGTGTTCGGTTTTGGGCCCCTCACTTCGGGAGGGACGTAGGGGTGCTGGAGCGTGTCCAGGGAAGGGCAACGGAGCTGGGGAAGGGGCTGGAGCACAAGTCTGATGAGGAGCAGCTGAGGGACCTGGGGCTGTTTAGCCTGGAGAGGGGGGGGCTCAGGGGGGACCGTGTTGCTCTCTCCAGCTGCCTGACAGGGGCTGCGGGCAGGTGGGGGTCGGTCTCTTCTCCCAGGTAACAAGTGACAGGACAAAAGGAAACAGCCTCGAGTTCTGCCAGGGTGGGGGTTAGTTTGGATATTAGGAAAAATGTCCTCACTGGCAGGGTGGTCAAGCATTGGACCAGCTGGCTCTGGGCATTTGTTTGTGAACATTGACTTGTACTTAAGGGCAGCCCGCTAGAAAAGTCACATACATACATATATGTTCATTTGGCTTTTGGCTGGCATTACTTTGCTGTGAGAAGTCAACTTGGTTTGTAGGCTTTGATGCCACATACCATTTATTGTCACACAGTTGAAGGTTTTTCCTCATGCATCCTTGTAATATTTCAGCAACTGGCCTCTAAATTACTTTTTTCTGGCCAGTTAAAGTATGGCTTGTATTTTGACCTATTACCAAAATACTCATGAAATGCATATGGCGGAACGTTTAGTATGGTCTTATGCAGCGGAGTCCGTAATAAGGCATAATAAGTATTACTTGAGATTCATTAGAAGTTAAAAGAAATATTGCTAGGTATGCCAAAGAATTATGGAAACCGAAAAGGATTAAAGCAGTACTGTAGAGAAAAGTAGTCTGTTTACTTGGATTTAGAAATTACAGCACTACATATATAGCAAACATCCACTTTTAAATTTACTGCGATGAGATGAAATCACACTAAAAAGTGTTTCCAAGAGGTTTTCTTCACATACTATTTTTCTGAATACAATTTAGTAGTATACCAGGTATCTTTCTTTGTTCTGATACATACAACAATCATTCCAGATGAGCTATTAAATGTCTAATTTCCCTTTTCACTTTTTTTCTGTCCACTGTGTGGTCCAAGTTGAACTCCCTCATTAAGTGGGGATCAGTTTTCTTGACTGTAATAGTTGGCAATTTTCTTTGCTATCTCTTGCCCTTCATCAGTTACAAATTTTGTAATTTGTGCCCCTCATAGGGAAAACTAGTGTACTGTTTCAACGTAACACTAATTAGCATAAATAATATACCCAAAGCTAATTGACAGACTACTGGATTTAGACTGGTAAAGCAAAGTTGTTTTCTCAGATAAGCGTGGCCAGTGGAATAAGATTGTTATCCCCTAAATAGAAAGCCTTCCTTTAGTACTCAGACAGATGAAATACCCTGTTCAGGAGCCTTGTGAGCGATCCTGCAGAGCGAGGGGGATCCTTGACCCTGGTAAAGCTTTCCCTCTACTCACAGTTAGCGTTAGGTTTCTGTTGACACCATGTTGTGCCTTATGATGCTGCAGAAGCTAAAGACCCTTTTTTTGTGTGTGTAACTACTTGGTTCAGGAATTTGCTTCCTGGAATGACAGGAGGACTGCTTTCCACATCTGAGTGTTCTGCAGTAGTTCTTACAATGCAATATAAGCAAAGAACGCCTTTCTTGAGCAAGTTAGAGCAATCAGCTAATTTTGTTATTAATGTGGAGATGTTTGTAAAAGGTAGTTAATACATTTTCTGTAGTTGAGTAAGAGCTGAAAATGACAACCAGTGCTGTACAGAATATTTCATTTTCTTTTAATTACCTATTTATTTCCTGTGTTGCAGACTTTACAGCATTGCTTCCTCATTTTAATACCTTGTGGATGAAGGAGCAGCAATACAAATAAAGCCTCAGTTTTGCAAATATCCATTTTTAGTTTCAGTATAGTTACTCAAATTCTAATAATTTGGAAGAGCAGATCTTTATGTATGAATTAAGAATAGATAATTTATTTTTATCGCAGCAAAAGCACACTAGGCACCATTGTGTATGAAAACTACAGCCATGATTAAGTATTAATTATACTGCTGGAGGTAACTGCAGGTGATAAGAGGATTGAAGTATTGGCACTTCAGCAAAAGCAATGTTTTATATATGACATATTTATTATGAAAAAGATTCTTCCAGAACAAGCTGTTCAGAGAGAGCGACTACTCCAAAAGATTTCTTTACTTTGGTATTTGTAAAGGAAACAGCTTTTTTTTTGTTTCTACCCCCCACCCCCACCTTTTCTCTTTATGATCTGGTATGATGTTTAGAAACTGATGGTTTTATGATTCAGAAATCAGGTTGAATCAACTCTTTGATCATGACATGTAACCATGGGTGGACTCTGATCACTGTATTGTAAAACCCTCTCTTTTTATTTCAAATACTGAGTGGAAAAAACTGCAGAATGTCAGAACCTGATAAAACTTTAGGAACTTAAAGTCACACAGGAAGCAGTGAGTAAAGATCCTTTTGGTTGTGATCCTTTTGGTTGTGAGTTCTTCTGAACTACTTTTTTCGTGGGGTTATAATACATAAGGGGTTCAACGCTGCTCTGTCATGACTGAAACTGGCAGCGTAGTGGTTGCTGTGCATGAGCTCCCCAACTTCTGTTCAAGTAAGTTCTGTCCTTGCCTTCAAAAACAAAGTTCTTTTTATGTGAAGGACTGGAACAGTTGTTGCTGTGTCTCCAGGTTTTCTTTGATGCTCATGTTAGATGAAAGCCAGACTGAGTTTAAAGTAGAAAAAGAAGTGAAGGTTGTCAGGGAAGTCAGGTGTGCTCCCATTTATTTTTGAAAATAGATGCTTACGTTTATAGCTGTTTGGAAACATTAACTATTTCTAAAAGTCTGGATCTTAAGGAGATTTTAAACAATAACTTGTGGTCAAATTATGTTTTTTTATTGTGGGGGTTTTTTACATCAAAAAAGAATTTGTGATTTAATGCAGTGTCTTTTGCTCTGGGCACACTTGCTACTGATACTCTACAGTCTTCTGTACTCACTTTTTTGTAGTATGTGGATCAACCTGTAAATGATGAGAAAGTTAATGGCAAAACAAATATAATACCAAACCTACTTATTTTCTGGAAGCTGATTTTAAAGGGCTTCCTTGTTATCTCTGAGGTCATAACCTGTAAGTGATTTCAGGGAGAGAAAAAGTTGTTTAGTCTCACAGGCAAAATCTAAGGAGATCAAACTGCTACAAATGCAGGCTAAATTTAATCCACTGTTAGGATGCAAAGCGTTTGAGGGGAACATAACTAAGGAAGAAATTTCTGAGTGATTTGGTAGGTTTGCAGTTCAAAATCTCCAGTTTCATGTTTTTCTTGATTTGCTTCAGTTGAACCAGAAGTTACAAGTCTGTTTGTGTTCCTGGAGGACTGTTGTGATTTGTGCTCAAATGGGTTCTTGTTCTTCTGTGACCCACATGTGGTATCCTGAAATTCTTAATGATACGCCTGGTGACTTCTGTATGACCAATATTTCATTTGAAATGCAGAATAATTGATTAAGCCAACAGGTTTGAAAACACAGTGTTTTAAGAAGGGGGATTCATTCATGTGCTACCTCCATGTAACCATAGAAGTTGCTCTGAGTATTATTAATTTAGCTTTGAGGAACTCCCACTTATAGTAGTAGCTGTTTGCGAAGTAAAAGACGACGCTTTTTTCCTCAAAGCACCAAAGGTATTTTTAATGTTGGCATTTGTGAGGATTTTAATGAGCTCAAATTATGCAGTGTTCTTCAATTAACTTTGGTTATACTGGTGTATAATTTATTTTGGACAATAACTGGAAAATTAGTTTTCATTCAGGAAACAATTGGAGCTCACCACGTCTTGACCTCTTATATACCCATGTAATCTTATTAAAGATGGAACTGAATTCTGTTAGGGATGAGACCAGTGAATTTGAGAACAGAATCTTTACCTTCTCTACCCCGAACTGGCAGTTAAGAATGATAGTGATGAAACTAGTCAATAATGATGGACAATAACTATTTTCATTATTGTAGGATTTTATTTAAGAGTGAAGATGCAGATGTTAACAGCAAAAGAAATGTTTGGAGGGACTCGGGACATTAAACCACTGTTCAGGAAATAACATATGTTGCAGCTGTACAGCGTGTTTTTTTTAATTAGTTTGGTTCTTTCCCCATTGTAACTGCCTTGTAATTCTACCTCAGAATGGAGGAGAAGGCAAAAGCCATTGAAGAAAAGTTTGATTATTTGCAGGTTTAAAGTGAAAAGTAGCCATGTGCCAGAAGCTGTTAAGAGTATCTTGTAAGACTGAGATAATCTAATGTACTCTATTTTCAGTGTTTTTTCTCCGTGTGAGTTTGAGTATGACAACATAGTGATCATGCTGTCTGAAATATATATGCGCCTACTTCCTTTGGATGCTAGGCTGCTTTTCTTTAACAACAGTCTGTAAATTTATCGGCCTTTAAGTATCTCAGAATATAGACTTCCTATGTTGGAAATCTTTGGGCTTTTTTTGCAACATTTGTGGATGCCTCAGGAACTTATCTGCATTGCATCAAGTAAGTTAAGGAAAAAGCATGTAGTTCTACAGGAGGAGGCTTGGCCAGATGGAAGATTTGTTTTCATCACTCCAGTACCTTCTCAGGGAGAATCGAATAGAGGATCAATAGGATATTGAGGCACTTTCTCAATTAGTACGTCATGGATCGGGTTGCAAATTTCTTTAGCATGTAAATGCCCCAAACAGCTGCACAGCAGTGGGTTATGTCTTGGACATAACTTATTTCATATTTCACCAGCATGCTGGTACATTGAAAGGCTGTGTGGTCTTTGTGGACAGTTGATTTCAGTTTTTGGAAATGTGTTGACTTAAGAAAAATTATTAGATATCTGGTGTTAGCTTGGAAATGTCTTCCTCCACTAACTTCAGGGAAAACAGTGATTATTATAGCACTTAATTTAGACAGCTTCTTGCCTTATTTTCAGTTGCTCTAACATGCACTTTCTTGCTCATTATCAATGTAAACACAAATGCCTTCTCTGGGAGAGGGAGTCAGAATCCTTTTTCTTGTGTTTCAGAATGTCTTGCTAGAAGGAACTGAGGAAGAGGGCAATGGTCAGTGTGTGAACAGCATTTTCCTCTCCCTCTTCAAAAGGAAACCTGTTTTCTGTCAGTGTTCAACAGGCATTTGGACAATGCCCTTAATAACGTGCTAAAACAGCCCCGAGTTGGTCAGGCTAGGTCTAGATGACCATTTTATGTCCCTTGCAACTGAAACAGCAGTATCTTTCCTTTCCTCTCACTATCACTGTGATGGTTTACCATTCATATTGCAAGCAGTGTTTTCTTAATTTAAGTTACATGAATGAACATACACCTTAGCAACAACTCTAAACAAAATCAGGATTTATGCAGTGATGGCAATATGGTTTGCTCTTGTGTATACTCCATTCCTTCTACTTGCCTCTAAGATACAGAAGGTAGTCAACTTTTTGGAACAGTACTGTTAGGCCACATGGATTGTTAGATCCAGCTTCCTTTGTCTACAGCAAAGAATTCTTTCCTGCTTGGGCCCCCCTTTGGTTTCAATTTCTTGGTTTTTTTTCAAAATATGGTGGCAGAACACAGGCCAATGGAAGATTTAGCTCCTGAAGCTGTTCTCTCTGCTCCCCTGCTTGCCAGTGTACCTCTTGAATTTCTGAACTTACTGTACAAGGTCTAACAAGTGCGGAAATAATTGTAATTGCTGTATTGGAGGAGAATCTGACTGATAGAGAGTGTTCTGTACATGGTCTCCCCTTTACCTGGGGAGTCCTCTGTGAGGAGAAAATTTGTAGGGTGTTCTGTGGACAAACACAAATATGAAAATAGTAAGCAGGATTAAGTATTAAACAATAAATGTATTAACTGAATTCCTGGTTTTGTACTAATATAATCTGACTTCATTATAAATCATTAACATCTTTTAATATTACCCTTGTTATATTGTATGTGGTTGTTCTGCTCGTCAGACAGTTGTGTGATGAAAAATGGTATTGTGTCATCGTTTTTGTAAGATTGGTTAAGATTACTATCGGAGACTTTTCTCTGAATTCCCTTACTCTGCAGATTTATATCAGTATTTTGGTCATTTTGGTTTTACATCAGATCTTCCTATAAAATAAGAATACATCAATATTTTCTACAGGGTATAGCCAAGGGGAAAGTGTAGAGAAGTGTGATTTAATGCAACCTTTGAGAGCTGAAGCTGTGGACTTCAGGTTAATATATCTTTTCTGTTGGATCTTTCAAATCTGTGTGGAAACTGGTAGGCATCTATTCATAGAATTTACTGTACTATAGGTACAAGACTTCTTTATGTAAAACAGGATGCTTCTGGTGCTGTGCAGGGCAAAAACCTACTTTAAAAAATGTATTTATAGTTATCAACAAGGTTCTTTGCCAATTCTACTATTTCCTTCCATGCTTAATAAGTTCATCCGTAATCATCTGTTTCATGTTCTTACAATGTGAGACTCTTCTTTCACAGCATACTTTTTCAACTGGACTTTTAGAGCATGGTTAACTTCTGTATTTGAATAGGTGTTAGAGTTAATCCTCTGTTAACCAGAGTCTACCTCTGCCTGTCACTCTCCATCAGAATATTCTGAACTCTGTGCCTTTTGGATTTATTTGTTGTTTATAATTGAAAGCTCCAGTTGAGAGCAGAAGTCTTTAACAAAGAAAAGAAGTGCTTTCTCTAACCTATTGAAATTTCCACAATATTTCAGAATTTCAAGGTTTGTTTGGCCTGTTTCTGCATAGCATTTTCTGTTCAAAACAATCTTTGTAGAATGATCTTATTGACTAAAGCAAACATATAGGACGCGTCTATGTGTTTAATGTTGCTCTTGGTTATTGACATGGAGAAAATTGAGGTACTGGTGAAGAACTCATGCATGCCCTACATATTGAATGAATTCATTAACTTTGTGGTTTCTTCAGACTTGGCTTGCTCCAGGTCTTTTTTTCAACACAGATTTGTTTGGCATCTCTGTTCATCTTAACGTGATTTTTCAGTGGGCAGGCTGCATAGGCTTTGAAGAGCTGTGCTGATCTCCTTTAGGCCTGTTTTGACATTCCAGTCAAAGAGTACAAATGTGGTTACTATAACGTTCTCTGTTGCAGGATAGTTTTCCTCTTAAGAGGTGCTAGACAACCTTTTAACCAATCCTTCATGGAGGAAAACTTATGATGGTTCAGGTATGGTCTTGGAAACTGTTTGGTGTGATGAGATGCTACTGTTTGTGACCATAGGCGTGATGGCCCTTTCAGCTAGGATTGTCTGGAAATTGGCACTTGTGGTTGTGCCCTACATACTGCTGTGGTCTTTTCTTGGGTACCTCAAATGATGGTTAAGGAACAGAGGACAGCTTGGATGCCTGGTCTAGCAGGCATTGAGATTGGACTTGCCAGTTCGTAATGGCTGCGCCACTGATTTGTGATGTCAGCTTTTTTAAGACTGATGCTCATCTGCTTATGGATAAGATTACAATTACAAGCCCAGGGACTCCACCTGCTTTCAGGTCTGTGCAGTTCTTGGGGTGTTGTCACAGTGGCACCTTTTGCATCTGATTAGCCAACTACTGCAGGTTGTTCCAGCTGCAGAAAATGATGTGAGTAGTGCATGTCCAGCCTTGCAGCGTGGCTGCCTCTACGATCTTGGGGTAGCCTCCAGAAAACTGTCAGTGTATGTTAGGGGTTCTGCATGCTGGCGAACTGCATGATGCCAGCTGGCAGGGTAGAGCTCCTGAAGTGACCAGGGTGCCTGGTATCAGGATATTGGTCTCTTGTGAGCTATGGGTTTTATGTGATGTAGGCTGGGTGGTGGCGAGGAAGTGCTTTCAAGGGCTTTATGGGGTGTGCTGCAATGTCATCTGAGCATTTCTCATGTCTGAGGACTCCCTGACACATGGCATGTGTGATAAGAATGTTGGGATTATAGTTCTACATGGCTTCAGCTGAGTGGGGCAGTGTGGTTACAACCCAGCAGGGCAGCGTAGCTGCACGGTATGAGAGCAACAGATCTCACCTTCATGCTAGTGCAAGCTCAGGACAGCAACAGAGCTGAAATTGAAAATTGTGGTTGCATGTGTCCAAAACATCTTTAATAGCTGTCAATGCTTAATAGCTACTAAGTGTGAAAACCAGGTTTTTTTCTTAGTTACCAGACACTTACCTAGTATGAAGATAATGCTGAAAACGTTTTTGAGTAGGTCACTTGTTTGCACAGCTGTGGCTTTTTAAAATTTTGTTTTCTTGTAATTTTCCTTTGCTTTTTCTTAGAGCCAGAGCTCTGTAAATAGATACACAGTGCTGCCACAGTAACAAAGTAACGTTGGGATGTTCTAGTTGTTCTTGGAAGCACACCCTTTGATTCGCAGAGGTGAGGAGCACTCAACATCGAAAATCAAATCTGTCTGGTTTGGATGTCATCAGAAATGACTGTGGTTTTCCCATGTCTGATAATAAATTCACTGGATTTCATAATTGACAATAATATGCCTGTAAAAGCCTGTTATGAAATTACAACCTTGTAGGAATCCTCATCTGCTGTTTCATTGAGCTGCACGTGAAAATTCCTGCAGTGCAGGGGAAATCACCTCTCTCTTAACCTGGTGTTTGTCTGTCCTCTGACTACTTCTGTTCTTGTTGAGTGAAATGCCCGAATTTGCAAGACAAATGGAGGAGTCCTCTATGAAAATTGAAGTTTCTGTAAGCATTATGAAAATCTGTTTGAGACCCAAATTAGAGCCCTCCTTGGGGGCAAGGCTGACAGTGTCACTGGTCTGTGGTCTGCTGGCTTGGAAGCACACAGTCCAGCTAGCCACTTGTAGTGTGTAACCGAAAGTGATAATGGAACATGCTGCCTACTCCAGTTGGCAATGATGTGATGTAGCAGGGTGTCCAGGGAGTTTGAGAAAAGCTCTAAGAAGGATAAACAGCTAATGTTCTGGAGCAAGTGTGAGGTGAGAGGAGAGATGGGAGAACTGGTGATACGGTACGTAATGTCTGGGAAAGAGGGCTTGTTCCTTTTGCTTCGTGTGAAAAAGCACAACTGTGAACCACAAAACTTACTCTGACATCAAGTATCAAGCCAAATTACATCCAAATGTCATATACTTTTTCTGGGAATAATAAAAAAAAAAAGGCCTACTGCATTTTTTAAATATCATCTCTGACGATGATGAACTCGCTTAAGGTGAGGTTGTGTGTGTGTTTAATAAATTATGGACTTTAGGATGTGTATTGCTAGGAACAAAACAAGACTATGGCTCCAATGAAGTAAAAAGTGTGTATCTGAAGAGCTGAAAGTTTCAGGGGAAAACTGATGTTAACTTGTAAAGTAAGTTTATAAGGAAATTAGGAGAATTTTGAACATTAGACCCTACAATACTATATTTAGATAGAATTTATAACTAAGATTGGGATTTAGAAATGTGGATAAAGCATAATTTCTTCTTTCCTACCTAGATCTCTGTCTTCTCTTTAAGTCTTTGAATTGCTTAGAAACCTCTGAGGATTGCAAAACATACTGTTTAAACAGTTGAACTTCTGGACCAACTCCAGGAAAAGATTTGGCTGTAAAGTCCCAAAAAAAGACTGAACAAAATGGAGTCTCTCAAAAAGAATAAAATTAATAGTCAAAACAGACATGCAGCTGGGAAGAGATGTTTTAAGAAGATATCATCAAGTCAAGGCAAACCAGAAAGTTTATTCTTTCTTCTTTTCACCTCTACAGAGGCTTTTTCTTGCCACTTTGTTTTGCTCCTCTGATTCTTCCAGTCCCAAAGTTTAATTTTTCATTTCAGTATAAGAGGCTTTTTGTAAAAGCTTTGATTTCATCTTATGTGCCAGATTATTTCTATAACATTAAGGCAAACAATTTTAAATAGTGTAGAACACAGCCTGTTTTGTGTGAGTAGCCTTTACTGTCTTGAGAATTTTAAGTTTTGTAGACTTGCAGCAGCAGAACTAGGCTCTGATACACTCACAAATAAAGAATATGGTAAAGGAAATAAAGTCCTTGAATGGGATAACATTATGCACCATTTACAGATGGTTTCTCACAAAGAAAAAAGTGAAAACTTAAAATTACAGCCTCCAGGTTTGCCTACTCCTCTTGGAAAGATGCATATAGTTGTGGCTTACTCAGCTGAAGTTTTTTATTTTTTTATTAAACTGAAGTCTATCCAAAACTCTGGTTCAAAAAACAAGTAATCAGAAAAAAAAAAAACAAACCAGACCCCAAGATATTCATGAACACTTGCCAGGAAACCATTTATAATCTTATTTTTCTTTCTATTGTGATTTCTGCAAATATTTTGATAATTGCAGTGCCTGGATACTAGTTTCCTAAATGTAAATTTTATACATTAATTATCCACCATTAAACATTTCTCCCAAAACACACAGATTAAGCATTTCAATGTGCTTTTCTAATTACATTAAAAAAATCAATCTGTAAAAATGCCTGGAGTCAGTTCTGTGCATACACACACATGCAGCTCTCATTAACATCAGTGAGAGTTAAATGCAGAGGGAAATAAAATTAGACCTGGGATAAACATTACCAAAATGTGTGTAGGTGTTTAAACTTATATCCGTATTAGTGGGGAAGTGCCTAAAGAATATGGTCTGGTCTAGATCCAAGCCACAGTAATAATTTCCACAACTTGCCTTGTGTGGGATTCATCCTATTTCACTTTAAGCATTTTCACTGGAGTCTGAACTAGTGGCTTTCATTTCCTGTTGTTAGTAGAAAGAAATAGATGCTTTTACTTGCTGATTTGTCTAGCTGCAAGCTAGAATACTTTACAGGATCCAAACTCTAAAGTGACTTGCTTCTCTGCTTTAACTATAAAGTGAGCCTTTACAGTGAACTGAAATGAAGAAAGACCCACTTTTCTTATGACTTCCTTGCTCTCTTGGAGATTAGCGGTAGTGTGCTACCCTTGTTTCCAGCTCTGATGGCAGCAGAGTTTGAGCTTGCAGGTTGTTTCCTATTGAGTAGACCTTGTTAGAAATTACCAGTTGGACCTTGTAGGAAACTAAGCGTGGGGCTGGGACCAAGTGTGATGGGGAGTTTATCTGCTGCTGGGGCATATTGATGCTACAGTGAAGATGACAATGGATTGCAAAGCCGCTGATTTATCATCAATGGCATGGCTTACTTGGTTTTTGCATAAATACAATTAGGTACAATTGCGAAGTTATATGGAGTGAAGTTGGCCCATGCATTGCTGCACTTGCACTGAATATATGTTTCCCTGTTAAATTTGTAATCAGGTAGGTTAAGTGCTTACTGTGCATTTCAGTAGGAGAAAGAAATTTCCTAATTGCATTCTGAAGCTGCAGCACAGACCCTTAGGGAAAACGTGATACTTCATCTCTGTCTTCAGTGAGATTTGAGAACCTGAAATCATTGTTGGGTCTGTGCTGGTGTTGTAGTCTTGTGCTGTGCATGCAGTGGGGCACAGACCATGTGTTTTCTGTAAAATCTCTTGCCCGTGGGGCTTCTGAATCCTCACTAGATTCTTTAATAACAAGTAACAAAGCTTATTAGACAGGATTAGGTTTGCAAATCCAAAATCACGGATGCTTGTTATCAGAGTAAGACTTGCTGCAGAGTAAGACACTAATCTGAGTGGGCTAACTAAAGTCCCAGAAGGAGACTGTAAAAGGATTGAGACCTGGGAGAAGAATTTTGGTTATTGAAGAAAAAGAACTATTCCTCACCAAAGTATTTAGAATTTGTCAAGCAAGAAAATGACCAACTCGGAAGCTAATGAAAGGTAGATTTTTACAACAAATCCAGAATACTGTCTGTCTTCCTTAGGCTTGTTTGCGTTAGTGAAGTTACAAGTTCACAGAAGATGACACACAAGGCTCCTTGGCAAACAAGCAGGGTACACATCCCAGCATCTTAAAAAAGGTATGTAGAGTGTGAAGGATGGTGTAAAATACCCTACAGCAGTTCGTTATTAGTACTTCCAACAGGCAAAGAGAATTAGGCTAAGTGTCAATAAAAGGCTGGAAGGAAGAGGCTATCAGTTGGGTGCTTTGGGATATTTTTTGTTATTGTTGTTATTGTTATTATTACTTTAAGTTGGACACTGCTGCCATCTGTAAGGCTTCTGCAGCAATGGCAGTATTAGCATGGGGAAGTGATAGTGTGGGTAGAAGATACGTTTGTGGATCTTGGGGCTGGTGAGTTTAACTTCAGGAAAGGCAGGGAAATTTTCAGTGGAACAGAAGACAATGGTTGAAAATCTGAGTTCCTTCAAGAAAGTCTTCTTAAGTGAAGACTAAGACTATCAGTTGAGTGTGTTAAGTTTGGCTGGTTTACTAATGAAGTAGGAGAACCAGCCATATGGTTTCATTACTTTATTTTAGTGGGAGGGAAAAGAAAGGAATATTTGTATTATTAAATAATATATACATTACTTATGTATAGAGCCAAAAAAGTCCCCCACAAAACCAACAAACCCAAAAAACCCACAAGCCACCACATAAAGCACTTCTTGCTGTGTACCAGGAAGAAATCTTTTAAGGACATGATTGAGGACAAATTTTTCCATCATGAAATCTGTCATATAGTCTTAGAAAAAAAACCCTAACATTAGCTTGTGTTCAGTATATGAAAACAAGTTTGTGTTTAGTAGCTGAGTTGGAGTGTTAACAATGTCTGTTAGTTTTTGTGCAGCACTTGTATATGCTTCCAAATCACGTCAGTTATGTTATGATGGAAATCTAGCAAATGCTAGTATCTCAGCACATAGCTAGTATCAAAGCACACAGCTTTGATGTGGGGACAAGAGCAGTAACAAAGAAAATGATAGATTACTCCAATTTGTCCGGAAGAACTACTCTTACTGAGTAAGAGGGTGAGTGAAACAAAATCTGAAAAACTGTGAAACAGGAATTGCAAACTAACAAGAGAGGTTAACGTGGTGGAAGAGATTGCAGGTAGTTTCATGTGAATAAGCTTATTCACTGGTCAAAAAGGTGAAAAAGGTGGCCAAAAATTATATGCTTTCCTAAATTGATCAGCACTTGTCTAGTACAGGTTTGAGTCCTACTGTCTGAAGGTATCTGTAAACATGGAATATTATGGTAGACTTTTCTAAGAAACCAAGAATCTTTATTTAAGAAAACTCAGTCCTAAGGACAAAAGAATCCAGAAAGTGCCCAAAGCACAGTTTGGCAGGTGCTGGGATGCATTCAGGGGAAGTATTACCTATGCTTCGTACACCACTGAGTATACTGGCCCCTGCCAGAGGCAGCGTTAGCAGGAGCATTTGAACTTGCTTGGCTCTACACTCAGCCCAGCAGAATATTGGTATAGCCTGGAATAACGTCATTGCCACTAACAGTAATACCTGTGTCTTGGTGCAGAATGTTCTAGAAGAACAGAGGTTTAAGTAAGGTTTGCTAGGTAATTCAGTTGATGTATCGGATCTGAATAATTTATGTGCCATGTTATGAATTATGGGTGATGGCTGTGGCTCATCTAGAAGAGGATGTGAAGATTAGTACTTGGAAATGCATCTACATAACTGTCCTTTGGAATAGTACCAGAATGCTGCCTAATTCTAATCGTATAAAAATTGATGCTTTCCCAATAGTATTCTAAGATTGTAAGAGGCTGGTCTGTGCCTTGGAGAGCCTGGGGGGTCAGTCTACTTAGTCCAGTGTCTGGGGCAGGTTTGGGGCAGGAGGCAGTATGCAGTTCTAAGAATTGACCTCAGTGAAGAGAGGTTCTGAATTGCTCCATTAGGTTTTGAAATGCAGTGCCAGAAAAGCTTCACAGGGCAGTTCTATTGTTTAATCAAATAAAGCTGTGCCCCCGAAAACTGAAAGTGTAGATGTTAGTGCTTTTCTATCTTGGAAAAACAAATTAGAGCAATTCATAATAGACAACGCTATTTCAGAAAGTTATAGCCAGGATCTTTTGCTAAAGGAAATGTTAAGAAAAAGAAAACAACATCATGCAAGAACTATGACCTCCCTTCCCTGCCATAGTTCTTGTGCTTGCTTTAAGCTGCATTTTAATCAGACTTGAAGATTGAGAATAAAGAAATATTAAAATATACTGTCCTAGAGCAGTGTGAATTTCACACTTCTATTAAATGCAGCCAGTACAAAATCTGAATACTTCCAGTTCCATGTTAAAAAATATTTTGAAATCTTAGGTGGATATAAATAACAGCTAATTCTGTGTTGGCCCTTGCTGAGGTGCAATACTGCTGGGGGAATAAGCTGCTGCTGCCCTCTCCATTCTTTACTTTTCACAAATAGAAGGTAATATAAATGATGGAATTAACAACCTGTTAAATTGCTGCCTTTCCAGTTTATTTAATTATGCAGGTTTGTTATGTTAGTGTTTCATGCCTATGTGTTAAATGGTAGTGGACACATTTGGTATTGTTTCCCTGTAACTTATTAACATTTAGTCTAACTGCGAGTAGATAATAGAACTGGCATGTATTTGTTATGACCAATTTAAATTATCTGTAGCCCTGTTGGTTCTTTCATTAACAAGAGACTAATAATATTTTTAAAATTACATAAAACAGTGAAATTTACTGTTGGCATCTCCCATAGATTTTCAGCTAGGATACTGTTATTTATGAAGCAAAGTAACCCATCAATTTTTTTTTTGTTCAGTTTAAAGTGCAGTTAAGTAATGCAGTAAATATTAAAACCATTGAAGTATGCTTTACATTTTTGTCATTTCAAAGTGAAATGTTCACAATTAGGTTTCTTTGAATTAAAGCCTACGAATTATAGTATGCATGCTGTCTATTATAGAAAAAAATCAGAGACAACCTAATGTTTTCTCATTACTTCCATGTATTTAATTTAATGCTTAATAAAATGATATGTTGTTTCTAATTTTTTAAATGGCAATTTATGACTTAGGCCCTATGCTTTTTTTCTGAGTAGAGGCAAGCCCTGAAACAGATCCTGGAAGTAAAATATGAGCTTTTCAGTAATTTAATAATTATTTAAAATGCCAATTATTTGTTAATTTTCTAAGAAACATCTTCAATTTGCCGAGTTAGCTTTCTTTAAATTGACTTAGTAAAACCAACGCACTGTGATTTGATGAATGCTGACTTTTGGGAAAGTGGGATTGTAAAGTGGGGGGTTTGGAAGTGCTTCAGGTATTCGGAAAGCTCAGATTTTCACTTTGTATTTCCTAGCCTCTGTCACAGAGTTCTGGGGAAAGGGTGAGAATTGCAATGCCTGGTTTCATAGTGTAAGCAAAACTCAGAAATGTGAGTGAAGAGGTCAAACTTGTTCTATAGTACGTGACAGGTTTTGGTGATCTCCACATGGCATTAAACAAAACCCTCCCAAAACATCATAGCTGAATGTGGCATTTGTTTATTTAGCCAAATGGCAATTCTTTGGAAAACCAACTATTCTGAATTCTATGCCTTTCATATCCTGGGTCAAGGTCTGCAGTAATGTTGAAGTCATCTGCATTTAGGGGCTGAAGAAGCAAGTTGGTGTAACAGCTATGCAGTGGGCATATGGAGGAGTGGGAAGGCATTCCGTACAGTGAAGTGCATGGACACTGTTCTTTGTATGCTTTCTGTGATAAACCTGCTTCTGTTGATTTCAAAGCACTTAAGCCAGGCAGAAGTTCCTTCAAGGAGATGTTGCGAACCCAGCTTGTTTATGAATGGTGTGTTCAGCTATGTTGAAAGGGACTGATGATCCTTTGGGCTCAACAGAAAAAAAGATGGAACAAGACTTGCTAGTGTGATGGCTAACAGATATCTGGGATGGATTAAGACCTCTGTTTATTCTGCTCTAAGTGATTGAATTCAAGAAACAACCCACTGCCTAGGCAAGGGCTTTGCCTCCTAAGTGTGTGCCATGAGCATTATGCAAAAGAACCAAGCGTGCAGTGGATAAGTAGCCAGACTGGCTTGGGTAAAAAGGCATGGTCCCATGTATAAATAATTCAAATGGATATGAATGTCTTATTCAGTCCATGATATATATGTTTTCTGGAACACTATATATGAGATAATACAGTGCTGCTTTGAACATAATCACAGGAGAGCAGAGGAACTGTAGGTGTAGGAAAACATCCCACCCCACTCCCCCAACTTATGAATTGATCACTGATTCTGTTTCCTCCTCAGTTATTCAATAGTCATTTGTGGAATGGGAAAAGCCAGAGTGACTGCTGTGGGATCAAGGAATGTCCACACTATATATGCCAGTTTTAGGAAAAAATTTAAGCAGAGTAACATGCTGCTTCTTGCAGTCCTCCTAAGTGTTCTTTTTAAATCCTTTGCCTACTGTTTAAACAGCAACAAGTTCGTTTTCTGAGATTGGAATTATGGAGTATTTGGCAAAAATGTAGTAAGTAGCTCTCTTTGCCCTCCCCTTCCAGTTTCCAAGAAACATTTGTGGTAATCATTGGTCAAGAGAATAAAGTTGCCCTTAATAAAGAATAGACTCATTGCACAGTTCTGTTAGCATCTCTTCCACAGGTTTCATTCACTCTTTTACCTGCAGAAACAAAAGGACTTCTTTCTTCTTCTAAAATAAACTGACAAAATACCTTGCCATAAATATAAAGGACATTTAAAGCTATTAATTTAAAATTATGCAGCAAAAGAGAGATGAATCCATTTAATCTTTTGCCAATTAAAAATGAATGTTAAATTAATTAGGAACATTTCTCAAATGAATTACTGTGAAATTGAAATAATGATCTGTACTAAAGTATTCCTTTCAAAATTTATGTATCTTTGATTACTTAATATTAATGTATTTTTAATAGACTGCAATCTAAAAAAAATAAAGACAAGCACATAATTTCTGGAAGAATTAAAACATTATGTTATGAAACATTCCTTTTTTATAATTCCACTGGCTTCATCATCCATATGTACTAGAAGCAGATCTGGCATAGTGCTGCCAACAGTCACTCTGTGTGTTGTTTTCCAAGAAATATGTTTTGAACTTGAACAATAGAATAGAATAAATGCTTGCTGAATTTACATCTAAAATCATTATTTGGTCCTCTATTTAGCAAGGTATTTACCAAAGTGCCTGACTTTAGGTATGTAAATTTCAACATAGGAAAGCATGTTAGCATTTTAAGTCATATCCTGACTAGGAATGAACTGCATACAGTTGTCTTTGCTTACGTTCATGATCCCCCTCACTTCAGTGTCATGCACTTGAGCACATGCTTGAACAAGGAATGCTTTCCTGACAGAAAGGCACAACTCTGTCTCATCTTTCCTGTTGATTTCAGTTGGATTATTTAAATAGCTGAACTTTCTGAAGGGCTGCTGACTGTTGTCTCAGTGGAAGTTCTGTTGGTTTTGACAAGAGCAAGACTGTATTGAAAGATTTGGGATTGTGGCTTGTCTGTTCTGTTGCATGGAAGTGTATGCACATCATCAGTTCTTTGTTTGCTGAGTAGTACAGCTTGTGTGTATTATGCACAAAGCTGAAACGTGAAAAAAAAATTACTTGAAAATCCAGTGTGACTTCCCATTTCTCTGCTACAGAAAATGTACTGATTTGTGTGGTGCACTGTGCATTATTTGCCCTTGTTTCAGTCTTTGGTTTTGATCACTTCTCCATCTCTGATTTCTGGAAGGTTGTATATAACAGGCAACTGTTATATTAATTTCACAAGCATTCTAGGAGGATGCATGCCATAAGGAAGTCAGTGAAATGGGCAGGTAATTTCACTAAATCTAATACTGTGAGCGTTTTGGTATCCATTAAGTTCAACTTGATCAGGAAATAATATATTACCTTGAATAAATCTGTTGTCTAAATCCTATAGTAAGAAAATGCATGATAAAAATAGTATGAGGAACATAATAATTGGGAACGTCTGCATACATTTCAGAAAATGAAAAATATATCCATTTAATATATCATGACCTTTAAAAAGAACAAAATATTGCTTGAAGCAGCACTACTGTTCTGCTGAACCTTTTATTCAACCCTTTTTTTTAAATTTATGGGAGAATGCCTTGTGACACGACACCCCAAAGGTCACTTCATCCAGTGCATGTCTCTGAGCAGGAATTTAGGGAAAGAGGCCAAGAAAGGTCAGGTGAGGAGCGGTAGGCTGTGCCCAGGTTCTGGCAGTTAATGGCCTCAGTGTGTCAGCTGTTGTGATTAATAGCTGAGGATGGATCTATCCAGTGTCTAATTCATTGTGAACCCATTTGTGTTTCTGGCCTCCCCAATATCCTGTGATAAAGACTTTTACGATTTCAATTGTGTGGTATGAAAATGTACTTCATTTTATTTTTGCTGCCAGTAGTTACACTGGGTGTCTCATAGCTCTTGTATCTTGAGAAACAGTGAATAATGATTTCCTGTTCAGCTTTTGTCCACTACCATAATTTTATTGATCTTTATAACATTCCTCATTGTCTTCATGCTGCTGGGTCACAGTTTACGTAGTTGCTCTTAGACTAGCAATTGTTCCATATCTCTAGTCATCCATGTTGGTCTTCTCTTCCATTTCTAATGCTTTCTGTGGTCTTTTCTGTTAAGAAGATTAGAAGGCAGCAATACTGACTTCGTATCTCTTACTGCAGTGCCAAGGGGTTGTTTTTTTCAAAGATTTCCTCACTGGAAGTTGGCTGCAAAAGTTTTCCATTTTACCAAAACAACTGGTGAATTTAGATCAGTATTACTGAATGGCTTCAGCTGGCATAAAAATGTCCTTCCTAGGCAAAACTAAATCTGCTTTTGTTTGAAGTGCTTGTTTTTCCTTTGCTTGTGAGCCAAACGGGGGTAGAAAGGAGGAACCACTAGACTCATAAAAAGATATCTAGTACTGATGAAAAAATGGATTATTATTCTGGGGGATGGTCTCTCGTTTGCTAATGTTTAGGGCCAGAATTGCAAAACCGTTCATTAAATACAATAAATTTTCTGCTTTAAATGAAATGTCTGAACTTATAGCACACCTTCTGTGATATTTGGGAGCAAAAAGCAGAGGGAGTTGACTGCCAGTTCTTGGCGGTATTTGGAGGGTTCATGAGAGACTTGATTTTATTTTATTTAAGAATTTTTTTTTTTTTCTTCTCTTCACCTTCATTCTGAATAATGCTGCTATCAGGTTGGGAAGACAGTTTTCAGTTAGCAAGACCCTTTGAATGTGCGAAGCATAATGTCAGGACAGTCAGTATATTTAGTTGTTCCACCTAATTGAACATATATGAATTTATTCTAAGAATATTCTAGGATGGCAATAATAGCTGTAGGTGGGATGCCGTTCAGTGTGTTAATGATATAGGTGTTGTCAGGACACCTGCAGAATGCGGCTCATCCATTGGCAACATTCCTATTTATGGTGGTTTTGAGTTTATTGGAATAGCGCATGTATTTTCCACAGTGATGGCTTTAACATGATACTGCAAGAACAATACCCTGATGTTCAACATTACTTTCTCTTAGGAAAATTCCACTGAGATGAACCTAATCCATTAAGGTTCCGCTCCATTCTTGGTCCATTTTTTTTATCCCAATCCCTATGTTAACCTTGAACAATTGAAGGATAAAGTTTTTAGGAGGTATTCCTGTTTGACTTCTGATAATCCCGTGTTGAGGTGCAAAATGCAGTGCAGTAAATGTTTGTAGGAAAGTGGCGTGAAACAATTACATTTGATATCTCTGGTTATGTGCAATATGCTCTTAGAGTATGGTCTTTAAAATTTGAAGTCTTTAATGTTGAACAGCTTTAGTAAAAACAGTTTACAGTTCCAAAATTAGATTTTGTAGAAAATAACCACATAAAAGCTTATTTCAAAATCACCCTTCCCCCAAAAAGGGAGAGGAAAAAAGGCAGTTTCTTCTCATTCCGTATTTTAAATCAAATGATAAGTCACAAAGAACTTAATTAGTAGCAGTACATGTAAGACATGGACCATAGGCTCAATTTCCATAATTTCCAGACAGCATTAACCATATGTACAGAGGTAAGATCACACTATTTAGTGGAGCTGGATCAGAAAACGAGGCAAGCTATATCCTCCTTTTCTTCCATCCCCAAGGCCCAGTGATCTTTCTCTAAACTCAATATTACTTATTTTTGTATTTCTCTAAAAATTTTTTTTACTCACTTCCTGTGTTATCTAGAGAAAGAACTGATGTAAATAAAATAAATAAGAAGTAAAGGATTGATTTGGTCAGATTGCTCAATGTGGCTTAGTGTCCCAGAAGCTGTGCAAGGCAATTGTCAGGCTGGCACAGCCACTTGCACAGTTTGTGGGCAAGTGCATGGCCAAGCAAATTGTTTAAGAAGTTATATGTGACCTGTAGGTTGTGTTGGTTAGACTTCCAAACTCTTGGTACATACATAAGCTCTAATGTGCACTTGTTCCAAAGTCTTACTGTAGATTCCTACATAAGACTCAGTTAAAGTTGGAACCTATGAGATTCCATGTTGATACCTTATCTTTGTAATTCTTTAGCTACTGTTCAATTCACAGTAAAATTAGACCCAATTTGCATAAGCTAAGTAGTGCTCAGCATCTTGCTTCATGTTATATCTGCTCTGGTCTCCTCACCAAATATTTTTGTAATAAATGTTGAACTAAGATGAGTATATTTGGTTTTAATTCTTACTTTTTCTGCAGTTGTTAGCTGTATAGGACTTTCTTCCTTAATTTTCCCATTTCTCCTTGTTTAATTAGGAAAAAAGCTCCACACTTATCATCCCTCCATCATCTGATACTCCACGTGCAATTCTTTCAGGATCTTAAGACCTTCAATAGAATTTTCTGATTTTGGAATGCAGTTACGCTTGCTTAAAAAGGAGTACTGAATTACACAGTCACCAAATACAAAATGGTGAGTAAAGAAATTACATCATATTGTAAATTGATTTATACCCTGATCCTGTAGTAATTTACATATGTTCTGTCTAATCTTGGAAGGACAACCTGAAAAGATAATTTACTTGGCTTAGAAATTACTGGGAATAGGTTTATCTCTGTTAATGTTTTTCAAAAAAACAGTTTTAATCTAAAAGGTAAAACAGGATGGGAAAGTTAGTAATATTATGTTTTTTCACTGAGTATCTGTGTGCTCCCAGTTTGCTCATGACAGTTCTGCGTCCAATAAAGTAGCCAAAATGCTTTTTCTATTATTTTTTTAAATTGTATTTGATGATTATCTTTTGCCATGAGCTATTTCTTATAATGGAATTTATTAATTTCAGATCCTGAAATAGGGTAAAAAGTTGAGGTAATTAAGCTAAAATACACAATTCATTGGTAAATTAGCTTGTTTCCTGTTCTTTTGATAGTAGTGTTTGCTTGTCACTGAGCTTCACTCTGGGCTTCCAGACACTCTGCTTTAGGATTTCTTTACTCCAGTATACAAAACTGTATACAAGAGAGACATATTAGGAGTGATGCTGTAAGTTGGGAGTTTTAGTAATTTTCAGATTTACTTTTACATCTCTTTGATTTCTATTTAATCAATGTATCATCTTGTATTTTGCTTGGGCTATATGTAACTTTAAAAACAGAAGCTTTAAAAGGTAAACAGTGGTGCGGAAAAGCACTAGTTTTTTTTTTTTTTTACAGAAAGCATGTAAGTCAATGAAAGTGAAAATTAATATTTTCTTAATGCAGAGACTAGGCAATGTATAGTTGATCTAAGTACTACAAAGTGGTAGCGATTGAAGTTAATATGTTTTAGCATTTGCTGCCAGAATTCCACACAGAAAATACTTGTAGTTCAGCAACAGAGAAACTATGTTTTGCTGTATGAGAAAGAATTAAATGACCGTAATAGCAAAGAAAGCAGTACTGAGAAAATAAACAAACTGTAAAATCTAAAAAATCTATTTTCAGGAATAAATTTCCACTTTTAACCTGTGTAAACCTATATTTAAGTCTCTAGAATATCTTATGATAGGGCATTGATATAAAACTTCAGTTTCTCAATATTTATTGCAGTTTTTTCAAGCTCCTACCTTTTGTGGTTGTTATTGTTTATTCACAATTTCTGAAAGTCTGAGTTCACCCCGGGAAAAAACCTCACATAACAACTTGGGAAATAGCTGACAGACTTCTTTGGTATTGGTTTAAGCAGAATGTTGCAGACTCTGAATAAGCTTGTAAAAAGGATGTTGTTTTTTACACCCCTTGATATACTAACATTTCTCTTTCTTACATTTTTTTTTTTTTTTTTTTAAGAATATCTGTATGGTACTAGTGCTTGCAGATTTGGGTCAGGTTGACGGTCTCATTCTTTTAGAGATATAAAAACTTACAAGGAAAAATCATTGTACATAATACAGTTTTCAGAATTGGTACTGTGAAACATTTCCTCTGCTTCATATCAGCCTCCAAAATAACAAACACAACTTCAACGTGATTTCAGAGTGTTCACCTGTTACGCTAATATCCTGCTTTTTGTTAGATTGGACAAATAATGAATTATATTAAAATAGTAAGAAGCAACAAAGCTTTGGTTTTAATTTTGTTGTTACAGTCTGTTATTACGCAGGGACAGGTTTTAGAGATCTCTGTGCCTGTATTCAGTTTTTAACAGCACCAAATGGTGATGCTCAGTTCCAGTGGCTTTCAGCCTGTCGTGTTGCAGGAGATGTGGTCTCACTGTGTGTCCGCGTGTGGAGGGAAGAAGGCAGCAGAATGGTTCATGGTACAGTGTTCTGTGTTGTCCTGGTTTCAGCTGGGATAGAGTTAATTTTCCTCTTAGTAGCTGCTGCAGTGCTGTGTTTTGGATTTGGTGTGAGAACAATGTTGATGGCACACGGATGTTTTTGGTTGTCGCTGGGGAATGTTTATACCAAGTCAAGGACCTTTCAGTTTCTCAGGCCCTGCCAGCAAGAAGGCTGGAGGGGCACAAGAAGCTGGGAGGGGACATAGCCAGGACAGCTGGCCTGAACCAGCCAAAGGGATATTCCATATGATGGGATGTCATGGTTGGTATGTGAACTGGGGGAAGGGGTTGGCCGGGGACTGGCTGGGCATTGGTCAGTGGGTGGTGAGCAACTGTATTGTGCACCACTTGTTTTCTTCTCTGTCTTCCTTTGGATTTCATTACTCTCTCCTTCTCCCTCCTTTTCATTATAGCTGTTATTATTATTACTGTTTTTATTTTATTTCAATTATTAAATGTTTTTTATCTCATGCCTAGAGTTTTACATTCCATCCTGATTCTCCTCATCCTTCTGGGGGTAGAGAGTGAGCTAGCAGCTGTGTGGTACTTAGTTACTGGCTGGGGTTAAACCACAATACGTGTCTTGAGTTCCTGTTCTCAGGATTTAGGAAGAGACTCCTGTCTCCACTTTGATCTTCATAAGCTGGAAATAGTATATTTTCCACCCCCTCTGCATTGCCTGTAAGTTGAATCTAACTCCCTACCGTTTGTTCCCAGTTTCAAAGCTGCTGACTGGGAAGGAGCTGAGGCTGTATTTATACAATCTTTCATTTCCTTGCAGAGCTCTTTCTTACACGGAACTTTTCCTTCTCCCCTTGCCTTCCAGAGGCATTAATTTACCTTCAAAGGAATGGACTTCTCTTCAGCTTTTTTAGAGTTGATTTTTAATAAACTCATGGGTGTAAGTGAAACCAAACATCTTCAGTTTAATTGGGCAGATAATTCAGGATTGTGTTTGTAGTGCTGTGGTTAGCTGAAGGTTGGGTGTACTGTTAAATGGCATGCTAGAATTACTTGGAAACAGACACTTCAAAGTTCTTTTGAGGTTTTTGTTGCACTGGGACTCTGTACAGGCAATACTCTTTGTCAGATGAGCAAGGTACTTGAGTATGTCAACATGGAACAGTTTGAAAGCTTGAGAAATCTCAAACCACACCAGGCATGCAGTGTGTATCAAGGCAGTATAAACGAAGACGACAATGACTGTTCCAAGACTGCTGATTTTGTCAAGTTCATTGCATATCTATGCCTGCACTTCAGATATGGTGCAGTGTTGCTTCCTGTGAAAAGCAGCCCTGTATCTGCACAGTTGCAAATAGCTTGATGTTACAGGGTGGATTTATGGAATATGTGAAAGCCTTTGTGGGGTCTGGTTTTCAGTTCGGTTTGGTTTTTTTTTGACAGTATTATAGTTCAAACAAGACCAAGTCTAGAGTTGCTGGTCACATCTGTTGTAATAATGTGAGACATCCTTGAAGCATTACTAAGCAAAGAGGATTCCCCAGTAAGAAATCATGTAGTTCTGGTTATGTGCTGTACTGAAGGTGAGGAACATGTAGTCAACATTCATGATTAAAACCATGGCGTTTTCAACTGTAACTTGTACTGGAGCACTACGTGGGTTTTTTTCCATCTTCTAAGTCCCGTTAGTTTTCCACTAAGATGTCTATGTTTCAACGGTTACTGCTAAGGAACACAAAAAAGGCAATAGTGGTACATGTCAAAGATTTGTCACACATCAGAAATGGCAGAAACAACTTCAATGGGAGTTTTCCTGTTTGTTTGGGGTTTGTTTGGTTATTTTGTTAGCTAAGATTACAGACAGGTTCAAGGGTTTGTCAGAGATGAAACTGAGGTAAGAAAATTTAATCACTGTGAGGAGGAGCAAGATGTGATTTCTTTCCGAATAGTCATCACTCAGTGGCACAGGCTGCTTGACACACAAATCAACAGAGTTAAGTGTTATGCAGAGCAAGCTGCTGTATGGTAGTCTGTTCTAATACATCAGTGGTGGAAAGATGGGGCCATTAACTGCTATTAAATTGTGATCCCAAGATGAGTAGTGATAGAGCAGCAGGCTTAAAGGGTGACATCAAGTGTTCCTTGCACTTAGAGTTGGAACTCATAGTATCAGCTGGCTTCAGCATGTGATGATGTACTATAATCAATTTATAAGTGATTTGTGTTCTGCACGTGGCTGTCTTAAAGTGTTTGCTTGAATGTCAGTTTAGCTAATCGTGTTTTAGTGTTACTGTGTTTCCTCTGTAATTTCTGGCATTTTCCAAATGCAGAACTCCTAATTCTGTGTCTATTCTGTTCAGAACCTGAGTTACTGATCTCCAGCTCAATGATGTAAAGTGGGATTTCCTGCAATGATTTGGCTTGCAAATCCTTTTTTATACAGCACCTGCACTTACAGGTTTAGATTGTTTCTTGTTTTTCTTCCACTAAATGTTTTGAAATAGCCTTTCTGTTTGTTAAAGTGGTATACAAACTGGTTGATCTCAGTCTTAGGTATTTAACAACGTTTTTTGACATTTCATTCAAGTTTTGCTATGTAAGTTGTCCTGAGCTATGGAGAAAATAAACATTTAAAAGCTGCTTACTACTGAATTGTGAAGAAGTGAGCTTCAGGGTAAGAGTCATAGCAATAAATTCTTTTACCCACACAGTTCTTTGAAGCTACAAATGTTATTTTATGTTCTGAATCTAGGATAGTTATGGGATACAGTTGATCCTTTATAGTGTTACTTTGATTTTTTTATTATCTGCCTGTTGAGCTGTGGTTTGGTTTCGTAGCAATTATTTTCTATTAAAAATATTCCTTTGAGAATGGCTGTCTTGCCTGGAACTAACCCAAAGCATCACAGGTGGTATTAGGGGTTTTTGTTTGTTTGAGCAGACATAACAAGCTATTTTCTTGTGTTTTGGAGTTTCCTTGTGTTTTGCTGTTTCAGAACTTATGAGTAATGCTATAGAAGTCCACAGTAAGGAAAGGTATTTGTTCCAATTTGTTAAAATTTTAAGAAATAGATGAAAAAAATAACAAATGGAACAAAGATGGAAAATCTGTTCTCTTTGCATATTCCTTTATTTTCTGATTCCTCAAAGACTGGGATAAATATTTACTTTTGATACCGGTAATTAGGTCAAAGCTTTCTGTGCTTGGGTAAGTAGTAGTGGCTGGCTTGTATTTGGAAACAGTCAAACTAAAGAAATCCTCTGTAAACAGTGTGGAAGTTCTGACTGGTGTATTACATGCCGTTCAGATTTTAATGTGTCTTCATTAAGTCATCTCTTAATTCTGGGTCTGTGTGACTTCCAAACCAAGGCTAAGCCTGACAGCAGCACTGTCAGGAAATTCTTCTCACACAAAATGTCCTGTCACAAAACTCTGTAGTAGGGCAGGTCTGGCCAGATGGAGCCCTTCCCTGCTGTAGTGTCTTTGGACCCTGCACTTTAACAGACAAAGTAATAATGAAAGTGAGTCTGTGATGCCTGAATTATAAACAGGTCTTTTCTCTTTCAGTTCTTTCACATTTGCCCTGTGATCTTCTGCCCCCAAGCAGCGCATTTTCCCAGCTGCGGGTAACCCATTGCACTGCATGATGCCCAGCCTCTCCATCATTTAAGCACTGAGATAGGAAGACATAAAAAAAGCAAGTTAAGTTGGGCACCATAAGTTACCCCATGTTTAACTTTCTGCCACCCAACAGGGTGTCAAGAAGAACCTTGCTTCTGGTTGTCTGTCCCACCTTTGGCTTCTTGAGATCATCCATTTTGATTGCTGTTGTCCCCAGGAAAGCCACCTCCCATTGCAGACTGGTTCAGCTTCTCAGTTATCAAGATGTTTGGCCCACACCCACTGTGGAATTATATGGCTTACTGTTAATTTCCTAGCATTTTCCTGACCCATCCTACCTGCTTGGAGCAACAATGGTGGGAAGGCAGGGAATTTTGCTCTATGTTAGAGTACAACTAGTGTTCTAATCACAACCTAAGGATGAGAACCAATATTTAAACCTTGCATGTGGAGGTAGCAATAGTTGCCAACAGCTGATCTTCATTCCTCATGTGTCAGGAATCATATTGGGGTGAACACGTTTACTGTCAGCTTAGATTGTCTACTGAGGAAATGATCCATACTGGCTGTATGTGTGAGCTAAATGCAAAGGGAAATAATTTTATGGAAAAATAAGGCTATAATTTTCAGGGAATAGAGATCCTCTTTCTCTGTGCTATGTATTCGGTATCATGCCTTCTTGAAGGAACTCATGATTGTAGATATATGAAACTACAAGGAAAAGATGTGAAAAAGAAACAGAAGAAAACAGAAAAAGAATGAAGCACAGGAATAACAAAGGAAAATTAAATGTCCATCAAGTACAAGTAGTGTGACTATTTATTTTTAAGAGAAAAGAAATACTGCTGATCAAGAAAATGTGGTAAATGAAAGGAGGGACAAAAACTGGACTGTGATATGATTTGTGTAAATTTGTTTGATAAAACTCTTAAGATTCATCCTCCAGAAGTGGCATGTATAATTTTTTTCTCTCTAGGTGGGGAGATTACATGTCACAGGATTGTATGGAGAGATAGTACAGAAAATATGATTGTCAGATGTGATTTTATAACTGAAATCCATATATCTGTGGCATATCAAATGTGGGATCAAACAGTGTAACATCATTATAATTTTAAAACATGTTTTAGAAAGACTTAAGTCTTTTGGCCTCTTGGGAGATAATTACAAAATTATCAAAAAGATTCTCTGGCAAGCTTAAGTAGGTCAAATCCATACTCCAGTTTGATACTACTTGAATTACTGAGAAACTTTGAAAAGTTTTCTGTACAGGACTGTCTGACTTGATAACCCTCTTGCTAAAGTCAATCAAATTTTGAATTATTCTGAAGAAACAAGAAACACCAATGCAGAAGAGTTGACAAAGTTATCTCATTATTTGCATTATCTATTCTGTTGTCTATAGAAATGGTTAAAGTGGGAATTAAAATTTCTGGAAGTCTCAGTATTCCGTCAAGAAGTTGTGTTATATTCTTGCGAGATGATTTCTTGTCAAAGACTTTGTGCTAGGTAGAACAGAAGATAGCTTTGAATTCTCCCACAAATAATGAAAGATGGTTTCCACGTCAGAGTTGTAGAACAAGGTAGGCTGCGGGGGAGCCAAAGGGTTGGGCAGCATCAGAGAAAAGGACTGACAGGCAGAAGACTACAGTCGTGGCCTGCCTAGAACACTCAGTCTTGCTGGCCAAGAGCAGTTCAGTTTCTGTGTGATGTTTTTGGTTTAATCTGGAATAAGCATCAGTGAATGTAAAAAGATGCAAGACCCATCTGAGAGAAGACCGTTTTGGCACGAACCAGTAGGAATTAGGTAGTTGTGGCAGTATCCTGACAGAACGAGGCAAGGAAGTTCCTCTTCTTTGTACATTTGCATGTTAAGTATCTCCTGAACTCATGAAAAACACTTCTCAATTATAAACTCTTACTAATACTTTTTTTGTAATTAATCCTCAAGAATGCTCTAAACATTTGCTTCCAGATACGGACTTTGCTGAGCTGTTGGGAACATAGCAATGCATGTGGTCTAGCAGCATGTGCTGTGTGAATCCCAGGTGTCCTGATGTAAGATGTTAATGAGGAGGAAGGGAAGGGCTGCCTTATGCTGCCTATTGCAAGGCATCACTAAAAGTGTGAATAAGAGTTTTGTCTTTAATAATGTGGGTAGTTTTCTCACATTCATAAATACAAAGATGAAAGGTCAGTTATTGAGTAAGCCCTTACTGATCCACAAAAGTAACCTTTACTTGTATTACTATGTTCACAGATTCTCAAATTACCTGCTTCAATACCATGATTTTTTTTTTAATCTTACTGTAAATTACTTCCCAAGGAGAACCCAAGTAAAAATCTGAACTACAAAGCCAAGTACTGTTTGTCTATTATGGAGCAAACTAATCAAAACTATCTGTGAAAAATAAACATTTTGAGGAACAACACATGCATTCTGTTTTCTTGATTGTTTGATAATTCCTTTTCATGTTATTGAAGATCCAGACTTCAAATGATCCCTGTATCTGTAACCAGAGACAGGTTTTTTTTCCAAAATAATGTAGTATTTATTTGCGTTGGCATTTTAGTAATATAAGAAGTAACAAACCCAGCTGTATTTTGATGGAAGTTATAGGATTCATGATTCAAGAAAGTACTTTCACTTGTAACCCAAACCATTCCTCAATGTTTAGGAGAAAAAACATTTCTCAATGATTAGGAGAGAAATATGGGATCTGCAAGACTTAAGTCTCAAAAGTTACTCTTCAGAGAAGAAATACACTTTAATTATGGAAAAAAACCCTGGTCTTACTCTAATTATTACATAAATTAAAAAATTTCCTATCTTGCCTACCCAACTGAGAAGCCAGCAGCAGTTAATAAGCTATGTGTAGATATAAATTAGTAATACAATTCAAATTAAATAATTTCTTTCATTTTTAATAGGAAATGTCATATTATGGAATCATTGCATTTTATAGTTTGTAAATTGAAGACATGTCAGATTGAACATGCTGTAAAGTAATATTGAAACTAAGTATTCTCATTAAATGTAACAGTGGGGAGGTGGCTTAGGGACTAAAGCACTCTATAAGGTAATGTCTAAGTTAACTCGTAAAAAAAAGTGAGAGCAGAAGTCCATTTCTTCACACATTTTGATATTTTATGAAAGCTTCATGTGGGAGCATATACATGAGATATATAGAAAAAAACTCATGAAGACTGCAGTTGCAATTAGGTTGAAATACACAGTTCATTTTTAGTATTTCGGACAGATAACCAGAATTAATGTTTCTGTGAACTATAACTGGTTGAATGTGAGATAAAATTTTAAGTGTATTATGCATTTATTCCATTATTTATAGAGTCATTGGAATAGTGTGAGGTATGCAGTTGAATACATTATAGATTGTTATCAGTAAAAAATAATGTTTGGCTATTGCTGTACATCTGTGTACATCTCCAACCTGTCCTTGTGCCAGTTGGATCCTCTTGTCATAGTAAGTAATACTAGAAATCCCAGTATGATCCTATTAGTTCTCATGCAACTGGTCAGGAGAATGAGGAAGGGGAATCCTGCCCTCCCCTGTCTGTCCCCTTCAGAGCTCCATTTTGGTTTCACTTGGATTATGTCAGGTGCACCAGCCTGCCTTGGCTGTGAGCAAGAAAACCTTGTAGATGCAGGAGGTAAATTTTGCTGTCCAAAATGCCAATGGGTGGCATGTAACTGTCTTACCTTAATGGTCGATATGATTCAGGTCTGAATCCAGTTGATTTGAAAAGAAAGTAAATTACTTCAGGGTTTTCGAGAGAACACCTTCCTCCTGTGTGCTGTCGACTGTCCCCAGCTTACAGAAGGGTATGCATGTTGTCTTACAGATGCTACATACCAGATGTGATCCAGCCTTGTTAGAACAAGCTTCAGTTTTGCATTTTCCTTTTTACTCTGTGAGGATAGTGTATGTGGTGGTGGGGCTACACATAACAGAGCTCTGTGTGTGTACATCGTGTCTGGTTCCCACTCCTTCCTTCTATCCCATCACATGCCGGTGGTTGCAGTAGTTCAGGTATTAGATGTTAGACCATTTGTAAATGCAGGAAAAGGCTCCTAGTTGTCTGAGTAGAAGCTTTCTGCATGTACAGAGAAGGAAAAGCAATGAAGTAGATGGAACTGGGCTGGGTTCAATTAAATTGGCTTCCAGTTTCCTTCAATTATTCTGTGTTTGGCTATGCAGAGAGCAGGGGTTCAAGAAGAATGAGTTCCCCATTTAGTGCTTTAAAGTCACTCAGTTTCTTCGTAACATAGATATGCTCATCTTTGCGAGGGAACATATTTGCTTTAAGCAGAGAGGCAAGCTAAGGAGAAGACCCTCTGCCAGCTGCAAAATTGCAAGTGATTTTAGGGTTCTGAATGAAACTCATTGGTCTCGGCAGGTAATAATCTGGGAGCCTAAGCAAGACTGTCAGCTCTGAAGATACAACGTGTGAAGGCTTTTGAAGGTAACTGGAAGGAAATCACACGCAGTCTTTGAAGAATTACTTAGGAAAGTCAGCTGTTATAATGATGTGATTATGCACCTATTGCTGCCTCTGCAGTGGGAAAAACCTGGGCGGGGAACGATTTTTGCTTTTTTGTTGTATTTGTTGTAGTGAAGGTTAATGACTGTGCTGATCACTGTGGGGTTTTGGGGACTTTTTTTTTTTCCCCTCATCAGTTCCCAGAGTTCATTTGATAAGATCTTGAGGGTTGTGAGGTGTGTATATTCCAAATAAATGCTCCAATGCTGCTCATATAGTCTGAAAAAATGCTGCTTTTAGATTGTCCTTCAGATATTTCTTCTTGAAAACTGCACAACTTTGGTTATGAAACTGCAATAGCAGGTCTAGGCGAGGCAGGCCTATGTGAGGGACACATCCATCCATCCCATATGAAGGATGCATCCATGTTATTGGAGACTCAGTGATTACAAAAGACTGAATGAAGGATTCTTGCTCAGTGAACACTTGGTCTCTCCACAGAGTAATCATTACAGGCAACAGGTTAAGTGCAGTACCCAATGCAGACTTTTTCTATTTGTCTTGGTTTGTGGCTAGACTGCTGTTTTGGATTCAGAGTAGATGATAAATTCAGTTTGTTTGACATTGAGCTTCCAGCCCTGAAATCATGAGTGCCTTTAGTGAGGGGGACATTCCCTTGAGTGAGCGTCACTTCAGGATATTAGGGCATTTGAGTACTGTTACTGCAGATTTAGGTGCTGTTTCTTGTTCTTACATTCTTGAGCGTGGGAGGGCTGTTGATATGCTCTGGAGCACTGCAAGCATTAGATGTCCTGTTTTCAAAGTTTCAACTTTCAAGATTAATTGAAAAAGTTCTTGAAATGTCTAATTATCTAGTCCATTCTTTCCTTCTTTTCCCTTTATAGGATAAGGGAGAGGACAGCAGTATAATTGGAGATTAAGGACAGTGAAGCTGGCTTTGTTTGAAACAGAAGAGTATACAATATTGCTGTCATTGATGCATACGCAAATGCATTTAGTCTAAGATCTGTGTCATAGTGTATCTGCTTAATATGCCTGATGCATACACCTATTGAAGCAAGGCCTTATTTTCAAGTCTTTTTTTTTTTTTTTTTTTTTTTTTTTTTTGTCCCTTCTGGCAGCTCAGTTCCATTTGTGTGTTGAAGGAACCCAAACCCTCTCATTTCCAGGTTTAATCAATGACATTCAATTTGTTGGGTTTTTTCTCCCTTGTTGACAGACTTGCTAAGATCGATTTCAAAGTGTTAAGTCATAGGGGTAATCTCAGAATTGGAGACCCAGAAAAAAATTATTGTAATATATAAAATAATTGAGAGAATGCACGTAGAAGCATGAATTCCTATTTCTCATTTTAAATACCTCATTAACCTATAGTCCTCTGTTCCTTCTCCTTTTTTTCTCCACACAAATGAATCCAGTTGGAGAGCATGTACAAGTATTTTATTAATGGTAAAAAATTAGCTTCTGATTTAGCTTCTGAAATTAGATCAGTATTGTTAGCCTTCAGTAGTGAATAATCATTCTATAGCTGCAGAATTTTTATTGTATTCTTGCTTTCTGATTTTTGAGCACTTCAAGTATCTTCTTGTATTTAAGAGTTCTATAAGTTGATGCATAAGTGTTAGAGTACATTACACAAAGCTTCCTGATGTCCCTTCTCTAAAAATGATCAAAACACTGACAGCTCTTTTAGAGGGATAGGTCATTCTACAGTGGCAGAAGTGTTTGCCTATAATTTGGCTCAAGTGAGTAAGTCTATGCTAGCTTTTGTACCAGTAGGTATTCACATTGAATTGCTCAACTCATTTTGAACAAAAACGTTGCATATTTTAAAGTAAGATTATGACATAGAATTTAGTGACATTACACCTGTGAGTACTTGATCCCACATGGAAGATCTGTAAAACTAAGATGCCATGTTTCTAATAAATTATTTTCAATCTTGCTTACTGTACAGAATTATTTTCCTCAAGACGACTATGACATTTTTTTAATCTTTGTATTAACAAAAAAAATACTTCCTGAAAATGTTGTAAAGCCTTAAAGGTGATTTTGAAGCGACTTTGTTTTTGTAATCACTTGGAGTACTTTCAGGATCTGCCTTCAGGAGAGATGATTTTCAAGAAATAGTATAGATTATATAGAGCTTCTGTTATAGAAAAGCCTCCACTCAGAAGGGATATTTTAGCACAAAGTTAACTTATATTTGAGAAATAATCCTCCTGTGGAGTGTGGAGAAACAGAAGATACAGTAAATTGCTGCTATGTATCTCACTTTGGTACTTAACTCTTTGCAAAAGTGTATGTAAATACAGAATTTTTTCTCCCATCAGTACAAAAACTTACACTGGTGTCAGACTGCAGTACAGCTGGTGGACAGGGGGACATGTTGGCAATTTAGTTAAAAAAAAGTTGAATCACTTTAAAGAACCATTTTATTAATTCTTATTACCCCTGTCTAAATATTTATGTATTAATTGGTTATCTGGAGTTCCCTTATAGTTAGTGCACAGAATAGATACTTCTGGGACGTAATGTGTCATCCCATGCCCTCTGTCTAAATAAGTAATATATCTTGGACTTTAGAAGTGTCATAGTCTATTAATGCAGGTGTAAATGTCTGCACTGCAGGCTTTTAAAATCAGGTGAGATTAGCCTGTAGTTCTGAATAGGGATGTATTGTACAGTGCTGTGCCCTTTAGGTCTGTGTTGAGTCTTGTGGTGGCTGAACCAGTGTTGCCAGGTGCAGTGAGGCATGTGCTACAGTAATGGTGGCACAAAATACTATTCTCATTAGCTGCACTGGGATGCTTTTTTATTTTTTATTTTTACCACCATTTTTTGTTATCCTCAGTGAATAAGAAGTGTTTAGTTTGCCCAATTAGATGATTAAATCTTTTTTGATATGCAAATATCTGTGTTTGGTACCTTAAAGCATAGCTTTTAGCTGAGCCATAAGGACTATATATATAGTGTTCTGTGACTTTTGTATGTGATATTTTTACACGGTTATTTTAATAGCTCAAGAAAAAACAGAAGTTAATGCTTCCCTTCGTGCATTTTCAAGTCTCTCATTAATTAGAAAAACTAATTACTTTTTCCGTTACAGTAATGGTGATATTTTTGAATCAAAGGGCATTGCATTTAACACAATTATAATTATGTGAATCAAGACCAGAGAGGTTAAAGATTAGCTTCACATGGTTGCTATGGATTCTATTGCATTTAAAATGTCTGTTGGCTGTGGGAACTTTTTTTATGTTAAGGGGGTAAATATTAAAAGCAGTGTGTTTTATCATTATGCATTTTCATAGTTTAATCATCTTAGACCTCGCCAAGATCTCACTGAGCTTGGTGCAGTTTTCTTTGAGAATCAGTCACTCCTTTGAACCTAGATGCATGGACACAAATATCCACAGTTGCTACTATGAAATTGGATCGTCGGTACTCGGTTGGTTTTTTTCTGTTTGCAGCTAGGTTAGCTGACAAAACTGGAGCGCCGTTGTTGTTAATATAAGAAGAAGGTAGCATCATTTCTCTTTCCCAAACACTGCAGGAGTATTTTTTCTCGTGATAATAAAGGCTAATATTCATAGCCCATAACTTAGTATGAGGGACTAGATGAGATCTTGCCTCCCTCTGTCAGGATAGACCAGGGAAATGAGGGCAGCATTTGAATGGCCTCCTTCCTTTTCAAAGTGGGAAGATTCTGGAAGGAGAATGTTTCCTGGCTTGGAATTCAAACACGATGATATGACTGTGTCCATACTGGCATGTAGTAGGGTACTTCAGGATTAGACCTGTTTGTGGAGTAAAGCAGTTGGTGCTGAGGACCCAGCATGCACAGTGTTTTGGGGAGGTGTGCTTTGGGCTACCACTGCTGTGGCCCCTTGGACTGAATTGGCGTCATCAGGAGATGAAGCATGTCTGGTTTAAGTACCTCCCAAGTAAGTTCAGGTCGTGCATTCTGAGCCCTCTCCCTCGGCTGAACTGAATGCGGTAAGCAGGGCACTTAGGAGATTCTCCTCAAACCACAATCCCATCTGAACTAAAATGGTAGGACAGATGCACTATGTATATCCAGACAAGGGAGAAGTTTTGAAACTCTCCATTCCTAGCAGAAATTTTATGGCAGAAAGATTGCTGCTGAACTGCTTCCAAGGTTTCTTTTAAAATTTTCTGTATTTAAGCAGCTGTGCTTTAGGCTGAGCTGGATGGAAGCAAGTTAAATGGCCTAGTGGGAAAAGCAGCACAGAACTGCAGTCTGGAGCAACAAACAAGGGAAAACCTGTGTCAAATGAGATCACAGAAGTGACAGCTTTATTCCTGAGATGCTTTAGTGTACAACAGACCTTAAAAAGTGGACAAAGAAGAGATAAGGACAGACAAATATATCAGTTATAGACTCAGTCAGTAGCTACAAGGATGTGCAGTGTGACTTAATCAGTGCTTGAACTCTCTGGAGCTGAAATTTACCGAAGGAATGGGTGGGGTGCTTGCGTGGAAAAGCACTGGTTGTTCTGAGATTTGGGGGTTGAGCGGGGTTGGGTTTTTGGGGTTGGGGATTTTTTTTGTTTGTTTGTTTTGATTGTTCTGTTTGGGTTTTTTTAAGGGTTGAAATCTATTTAAAAAACAAGAATGATCTCAACTGAGCCCTTTTTTTTCCTGAGTAAAACAAGAACTATGTCACCTCCCATCCAAAGTGCTGCAGGTATAGGAGCTTCTCGGTAAGTTGGATTGGTCAGCCACTGAACACTCAGCAGCATTTTCAATCTCTCTCGATGACCTTCTCGGGTTTTTTATTTGCTTGGGTGACTGTTCTGGGTGAAAACTTTCAGTACCCCATTGCAAAAGGTTGCAGAGCTTGCCTAATGACTGCTGATTTCTTAGAGTTGCCTTTTGCTATTGTTCCTTCACTGTTTTTCAGGGGACAGAGTATGTAAATGGAAAGGCATTGCTTCTTCCTCTTTTCCTGCCTTTCTGTGAACCGAAGTACTGTAACATGTGAATTACACCAGTCTGAGTTCTCATTGGTATGGACAGACAGGCTGGAAAAGGGCCTCATGGTCTTCTGGCCCACGGCTGATTATTGATCAGTCAAGGCTAGTTAGTCATAGAAGTGGTACCGCTCACCACTAAGTTGCAACTTATTTGGAATGATAAAAATATGTCAGCATTTTAGCACCAAGAAACTACACAATTGTAATAAGGGTGTTTGCTGTGTAAATTCAGGTGTGTCATATCCAGCTGTGATAACAGTTGCAGGAAAAAGCTTGACGCTCTGGTGCCTGGTTTATAAACTGTGCAGTTCACTCGATATGATATAAATGTTGATTAATTAGGAGGAAAAAGTAGTAGGTATTAATGACTCTAGAAACAGAAATGCAGTCCATCTATATATTAATTGACCTTTTTATTAATTAATTGACATATTTTGTATTTGTCTGGCATGCTGCTTTAGGACTCCATTAAGTGAAAGCTCGTGTGTGTATATATATATAAAAAATAAAAGTCTATAGTCTTTACTGGGTAAGGTACAGGACTGGAGATTCAAAAATAAGGGCACTTCTTTGCCATGGACTCCTATGTGGCTTTACTTTCTGAAAGAATCCATTCTGTTTAAGTCAGTAGCAGTGGATCTCACTTAACTGCAGCATTCTTAAAAGTTGGATACCTGACCTAAACTGCCCCTCAGGGTCCTCTTTATAATCAACAGGGAGAGGCTGGTGCATGCGGAGAGTAATGAATCATACTCCTAAGACAGAATTGTGTTTGATTGTGGAGGCCTCCGCAACCACCTTAGACCAGACAACTTTTAAATCACTGCAGTTAGGAGAGATGAATGTTTCCCACAGTCTTTCTGTGGACTTTTAAATGGCTTGAAATCAGGTACGTGCACTCTCTCAGTTTTTTCGCGTTTCTATACATGGGAAGATAAACTTTTTATCACAGGAATGCAGTGAAAGTAACTTAAAAAATAAATACAAGTTGTTCAGATAGGCTTGGCTTTGGCTCATGAAGAAAATATTAAATCAGAAAATGGGGGAAACAGCAAGCCTTGTTCATGTACTGTTTACTTGCTGAAGTACTGTAATGTATGTCAGAGCACAAGAAAGAAAGAAAACAAAGCTGGGTAGGGCTAATAACACAGAACCAAGCTGCCAGGTGCCTTTTTACGTAGCATGCCTGAGGCATACATGAGGATCTCAGAATGTCTAACCAAGCTTTGTTGTTTTGTTTTTTTCCCTCTCAGTTCGGTATCAGTTTTCAGCACCAGGCTATGTTCCCAGGAGCTTGCATTTGAAAATGTAATATTTTTACTCACATGCCCCTTTTCAGGTGCAAAATGAATTAAAGTCTCTATTAAGCTTATGCACTAGAAGAGTAGCTCTAGTAGGAAATCTGCAGATGATCCAAAAGAAGTTTTTCACTTAGTGGTTAACTGCTTGTTGCTCACTTTGTGATAGCTTTTCACAAATTCATACTCATTAAATAAAGCCTGGTTCTTAGTGCTGGTTTTTCCATCTTCTCTTCAAGTCAGTTATTCCATTATGAAGAACAAATGCTACCTAATGCACAGTTCTGAAAAGAGTGGCTTAATTAGAAAGGAGGGACCGTGATTACACTGTTTCTTAACTTGCTTAGTAATGATAGTGTTCCATATAGCACTGAATTTGATGTTTTTGTTCATCAATTTTTTAAGAGCTCGGTCCTTTTTCTGATTCTTGTCGTACTGTTCTTAGTTGTTTTAAGCTGAAGAGAAGAAATATGTAGCTTGAAACCCTTAGGAAATAATGGTGCTCAGGGGCATCTTTCATAATTTTAAAGTGTCCTTGTAGTCTATATTTTATATTTAATTTTATTATTTTTTCCTGGGATTATTATTAAAAATATTAGCTCAGCTTCCTAAAATCTACTTTAAGGCAACGGTTAGCTATGTAATGGGCAGGCACAGAAAATCTGTTTGGAAACATTTTCTTTCCATGTAGGTTAGCTCTGTAATAGCAGTGTGTTACGCACAGTACAGTTTATTCACTTGAGCTGGATGTCCATGCGTGTGTGCAGGGGTAATAGGAAAGTGAAACAAGTTCACCTGGTACAATTCCAACAGCAAATGAAAATGCAGTATGGGCCTGATTCAGAAGAGAATACTTGAGGGTTTTGATGTTGTTAAACAAAATGAGAGAATTTTAATTTAATTAGATTAACATCCCATGTAAACGGTGTTTGTGTGATGGGACATACCAAAATGTAATACAGATGTCCAGAAACTTACTGGTTCTAGCTGGAAGAGAAGGAACAACTCTATCAAAGCATATAATAGACTTGTAATGCATAGAAGGAAGGCTGGGGTTGAATACTTTTCTTGTATGTGGATAGATAAGACATGAATACTACAACTATTTTTCTGCAAATCTGTAGTTGTATTTTACATCAAATCTATAGTCCATAAAGATTATGTGTGTGTGGGGGGAATATTTTTGCTTAATAACAGTGGGGATCTAAAGTAAAATAGATTTTCTTGGGGGGTGGTAGAGTGGGGTGGAAATCTGCTGGGCTTTTAAAATAGAATCGAAAATTAGTATTTTGCAGTGGAGAAAATGGAAGCGCAACACAGATTGGACCATAAGGCACCACTCAGGAAAAATTCAGTGAAAACAGGGAGTTTGAAAACTCTTCTGGATTTCATCATCATTTTTTTTCCCGTGTGAGATGGGAAATAAAATAGATAGATTATTAGCTTACAGGCTGATAATAAAACATCCAAAGCAGATGGTAAGAATGATAAAGAAAAAGAGAAGGTTTATGCGTAGCTCATTAGCCACAGTTTGTAATTTGTTTGCAGATTTTTATGAGAAACTCTGCAACAAATAAAAGTCCAAGTTAAAAAATCAGACAGAATTTAAGGAGGCTAAAATCAGCCTAATTAAGGCAAATATAGAATACACAGTAGACTCAGAAAACATTTTTTTTTTACAGTAAAAGTAAATGTTTATCAGTTTCTTGCAAGCCTCACAGGTAGTGAGAAGATTTTAGTTGCTTAGTCTTTAACATATAAACAGAACCTAATGGTTCTCTTAGAAAGTTATCATAACAGGACTAAATGTGTGAATTTAAGGGAAAGTGATTTTATTTTACAGTATTTCCAAATAGATTTCTTTTCCCCATTCTTATTCATTCTTTCATTGATATAATTTCCTAACGCTCACAAGCGTTTGAACATATATGCCCAAGTGGCCTGCCTGGGACTCAGTTGTGTGTGACAGGGAGAGGAAGAGACGCTGGTGGCTAAGTCCTTGTGTCTCTGGCTCTTCTGGGCTGGCAGCGCCGGCCACCTACCAGTGCTTGGGAGGCAGTAGCTGATACAGCATGGTGCTTTGCTTCAGGATTTTGCTTTCTTCCATCTCCCTACATCTTACGTTTCTTATTTGCAGTATGTGTCTTTTTTGCTTGTTGGAAAAGGAATAGTGTCTGTGATGTGCTCTGCTAGGTTTGGCCATCCTTCTGTTAGGATGCTGAGTCTTCTGCTGGCAATCATCAGTGCTGTGCTCTGGCCAGAGTGCAGACTTTTTGGTCTTAACATAAACATTCCTCAGCTGTACTGCTGGATAGGCAGTTCTTCATTATCAATACAGGTTTTTCTTTTAACCCTGGTTCTGTTATTTCTTGAGGTGCTTTTGTACATTTGTTTCCATTCATATTTCATTCATCATAATATTTTTCTTACAGTTCTCTATGATTTGCATGCAGCAGTGTTTGTGGTGAGGTGATGTATGCAAGTTGCTATGTTTGCAATATAAGAAAAAAACAAGAGCAATGCTGAGAAGAAATGCAATGAGCAATGGGACCAGTCTATTCCTTTTAGGCCATGTGAATCAGGTGAGCAAGATGAGAAACTAAAGGCAAAAAGTCATTGTGTGAGAGATATTGGTTCTGCAGGAATTATGCAGTGGTCCTGACTCTTTGTACTTGCTTTTCCTTGGATTCAGTGATGATGTCTCAGTCAATTTGTAGATACATACAAAATACAATAAAAGCCTAAGACTTTTCCCCAAGAAAAGGAGTTTTGTTGTGTATTCTTTGCTCAGCATAAATTTATCACTGGGAAGTTAACACAACCTTGTGCCCTGCAAGAATTCTCTTCCAAGGCAAGCCTTTTCATTTCTCTGCCAGAAGACTCTTGTACTCATCTGCCATCTGAGTAGTATCACAGTGTTATTTGTCAAGGCTTCCCTTTTATGATGAACACGTGTCCTGTTGAACAATGTTTTTTTGCATTGGCTCTGTTTATCAGTTGCATCATTTAGGAATTATTTCACAGAAGTTGCTGTAGCCACTTAAATACTTAGGTGTAAATGCAAAGGCCAAATCAAACACCGTAGGAGTTCCCCTCCAGCTGGGGGATTTACCTGCAGCTTACTTGGGAGCTGTGCAAACAGCTCCTTTGTCAGTTCACCTGGTAAATAGAGAAGCCTTGAAGGAAAGGTAAGTACTGTGCTGAGGCTGACAACTTTCCAGTGGCGGGTGCTGGGTATTCTTCACCTAAATCAGAGGTGAAGTGTGCTGTCAGGAACCCATCAGGAGCTGGAAGCTGCTGCCCTTCAAAATAAATGAGGTGTTACCTGTGTTGTAATTGGTGATATCTTGTGTTTGGAGGATTCAGATTTTGATTTGGAGGACAGGGCCCAACTCTTGCTTGCCTTTCTTGGGGTGCTGTGCCTCCCCCCCAGCTCTGGGTGCCTACCCAGCTGTCTGCATCAGCTCCACAGTGTGCAGTACCAAATCTGCTCTAGATCTCTTCCTGGAATCTGTGTTGTGGGGCCTCATGCCATAGTGCAACGAATAAAAGAAGCACCTGAAGTGACACTGCAAGTTTTTTGAACGTAGCTCTGATTATTTGTTCCCTCTCAGCTGAAATCATTCACTGTGTTTGAGCTCAATGAACTTCTACTTTAGGAATGACCAAAACTGTATTTTGCTGAATGCTTCATGAAAACCCTTGCCCCATATAATTATACTTGGTACATCTGCTAGAGAGTAGGGGTTCTTTCTGCTGTATTCAAATGGGAAGGAAAGGTTTGCATCTCAATTTAAAGGCAGAATTCTGCTTTTATTCTTACCAGAGTAGTGTTGTACTTCCATCTCTCTCCATGCCAGTAAGTTAAAATATCAAAGTCTTTACAGTGGTGCCAGAAACGAAGGTCTTGTGATAAGCTATCCAGTGTTGTCTTAATTTAGAAGGAAATACTGGGACAGGATGTGTAACAATATGCACATTATATGGAACAAGGTTAATTTATGTATTTGAAAGGAATAAGAGGGTGACGAGTGTACTCCTGGGTTACATCTCCAGAGCCTCTATTTACTCTGAGTCAAAACTAAGCAGTTAAAAAGATTAATTTGAATTGACCACTGGATTGACATGGAAAAAAACACATTCTGGTAAAATAGGAATGTGTTGGAACTGCTGTCTCAATTGGATTTGTTTGAAGCTCTCAAACTCATAAGCAATTTTATAAATGTAAGGTAAAAAGTATGCATCTATCACACAGAACACTTTAAACTGGAAATAATAACCAAAATCTTCAATTCCCCTGAAAGCCAGGAAAATTGTAGGTAGAATTAAACAGCCAAATAATTCAGTACATTTTTTTTTCTTTTAATTAAGACAATGCTATATTCCTCTTGTTATTTTCCTGTTGATAGTGCCATAGTAACACAGTTGTTAGGCAGGAGTGCATAAATTCCCATCTTTGTGGTAAGGGGGACGTTACAGGAGCATTGAAATGGGGTGGTGCAGGTGAAAGTGCGGGAGGTTGCACTTGTTCCCCTTCTGCCATAATACTTACTGACTTTTCCTGGTGGATACCTGTTGTCATAGCAGCTGGCATTAGGCATAATCCACAGAATGGGTTTGTAATAGCATAGCACAATATGTCACACTTTGCCTGTGACCTGAGTGCCAAACTGAGAAGTGATTCAGGTCACCCAAGAGAAGGCATCAAGGTTTGTGTTCCCATTGTCTTGCTGGCTTGCTTCTTGACCAGAGCTCAGCTTCCAGGTGCGGTGCGGTGACCTGTATTGTGATAGAATGTACCCAGGCTGGAGGTTAATGTTGGTTATTCTTCATTAGTGATTTCAGTGCTGATAGTGGGCAATCACTGTAGCTGTAATGTGCAGTAAATGCCATGAATGTTCCTAGAAGAGCTGCCACAATATGTAATCCTTCTGAACAGGGCTGAAATCATGTGTGTGGTGGCACTTGCAAGGCATTCAGAGTATGTCTTGTTTGTTATTCTGCTGTGTACTGTGGAGAAAATCCCTCTCAGATGCCTTCAGTGAGCCTCTGCATATTCTGTCGATAGAGAATGTGCTTAGAAAACTGTATCTGATAGAGCATGATTATAATTCTCTTTCAGCTGTCACCTGATAAACCTTTTTATATGTGCCAGCAAAAACACAGGTTATATAGTACTGTACATATTTACTGTTAATATTTTTAGCTGCTTCATTGTTTCTTAAAAGCAGATCAGTGTACAAGATTTGCATTATTTTGGATGAGAGGCTTAGCAATATAAAAAATTCAAATATTGATATAATCCTTGATAAGATCTGTGAGGAGTGGTAATTCTCTCTAATGCTGTCTTAATTTTGCAGGAGAGAAAATACAACTTGCTCTTAATGAAACTTATCAACAGTCTGCAAACTAGTTGTTTAATCAACATGACACAAAATCACCTTCACAATTACCTTTGATTATAAGAGGTATCATTGTTCACGAGTGATGTTGTATTTTTTTCCTTGAAAACACTTTTAAATGTTGAGTACTACAGGATTTGTATCACATACCTTAAGTTCAGTGACATATACAAAGTCAAATCACTAGACTGTTGCTGTAATGGTATGCTTCTTAAATGAGTGCATTGTTCTGCAGCGATTAAAATCAGTCTTCTGAAATTATCCCCTTTATAAGCTGCTGTAATGGTTTCTTCTTTGTTGTTCATCACACCTATAAATATCTTCCCATTTCTAATTGCCAGGAGGTTTAGGTTCTGTGACGACTTTCTCTCTCTTTTTTTTATTTTCTTCGGGGTTTTTTTCCTGAAGATATATTAAGCCTCCAGCTCTTGAAGTTGGCTTCAATTTACACTTTGGTTCCTGAAACTGTTTGATAAATCATTCTCCGCAGATGTTGTCTGCTTTAATTGCTTAATTTTCCAACTAATGGATCAAAACTTGAATGGTTTTCTAACCCAAGGGGGGAGAAAACCCCATACACACAGGATAACTAAAGTCAGCTTGTGGAAGGATTGAGAGTGCTCACCTTTTCTTTCTAATCAGTTTCTGCAGTTCACTCAGGGCTGAGGCCTTGAGAGCTGTTTAGAAAGGCAAAATGTGAGCAGTGAAAACTGGGGGCAGGAAACACTCCAGTAGAAGATGGGTGGTTCTAAACGAGGGGGAAAGTGACCTAACTGAAACTGAGATGCCAATGCATATGTGGGCAATCAGGTGGCCACCTACAGAAGAGCCTGCAGGATCACAGGGACACAGCTCTCATTCTGCTTTAAGGGGGCATGTTTGCCAGTTCAAGATGTAGAGGTGCCACAGGAGCCTGACAAGGCAGGAGAAAGCTCTGCTTTTCTAAACACAGCTGGACCTTCATAGACCCCAAGGCAAGATGTGAGCTAGAAACACAGACATTGGCCTTTGAGGGTGTTTTGACAGTGAGGGCTTTGCTGTGAATTCCTTGCAGTGAGGCAGTGAGACTGTCTCCCTCCTCACTTTGTTTTTCTTGGTCTTTGTCTAGTGAGAGCGAACACGCATGCTGCTGTGCTCAGACCTACTGGGATTCAGGCAAGAATACAGCCTGCTGGCTCAGACATTAGGAGATGATTTTCCTCTGCAGTGTAGGTATGAAAAAGCCAGTGTGGGTAAAGTTTTTGGAAAAAAATCAAGTATTTCAAAGCCATCAGGCATGTGAAACCAAAGTGAGCTCTCAACTTGAAATCCCAAATAACGCTTTCTGAAATCCACTGGAAGAAAAATTGGAAAAGAAAGTTGGGGGAGGGGGATTTCTAAATGGAGTGGTTTGTTCCTGGTGGTGGCCCTATTATGCAGCTGCAGTAACCTCAGGGGGTTAAAACCAGCCTTCTCTGACTAATTAGGCTGTAAATCTTGTCTGTAATCTCTGTGGGTTAGACAGGCTGTGCTCTTAATTCTGGCTCCTAAATTAGATGCCTGAAGTCAGAAAACATGAGAACTTCATGAGCACAACTGAAGTCCTCTCACAGTACCCTGTATAAGTAGAGATCTTCCAAGAGACCCTTGGATGACTCATAATGTTTGCTGCTTTCTTTCCTGGCTTTATTTGGTGTTTTGTTAAAAATACAAGGCTACATGTCCTGTTAGCTGTAATTTCCAGGCAAGGAAATGCTCATTTAGCCTGAGTTATGTTAAAACTTGTTGTCTTATATTTTATTTGGGTTTCTGGGTATTATTTATTATCAATTTATTTTGCTTTGTCTTTCTTTTTTTTTTTCATACTATATGGGCCTAAGTTAAATTAGATATTAAAAATTCACTTCAGTAGTTTAGCAGATGCTTGCTTATTTGCTTGCTCACTGGAAGGGAAACGTGGTTGCAAAGAACCAGGGATGCCTTTTTAAACGAATAGGGAAAGGATCAGCTTTTGAAAGCCTTTGCTACAGGGAGCCAATCTTTTTTGAGGGAAGAAGAGCATATGTTTTTGTAGGTATGTTTTCTGCAAAGGCAGAAAAAGCTTGCCACGATAGCATGGTGAAGAATATCCAGGCATCTGTATTTTTTCTCAATTTTTTACGTTTTTTTCCCAAGAGTTCAAATGTTTTTAATTATTAGGCAAAACTTCTGTCAAAAACACATCTTTAAACCAAACCCATAGTATCCTACTAGTGTGCAAGGTATTGCTTAATTCTTTCTGGTAGTCTTTGATCAAGTGACTGCCAGTTAAAAATATTTTCTAAGGTAACCAAACCTGAAACAAACCTCTGACAGCTTTTACAGCTCATGGCTTACAGGAGAACTGAAGTCTTTCACATTGCCATCTGCTTTCCACTTGTCAAGTCTCATTGGAAACCATCTATTCATACATACTTGCTTGCAGCTATTTAGAAGAGATTTGCATTTATCAGTGTAATCTAATTAGGTCCTTTTAGTATGGTTGAAAATTTAAATGTTTGTGGAAATGGGGATTAAGAATGATCTTTTTTTTATTCTAACACACCGTAATAGATGCAATCTCTTAACTACAACATTCCAAGTCATGTGTACTTGATCTTCTGAAGCAGCAATTGATGTAATTGCTGTTCTTGTCCTATCTCTTGATTTGAACTCCTAAATAGTTCTTTGCTAGTACTTTTTTGTACTTGTTTTTTCTTTCTTTTCTGGTCAGAATTTTTCCATGAACAATTCATTTTATTGACTTCATGGATTACATAAAGTATTCCCCTGATGATTTCTGCAAACAATATTTAGCTTCTAATTATTTCATGAACAGTTCAGTGATTTCAATAACATTTTTTCCCATGTGCTGCCAGATAGCATGCCAGTATGCCAAAGGGCTTATAATGTTAATTCTTCGCTTGAGCTAAGGCTAGCAAAGTGCAAGCTGTATTATGATACTGCAGCCTTTGCAGCAAGGCTGGAAGGAGCAGACTTATAGTACCTAAAATGAACTATTTTCCTAAAATCTGTAGTTTTGACATTTATACTGTGTAAATAATAAAAAAAACCACAACATTTTTTTAAACAAATACTCTTCCAAGTTTGCATTCATAGCCAGGACATGATCCATAGGAAATCAGGTTAAAAAGGCCAGTTATTAAATTTAATTAAGAAAACACAAGAGCAGAAACTGAGGATGTAAACAAGACAACTGCTGTAGTGTATTAACTCTACTGTCCTCTTAATTCATGTTCTGTTGAACCTTTGCATAATTTCAGTTCAGTGTTGCCATTTTTAACAAAAAAAAAAGAGAGCTTTCCAATTGCCTTGAACAGATTAAAGAAAAAAGTATTTTTCCCTAATTACTAAAATTCCATTAATATCCATAACCCATTAAGAAAGTACTTCTAACAGATACATCCCTGTGACAAAAACTACGGAGAACAATACAAAAAAGAAATGGATACCTCAGAAATACAGTATATGCTTTATCTTCTGAGTATGCTTGCAGTTATGTTGGATCAGTCACAAAATACTTTTTCGTGGTTTTAAAACAAAAGCTTCTAACAATTACAGTGTTGAATCACTGAAATGAGAAGAGCAATAGAAAAAATACCAGCTCTGTTTATAAGCACTTTTAACCTGTTTTTGTTTTTTTGCAGCGGTTACCCCCAATACTTTTTTTAGTATAAATACCAAAAAGTATTTGTTGGGATTCATAGAGGAAGGGTGATGGAACAGACAAGTATGATTTTTACAAAATTTACTGATTTGATGAAGTTTGTGTTTCTCAGGAGACCTGAATGTAATTTTTAACGCTGTTTATTTACGATGCTGTTTTTTTTTCTCAGTGTAACAAAGATTATACAGAAATTTAAACAAGTCATGATTCCCCTAGGAAGAGGTGGGGTTTTTCATTTGTTTGGGATTAGCGTGTTTTTGTTTTGGTTTGGTTTTGTGGTTTCTTTATGTTTTTATTATGCTAAACACACTTTTCATGTAAAAGCAAGAAATAAATACAGTCGTCTTTTTCCTGGGTACTCTGTAGGGTTTGTAACTGCTGCCTGAAATTGGTTCCTGAGAATCTGACTAGTGTTTTCAAGTTTGGATCCTATTAGATAAGCCTAATGAATAGTGTTTGGATATTTTCATTGACAGATACAGCAACACAGCAAGATGGTAATTCTGCAATTCCATGTGAAGGATGTCTTTGTTGTCAACCAAAAGCAGAAGTGGTGTCATGGCCTGCATTTGAAAGGTTTAAGTCTTACTCTTGTCAGTCTGTATCACTTGAGTGATTAAAATACTGAGAACTCTTGAAGAGGTCGTTGCTGTCATTGCTGTGTTTGTTGAAAAAGAAGCCATGTTTAGAATTTATCTTTACTTCTAAAGGTTTGCAATACTTTCCAAATAAATCTATACAATTTTATTTTCTGCATGAGTATTGCTCTACCTATGTGACTAGATAGTTAAAAATAAAAGAATATAAAAAAGAAGATTATTAGTAATGCAGCTTCAGCTCCACTGAGATTGGATTCATCAGAGTATGCTCTTTGTACATAGATAATGCTATAGACCAAAATAACTGTTCTCTTTGCGAGGAAATTAAATGATTCAAGGACTGGATGAGTAAGGGCTAAAGATATAATATTTCTTAAAGAATATACCTTTCACAGTTTTGTTATTTTTTAAAATATATGATTAAAACAGGTGTTATGCAGAGCTTGGAGATGATTTTGTTCCTAGTCTCAGTATTTACTTTTTTTTGGTGTCAATAGCTATCAGTAAGAATATTTATAGGTGAATTTTCGTAATTTTGAAACAATTGGAATGAAAGAAATATTTACCATCAGTTTATTGAAATCTCATTCCCCTTTAGTGTTTGCAATTGATGAACTCTCATTTATAAAAAGAATTTATAATTCTTTATTTCTAAGGACCTGATTTTTACCTTTTTTTACCACTACTTTTCATCTTGTTTCCTTGTAACAGCAAAGATTTCCAGTTCCTCCAATGTATTCCTTAGAATAGTAAGGATGACATCTAAGTCTGTATCATAGCAGATTTAAGTAGCCCTCCTCTTAGGCTGTGGTAATTAATAAAAATACTTAATAGGAGAAATTCAGGAACTCTTCTGGTAAGCTTCTATACCTGTGTGACAGTTTCTAATCAAGCAAAAATTTTTTCCCGTGTATCATTTTATCGTGTTTTTACATTCTTGTGTTACATCTCATCTTTCCAGATTTAACAGAAACCTTGCAAGTGTCTGGGTAAACAAATCTTGCAAGTCTTGTTTTTTTAGTGAAGAAAATTGTTAGATGAATCTAACGTGAGTAGATTTTAGAGAGTAATATTATATTTATCTCTAGAACTATATTTTTTTCCTTAAAAACATGTATTTAAGTCTTCCCTAAAGTTGGCTTAGATCAATGATATTTTTCCCCTTTCCAATGTAGTTTCAGAAAGCCTAATGTATCACACAGATGTGTTTTAACTACTGATGTGCAGAATTCCGATCCATATGTTCAACACACATGAGGTGCTCTTCTGAATTGTTCCCTTAGCAGCTGAAGTTGTAGTTTCTCTGGCAGTTCTTGCCTTAACCTGTTAGAACTATTGATAAAAATATTGAAAAAATAAAGGCAGGAGTCAACTGAAAGTGCTGCAGCAGTGAGTGCACTCAGTGTGCAATTCCACCACGAAGCCTGACAGCTCACAAAATGCAATTTTAATTGTCTTGTTAAAAAAGGAAGAAGGAAAGAAGGAAGGAAGACCTTCCTCAGTCTAAGGGAATCGAAAGCCACGTGTCTGACTTGCTTGGAAATTCTAGGTAGTATCAGCTTCTTGTGGGGAAAGGGCACTTCTAGAGCGATGCATCAGTGAGAAAAGATGTGCAAAGTCATGTCCCAGAGAGCACGTGGCTGGTAAAAGAAGAGGAGATGCTATGTAAGACTTTCATCTGGAAAGCATGTGTGAAAGAGCAGGGAAAGCAGTCTTGGCTTGCAGAGTACATTCTCTTGGTACATCTACCAAGAAACCTCGGAAGTCAGCTTGGAAATAGTTGCTGGAATCCAATGCTCTGTCCTAGTACCTTTCTACTGACTTCTGTGGTAACTGGAGTTTAACTTGAATATACTGATCACTGCATAGTATTTTGGAGTAGCAGAAGCTTTTCAGGGAGGTTTCTGGGCTCAGGATCAAAATGCTTGGAGGCGCTTGTGCCAATCTTTCGGGGTGCTGCCATATGGCAGTGCCTAGCGTGGTGTAGGTTCCTTCCATCTAGTATTCATGGATTTCAGATCTGCCTTTTGAGATTTCAGATTATTTTTCCAGTCTGGCTATGAGAGTTTGTTCTGCAAATGGGGCATCTAATTTTCTTTGGGTTTTACGTATTTGATACCATATGCATTAAATCACTGAGCGTGTTTGAATGTTGTTCAAAGCCTAAAATGATTTCTTAGACCATACAGTTAGGAAAAAAAAAAAATTTTTTTTCAAAATAGGATACTGTTTGGAAATTAGTGGAAGAGGTCATGGGGTCTTAACTGAACACATAGAAATAGCTAACTGAGCAGATGAGATCCTTGAACACTAGAAATAGTGTGTGGAAACAGTAAGGTGGTATTATTTTTGTGCAAGTGTTTATGATGCTGTGGGTGAAATGTGCTGTTCTATTTTCAAATACATAGTTTGAAAAGTCCTGCCAGAATGAGTCAACACTTGGAAAGCTGAAGGTATGAAATTCACCCAAAGTGAATACTGGAATTAATTAAATCACTGCCTACATATACCCTCCCCATACACAGGGAGGCTTTCTGATAAGAGGCTTGTTAGACAATGCAGTATGGTGATCTGGAATTCCAGAAGCCAAATCCAGGCAAACAGACCAGTAACACACACCTTTTTATCAATGAAAGTAATAACACTTGTGGCTTACTGAGGGAATGTGGTTGGTTCTCCATCACTTGTAATCTTTCAGTCAAGCATGGATTTCTCTCTAGGGAGAGACTTTTTTCAACAGCAAGTTGTAGGTGTGATGCACAAATGAGCAGTGAAATTGACTGGCCTTAGACAGGAGGTGAGACTAAATGCTTACAATGGTCTCTTTTGGAGACCATATAAACATTTAATTTATAAAATTCAAACTTGTTTGGACAGGGAGAACTTTTATTGGCTTGTATGACCTTTTGCAGCATTGTTTTTCCACAGAAAGAAGAAAATCTTTATTGGATCTATAATGAATGTTCACTTCTTTAGGAACATAATTCCCCTCTACTGTATTTGCAGGTGTTTTATTTTCCCTCCTGCAGTTCTAGCTTCATTTTATATTTATTACTTAGCTTCATCCCAAAGTTTCCTGCTGTAAATATTTCTCTTAGCAGTTCTTGGAAATTAGTTTATTATGAAATGGTCTTTCTTCCTTCTCTGCATCAAGACAACACCTAAAGCTTGGGTGTATTTCTGAGGGTTAGATCATATTTTTTTTTCTTACATCAGTATTTCAGCCTTTGGATGATTAGAAGCCCTTCTTCCAAATGATTTTAACAGTAGAAAGGAGTAGGCTCAAACCAGGAGGAATCCCTCTTTATAGCAGTGCACCTACACATCATTTGGTCAAGCAGCCACATAGACATGCTCCTCACAAACAAGCACCATGCCACTGTATGAAACAAAGGCAACTTACTTCAGAGAAGAATTACAAATATATGTATTTGGAGGAGATTGTAGATATTTTTAGCAGATATTTTCTTGTGTGTGTGGATTTTTTCAATGTTGTCAGCTATATGTCACTTACTACACTTAGTATGGTGTAGTATCTAACAGAGCCAATGACATCCTTGAATATTAGAAACAGTGTGTAGAAACAGCAAGGTGGTACCTTACCTGCTGGCACGAACAACTAGTTGTCAAATGTCTCATTTTTCTTTACTAGTAATCTCAGTCCTGTGTTGACTTCAGTAAGCAACATAATGCCATGGTGACTTGCACTTTGGCAAGTTCATTCTACTCTCAAGTAAGTACTGTGTTGGACATGACTACCTTTCTGAATTCTGTTGTCAACATCTACAGCTTCAGAAATTTTTTTTCTAACAGTACAGTAGCCCTAGCTAAGGTAAAATGGTCACATACTATCCCTATCAGGGCTGAAGTGTTTCTCAGATGGCTGAAGTATCATTTCCCTTGTACCACCCTGCTGCAGTCCTGCTGAAAAGGAATTACCTGTGTGTAGCTATGGAACCTCCTAAAGTATCACTGGGAAAACTATGGAGAAGATAAAATCTCTCAACAGCTGTATTTCTGTATCATCAACAGCTGAATGACAAGTCATCATCCAGTTTTAAAAGCGAAACAGCTTCCTGGCTCAGTTTAGTCACTGGTGATAAAAGCTCCTTACTGCTAGGTTTTTCACTAGTGTAGTTAAGCGGGGGCTTGCAAGCAGCTATGCTACACATGTCCTGGGGCCTTTGTCCGTCACATAAGCGCATCGGTACCTATCATATGGGAGCTTCCCGCCCGTCATACAATGTGATGTGTACGTGTGCATTGGTCACTGGACACAGAAGCTAGGTGTTGGTCATGTAATGGATTAATTTCCAAACATATATTGAATATGTATGTATAGCTGTCAAGTACCCGTAAGAGGCTGGTTGACTAGACTGCCATTTATGCTGTGTTTCAGGATACCAACCTCCTTTGCATACTAAAAAAAAGCAGCCAAATATGATTGTATAAATAAATGAAGACAGTAGCTTCCTGGAGTGCTTAAGGAAGTTGCTGTATCTGGTTATGCCTGCGGAGATGGGAGGCTGAATAGTAATGAAGGAAATGGATTCAAAAGGCTTTCTGATAGTAAATGTGAGCAAAATTCTGACAGCAAACACATGCATCTAGTTCTGCCTGATGGTAATGAGAGTTGCAGGCACGCATCTAAGGCCAAAGTTGAGTCTGTATTTCTCATCATATTGTCTGTGTGAGCTTGTCACCATTTATTGCGTTAACCCTTTGGCCAGCTTATTGCAAAAATACTGTGTACTGTTGATACTTGACAGCATGCAGTCTTTGAATCATATATACAGAGTTAGCTTTTGAACTTGTAGCCTCTTTGATTTATTTGCTGCTGCCTCAGGAGTTTTGTCTGTTTTAAAATTATGTCTGAGTTATATTAGTACTAGGAGTTATTTCATGATTTAGCTGTTGTATAGCTCCATGTTTCCTTTCACTTACTGCTTATTTTAATCACTCTTAGCTTCACTAATGTACCAGTCACCATTTTGGCTTCATTTCCATTAAACTTGTGCCTCTGTAACAAAAAAAAAAAAAAAAAAAAAAAAAAAAAAAAAAAAAAAAAAAGAGCGGAAATTTTCTTTCAAGCCAGATGCTAAGCAAAGTCAACTGTAATTGTTTTGAATGAAACTGCAACCTTATTAAATCACAGCATTCATTTACTTGCTGCCAGTGTAGACATACTATGAAGAATATATCATCTGCTCCTTTTCAACCATAGCCTTTGTATGGCTTATTTGTAAATGCGTGTGTGAAGTTAGAGAGCAAATGAACATCAGTGAGACCAGTGAGCTCTTACTAGAAGTATGAAATACGTCTGTTGAGTACTTGGGCTCCATGGTGTGATCGCAAGTCAAATGTCACCTGGGTTGTGTTTTGGTGTGAAACAGCCTGGGCACTGGAACCGTTTCAAGCACAAGGAAATAAATAATCAAATAAAGGTAAGAATAAATATGGGTGAACTAGTTCCTCCAGAGCAAAAAGTAACTCATCTCCTAACTGGAGTTGACATTTTTAGTGCAGAAAAACATACGATTAAGGAGAAGTGTCCATGAAATACTTCCTGTTGAGTGGTGCTGAAGTTCAGAGGCTGATAGATGAGACATTCTGTTTTTCATCCCATTGCTTGAATGCTAGAAACAAAGTTCAGTCCCTTTTGTAATGCTTCTCTGCACCCTTCAAAGGAGAAAAACCGTGGGGTATAGTGATTGTAACTTTCTGGGGTTTGAGACATAGAAAACGGTTATGGTTGGGCTGCATTATTTTAGCAAGAAAGGCTGAGGTTCAAGTACATTGTTTTTAACTGTGTTCATGGATGGAATCACAGGGAGGTTTCTGTACTGCAGGGAGCCTTTTGAGGACAGAACATGGGGAAGACTTATGCCTCCTCTGTACTATGCTCCATAGACTTCATGTACCTGGAAAACAAAGCTCTACTTTCTATCAAAGATTGAAAAAGTTGTATGTTCCCACACCTCTCATGGCATAGATCTACTCAATAGCTGCTGATTTCATATATGTGTCAATGATTTGAACCTAATATTTTGACTGTGGCAATTTCATAGCAGGGATTGAAGTTAGCCAATTCTTGGAGGTGCTGTGTCACTTGGAGGATGCAGGCTTCCCAGGTGTGAGCTTTTTTCCATGAGAACAGAATCAGATTGCCTACTTGTCTTTTTTGTGGCCGTTTTTAATATTTTCTTTTTCTTCAGTAGAATTTCTTGCAGAAATTGGAATCTCACAATTGCAAGGAAAAAGGAAGCAGTTACAGATAGGGAGAACAAGGGAAGGGGGATTTGCAACAGCATTTTCCACATCAGACCCATGAAACAGGAATATTGGGCAGTTTCTGTTATGTAGAGCTGCTATCCAAGTATATTTTGAGATTTTATGTATATCGCAAGAGTGAGCAGGTGAGAAATTACTGTAAAGAAGGAGAAGATGGTATGACGTTGCTTGACCTGTTATAATTCAGTTAGGAAGTAGTAGCAGCCTGAGGTTAGAAGATGTATCACCAGGACACGGTTTTCCTCTAATCATATGTGCATAGTGAAGAAACGCTTCTTTTTTATCTTTATTAAGAATGTTTTTTCTTATTTACTTGAAAGGTATGACTTTGTCAAAGGAAAGTGCCTTTGGGAGGACCAAACATGAGACAAATGGAATTCAGAAGGAATAAAAGGAGTCATCTTTTTGCTATCACCTCTAGATTCTGCACAGTTTCTGTGGGAAGTTTTAGTCTCTCTTAGAAATTCATGTAGTCAATATTCTTTTTTAGCCTTTCTACTCACTTTGCAAAGTAAGAGGTTGTGGCATTTGCATACGCCTGTCTTCTGTTTCTGGTTTCTTCTGGTGCTGATGCTTACCAGAACAGAAGTGCTGAAAGTATATTAATCCTTTATCCTTCCAGCATCTCTTCCCCATTACTTCTGTGTTGCATTTTGCTGAACAGCTTCGCATAAAATATCTTGTCCAATTAGAGGCTGAATTTAGTAAGGACACTTAATTGTATATGGAATATGTAGTTTTTTCAAAGCAAAACAGCTAAAAGGTGGATTGCATCCAGTATATGTTAAAAACCCCTAGTACCCAGCAAGTAGATGTGAAGGTGGTTGGGTTTTTTTGGACGGCTGCTGTTATAATGAGTTACAGTATCAGGTCTTGCAAACATGATTGTGTGTTCCACGTGTCGCTATGCAATTCCGTGGTGTACTTGTAGTGTTCTGGTCACCTGGGTCACAGGGCAGAAACAGGAGAGGTGCAGAGAAAGCTAAGAAGAATATATAATAGCTCCTATACAGGGGTGGAAGAGAAGCTAATAGACTGGACTGTAACCTGGGAAAAAAGTTAAGTAATAGGAGAGGTGAAAGTAGTCTAGAAAAATCACGATGAGGGAGGAGGGAGAAGATAATTAGAAGATGGCTTTTTCACTGTTCCTTGGAATTAAGGCACCAAGGTAACCTGGTAAAATTACCAGGCAGGTGGTTTAAAAAACAAAAAAACCCACAGTATTTTGACATGACATAGTTGCATTACCTGATTCAGGTCCACAGGATGTTTTGGAAGCCTAAAATATAAACACAAAAAGAGGTCAAACATGCTCATGGAGGATACGTGCAGGTGAAAGAGATGTTTGTAGAGAGGGTGTGCAGTTGAATATTAAGCCGTGGTCTGTACTTGTTGTGTCTTCAGCTTCAGAAATCCCCAAGCTACAGATTACTGGCAGCAGTGAAAAGTAATTCTGTATATGCGCTTGTCTTGTGTTTTGCCTTGGGTGTTCGCTGCTGGCCAGTGTCAGAGGTGAGGCTGGGCTGTGGTGACATGTTGCTTTACACAGTGTGAGTTTCTTTCTTTACCTATGTGGAAATGTGCTGCTGCTCAAAAGAGCTTTCCATCTAAACAGACAAATTAAAAGATGGGGGAGTAAAACAGATTCTTACGGAGGTAAGGTTCTGTGGTCATGGCTCTACAGGAAAGGAGCTACACGTTATTTGAAGAAATATGTATGAATCTGTAACATCTGTTTTCAATTTAGAGATAGGAATCTGGTGTAACAAAAAGGAGTTTCTCACAAACCTAGGAGATTTTATTTCTGCAGATGTAATGAGAATGATTTGGGACAGTTTTTCCCGTGAGAATTGGCTCAATAAAGCCACTTTTCCTTTCAGTGATGAGTTTAGATGAGTCCAAAAAGCCATTTTGATATTACAACTGATGCTCTTCAATAAATTCAAGTCCTGCTTCTGAAGCTGGTTATTCTGCTTGGCTTGAGGATATAGCCTCTTTGGGTGTTTTAGTTTTAATGATACATACCTACCTAGGTGTTCGCCACTAGATCACAGTTGTTACCAGTGGAGTTCTTGATAGCTTTGCTGTGCTGTTTTACTGAAATGCATGAAAATAATTCTTTCTTTCTTTCTAAAAATAGAAAAGGTCCTTTTTTAGAAAGGTTGTTTAATGTCTTAATTTCAATGAATTGGGACTATGGATTGCCCACAGCTGGTGGTGAAACTGTTGTTCTCATTTTAAAGATGTTATAAACATAATGATTTGGAGCACTATAGACACCTCTCATCCTGTTGCAATTGTTTCTTCTATTTGATTACTTCTTAATCTTTTGTATGAAAAACTGCAAATTAAGGCAGACATAATTGGGAGTCAGGAGGGTGATTCATAATACTTCTGCTACAATTTTATGCCTACCAAAGCCTATGGATTATTTCTCAGATATTACCAAGCTAGAAAGAACTGAGCTACAGGGGCCAGTGAATGAACTTCCCTGTGTACAAAACAGCTGGGCATTTCTTTGTTGTGTGTATGAGCTTACTATAAGAATTGAGATTAGATAGTTTCATATGGCAAACTTTCTCCTTCCATTTGACTTTAGGTCATCTTATGATCCTAGCAAGTAGTGGAGTGTGTAAAGAATGAAATAATGTTCTGTTGTTCACGCTATTGGCTGTTTGTTAACTGTGTTGCCCTCACAAATATTCAAGATGATGCACGTCGTGATATGTTTCTCAGGAGATTAAAATCTAATTTTAGGTCTAAAATGAGTGCTAATATTGTAATGGAAATGACTTAATAGCAAGCTTCCTCTTATACCAACTCTTGAATTTTATCTGGTTTTGTTTGCTTGCTGGGACCTGCCCTTCGCGTTTCCAGGGAAAGCACCTCGTACATTCTCTTTTCCATCCTTTTCGAGAAGGCCAGAATCTCATCTGTTCTGTTGCCAGCTCTTTGAAATTACCTATTCAGTATAAGACCTCTCAAAAATGTTTACCAAAATGAGAACAGGGAAAGTGCTAACAGGGCAAAATACATATCATTTCTTTTACTAGCCTGGGCCAATACCAGTATCATGAGAATCAAAATCGTCTTACCATTTGCTAGACAACCTCTCCTTGCTGGGTTGCTAATATTAATATGCAAACTCTTGTAAATTCAGACTGATCTAGCTGAAAGCTGCTTCTCCCTAATTCCCAGCTATGCATTCCCAGATGCAGCAACTGTACAGATACGGGGGTAGGTTGGTGCTGTTGATCTGACAGAAAGGTAAACAACCTATTAAATAAAATCCTCGGGTTTTTTTCCCCTTTGATCGGTGAGCTGATCTGACATTCTGCTGCTGCCTGGTCATTTGACCATGGAAGGAAATTTAGGATAGGGAGGGGGAATGTAAACATCAGTTTTAGTGCCAGAGTACAGTAGTGATGGACAATTTAAACCTCGTATGTTCAAATCTGCAATATCATCAGGTGAGGGATGTTAATCTACCTCAGATGTAATGTTTGCTATTGCATTTAATCTTATCAAGCTTCAGACATCTGCAACGTAGACATATGTATTTGCTCTCTTAGTTTTATTATCACTGAAAAGGACAGCGTATTTCGATAGTAGATATCTCTTCCTAGGCTAGATATCAACACTTATGTTCGTTGATGATAAAGCGTGTCCAGCTGACCGATATTTAGTTTGGTGAGGCATAAGCTTTGTGTGACAACATCTGAGATATTTTATTTTATATCGGGAATATTAAATATTTCTTGCTATTTTATTTTCACTTTTTGTTCAAATCAAAGGAAAAAAGAAAAATGTGAAGTTCCTGAGCTTCACATATAGCATGGAGAGGGATTTAAATGAAAGAGGCGAACACTGTGAACAAAACTAAATATTCCAAAACAATCAATACTTTTTTTGGCCAAAATTAATAACATTTCACTTGCTTTGGTTGAATGAAGGTACACTTTTGTGGCTGTTTAACCCCAGAAACTAAGCACCACCCAGCTGTTCACTCACTCCTTCCATGGTGAGATAGGGCAGGGAATCAGAAAAGTGAGAAAACTCGTAGGTTGAAATAAAGGCAACAGTTTAATTGGTAAAGCAGAAGCTGCATGCACAAGCAAAGCAAAACAAGGAATTCATTCACCACTTCTCATCAGCAGGCAGGTGTTTTGCTGTTTCCAGGAAAGCCAGGCTCCATCATATGCAATGGTTATTTGGAAAGACAAATGCCATCACTCCATACGTCTCCCACTTTCTCCTTCCCCCAGCTTGATACGCTGAGCATGACATCGTATGGTCGGAATATCCCTTCGGTCAGTTGGGCTCAGCTGTCATGGCTGTGCCCCCTCCCAGCTTCTTGTGCACCCTCAGCCTCCTCGCAGGTGGGGCGGAGTGGGAGGCAGAAGAGGCCTTGGCTGTGTGTAACCCCTGCTCAGCAACAATGGAAACATCCCCGTGTTCTCAGCACTGCTTTCAGCGCCAGTCCAAAGCACAGCCCCATACTCGCTGCTGTGACGAAAATTAAGTCTACCCCAGCCACAACCAGCACAACTTTTTTTAATCTAAAATTCTACTGAGACTGTTCATGTCATTGACGATATTTTCTCTTTCCAACTAACTCTAGAGATAACATAGACAACTTTTGTTTTTTTCTGTCTTAGGAAATAGAAAATGTTACCATCTAGGCACACTTTCACAATTTCAATACAGGTTATTTAATATATTCAGATTTTCAGTTAACTTGCTGTTTAAGAGTAGCCATTTTTTGAAAACTAGAAGAAAATAAACCAAAGAGAAGTGCATGTTTAAAAACACATACTGCACCTTGGATGTCATAGGTTGGCATGAATATGCTAAGTCTACATGTTAGCCTTTTGCATTTGGCTTTCTAAAAGCAGGAATGTCTTTTCACCATTTCAGCTTTAATATAGTGTGGGGAAAAAAATCAGTCGCTTATTTCTGCAGATCTGTCCCAGTTTCATATATAGTGTTAAATACAAACTGCCGCTTTATCTCCCTTCTGTGGCAAGACCACATGCATACTGGTCTGAGCATTACAGGAAGAATCAGCAAGGTAATTTTTAAAGATATGTATTTGGGCTCATTTTGTGTAAGGCATGCCAGACTTCCTTTGTAGGAATGTTCAACAGAGTGAGGTAGCTCACGTAAAAATACCGGATTTCACAGTCCCCATAATGATACATTACATATCGTTACATAATGTACATTTGGACAGTTGTGAAATACCTTATGGGAGACAGTGCAGGTTTTGATACACATTTTTGTTATGCTGTTGATTCCTACTACAACAAATCATTTCTCATCTTCAGTTATTTAAAAGATAATCTTAAGTGTAGTTTAAATTGCCTTGTGACTGTTGAAAGCTAGCAGTAAGACAGCCAACCCAGTGTGTGATTTGTATTGATCAGAGAGTATTGTTTGAAGCAAGAGCACTTGCACTAAGAGGGTTTGTTGTAGTAGAATGAATTCTCAAGAGTTATATATGATGTAATATAAATACTTATCTTTGAATGTGCTTCAAGGCATTTTTCATGTTGACCATGAAGTGTCTGTGGTGTAAATTAATTATTTTAATGTCTTGAGCTTTCAGAAAATGTCAGAAACCAAAACATTGGATTTGGGCACTCTGTGTTTAAAAGGAAAAAAAAATAGGATATCTTGCTTAAATTTCTAGATCGATTATGTATTTCTGGGATATATCTTCTCTGGCACATGGTTACAATTAATATCTTTGAAAAATGTAGATTTAACTGGGATTGTGTATATGCAATTAAGATAGGTTAGCTGAGGATACTGGGGTTTTTTTCTCTTTTTTTGCTCTCCTTCCTCATACTAGCGTAGATTCAGTTTGAGTGTAGTCTTTACATGTGTTATTTTTCATTTTGGTCTAGTAATTACAGTAGTTCTTACCTGACTTTTTTCAGTCCTGTAAATATCTTGTACTCCAGCCAGAGTTTTTCTGGCATTTCCTTTAGAATAAACTCACCCAAATATGTAGCAAAGTCTGGTCCTCCAGGTTCTCTGTGGATTAGAGTGCCAGCATGTTGTCTCGGAAGAGATAATCCAATCTAGTTCCCTGAAAAAAATCCTAAAACATTATAGTAGACACTTTCTAATTGTTCTTTTTCATATATTTTATTTTGAGGAACTGCACTTGCAGTCTCATTCGCCATGTCACATCCTGCCTTCTCTCTCAGCTCACTAGGTTTTTTAAATGTGCTTTTAGTCGGGGGGGGGGGGGGGGGGGGGCGGGCGGGGAATGAATGTTCCCTGTGGCTTCCAGTTTAAACCTGGCAAAATATGAGTTTCTGTTTTTCCTCATGAGCCAAATACAACAAGCTTAACAGGTGACACAACAACTGCTTTGTATGCATAAGCCTAGAGGGTCTTGTTCACTGCAGCTGAAATTTCTGGTGAACAGATCTCTACAACAGGAATTATAATGTCATAGCAGCTTTACGTTGAGTGGTTTAATTTCATGCCAGCTTTAGATAGAATTTTGCTTTTGTTTTGTTGCTGTTTCAATAGCCTGTTGTTAAAAGTCAGCAGTCAGGTATGTGCCTGTTGCAACCTAGAAGCAGAAACCAATCCAATAGTGCTACAGTAATGAGAAAGTTATCTTAATCTAAATGATACAATAAATAAGCACAATATTTGGTGAGGACCCTGGTTATCTTTTATATCCTCCCAGCTTGTGCTCTTTGCTGTGAGAGAAATTTATGCATTAGAGTTAGAACCAGAAAATAATATTGTACTCTTTGTGGTAATCCCTTATAGAATAATACATGCTGAGAGAATTAAGATTGTTACTGTTTCTCTCTCCTCGATTAGTGTTAATATCTTAAAAATAGAGATTAACATGGAAGTTTCCGTCAAATTATTTTAGTTTAACTGCAGCTATGGTGATTCCTTTTGAGAATATATATCCTTCTTTTTACTCACTCAGTCTTTAATGTGTGGTTATAAATTTCAGGAGTTCTTAAATTATAAATAAAGACTATTTTGGAGACAGTCGATACATTATCAAAGAAACTTATATTTTGTTACCAGGCATACAAATAGGTGAATATTGACGTACATGATGTGCTCACAAAGGAATCTTACACATCTGTCTTATATGCATGCAAAGTGTAACCTTGTTTTTTTTTCTGAAGATAAGGACAAAAAAACCCTTAGCTCCTTTCCTTGAAGGTGCCTACAAACACATCAGAGAGATAGGAGGCTGTATCTTTGGGCTCAGTGTATCTTTCTGTGATTGGTGTGCTGTTGTAGAGACTGTGGGGTGCAAAACCATAACTGCTCAGCTGGTCAGCCACATCTCCAAATTCAGCTTTGGATGTAGAATTTTTTTTGTAGATAGAGCATGTCAGTGCAGGAGGGTTATTTCAGGCTTACTTCTTTTTTCTGAATGAAAATGCCGTGCATTCACACAGCACAACTCCTGCAGTTATTTGGTCCGTTTAAGACTGGTCTACAATCCCCCTGTAAAGTGAATTAAGTTTCCTTTTGCTGTGACTTAGTGTGCAACAGAGTGTCCCTGAGTGCTTCTCAACGCCTGTGTGACTTGGCTGCCTTCCAGCAGCTAGCCTGTTGTGTTTTGCCTTGCACGATGGCTGTCCTGTGGCCCCTGCTCTGTGCTTGTCTTGAAGGGATGCCATTCCATCTACTAAATACAAAGCACAGCTGCACTGATGTGCTTTGTGCGTTACTGTTATTCACCCCATTTCCACTGCAGCGTTTTAATACCTGTGCGTTGTGCAGCTGCCTGGTGCCTCACAAAGTCTGGGATTACTCAGTACCGAAAGCACAGAGAAAATGTGGGTCTGTTTATACAACAGTCTTTGCTGTTTATACGTACATATATCAGCAAAGGCAGGAGGCTCAGAAAATGAAAGAAATAGGGCTTGCTCTGACCCCATCATTTGAGGCATGGTAGGGAAGTAAGATGTTTGTCCATGAGATCTAAGATCTCTTCCCCCCTGTTGTAAGAGCCTGAGTAAATCTTTAAAAGATTGGGGAGAGAGTCCTGATAAATGGAGCCAGAGCAGGGAGGTTGGGAGGAGTAGATTAGTCAAAACTGACTCTGTGCTCCGCTTGCTGGTGAGTAGTAGTTGCTTACTCCTCAGTTGCCTAATCCACAGGGAGCCAGAGCACAATTTTTTTTATTTTTTTTTTTATTTTTATGGACAAGCAGAGCCCAGTTCAGTTACTGAAATCAGATTGGCTGGTGAGGATGGATTAATGAAGGGAGAGAATGGAAGAGCTGTGAGTCTTGGAGATCCTTCATCTCTTTCTGCCCCCAGTCACCATCATCCTCCTGCAACTTCTGGCTAACATCACCACTTACTAGTTGTTACTATGCCAACAGAAAATAATTTGCAAATGCTTATGGTATAATAAATGTTGGTAGCTATCCTAAAACACAGTCCAGCAGTTACCTACCTATTTCAGAGAGTGGTCTTGACCTTATTTTTTACTTTGTCTGGAAGTTAAGATGGCCAGAACACTAAAAAGTGGGTTTGCCATCTTGTCTTGTGGTGGGTACAAACTGCATTTGTAAAGCTTTACCGAATTCTCATGTTAAAGGCTTCAGCCATGTCCTTTGCCTAGTATAAGTTGCCATTTGGGAAATGTGTGTTTTAGAATTTAGACAACATTTAAGCCTGGAAACCTTTGTCATATGAGGAATAGCATGTTGGATTTATGGGGGGCTTGGGGTTCCCCCCCCACCCCCAACAGTGCGTTAGCATTTTCACTCAAGTTACCTTGAATTGAATACTCTAGTGAACAGTGGAATTGCTCATTAGCAGTAGACTAGTGTAGTTGTCCATCTACCTGAAATTATTCTCCATTACTTAATTTATGCTCCTTAAAAGCTTCCATTTATTTATATAACCTTTGTTATAACTTTTAGTTCTTTAGAAGTTAGTCCTTTCAAATACTCATTACTTTCCTCACATTACGACTTTTAGGCTAAAAATCTTTTTACTGTTGTAAGGTGCAAAGTACATAAAATGGGGATCACAAATAATTTCTTTTACATTCTTTCTTTCCTAATATGTCCCTGCACGTTCATTTGCTTTCTGCCTTTCTGAATTTTCACAAAGTTAAGTCAAGTCAGCATACGACAGAGTGCTGCTGTTTATATTTTGCATTTAATCTGGTAATAGGACACTTTAGGCAGTAAGAAATTGAAATGATGTTCCTTCACCCAGCTCAGAGCTGAACTAAAACACTCCAAGCCTTAAGCTAGGGTTATGTGAGAAGCTCACCTTTAAAGATGAAACTGCAGGAAACTGTTTCTAAATAGGTCTTAAAGTAGATGGGAAGAGATTGCCGAACTCCAGTTGAGACCATTAATTTTCCTTCACCTTCTGCACAGCAGAGGACTTTTTCCATGTTCAAGGGCCTCAGCTTGCCATTTGAAGTGATGTAATCTGCCTTGCTTGCAGTTTACCTTCTTCTATGTATCCAGGGTCGGACAATCAAAAATAGTGAGTTTTATCTGCCAGGTACATAGCTAAAGAAATTCTGGTTGAGTGCTCTGTTTTGTGCATTTTTGTGGCAGATACTGTGGCATTTTCAGAAATTTTTTCAAGCTTTCTCGTCTTTTGGAGTGAGCTGTGTATCCCAAACAGGCCAAATCCTGCAGGTAACTTTAGTTTCAGCAGATTAGTACTTCAATGAAAAAAATATTTGTTTAAGATTTTCTTCGGAATCTTCAGTGTACTTACATCTCAGCTGGGATGAGATTAATATAATCAATGAAGAAAGTTCTTGTGATGTTAAACTGCTGGGAATAGTGTGGCTTCTGTTGGGAAATCTGATGTCAAAGGTTGGCTGTACCAGATAATTGAAGATCTGGCTTTGGATACCTGAGTATCCAGTACTCCTCAAGCTGACATCTTTGTCTTCTAGCAGACAATGCATCTGTATGGGTGGAGAGTTTCACTAGCCATGGAGATGATGTTACAGTACTCCTGTATAATAACTGTAATCAAGAAAACCACTGACCCAGACTGAGTGGCTTGGATATGGTGTTCAATGCAGTTAAGAGTATTCTAATAAGTTCTGCTCTTTCTACTCCTTCTGCAAAATGCTAGATACAATTTGCTAGACATTTGGATGCTTATATCTGAAAGTTATGTTTGAGTGTTGAATTTTGGGACAGTTTTCTTTTACAATGCTGACGGCCTGTAGTTTACCATCAGGTTGTTCAGATTTAAGAATTGTAAGATTCAGATTACAGCCTGAAAAAGACAAGTAAATTCCTAGGGATTTTAATCTATTTGCATCTTCTGCTTATCTTCTTTCTCCTTGGGTTAAATGCCTATTAGAAAAGCAGGTGCCCTTGTCCAGTTATTGAAAGTTGTTAGTAGAGGTAAACAATGAGAGTTCTTGAGGATTGTTGCATACTAGGGGGCAATTTTCATTAAGTTATGCAGGGAGTTAACTGTATAGATCCCATTAATTTGAAATTGGAGATGTAATGATGATCTTCAGTTCACTAACTCTTTCTGCTGGAATTTTTCTGACAAGATAATTGGGAACGGCAACTACTGATTTACTCTAATATCCTCCAAGTCACGTGAAAGAAGAGGCTGTGATCAGTGACTATTATTTCCTATGCCATACACAATTTTATACTCCTCTGTCATCTCCCACCTCAGTTTCTTGTTTTCCTAGCAGAAGGATGCTCATCTGATCATTCTATGGTCAGAAACAATTTCTTATCCCTGATCATTCCAGTTACCGTTTTCCATGCTTTTCCAGCTCCTTTGAAGTAAGGGGACCAGAACCATAAGTAGTGACTGTGATTTCTATTTGGTCCATCCTTCCTAAGACTTCTAAAAATGAATTGATTTTGCATTTTTGACACATGGGGTTATTGAACAAACAGTTTCTTACAGATCTCAGTTATAATTTTAAAATCTCATGCTCTTAGCTTTAAAGAACATGTTTTCAAAATAAATTTTTACATTTTTTTGAAAAACTGTTTTCCTTTAACGTTTTACTTGTTGGACTCAAATAGGGTGGAGCATGAGATGCCAGTGTATCTTTTCATGCAGATAGATGTTACCTGCAGCATCTTTATGGGCATCTTAGGAGTACTTCATTAGAGAACATTTATAGGAATGTCTCAAAGTAAAATTTTTGATCTTTAGAACAACGTATCGCAAATGGGAATAAGGACACAGAAGCCTATTAGAAGAATGTGCAAAATTTGATGTACTGTCATTCTAAAGTAAAACATTAATGTTTGCTAAAAAAAATTCCCGAAAGCTACAGGATATTTTTTCAGATCCATTACTGTCTGTCTGTATTTTTGTCATGCTAGAAATATGTTCTTTTTTCTCTCCAGATTCTGCTTTTTCATTTAACACTTCTGACCATACTTCTTTCCTGAATGGACAACATTCTTCATTTGTCTGTTCACATTCAATGTAAGCATAGGGGTTTTAATTCCTGCATTTACGAGTGCTAGTATACAATATTCCTCTCTCTTCTTTTTTCAAAGTAGAGAAATTATGTAAAACATTTTAGGTTGCATACAAATTTATTTCTAATGTAATCTAAATTTTAAATTCCATTCAATTATCTGCATTTATTTTCGCCTACTTATGTTCTTTCAAATTTTCAAATGTTGCCTTAAGTCCTAGTAACCTGATGAATGGTGCCTTAGTAGACAACATGTGTACATGCCATCCTATACAAGGATGTACATACATCCTATACAATCTCATCACAATTAGTATTTTAGACAACATGTAGAAAGTGCTCAAAGTTGTAAGAGAAGATTAGAAGTAGTAAATATTAATGTAGAAGGAGGTTCAAGTAATACAGATTGTAAAAGCTTAACTCTGTTTCTCCTGAACTCTGCTTTTGACTCCTGTAAGACCTGGGGTTTATGCCCCAAAAGAGAAAGCAATCATATATATATAAAATAAGGCAAAATGCCTGCTGGTTACTTCTGTTTGATTAAGTCTTGAACTTCATCAGCTCTCTGATAACTTGGTCATTATTTCTCATGCATTATTATAATTCCCTTTCAGAATACATGACATCATTGACTCAAGTTATCCTGCAGGGTGAGGTATTATCTTCTGAAGAACTTGAGTGGGGAAGGAAAAGAAGGAACAGAAAGGAAAAGAGCTAGGATCTGGCAAAAAAACCCCACTTTAGCAACATCTGTGTTCTGATGTGAAAGTTCTACACTGCTAGTTTGTCCAAGGAGAGTAATTGCTGACACAGCAGTAAGTTTGCTGCTTTGCTTTCTTGATCTGTATATAGGTAGAGAGGCTCATGATCCTGGTCTTTACTACTAGATTTGTAATGGAAACTCTGCAGGATCCCATCAAAGCTGGGGTATTGAAAGGAGGAGAGGAAAGGACAAAAGAAAAATCAGGTGGAGGTAAATGAACTATTAGGAAACGCTGGAGGAAATAAATGCTGACGTCTGGCAACAAAATCTCAGTGAACAGCTTTCTGTGAGTCATTTCCAAAAGGCGAGCTGAGCAGAATAAGACTATTTGGTAGCAGACAGCAATACAGGCAACCTAGAGATAATTGGATACACTTCCCGTTAGGAAATGCAAATTGTGTTTTTCTATATAAAATGGGCTAGCCAGTGGTCCTTGTGGTCTTGCTTTGCTTTGCTAACAATAGAACTGGGCCAGTGGGAACTCGGCAAAAGAACAGAACAACAGAGAACAGCATTGCCCACAGCTTAAAATCTGTTCAAGAGAAGTAATGTCCAAGTGAAAACAATAAAAAATCTTTACATTGCTTAGTTCCATTAGGGATAATTAGCAGCATTGGATAATAAGGTTTTGGAAAGCCCATGTTAGCCGGTAGCTAGCAGTTGACAGATGGCAGTGTGCATGGGGAATATGACAGTAGCTGTTACCCTTTCTGTTAGGGGTGGAAGTCTACAAAGTTGATGTATTATAAGCAAGTACATTAATTACTTGCTACTTATAATATCCTGGGGTTATTTGATCTCTGAGAGGAGCATTGACAAATGAAGATTGTCTGGACAGGTGCAATTTTCTTGTTTAAAGCTCACCCCAATAAACCAATGCTTGGACAGCTGTGAATTTTAATGTTAGCTTTCCTACAGAGTGGACTTTCTAGCCTAAATGTGTGATGGAAGTCTGTGGGTAGATCTGGACAGCAGGGCTTGAGGCTTTTTACCTTCCTGTGTACTTGCCAGAAGTATGCTAAAACAAAAGCAAGCTTTTGCCACACTAAAACTTGCGTTAGTTTCACTGTATAATTTACACATTTATTTTTTAGAACCATTCTCACTACTTCCTGAGCATAACTTCTGGAAATCTATTTTTATAAGGACATGTACTTCAGATGGTTCTCCAAAATAATTTGTCAGTATGCTGGTTAATTAAGTTGTAAAAGCCAAAAGCAACCAGCATTTCACAGGAAAAAAAATATTTCTGCCCAAAGATAGGTCAGTTGCTCAGTTTATCTGTCTGTCATTGAATGAGAAATAGTGTACTACGTGGTTGTTTATGTTCTATTTTACTTTGTGTTTGTTCACTCTATCAGTTCACTTCATGAATGTGGTTTACAAAAATAAAACAGCTCAAAATCTACTGATGGCACAGATTTTTGACTAGTTACAAGGCATGGCTACACTGCATAACTCATTGTATGCACTTACAGTTTGCTTATATTTCCTTATTTAGGAACTTCAGGTGGCAGCACGGAAGGCCAGCAACAAAGTTTTTCTTTGGCTGCTGAGTCAGCCCAGAGGTACTTCAGAGCAAAATTATATAAGTCTGCTAAATGAGGTCTCAAAATGAGAATACAGTAACAACATTACAGCTTTCGAATCTTTCTGATTGAAAGGCCTAACTCTATATATCCAGAGGGCAAATTATATTGCTTTCACACTAGCAAGGTTTCAGGGCCCATTCAAAAATCTACTTGACACAGAGCCAGAATAACATCATCTTTACCTCTTTTCAAGAAGGAGGAGGGGAATGCTGAAGTAGTATAAAGTACTGTGAGAAACAAAATTAGGGCTGGCAGGCCATATAGGTGGGGGTTCATGTTTCCTTCTGCTCTCTGCTATACAGAGCCAGCCACAGACTTGACGGAAGGTTAAAGCTTGTCCTTTCAAGCAGCAGTCCCTGTGTGAGTTACAGGCTTCTCAGCTGTGAGTGCTCACCTTGCTCCAAGATGCACCTGCTCATTTCAAGAGCAGAGTCTGAAGCACCCGCCTCCTATCTGAGTAATTGCAAATGAATGTCATGAAGCCTGCAATGCTTTCTGAGCAGTGGCTTTTTGCTTCTTGCGGACTTCATGTGGTACCACTGGAAAACGGGAGCTTTAACAGCATCAGCAGAAAGCAGTGGGTCAGCACCTTCTGTTTAAATTCCAGCTGATATCTGAGAGTATCAGGAAGACTAACAACATGTGATTTTGACTTTTCTTAAAACGAGGATCCTAATGGTGATAAGGTGACTAAGGTCAGAAGGATTTCTTGTGCACATTTTTTTCATAGAGTCATTTAGGTTCGAAAAGACTTTTAAGATCATAGAGTCCAACTGACTTACAGTGCTTTTGATGGTGTTTCAGATGGCCGAGCACAAAACAAACTGATAGCTCCTTGCTAAATGATAGGTGCGTGGGTGAAAGTCAAGAATTCTGTCTGTAGTTACCTCAGGGAGCAGGAATGGTGGAAGTACTGTGTGTGCTTCTTCGGTTATGTTAATATCAAGGTAAGAGAGAGAAAGTCAAGCCTTGGCATACTCACAAGGGAGAGCAATACTTCCTCAAAAAGAGGAAAAGAACTTGAACTCTTGCTTGCAGGGCGAGCAGGAGTCCAAAATCTGTATGGAGTTGAAGCTCAAGATAGAGATCTTCCTGTCCCACTTGTGGCAGGAAGGACTTGTGTCTGTCATGACATATATTTAGCTGGTACCAACACCATTTAGCTTTCTCCATCTAGCTGAAGTTCTCTGTGTGGGTGAAAATGAAGAGGTGAGCAGAAAGGAGAGATGGTAGGGACCATATTTTCAGTCTTCCTGAACTACCAGATTAAAAGGAGATGTTATCTGCAGGAATTACTTCTGTCATTTCCTGGAAAGACCTGGTATTTCCAGGTGAGGAGGTAATACTTAAGGTTACATTATTAATGCTCTAGATATTAGACGGCAATTAGAGAACTGCTCTGTCACTACAGAAAAATATTTTGAAGTATAAATAATGCAGATGGAGAGGAATTTTTGAAGTCAGGCCTACCATGTACCACACAGAAGCATCTCTCATCTTAAATGACTCTGCTTCTTTATATTCAGCCATAACTATTACCTTTCATTATGGATTTGCTTTCTTTAGAATGTTCATTCTTTTTTGCACATGTTTTGATACCTCAATCTCTTAATTTAATGGACCCCAAAAGCTCCTTCCCTGAAGCAGACCTTTGATTACTGCTTACTGCAGTCTTTTTATGCTTCAGTTTGAATTAGCTCTTTCTGTTCCATCCCTCATGCTGCCCATCTTTTTCTTTCCCAGTTTGCCACATTTGATTCCATGGGATACAAAGTACATTTTTATTGTGATTGGCCCATTCAGGAGTTCTTAGGCTATCTTAAAATAAGTTTTAAGTTGTGTTAAATAGAAAGTTTATGCAGAAATGGTCAGCTTGGGTGCGTTTTCCTAGCACTTTTTCCTTCCTTCTTAAATAGTTTAAATCTATTAAATGTATTAGAGGTTTATAAGCTTAAAATATCTTAATATAGGCTAGAGATATAAGAGCTTAGAGCAAATCCTCTCCTAGTTTACAAGCATAGAAAGAAGGTAATTCAAGCCAACCAAGAAAACACAAATGCGGGGGGGGGGGGGGGGGGGGAACCCCACATTATGAAAAAATAAAAATTCAGAATCTGTCTGTAACCGTAAGTCTCCATGAATGATGTTGGGACAGATCCAAGTAAAAGCTTTTACCTTACACCTCAAAGCAAGTATTTTGTGATTACAGAAATCATGTGCCATTCTGGCATATCACAACCCCTCTTTCCCTTAAGAACCCTTTTAATTTTAGCCTTACTCTGAAGGTTTTAAAGCGTGTCCAGTACATGATGCTGTAAATGGCAGTTTGTATCAGTTCAAAGTGGATGGATCACACAACTTTTGTTCAAGCAGATGTATTTTGGCAGACCTGTTTTGGTGTTGCTTTATTTCTGTATATTTCTTTATATTATATATATTTTATGTCTTCTGCCTGTGCAGACAGTCTTATTTCACTCTGAATGCCTTCAGAAAAAAGGATACTATGAATTCCCAGAAAAGGTGGGTAAAAATTTGTAAAGCTATATGAGATACATCCCCAGTGAGATATATCCAGATCCTTCTTTATGTTATGTAAAGTAAATGTAATTTTTAAAAGAACAAACCTGGAAGTTCTAACAGTAAATGTAAATATTAATTTTTAATGTCTCTGTTTAATCACTTCAGTGAAGTTATTAGTGCAGTTTAACCATACCTAGGTGAATAACGACTCGTCTGAGGTCAATTGGCATCCCAAATTGGAGCCTAAGCAATTTGCAGAGCTAAAGCCTACATGTTCAGCCAAGTAGAGCGAGTACAAGGCTTACAGAGTTTCTATTTGCTGTGTGTTGTGTGATGATCACAGGTGGTGAAACAGCACTTGACTCCTTCTACACATCACAGAGAATCTAAGGTGAATAAGGCATCTGTTGTAGTCTTAACTATAATTGTATTGATGTCATAACTTTGTACCTATGAACTCGTTTATGGTCATCTAGTAACTGCTTATATGCATGGTGAGTCTCTAGAAAAGTCTTTTACAGCAAATGCAGAGAACCACCATGCTGAAGAATTCTTTAGCTCTTCTTAGTGTCAGGTATGGTAGCATTATTATGTTGAAATGAAACTGCTTAGGGACAATAATGTAACGTTCAGTTCAGAAACCTCCTCTTAGATTTTATGGTATATCTCTAAGTTCTGTTTTTATTTTTTAATCCTTTTTAGGACCAGTGATATCATGTTGAAATGTATCAAAAAGGGAAGACAGTTTGAAAGAGGGAATACAGAAGGCAGTAGGTCCAAGCCGATATTTAGTACAACTTCAAACCAGTTGTAATATGTATCTAGAGATACTTGAGTGTTTGTGAAGCGGCCTAGCAGTTGAAATGCATTGAATTCCTATGCCTTATATTATACAGGTTTGAAAGGACAGACCGTGTTTGAAATCTTCACAAGCAGAGGTTAACAAACTTTAACCCACTTCTGAGCAGTTACAGCCTGCACGAATGCTCTTACACCACTTAAATGCAAAGTCAACGGGTGAATTCAACATGCTGATTCCAGGTTGCATGTTTGACTCTGCAGTGGAGCTGGCTTGAAAAGCACTCAAGCAGTCAGAGCCAAAAAGCTTTTAGAAAATTATCACCTCTCACCTTGTGAATGACTTGAACTGAAATGGGCCAAAAGCAAGTAGGTGAGCTCAACATTGCCTCTTTTTATTGCTGCCACCACCACCACCACCACCACTTCTGTCCTTGCACTGAAACAGAACAGCAGTTCTTAAAATATTCAGGAGCTGCCAATGGCAGTTTAAGAAGGTACAGTCCCTTTGCTGGTAACTACATCTCCCAGCTGAGATACAGTGACATGTTGTTTCAGCGTCTTCCTGCAAAATCATGGGGAAGTATGAGTCATTTACAAAGGCTCTCCCAGTATTGCAGCAGGCTGATCTGTATTCAGTTTATGAAGGATTAGATTTTCTACAGAATTGCTATTTGCACAGTTGTTCTTGACCCTGTAGTTGCACAGCGACTTACTCCTGTCCCAAGAGTAGTTCTCTTCCATTATCCTTGAATCCTTTCTTTTATTCAGGATCACTTCTTTAAAGGATTCATGGTTTAAATCATGTCAGGCATTACAGTGGTCTGCTGAGCCACTGCAACGTTGAATCATATCTAATATGCAAATGCAAATTATAGTATACACAAATGCAGAGATACATTGAAACTTGCTTCAGAATTTGTCCTCTTGGTTGAAGATGTCCTATAAATACAATTTAAAAATCTCGGAAACCATGCTAGATGAGAAAAAAGTTATGAGTTGTTGCATTACTCAGAAAGACCTTTTTTGTATTGCTAGTGTTCACCTGCCTACTGAGATTTTGTATAGACCAGCGAGGAATAAAGTTGCTATGGCCAAGATAACTTAACAATAAAAAGCACAATACCAATGCAGTATTGTGCTACTTTGAGGTTGGCTGGCTTGGAAATCATTTAGACTGTTCTCTTTCCCCTCATTAAAATTCTTCTAAAATAAGTTTTAAACAAAGCAGTAGTTTATCAATGTCAGTTGCCCATTGTTATTTTTCTGTTAATAGTGGAAAGTTATTGCTTTTGATTAAAATTAGTTGTCATAAATACAAGCCTGTGGTTAACTTCATATTGAGTGACCAGTTTTACTGTCTTAGATGTTGTTTTCCAGACCCTTAAAAATTCAGGTTTTGCCCATGTGATTTTATAAACCACAAAATCATATTGCAAGTGAGTTTAAAATTGATTGAAATTTTAGATGTTAGATAGAAATTACTAGATAAATAGTAGAAGATGGTGGAGGAGGGGAAAATTATGTCCAGGCACCATGTGAAGACAGAGAACTTCTGCTTTAGGAAATAACAAGTCAAGAATGATTTGGTGTTTAGACAAAAGTGGGATGTGTGCTTGGGTGTAAACAAACCCTAGAAATCCTTGTACATACACCATCTCAGGCAAGCATAGTTTAGGATGAAGAGTTACGAAAAACTTAGCATGGTATTTCTAATCATACAAAAGAATGCAACCATTCTCATAGTCCTTCTCAATTAAGAAGGCACTGAAGTCTTCCAATAGAATCCCAAGATTTTTTAATTAAACAGAACATAGGAGTATATGACATGGTTAGTCTTTCTCTACTTTTCCAATAAGATGTTGATTTTGATTATTTGAAACTACCTTTAAAAATATGTTTCCTGACATGCTAGAAATGCCAGTGCCTTCCAGCCAGTCACTGGTTATCCTGTGTGTGCTAAACATGAATTATTATGAAGCGATGAAATGAGTTCTGATGCAAAAGATTAATCACTTAGCAGAAGGCACCAGCTCTTAATAGAATTGCATGAAATGCCTTAGTATTTCACTAAAGTACTGCTGTAGTTTTGAATTCCATGTAAGGGAAGATTAATATTTGAAATGCTTACGCTACTGAGCACTTCTTCATGCAGCATAGGAAAAATACCTTTCAAAGCAGGTACAAAATATGCCAGGATTTCCAGTGGTGATGTAGCAGTAGTTAATATACTTGATGATAGATTTTGAGAGAGAGAGTCTCTACTGAAATTGTTGGGAGGAGCAGGCAGTTAACACCATTCGGCCCTGAGTCTTTACTTTTTTCTGTAAAATATAAAAAGCATGTTTACAGTGCACATTACTCTCAGGTCAGGTTCCTAGATTCCAGCCTGCATCCTAAGACCTCATCACATTGCAATGTCAGCCTGGGAAGCTAAGCCTTGTCTCAGGTTTCTGTGCAGTATAAATGTATTTGATGGGCTGGTCTGACTCTGTTTCATGTACTTTCAGTTTTAGATCATTATAGGCTTGGACTTTCTCTGATCCTTGCTGTGACCACAGGATTTCTCAGCCTTGCCAGTGCTTTTTTCCTGCTTCTTAATTTGTCAAACTGACTGCACAGGTAGTCAAAATACCCATACACTCATGTCAAAGTTTTACATTATTTATTGTTAACCTCTCACTGAAAACTAGGCTCCTTGTCACTGTGTGGAAGAGAATGAAAATTAATACTTACAATTGCTCAAGAAGACTTGAAATACTAATGGCAAATTGCCGTTAGTTATGTACAGAATAACATGATGCAATATAGACTTAATATTCCTTTTTTCCTTCCCATCTTCAATGACATTTCGTTGGCTACCATTCTCTTCTCCCCGTAGCTGCATAATCTCGGATCCTAATATAGTCCTGCTTCACTGCTGCTACCAATGTGCTTATCTCAGAATTCTCTACTTGAGACATATAATTGAAGTTATTTTCTCAACAGGTGTCCATACTTTGAAGGTTGCCTTTCTGATTCCACACCTGAGCAGGTGCTTGGGTGACCAAACACTGGCACATCTTTTGTGTCAGTGGGTCCAAAAAGAGATATGATCTCTCTTCACAAACAATGCTTTGCTTCTGAGGTCAGCATGCTGTTGGTAATAGTTTCTAGAGCACTAAACCTGAAAATCGTATTTGTAACAGAAGAGCAACAGCTCTTTTTCAGTTATCTAGAAGTTCTATGTAAATGTCTACAGTGGTTTGCTATATGTCATCCTTTTTTCATGAAGAGGACTCCAATTTATAATGCTATTTTTAATAGGAAATGTTGGCAGCCAGTATGGATGGATCCTTCAGGTGTGGTTTCATTATCTAATTTAGCTAGGTTTAAACCCTGACATGTGTCTTTGCCCCTCCCTTTCACTCACGAGTACAGTGGTACAAGCCTGACTCAGCACTCAGTTGCTGCAGATTGCTACACGGAGACTATTTGTTGGGGTTTGGGGGGATTATTTTTTTGTTAGTTTAGGTCCCTGAACTAGGTCAGCACGGTCCAGGTGTTTGATAGTGTTGGTGCAAGAGGAAGCCCTTGGTGTGAGCAGGGTGATGAGACCACCTTCTTAGTCACCTCTTAGTCAATCACAAAACTACACAAGAATGATTAGACCCTTACCAGATACATAGCATAAAAATACTTGCAACGTACAGTCACAGTAATGGAAATTCTCCGCGTGAAGGAGGAGGTAGCAATATGGGAAATGGTCTGCCCTGCAGTTTAAAGACCCACAGAATAAATTTGAAAGGAGAATTTTGGTATAGTACTTCAGAAGGTATTTAAGAGCAATGAAAGGATTTAAAAACTCATTTTAAATCAGATGGAATTAGACTATACTATTTGTTGAAGTCAGTGGTATGAAGCATATATAAAATAATCAATACCAGTTACAAATGTGTTGGATTTGTTAGGCTGTAATAACACAGCACAGGTATAAACTGGTGGCCATGCATGCCACAATGCTGAGGAAGTTCAGGAAACTACCTTTTGGCTCAGTGCTGCTGTGAACCAGTGTTTTGTGCCTCTGCAGTAATCCTGCAGGCACAGGTGAAAATGAATGACTGGTTTATATGAGGAATACATTATTAAGTATGTAAATTAACGTACTTACCTGAATCTCATTTGCTTTAGATGATTTATCAATCATTGTACAGAAACTAGTAAAATAACAGGCAGAAAAAGATTAATATAAAGAATGCATAGTTAATCTCCTAAAATTCACATGTTGCAGCTGTACCTGCGTGTTGTGGGCTTAGTGCAGAGGTTGAGTACTTGCGTTTCGTGCTGCTTTACTCTCAAGGATGAACTCTGTGTCTGTTCACTCTGGAATGTGACTGCTGCCTGGATCCTGTCAACAACTGTTTGATTTCTAGGAAACAAAGAATTTAAAACTGAAAAGAAAATACTACAGTGGTCTGAATACTCCAAAAGTATGTCTAGAAGCTAGAGTAAAGATTTATTTATTTATTTACTTATTTTATTTATTTATTTGAAGTTCGGTAATATATTTTACTTAAACAGTGGAGCGTAGGAAGATATGATATATGACCTGAATACTGAATGCTGAGGAATTTAACAAACCACATCAACTTCCTTCTTTTGAGATTTAAGTTACCTTGAACTAAGACTTGATCTTACTCTAGCTTCTGTTGAGTTGAATCCTCTAGAGACCCCCAGAAGCAGTAAGTCTGTGTGGGCAGCATCTGCGGTGACAAAAATCTTTCTTCCGAGAGGTCATTGCATCCCAAGTGAACTATTCCGTTGGGAGAAATGTCAAAAGTTCCTGGCCTCACAATACTAATGCCTTGCAGGCAGCTGTCTGACTCATCTTCCTTCAGTTTTCTGTCACTATCATTATCCTTTGTATGTGAGATGCCAAAGAACTGAAGTGCAAATTAAGGTTGTTCCCACATACGTCCTGGGTGCTGAGGTCCAGAAGAACCAATTTTCTTATCGTAGGTGAATTTCCCTTGAGAACTTTCTCTCTGTGATTTCAATGATCATTCATTTATAGCTGTGCACTGGCAGGGACCCCAGCAAAAGCGATCTGATCTGAAGAAGGGTGATGCATCTGGTAGCCATTCTTTCAGATTAGCCAGAGTACTCGAGATGAAGTTTGTGCTGGCTGCAGGTGGGCAGGTGATACTTAATCCTTCAAAAAGCCCGTTGGTGCTAACTTAACCATTCATCAGTTTTTTAACAGATCTGACTGTCAGGGTAAATTCGTACCGGGTCAGCTTATTCCAGAACAGTTCTTCTACGCAGCCGTGGCGCTTCTGATGAAGTACAAAGAGCCCTGAAGCTGGGTTTATGGTATTATTGAGCCATAGCCTGAGTTCAAAGGCTGGATTGGAAAGCTATATAATTTAACTTTCTTTGGCCCGTTTTCTGACTTCAACCTTGAGCTATTCAAAGGAGTGCTTCCACTGGACCTAGGGGATAACTCAGAACGGCTGCATGGGGAAGATTTGGTCACAGGTCAGCTAATGCAGGTCTAAGTGTTGTGTAAAGGCCTGAAGAATTAATAGAGACAACACCTGCCAGAAGCTTACAATGGCAGATGGGAGAATGAGAGTAAGGTGAGAGGCAGACTGCTGCTTTTCTTCCCAAGACGTTCATTCTAGTGTATAGATAATTTTATATTTTCTATTTAATACCAGTGAATATTTCAGCCTCTGTCAAGCTCTCTATTAAAATAAATTATGTAAGCTTCCGTATTCATTCGTTTATGGAATTCAGGATATTCTGACATTGTCATAAGATAATCTCTTATTTTAAGTCTGCTTTTGTTTGAACAAGAAAGTGATTTTCTCAGTCACAAGGTCAACTGAATTCCTGAATAAGACACATGTGGGAGCATTAGTATTTCTCAAAAGGGTTGGCTTAAAAAGAGATGTTTTCAATAATTACAGTCAGAGGATTTTAAAAAGCACAATGAAAGAAGAAAATGAATTGCAAAATACGTTCTGTGTTAAATAATTTTAAATTCATGTAATGAGTTCAGAGGAAAAAATGTGAGTTAATCTCATAATCGGTGTGTATGTATTGTCATATTGCTGGAAGGTTAAAGGTGATCTTTAGCTACAGCTGTGGGTCTGAGGTGCCTCTTAAATGACAGACTGGCAGAAGCCAGATGAAGTTGTGGGGTTTTTTTAATGCTAGACTGTCCAGAAGTTCATAGTTTATTCTTGTGCAACAGCCTCCCTGTGTAATGACTCAAGGTAATTCCTCGGCAGTTCATGGTATTAGGAGTAGAGCAACCTGAGGAAATCTCCAAATGAAAGAATGACAGAAACAAATATCTTCTGAGAAGTCTTGTGTGAATGTGGGAGAACGCTTGGGAAGTGTGTAAACAGCACGTTATCCTGGATTTAAAAGAAATAGCTTTTTTAAAAAAGAAAAATTGGAAATTAGTTTCTTTTTCTACCTTTAGTTAATTTTTATTATCTTTTTAATAATTTTCAGCTCAGGAAGGGGGAGCCAACCATGAAACTGTAATGTAGTCTAGATCTAAGGAGGATGGCATTCTAACTAAAAACGAAACTGATGTTATTGGAGAGTACAATTAAAAAGATGAAAATATAGATAATGTCAGATCTAAGGCTGAGCAGACATTATTGCAATTTGTAATTGCTTGTGGAGGAGTACTTGGTAGCTTGAAATTGACGTCAACAGTGAAACCCCAGAGAGTATGGAAAGAATCACAATTAACCTTTTTCAAAGTAATTTGAATTTGCAAGGCAAAGAAAGTTATCTGGTCCAGAATGAAGCTAGAAGAACTTCAGAAGCTTTTTTGTCTCCAGTTCCTTTTCCTACAGGTTGGGGTTTTTTTTCCTGTAGTCTAGATAACTGTGGGTTTTTATTTTATTTTTTGTTTGTTTGTTTGTTTTCCTAGAATAAACATGCATGTGGTTTCGCGAGCCAAGAAAAGCAAAATTATACTTGGAGCATGCTACAAATATATAATGTAATGTACATGTAAGTGTAAATGTAAAATCAGATCATTTTGCTCACAAATGTTTGCATTGGTGTGAACAAAATAGAGCAATATTATCTCTAACCTACAAAAATTCTTTACAGATATATCTCTGCTAGGTACTGGGACACAGTCTGAGGGCATGCATTTAATTAATCTGTGTTGACATGCAAGTTGGGACAAGGTTGTGTTTTCTTTTCTTTGACAGCAGGTGTCTAGAAGCTGGTTGAGTTGTAATTTCCTATGCCACTTCATCCCGATTTGCTCTCCTATGAAAAGTTACTGTTGTTCTGCACCCTTGGGAGCGCCGGTAACCTTTAGATACTGTACCCTAAAATCAGCTCGCCCATGCAAACCACCCATATATGTAGACTAATATTGTCAATTAGCATAGTATATGTGGATCTTAGAATCTTCACTAAACTTACTCTTACCGTTTTCCTCTGAAGTGAGGGAGTGCTGGTTTCATGTTAGAGCTGGAATAGAGGCACAGATATACCAGTAGTCCCAGGGTCACACAGAAGACTGTATGAGGCAGGACATAAAACATGTCTGGAAGACATAGGCAAAGGTCTTAACAAATCTTCCAAGCATGCAGCAATTCTCAAAATCAAAGAATCATCTGTTGTTTAATATAAAGTATTAAAAATTGGAAATGATTTTATTCCCCTCTAAATTTCACAATTATTTAATTTTAGTTTTCTAAAAAAAAAAATAATCAAAGGATACTCAAGGATCATGCAGGTCTCTACTGTAAATTGGATATAGTATAAATACATTCAGTAAAGTTTAAGCAAGCATGGAAGTGTGTAACATTTTTGTAAGTCATGACTTAGAGAGACTGTATAATTCCTTTTCTGACAAACGTAATGCTCAAGCCATACTTGGTTAATGACACAATTGTAACACCAGCTCTATTAACTTAAAATAGATGGGATCTACCGTTATTCTTGCTATGTCTAGTATGTGTAATTATAAATACAAAATTGCAGTTTCCAGAACAGTTTATAACCTAAAGGAGAATTGCAGGAAGTTTATGTTGCTTCATGGAGTGGCTTTAAGCATATGGTGAAAAGCAAAGCCGTATACAAAGGGCACAGGAACTTTTCTGAAAGGGCTTCATAGCCTTGCAAGAAAGTGGTTCTTTGGCTGCAGTTTTCAAACGACAGAGTTTTGGGGACTCTTTCTGTCTCCCTGACACCTGCCCCATCTGCAAGACAGGAGCCAAGCAAACTGAGAGTAGGGTCTGTTACCTCCTCATGTCCTTTGATTCAGAAATCAGAGTGCAGGGAGGCCAGTGGAGGGGTCCTCTTTTTGGTTTTTTTTCAAAGTGGTTGCAGATGTGTTCAGGGTGGGAGAGAGACAAGTGCTGGGCTAAACTATGTAAGGGAAATGAACATTGGGTAATAATCGTCCAGCATAAGAGTATTGTCCAACATAAGATGTAACCTGGAAGATTGTGCTATGCAGCAGTCAACCTCTGAGAGGTGCTTTGTAGGGGAATAATAAATTACATAGCCCTTTGACAAAGGTGGATGTGAGTGGAAAGAAAATTCCCGTCTTTCAGTTCTTCTCTTTGTGCGAGTGCCATAAATGACAAACCAGATTAGCTTTAGTTCTCTTAATCAATGTGGCTTGGTTTGTTAAAGTATCAAGTCGTGTTATAGGTCTGTGTTTTTATTGCTGTGCCAGCTGAGTAGTTATTTACATTGATTATTTAGCTATAGAATTATTATACAACCATTTGGTACTAGACTTCAACTTTTATAGTCATTTTAGGCAGCAAGGAATCAGATTATTTGGTTTTACAACTGATCTTTATGACAGTAGTGTTACTTGCTCTCATTGTCTTCAGAATTACTCATTATTCTTGTTGAAAACTATTCTCCACATACTCAATATTAGTAACTAATAAGAAAGCTGTTTCAGATAATAGGATCTTTTAGCAACGTCTCTGATTTGACATTTTAATTGTTGGTCCTCATTCTACATTTATCTAAGTCCATATTTTTCATAAGCTTATTATTATCTCATTAAAATGAGAAGGAAAATGATGACATTTTGAAGGGGGATAATCTTTTGTTTTTAATTCTGCTAGACTACACCATCTATGATTTTCCTTCTCTGATTCTTTTTTAATTCATTGCCAGTCTATCAGATGCATGATCTACTCTTTCAAAAGTAGATTTTTAGCTCAGCTAAGCTACCAACAAAAGAGGCTGTTTCCAGGATTTGTATGCTGAACAAATTTCATCATACAATATATTATTGCTGAGGTTGTGGGTTGGTGGTTGTTGGTTGGTTGTTTTTTTTTTCACTGCAGGTCTGAAATGCTGGTTTTGTTAGCAAAATGCAAATCTCTCTCATAAAACAGAAGCTTTATCTGTGTACTTTAATGTATTTAATAAATAGTCAAAAGTTAAGCAGATACAGATGCTTACTCCTATTTTATGTGACAGTATTCTGACAATTGAGAAATGTGTTCTGTTTTGTGAGAGCAGCCTTCTGCTCAAATGTACCGTCCTAACATGTGATTTTCTTAGATGAGTTTAGGCTGTATTTTACTGTAGATGGAGCTGTGTCACACATAAAACCAAAAAAACCGCCTAAACTATTAAAGTTGCCATCTGCCGTTAAGGTATCTAAAACATAATAAATACAAACCGTTGAAGCAGTTGTCATCTTCCAGGCAGAATAATGGCAAAAACAAAACCAAGAAATCACGTGAGAGGTGCCAGTGCTGAACACTGGCTTCTCAGTACTGTGTCGAGATTGTGTTTTCAGATCCATGGGGGCTAAGGAACAACCAGTGCAGACTACATCCATGACCATCAGGGATGTGCATGCAGAAGAACGCTTACATAGGCTGTGGCACTTCAAGACCTGTTCCCTGTTCCCTCCTTGGTGAATGCTCTTACGGCTGTCACTGTGTAGGGGATCTGTAGTAGCATACGTAGCCAAGAACTGCCTTCTGGTGAATCTTCGGGCTGTTCCCCAAGCCTGCACAGGGGCAATAGTATTCTCATCACAGTGACTGAAGCACGGCCTCATAGCTCAGTTTCTTGAGTAAGCTGCAGTTGCAGGTAGAGCAGTCACCCAGTTACGAGCAGGATACTTGTCCTGTGGGTATGGTCTCCCTTCTGCTGACACTGGATTAGGAGGGCAGCAGCTTCTGGGAGATGAGTCAGAAGGCATCAGGAGCTGTGGCAGCTCTGACCTGCTGCAGGTTCCTTAGCACACGTAAGAAGTGGCCCCATGAGGCTCCTCTCAGAAGGAATCTGTTGATATCGGGAATGCCCAGTAAGCAAGTCTTGTAGTGCAAATGCCACTAGGTCTCCCTTCCCTGCTAGGAAACAAAAGGAATTGTGAAGCATTCTGTCACAGGAAAGAGCCTATGTTGTTGGGAGAGGTGAAAGTCGCTATGAATTACAGGCTATCAAACCTTATGTCATTTGAAAAACACTGGTAGATTTTCCTCTTTGGCTTTTGGATAATAAGAGATCGGATCTTGTAAGAGAAAGGACTGCATTTTCATTGCTTTATTCCTTTCAAGTTGGCCACTTATACAGGCACAGAGTAAGTGCTAAGTTAAACATTTACTCTTCTGATTTCATTGCATTTATACTCCCTTTGTAGAAGTGCAAATACCCATTTGAATTAGTGACACCGGATCAAGGAGAAGTAAGAAAAGCTGGTTATGCTTCTAAGCAGTGAGGAGTGAAAAAAAAGGGAGCATGTAAACTATGTATGGACAGATAGGTGTTCTTTGATGCTGACAGTGTTGACTGGTTCCCTCCCATTTTTCATAAGAATGGCAGTGATTTCCTGCTTATATGGTGTAATAGAGGCATTTTTCTTAATCTTTCCCTTTTGAGTCTCCAGGATTTCCAAAACCCAGCAGGTTTAGAGGAAACACTTGAAACAAGAAATTCTGCCACTTCTCTTCGACATTGAGGAGAAAGAGTGGGAAGGTGCAATACAGAGGAGAGGCAGTGGGGTAAGAAACTCTGCTAACACACTTGAAGAACATTGTATGGCTGTAAGACAAAAAAGGTGTTACAGTGTTGAAAAAAATTTTTTGTGGGCATAGATTAAAAAATGTTACGCACTTAGAGGTCTAATGACCTTGCAGTCATCCCTCCCACTTGATGTATCTGTATCCGTTTGCCCATTTTTCAGTCAGACAAGATCCTTCCTCAGCTTGACCCTCACCCTTCCATTTTATGCTTGGATTATATGTTCATAAATGCCATGTTCACATTAGTTTAATATTATACAAAATTCCTTGTTTGCACTCATTTTTCAAAAGTCTTGTAGCTTACATTTTTTAACTCTCAGATGCTGAAAATTCCTTAGGTAGAAGAGCTGAGCTTTTGTTTGCAGTCCTGTCAGAATGGGCCATCTGTCTCTTTCAGCCGTTTCCCTGTAGAAAGTAGGATATTAAAGTTCCTGTGTCTACACTGGCACAGAAGACAAATAAGATTTTCCTTCCTAAGACTGTATGTTTTTCTAAAAATAATGAAAGGGTGGGATAAAAGTGGAGAATAGAAATGGCTTGAGAAGAAACGTGTTCTAGCATTTAAGCTTTGTGTTATTCAGAGAAGAAACACAGACTTTAATCCCCTCTTACATTAAAAACATACAAAGGTCCCTGCTTGCTTGACAGCACATGAGTCTTTGTTCCTGATGCACAGTTGAGTAACAGCTGTAAAAAGGTAAATTCTTCTGGGTGTCATCAGCATCAGGAGTGTTCACTGGCCAAAAAGACTCCAAGTTTCTTTCTCTGAATTTAAACATTGTCTTTTTTGTTAATAAAAAGGAGAGAATACCACTCCAGGAAATGAGCTACCTGACGAGTTACCAGGTGATGTTCTGTTTTCAACTACCAGCCGTTTTCTTGTTACAGAAGTGTGTTCCATTGTAGTGAATTTATTGCTCACAGGCTTGACCCATAGACCCCTTAAAAATGTGTGTAGATTCCAAGAGTCTGTAAACCAGTGGTTGACAAGCTCTGTCCTAGATTTTTTGTGATGGTATTCATGTAATCGCTTTAAAAATTCTTAACAGCAAAGGAGATCTCACCACCTTTCTGGATTGAGAGATTCGCCACTTGGGTTTAACAAGGTTTTACTTGCTCATATTTAAGCATATTGACACTTTCTTTCTGTCCTTAGCATAGTCATCGGAGAGGACTACTGATTACTAGCTTTCTTGTAACCTTGTAAGTATTTTAAGAAGGCTTTAGTCTTCTTTTAAAATGCTATTTTGTTTTTCACTAGTCACACTTTCTAATCATCCTGTTATTCTAGATGGTTCCTTTGGACTTTCTCAGTTTGTTTTATGGAAGTGTGGTGCTCTAAAATGGCTTCTTGAGGCCCTAGCAGACCAAGTGAATAGGTACCCAGCCTTCCTGTTACTGCATCACAGCCTGAGTATTGTCTTTATCAACATCATCTTGTTCCTCTGCATTCATTTTGTTGGTGGTATAATTACTGTATCATATTTTGGGATCCACAGTCTAGCCCTTAGTATATTTGGGCATTGTTTTTCATCGTCATAGAATGTTTTGGTTTGGAAGGGACCTAGAAGATCATGTAGTTCCAACCCCTTTGTCATGGGCAGGGACATTTCCCTCCCGCCAAATTGATTATACTCCTGAGAGATTTGGGGTTTTAGTTGTATTGTTTTAAATGCAATTTAAGCTCTTTGGTTTCAGACCACTTCCCTCATCTATGATTTTGAGTTCTGTTGTTATGTTTTTAAAGTTTGTACCACCTTGGAGCTGTCCATAGGTTTTAGGAATATATTCTGTGTTCCAGGAACTAAGCTGTTGGCCAAACTTGGAATAGATGTAGGGCCAATATATACCTCTGCAGGACCCTATTTGAAATGCCTTTCCTCTGTTAAGGCAGCTTAAGTGTCATTGTTTGTCTTGGAACAGACTGCTCTGTGGGAAGGGAAGCAAATGTAACTTCTGGTGGAAGATTGATTGATAAATGTTGACTTTGTCCCTAAATAAAATTGGACAAATGAATCAGATTGGTGATGTAACACCTCTTTTATCCTTTTTTGTTAATGAAGTTAGAGAATAAGCCTCTTCTCTTGGCATTGGAGATTTTTCTTAAGCTAGTGTGTAAGCGGTCAGCACATGCTATACTGGTGAGGGTGAATTTCAACAAAAATGTGTGAGTGACTAGCTGGCTTTGCTGTCAAAGCTGTGTGCAATGCTGCACATCAAGTAGTCCATGAATCTAGCTGGAACCAGCATTTCAAACTCGCAGTAAGCTTTCTTTCTGTTATCTACTGTGTGCTGTTGGTGAATTGCATAGGTAGGAATGTGCATTGTCTTTTTAAAGTGTAACAGAATATATACGTAAGCTGTTTCAAATTTTGCAATGGCACTGCATTAATATACATCAGCCAAAGTTCACTGTCAACATTTTTACCTCCGTAATGATTCACAGAATGGATTTTTCCCCACCAGGTCAAACTTTGAACTATTCATTTATACACAAAGTAAGTTATGCTTCCAATATTTGTTGTTGTTTGGCGCTATCTCTGCCATCTAATTTTGCTTTTGCTCAGTCAAGCATGACATGGCAATCCGTGGGCACTGAAATTATTTTAGTGACACAAATTCAGCACTGCGGTTTGCACACAATGCTTGCAACAAAGCAAGCAGTAGGAGAGTGGCGTGTCTGCGGATTTAGTGTGCAGGTGCTGTTTGTTTTCACCTGTGCATGGGGACTTGTGTGTTTATTACGTCTTACGTGAAGATTGTTCCCATGTGGCATGCTCAGCGAGTCTGAGGCACATAATGAGCGCTTATTTTTACAAAGTCAGAAAACAGAATTCTGATGAAGTGATACTGTGGTGGTTTGACCCTGGCTGAATGCCAGGTGCCCACCAAGACCGCTCTGTCACTTCCTTCTTCAACTGGACAGGGGAGAGAAAATAAAATGAAAGGTTCATGGGTCAAGATAAAGACAGGGACATCACTCAGCGATTACCATCATGGGCAAACCAGACTTGACTTTATTACCATTTAAATGAGAAAAACATCTTCCCCCCATGCCTCCCTTCTTCCTGTGCTTTAACTTAATTCCCGATTTCTCTACATGCTTCCCCCAAGGAGCACAGGGGAATGGGGTTATAGTCAGTTCATCACACGATGTTTCTGCCACTTCTTCCTCCTCACACTCTTCCCTTGCTCCAGCATGGGTCCCTTCCACAAGGTGCAGTCCTTCAGGAACAGCCGGCTCCAGCATGGGTCCCCCACAGGATTGCAAGTCCTGCCAGCAAACCTGCCCCAGCCTGGGCTGCTCTCTCCACAGGGCCACACGTCCTGCCAGCAAACCTGCTTCAGTGTGGGCTTCCTACAGGTCACAGCCTCCTTCGGGCATTCACCTGCTCTGGTGTGGAGTCCTCCATGGGCTGCAGGTGGAGATCTGCTCTACCGTTGACTTCCATGGGCTGAGGGGGCACAGCGTGCCTCACCATGGGCTTCACCGCAGGCTGTAGGGGAACCTCTGCTTTGGTGCCTGGAGCCCCTCCTCCTCCTCCTCCTTCCCTGACCTGGGTGTCTGAAGAGTTGCTGCTCTCGTATAGTCTCACTCATCTCTTCTGTTGGTGCAGATATTAATTTTTTTTCCCCTTCTTAATGTGCTGTCACGGAGGTGCTACCACCATTGCTGATGGGCTCATTCTCAGCCAGCATTGGGTCCTTGTTGGAGCTGGCTGGCATTGGCTCCATTGGACATGGGGGAAGCTTCTGGCATCTTCACACAGAAGTCACCCCTGTAGCCCCCCCCCCCACCACTACCAAATGCAGATGTATAATGAAATGAACCAATAGAAAGTCTTTGTGGAAGAGAAAATTACTTAATATTAGATTAATTCTTGCAGCTATATATTAATGAAATTGCTGAACTATGTTAGAACTTTATATAATGTTATAGTCAAAGATTTACTGCAGATATATATTTACTTATATTTCTTTGCTCCTAATATGTTATACTATTGTTTCCTTCAACTCTGTCTTCCCACAGATATTTTTTTGTCTTTAATTAAAACACTGTCATATTTTGACAGTACTTCCAAGTAAACACCCATCATTTTGTTTTTACTTCTGTTCATAGTGAGCAGTTGTGAAATATTTAATTATACATTTTGTATGGCTTCCCCAGCTCTAACAGAAAATGTCTTTTGTCCTCTCTCTCTTTCAATACAAGGAGGCAACTAAGAGGACTCAAATAACCTTATTCACTAGAATGACTATGATTAGCAATGTGATGAGAATCTAATTGTAAGAAATATGCTAATGTTTAATTTTTTGTTGTTGTTGAGCCAATTTGAGGGCATAAAAGGCATTTAAACAGATTAGTAACAATAATGATGGATTTATTTTATGGAAGTGTCCAAAAGTCCTCCTTGACAGTGGAGGTGAATTGTGCTTGGAGTTGTATGAATGCTCATGCTGCATTTTCACAGCTTTTGGTACCAATTACTGAGTAAATATACTTAAGCCTCGATTTTCTGAAATAGCTCTGTTCCCATTTTAGACATCTCTGTATGAGGGCGATGTCTCCAAACTGCTGTCAACCAGTGGCTTCCATTGTGAGTATCAGCAGTTATGTGTTCAGGTCTTAATGTAGAGTTGAAGGAGCAGGGAATTGGGAGAGAGAAAGCTCTGAAGAGCTGGGGTTGGGATCCCAGGCTGAGGCGGCAGAGCCATGTTTTAAGAGAATAGAAGAAGACAAGGGCTAAGAAGCTAGAGGCCAAGTTTGGGGTGCACAGTGGGAAGAAACATTGAGTTGTGATGCTAGAGTACCCTGTTTGGGAAGGGAGGGATAAAAGCTTGAAATGCTGCTGCTTTTGCAGCCTCTGTCATTGGTAATATTTATCAATGGCACTGCTGGAGGCAGCAGCACAAGCTTTGTGCTGTGTCATAAGGTTATTTTTACTGTCAGTCAATATGGTGTAGCATCAACATAAGTTTCTATTAAACTTAGAAAAATGTAGTAGTTGAGCTTAGTCTGAATAAGATGAAAAGAATTACTTGTCTCATAAATTCTCAAAACTTATTTCCTCCATGCCCATTTCTTCTGTTTTCTCTTTTAATCTCTGTCTAATCCTATACTATTAATTTAGATGGCACCTTAAAAACTTTATCTAGCCTGTAAATAGAGAAATAAATTACTAGTATGAGTTTATTTTATTGGTTAATTCGTTCACAGATGCATCCTACAATGACTGATAGTGGAGATATAAATTAAAAATTTATCCACGTAAAAAGAACAGCTACAGCATTTCAGATGCTGTCAGCCCAGTACTTATTTGAAGGTCTGAATATTTGTATTTTAATTCAGAAATAGATGTTAAGGTATACGAGTTGATACAGACTCAGGTGTTCTTTTTGGTGGCTTTGGGAGGAACTGTTAACATTTCTCCCCATCTTGTTCAGCATGTAGACACAGACACCTGTGTACATGCACATCCATTTCTGAATTAGTTTGCATTCTGTTCCGAAAACCTACTGTCCTCCTGGAGGTCTGCCTCTCTGCTTGCTGAAGTTTTCAATCTCTCCTGATTAACTCCTTTCACAAAAGCTGCGCTGTTGGAAATTCCCATTTTACTCTTGACTGCTGGTAGGGAAAGTCACTCCACATGTGGACAGAAATTGTGAAATAGGTCAGGAACAAAAATTTGGCATTTGTTCCTCTAAGTTTTCAGTGGCATCTGGGAGAAGACGAAATGACACCTCTCATCCAAATCAGCAGATCTAGAGAACAACAGGAGAAGGCAGAAGGCTGGCCAAGGCAAGTGTTTGGCAACAGACATTGAAGGCCAGGCCTTTGATTTGCTTCCTGGCTTGGGGTCCCAGTGAAAGTGGATGATCCGGTGACCTACATTTTTTTGAGATGTAAAGGAATGACTTTCAAACAGAGAACCTAGTAGATGCTCTCTGAGATGTTTGCAATCAAAGCTGTAAGTGAAACCCAGGATGTGGGGGTATGTCCAAGTCTGAGTGTTTTTTGTTTTCTCTTCAGATCACAGGGATGTCACTGTGTGGGTTCACTGTGAGCTGGGTGAGCTATGGAGGAACTATCATGATGACCTTTCTTTCAATGTTGAGACAATCCTGATATTTTGGGGAAAAAATGTATAAGGATTGTCATACGTGCAGTGGAGCTGAGCAATCAGCTTTTGACGCTCAGACTTTTTTTTTTCTCCTAGCTGTGTATGAAGATAGTATGAAGTTGATGGTCATACATAGGATGTGGACTATACATTGGCCATACTTTGGAAGTGGCCTGAACTGGTAGGAATAAGCTGTTTCCTTTGAAACAATAGGGAAGATAAAAGCACTGGAAAAGATAACTCCAGGTGTGAAAGAGCGAATCTCACACTGCAAGACAGTCTTGGATGTATTGCTTCCTCTGGGTACACTTGAGGAGCCACTACAGCTGCCACTGAACAGGCAGCCCACATTTCATCCTAGACATGTTTCCCAATATTTTCCCTTGTACTAGCACTTATCTGACTTCTTAGAAAGTTGACCAAGGGAATTTCTCGCATAGTTCTTTTTTCTGTTGGACTGGTTTACAGAAGCTAATCTCTGGGAAAGCATTGAAGTGACTGCTCAGAGGAGCCTGCAGGAGGAGGGTACGTTTGGAGCTGCTGGGAAGGAGGCAGTAGTGAGAACACCCCTTTAACAACAGTTATCCATTAGATTGGCTTAAAAGTGCCATTAAATTGTACACTCATGATCTTCCCATGCTGCTTGATATTTTATTCCCCCATTGATTTTGCTGAGGGCAGAATGCCATGCCACTGCAATCCTGCTGGAAGGACTGTGTTGAGTTTCTCAGTTTACTGCATTGTAGCAGGATTTAAATACTGTCACCTGACAGAGCTGGTGTGTGTTATATTTGTATTTTTGGTATAATTGTGTGCCTGTTGGTCTGGCCTGTGTTGTGTCTTTGTATCGTATCTTGCTTTCAAATGTTGTAAGCTCTTGGAAAAAAGTGTCTTGTTTGTAAGAAGTGAAGTTTTAATGTATGTCTAAGTAGAAGAGCCTAGTTAGTTCTGTGAGCAAGGATTACAGAGGTGGTGTGTCTTGTGCAGAAGAAATTAGACATGTATTTCATTGCTGTGATTCTGAACATTTCTCAACAGGGTGGTTCAAGAGAAAAACAAGTATGAGCATTCATACTGTCATTGGTGACTGAACACAAGAAAGGAAGAGGGCAGAAGCAGACATAAGTATTCATCACAATTTAAGTAATATTTCACTTGCCAAATTACTGTGTCTCATGAAATTCACCTTTATTTCCACCTCTTGGCTCTGTCACCCATGTTTGTTGACAGATGATGGGTTAGCAGCTTGTTAGCATTTGTGATGTTTGTGTTAGCGGGCCTGAGACCTGTCTGAAAACTTTTTCTTCTCTCTCTTTTTTTTTTTTTTTTTTTGATTGATAGTCAGAATCTCTTGAGAGTTTTCTGCTTTCAGAACTGCTTCTTTCTCCTTGCACTGGTTGTTGAGCCTGCCTTGCCTCTCAATTGCCTGACACAAGAGAGGCAGCTCAGGATTTTAATACTAGCTGTCAGCAAGAGGTTTAGAGAGTAGCATGTCTGGAGCACCAAGAAATGTTGTTTCTTCAAGTGTCTTTTCATTACAAATTCTTCAAATGGAGTCTCTGACCTTCAGGGACAAAAACGTACCAGGGGAAGAAAGGGTCAGCTGCCAGCACAGTAATCTCACAACTATGAAAACCTTCTGAAGGACCAGTCAGAAATGACACTTGTGGAAATCGGGAGATAATTGCAGGCAGAACATATATATAGAAGGAGTGGGCTCAGAGTCAACCACTTTCTGCAGTGTTTTCATGTCTTTTAAGTAATGTTGAGACAGAAACACAGATAACAGAAAAATACACATTTTTAGTATGTGTGGAAATGAAATGAAAGCAGAAGTTTATCTGAGGTAATTAGTGTTCTATTAGTATTACTGAAGTGGCTGTAGTTCAGCTTTTGAAATATCTCTACATATTATGCTATACCCAGATGGCTAAAAGCTGCTAAAGATGTTTTGCTTATTAATTTTGTGACTTTGTGTAGCTCCTGGTGGCTAAACCTGGCTGTGGTTTTGAGCCATGTCTCTGAGGTACTCAATTTCTGCCTTCATGTTTTTATTTCAAAATATGTGAATTTTAATTGATGAGAGATTGTGAAGTATTTGGTGTTCTTGAACTAATTATTACCAAATGAATTAACCAGTAACCTCTTCCAAAATAAGTGGCAGAGTTATGTGATTTCATGTATAAGCAGACAGAGTCCTTCTGTTTATTAAGACAATCTGGAGGGGAGAAGAAAAGTTTAGGTTTGTAACAGATAACACCAGACATTTGCATGACAAAACATTTCACAGCCAACCTCCATCAAGAACAAAATAATTCATTTTGATGGGAAAACTTATATTTTGAAGTTCTACCCTACAGTCATCTAGGTGGAGGGCTTTCACACAGATCATTCAGTATGTTTTGCAGCTGTGAGTCCTTTAATGGCCAATGTGACTTGTATACATAAATTCCTGTGAACTGTAGTTAGACTAGAGTCTGTAGGATGACTCAATTTGCCTGAATGCCGGGTCTGGTCTGGTATAAGCCCAAGTCAGAATGGGCAACTGTATCATACATTGACAGTCTGATATGAAGGCTGCTCTAAAGCTTCACAGGGGCTGTGCATGACCATGGACAATCATGGAAGTTGACCTCAATAAGTGTTTTTTTTTTTTTTAAACAACAAAGAAAAAAATGATTTTTGATGCAAAGAAAAATCTAATTTGTGATGCTAATTGTTGTGTGAATATTTACGTGAGCCATGTTTGTAGAAGTTGTTCTTCCTGCTGCTGAGGTCGTGAAAGCTGTATGCCAAGCAGAAGAGTCTTCAGCTGGTCTTTCGCACCAATTCATCACCAGAGTGATGACACTCTGCTAATATAATGCATAGACTCTAACACCAACAGAGTGCTAGTGAGTAGAGGTGCTACATTTGTGATTTAGTAGCTCTATATGTCATCACAGTGTCTGTGATGCTTGCTAGCATGACCTTTAGCAGGGAAGGACAGAAGGAATCTTTAAAGGAAGACGAAGATGAGATTAGAAGAAGATGAGATTAAAAGAAGATGAGAATGAGATGAAATCTATGAATCTCCCACTTCTGTGAGTTATTCCTTGACACTGTGCATGAACATAGGATGAATTGTCCTTAAACAGATCCTATTGTTGTGTGTGGCTTAAACTTCTGCCTTAGGGTGGGAAATAAGGTGGTAACAAGTATGTTTTATTGTTACTGTGGAAGAAGGGCAGACAGCATTTTTTGCATGCCAATAGAGCATATTTAGTGACTTAAGCAAGGTTGCACTTCATCCTTTAGGCTGCCACTCTTAGAGAGCCTGTGCAGTCCCTTCCAGCAAAGGGTAATACATCAATAACAGGAGATTCTAAATGTAAAACAAAGCAACAAAACCCCCGGCAACAACAACAAAATATTCCCTGAAGTCATGAAATACCAATGTGATTATCTACAGAAATTGTTTTGTGCCCTCTCTGTGCTGCTGCCCCTGGTCCTTTTCCACAGTGCTGTACATTCTCCCTGTCCCTCAGCTTCCATTTGCAACTGCGTGTTCCTCAGAAGTTACATACATGGCACTCTTGTTTGAGCCTGGGAGGCAGAGGGTGGACAGCAACCCCGTATTTGTCATTTCACTTCCATGTCTGTCCCCAGCAGCATGCTTTAGCAGTACATAGTGATTGGACAGGAGATTAATTCCTGGAGGGGCAGAAGGGCAGTGGAATGGTTTGTGTGAGGGTGAAGAGGAGGAGAATCCCTTTATCTGAGATGTCTGAAGCAGAAGAATGGCACCCATTCTGCCATTATGTGTTGCAGCCTCCAGTGGAGAGCGATCATCGTCTCTTTTGTAGAACAGGAGATCGGCAAGGGGGCTGAGAGCCCATCTGAATTCAAAGAAATTATCATGACCCTTTCCAAAAGGCATTTGGCCTTGTGATACATGTTGATTTCAACACCCCCTTGTGTGCCTGTGTGTGCATATATCATACAGAATGTAATATGTATTTCACTCAAGTACTATGCACAGATACGGGAGTTCAATCTCATTCATGCTGTTCATTTGGTTTCCAAATAAGAATAGTTTCTTGTTGCAGCAAAGCTGTGCTGTAACAGGTTTTTTTCCCCACCACCTCACTCTTACACACGTTAATGAACCAGGATTTGGGTCAAGTGTTTATGAAGCCAGTTATCCATATGGATTGAATGTCTGTGGGAACATGAATGTTTAATCAGACATTTGTTAGCAAGCTAAAGAGGCAACGTTATGTCAAGCAGTGTGCTGTCAGAAAATTCCTTGCCTACTATTGCTATGGTAACAGCCAACAAATACCTACTTATTTTGTGTGTTAGCATCTGAGCTGAAGGAAAATCTCCAAGTGACAAATTTTGAACATCTAGTGGATGGGCTGGAAGGGCAGGGAACCGAAGAGGGTACTACCATTTTCTAAACCTCTTTGTCTAACTGAAGCTAGGTTTCTTCTGGAACTATTTCTGTCAGTCAACAAGGAACAGAAATAGATAGCACATCATCTAACCAGCCACATGGGCTGAATTTTAATTGCAATTGCTGGGTAAAAATACTTAGCATTTCTCAAAAGTTGGCCCAAATATGTTTGTTAAAAACTTAATGAAGCATATATATATTTCAAATATCAAAATATCATGAGCCAAGTGCGTTGCCTGAGGAATACGTAGTTTGTAGTATTAATTTGACTGACTGCTGCTGAAGAGGCTAATGGCCGGGCTAGCCTTTTAGTAGCTATTCATCAAACCAGAATAGTAAGTCTGTTCCTGCCGGGCTACTTGAAAATTCCCTCATGTTTTAGAGTGCCAGTGTCTTGTGGCATGTCCTAGCAGGGACGGGTACATACTTGGGTTAGATATTCCTCGAGCAGAGCCCTAGTGTCTCTAAAGGAGCCTTACTCTCCATCTAACCCACCTCCCAGCTTAAAATCACACGGTTAACTGTGTCTTGAATGTTGTACTTCGGAGTTTCAAGTCAGTGCCTGCATTCTTTGCATCAGTGCCTTTTCCCTTTCTCTCTCATCCTCTGACTTCTGTGAAACAGAGCAACTCTTTAGAAGCAGCTCAGGCAGAGTCTTTTTAGAAGAGGAGTTAACTAAGGAAGATAATTCCCAGTGGTCTACCTGTCTGCCTTCCTCACAAAAGATCTGTGCTTGGTAAGAAGTGGAAGCATGATGAGTGTTTCCATCTCTTTCCACTGCCCCAATCTGCCTTCCTGCTCTCTCCTTGGCAAGAACCTAGGCAAACACACAGCCTTTGGGAGCCTTACTTCACTGGGATCAGGGAGCAGCTGAAGAACTAGAGCCAACTGGGTAAACCTTGCTGGGTCTAGTGTAAAACCATCAGGTGAAGCAGAGTTATCTGGCCCACTGAGCAGATGTCGATGGAGGGCTGCATCTTTGAGAACTATTGTGCTTTTAGACTAGAGGTTTTGTTATGGGGAAAAGAGAACTGTCTCTGCAGGTAGGCTGCTGTCTCTCATGAATATGCTGTGGCTTGTGATGCTTGGTTTGATTCCCATTGGCTGTAGCACAGACAATTGTAGCAATTATCAGAGGAACCTTCTTTCCAAATGTATACTGACTCCAGATTAATGAGACTTAGAAGTCTTGTTGACATACCTAAAGACTTTTAACTACTTTGTCTTAAGCAATTTTAAGACTTTTGTTTTGGTCCTCTAGACATACCTTAGTACATTCTGTATCTAGAAGGAATTTAACAGGTAGTGTTTTATTCCTAAATCTTACTGTTTTGAACAGTTCTGTCGTAATGTGTCCTGAAAAGTTTCTGAAACTAAGGGGCTAATTTAAGGGTTATGAGTAGGATATGTAGACAGTTTTAATCTTGGAATACTGATCCACTGGCAAGAAAAGTTGTGAAGGCATTCATCAGAGAGAATTCTCGAAATTGTCATGCATATTTTACATTCTCTCTCTTGGATGCTGTTGTTTAATTGGATGTTAGTTATTTTCTTGGACTGTACCATACTGCCACCCTCATCCTTTTAACAAAATCCCTGAATAGATTTGGATGGTATTGAACAGTAGATAATCCATTTATAAAGGCAGAAGATGAAATTAAATGGAAGTGGGTTTGTGCAGGCAATTTACCAAGGCTGTTTAAAATGCTCCCCTCATAATTTTTTGCTAAGGTCATGTGCAGCTGAGAGGATATCATATGTATACCACGATAATTGCAGGTTATATGCGCTTCTATAATCTTGTAGCTTTTAAATGGTTAAGAGGCAACTGTGGTCCTTGCTTGATATTAGGTTGCTGCAGTAGGACTTGTGGAAGTAAACACGTGAAGGAGCTGGAATGTCAGTGCTGTAACATGGTCACTATTTGGGGTGAAGATAAGTCAAGAGTGTGACTTGCTTGTGTCAATCAAAGTGACTTCCATATCAAACAGAAAAATATGTATGCTTCATCTACAAAGACGAGGCAAACTGCTCTTTTAAGTAAACTAAAATAAAATGTCCATGGTTGAGTACTACTAATTGGGTAGGCGACACACCTGAAAATGACTGATTGCTCTTAAAAGTGCCTGTTGGAAAAACAAGTTTCCTGGAAAATAAATTTAATAGAGCTTCAAATAAGTCACCCTTTTTTTTTTTTTTTTTTTAAACATAAGATAACAACATTCAGTCACAGATGCCTAAATGCACGTACCTAAGTAAGGACCTATTCTGTTTCCATGGAAGTAAACTGGCATTTTTTTCATTGATCTGACCTGAAATTGCCACAGTGTTCAAAAGTAACTTCAAAATGAGCTGTCGGTACATAGCCTTTTCAAAAATCAAGCTGATTATTTAATTGCCTAAATTTTGACACCCATATTGAACACCTCTGCTATATTATTCTAACCATTAAAGACAATCTTTCCCAAAGGGCAGTCTCTGAGACTGAACAAAGAAATTCAAAGCTGGTCCACAGGGGAAACAATTTCTTGTTATTTTCTTGGAAAAACTTGATGATGATGATGATAGTGAGTGGTTTATCAAAAGTGGTCATGGAAAACAGTTCATAGTGTTCTCTCCAAAACTTTGAAAACTACTGATCTATGGCAAGTGTATCAAGTTCCTACCTCCTTTTGATATGGCAGCATGAATTCTGAGACTGCACATCTTTTTGTGCAAAGAAAAATTCTTGTATTTGTATCTGCATGTTTGCATGAACTTATTGTACATATTCAAGAAAGGTGAAAATAAAATTACTAGAATGTAGTTTTTGGAAGGCGTAACAGATGATCATTTTGTGCTTTTCAAATGAACAAGGCTCATACACTGTTATTAAGTGCTGGCATTGCTTTTTCCATGTCCATAAGCAGAAAGCAATTGTTCCTTCCTTTGTTTAGATTCAGTCTAACACACTGGTTTGATTCTGAAAGGAAAGTTCTCAGGTATTTTTTTAAATCAATCTCTTTCTCTCTGGATTTGGGAACTCTTAGATGAACTTGTGACATGCTGGTCAAAAAGCTGCCTGCCATACTTGTTCTCATGTTGATGGAGTGGACCAACTGGTGTGCAGCCACTGCATATATCATTCTGAATTCAAGGTAAATGGAACAGGGAACCCTCTCAGCCGTTACAAAGAACTCAGTGTAAAGAACCTGATTTTTAAGGAAGTACCTGCAGTTGTGGGTTTGCTATCCTTGCACCCAGAAAGTGTATTTTAGGAGGGAAACAGAGTCCGATCAAATCTGTCAAAAGGTGTTATATATGAAACGGCATTGGAAAGCTGACCCCTTGCAGAAAAGCAGGGAAGTTTGTTGTTATTGCTACACAGAAAAGTGGTGATGGCCAGGAGCAATAAAACTTAATGCTATAGCATAGCCTCATGAGAATATCTGTAGGAAGAGGAAACGTCGGGAAAAGACAATAACTGTTAATATATAATTGGTGGACCTATATTTTTTTTTAAACCTGTGAGATTTACATGGAGAATAGATTTGGTGGTTGGTCTGGAAACATGAGACTTGTCTATTCTACTGCACATGGCCGAGATTTACATGCAAGTCAGTCAGCTCTTACATTGTGCTGCTGTTGGCTATGACTGCATTAAAATTGAAGGTGAGAAGACACATCTGTTTTTTAACTCCAGTCCAAGCATTGAATAAGCCAAAATACTGGTCTATCGTTTTACTGCAGTGAAGTGGTGTTGTATTTCTCTTGCTTACTCTGCCTGTGTGCTGTGGTCCACCGTGGCCTCCCCTCTTGGTCATGACACGTGGCTGAATTGTGACATTTACTGGCTTGCTTTAGGTATCCTGTGCCTTACCCCTAACCCTGTAGTGGTGGGATTGTTTTGCTGCTGGCTTGGTGCTCAGTGTTCTACATGAAAAGCTGTATGAGAGAGAAAAGCATGAGATGTCAGAGGGAAAAGTGGGAGTAGACTATGAGCAGAGGCAAAAGATGGAGAAGAGGGAGCAATGTGTCTGTGGAGCAGGTGATTGTAGCATAGTAACTAGCGAGCTGGAAAACTCTTGTGAAGAAATTCAGCATCAAAACCACAGAGGGAGGTAACAGCCTAACTACAGTTTTCTTCAAAAATAAAACTTCCAAGACCACGTGTTACATCCCTAAGCTTCTGAGATGAAATGCAGTTATAAATAGAAAATAAATTAATCAAGTAACTTTAAGTATTACTAAGTTGTTATGGTTTTGGGCCCATGCCATTTATAAAGAAAATTTTCATGGATTTCCATTGTGATATAGCTTTTGTCTAAGTTATTTGTTCTGCTTTGTAAAAAAAGTTACACATCATCTCTGCAGAGTGTGACGGGGATGTTGAACATCTTTTTTTTACATGCTGTATTTTTTATACTTTGTAATTCCAAATTATTTGTTGCAGTATCTCGTACAGAGTTTGCATTTTCATTAAGCTTTTATTACTGCCAGTGTGTTGCTGTTGATGGGTCTCTTTTACATCTTGCTGCACAGTTAATAGTGATCACTGGAGAGCATTTGTAGCCTTTTGTATTTCATCATATTTTTAATCGATTCTATTCAGATGGCTGACCGCTCTGTCACAGCACAATGATGGCATTCTCTAAACCCTAACTTAAGTTGAATAGGATTGATTAGTGACAAGGCAAAATGTAAATGGCTGTTAGTATTTTTGAAATATGTAGTACAGTGTCTGACTGACTGGAATAAGAGCAAAATTTGTGGCCATGACTTGAGCCTGACTGGAGCCCACTGTTAACTATTTATATTAGTTATGGCACTAATTATTAACCAGTACTTTCTCATTCTATGTAGTAGGCACCGCAACGATTTTTTTGTGATGCATCTTCTGTGTTTTATACACCATTCTCCTACATCTACGTATTATTCATCAAGAAATGAGTTTGTTCCCTGGCAAACCTAAGAAGGAGGGTGAGAGATTACTGCTTATTTAAAAATTAGAGCAGGAAGTTCCGATTGTGTCCTGTCATTTCTCTGTGGAATTAACCTAGACTTTTACTCAAATGCAGCCTTGGACCTTGGATGCATACTTAAACTACTAAAATATCTGAAGCTTATTTATTTAGGCCTCCAAATAACTCAATTTATAAAAACAGAAAACCACGGTAGAATAAAATCACCCAGTTGCCAAGAGACCTTCGTTATTCACAAAACACTCCCAGAAGAATGGACAATCCAGGACTTTATTAGGAAGGGATTGTGCAGTTGTTCAAGTTAGGAACGGCAGAAGGAAGGATGGGATGGATGTGGGAGTGTGTGTGCAGCCCGTGTGCATCAGCGCTTGCAGCTGGGCTGCACTGAAGCGGTGAGGGGGAAGGCTGGGGCAGCTGCGGTGCCAACACACGGAGTCACCCCCAAGCAGAGCGCTGCCTTTGTCAAGGGCTGAACAGAACAACCTCTGGCTGAGCCATAACTCCTGCTACTTCCAGAATCTCCTCTGTTTTGCTCTCCACCTGTCAGTTGCCCCCTGCTTTTTTGATGTCTTTTTATACTTTTTATATTTATGTTTTAATTTTTATTCTTTTACTATCTTCTTCTTAGTAGATGTGGTTTTTTTCAAAACAATTAATCCTGTTACATCTTTTAAGAGACAGTTATGCTGGGGTAGCCAGTGAATCAGCCTGGCCTGCAGGGAAGGTAGACGTGGGAATTGTGGTGGATGGTGGGATGAGGCTTTGCAGGTTCTTTCTCGTAGTTGCAGACATTTAATTGAAGGTATTTGCAGGACTGATTCTGTGGGATGGTCTGTGGCTTGTTTGTAGAGACTGAATAATCTGTTCCTTTTTTCATCTCCCTAGTTCAGTTGCTTTATATTCATATGAAACTGTTTTTATTAAGTTTCATGTTTTCCTTTGAGCCCCTGAAGACTGTTTAATTTACTCTGGCATTCCCTATCATTTTGGGTAGGTGCTTATTATTCAATGAGCTTTCTTTTATAGTTCTTGAGCCTCCTTCTCCACCAGGATAGCTGTTGGTTTCACAGATTGCTCTGTATTTACACTCTTCTACATAAAGATATCCAGCTAATGTTGGTTTGTTCGTTTTACTGTCCCTTTTGTATCGCTTCACAGGAAGCTTCTCAAACTCTTTCTTTTGATCTGCTGTTGCTGTTAAATTCTGTCATCATATACATACGTATAGCTTCAGCTGAGAGTCAGTAAAAATAACCTATGTGTATCAGATACTGAGAATGGATCCTTAGATGTGTCTTTCTGAAATTCATTCACAAATACATTTTTATTTTGTAGTGTTCAACTGGGATGGAACATGATACCACTGAACAGACACACTATGGAAAGTGCTGCACTGACTTTGTGGGTCACAGTGTTACTGGTGACAACATCAGCAGTTGAGAACAAAAATTTCTCTTTCTTAGGAAGTAGTTAAATGTCATTTTGTTTGCATATTCTTTAGATACTTAAAAGACTGTGGGAAACATTTCAATTGTCAGAAAAGGTGGCTTGGTTGGCTTTTTCTCCTGTAGTGTCATACTTGGAGAAGTGACAATTGGAAATGACCTGGCTCAGAAATGCTAGGAAAGCTGCTTATTTTGACAGTTTTCCAATAACAAGGATGATTATTAGGTGTGACAGTGTAATCAGCATTTCCAACTACAAGCTGAATTTCCCCTGCTTTCATTCTTCATCTAATGTAACATACATTGTGACAAACAGGCTAATCTTTGCACCCTTTCCCAGGGATTTTATGATATGACCTTGCTCCAGCATAAACATTCAATAGTTTGAAGAGAGTGGACGGGTATGAAAACCTCCTTCCCACAGCATGCAGCATGCAAAAACCCAGGGAATTACTGACTGCACTGTCCGTAGGCAAGCTTTCACTGAGATTGATACATTTTGCCTGCTTGAGCAACTGCTGGATTGTGCTGTTATGCTTCTACATTAGGAATTAAGTCTTGGCTTCATCTGCATGGTTACTTGTCATGGCCCATATCTGAGTGGCGTTTCTAACCATTTAAGTTAAATGAAATTGTAAGTCTTCTCTGTAGGTAATACCTTTTGGAAAAAAGCCTCCAATTCAGATACTGGTTAGTGTAAGCAAAGCTTTTACCCTCTTTATATGTCAAGTATTTTGATACAGCATATGACATACAATAAATTTTAAAAGGTGCTATCAGTTACTGGCCCGAACCCAGGTTTCTTTCAGCAGACTCCACCTGTAGTCATTCAGTGGAAAAATTGACCTGGGTGAATAGTTGCACAGGCTTCGCCCCAGGTGGAGCAGAGAATGGGAAATGTACATTGTGAGGGGACCCACATAGTGATCCTGGGGACCCTAAACAGAACTTCAATATAATTGTGTCCAGGGACATGTAAGAGCATTATTCCTGTGTATTTTTTGATTGAGGGTGCGTGTGGATTTATCCTGCTAGTACTGATTGCAAATACCAATAAAGAAAAGTCAAAAGTTCAGGATCAGATTATTTTATTCGCTAATATGTTTTAAAATGCTTAGGCAGGTTGAGACCATTCTAAGCATACAACAATGGATCCCTAGGGCATGAGGAGATTAAAGGTTTCTTTTCATGCCTAAGAGTCAGAATACTAATGTAACACAATGAGAACATTTTGCACTCGGAAGGATTACAGAGACATCCAGAGATTTTAATCCATAGAGGATTCCTAATTACTATAATAATGATTTTTCTTGCAGTAGTTCATAAATCTTTGCTGAGCAAAAACGGGAAGTGTCTTTTATGCAAAAAAATTCAAAGCATTTAGTTTTAAGTTACTTCGTAATTAACCTATAGCTGATCATATAGTTGATAAAATACCTGTTGCATTGTAGAGATATTATTTCTTAGTCAGCGACTGTAGTGAAGGAAATCTGTGTAGCCTTTCAAAGTCACTGTCTGGGAAATTTTGTTTTGGTGCAGCCAATCTAACAAGACAGTGACTGAGGATAAATTCTGACTTAAGCAGAAGGTGGAGTAGTACAGTGACTGCATTATTTATAGAAGACTTTTCTACTTTAGTGTTAATGCTATTCAAAGGTACAGTTTATATTTGACTTAAAATGGTAGCGATCTGCTCCCACATTCTGCAGTTCCTGTTGATTCATGCAAAAATCCCAGGCTGTAGAATATGAGTCATCTTACAAGGTTGACATGGGTTTTGTTGATTTTTTTTTTTTTTTAAAAGTGCCTGTATCCACTGACTGTAAATTAATCTAGAAGACTGATTCAGGTGTAGACCCCTGTATTGAGTTAATCTAAAATTAAATAAGAAGCCCACCACAAATTGTCTGGTTTTCCACTTCACTGGGTGGAATCTGCCTTTTATCACTTACAGCCAGTTCAGCCTCTTGTGTGTCTTGTATTATATTGTAGATCTTTCCATATATTTCTGATGCTGTTTATTATCAGATTAAATCCCTTTGTTCTGAGAAAGAGAACTAAAAGAATAGAAATGCATAACATCAGAAATTTTTAACCTGGCTAAGTAGCGGGATGAAGGTGAGAAGTATTTAATGTTTCTGAAGATTAGCCAACCTCTTATTTAAGTTTAAGAATAAATATCTTTAGGAAGCAGATCATTTCAGAACTGCCTGATGATTTCCTGTGTCTTTGGTTCTTAGCTGCATTTGGGGTCAAAATATGTGAACTACCTTGAAAATTTCTATGTAATTTTTAAACACTTTTGTCACTTTGGATTATTATTTCAATTCAAAATTTAATCCATGCAGTTATTTGCAGGAAGAAAGTATCAGGCCTATGATTGTTTGGGGTTTTTTTTTTTTTGTTTTTTAATTTTATTTTTTAAGAAACCGTTTTGATGTGGGCTTAACAAACGTGCCAATGTTTTCATTTATATTTCTAAGAAAGCTTATAGGTAAGAGATAGTTGTAGGTCTTGAAATCAATGACAAAGTTCAGGTTTACACCTATTTCCAGAAATTCCTTTAGACATTTTTGATTGCTTCCGGTAGATTTGCATCTTTTGCATATGTTCAGGTATAAATAATACATGCATGAAGTTTTGCAACTTGACCTCTTAAAAAGATATTTTTATATTGCATTTGCAGCCATGCTCAAATTTTAGGTTCAAATCTGCAAAGTCTTCCTGTCCAAACTACTAAAGCCTGAGCTGGAGTGTACCCTCACTCAGGCCATGGAAGCAGCCCCTCTGAAGTTAATGCCGTGATTCCCTGGGCTTGCTTGAGCTTTAAATATTTTTATGGGATCCTGTAGTTGAAATTTAGCCTAACCATTCCTATGAAAGGTCAAGAAGAATTAGTTGTAGTTAGTGCTGAAAGATACCTTCAACCTTTAGGGATTAATCACTAATAATGGGGGGGACTAATGGAATGTAATTTCCAAGTAATTCATTTTGTCCCATTGCTGACCCTTAACAGCATTGGTTTGTCGCCTGGTTCTGCCCTTTCCCTCTGTACTGATAAGTCACTGGGTATTTGAATTCAGCCAGCAATGTGCTGAAGAGCCTCAGGCAGCAGCGGAAACAAGCACAAAGTGAATTTGTAGCAGAACGCTAACAGTATAGATCAGATACTTTGTCAACTTCTCTGTAAATAGCCACAGTGGCTTTGCTCTACATCTCCTCTGCTTCAGCACAGGGGTCTGAACACAGACTATGCCTCTTCTGTCCAAAGAGGTGAGCTGACAAACCCAGCAGGACTTCAATCCAAGCCATGCATGCAGTATAATCATGCTGTGTGGAAAGTTTTCATGATGAACTCTTGTGTAAGCTAGCAAATTTATCCACTGCCTTAGTAGCACATGCCATTATTTTTTTGCAATAATGTATTTTATGCATCAGTGCTGAGATGTGTAGATTCACAGGCTTCTCACTTGTATTCTTCTGCTCTCCAGAGTGAATCTGGAAATGATATTGATGGTGCTTGTTCTTGATTTGTTTGTTCATGCTGGTTATCTTTTGCTATGTTGGATGACACTTTTTCTTGTATATTTAAAACTATATTTTGGAAGCCACCTCAAAATGATGTAAGGGTTTCTCATTTAATTTCCTCCTCAGGCAAGCCTCAGCCTCCCTTAGAAAAGACCAGAGGGCTTCCCAGCCCTTCTGGTGGGTGGGGACCATGTAGCAGCACAGATGGCAACCACAGCAGCTGGAACCCCAAAGAATTGCCATTTATGCCAAAACTGTGGTCAGATCCAAGGACGGCATCTATGCGTGCTCTGTCACACTGAACGATTCATGAACTCTGCATGCATGTACATTTCCATCTAATTCCATCTAGGACAGGGGTCCTCAAACTACAGCCCACGGGCCAGATACGTCCACCCAGGGTCCTCAATCCGGCCTCCGGTACTTACAGACCCCCCCGCCGGGGGTTGGGGGGGAAACCAAGCAGCCGCAGATCACTGCATCCGCGCGCCGGCCCCCTGGTTAAAGAGTTTGAGGACCGCTGACCTAGGGAATTCCATGTGTTTTTATAGATATATCTGTGAAGCAGTTGTGTTCTTCGGTGAGGTCTAATGTCACTGTTCTGGCTTAAGAAACAAACTTGTTTTGCCATGGCTCTTTTTTTCCAGTTGTTTTCTCTTGGTATACATGCCCAGCCTTTGTGCTGAAATTTTTCTACTGTCAAGCAGATGCAGGTCTATGGAATTTTCTTAGTGGTCTTAGATGTTAGAAGAATGAACTTTATTCTCTTTCTTCTACAACTTAGTTTGGAAGTTACATTTTTGTGCTGTATGAATGCCAGTTTGGTGGAATTTGCTACTAATTGTGGAAAATATATTTACTTACTTTTCTTCTTAGTTGAAAGGCATTGTATTATTGCTCCATTTGAGCAATGAATGCCTGTCTCCTTGTGTTATAACTTTATTTTCATTTTCAATTTCCTTTTTGTCAGCTTCTAGATGTCCTTAATGTCTTCCAAGGATTTTGAAGATTATGTTAATTCATTTCACCCACAGCATGTCTTTTGTTGGTTTATTAATCTGGAAAGCCACTTAGGCTGTCTCTCAGTTTGAACACTCTCATCAAGACAACATAGTCTTTTAACTTTGGCGTCCTTGCTAAGAAGGTTTCCATGCCACTTTTGTTAACTTGTCCTTTTCTTAAATAAGTTTAGAAAGAATTTGTCAATTGTAATTTTTTATTTTCACCTTTCTCTAGCCTAGTCCACAAAGTCATTTGGGTACTTTGCCTATGTGTTTTCGCATGTGATTGCCATTGGTATAACTTGCAACACCAAGTGCCTCACCATTCTGTAACTGAGACTTAGATCAGTTGTATTTTTAGGATTTCTCCTGTCTTTTAATTTGTGTTAGTGTCTCATATTCTTTGTTAAAATTTTTATTGCCTGTTAAGAGGTTGTAATTGATTTCCCATGAAAATAATTGGCTATTTTTGCTGACTCATTTACAAACAGTGAAACAGCTGCAGCAGGTTATATAGTTTCTGTTCCTTAGTCATTGGCTTACTTTATTCAATGACCTTGTGCATTATGACTAAATGAACACACGTGCTGGTATTTATTGCAATAAAATTTCTCTGTGCTTGAGACAAAGAATTAGGGTAATCCATTGGAATTACATTCCTCACCCGCCCAGAACAGAAAAGACATCTAGATGTTGAGAGGCAAACTCCTTTTCTTATTATGGACATGAGAGAGACAGCAAGAAAGAGGGAGGAGGAGAGAAAGGCAGGAAGAGAGAGATGTATAAACATGCTGATTCAGGAAGGACCACTTGCTTTGTTTGGAAGATAGGAATCTGTTCCCTGTGATGCAACTCGCATGCAACACATAGAAAACACTGGGGCTAGCCCTCCATCAGGAGTATAAAGCACCACTTTCAGGTCACAAAGTTTGAGGTTTAAGAGATCTCTGAAGGTCACGAGCTTCAGTCTCTTGCTCAGAGCAGGGCTGATTTCACCTGCAAACTGGGTTGTTCTGGGCTTTGTCCAGCTGAGTTTTGAATACTTCCAGGGTTAGATAGTCTGCTATACCTCCAGGCAAACCAGTCCCACTGCCTTCACTGGGGACATTTTCTTTTCCCTTATGCTCAAGCTACAATTTCACATTCTACAATTTGTCTGTTACCCCCCCTCTGAGAAGAGTCCAACTATGTCTTCTTCACTGGGTAGCTGAAGACAACAGATAGATTTCCCTTAGTTTTCTTCTTGCAGTCCTTAATCTATTCCAAGTATTTCAAGACTATACCATTTAATTTCTGTCACCCAGCATTTGTTGTTGTATCATTCTGGAAAGGCATTTAGTTATCTCTGATTGCTTTCAGTAGGGCAATGTGGTCTGCTACTTTGGTGTGCTTGCAAAAATGAATACAAGAAGCAAACATCTTCATGAGAGAGAGAGAGCCTGAGCTGAGCATCAAGAAAGCAGCAATATCCTTCTGTCCAGCGAGTGTGTAGCTTGGAATTTGAAGGCATATATTTGTGCCTTCTTGTCTGCTGTCATTTTTTATTCTTTCAATTCTTTCTTCTCCATATTGTTTTCATCTTTTATTTCTCTATAGTTCTGCTTTTCTTTGGGATATTATTCCAGAAGGGAACGTCATATGCAAAAGAAAAAAAAAAAAAAAGAGTGGAAGCTCGCTAACTAAAATGAAACACAGCTCAGATTTTGAGAGAGTCAATCACCTTAATATGCATGGAATTTGGTTTGATTAGGATGATGCAGAGGTTTTCACAGACCTGTCTGGGCAGGGTTGGAAGGTAAATTTAGCTGCCATTTGAAGCTTACTGGCAGGTAACAGAAGAACTTTCTCTGCAGAGGATATGTTCTAGTTGGGAACAATTTCTTCTTGACTGGTGAAGAGATGACAGGGATTGCTTAAGGTTAATGAAGTTGCAGAATGAAGGTTTGTGTTAATTTTCTTACAAGTGTAAATAATCATGTGACTGAGGCATGTCATCTTGATGGAGGGGAAAAAACGCACATGTTCAGATATGCAGAAGAGGCCCAGCTGCTTTGCCTGTAAAGCCCTTCATGGCTTCAGGAAATGTTCCTCCAGTCTTTGTTGAGTCTCAGAACCAGCATATTCTCCATCTAAAGAATCAGTAGAAGGGCTTATCCATGAGTACTCTTTGGGATATCCCACAAATCCAGATCCATTATGTAGCTTACTGCATGAATTTCTTATGCTGAGATTCCTGTAAGCTGAGAAATGAATTCCTGTGACTCTTTAGCAATAGCAATACCAGAACATTTTTGTAATTGTTAGCTCGTGCTTTACATGGAGTCATTTTCTTAATCCAGCTAGCTTTCTGAGATGGAAGAGCAAACTTGAAGCTTTAGTGCATTAAAAGTTGGTGTCTGAAGAAGGATGTTTAAATATTTGTTTATAAGTATCCACATGTTTAGACAAATTTTTCTGTCATAATGTTGTTCAAAAATACATTCCCTTGGTATCTGGAGTAATTACAGCCAATCTGCATGCAGTTTATTTCTGTTTAATTTCTAGTAAATTCACCATCTTTCTCCATCAAAATCCCATGTCAGTGTTTCAGGTCTAATGTTCTGTGGCTTTAGAATTATCACCCTCGTGTACATCCCAAAATTGAAGTTCTACTATAAAGTCATCCTGCAGGGAGCTCTTGAGGCTTTTGTGACTTCATTTACACAGCAATAAATTCCCAGATCTCATTCAGCCTGTGTTTTCCCTGTGACTAAATATTTCAGTCACCCACTGTATAAGATAATTTTACAAAGTTGAAGTGATATGAGAAAACCTCTTATAATTAAAGGTATAATACATTATTAAACTTGAACAAGCAAACTCTAGGGCTTTGGTGAAAAAAAAGATAGAAAGCTTGTAAAACCTATTCCTAATTACAGTAGTGGGTATAGCTCAGGCTTGGTCCATGCAGCTGTTCTGCATGGCCCCGGTTACTGTGACTAATATTGGAATGGCAACTTCCTTCTTTTTAATTTATGGATTCCATTAAATGCAGCTATGGTCTGTAAGTCATTTGCTAAACCGTAATTTTCTTGCAAAGTGGAGAAGTATGTTTTACAAAAAGAACCAACCAAACAAAAAAACCCCACCCAAAACATAACCAAAACCAAAAAATAAAAAACAACCACAAAACAAAATAAAACCTCAGCCTTCCTTAAAAACGGGAATTTCAGTGAAAATTCCTGTTTCCAAAACAAATCCGTGTATTCCTTTTTCTTTTATTCCTGAATTGCACTGAAGGCATATTGCACCGTGTCTTCTAAACTGTGCATTACATACAGGTGCAAGTTAATTTAATAATTTACAGGAAGTACTGAAGGCAGATTTTGGTTCTATCATGATCGCCAGTTTTCTAGAAAAGTTTTCTGTTTGAAGAGGAGAGGGAGATTGTATGGCCATGGCTAACAGGAGTTCCTCATCGGCATTATGGCCAGTGCAGGTACTTTAATGACAATTGATAATTAAATTAGAAAAAACCTTTCAAAAAGGTGAGGGGTTTTTTTTTTCACTTTCTAAAATACATTGCGCCAAGTGTAGTGGCTGTGGCTTCTGAAACAAACTCATCAGAAATGATGAAAGCACAGTTCGAAGTTACATGATTGCTTTAATTGTGGACCCTGTCTGAATGGCCAGCTTTTCATTAAATGCTTTGTCTTTCACGGCAGACCATAGCTATTCCTGTCAAGTTCATGTCTGATACTGTCTTTCTTGGAAACAGTTCAACGTGTCATTGCACCCAAGGCTGTCTGGAAGAAAGGTAGAAAATACTTAGGCTGGAAAGTGAAAGAGGTTTTCTTTATTTTTGGAAATTGAACTTTTCTTTTATCTTCACATAAACCTAGAGGAGCTGTGTATGTTTACATGACTTCTAATATTGAGGTGTCCCTGAAAAATTTAGGGTTTAGATTTTGGAGGAAAATGTTCTAAATCTCTCAAATTCATTATCATATTGTGTATGTCTTTTTGTCTGTTGATACGGTTTTTTTAATTAACTATTTCTTCTCAATACTGTTTTTTCAAGCTGGTTAGTACTGTGACTGCTGAGTATCTGTAGCGTGAACACTGAAAATGTAGGAGGAAAGAATAATTATCCGTGCATGATATTGTCTTCATCATGTATACATTAAATTTTGTTTAGATAATTAAGCTCATGGTGAAAATTTAGCAACTGTTCCTATTTCCACAGTTGCTATATTATGCCAACGCAAGCTTTGACATAGAATTTATTCTTAAACCCAAGTCAACATCTGTTTGGAATCCTGTGTTCATCATAGCATTTCAACAGTAGTTTCTTATAAAAAAAATAATCAAGTGCACTTTCTGGAAAAATGAGTCCCAAAGACTGTTTTCTTTGTGTCTAAATGTTTATGTGTCTGACGGTCAGCAGACATGCTTGCAAAGCCATGACTGTGGTGGTGTATGGGGAAATTCGGGTTTGGAAAAGGGCATGTGGAAGCTTTTGCCAACTGAATCATTTTGTTCTTACAAAAAGCCCTCCTGAGAAGGGGAGGAAGCAAATGTGGCAGAAATGGTAAAAATTCCCACCAGGCCAGTTATTTTGAGATTTAGTGCTGCAAATATTGGCCTTTAAAACTATTTGTTTCATTTTGGGAGAGTATTACCTCTGCTCGTTCTGAACAGATTGTAGAAAGCCCATTGGAAGTATAGGGCTTAGTAGAGTGCACTGTGTAATAGAGAAGTGGTTTAGTTTGTTTTTTTGTTTTAGCTGTGCAGCAGGATAATAGCTCTCTGTCATGGTTGTACAATAGGTTAAGCAGATGAGGAGGGGAAAAAAGATCCTCTATTCATAGCATTTGACCTGGGAAATTACATAAGCCATCAGATCTTCAAGCATCTATAATTACGTGATGATTCCAGCATCTGAGTGTCTCTGAGGATCTCCAGTTGACTGATAATTTTTGTTTCTTTTATATAGACAGTTAAATACTAACTAAGGATTTAGAAAAAAAATTTGGCAAGTTGTGTTTTGTTCTGTTTGAAAACAGTCTTGGGATAACCATAGTATTTATTAATGAATTCTGGTCATTTCATAATGCATTTGTAATCTTGTATTCTTTAGAAAAATAATGTTTTTGTAGACCTGCAGGGTGCTGTTAATGCTTTTTGTTAGATGCAATCTGAAAAAGATAATTTTTAAAAAAATAAATCCAGGAGAGGAGCAAAGCTGTCAATATCTGATAAGTGGTGTTGTACTTACTAAAAGGAAAGCAATAATGGCTGTCTGTTGTTATTAACTAGTTGTTATAATAACTAATATATATACATTATATGTAATATATAGTTATATACAATTATATATAATATATAGTTATATATTATAATATTAATTATATTAAAAATTAGGTTTGATGCCAAGGTTGTGAATGGCTGAAACCTACCTCACAGGTCTGAAAAAGAAGTTTGCCAGGTTTTTTGCTTAATTTTCTTATAATGAACCCTCCCATGGAAGCTGACGTTCTCCAGTAAGGATGTCAAAACTCTCCAGTGAATATTCCCGTTGGCACTGGGTCCCTACACTGGTTGTCACTGCTTCAATTCAAGTTTTGGAAAGATACTTTCTGTAGACTTTACAAAAACTGTATTGTCAGCACTGAGCTTAAGATCAAATAGTTTGCCAGATTACTCTCTTGCATCTCTAGCATCTACACAGGCAGAGGTGAGGACGCTGAACAGCTGTGCTGAGTTTAAGATTAATACCTGAGAGTTTTTTCAGAGCTGCATTTAACAGGGCAGGTTAGGACATAAGTGACCCCTGCAAAGCTGTGTGAGGTACCGCTTCCCCCCATCAGCTAGTGAAGAGTCACACGGTCAAGGGCAGTCAGCTGTGAATCGGCCTTTACATTTTTCAAGTGTTGTACCCATCAAATAAAATCAGGATTTAAGAAATGCAAAGTTTATGAGACCTGAATTTGGTGTCTGTATTTTATCTCCATAGCATATCTTAAAGCTTCCTACTTCTAGTGCCTCGCAGCTTCATGCTAGCATAGTTAGCTCTGCAGTACAAGAAGTATTGTTGGCAGGCAAAAAATGTTACTGCTGGCTAGCACTGAATCAGCACTGAACATTGATGGAAGGGGAATAGATAAATTGATACTTTATATATTTAAAATGGTCATAAAAATCAAATAGAAGCAAAGAAAGTGAGCAGGCAGAAGAGAAAAGGCGATGAAGAAACTAATGCCATTATGCATCCTTTTTGTGAAGCTTATTAATGTGCAGGGTAGAGGCCACATGGCAATCTCCGTTTTAATCACCCTTTTCAGTCTCTTGTAGTTTGCAGATACTTTCTGGGTTGACTTCTTCAAGAGTGGCCCATTTCTATTAATGAATTTGAGCATACTGGATGGAGGTGGGTTTTGTTTGTCAAAAGGAAAGTCTGCACGATGGAAAGCTTGACAGATGAAAGAGTGTCTGATGGTGGGAGGGGGTAAAATGTGGCATGAAAAGAACCCACTCTGAATAGCAGTGTAGAATGAATTCATTATTGTTGGAGGCCTTCAGGATTTGGATACGTACATGAGTGGGTTTTCCTTTCTCACTCATAGCTAGAAGTGGAAGAAACTAATGCCTGGTTCAGATTGCAGATCGTTTACTGAACTTCATGGAACCATCATAGATCAAAATTTCTTTGGTCACTAGTAAAGCATCTTGCTGAGCCAAGTGTCCTCATACATCTACAGCATTTATTACCACTTCAAATCTTTTCTTCAGTACTCCTGTGTTATTTGTTTTTTTGTATATAATGAAACAATAGGAAAGAAAGAAAGTTCTGAGATAATATCAAAATTTTGAGCCTTTCAATTTATCTCCCATGAAGCTCCCTGCCTTGCTATGATCCTAACAGTATATTTGATAGACTTAGTCAACTTGTTCTGAAATAGTGGTCTTGGTGTGCTTTGCTGCCTTGGTACATGTCTCTTAACTCCTTTTTAGTTTGTGATGTTGATGTTAGATGATACTATCCAGGATGTGTTAGTTTCTGGGGTTTTTTGGATTTTTTTCATTTCATAATCAAAATGTGCTGTCTCAAGTTGCATATAGTTTCATCATTCTCCAGCATTTAGCAGTGAGCTGAATCTCCTGACTGTCACTTAGATCTTGTCACCTTGGTTTTGACTGGCATTTTACTAAGCCCTTAATAAATTTCATGCTTAGTTCTGCCAAAGCAGCATCGTCTGTGCACAGTGTGGCACAGTTTAAAATGTTACTAGTATAACTGCACAAGGAAACTAATCTTTCACTACAACACATCACCTTGTTCCCATGGCTTAATCAAGATCTTTACGCAGCTGTAAAGCTTGTTTTGGTTTACAGAGATTGTGGCAGAAAACGACTTGCTGTGGTTTGCTCCGCTCCTGTGAGCATTTTTATGGAGGGTTTAGGTTTCCCTTTTCCTGAGACATGTTAGTCTTTAAACTTATTTAATATAATATTTTTAATTGTTTCATGTCTTGGAATGGGTTCTTTCATTTAAAAAGAAAAAAAGACCTTTATGTCTTTTATTCAAAGCTTTGAGAACATTTTAGACTTTGCCCTGGGCAGGAGTCTAGTCAACGGCAAGAGGGTACAGGATGCTTGCAAACCGGGAAACCCAGTATTCACTGTATCCTTGTGGCTAACTCTCTACTTACAGTGTAGCAGTTTGCATTCTTCTTGATTTAAACTTCAGGAGTTTAAATAACTTCTTGAAGAGTTTTATAGGCTAGTATCACTTTGACTTTGCTGAGAAACAACTATTAAAAATAAATAAATAAAAAACCCAACAAACACCACTTTTTTCCTGCTTTCTTTACAAGCCACTTTTAAACAATGTGATTTAAGCATGCTTAATTGTAGTGATGCACTCATCAGTAGAAATAATATAAACTGGCTTAAAAACGTAAAACATTCTAATGGGAAACAGCAATATTGTGAATCAGTCATTTATAACGAGACCGTTTTGCTCTGTTTTCACGCTCTCTAATATTCCTGTAGCTGTCTGGTACTGTCACCTTCATGGAAACAAGAGAGATAGAAAAGTCTTTGATTATTTGTTGGTATAAGTCTGTATTTTAAGTGACTTCTGGGGTCTTGAAACCAAATCACTGTTGCTAATGATTGATCTCTTTTGTTAGTGACACTGTAGGACTCTCTGCTCAAATTTACTCTAGGACTGTGTGATGTAAAATGTCATCTGGGTTGGAAGCAGGATTTAGCATGGCTGATACTTTATTTGGAAGTGGCATTGTCAGAAGCTCTTTTAGCTGTAATATGTGTTCAAATGGAGTAAAAGAAAATACTGTATTTCTGTTGTGCATAATTACAGCTGATGTGTTGTTTGTGATAGATGCTGGCGTAAAGAAATACAGAAATACATCTTCCCTCCTAAGAAGGTGGTATCTTAGAGACATGCTATCTTGAATCTTAATGTAGTTTAAATATTAATCCAGATGGCTTGCATAGCAGGCCCTTTAAAAGGAGTACTTGCTTGACATATGCTTTAGAGAAGAATTGTTTAAAGGAAATATAATTAGCTGGGGGTTGAAATGGGTATTTTTAGGTTTTGTTGTTTTGATTCAGTTGTTTTCTATTCTTGCATTTTAGAGTTAAGCCCTTAAGAAAAATAAACACTTGAAGTTTTAGAAGGCTGAAAAAATGTCAGCATGAACCCTATCATAAAAAAGGTAGGAGAAAGACAGAGGAGAAAAAGAAGAGGAAAAAGAATAGATGTGGTCAGGACAGAGTAGCCAGCCTAACTTCCATTTGCAGAGAGATACTGTAACAAATGTTCAGGCCTTGCAAGCACTAATAAATAATAGTGGTAAGCAGCAGTCAGTGTGGATTTGTCAAAAAGAAATCATGTCAAACTGACAATGACAGGTTAATAGACCTTGCAGCTGTGGAAGAAACAGTAAATGTAAGATGCTGTAGCTTCACTTCAGTGAAACCTCTGACACCATTTCCTGTGGCGTTCTCTTAAGCAAGCTAAGGAAGCATGGCATCTGTAAAAGTGTGGGACAGAGGTGGAAATTGTAGTAGCTGTACATAAACGGTTGTAAGCAGAGCAGCAAGGTGGATTTAGAGACTAGGTACTTTCCAGTAATAAGATCATGGAAGCATGGGAATAGGTTGGGAATAGGTTTCTGGTGACACTTGTGGTATTTCCATCCCCTGAGGCCTTTAAGAAGAGGCTAGATAACTGTACATCACTAATGGTTTCAGCAAAGACTTTCCAGCCCTACTTCTGATGCTGGGAGATAAACCTGATGATCTCTTGAGCTCCTTTCAAGACCTATTTTGTGTCATGTTATCTCAGAAAAGATTGGGTCACTCTGCTCTGCTTTTCTTGCCAGCCAGTGAGTCTGTGTGTGCACATGTTTTTATAGCACTAACTATAGCTCGAATAATGTTTGTTGTAAAGTACCGAACTCCAGTATATTGGCTATATCTCTCTTCTATTTTCTGTAGCAAACATAACAAGAAAAAACCATCAAGATTATCACAATCTGTTAAATAACTTGGTTCAACTTCATTGCATAAAAGTACCCTAAAAACCCCCCAGCAAACGAAAGGACTTAATAAAGAGAGTTACTATGATTTGTTGTACACAACTTGAAAAAAAAATAGTTTCCATTTACTGATTAGGTGTGCACATTTCCCTGACATTATGTTTGTATTATGTGTTCTCTAAGTTATACTCATTTCATTCTCTGAGAGTTTTGTTGACTAGGTAATGAAACAAATGAGTGAATTCTCTTGGATATATACAGCATGTTTACTAAGTGATGTGCTCAGTAGTCTAGTTTTGATTGAACCCCTGACCATATCAAATATATTAATCACATATTATTACACTTCATTACTTTTCAACACCATCAAATATGACACGTACCGAATTTTGAAGATTTCGTTTGTGAAGGCAAGTGCAAGTATTAAGGGACAAATGGCAATTGTTCTACTTTTCTCTCCTTAAAATCATCTCCATAATGTTATTTCCTGCTATGCTGTTCTACACAAACCTTTCTGTTCCATCCACTGTAGGAATGTGGGGAGATGAAGAAATGCACATCTGTGTCCATGCAGTCTTTGTATAAGACAGGAGCAGTTATAGCCAGTAACAATTTTGTTAGCATACACCGAGTATGAAAGAAGAATGCAGTAGGTATTCAGTACCTTTATATGTCTAATTCTCTGGTTTTAATTTTCACTTTCCACTAGATTTCACTATGAAGTTTCAGTGCTTTGGAATGAGTGCATGTGGGGATAGTCCCAAAATGTTAAATATAATTAGGAATACTTCTGCAACAAAGTAAATTAATCATTTTTCCTTCTTTGAGATTTCTGCCAGAGAAGTGATAGTAATTTACTTTCATATGCTCTAGTTCCCTGGATGCTAATACTTAAACAAAGATCAATACATTTTATGTTTCTGAATGCAGCCTATTAATTCGTTATTTTAACATCTCACGCTAGTGGTCTCTTTGAGTTGTCCTTGTTACTTTTCTCATAATTAGAGAAAATTTTGGAAGAATATGCTTTTCAGTCCCCTGGAGGGTTTTTTGCTGCATTAAAATAGTTTTCAGATAATTATCTGAAGTGAATAAAGGATTAGTTCTATCAGTAAAATTTAACAAATGAGATGGAGGAGGAACAATAGATTGAAAAGTTAAATCAGATTTTGCCACTGAGCACAAGAAACTACTATCAGAAATACATATGTACTGCCTTCTTACTCTGACTGTGACTATCCCTTAAAATATTCTTTCTCTGAAGAAAGATTTTTCTTCTTTCCATTATTATTTTATAATGGTAGTTTGGTTTATGAAGCCAAGTGTTTGTTAAATATAGTTGAGATCATGGGCAATGGTTGCAGGTGTGGTTTTTGGTGGAGCAGTGGGGTTGGCTTTTTTTCCCAACTGTGTGGTTCCCAAGTATATGCAAACTCTAGGCGGGGAGCAAGGTCTGAGCTTTCCTTGGAGAACTACTGATCCTGCTCAAAGGGAAGAGCTGGCATCAGGCAGGGGAGCCACAGCTCCATGCTGGGAGCCTGCAGCCCAAGTGAGACTAACAATCTGGCTCTGTCAATAGGAGGAAGAGATTCCTGAGGATCGGGCAGACCTTGCTCCATCACTCATTTGGCTTGAAACAGGGACCTATTTTGAGGACATAATAAGCCAGTAGAGAGTTGTGTACAGATCTTTTGGTTTTTCTTTTCTGTCTTTCATGGTCACTCTATTTGTTTAAAGATCAAGTATGGTAACTCTTATAGTGAAGTTTGGCTTTTCCTGTATATGATCATCTTCCAGATGTTCATATATGGAAATATTTGGCCAGCTCCATCTCAGAGCTGTGGAAAATTTAGGATGCTTTCACACTCAGCTGCATTATCTTCTTTGCAAGCAAACTCTTTGCCTTTGGGGAAACAGTATTTTTTTCTTTCTGAATCTTAGTAGAGAACACAATGCTATCAAGTGTCAGATAATCCTAACCTTGGTTTTTTCAAAGGTTTTGCTGTCAAGTTATTACTTTATTTTCACAAATAGATCTCTGTGAACTCTCTGGTTGTGTTTGATTACTGGGGAAAGAGTTTTGAGGAAAAAGGGAATAATTTTGTTCAGAGTTGCCTGTCCAGTGCTCTCTGAGGTTCATACTGGCTACCCGGTGCTTTGTGTGCCCCAAATCAACACTTCATCACTTGCCTTCACAGCAATGAGGAAATTGTTTGTGTTTTTCAGTGTCACCTGGGTGTATCTGAAAGATAAACTGAAAGCACAGTTAGTCTGCTCAGAGTATTGGTATCATGCTATCGCACGGCGAACATTAAATAACAGCTTCTGTATGTACTATCAGCAACCAGAGGGAGGCAGAGCAGTAACGACTTTGGGCTGGGGAAGAAATTTCCAAGTGCTGCAGATGGACCTACAAACTAAAGATAATTTATGTACTTGCTCTGACTGGGGCTTAACCATGACTTTGCTGTGCTTGGGTCACATTTCATTCTTCAGCAGAGCAAATTATTAAATGCTTTATTACCAGATTCATCACTTCTGGTTGCATCACCCTGAGAATTTGCTGATGACAGCTATTGATCAGAAATCTCAGTGTTCTGTCATCCTTCCTCTTATGCAGCAACACTGAACTTAATATAGAATCAGTACCCCCGGTCATATAAAGTGGTGTTGTGCCTTTATGTGGCAATACTTTTCTTGAAGCCAGAAATAAGAATTGCTCCCCCCCCCCCCCCCCCTTTGTCATTCTTTAAATTATCTTAAAAATCTTACAGATCTTCTTTAGATATTTGTGTTGTACTTGTGCTACTATCCTTTCATTGACTTTTTTTTTTTAAGTCTTAGAAGAGCACTTGTAAAGGTAATGCTGCGCACAGTTTCTCTAACAAGTTATGCAAGCCACTGTGAAAGGATTTTGCAGAATCATGCTATAAATCCCTTGAATAGGTGCTATTGATCTCTGAAGAGGTCTTGCTGGAAGAAGAATGTGCTGCTTAGGTCTCCAGAGGTGTTACAAAACTGACTAAAAGGACAATAGCACTGAAGAAGCAACAGCAGGAGAAAATCAATTCCATGGCTATTTTTTGTTTGTTTGTTCTCAGCTAGATTATACAGGAAAGAGTATATGGATTAAGCGATATTATTTCAACTGGAGCTGAAAGTTGCTTTCTTTTTATATTGAGAGTTATTTGATGTGCCTGTAATACGGGTGAGCTGAGGTCTGTTGCTGAGTAGATGGGGCCAACAGACGGGGCCCTGTCAGTTCTTTACTTGGGAGTATGTGAACAGTGATTCCTTATACAGCAAGTAAACACTACCTTTATGAAAAGAGTAATCCAGGCATGGTGTCACAGTTACGTTAATGAGGAAGTTGCTTGTCTCATTCTGCCATCTCTTGTTTAGGACCAAGATCACATGTTCTGTTGGCTCATTCATTTGCTGTCAGATACTGATTGTGGTTTTTTTTTTCAAATAAAATTCAGATGAAGACGTAGGAAAGGCAAGTATTTTCAGAAAGTAACTGTATTATTTAAGTTACTGCAAGTAATTTAAGTTACCTGCAAGTAATATTTAATGCTTATATTTGTTCTAATATGCTGACAAATGAGAGGAGGAGAGGCAAAAGAAGAGATTGATGGAGGAGAAAATGGAGGAAGCCCCCAGAAAAACTAAGCTAAAAATCCCCCCTACTTTGATTTTAGTGTTTATTTTAGAAAGATCCATGATGTGCTGTTGGCTTCAGCTTAAGTCTCCATTCTCTTGTTTTGAGGTGCTATAAGTTCTTATTCCTCCATGCCAGGAACAGCAAAGGTAGAGCACTGATTTTCAAATGAAGCTGAAGCTACTACCTTCTCTTTTCATTTACTTTTTCCCACTCATTCCCTGGGTACTGAAGGAATCTTCATCTTTGGAACAACAGTGCTATCCTCAACAGTGCTTTATGTTTATCAGGGATGGGGTTTAGTCTTTCTTCTTCATACTGTATTTTTCACAGAACATATTTGGTTTTGTGTCTATAGCAGCAGATTTTTGCATGTCTTTATTTGTGGTGTTTGGTACTAGCAAGAAAATGTTTGATGGTGGAGTAAGAATGTCAGCTTTACATTTTAATTGATGCTAAGTTTCATGAACAACAAGAGCCCTTAGATTCACTTGCCCCTAAAAAATGTGTTCCAGCTGACAATGTACTAAAAAATAGAACTATTTTAGTAGCAACTTATACAAATGTTTAATTAGTTGAAACATAAAGACTAAGAAAAACAAGTTGCTGCAGAGAGGTCTAGACCTGTCTCTGGGTAGTGAATTTTGGACTAAGGAAGTCTATCAGCTTTCAATATTAGATGTGGGGAGGTGTATTTTTAAATTTATTATTATTGTTATTAAACTTGAGAATATTGATTAGTTGAGAACAAATGATTAGTTTGCCTTAGAACTCAGTGCTGTTTTGCTGAAATTCTCCAACAGTTTATTCTTTACATTTGTTTCAAATACTCTTAAAAGGAGCAAATATTTGCTTGATAATTAAAGGTCGGTGTCTTATAGAAGTCAATAACCACTGCAACATAGTGTTACCTGAAAATGATGATGTTGAATGATAACCACTTACATTTTCAGGCACACTACGGCATGAGTAGCTATGCAGATTTTTGCATAATACATTTGAGAAGGCAAACTGTATGAAAGTATTCAAATTAACAATTGAAGTACATAACAGAACACCCATCTTTGAGGTTCAAAAAGAAATAAAATTGCCAAGGACTAAGAAGTTTGGCATTTCAGACATAAGGCAAAAATCCTACCTTTTTCTAGGCTTTACACTGACATGGCACAGTAATCAATCATTGCTCCCTTATGGGTTATCATGTGACATTTTACATGCTGAATGGCTCAAGATTTGCAGGATTATACAAGATGGAAACTGTAAATTTGATTGACAAACATAACCACTTTGTCAATATCAGTGTATTTTTACTCATCAGAAGTTGTCTGTGGCCTTGCTAATACCTTTGCAATTATTCTAACTGGTGTTGCTTGTGCTGCCTTAAAACTGCTGTTTCTTGGCAATGCTATGACAGTCACAATCAAGCCTGGGGAAAATGCACATTTCAGATTGTTTTCACATTTGTACTTGTGAGACTTCAACATTACCTCTTGGAAATGAGTATGTAAAGTGCACAGAGGTGAACCTTGGCCTACATAAGACCGAGCAAGTGTGTGAAATGACTGAACTGGGGATTCCTGTGTGTACTGCCTCGGTTGATATCATCAGTGTAGGTTTGTGCTGCCTTCTAGGTCTGTTTCAGGACTGGATGGCAAACTGCTCCTGTTAATCTTCAGCTGCAGGATGTAACACAGCTTTTACTGTGAGCTTGTATTGGTTCTGTGAACAAAGTTTCACTAAGAGTTTGGCTTGTCACTATTGCTTGCTGCATGCGTGATTGGGAAAGCCTACTGGAATTAGCTCATATTACCTACTGTGATTGCAGGCTGGTGTGTGGTAGGAACGTGGCTGTCTCAGCAAATCAAATCCTGCATCACCTGTCAGCAAGTACCATCACTGTAGCTATGCTGTCATTACATTTGACAGCATAAAAAGCATTGGTTGCATCAAAAATTATTTGAATCATCCTCAAGGTCAGTGACAGAGGAAACATGATGAGTATTTGAAGGGGGTTGGAGATATTTTTTTAGGTTTTGATCTAGGCTAACACTGGCATAAAATCCTCACTGAGGAAAGTAGTCACACGCCTCACTCCATTTACTTCCTGGTGGACTGTATATCTGCAAAGAAATACAAATTAAATTCTGTGAAAAAGATTGTGGTGGAGGTTTGAACTAAAACTAGTTTTAGTTTTGTGGCCCATCTAGCTTCTGAGAACTAATGCTGCTGGTGGATGTTGTTATATTGCAACTTGTCTTCAAATGACAGGCTTTAGTCCAGTCAGATCTATTTGGCATGAGCTTCATTATGGAGAGTAAGATAATGGATCTGATTTCAAAAAAGCTGATTTTCACTTGTGGAGTAGCTTTTGAGAAATATTTATTAAAAAACCTCAACAAAAAAACCAAAATAACACAGGACTAAACCAAAGCAACACTGTTTTGGTGAACTGCTGTTTTATCCTATGTTAAGTTTTGAAATTATGTCTTATTTCATGGCTGTTTCTCTGCATGCAACTTCCAGCACATGCCACGGCCATACCAAAGCTGCTACTGTTGCCCTCCGATCTGACAACATTTCAGTAGGATATAGTCTCATGTTGTATTTCTTTGATAGAAACAAAAGTGAGAAAGGAAATATCTGCTTCTGTATTGGCCTCTGGCAGTTAGTTTGTTGACTGTGTTATGCCTGAACTATAAACTGGATCAGATCTGAAAACTCACTGTTGATCCCTGATATGGCAGAGTAAATCTGGAGGAAAGTCACATGGAATCACTGAAGGTGGAAGAAGTAGCATTTTGGGAAATAGGATTTGGCAGCAACTCCAGGCTACAGCTCCTGACTGCACTGAACATTTTTTCCAGGCTAGGGATTAATTTAACTCTGCATGCTTTATAATATCAAACTGCTGAACTGCTTGTAGGTATGTACTGTAATAATCCTGAAGTGATCTTGCTCTGAATGACCAACCACACTGCTTTCCAATGGGTTAGGAATATGCCGCCTCCTCAAAGGAAAAAACAATAATAGAATAAATATATATAACTTTAAGTATAGAGTTTATATGCAAACAATTAAAAATATATAAATATAGTATTTTATATATATGGATGTTGCTTATAGCTGCTACCTTTACATAAATTGGGAACAAATGAAGTAATAGAATCAGTCCATAATTGTTGACCTGTTTTGATTTGTACATACCCTTTGCACCTTCTCCCCAAACTTTGCTTGCTTTCCTCAGCTAACTTTTCCATGTCTTATGAATTCCTTGAAGTCAGTCAGGTGAACCCCAGGGATCTGCAAACAGAAGGACAGAAACATGTCTGTGGGTCTCAGTAGCAAAAGTTCAGTGAAAAATACTTCTCTGTATTTCTCTGATTTCAGAATTGGGCCTGAAATTGATAGTGGTATCACAAAAAGGAAAATATCATTAGGAAATAACATTCAAGAAAGATGACGCAGCCTGGTTTTGAAAATGGAACTAATTTATTCACCAGCTCCCTCAGCGGTGAAGCAGAAATGAGTGGAAGGAATAAGAAGTGATAACAGTGATGAAAGCTGGGGCATCCTTCTGTAGGCAAGCACTAAGGCTTCTTTTAAAAATGTGCAGCAAGATTTGTGACACCAAGTCACCATCTTCAGAGAAACGTCTGGATTTCTAAAGTTAGGCTTAAGACTAAAGAAAAAAAAAAATTTAAAGTGTGTATATTCTGCTCTGTCCCTCTATCTTGTTTTTTATTGTCAGCTGTTCAGCATTGGCTGTCAGCAACAGAATCAAGTTTCTTGTGCAATGATCCCTATTAAAATTCCTCAGTTCAGCTATCCAACTGGAAACCAGCAAAACACTAATGTTCGTTGGGCACCCTGAAAGTACTCACAAGGGGGCCTTTCTGCTAGCGCTTTGTGAGCAGCAACCAAAGCTGGTTTCAGATTGAGGGTCTCCATCATGACCACGTTAGCTGACCTCTTGTCTAGAAACTTGAGGCAAATTAACCACGTTTTCTGATGGCAATGAATTTATTTTCTGTGCTCGCATGCTTAAATTAGCTTGGCAAACAAGATTTATACTGAAGGCAAGAGTACAATTGTAACAAGGTGAGTAGAGTAGCATGCACTGCTGCATTCCTCGGGTGTAATGCTTTCAGTGCTCTCTCATCTACTGAAACAAGTGTTAGACCAGCTGCTTTCTTCCCCCTCTGCACCAACGCTTGACTCCAGCTTGGGATTGCTCAGGCTTGCTGAGTAGCACAGCCTGATTTAAGCTGTTGTTTTTTGCTTGGTGACCTGTTTTTTCTCAGTGATACCTTGTTGCTCCCTGCCACCCACCACGCTGGCTAACTATATCAGCCTTGCTAACAGCTTTTCTTACTTCAGCTCTTAGCGAGAGGGCATGTAGCACTGAGAGCTAACACAGTCTCCTAGCGTATCAGGGACCCTGTCACAGCTTCTCCCAGCTCATACCTTGGACCGGGCACTTACGTAAAGCTCCCTCCTCAGTTTAGTAGTTCTTTGCTTTTCTGCCCCAAAACGAGAAGCTATTTGCTTTGATTGGGGTGAACCTTCATCCAGGCATGTGTGGGTGATCTGTGATAATTTCTTAAATTATTATAAATGGCAAGCCCATTTCTTCTCTGTGATAATTGTATCACTGTCTAAAAGACATACCTCTAGCTTAGGAAAACAACTGATGAAAACAAGCATGCCAGTTTGTCCTTTTTTTCTTTATCATTCCTCCTTTTCACTAGCTGCTACCAGAGTGCTTCTTTGTTCCTTGGCTCCCCTTTCCTCTGAAACTCTCAGCTGAAAGGTGCTGAATGGATTTTGCTTTATGCACTGGGCCTATGGACACAATATATAAATGTGTTTAAATAAGCATACCTTTACCATAATGGGGAGGAGGAGAGAAGTGTAGGTTATGTCAGGTGAGGAAACCTGAGCTATCCACATCAGGAGATCAGATCCTTTTAAGACCCTGGGCAGAGTGGCAAGCACCTTTGGCCGTATCTTCTTCCTGTAATCCTCGTTCTGGGTATAAGTGCAGCTGCAGCCAGATCCTGCATGCTGTATTTGTCCTTGATTGTACATTCTTCATAGCACAGTGATCTGGCTCGCCAATCTATGGCTGGATCAGTCTCCTGCTTTGAGAAGGCCTATGGCATTTTCTGCAAGGTTTAGAGCATTACTGTTCATGGATCAGCAAGGATTCTCATGTCACTGAATGAAATCTTAACACTTCGGAAACCAGTGAAACTGCTACTGCAAATTGCAGCAAGGCCATGATTACACATGTAAGTGGGGTGGGGTTTTTTTGGGTTTTTGTTTTTGGTTTTTTTTTTCATTGATTTATCCTTGGTCTTTGCAGAAATCTGTATTTTACCTTCTCCCAGGAACATTAAGAACAAAAGAGCATCTTTTCTCAGAAGCAAAGTATGCAAAATGATAGAGCTTATAAATGATACTTTCAGTAAGGGAGATTCACCTTCCTTCGGTTTCATTGCTGGCATTACTTCCAGACTAGTGATTCTTTCTTTCATGTTCCTATTTCTGGAGAATCTGTTTCAATGTCTTGCTACATCTGTTTCCTGCTCTATTCTGCTTAAGAGTTTTTAATCTTGTTATGTGGATCCAGCAACTGTTGGGATACTCAGAACTATTGAACCCTTTCAATTCAAGTAGCAGGTTTTCTGCATCTCTGCTAATAGGGCTTCATTTTGCTCGTGTCATTCTTCTGCTTGCATGCCTAATGTTTATGCAGTGCAATTTCTATTTGTACTGCTGTGATGCCAGTAATGCATAGTAAAGATCTAAGCCTTGTTGAGGCAGCACTCTACAAAGCCTAAGTAAATGAGCTAACGTGGTCTGTATCCCAAAGAGCTTTAATTCTTCTGGGATGATTATATAAACACGTGCTATCAGAATGTGAGAAAGAAGTTGTCTAGTTTGATTGAAAAGAAGAAAAACAGACAATCTACCTGGCTGTGATTTGGGTCATGACTAGTGTCACCAGCCTCCTGCCTCGCTCCTCCTCTCCAATTCAGCTTCAGCATTTTTTAGCAAATAATGAAAGTTTCCTGCAACCTCAGAGCACCACCTATAAACCCAGATACGGCTAACTAATAAAACAGACAACTCCTGCATGTAATTTAGAGGATCAGTACACTGCAGAACTCCTGGGTTACACATGCCACAGATGTTTTTCACTGTTATTTCTTTTCTTTCCGCAGTAGCTCTGACATCTTGTTGAGTGCATAGCACAGTAGAAGTGACCAGCATTACTCTAAACTGACTGTTATTAGCTGAAAGTGGGCTCTTAGTAGAATATCCAAACACAATTTGGTATATTCGGAGATTATAGTACTCTTCATAGATGTTTGCAGATTGCTAAATGAGGATACTAAGCAATTATGAAATGGAAGTGCTTCATGAATTTAATTTTCTGATATGGAAAGCACAAGGGAAAAATACTAATATTAATACAGTAGAGTCTCCAGGATAATTTAGTGAGAGAAAATTACTTTTAAGTATTTTAAGTAAGCTCTGCAGGAGAAAAGACTCACTTGTGTAGCAGGCCACTTAAAATTTCAGCACCTGTATACTAAGAACTCTGTGGCTCTCACTGAAAAGTTTCATTTATAAAAGGATCTTTGAATCCTTCCTCCCCCCTGATGTTTTCATTATTCAACAACTGCCTTCACAGCAAGACACCATTTACCTTCTTGGCCTCATCTTACTCATTCAGTACCCACCTGTAACAAGCCAGGCAGGTTTACTACTGACAGACAACAGTGTCATTTGAAATAGACTTTTCTCAAAGCAGGATCTCTTGTGTGCCTTTGTAGACAGGATCTTAGAAATCTGGAGGTCTGATGTGGAGGGAAAAATGTGTAAATATATGTACGTGAACCTATCTTTTTCAGGTTTTGCCTTTACATCTTATGTAAAAATGAGCTCTTATAATAACTTCTTAATTGGAATTTATATAGCTGATAGAAGAAATATAAAGGCCAATGTCCATATGCATTACATCAAAGAATGAGATAAAACGTGTGTACTTACTAGATACCAATGTGTCAAGGCAAGCAACGTGTGTACTGATATCTATCACTTAGAAAAGTATGAGTCCCTACTAATAATAGTGATGATTATGGGTAGATGTTTGCCTTTTTCTGTAGTCTCCAATTCTTTCATTTGTGAACATGCTGAAAGGATGACCTGTTTACAGGAGCTGCAAATCAGAAGGAATGCCAAAAGTGTGCAAGGCTGAATCCATCCTTTTAGAGAGAAGATTGTAATGTGAATCCTTTGCCATAGCTTAAAGACCCTCCCGTTGCTATGGGTCTTAGTAGATGGACCCGCTTGGAGAGCTAGAGGGATCATACTAGTGTTATGATTCTAGGATATTACTAATGGCAGCTGGAACCGTAATGTTTTTGTTACCTCTTTTGTTTCCTTCCCTAAAGATTTACATTTTCATTTGTTTTCATGACAAAAATGAATTCCATGAAAGGCAAACTTTTAATAAATAACTTTTAGTAATGAGTATGGTGTAACTGGCATAACTCTTTTAGTTTTAGGTGCATGAAGATTGCATTGCTGAACATTGTGCCTGTCAGTACATTACAGCAAAATCCAAACCAAGTTCAGGAAATTCATTATAAAGATAATGGAAAAATCTCATTTTCCTTGCTGTTTGGTCATGCACCCTCTAATTTTTGCCTAGAACAGTCAATACCTTGTAAAGAGAATAAGTGTCCTCTTCTCTTAAGACACTCTTTAGTTTTCTAGGGGTATGTGGCGGTCTGTTTTACTGTTAGCCTGTATTTAGTCAGTTAATGCCTGAGTTTGTGTGATTCAGGGAATGGCTGGTCTGAAGAGATCACTTACAGGTACCATTACGATTGACCTGTCATGTAATGGCTGTGCTGAAGTGTCATAAATAACCCTTCTCAAGCACCTTGGCTTATATAAAAAAAATCCCGTCACTTAACTCCACTGAACTGAATGGAGTATTCTAGCTGTATTTCAACCTGACCCATTACATAGTTTACTTCTTTTTGACAGTATATTTACATTATGTTCATTTTATTTAACAATGGTAAAATGTTTGAAATGTTTGTAGCAGGAGGAGGCAGCAACCGTGCACTTCAGTACTGGAGATGCCAGACTGTGCTGTAACAGAAAAGTATCAAGAACAGATAATTTTGCCCAACTTCATTTTGATGAAGTTTGATTATCAGTTTGATTATTTCACTTTCTTCAGTTGTGCAAATCAGACATAATCAGATTGACTTAATAGCATGATAGATCTGTGTGTTACACAGAGCAACGTTAATCATAGGTCCTTTTAATTTCCCCATAGAGACTAATCTTATTAATATTTATCTTTTAATCTTCTTACATATTCAGAGTGAGTAATCTCTGTCTAAATGAAGCTACTGTTCACACAGAGCACTCTGTTTTCTTTAAAGAAAACAAGGAAATCATACTAGCATTTAAAGTTTTGAAAAGCTTAAGGCAGAAAAAATGTAATTAAGTGTGAAGTATCATTAATGATGCCAGTGTCCAAAATGTTTGTGTTGTGAAAACAACTGGCAGGAGGGATGGTAGCATACTGAAAGTTAAGACTCAAGTTCAGAAACAACATACCATGTTGGGTCTTGGCCCCTGCAGTTATGTTTAGCTATAGAAACCATCTTGTTACGATGGTTAAGAAGCAATGCGCTTGGATGGCGATGAATTTCCTGCCGAGGTTCCAAATGACCTAACATCTGCCTCTTTTCACCCTTTGGTTTTATTTAATGCTAGCAAGGGGGTGGGGTATAAAAACCCAAGCATCTTGAAAAATGCAGGATATGACCTAAGGATGACTGTACCTTCTTCCAGTTCTGCGAATTGGTTGTTGTTCTTGAAACATGAGGAACTGTGTCTGTAAAGCCAATCTGGAATATATTCACTGATAAACGGTGTTCTACTTGGATGTTTCTAAGCAGATATTTAAAGTCTTGTTACGCAGTGTTTAGTCCATGTCAATGGTAAAAAAAAAAAATTGTGAAGTACTTAGGCATGTGTGCAAGTCTGTCCCTGCTCAGTAAAGCATTCCAGTGTGCTCTTAATCCCCATGATTTCAGCTCTTGGTTTTATCAGCAGGAGGTCTTTCAAAAGCAAGAGACTGGCCTTATCGCACAAATTGGCTAAGCTGCCTTATGACAAAATAGTCCTCAAAACCTCTTCATTGTACAAAATGCTAATTTTCTTCTCTTTCCCCTGCTGCAGTGGTCAATGACCTTAGAACCATTCCATTCTTACCTGTGCATTTGGGAAATACTGATTCTAATGATTTCACTTCTGCTGTTTATTCCCTTGAACAAGCACTGAAAATCCTCTATATTTTCCCCAGACTGAGGCATTTGCAGGTTGATGCATCTGTGCCAGTCATTACCTCTGTTAATTTTCATGTTTATGCATCGGCTTGTTTAGGACAGTTCTGGATGTGCACAAATGAAGCAAGGAAGATACAACAGATTTTAAAGCACGAGGAACTGCCTTATATTGCTTTGTAAGATTTTGTCCAGAAAGACACCACATTGAGATTGCAGAGTCTTGCAGACAGGTGGAAACTTTTTTACTTCTATCCCCTTTTTGCCCTGAATAACTAGGCAAATCTTGGGGTGGAGGTGAAGTATGCTATATCCAGGTTTCCCAGCTGACTGCTTTAGACTGAGGATGATGCCACACATTTTGTCATTCAGGCATCATTAGAGTCATTTTTCTGATGTCCTTTATAGCCCTGGCTGAAGTGCCTCATCTGGTAAAGCTGAACTAAATTATCTCTAAAAATACCCATTTGTGATGTAGAAACTAGAAAGCATAATACATCCCCCTGTAACATGTGCAAGTGTCTGCTCTCATAGTATAAAAATGTGCGCTCCCAAGTAATTTCATCTAGTTTTGGATCTTATAATGAGTTTTTCTGCCAGATTAAAGCACAGTGACCAGGGAGGGATAACAAGCAAGATAAGGGATGTGGAAAAACTTTTTTTATGAAAGAGTGAAGATTGATACTGTTCACTATGGAGAAGCAGTAAATAAGAACCAGATATAAAAAGGTGTCTATCATTTATTATTATGAAGCCAAGAGGGGGCCCTTGCATTTGCTCCTTCTCCCATGACGACAAGTGGTAGAAATACTCATTTAAATGAGAGACCTAACATCTGTTTCAAAGGAAGTTACTTTTTTCCCCCAGCACATACTTTTAGCTTTTCCAGGATTTCCCTGAGACTAAGAGTTTAGTGAGATTTTTTTTTTAGGTCTGCTTATTTGTACAGATAGACAGAATATCCATTATAAGTCCAATGTAAAAGCAAATAAAAAGCAAAGCCCAAAACGCCCAGAATATTTGTAAGGGTCTTAGTATTTCAGTGCCATGGTTTGTAAGCAGAACTCCTGTATTTTCAGACATTTGCTCTACATAATATAAAATGTTGAGAAGAGCCAAAGCAATCAGAAACACAGAAGACTTTATGAAAATATCATCTTTGGATAGTGTTCCGCTTGTATTACCTTCCTAAGTATATAGGCAATTTATGTAAGCATCAACTGTATATGTAATATAGCATATATTACATAAAACAATAAAGGATGTTTCATATAATCTTTTGACTACATGCCTGAAAACTTTTGTAATTTAAGAGTTTAAGAAAGGAGATTTTATTGTGTCTTTATTGTTTGGCTATCTTAAGGAAACCCTTTGAGGTTGTTCTGAAGCTCCTGGTGCTGGCCGTTCAGCCACAGCATCCTGTTTCAGATGGGCTAAAGAACTTTGGTAAAGCAGGTAACATGTTCTGACATCCTTTGGCCTGTTTAACTTAAATGTCAGATTTTTTTTTACATTTAATATCTCTTTGTGTGGTATTATGAATGTGAAGGGGTTTTCTTTGTAAATTGAAAAATTACAAAGTTACTTGAAATTAGCATAAATTATGTCTTCTGGTATGCATATAAGTAGGTATTTAGTTGAGACACCAATAATCTTAATGTTTAATTTACACCGTGCCTGACTTTTTTTTTCATTTTCTATCCACCTTAAACAGTAGAGATGATGTGATACTGAAGTTCTTAGCATGCTTACAGTATTTACAGATAGCATTGCTAATCCAGAAACTTGTTTGAAAAATCAAACCAAAACAACCAAGCATCTAAGTCAACTGTAAATGAGGAGTGTATTTGGTGTGCTTAGGAAGGTGGCTCCAAAAAGTGACAATTCACTTAAAAAATAACAACCACGAAACAACCAGCTCACTAGAAACTACTTGTAGAAAAGTCTTGACAAGTCTGAAAAGACTTGCAGCAGCGGTGTCAGCAGGTGTTTATCGTAAGTCATTTGCAAGGAGGACTACAAGTACTTTCTGATTACCTAATTGTCCAGCTAGGCTCTCATATTTTGGTTATACTGTTAAGATCCTTGCTGGAATAGTATAGTTGCACTCATTTGGTGTTATTTAATTTAGCAGTCGCCTTCCTGACTACAACCCCATAATGTAGAGGGCTTAGTATGCAGTAATGGAATCCATGGCCTTTAGGTGCTTCAGCTCTGCACTTTGTTTAGTTTTCCCATCTAATACTGTGGTGCATTCATAAAAGCATTGGGGGATGAGGTGGTAGAGGGAATAGGAGCTGGGGTGAGTGATGGAGAATCTTGAAAAGAAGGTAAGCACAAGAAGTTATGCGGGTTCTTCACCCTCTCTGAAACCCTCCTCCCAACTTAATGAGGTTTTCAAGGGAGCCCTTTGCAGCCATGCAGCAGTTAGCTGCGTGTTGCCACATGCCTCTGGGGCTGTTCCCTGTGAGGCAGCATGCCTATAACCAGGTAATTTAACTATTAGGACAATAACAATAAGTATTTAGGACAATAACTGTCCCTAATAAATAAGGACAGTTAGGAGGAGCAACTAGGCAGGACCATGAGCAGCTAACTTATTTCAGCAGGCAGCAGTACCGTGTTCACAGGCATTGGCTGTGGTGCTGCCCCTGGCCTGCAACCTCAGGAACATTTCTCAGCGTCTGTCCCTTATTGGTTTTGTTTGAAGGAACAGCATGAAAGTATAAGAGTGGTGTTTCTAGAAAATATTTTCCACCCATTGGTGAACTTCATAAACTTTTCAGATTGTAGGCTTCAGTGGCAGTACAGAAGAAATGATTGAAAAAAATATGAATGTTTTGAGTAGGTTTGCTTTTTTTCCAGAAAGGCAACTGACAAAGCCAGAGAGTAGAATTTTATCTATGTCTGACCCTACATTATTTTTTTTGTTTGAAATAGAAAATTAATTTTTTTTCTGTTTTGTTACTGTCATGTTTTTTAAAACTTAACATGTTTATCATTCTCTGAGCTAAAATTCAGTCTGTGGAAAAAGTTGCATCAGGTAACTGGGTTCTGGTTCTGCAATAAAACTATGTTGCTACATCTGTTGGGTTCCTTTTTATATCTATAGAGCACTGGGTTAAAAGTCATCACTTAAGGCTTTTAATTAGAAAGTGTAATTGGAGTATTCAAACACAGAACACAAAACTAACACACGTATCTTTTGAAACTTCTCATAAAACAAACAGTAGTAGTTGAATCAAAATGAAAGTTGCAAAAGTGCATTTCCTTGTACAAATGAGCACAAGCCAATATCTGTTAATGTTAATGGCTTCTCCTTGGATGACAGAAAATAAATTATCTTTAAAAGACCCCGAACATTACAATTATTAAAATAGGCAACTTAAACAGGTATGTTCTAATCATCATGTGCATGATGAAACTCCAGCAAGAAATAGGAGTACTGCAATAGAATAAAGTAATGATTTACTAATAATTACTTTCGCGTCAGTGGTAACAGGTTTTCTTTACAGCTTGCTGTACAGAGTGCTTTAATTCAATTAGTGTCTTCATTTAGACTTTGTTTGGGTAGGAAGCAGGTAAACCAAGAGTTCTAACTTGGTTTCTGGTTGTAGTAAGACTGTAACCTTTTGGTGAAGGAAGACATAAGAGATGTTAATTGTTGCTAAGAGTTTTCAGCAGCATTAAAAAGTCACACATGATGTGAATCTCACAAGAGAGGTTTTTTCTCAAAAGGTGGCATATACAATATTATAGGCGAGAGCACTAAAGGAGCATTGGTTTATTGCAGGGGTGCAAGGAGGAATGGAGAGAGGAGAATAATTGCTTTTTGCATTCATATGTTAGTCTCTTTGAAGGAAGAATGCTCACATAGACATAGGGATGGGACTTGCTTACACTTGTTCCATCCCTACTAGCCCCTTTATTCTTACTCTCCAGAGGTTAGACAGCATAGTTGTGAATCATTTGCCAGAATTTTGCACACTGAATCATAACGAAGTGTGAAGCTCCTCAGGGAGTAAACTACATTACAATGAATGAGCCTGTAGATCTGGGGGAAAAGAAAGGTAAATTTGCTGTCCTGTTACCCCCAATTAGGAACTCAGGCGTGACTTGCTCAGCTCCGTGGTAGGCCAGGCTATGGCTCATCTTTGAAAGCGGGGGCTTATTCAACAGTATGTGCGTGACACTTCTGCAGCAAATACATAATTACCTAAGCAATTGCTCTTCAAAGGCTGTTGCATTGCTTTCTCTTGTCCTCTCTGCACTGGGTGATGGCCAATGTCACAGTTCCTGTCTTTCATATTCTTTTATGCCGCATTTTGGTTACTTCCATAGTTCATAATAACAGTTATTCGGTTATTAGCTCCTAACATGGAGCTAGATTATGTGAGCCAATTTCCTTAGCAGTCTAATTGCTGACCTTATACATGATTAGCTATAACCAGTAGCAGCCTACACACTAAACTCCAGCAATACAAAAAAGACTTGTCATTCCACTGCTTTCCTTACATAGGAATGAGAGCGAAGCTTTCCCAATTTCTGCATTATACACATCTGGAATCTTTTAGCAAGTGTTCTGGTTTTGGTTTTGGTTTTCTTTTTTCTCCCAGTGATAGTGTTTGAACAACTGAAATAAGCCTGAACTTCAGACCTCCATACCTCAATGGCAAAGTTTCATTTGAAGAGAATGGTGAAGGAGAAAATTAGAAAGAGATAACAGAAGTTTCTGTGCTTTGGGAAGCACGTGTATTTGAACCCATTTGCAAACCAGTTTATATACATTTATAGCAAATTGATGTTTTGGTCCAGGTTTTCAGCTGACAGAGTGAACGAAGTTCTAAGTAGAAAAGATTTGAATGTTGTGTTCTAGGAAATACTGTTGACCACTGTGAACAGGAAACAAGACCCAAAGAGCTTTCAGTGTAATGAATGAGAAGAGGGGAATATTAATCTGGAAATACTCATTATATTAAACTTTTTCAGCAAGTATGTCTGAATTCATGGAATTAATGTTATTGTCATTTGATATCTTGCATCTATTTGTTTTTTACAAGTAAACCGAACATATTTCTGTTTTCTTTCAGTTAATCCTCTGGCTGCTCTGAAGTCTTCACACAGTTAAACTGTGTAATCAGTTTAAACTGGTAAATCAGAAGAATGACAGGAGCAGTGTGGTAAGTATGTGCACTGATCTTTTTGAGCGTTTTAGGCCTTTGTCAGGTTGGAAAGGCCATTCAGTTTACGTACTCAGATAACTGAATCACTCTATAATTTTGCACACTCTAAAATGCAAAATTCGTAACATAGGGGCTGGAATGAAATCCAAGATAACAATGGTAAGTCTTACAAATTTGTAATTTGCTTACTGTTTTATGTTTATTTTGTGTGGTATATACTACCATTATTTAATTACTTGATCCATTTTAACAGCTACTGTAACCTTTATGTACATTGTATTTAAAAATGTATTTCAGCAGAGGTCAGTAGCAGTAATTACAAAAAGTCAACCAGGCAGGAAAACCAGTTATAATCTGCATTTTCTGCTGAAAAGAACGAGATATTTAGTGGAGGAGCAGGCACAGTGAAGGCAGTTGCTGGGGCTGTGCTCAACAGCCTGTGTGGGAGAGGAGTGGAGTCATCCCAGTACTGAAAGCTGCTGACGTTTTCACAGCCTGCAAAGTTAGCTTGCATCAAGAACTGAGCCAGTGGTTTTGCTTTCCATTGTTAAGAAAACATTGCCAACCAAGAAAATGTGAGCAGTCTGTTACACACCTAGGCCTGAGCTGACTAACAAACGAGGAAAACACGTGGTCTGTGGACAGAGCTGTACAGCTCCTTGGTTCTCTTGCTGTGATTCTTAATTGTGCAGGAAGGCTTTTTCATTCCTATGCAAATGCTGCAAACGTAAATTGCTACAGGAAAGACCTTCAATGGAGGCTTTCTGTAAGAACAGACCTATTGTTTCACTTGACTGAATTTGGGAAGACCTAGACACTTCTTTGCTTCCCTAGAGAGAAGTCCCACCAACCCAGCCTTTTACAATAGAGATTTTGTGTATGAAGCGATGCCAGTTCTGTTAATGATGTTTGTGTATATAACCGGAACATGCCTTCGACAAGGATGTAACAGACCTTGGTGACTAAACAGTCACTAAATGTATGCTTCCTTTGACAAAGGGAGCTTACATAGAAATCCAAATGAATGTTCATTTTGTGGCGTTGTGTGTTGTTTGCAATACTGGTTTTTATCTTACCAGAGATGTAGTTAATCTTAATCTTGGCACCTCTGTATGGTGGTGTTGATTTTTCACTGAGCGTTTGAACCTGAAGCTTAAGCTGCTTAAAATAATATAGATAATGCACGTTGAAGAACTTAAAATTGCCACCATTAATGGTGGCAGTTAACAAGCTTTCCATCTCCCTGCATAAGGCCTGATTTATTTATGGCCTTCTCGCTGCCTTACCTGCGCACACAAGCAACTGCTGGTATCCAAAGAAAGGGACTACAGCCAAGGGTTGAATCAGTGATTTGGCCAAGATAGCCAAGAAGTCTGTGAACTGGATCCAGGTTTCCTGATTTTTCCAGAATTTGCTGAGATTTTCATGGAGCCTGTTTCCTTTGCTGCCATATACTCAACAGGTAACATTACACTACATACCATAAAAAGAATGTTCATTGTTTGCAATGTTTTAATAATATACAGGATATAATTGTGACATTGATTCTAAGCAATCCATAATATATTTTAGTTTAATGGGTTGCATACAAATATCTACAAAAGAAAAAAAAATATTTGGACTAATACCTTTTGCAAATGACATTTAAACAGGCAAAAATTTACTAGAATTTCAGGGATCAGTTTATTTTCATACATTTTGGCCTCATGAATCTGCTGAAGTGGAAACATCCTTTTCCTTTATTGTATACTTATATTGAGCATAAATCCAATAAATCATAAAGCTGAAGTATATAAAAACATATTCTATTCATTTCCCTATAAAATATCTCTGCACAGTGTTTTATATATTTTTATAGAATGTTGACAAACTACCAGTTCATGTTTTAGATTAGTTTGTAGTAAAGTTTTATGGACATTGCTATCTTTCAGTTTCAGAGGCAGCTGATAGTTAGGAGGATATCCCACTCAGGAGGAGGCCAGTGTTTTAACCTGTCCAGTAGCAGTTATTTTTACTTTTATTAATCTGCTATCATTGGAGCCTAGACAATATTTAAACTAAGCATTCCATACCTTATGTTGATGATTAAATCCTTGTTCAGGCAAGCATGCTATGAAAGTAAAATGCCACTTGTGTTTTAACATGCAGAAGACATAATAAATTAATTAAGTGAAAGCTAGTCTCCTTTTCCTGTTTGAAGACTATTAGTAAGAGTATTGATGTGGCTTTGTTTTTACTTACTGGGTGTTTTACCTGTTTGCAGATTGAATACAAATATGGGAAACTTGCAGATGTGGCGGGTGTTTGTCATTGCTTCAGTAATTTCCTCCTAGGATAACTGAGTGCCATTTCTGCATTCAAAACCTGTTTCAAATTTGTAATTTCTTGTAAAAAAAAAACCACAAACAGAACAGTGGCCATTCAGGAGAAGAAAGGACTGAACATGAATGAGAGAGATGTCAGCATAGAATAGAATAGTTTGGTTGGAAGGGACCTGCAATGACTGTCTAGTCCAACTGCCTAAAAACCAGTTTGTAAAACCCATTCAAATATTCATAGAAAAATGTTGACTCCCTGTCTTAGGTGATGATGTACTGTTTGGTTTACACTTCTCCTTTTATAGGCTAACTTAGAAAGTTTTATGCTGTGTATAATTCAAACTTGTAAATGTTGGCATTATTAGGAAATTTAGCAGGTATATAACAAAATTAGGTTGTCGGTTTGTAATTTGGTAAATCATTTGGCTGCTTTATTTATTTAAAGACCTTTCACTCACATTTTTAATGAAAAGCTAAATATTTTTATTTGAGGAAAGAAAATTGGCGGGTTTTTTAAATGCTGTAAATGTAGTCCATAAGTTTTTCCTAATGCTTGTAATGCTCCATCGCCGTGGTATTTTAAAGGAAAACTACATGCAGTAGTGCTTATGCAATTGAGAGTGACAAGGTGACTTGAGAACTGCCTCTGAATTACATTTCTAACCTTAGCAGAGTATCAGTGAGCCCAAGGAGGGAGTCCAGCATGATTAGTTCTTGTTTTGTAACTGTATAATGTTACCATTCTACCAAAATCAATGAGAAAGCTTGATGATTAATGCAGGCTTCAGAAGAAGGATTTGGAGTGGATTCCACTTAACCTGTTTAGTCTTAATCACAGTTTTCTTCTGTTTATAGAAGGGAAACCGGGGAGAGGAAAACCGAAGCTTTTCTGCAGTTGGATAAAGTACATCAGTCCTTGTCCTTTGGTTTGAGTTTTATGCCATTTATTACAGGGGTATATTTGGGTTTCTTTTGGCCTTGAAGGGCTTGGAAGGCTCTGGTGGCAGAGTAATGTATCCTTGAATAACAGGGACCAGTTTTCAAAGGTCTTCTGAGGCTGGCTGGGAATTTTTGGTAGAATAATTTTGTCATGGAAGAGAAACTTCCTGCAAAATTATAGCTTCTGTCAGGAAAATAGATTTTTCCACAGTATTTGTTTTTATCAGATAAATGTAAGAGTGTTTTGGCAGGGGTCTTGTAAGACACCATACCAATGTTTCACTTCTCAGTCTGCAAAAAACGCAAACGTTTACTTTTGTGTAAATGTAGCAGAGCTTCTGTATTAGTGTATTAGTACTTCGTTACAATTTTTCAGTTCCTGCCCATGCTTGCTCCCCTATGCCAAGCCTTCTGCAAAATCGCTCTCCTAATGCAGTGTGGCTCTTCCCTTGAGCTGAACTTCTCAGCGCATCCCAGAGGGGAAACTTGAGGTGTATGTTCGTGTGGTACCGCTCCCAGGAGGCAGCGCTGGCCCAGGGCAGTGTGATGCCTCACAGGGCTGACAGGCTTTTCTGATCCACTTCTGTGAACCTGGAGGGAAGGGTGATTGAGAAATGGCAGCCATTCTTTGGATGAAGAATGTCAGAATAGAATATTTTTATACTGAGATCCAAACAATTGTTTATCGCAGTGAGGTGGGGAAAAAAATGAAACAGGATGTGTAAGTTCCATATTTTACTAAGCTCTACTGTAAAGCTGGGTGCCTGATGCAGTTTTGTAGGCCAGATACTGAAATCCCAGTACTTTGTAGCTTTGTCAGAGTCTTCTGAGAGTCCTGTGAGGCACATGTCTATAACGTTAAAGAGCTGAATGTCTGAGCAACTCCAATCCAGAATCCTTCCTTTCGCATAACTTTTCTCTGTTGGTTCACTGCAAAGGATGAGGATTGCCTAGTGACCAGCCTCAATGCTGGGAGCACACTACTGGCTAAATTATCAAGAAAAATTACCAATAGTTACAGTCTTTTCTGTAAAGGACATAAGAAATATTTAATAAGTGATTTTTATGTACTATTTATGTTTATGAGGCAAGGAAAAAAAAAAAAAAAGCTTAATTTTTTTTTTCCTGCCTACCTAGCTATGCTTCATATTCGTCCACCTAAAAATAGCACTTTTGACTCTGAAATATATTCACCAGGAACTTTTCTTTGGGAATGATTCTTTCTTTGCAACCTTCCCAACAATTTTTTTCCCCCAGTCTTTTCACTTCTTTAGGTATGCGTTGTTTTGGCCCCAAATCCCCAAATGGCTGCTGGTGTCACAATAGGTAATTATCTGTTCCACTTTATCACACTTGAGCACTGACAAAACTTGCAAGGAATAGATCATGCACAGTCCAATATTAAGTTGCCGTGGAAGGGCCTGAATTGTAGGAGAGTTCAGTAAAGCTAATGGCAAGCAATCTTAGGCAGAAGCAATAGGAAAATGTCTGTATAAAGGAATTCCATAAATCAGCAGCTACTCCAGACTCCCCTCTGGGAATGCAGTTCTGGATAACATAGTTTTCTTTGAGGGGTTGAATGGGGGCAAGGTAGGATCCCACATGAGCCACCTCAGCGGCAGTCAATCAGAAGCAATTACCTTGCAGCTCTTCTGCAATCCAATACTTACGTGCAGGCAGAACATTGCCTGTGCCTGCAGAATCACAGAGGTGGCTACTGCAGCAACAGTGGCTTTTGCTCTCCAGGTTTTCAAGCATGTAGAGGGTTTGGGTTTGCCTTTTTTTGTGCTGCTTTTCATTCTTGCTACAGCTGAGATGTGTATAGCAGCAGGTATTTGGGACCATTCTTTATTGCCAACCAGTTAAATGTAATTGTTGCATCCTTCTGGTGTGCCCACCTGTTTGTTCCTGTTACAAAAATGCTACCTTTATAAAAGTGTTAGACTTGTTGAGGGAAGGATTATGCCATCTGTAGTGCTAAAAGTCAGAACTGGAAAAAGTAAGATAGCTAATGAAAAAGAAATTCAAGTCAAAATGGTGAATTTAGTATAAAGGTTGCTTTTGAAATTGGGCTGGCTGACTGATGGAAAACCCCCGCATGTCTTTAGTGCTCAGCTGAGCCTGGGAATGAGAGAGCAGTGAACCTCTGCATAGTGGCCTGAAAAATGATTATTAGAAGGGGAATTAAGGAACGTCTATTATTCACAGACTGAAAGATTTGATGAAGACATTGCCTGTGTTTAAATCAATCTGCTCACCCAATTTACTACAATTCTTCAGATTTCAGCAGTTGCCTCAAGAGGCTGTTCAGGAGACTAATAGAAAAGAGAGATTAAGCACTGTGTGGATACAGAAAGTGCCAATGATATAGAAATGGAGGCAGCTGTCAAGTTACAATAAGTTGGGAGTGTCTTTAAGGTACTTGACTTAGAGCTAATGATCTAGAGAAAAGCGATAATCAGTAAATTGTTGTTAACTCATGACAAAATGGCGTAGGTCAGTTGAGATTGGAGATGACAGAGAGGCACTGCTCGGCGATGGTACAGGGCCAGGCAAAAGAGCAACCTGTTGGCTAGACAACAGTGTGGCAAATGGGCGGCAGCTAACGAGTACTGGAAGACATAAAGCCCCAGCTTTACTAAGATCTCAGGGAAGTGTATCTCCTTGGGAAAAATATTTGGGTGTTGTTGAAGCTACTGCTGTAACTGCCTGTGTTTGACTGTGGGATCTCAGATAATAAAAAAAAGTCCTGAAGTATTTAATTAGGGAGACTGAAATGGCATGGCAAAACTTTGTCAACTTTACTTCTTTTTTTTTTTTTTTTCTTTTTTACTTCTGGAATTCATTTCATGTATGATTTCAGGCTGAGTGCAGTCATACATTAAGGAGAATAGAGGAAAAAGAAGTGCAGAGACATGTAGGGTTTATTACCTCCCCCCTCCTTTGGTGATCAATGATTTGGAAAAAGGGACAAATAATGTGTGACATTCCACTTTAGCTGTTTTCTCATTATTGTGACAAGAAGTACACAACGTAACAGTATGCAAACTCAGGCATTTTCTATATTCCTTTAAGGTAGAACAAGGAGAATTCTGATGGTATTAGTTGCAGAGCATTTTAGCAACAAAGCAATTTACTAAACATGATTAATAATTGGTATTTCAGACCTAAGAGATCACTGCTGGAAGGAAGTACCTGAATAGACTGACCAGATACCTGGTGGGTTCCAGCATGTAGCACTCTGGCATTGCCATTCTGTACTATTCTGTGCGTGCTCATGTCCTGACAGATGCCTGTTAGGATTTCATGGGTTTTCTTGCCAATCTCATTAAACCCATGTCTAATAAGATTCTTTGTAGAAGAAATCACATGTCACTTAAGGCCCTTAAAATCAATGACTGTGCAAAGAGTGGTTTAGGAAGAAAAAAAAAGGAAAATTTTTACCAGTCTTTGTTTTATAAAATGCATATATGCACAAACTGATAGTGAGAATATGCCTATGCTGCAATGTTATGATTGTCTGCTTGTGTGTTAAAAAAAAAAAGGTATTGCTTTAGATATTGAGGCATCATGCTGTTTCACATGATGAGTAAATCTGAGGAGGTTTTGCTCTGTTTTTCTAGACTGGAGACTTACTTGTTTGTCTCAATAGTTGCTATAAAAAGAATGTTTTACAATGAACAGAGGGAACCTTACCAAACAGTCCCAAAATAATTCTGGCGACTGACAGAAGGCAGTGCTTTCTGCTATGAAGACATTATGAATGCCTGCATTTTTTCTCCTATCTCTGTCATCCACTATAAGTTAGCTTTGGAGAGTGATTTTAACTTTAAATATGAGTCTGACGATGTTGCCAAGACAACCTCTCCTCAAGCTTTTTGTTTTGCCCATAGTGTGTGCTAAACCTCCACCAAGTCGTCTCCCAGAGTGATTGGTCGCTTGTTTTTCAAGTGGGGTTTGATTTGATTTGTTAAGGCAAAATACTCAAAGTACTTCATTATCTTGGCTCCTCAGTGGATTGGTCCAGCTTGTTTCACTTGCTCTGTCTGTAGGGGTGGAGGAAGCTAATCACACTGGCACCTGAATTCCAGCATATGAGAGAATATTGGACTGAAGTTAAGGCTTTGCAATCGATTACAGCTTTCCTAGGCAAGGTGTAGACCTCCACAGAGGGAACGTACAGTCAGTGACAGAACACCTCCTCTGCAGGGTGCTTTACTGTGTTTCCTCCACAATACTGATTCTCAGTGTAGTGATGCTGTATTTAGGCTATTAGTTATGCCCACTTCTGTATTCCCTGTGTTATTGCAAGCTGCCTTTTGTTGAACCAGAATGGCTTTTGTTGTTAGCAGGTGCTCAAGTAGTCTATGCAGATTGGCTCCCTTATTGCTGAAGGGATGGGGAGCGAGACCTGGTTTTGGTTGTTTGCCATCATTGTTCCCTGACACAAGAACATTTCAAAACATACCTCTATATGCTGTTCCTCGTAAGAGGAATAACAGACTTAAAACCTATTTAAATAAATGTAGACTCTGTCACGCAGTAATACTGAATTCCCTTTTCATTTATTATAACCCCAGTGTATTTTATGCTTCCTTCGCTGTTACTTCTCACTACTTTGCCAATGGACTCCCTCTTTTCCCAGGGACCGCTCTGCACTGTCATTCCTTTATCTTTATTAAATAATGGTGGTATCTTTCTATCTTTAACTTTCAAAAGTCTTGCAAAAGATGTTTTTCAAAGTGATATTTTAATTAAGTGTAACAGTAGCAATGGCTCAACTTCTGTTACTAAAAAATGAAGGAATCTTGTGTGAAAGGTTTCTTTGCTCTTTTACTGCCACTGCAAATTTGTTTTCTCAAGAAACACAGTTAGACTGGTGACAAGATGATGATTGAGAGACCATCGATAAGTCAAGGCTGTAACAAAGCAGCAGCAGGCAGTGCCTCGTCTTTGGTGGAGACGTGCCGGTGGGTGCCATCTGCAGGGGTGAGGACTCAGCGGGGATCTGAAGAGCCACCCGTGGTTCCTCCTGCCTGGGTGTTCAGTGGTTGGAATTTCAGATTGTTTACCAAGAGGCAGCCAAAGGATGAGAAAGACAGGAATTCATCATCCTGACTGAGATGAGAGTTTATCCAGTGACAGGTTTATATGATCACTGGTGCTCTGAACAGTTTGTGTTTTTCACTGACAGAAAAACAATTTCCCCATGAAGGATTTTTTTTTTTTTTTCTACAAACATTTCCAATGTTTCAGGTTTTTTAGATATTGCATCTGTTCTTTCCAACAGAGAGGCACAAGGGAGGGGTCTAAATCTCAGCTACATCGGTCTCCTAAAAGTACTTTCCATTTTCTGATGCAGCTGAGGTACTGTGTTTCCAGTTTGCAGATGTAATGTAGCTTTCATGTTCTATTTACAAATCTGGAATCTGTTGATGTTTAATATGATCTGGATTGAAACCACAGCATAACTAAAAATATTTATTACTTTATTTTTTTCTATGGATTTTACACATTGGCTCCGTATCTCATGGTTGTGGAAAACCCATCAAAGTCGGCTTGTGTCCTGAATAAAAAAATGCAGGTTATATTGTGGGCTGCAAGATACTATAGTGAAGGGATTGTTCTAAATGCAAGACATTAGAAGTTACTACAAGCCAGGATATAAATGACTTTTCAGATTTTGAAAAGAATAATTATCTGAACTGTCACTTGAAAGAGAAATTCTTTATCTGTTAGTTTTTATGTTTCAACCTGTAAAAGACATCTATGGGACTTATTTTTAGTATGTAAATAAACTTGATGGAGTAAAGTAGAATGGCTAATAACCTTGGTCTGACAGACACAGCCATTAGCTGCTTGCTCCAGAGGTACTCTGCCCATTATGTTTTCTTGACACACTAAGTGAGCCCTGGTCTTGAATCTCTGCCTTACTTACCTTGAGACATCTTTGTAACTTGCAAAATACAGCCTAAACAGTCACACAAGTGGCTGCTACTACTATTTGAATCCAAATTTCCCCAGGAGGTAAGCCTGTGCTGTAATTCACTGCCACCGTTATGTCTGTCTTACCACAGAGTAGATTTTGTACCTGTAAGTGTGCACGGTAAGTAACATCAACTCGGTGCCTAAAAACTTGGGAGCTGGGCTGTGTCTTACTGAAGGAAATTAGCCTGGTTGCCTGCCGTTTTGAAATGAAGCCTGAGCATAACTGCTTTGTTGAATTGAAACCTGAGGTACTAATAGATCTATGCAGAACCTGACTATAAGAAGTCTCCAAGCTTTGTATGAACAAACTGGCTCTTCCACTGTCAGAATAAGTAAATTTCCTCCACTTTCTTTGACAGCTATGGATTTCAGACTGACAAACACAAACTTCAGTTCCCCTTTGGAGAATATGGAGAACAAAAACTACACTATGGTTAACTCCTCGGTTTTGCAGTTCAGCTGGGCTCTAATTCTTTACCTGCTCTCTCACTCTTTCATGCGCTTGTATTTTTTTCCTTTTAGTAGGAAACTGAATTTGGAAACTGCTTGAAATGCAGAGAAATGTCAACCAGTTGTCTTGGAAAGAAGTTACCAAAAATATTTTAAATTTTTTTTCTCATTTAGAGACTCAGCAATAGACTGCTATTAAGAACGTTAACTTTTTAATGAATTGATTAAAAGAAGAAGAGAAGAACAACTAACTTGCATTTCTTTTTGCACACAATGTCTATTTACAGACAAAAACATAAAGTTCCTACAGTTCATGATGCTATTTTAAGGGTCTTTATTTTTTTTTTTTTATCGTAATGTCTCTGTAAACTATACAATCTAAAGGTTTAGTGCTGGGCAGTGTACAGAAAGAACTGTAGTTGTCTCTGAAATAGATGGATGATGTAAGAAAAGCATGTGTTTACTGAAATGGACTGTGACCACAAGGGGGAAGCTTTGGAGCTTTATTAGCAATTATTCTTTTCCAAACTTTGTAGTTTAACCAAACCACAAGGAAAAATTCAAGACCTTCATGCCTTTTCTGATTCTTTCCAAAACAATGCCAGCTGATTGCTTTATATTTTTTTATATATATTTGTAAAATACTTAAAGGATTTGTTTAGTGAGACAAACATCCTTTACCACAGGAATTCACTCTAGCCTAGTAGTTGGTTACTGTTCGGGAAAGTAGAAGACATAGGATCAAATAATTTTAGGTGAAGGAGCATAGGAGGGCGTTTTTTCAGCTACATGGGTAAGTGCCTTAACCAAAGACCTACTGGGAGGGCTGCTGCCACATCTACTGCTAAAAAAATGGGGCTGCTTTGTAGCATATTGGTAAGGGACAGCAGAAGCAGTGTAAATGAGAGGGAACTGATTGTGCCCTCTGTGTGCAGGTGAGTTAAAGTGTGTAACACATCCCAGTTAAATGTCCCCTGTGCTCTGCTCCCCATAGCTTGGTTGCAGAGAAGAAGAAAAAAACCCTACATCTCTGAAATCAAATCCCTCCCTGATCTTTCCTTGATCAGCCTGACAGCTTCTAACTGCTGTGTTCAGAGGTCCCACCAGACTTGTTTTAACTCTTCTTCTAACATCCCTTGTCATCAGAAATATTCCCCTGAATATTGTAAAGATAAATATTGACTAGATTTACAAGAGTTTCTGGAAGTTGATGAGATTTCAGTATTGATGTAATTAACTAATGTGCAAACTAATATTCTTCAGTAATAGTAGTTGTTGCTTTATTCATTGTTTCACTGCCTGACGCCTAACGGCATGACAGTGCCCCAACTACACAGATTACTAATCTCCTAAATTGACAGCCCTTGTGGAGTTGCCCGTGCTATTGAGGTGAGCTCTCGAAATTCCACTGATTTGTAATTCCTTCTTATCATATTATAATACTTGATGTGTTCAAATAAGCTCGCACCATAAAATAATTTTACACATGTTGTACCAAATATCACTGTGTGCTATATAACCAAGAAATTATAATGGATGTTAGCTAGTTTTGCACTTTACTGGATGGCAGAGATTCCTGTGGCCACTGGCCACAGAGCTAATACAAAGGAGTCCTGCAATAATCCCTGTGTGCCTTTTAAAGGCTGTTTTTCTTTAGTAGCACCAGCCAGAACTGCAGAATAATACTACTACGGCTTAGATATAGAAGAGTCAAAGAGCTGTTACCCTACAGGCACTGGAAATTAATGGCTTGTATTTCTGTAAACTTTGCAACTCATTTCTGCAATTGTAGAAGTAGGATAAAATTGAATGAGGAAGAATGTTAATCATCAGATGTTACATGGTTTGCAAGACATAAAGGTGTATCTGACTGTTGAAGGCAACCATATATTACATTCTGTATTCACATGGAAGGGAGAGCATGTCCAGAACAGATTAATTGTTTTACAGATAACTAGCTCAAATCAAACAGCAATCATTTTTCCCATCCTTTGCTTCATAAGTAAACATATAAAAATAAGTAAATATTAGTCATCCTTTGCTTTTGAAAGGAACAAAGATTATTAGGTAATGTTTCACGTGTGCAACATTTATATACAATTACAAAATTACAATTTTGAAGCCACACAATCTATTGTTTGTTTCCTAGCCTTTCAATTGTCCTTTATCCTGTTAAAATGATGGGTCGACCAAGGAGTGAGTACTGTGAATTTTTTCATCTGTCTTACAGTACAACACGCCTTCAGACCTGGCAGCCATAAAGCTATATAAAACAATTTTCTAAGTCTATGGAAAAAACTTCATATCCTGTTCAGTCTCATATTTATTGTCCACAAAATAAACTTACTCTTTCAAAGATGTAACTCTCTTGCTATTTTGCTCCATTTTTACAGTGTTAGCATTCCTTTAGACTAAGTGTGAATGCAGAGATAAATTCATGTGGTTTGTAAAAGAAAATGTTTTATCTATTTTTGATTGCTAAAGCAGCCACAAAGTTTATATGTCACTGTGAAATCTTAAGGAGAACAGAGAGTTTTAGTAATATTGCTTGATGTTTTCTGCAAACAATCAACACAATTTACAGCATCACTATTTGGTTAGTCGGACACGTGTGTTTCCAGATGTAAGTTGTTCGGTTTTTCCAAGACACTTCACATTTATTTAAGCTGTGAACTACCACACCCAACCCTGCATTTACCCAAATCAGTATATTCTCTTCCTTTTGTGATTCTTTATGCTGTTTTACTTGCCATCTACTGTTTCATCTACAAATGAGATTTTTTTTTTTTTCCACTGGAAGCAACACCGTAGGCATAACAAGTCTCTCTGAACTGTCACAGTTCACATGTAAAATGGCGTTTTAAAGTAGTCTTTGTGACTGTTGTAAATCTCTTCGTTCCCGCTCATACTGCTGAGCAGAGTGTTTCAGAATATGGCTCATCTGGGGAACTCTGCAGGACTTTTGCAGTACTCAGGAGGACACTGGGGAAAGGTCTCTGTAATGAAGGCAAACTTGACAACTTGCAGTTTACAAGAATTAGTATAATTTTAATGCTTTTGGAAGCTGGTGTGCTGCTGCCTTCTTTCCCTTAGGTTGTGGTGGTGGCATTCTGATTGGATTGCACAGAAGTCAGTGGAGGGAAGTGAGGCACAAGTGGTCAACTGAAGGGCAACAACAGCGCATGAGAGAGGGCAGTAAGTTATAGGCAAAGAAACTGAGGCAAGGGGAAATCTCGGTTGCTCCGGGGTTAACCTGCTGAAGCTAGTAAAATTATCTTAATCTAAATAATTATCAGTAGCTAAAAAATACATCATTAACCCAAACAAAATCTTCCTGAAATGCTGCTGTTGTGATCTCTGAGTACCCATCACTGTAGATGACACTCGCCTACCTTTCCAGTTACTCTTGCCTCCGGTGCAATTGTTACTTTTCTTCTTCCTTCTCTATTAATTATGTACGTAGGACAATGTGGTAGTGCTGTTGTACCAGAATTGCACTTCTTTCTTTCATCAAAACTCAGCCAGGTTCTCAACTTTTCAAGTTTCAGTTTCTGTAGGACTCTCTTAATACATTGTGTTTCCTACCTTACGAACATCATCATCTTGACTCCAATCCCGTTAGCTTTTGTCTTTTCTCATTCCTGAGATGTACATTTGAAACTTTTAAGAGCAACTTCCCTTCACTCAGATTTTTCTTTGTAAAGCCTGCTTTTCACTTTAGTTTCACCCTTGTTCACAGGATTTACTATCCTTCAGCCACCTCACCTATAAATATCTTTCCACTTTTTTCCATGTCACTCCTTGTGTATAAGGGAAAAATCATTCTAATGGAGCTGTCCACCCATTTCTGTGTCTTTCCTCCAGCTGTCCCATGTGACTGCTCTGAACTTACTGCCTGTGAATCACTGTTATGTCCGAGCATGGAGATAAGATGCATTGTCCTTCCTTGCTTCTCAAACTATTCCTTTCCTCTTAACTTTCCCCATTTCCACTGTTTTAACTAAACCCATAACTTGTCCAACAGCATTAACTCTGCTTGTCTTTCATCTCATAGACTGCCAAGAAATTTAGGGCTGGAACCTGCGATTAATGTGTTGCTGGGGTAGTGGAAAATGTCCATAATTCTGTGACTGTGGTTAGTGAAAGAGTATTTTCTGTCGATGTGCTAAGCTCCTTATCTTTCATGAGGGATGGTGATCCTGCGACACCAGGTTGGTTGACTGGAAATGCTTTTGTATTACTTCTTTTGAAGAATGAAGGTGTCGACAGGAGCAGCATAATAATATTTAGTCTTTTACATTTGAGTAGTTTAGAAACTAAATTCTAATGCAATATTTATGTAAGCCATTCAGTACACAGAATTTTGTTTTAAAGTTTTTAAGACATTAAGAATACCTTAAGCTGCAAAGTGCAGTAAATCAATAATATATATTAATCCTGATTCCTAAGTAAATATGCAAATTTAAGTTAACTTTTTTTCCTTGAGAAAAATTCACAAATTAAGTAGTTGGATTGGGATCAGGCCATACCAACACATGCCAGAGAGCTTTCAGCTGAAGATATACAAGAAAAATTAGGATAGTAATTGGTCATTCTTTTCCATTCTCAGAGTTAATTTCTATTAATGTAACATTTCCCTAAAATGTAGCTAACAATGAAAAATCTACTCTTGTGTATCATAAATGTAAAGCTCAGTAAAATTTAATAAAATAAAGGTAGTGAAGAAATCGAAGTTTAAGAAGATAAGCATGGAAATAGGTTTCTCAGAGTTGTGTTCAACCTGTGATGAGCCTATCACAGAGAAATTACTTTCAGGTATGGGGCATTTGGTCTTTTTCAAGTAAATTTGATGCATCATATGCAGCAGTTTTAAATGTCTGTTCATTTCTTTAGATGTTTCAGAAATATTCCCAATTCACTTTCCCCAGGTAATTTCTGATTGTAGTGGCAAGCCTTTGTTAATGCTGATGTCTGTGCATAATTCCATTAATTATTCAATAAGTGGGCATTATATTAGCCTAATGGCAAAATTACAGTCTAAAATCTTTTGGGTTTTCCCTCTCTATGAAGTTAGACATTCATTCATGAAAGAAGTAAAGAGTGGGAACTTTTGGAATCCTGAAAACTTGTGTTCTAGAATCTAAATTTTTAATCCACACACACACGCACTCCACTTTAAAATATTGTTATTCTCCAAATCAGGAACTGAATGCTATGGATCTGTCCCTACAATGGCTTGGTAATAGAAGTTAAAAACTGCTTGTTGCTTCACAGAACTGTAGCTGGGACGTGTAGTCTGACTTCCTGGATATCAGAGGTCATACGTTATGTCTGCATGCTTTATAACAGGCAGAAAGACTCCAGTTAAAATAAAATTTAAAAAAAAAAGGGGGGGGGGGGGGCCTAGCGGGAGGTAGAATAAAGAAAAATTCATTCCCTAGATTAGAAAATGCCATGAATAAAGAATAGGAGTGCTACTAGTGCCTGAGGGTCCTTTACGTTGGCAAGAAACTGATATGGTAAGATACACCAAATACTTTGAGCAGGTAAATTATTTCTTATTGTACAAAGAAGAAGCACAAATCTCAGTGTGTTTTTCACCAAGTGTAGAATTCCTTCTTACTCCCAGTTCAGAGTGATTCTGAGCATGAGTCAACTGAGCCAGTCTGGCAGCTATGAGTGAAGATTTTTGTAATGTCACAGGGCTGTGATCCATATCATGCAGTCCTTCCTCTGATGAACTTAAATGCTACAGAAGAGGGCAGAAAAAGTAGTTTTTACATAGTGTAGAAAAGAAGAGGATTCCTGGCTCACTTAATTGATATGCTCAATCCCTAAAGTGCTCAGAATGTGTTGAGAATAACACAGAAATTTCTGCCTTCTCCAATGCCTGAGGAGAGACTGAAAACATTTATAGCTCTATAGGCTGTCAGTTTGAAAGATCCATCATCATGAGCCATAAACAGACGTTGTCTCCCCACCGTTAGACTTTCTTTTAAGCAGACTTCTAGGGCATGAGATGCCCTTGGGTATGAGAGACATCAGCATGCAACTTGCAGGTATGAGTCAGGACCTATGGGAAAGCAATTTCTTCTTGAGTGGCAGATAGATGTTGGGTGAGGAATACTCCGTCAAAAACAGTGTTTGATGCCTGTATTGAGGCAACCAGATCCCATCCCACTTTTTTTTTTTTTTTTTTTCTTTTTTTAACAGGCTGCAAACAGTGCTGGGTTTGATATTTTGATATTTTTCTTAGCAAACTGTTCTAGTGTTTCCTTATTCTCTTTGCTACCTAGCTGCATATTAATTCATGGTTAACTTTGCCAAATTATGACTTCCAGCTGTTTGATCTTCTGATATTATCAACCTGGTTGAAAGACTTCTCCTATGTCATTAATTTTGGCTTGGTTCTTGCCATTCTCTTTAAAGCAGTAAAAGCAGTGGGGCCAGTCATTTTGGCTTTAGACTCACTTTACTCCGGTTGCCTCATGGGCCTGTTCTGCTGTCTCTTTGCAGTAAAATCTGACTCTTATCTGTTGTCTGTCAGGTCACTTTCACCTTTCTGACACCAGCCTTTTTGTGAGGATCCTATTTTCGAAATGGCCTTGCAACTCACAGGAAAGGCTTGGTAACATTACATTTCATTTCAGTGATTAGCAGATTTTGGTGGGCAGGTTATTGGTCCCTTGGAAACTCTACATGTCTGCTTTAAAGGGATCAAGATCTAGAGTCTGTTACAGCTTGTATGTCATATATGCAGGTATTCTCGTTCTAGAGCACGCTTCAGTTTAACTAAAGTTTCCTGTGCCTGCTGTATCCCCATGTAATCTCCTTACACCAGCTGCTGCCCTGCAAGAGGAGGCTTTCCAGGCAACATGTTCTCGTGTTGTCCACCTTCAGCATCTGCATGTTTCACTTTCTTCTGTTTTCTGGCAAAAAACACAAGCTTTCACTGCTGCCCATTAATACACAGCTCTAGCCATTCCCTGACCTTGAAGAGGGCTTTGCAAGCCCTTACTGTCCAGCCCCGACAGATTCATGTCACTGGTACATGGGCAGGAGGCTTCTTTGAAATTCATTTTTATTCAAAAGTTTTTGTTTGCCATCACTTCATCTCTCAGGGTCTCAAACTCAACATCACTTTGAACAAGCTGTTTTGCTGTACCAAAGACCTGAGCTTCTGACCTCTCTTATCTGCGTATGTTTTTTAAATTGCCTTTTCAGCAAGTGTTACTGCCTATGACTCTCTCCGTGAGACCAATATTAAATTCTGCTTCAAGTCACTGTTTGTTGGTAGTTCTGAACTGGCCACTGATTTCAGCATTCTAGTTGTAAGACAACCTCCACCAAATTTCAATTACAGCAGTACCATAGTCACCAATGCAAAGATCTCTGGGTCTTCTGATGTGCTGTTCTGTTTTGTTTGTTTTCCTGTTTATTATGACATTGCCTCATGTTTGTGTTTATCAGATGCATGATTTTACTGCCCCTTCAGAGAACTCACAAAAAGCAGCAGGTTATCCCTAATTAGGCACCAAAAAAAGTCTCTGCACTGCACTCCGTATCTTTTTGATATTTCAGCAATGAAACAGAATTTCTAGTACTATCAAAGTCTGAATGTGAATGAGAGAAGTCCCTTACTATTCAAAATGTAGTATTGGGCACCACTTCATGATATTTGGGACAAGTGGGATCAAGTACTGTCAAGTGTGCTGTTTTCCTGGTATATAGAAAAAATTACATTTCACAAAAGAACCCAGTGCATGAAATAATGCTTCATCAAAATCCTTTTCTTTTTCTAACAATTGCATGGCAGTGCTGCTCTCTCTTTAATCCTCATTTTTAACTTGGTATTATTCAAATTTATTTTCCTTTTTCCTTCAGCCACAGAGCAAAGATAAGAAAAGAATTGAAGACTTTACTATTTTATTAGCTTTCTCTGAATAACTTTGCAAAACAAGCAGAGGTTTTGTCTGTAGTAATTCAGCTCCAAGAACTGCCAGCTCCCTGTATTTTCATGAGTTTTGCAATAAAGACTATCTGCTAATGATGTTTTAAACATTCCATGTTGGTTTTATGTTATTAGAATTATCCCTGTGGCTAGGCATAAGACATTCCTTGATCTGCACTTTGTGGGAGGTAAAAGTTCTAACAAGGTTGCAGAAGATTCTTGTTTATGCCAGGTTATAAAATCAGGAGGGAGCAGATAAAGCTGCACATGCTTTCCCAGCTTTCCAGGCAAGATATACGTCCACTTATTCTCATCAGAGAGCTGAATCTGTCCTTCTCTCTGGGAGTAATCAGAGCATTTGCCTAAGGTATTCCACCCATGGTAAAACACCCAAGGAGATTCTCCTTGACCTCTAGATGTCTCAAATGTAGCACTGTTACTTGCCTCCCTAATTACTTGTGATTTTTTCTCTTGTTATTTATGCCTCAAACTTAACTCGCTTTCCTTCTTTTCTTTGGGGAATATATTAAAACAGAAGTGGCTTCCTTTTCTGTAACAGTCTCATGTGTTATGGATTGAACTTTAAAAATATATTGTAATTGAAGTCCTGAAAAGGAAAATTTTCTGCATGTCAGATGTCCTCAGTAGAGCCCTTTCTTTTTCTCAAAGTTATAAAAGCAACAACAAAAATAACCTATAATTGTCTGTATTATCAAAATGGGGTACAGCTTGTGAAGGGCAACTGGAGAAGTGGAGCACAACACAGCCATTCCCTCTGTAGCCACCAGATAAACAAGGTGCTGTATGTCTGGGAAAGGGCTGCTGAACCCTTGGAAATCCCACAGGACTTTTTCTCCTCTGTGGCTCCCTAGGAACTGTGTCTACTCGTGGGAGAAGGTTGCCCTGAAAGATTTTGATTTAGGAGCAGAGGTTCTTGAATGTAAGAGCCTGTCAACGGTACTTACCCACTGCCCCTTTGAGCAATGTAAGAAATTGTCTAAATAGCAAACACCTAAATACCCAAGTCTGTACTTACTGTCTTGAAATGTTAAGGGTGCCCCCTTAATTAGTCTGTGAAGCTCTGGAAAGAGGAGGCTGAGATGCTGTATTTCAGAAAAGAAATCCGCTTCTGAGGAGAAAATGCTTGCTTATTTGCTCTGGAAATACACTCCATGAGCCAAGAGGATTTTAGGCTGGGTGGACTTGCACAGAAGCCAAGACGAATACTAACAGTTCAGATGAGGTGTTGAAGGAGCATTACTTGTCCAGTGGAGGAAGTGGTTGTTAACTTCAGGAAAAAAAAAGAAAGAAAGAAAAAAGACATTTTAGTGGTAAGTCACAACGTTGCTATCTGCCCCTGCTTTGGTACATCTGTGGCATTCTTCTTGTGGTGCTCTAATAGTTTTCCAAGGCTTTACAACCATATATGTGAGATGTGTAGAAAAGCTGCATCTTTCCCTCTCTTGGTCTATAGTCCATTACCATTGTCTGGGAACTGGGGGGAAATCAATGTTTGGAATTTCTTCCTGAGATATTCCCGGATGGGTGGTGAGTGGGTGGCTTAGATGTACTGACAGGTGTTTCAGTGAAACTCCTGTTATTCAAAAGTACATCTCTCTTCCATTCCTGTCTCCGACTTGTGTTGATTGCAGAAATCTCTTCACATTTAGCAGGGAAATTCACACTTACCGTAAACTCCTCTGCAGGAGCATTTCACAGACTTAAGCCAATGCATGAGAAAGCTCTGTGTCTTTCTCACATGAGTTTCACCTTCCAAGATGACAGTTCCCTACTGCCTGAGGGATGTACCTGTCCAGATCATCATCATCAGGAGGCAGGTAGCCTCGCGGGTAACTGTTGGCAGGTTCACTGTGAACTGTGCTCTTTGTGCCCGCATTGGGGCTTTGATACTTTGAGTTTTTAAACCACAGCCTTGAAATATCACAGTGAGCAGTAAACAGCATGTAAACTTGATCTTGCTGAGGGACTAAGTGCATACTACATTGTATTGTGATATACTAGTTCTTTAGGATTGTGTAGACTTGATTAATTTTATTGAAAACCTCTGATTTATTCACTTTATTCTTAAAGATATAATCCAAAACAGGCTGCTTCTCCACATTCTGTTTTGGTTCATTCAGTTCACTTGAGATTCTATATGTGTGTGCGTGCGTGCATGTGTGTATGTACACGAATGACTGCAATACTAGCGTTATCTTGTTTTTTGGTGAAAGTAATTCTGTTATCCAAAAGAAATGAAGTTGCTTCTTACGCATGTAGTTTGTCATTCTGCTAGATGAAATGTATGTATCTTCGGGTGATCTGACTTTAACCGATTGCTCTATCCTTGAGGAAAAGCGCTGGTATCAAACTGGCTATATTCTCTTTTTGAAACATTAATTTCTGCACAGTATAGTTTGTCTACATCCATTCACAAGAAAAACTCTTACCCTACCAGCAGGAAATGTGAGTCAGCTTGATTACCACCCGAGGTTATATGTATATGTATTAAATATACACAAATGTAATAAATAATATATACAGTCTTTTTGTTGGCCCCTTACCACAAGTGTAAATGTGCCTGTGGTAGCTATACATTAGCATTGAAATGGAGAGACTTCTTTCCCTAGGTACTGTATTCTGAAGTAACTAATTGTGATCATTAGTTTAATTTCATTGTTGCTGGCTTAGATTACAAAAATGTGGATGGACTTTCTTTTCTTTTTAACAATGTGTTTCAAGCAGTACTGTTTTTCTTTAAGATAAAAATATATCTGTATAAAATGTCACATCTGTAATATCACATCCATTACGAACCTCTCTGAGGAAGCCTGAACTTTTGTACAGGGAATGAGCAGGGTCACTAGAACAATTTTTTCTTTGTCTACCCTGTTGCACATCAACTAAAAGAATTTTCAAAGATCCTTAGAACTGCTGTAAGGCAGCAGTGCATTCCCCAAAAGAACGCCGTCAGTGCAGTACAGGCTGCAGTCAGCCATTTCACAGATTCCAGTCATCCTTTCTCACCCTGGTGATTATCCCGTCAAGGGATTCGACCTTTTTGGCACGACTTATTTTCAATAGGCCCTGTTTTATTTTATTTTTTTAATGGCCTACTATTTGATAGGTATTTTCCAATTAATTTTCACTTACTTCTGTCAAGGTGAGCCTGACTGGTCTGTACTTTCTTTTCTCCTCTGGAGATGAACAAACGGAACCTCTGGGCACTTAAGCTCCTGTTTTCTGGAGCTGGGAAATAAAATCTAATGGCTTAGAGATTGCTTTGGTTTGGGTCTCATAAAGAGTAAGTACTTCTATTTTTAAACTGTAACCTGAGTTTTCTGGATATGTTTATAGATATAGATTTGTATGTATTGTTTTCTTTAATCAGTCCATTGGATTACAAAGCTGGAAGAATCAATGTAATTTTGTTTTCTCTTTCACTGTGCTATTGTGAGTGGTATTTTTTTCTTGATTTTGATAGAAGGAAGGAGCGGTGAAAGACCTGGAAATTGATTTGGCTTAAAGTAAGGCTGGGATTTCTTTCACGTTGGTAATGAGAGAATACATTCTCCTCATTAACATGGCCTGGAGCCCAAGTAAAGATGTGATGCTGCAGTATAAGCAGCAGAACACTGTATTTTATAACTTCATGATTGTTAAAAATAAAGTTTACTGCAAAAGGACATTAGTAGTATTTTTTTGGTTTAATTGTCATTAGTGTCTATTATGTCATACTGTATTTTAGAACAGTCTTCAACTAGTTTCAAGGTGCCAAACTGAAAGCTTGCCCTTCTTTTATGATTTTGTGCTTATGGTTCAGAAACTTGGGCAGCTTGTTTCATTAGTGGAAAGTAATTTGTAGTTTCATGTAATTTGCACATCATTAGTTTAGGGTGCAGCTTTAGTACATACTTTCTACTTTCAACTTGAAATTGTTAATTTTCATAGATTACTAGGCTCGATAGATCTGGCAAATTATAATTTATGCATTCATACTTTGAAATTGGTTCATAATACTTTCACTGTAATTTAGTCATAAGGGGTTTATTGGGTTTTTTTCCTGTGGTAGTGTGATACTTCAAATGAAAAAAAATTGCATAGTTTTTTGTATATGAAATTCAGAAAACAACTGTATTGTTCTCAAATGCACTGTTTCAGTAGATCAGAGATGAGAAAAGTTTTCCCATGTCTGTTCTCAAGACAGATTGCTGTACTTTTTCATGCCAACAATAGCTTCCTCTGTGCAAAGCTTCACGTAGCTAAGGAGTAAGTATTAGAGAACAAGGTCTGAACTACTCCCTGAGACTTCCAGGTGTCGCAGGGCTGTACCGTGTAGAATAAAAAAGCCTTTGCATTAGTTGTCATTGCTGTGAACTCAGTGGAGCCTTACAGTTGTGCTTGATACCAATTCAGTAAGGCCTTTGAAAAATCAGTCTTCATCACTGAACACATCCTCTCCACAATCAGAAACCATTCCTGCAGCAGAGTGAATCACTTACCTGTGTAGTACGCAATCTGCTAATTCCAGTTTTAGTGGCGATAGCCATGTATTTCTGATGACACCCATGGAATTAGTGCTGTGGTGAGGTAAATCTATTCTAAAGGCCATCCACTGTATTTTTCAATGAAAAATAATTAAGAATTGTTCTGTATATAGTTGTACTTACAGACTTCATCAAGAGGAAGAAAAAGGGCTGTCTTATCCCAAGCTGTGTTTAGCCACAAAGGAGGAAACACAATTGTGTAGGTGAGGCTCTTTGGCAAGTTATAAAGCGAAGTCACAGGACTGAATGTGGAAAAAAAAATACAGTTTAAGTGAGAGAATGAAATACAAATGAAAAGTGGGAGGCTTGTTTCCTTGTATTTCTTTCTTTCTGCCTTTTTTCTGGTTGTTTCTGTTAGGAGCTTTAAGTTGTCCAGTTTCTTTTCTTTCTCCTAAGGAAGTCAGCCTAGCTCTACTGGCAATTAGGTGAGAAAGAGACCAATAGCTTCATGACTGCACATAGCCCAAGTGGAGAGAAGGGCAGGCAGGAGTGGGAAAATCACAGCAGCTCTTGAAGTGTTTTCTGGAGGAAATTGCTAATTCAGGATTTCCAATACTTATGCTACTGTTTTGTGTTTCTTTTTTTTTCTTTCCTTTTTTTTTTTTTTTTTTACTTCCACCCTCCATGCTAGGAATAAATCATCTTTTCACTTCTCATTAAAAACCCCAAAAGCCTGAGTTTGAATTAGGCACACCTCCTTCTGTAGGAGTGCAATAATGATGCCATTAAAGCCAACAAAGAGAAAGACTTCCTTAAAATCAGAAGTATTCAAGTCTTGTTGCCAGGCATTTACGCTTTCTATTTTGCAGATACTGGTATAATATTTGCACTTGGCTGACAAGTAAGAGTAGATACTGCTGCTCACCTCTACTCCTTCCTCATATTAAAGAAGAGAAGCTTTGTAGTTATGTATGATTTATGTATCTCACTTTGTTCAGTATTTATCCTACTTTTCATCAAGTATGACAGGCATGTAATTAACAACTACGTTTTGCTTTGTAGCAGGTCAGGTAGCAAGTCTGATATGAAGTGGTCTCAATTCCTGTCTGAATGTGCTTATCCTGCCCTTGACAGTAGGAGGGGAGGTAACCAAACTCACCTAAGTCCTTAGGGGTAGCTGAGCTGGACCTTGGCTTTTCTGCTGTTGGCCCCTATCAAACTGCAAATAATATTCGCTGCACATTCCTGCTCAGAGAGGAATTTGAAGATTTTCTCTCCCTCTGTGTAAGCAATAAAGGACAGAACAAGAAACAAAAGGGAGTTTACCAGCTTGTTGTGCCTGTTCTTTTCAAGCTACAGCATATGCAAGATACACTCAAATTGGTGTGTGAGACTTGGCTATATATGTATGTATGTATACACACACATGGTTTCAGTAATGAAGAAAAACACGGATAACTTTGATTTTAAAGCATACAATGATAACATTTGAAGTTAAATGTAAAGTAGAGACTGGAAAAAATATTTCTCTTCATTTATAGTCTTACTTTAATGCCTAATCATTAATAGGTTTCTCTGAACTGATCAGGGTCTTTTTGTCGCCATAGTGATGCCAATATAGTTGAAATATTAACATCAAAACTTGAAACAAACTCACAAGGAATAAAACCGAGTTCATAAGAATCTTGCTATATGTGATATTCTGCCATACACAGCAGTGTATGTACTACTAATCTAATGCTCACTTGTTTAGTGGCCTGATGTTTCAGTTAGACATTTAAAGGTAGACACCAAAGAATCAGTCATCCTTGTAATTCTCTTTCTTGGGTGTTTAAAAAGCAAGGAAAGAAAAGATTATCATTATTATAGGCAGTGCACTAGTTCTGCTGTGATAAGGTTGTGAACTCTTTTCTGTTTAAAGGTTGAGTGTCTTCTCCATGCTTTAAAATACATGTGCTTATACAGATTGCTTTCCAATTGAATGTGTCTCGTGGCTGTGTTGAACCAAGTTATTCACTTTTGAGGGTCACTAGAAACAGAGATTTTTTTCCTTCCTTTTTTTTTAGTCCAGTTGAAAAGGACACTAAGGAAGTTGTTTCTATTACAGAAAGAATATCATACCATTTTTTCTCACTGAAAGTCTCCAGTGCTTCACCTGTATTTGGTCTTATTTCTGTCTGAAAAAATGTGCTGTTGGTAAAGCTGGCATTAGATTGATGTTTGTCTTTACTGGTGGTGTATACATATCGAAAGGTTTTGCTGCAGAGGAGATCCCAGAGGTCTCATGCTGAAGCAAACTAGGCTGTAAAATTTTCCTTGGAGAGTGAACCTCCCTTCTCTGCCTAAGCAGAGTTGACATAAGGAGCTTTTCTGGTGGGAATGGCATTGCCACTTTTGCTTTGGAGTGGGAGGTTGTCATGAGCTTCATTCACATAAAAGCATTGTTTGTAAATAAAAATTAACATGTTTATTGCAGATGTTGAGAAAGGAGCCATGCAGCTCAAGTTCTGCTGTAAAGATTGGGACAGTTTCTCTCCTGCTAGAACCTGATGTTCAACAGTCTTGCACATTTCAGAATTTCAGAAATTTCAAAAAACCTAGTACTAAACATTATCAACTCTCAGTGAGATAGCTGTAAAAAATACAGGAAGAATCATCTCAATCCTGTGAGAGTTGTTCCCAGAAAACAGATGTGTTAAGGAGAACAACTTTCCTTTTTATGTTTGAGAGCTTTCTGTTGCTTTTTCCTGTAATAACCTTTCCACCCTTCTGTGGCAAGAGATTCCTTATTTCGTTCTCGTCACATTCTATATCAGTAGATTAATGTGTGTATGGTCACTAGATAAATGCTTCAAATCCCCTGCTGTTCTTAGGAAATAGAAGTTGCATTCTCAAATCTGATTATTTATTGAACTAGCTGAGCTGGAGCTGATGCTTTGGAAGAAGTATTTTCAGGCCTCTCTGATTTTCCTGGCTATTATCACATTGAAGAACAAACATAACATTTTCCAAGGTAACCAACGTTTTCCAAGTAACTGGTTTGTTTTTTCCAGATATCAGAATTCTGCAGGTACCTTTGGGTAATGCCTTTCTCTTTGTGATACATGAATGTTGGTTATCTTTGTGTGCTCTGCACCCAGTTCAGCCAGCCTAGACAATACATCCTGCAGTCCAGGATGTCTTCTACATTTACACTCCAGGTGACCTAAAAAGGAGCAGGCACATCTCCTGTATTCCTGATGGCAGTGAGTTTACAGAGAGAATAATTTTTATTGAAGAGGTAAATATTTGATAAATAATCCATAGATAGTACAGATAATTTAGAAGTGTAACATCATGAATAAACGTGGAAGAAGCTAAATCCTCTGAAGCAGTCATTTCCTGCTCCAAATTAAGTTAAAGGAAAAGAGTTAAAGTAAATATATTTCATCTGTCAAACGGAGAGCCGGGGTTATGGGTATTGCTGAAAATGTCCATAAATTTTAAAAACAACCAACCAAGCAAAAAGAACTCAGTGGCTAATAGTAACAGAAGCATTACAGCACAAAAATCTGTATGCACAGCTTTTGGAAATGTGTAAGAACACTTGGAATAAAGTACACTACACAGGAGGTTCACTACATTGTGGTCTAAACAGGCTGGCACTGAACTTTTGAGAGTGTGTGGTTTATTATACTCAATGCCCTGCCAATGTTTGTGGGGGGTTTGTTAACAATTTAAAGTTCCATCATGTATGTTGACAACAATACTGGAAAGCAGATATCCTGAACTCATTTGCCATCATATCAGACTGTCGTTATTTGGGGATTTATTAGGAAATATTAGTAGTGAAAATATAGTCAAACACTTGGAAATAGAAATTCTGACTGCTTTAGCATAGTGCACAATGCAGCTTAGAGGCTGCTCAGTTTATTGTTGAAGAAAGCAAAAGCAATTAACATGCAGGCACAATTTGTCATCATTTGTACAAGCTCTAGACAGTCAGATCTGATTTCTTCTAGAAAAGACAAGAAAGAATGTTTCTCGCACCTATTCTACCTTCATCTATAATTGAATTATAATAATCCCCATTGCTCTTGTAGAGGAAAACAGATGGTAAATTGTTCCTTCAAAGTGGTTCGGGGAACACAAAATTTTGCTTAAAGGTTATTAATAGTTCTACTTAAGTGTTCTATAGATGGCCTTAAGAATATCCTCAGAATATCTAATGCTTATATAGAAATAATAGGAAAGGGGTGGTATTGTCGCATTTGGATTGCATATTGGTAAAAGAAGTTCAGTCTATTTAAGCTATTACTGGCTTACTAAAAAGTTCTTTGGTTCACCTTTTCAGGGCAATGTAGGTCAACATGGAGTGTCTGTAACTGAATTCAGTTTTGTCACAATGAGAAAACAGATCTGTTTTCTGGGAGATTTGTTAAGAAGTTAAAAGAGAATTTGCTTCTTTTCATAATCAAAAAGAAACATAGTGGGAATTTTTAGCTTTCTTTAAAAAATTTCTTCCAGGTACACCAACAGAAAAATGTATGCTGAACAGAAATTCTACACAACTTGTTACTTGTTGGAGGAATATATTCAAAATAATAACAGAGGTTGCCAAAGACCAACTGCAGAGGTGATTTTACTTTTTTTGTGCAGCTAATTATGCACAGAAAAGAAGCAATAGTGCTGGGGTTTTCCACATGGTTGACGAATGTATAGAAACATTCAGTTGCTGAAATTGGAATTAAAGACAAATTCAGTAATGAAGGAAGTGGCAATATGCTACAGTGAGGATGATTAAAGGATTTCCAGAGGTGGGGATCTTATTACCATTTAGGGCTTTAAAACAAGGTTAGTTATCATTATGAAACAGATCTTGTGCCCTAGATTTGAAAGGCTTTCTGCAGTCTTACTTTGCAGGTGGTCCCTGCTGAGCTTTGGAGGTGCTTAGTTAATGCAAGTTGCCATTGTAATGCTGTTCCTTTGGGAGCCTTGGGGGAGAGCCACGTTGCTTCTCTGGGCCTCAGGAAACTCCTGTTTGAGGCAAATACGATATTCCAGCCTTGTGCCTAATAGGTTTCACTGTACTCTTAAAGGATCTGGGTTGGGAGGATTTCCTCTTTATGCCTAATTAGCAAAGTGTGCTGGGCATAGGGTGATGTTTCTTTGTAGTTTTTTTAACTGACAGGTTTTGCGTATTTTGATTTAACTGAATTGTTAGTCATTTCCTTGAGCTAGTGAAAAACCAGAATCTGGTGGATTGAGAAACTGAAGTGATACAGAAAATCTTCAGTAGTTGGCAGAGAGCTACTGAAAAGAGCTACAATAATATTTCAAAAGTGTAAGCACAGTCTGAAGAAGCACAAAAGCCTCCGATGAATCCACTTGTTAAAACTATTAATGACTAATAAATTGCAACAATGCTCCTGTTCTCACTTCTCGTTCATAGAGCTTAAATTTAATCTTATGCATTAACTGAGGTTTCCACAAACTAAACATTAAAATATAGTAAACTATTACCTTTTTCTGTATTTTCTGTATCAAAACAGTAGAAATCTTATTTCTTGTGGATTTGTCACATATGAATTAGAGCATTTGAACAAAGATTGAATCTGGCATAACATACTCATAAGGAGCCTTGGCTGTGTGTGTATTCCCAAAGTGGACGAGTAGTGCTATCCAGGTTTCAGAATGCAATGTCACTGAATTTCATGGCTTTTCAAGTAATATTTGAAGAATTTGCTCTGCTGTTGGCTAGAAGTTATAGCTGGCTGTGATTCTCCCTCCCCACTGGTAAATTAATGGAACTAATTCCAGAGAAAATACATATAAACATCTTCTCCCTTCCCTTTCTCTTCACTCAGCTGTTAATGACATTCACAGTGTGGCTCCCTGTGAGCTCACTTACACTCTGAGGATGCAGACTTTGGATACCTTAGAATCCCTTTTGTTTGCTTACAGACAAGGAAGTTTTTTGCATGGGCCAGATTAAGGAAATTATAAACTGTGTTTCCTGCATTTTGTATTTATTGTGAGATGATAGTGATATTAGGTTATATAGAATAATTTATGTTTTCATACTGAAAAAAGTAAATTATAGAAATAAGCCCAAGTATAAGAAATGTTAAGGTATGATTTTGTAGTTTCTGTTCTCTTAGAAAAAATTCTGTCTTTGGGTAACTTGAATTAATCTAGAACCTGTCATGTCTTTGATTAGAGGGCAGGCAGCTCTTATTGTAAAGGCCTTGGGAACACATTTAGAATTGTTCTTGTTATACAGAAATGCTGTAGCCTTCCTTTCTGGAAAATGCTTTTGTGACTGATGACTATAATTTATACAAGATCTGATTAATAAATTCATATTAGTTAGTTCATCGACAGTTTGATCGTGGTCAGTATCAAAATGATTCTACAATACCGGAATGGAAACCTTATTTTAGGAACTATATCACTTCATTTATACATTTTATTTCTACAAAAATGAGATTTGGAAGAACATTCATTAACGTGCGTCATGGCATAATGGAATCATACCAGAGTCTATGGAATCCCTAAAAAGTTATTGAGCGACATTGCTGAAGTAACTAAGATGCAATTGCAAATAGGAGGGGAGATGGATACGGTGTCAGCTGCTATTGGATCTATTTCCATAAATTAGATACCACTTTTTTTTACTTGTCTATTGTAAAATAAATAAATAAATAACGTGAAAAATGTGGCCCTGTACCTCATAGTAATTACCAAATGCTTGCAGCTTTTCTTTATATAATTTACATGAGTAAATGTAAATTCCTTTTTCCATGGTTTTATTAAGTACATAAGAGAAGAATTTACTTGGTAAATGCTATGCTTGAGCAAGAAAATAGAGGTGAAATTTTAAATTAATATATTCTAAAAAACCAGAGGGAACATGTATTTTCCGCACATTAAAAAAAAAAAAAAACCAAATGCAAAGGAAGAGTCAGTGCTGCTGCTTTAATTCAATCTAAAGATAATGAATTTACAGGAAAAAAAAAATAGTCAGAAGAGAAGAAAATTTGTCATTTTAATGATGGATTGTGATGTGTAAAATATAATTGGAGATGACAGGGGAATATCAGAAATCAAAGAAAGCTCTTAAAGAGATCTTAAGAATGTTTGGCAGTTAAAATTAGATAATGGTTTTCTGACCAAAGTTGATAACTTATGAAGCTAGTAATAAATGATCCACTGTGTGGGGGGGGGGTGGGGGGGGTGGCATGCTTCTGTGATGTGCATGATGTTTTTGAGAACTTGAACATAAAATTATATGACATTTTTAATCAAGGTAAAAGGAGGGGGGGCAAGGGGAGTTACTGTAAAATAGTTTTGTCTGGAGACATGTTTGAAAAGGGTATTTTTTATAAAGCCAAGTATCATTGTTAAAGTTTTATTTGTGGGAATGAAGGTATTCAAGACCTGATCTAAAGCCCATTCAAGTCATCGGAAGGATGCTTACTGACTTCAGTGCACTCTGGAGGAGATTCCCAAAACATTTGGCTTCACTTTAGCTGTCCTGCTTAGGTCAGGTTGCCCTCATTTTGCTTGAAACACAATCAGGCTTAGGAAGGACAAAGAGTGATGGATACTGAGAGTAATCCAGTGAACACTCAGCTGGGAAATTAAGGCTTTTGAGGTGGCTGTGAAAGCCAGCCATTGACAGAAATGAAAAAAGTAATTTGTTTATCTAGCAAACACCGAACAAGTGCCAAAATGAGTGATTCACTGTCTTAAATTAAACAGAATCTGTCCCTTTCAGAAAGCAGCTTATCAAGTGCGCCGTTTTGTGACAGAGGATTCTACAGTGTCCTCCAAGCTTTTGTGATCCTGGTAAGTACTGATGGCAAAACTATAGAATGATATCATTTATACACTAGAGCAGGCTGCCTCATCCAGAATGTCAGTATGAATAAAATTCCAATTTTTTAAACAAGTTTTTTGGCCTAAATGGCTGTATTTTCTATGGTGGATCCCCTTCTTGCTCTGCCTTTAGAAACTGACACCCAGAAATCAGAAAAATACAGCTACATCTTTCTAGTTCAAGTCATTACAGCACAGAGAGTCTGAAATTACTATGAAGACAAACCAGTAAGAATGGAATAGATTAGTCTGATTTCTGTTCCACCCAGGTTTAGTGCAAACCATCTTATTTAACTTAAACCCATGAAGGCATATTAATACTAAAACAAGGAAAAACTCCCTTTTCCCACTGTGGCTGTAATTTAATTGCCAAGCCTCTACCAGTTTTAATCTTTTTGGATCCAGAAAGCAACCTTCCTCTGCTAGAGAAAATGCAGAAGGAATAGGCTCAAAGCTCCTGTTTGTTTTCTTCCCTAGAAAGGCATGCAGGAGTGGGAACAGGAAAGGCACTGGTGGTGGAGAGGGCAGAGCTACACCCCTTCAAAGCTTCGCAGGTCTTGCTGCTGTAGAAGTGCTCTAGAAACCAGTGCAAGAGGGATTCATCTGGAATGGTCCTATATAGTGCCAAGCGGCACACAGCAAGAGTCTTTGTGGCATACTTTGGTCAATCATATTTTAAGCAGTGGTCTTCGTTATTGGAAATACAATTAAAGTGAAAACCCTGGTGGTAAAACATTACCAGTCTTTGTGTGCAAGGGGTAGCTGGTTGTCTCTGTAGATAAGAGTGAAGTTGAAGCGTTGCTGTCAGTATCGCTTCTCACAGTTATTCAGGAAAGGTTTCAGCTAAAACTGGCATGGGAGGATTTCTAAGCTGGTTTGTAGTGTGTAAACATGGTGACAGGATGAACAGTATTTTGCAAGTAAGAAATTCTTGAAGAGGAATTGTTTGTACTATTATAGATTTAAATGCAGCAATCTGGACAAAACTATAATTACAGAAAAAATGCCAGTTTACATGAATTTCAGCATTTCTTGATAACAAATAGTAAGTAATGAACTGAATTGTGCTTGAAAATAGATAAAGATTAGAAGCATCATTATGGCAATCTTCCTTATTGTTAATGAGAATGTGGCAAACTCCTGTTTTACAGCATCACATGCATATTTTATCTGTAATCTGTGAATGGTCTCATTTTCAGTCTGATGGAGACATATTTTGTCCATCCTCCAAGAAGATGGTCAAAAAGCGTTCCTTTCTTAAACAGATTAATAACTCAAAAACCTTGAAAGTGTTTATGCGGTGCAACCTAAAAAACCCAAAACCCTTTTACTAAATGTAGTTTATCCGCATGTTCATAAGAAGGAGGGCTTTTGAATTCTTAATGTTCACTTAGTTTCATTCACTGCTGATGGCTTTTGAACGGTCTTTGTAACATAGATCACAGATATATTTTTTTTTTTTAAAAAAATTTGGTCCATTGCCTGGCTCTATAGACTTAATATATCCATTTTATTTCAAAGAATAACTCTGTTGATTTGTGCTTTTTCTCTGTACACTGCAGTGAGAAGCAAAAAAAAAAAAAAAAAAGGCTTGGTAAGGTTGCTGTGTTTTGGTTTTACATATATTTGACTTCCTCAGCAACTCCAAAGACTTTATATCTCTTCTGACGCACTGCTGCAGTCTTATCTGTAACCACTGCTTATTGTTAATTTTTTATCATTTCCATCTACGACCAAGTTTTTCTATAAACAAAAGCAGAACTGGCTGTAATGGATATATAGGAAAAGAGACCTGAAAGGAATTTTGCCAAACAGAAACAAAAAGTTACTCAGTTTCTTGACACTCTGTGTTTTTAAAGGGGTTACAAAAGTGTTTGTTTTCAAAAGTTACTTTAAGCTTATTTTTGTGTTCTATCAGTAATGCCAGCTTTTACTCTCCTCAGTTTTTCTGAAAGCCTGCTGAGCTTCTCAGAAGGCATGCATCGCCCTTCCTAATTTAGCTGGGGTGACCACCATGTTGAACGTACAACTTGGATGTGCTTTCTGTAAATATTTAGACATTGAATTTTTATAGTTATAAGAAAAAGTAAGCAATTAAGTTCTGCACAGAAACAAAATGTTTTCCCTAGGTCTTCCTATTGCTCATAACTGATTTGTTTACTCTTTTGGAGTCATTTTACAAGTTATTTGACCTTTCTGTTTTCTTGGGTGTTATTGGAGCTAGTCTTGGCCTGGATGCCTCAGGGTGTGTCTCTTTTACCTGCTTGTGATTTGTATGAATCTTCCAGGGATGTAACTGCATTAGAGATGTCATTCTCTGGCAAATCTGATGGAAAATCACCAATGTGTCAAAAAATCTCTGTGGGAAAAAACAGACTAAGAGGCTCTTCCTTGCTCCTCTCTTTCCCTTAGGCACAGATCACAGAAGCATTGTTTCCACAAGGGCATCAGTGCAGTTGACAGAGGAACATGCTTTTCTGTTGAGGCACATGTACGCTTTAACGGCAACATTATTTAATCAATTCCTCTTGAGTGACATTCCATGCCAAATGAAACCTCTGCCTTTTACAGATGTGCATCACTCTTTCAGTTGCAGATGACAAAGAGCTTGTGGCTTTTTCCTCACTCTTTGTGTATCTTTGTAATACCATAATTACAGGAAACTTACACTGCCTGAGGACAGCAGTCTGATTGTGCTTCTAGAAGTCACATTAGCGATGAGCAGTTACATAAAATCAAAGACAATTTGGAAGAGCTAAAGGGTTTTGGTTATCAGATGTCTTTCCAGTAGAAGGCAAGGAGTAACTGCGAGCAGCAGTGAGCACTGTTTCCCGTTAGGGCCTCCTTTCTTAGAAAATTCTTCTTCTATAGCTCGGAAACCAGTGATGATGTCCTGATGACACTGGTTTCACATGGACATACAAAAGAAGAAATGCCTCTGTATTTGCTGTGAAGTTTCAGAGGATAGATGGTAACTCCCTCTGGCATTTGAGCAGAACATAGGAACTGTTGAAGATCCTGTAGTTAAATGAAGCCCAGATAGCATTAGTTTCCATAAAGGTCTGGGCTCTCATTAAAGGTCTATGAAAAAGTAAACAAAATACAACCCACAGTGCTGTATCGGGACTGTGCTTTGAACAGTGAAAGATAATTTTCTGACTAGTGCCATTCCTGCAGCGCCAAGAATCCCCACTGAAGACAGTCCCAGCTGAGGTGGCTTCGCTTTTAGGGCTCTCAGGGAGGTATGTCCCAGGAGATGGCTTAAGGTTTTGGTCTGCACCCACTGTTCAGTTTCACAGTATCATTTTGCAGTTTACAGAAACATTAACAAAGTCTTTGTCAGTAAAGTCAGAAAATATTAATAGGACAAAGAATTGTCATAAAAACTATAAAATATATATTTGTTTTTCTGTTAAAAGTTGGCTTTCCAGGGTAGAATATAAAGTTTTCAGTGACATTCGATCATTCATTTAAGGTGAGTGTCTCTGCCTACCTGATAAAAAGTTTCATCAGTGTATAAAGTATGTTGAGCATCATCTGTCCTGGGCATATATAGTTGTTTTTACAACAGGAAAAAAGATTTTCCCCCCCTGCCCCCATTTAGTCTTCTTGGAGAGAATCTATAGTTCTCAGGTTTTAATATTGACTATTCTTTTGGCTGTTCCACACTGAACCTTCTTCCCATGCCTGTGAGGGAGTATAACTATCGCTTTTGGAAGATCAGTTTGACAATTTCTGCATTAGCCTTTATGACTACCAGAAAAATTATACTTGAGGAAAAACACCAGTGGGTGTTTTGGAAAGGAGGGAAAGGAAAAGAACTTTGGAAAGGAGTTAGGCTTATCTTTTGCTGTAAGACTGTTGCTACGTTAACCTTCTGGGTATCAGTAAAACCTGAATTCCCCTTACCCTCTGCAGAGAGACTTTCTGTCTGTTTCAAGAAGTATCACACAACACTGTCAGCCTGTCTGCTCGTAACATTCTGTATTTGCAGAAATCCTGCCCAGCTCTAAGCAATGACTTCAAGTTTGCAGTGGTTTCTTCTGTCTTTCAGTCATTTTCGACTGTAATTTGAATAAGATGCCAACTTCAGTATTTCCTTTCATATGAATCAGACCTGGGAAGGCCGATATTGTTACTGTAGATGGGAACAAAGAATGCAATGGAAATAAGGTCAAGAAGATTGTATTTGCTATTTATCTTAAAATTTAAAAGTTATCTTTGGATACCTTTAGAGAACTGGAGCTGCTAGAGGTCATGTCTGGTACTAAACCTGAATTGGAGAAAGGCTCATTATTTACTGCGAGGAAAACTAGCTAAGTTTTAATTGACAGCCCTATAAGTCTGTTCATTTCCATCATTTCTCATGGCTGATTTTGACTAAGCTAAGACTTTGCTGAGAAGGCAAAGAGCAATTTAGAAAATTGTTTGGTTTGGTGTCTTAGTGACTTCTAAAAAGCAAAATATTTGACCTTGTTTTTAGGAAAGGCATTAGATAAACTGAATGCTTCAGTGAGTACTGTGTCACATTTTTTACTCAAGTCAGGTGACCTATGCTTACAAAAGCTGTTATGAAATATTGAGTGTATCATCCTTCCATTTGCAGCCAAAATACTTTTTCTACAGGTGGTGGCAGATACAGGGGAAATGTATGGCTGGAGAGCAAGATGAGAAAAACTTCCTAGTGTATTTTGTAGTTGTAAATGAACCCTCCATCAAATGCACACATTTTGACTACATGGGAATCAGTTCTTTCTTCATAATCCAGTTTGTGGAGATGTTATAAAAGGAGAAATAAAATCAAGAAAAAGTGTAGAAAAAGTGCATTTCATCTAGGGACTTCTTTGTTTAAGTCTTTTCCCTGTGATAGAGTTTATATTCTGCTTGGTTTTCACCGTATTGCATGAAGGAAGCTTAGAAAACATGAGTCACGTTTTTGTCAATGTCGTTTGCACACAGTTTTAAGCTTTCTGAAGTGTTGAGAAATAGGTCACTTCCCCAGAATTCAGCAGTTAGTTTTCATGTTTAGTGGAGCTGAAGGTTAGGAAAAATTTCAAAGCTGCTTTTGTTTTTCTTTTTTAAGCCATTATTCAACCTTGAAATGAAAACTCAGTCACTAAACTATGCTAAATAGCTCATTTCCCTAGTTTGCTGATTGAGCTAAATCGCCTTTGGAGATACTTATGAAGATGACTTACCTTTCTCTTATATGCAACAGTCATGCTTCCTCATCCATGTAATAGAAACTAGAGAAACTCAAGCCTGAGATTTTCACATTCAGAAATGGTTTACCTATTGTTGGAATCAATTTAGAGTTTTAATCCGAGACCCAAGTTTTGCGTTTTAGAATGAATCAGGAGATACAATTTTTTTGCTAAGACTTTGACCTATGTGCACAAGGTACATATTCGGAGAAAGTTGCATTCCTGCAAAGTCGAGCATTTTAGGTGCGTTAAACTGATGTGGCCTCTGTAACCGCGTACAGGAAGAAAGCGGAGAGCGGCCTCTCCTGCCTGTGCCCGCCACACTGGGGACAGAGCGGTTGGTGGCCGCGGAGCCGTGCTGCGGGTGAGCATCTGGGCAGCCTCCTCACTCCTACGGGTGATGTTAAAGGGAACTTCCCCGTGCGGAGAGGCAGCGGTTTTCTTCTGCACGGCGCGAAGCTCATCGATGCACGTATGAAGTTCAACCCCGGCTTCTAAACTTCCGTGTAAGTAGAGAAGCTGGACGTGGATGAAGAAACGCGAGCCCTTTCCGACTTGCTTTGCTCGCGCGTGGTGCAGCGGCCCGTTCGGTGGGGCTGGGGTGGCGGCACCGGCACCCCCGGGACGCCTCCTCCCGTGCCGGGCGGGGCGGGGCGGCGCTGTCCGGCAGGGGGCGCTCCCGCACCGCCTCTGCACCCGCCGGGAGCCGGGCCGCGGCGCTTCTCCCTGGGCAACAAACCCCGGCGCCAAGGCTCAGCGCTGGCTCTGGCTGCTCGGCATCTGCACGCAGGTGGCCTTAGGGCCCCCTCGGAGCTCCGCCGCCGAGCCAAGCGCCGGGCAGGTGGCCCGCCGCGCCGTGCCAGGTGTGGGCTGTATTGCGCTGAGGTCTGACCTGCCTGTGGCTGGTACCAGTCCGCAGCTTGGGCGTCTGTCCGATCCGCAGGTAGAAGGTAAATGCATCACTTACCAAAAGTTCGTCGTTTTAGGTACGATCCCTGTGGGAAAGAAGTGGGGGAAGTAGCTTTTGTACTGTCATGTTTTTCTTTATTATCATTATTTATTTATTTAATTTTGGCTGCAGAAAATTACAGCTGAATTTGTCCCATATGACAAGTTTCATTTCGGTCCTGTAGAAAGCGGTAGGAAACCTTTCTTTAATTTTGAGATAACGTGTTAAGCCTTTTAGTGTAATAACTTGCCATAATCTGGAAACATTTCCAATCCTGTGCAAAGCTTGGGTATATTTTATTCAAAGGTAATATTCAGCAATAAGACTTTATTTTAGTTTTGTTTAGTTTACACATTCAAATATAGAACGAGTAAACATATTAAAGTCTATTTGAACACTGAAGGTTTTCTAAGGCATTGTAAAACATGTGTTAATCTTTTACATGCAAATACACAGAAAGTGACTTGCTATTTTTGAGAATTCTCTTGGTAAATGGTTTGCAGGCAGTTAGTCCTCAAAGAAAGTTTGCATCTGACAAGGATGTAATTATGTACATCCTAACATTTCTTCAGCTGTGGGAGAAAACAGAATTCTTTCACTGAAATCTGTATGCATCTTTCATGCTGGCTTTAGTAGGCATTTGGTAAGCGCTAAATTGGCAAAGATTATGGTTATCTGGTCGGAGCATGCATCTTTTCATTATTTTCATTATTCTCCTGCTCCTCTCCATCTTTATTGGGTGTGGGGGGGTGTGTGTGTCAGACAAAAGAAAGACTTCTTGAAGAAAATTAATAAAAAGTAGCCTTAAGCAAAAATCCAAAGGAGAACATCTTCATTGGAGGCTTCAAGTGAATTTGGCAAGGGTGACTCAGTGTCACAGATGGGGAACTATCCAGCAGAACTCTCCATGCAGTCCTCAGGAAATCAAATTAGCCTGACAAATGTCTGGCTGCACGCTTCAGAATCAAACTCATGAATGTTCTAGCAACATCTGCTGTTACTTATGTGAATGTGACAGAAGAAAATTGAACATAACATGTGCTAGTGAGCCAGCAAATCTGACTTTGATCTTTCTTTGTTTGGGACAAAAGGAGGGAATGAAGTACAAGATAGAAAACAATTTCTAAAATACAGTTTTAGAATTCAAATAATGACTAAAAAGATCTAAAGTGTCCTATTTCAAATCATGCTGCCCATGTGCAGCAGGTAATTTTTTCCAGGAGCTCCCCTTGTTCAGAACAGTTTGCTATTCAGTGAGGAACAGGAACTGATTTTCTAAATTATCACACTGCAATTTGTGAAAAGAGTGAACTCCAGGTATCGGAGATCTTACAGGCATTCTGATGAACCAGAGAGACAAAAATCCTAACATCAATTGTAGTCATGAAAGCTACTACTTAGCAAGCATAATTAATAATTAAAGGCATGTTTTCACAGTTTGAAGGGAAAAATATGCATAATGTAAATTATTCCTAATGAGTCATTTTGGTCAAAGAAGTACAATACTGCATCTTTTAAAGGAAAATAATGTCATTGAACCTATAATGTTTGTAAAAGAATATCTGAGAGAATCATTTACTTACATTAAGGCTATTCAGGATGCCATCACATTTACACACCACTTGGTAGACTGTCACATCCTTATATTAATTTTCAATTACGTTCTTTCACATGTGTGGACTAATTGTTGACTCCAATTTTAAGAACAAGTATGCAGATGCATACTCATCTCAGCCATGGATATGCCATGCCTTGCATACTAAGCTCAGTACTGTTCATATTCTTGCTTTTTTCTCTGCTAATGACAACAATTAAAAGTGTTTTATTAATGATAAAGTGGTAAGAGGAAGCATTTGGAATATTTTATTCTCACTGCTATGAAGTTACTATTAGTTTAGGTTTTAAACATGTCATAGAGGAACTGAAGGAACAGTCTGACTATGGACCTGTGTTTTTACCTGAGGTACGCAGCAGATCAGTGAATTCCCACTTGTGCATGCAAAACAAGCTTGTGTATAGCTACCACTTAGGTGCAGAGTCTTATGCCTGTAATGTTACAGACAGTACAGAAGTACAGAAAGGGCCTTTCAGACAAGATCAACTCAATATTCTGTGGTCTAGCTCTCAACCTGCTGTGCTCCAGAGGACTAATATAAATGTCTCACATCACTGAGTTGTACCTTCCTACCTAAAATGACTATATGGCACTTCTCAGAACTTTGTGGCTTTTGAGGGGAGGAGAAGAATCAGTGCATGAGGAGCTCCCAGATTTTCCCATGAAGCTGGTGTAAAGCACAGGGGATTTTGATATTAAGTTCAAGAATCAAATCAATTTCTCTTGTGTGCTAACAATGACAATCACTTTACGGAGTGATTCAGAAAAGTATCTTTTTGTAGCTTCACCTGTTTACGTACACTACTGTAACATTCTAGTTTGAGTTTGCCAAAGTTTGGACTACAGTTTGGGTACAAAGAGCTATGAAGAACAAACCTCTTTACTACCCCTCATACATCTCATTGCCATATTGACAGGTAATTTTTGATTCCAGTATTTTTAGTGAGATAGAGGTGGTCAATGGTATTCTGACTTGCATTTCAGGGACCAGGTTGAGCTTGCAGCTTTCTTAGTTGACCAGTCCTGTTTTGATTTGCTCATTCAACAAGTTAGATACAGAAGTTTTCAATGAAAGACAGCTGTGAAAGGAATAGTGCTGTGTTTCTGTGGAATAATGTACTGGGCCATAGCCATAATTAAACCACTAGCATTTACACTGCGGCTCTCAAGGAAGCAGATGCAACTCTGTAGCTAGATATACTGTTGTCCCTTCTGTGTGTGAACTTTTCCGGACAGGTTTTTCATCCCAAAATTTTGCAGACAGATCAATAGAGTGTTTGTTCTTGTTGTAGGGTCTCTTTTCTGCTCGGCGGGGGCCTTGCAACAGTTCTGAAGGGAGGTTCCCAAAGTCTGCATGGTCTTTAGCTTTATGATAGACAGGAGGAGTCAGGGATTTTGGAAGCATCCTGGTTGCCATCCATGGTTACAGGAGGGGCAGCAATACAGAATCAGAGAAATTCCTGATTAAAATTTCTGGTGTTTTCTTCAACTTTTTCCCTCTGGTGCTCCAGAATTATTTTCATGTTTGGTCATCTTCTTTGTGACACTCAAGTATTGCTCCTTGCAGGGATGGGTGCTGTGTTTTGAGACTGAATTGAGGAAAATGCAGAATAGTCCTAGGATAATAAAGATTTCTGTGAAAGACCAATTAATATATTATTGTTGATATTACCAAAAAAAGGTAAGATAGAGTAAAGTTTTCTTTAGGTGCTTCTATTTTTCAAGACTTCTATAAGGCAGCTTACAACTTCATACTTAGGAAAATTTTCCTCTTAAGGTGAACATTTTTGCATAATTTCCAATACCTTCTTACATGCGGGCTGCAGTACACAAGACCAGAGTCCTAAAGGTAATTAGGTGTTCCAGTGCTCAGTGCCATCTGACTCTGCCAGTGAATTAGGCAACAAGTCCATTGAATGTGCAGGGAAAGATGTATCTTGACCCAAAAGAAAGTGAAATGTCTTCAGAGCCCCAGACAGACTGCAGGCTTTGTGCTGTGTGCTATAAACAAAACACAGAGCAGCAACAAGTATAGAGGAGACCAAATATTAAGTGTATGTATGAAGAAAGCTAGGGGGAATGTAATGATGTTCATAAAACTACATAGATCTTTTGGAAGGCTTTAAAAGATACCTTGGAAATATTCTGTTTTGTCAACATGGCTTTTCACTTAAATAGGCCAAAAATAAATATTTAGAGAAGAAAAATTAAAGGAAGTGATTGCAGCCAGTTGGTTGGAGCTGATCACCAGGTATAACTTAAATGAGACTAGAGGTGTTGAGTTGGCATGTGGGCTAGGCTGCTGTACAGCTCCAAAGCACCTTTGGGCAGTTTTGTGATACTGGTTGGTAGGAGTTTGGGGGCGGGGACAGGAATCAACTGAGGTGATTTTCTGAGCGTATTGACTGTGGTCTTATGCTGTGTTCTGCATTTAAGCTCTGTTTAAGAGTTGGTCAAGCAAAGAACCAGCTGAAGATCTGAAAGGTTCTTACTGCAGAGATATTACATGATTGGCAGTGGAATAAATTTCCTAGTTTTACTTTGGTCCTGATCAGAAAGGCTTTTAATTTCATGTGCTTGAGGTCTTCTATTGATAGGCAGATGGGTAAGAACTTATCTTCTTTAATACATATCTCTGATGCTGTACCAACAGAGTAACATAGTACTGGTCTGTATTGTTTTAAAGAACAAAATCTGTGGAAATGTGGGTCAATAAAAGCTTTTATGGAAAGTGTAACAAAAGGAACAAAAATCTAAATGATAGGCCTGGTACGTGCCTTTTTCAGACATTTATATCTGGGTGAATCAAGGTTTATTCGTTTTTTATGGCTGTCGTTGAGGCTGTCTACTTTGGGATTTTTCTAGCCAGCAGTGTTGTTCCTCAGAATTTGTTGTTCTTGTCTTCCTAGGCTCTTTTAGCCTTCTCAACTTAGAAATGTGTTATTTTGGCTGGCAGTCTACAGAGTGCCAGTATTCTCAGGAGGAGAGCATTAAGGGAAAACAGGTATTCATCTTGATATTGCCAGGTGAATAAAAATGATTAAGAGAATAAACTGTTGAATCTGAAGATACATCCCCTGACTGCAATTCATTCTTTCTTGTGTCTTCTCAACAGCTTGGTTGTGGCCTTTTTTTATCTGAGTCTTATTGGGTTTCTGAGTAACATACAAACAAGTTATACAGTTAGCTTGAAATGGCTCAGAACTTATGCCTATATATTTTTTTCTTCTTTCAAGAAGATCAGCAAAATCCAACACCTTCTGCCTTTCCAGTTGTTTACAAGTTGGGCTTAGCTAGTCATAATCTGTCACTGGAGTTTTAATGGAAGGAATGAGCCAGCTTCATGGGGTGATCAATCCCACTTATTAATCTAAATCAAGGCAGCATCTTCTGATGGTGGTCTTTGCCCCTGTCTTGTGATTTCATGTAATCTGTTTTCCTTCTCTGGCAGCAATGGGGTGAGAGCTCTCTATAGACCCTGTAATGTTGGGCCTATTGTGAAATCAAATAAGATTGTTAGACATTTATAATTTGTTCTTGCTTGGTTTCAAAGCATTTTAGAGATCTTAAAGCTGATGGGAGAAGTAACACTAGCCATTAATTTTCTTATTTAATGCAAGCACTTTGTTGCAGACTGGTTGGTAGGAGGAAAAAGGCAAAAGTGAAATAAGAAATACAGTCAGGGAAAACAAAGACAGATCAGAATGACTTCATTGAACGGATGGCCTGTGCTGTAGTGAAATAAAATTTCTCCATTTTGAATAAAAGTAATGCTCTGTGGAAGTACTTCATAGACAGCTCCATCTCTGGAATTTTCTCCACACATGTTTCTCACTACCCTATTTTCTGTTCTTTTGCATTCACTTTTCACTTGTGCATGATTTCACTCAACAAGCAGGAAAAAAAGATAATCAAACACAAGAAGAAAAGTTTCTATGTGACATTTTTTATTGTTTATTTTCCTACTTCTCTCTTTGAAATATTTTCCTGTGTGGTAAAATTTCCCATCTCAATTTCTGGAACTCCTTGAAATCACCAAATCTTTTTTTTTTTAGAAAAAAAAAATAATTAATGGGGTGGAAGTGGAATTTCTCCATAGCAAAGGAAACCCAAGCACAGCAAAGGAAACCTGCAGACAGTAGGTGCATTAAAAAAAATGCATCATTTTTTTAATTTCTTTCCTGCTTAGAGGCCAGTGAGGAAGCCAGATTCCTTTATCTCTCAGGGCATTCTGAATGCAACCATCACACTGTGGGTTGTTTTTTCAGGCATCCTTATGTCTCAATAAGAGACTTGCTAGAGTACGTGCAGGAACAGAAAGGCTTCCTTCATTGGCTACCACCTGCATCAGATAGCTGGGACTAATGTGTTAAGTATGTTCTCAGCACTTAATGAGTTTCCACTGACCAGGCAGCTGTCAGACAGTTGGAGAAGTGTTGGTCTCTGACAGTTCTTGGAATGGGATGATCCTTGATGTTGCTGAGATGCTGTCTACTATCTTTTTTCTGTTCTTTTCTTTGAGCTGTATACAAATTAGTGTCAGTATGTTTTCTCCTTGAATTCTTATCTGCCAACTATTACTGTTGCAATTATTGCTCTGCTGTCAGCACGATTACCTTTCTTATCTTACATTACTTTAGCTCATATACTTTCTCATGCCTTCGCAACAATTTTCTTAGCAGAACTGAGGCAAGATTGTAATGTTCCTAAGTAAACCTTCAGTCACAAACAGTCTCTTGTCCAGTGGTTACATGAATGCGTTCAAAATAAACTGAAGTGGGGAGGTAAGAAGCAGGCTCAGTGGCAGCAACAGTGATGCAAGATGTAGTGGAAAAAGATTTTATTATAATCAAATTGTGTTGGGCACTATGGATGTGTAAGGAAGTACAGCATTTGATTCAGTGAGGACATGGGGAGCAAGAGGCCCAGAGGGGTGAAGATTACATATACCCAGCTGATTAGCAATATGTTTTGTCTTTAGAAAATATGCACAGGCCACATTCTTCAGTGAAAAATTGTTTTTGAGGGGAAAAAGTACAGATTTATGGCTTGTCAGCATTTAGTAATATTTATTATTTTGTTGTATTTGCAGAAATATTCATAGCAGAAGAATAAGAAGCCTCGATACTATACTGCATTTTAAGACTGTGAATTGAAATATCTTTTGAGCTCATTTTTCATTTAAAATGTTCTTAGCTTTCATTTTTTTGAAAGCAAAACCAAAAAAAATTAAAAGCTCAGTATTCAGGTATTTTTTCAAGTCATCGCTACTGACAGCAACTTCAAACCTGAGCTCCTGCACAGGTTCCCTTCTGCCTCGGCACCTCATCAGCAACACCACCATCTGAACCCACGTGCGCTGCTCAGAAAGCATACACCATTTCCTTACTATTAGGAAGCCTTTTGTTTTGGACTCTGTGTACTTTTGTTTGTATATGTATGTGTCATTATCTTTATGTCCCAGTACATACATACACAACTGGAAACCAAAATTATTTAAATACATCTGTTCCAGCAGCAACACATGAAAGATCAGGTCTGATGATCAGGAAGCACTTCAAATACATGCTGTTAAACTGCTAAATATCTCCCCATGTTGTTCAGAGACCTGAATGCGGAGGGAGAAAGCCCTGAAGGGCTTCTGGGGCTGTCATCAGCAGTTCTCTGCAAAATGTTGCAAGTTCACCCAGCTTCATGCACCCTTTTCAGGACTTTGAGGGATCCGTTGGCCTGTTTCACCTATGAGCTACTTCTAAGAAAAGTAGTTTTCACTCTCAGCCTACTCTGAAGGTGAAAGTTTGAAAATTTTTCTTAGGTCTTTTAATTTCTGCAGTTTGCACTGATTCTCTATGTGATTTTATGCTAAGGGGATATCTTTTAGATAACAGCCTTTTTCAACCTTCAGTCCACATGAAACAGGCTGGAACAGGGACCAGGGCATACAGAGCCCGGCAACACAATTCTAAAAAGTCTTGTGTCTAGTATTTGGTTGGCATGTGTCAGGTGTGTCAGCTGCCTTTTCAAGTGTCAGAGCATCATTACGGGTGGTCTGTGTGAAACTGATCTAGCTAGTGTCCCATCTTTGGCAGTGTCCAACAGGAAGGGGTATAAGAGTAGAGGAAACATTCAGGGGCACTTCCTTGGAGTAGTCTCTCTGTAACTGTTTGTACCTCAGGGAGTTTCTTGGCTTCCTTTGAGAGATTCCCTTTCCATTTGTCCATTTAATTTGTCCAGTCTCTCTTTTACTGTCCACATCATCCTGTGGCAATTAATTCTATGGCTCACCCACACACTGTGTGAAGAACCATATTTGGTTCTTTGGAATCTGCTACTTGCAGCTTTGCTGGATGCCAACTACTTCAAGTCCTGGAAGGCACAGTAAAAAAAAAACCAAAACCAAACCCAACCAAAACAACAACAAATAAAATCACCAAAGCAAACCAGTGCAACACCCTGTTCCTCGTTTCCATGCCATTCAGGACTGTATAGGACTTTGTTGTCTCTTCCTCAGTCACCTTTCTCAAGCTGAAGAAACCTAATTTATTGGTCATTGTTGGAACAGAAGCTGCTGCAAAACCTGGTCATCTTTTCAGTCTCCAGGTGTTGAAACAGTTTTAGCTCATACTCAGTTTCCTTTGTCTCTGCCCACTTATGGAGGAATTCTGTGCAGAGTTCCAGAAATTCCAGGTAGGACCTCTGCATATCCTGTTCATTGTTTCTTTTGGAATTAAGCTGTTGTTATTTTTTAAAATTATTATTGCATGCATCATTGTACAATATATCAAGTCTATATCAAATATGCCCAGCTTCTTAATTTTCTTCTAATTTAATGACTGGAATTTACTGAGACTATTCCATGGATTCCTTACACTGGAAATTGATTTAAGGATTGTCTTTCTGTCATCTTTACACTAGTTTAAAATGAATCATCCTGTGCTGCAGTAGCATACGACAGCTGTAAAGAATCACAAATCTTGCTCTGAGCCAGAATTTATTTTTCAAGAAAACCCCAAACTAACATAATGTTATTTCAAGAGCTTCTTTTGTTGGTCTTTCTTTTCTGTACCCCTATAGACCTTATACCTAGAAATGTCCACACTGATTTAAGAAGCACTATCTGTAGGCCCAACCTGGTTCTGCAAATTCCTGGGCAAGGCTTATTTAAAAAGGAGGGGTTGAGGCCTATAAACAGGGAATTACTTGGGTTTACTTGTGTGATTGTCACACAATTCTCAAAGTTGTTTCTGTACCCCAAGCTATATACAGACATTAAGGTAAAGCACACAGACAACTCCATTTCTTCGACACATACCTCAGCAGACACCATAGAGAGCCTAATGTTGCACAGAATGGATAAAGAATGTGAACCGTTAGCTGCAGAAGAGGTGTCTAACAACTATGTAATTTCAGTATTAGATGATCAAGATCACTGGGGAAGACAGACATTTGAGCTGCTTTTTAAAGTGTCTCAGATATATACTCTGAAGTGTGTGTGATTTTATATGATCATCTATCCAAAATAATGAGAACTGAGATACATAAATAGTAGAGATTAATTCTAAAGGCTGATTCTCCTGGCTTTTTGCCTTTCATGTCTAAAAGCCTCTCTTCTTAATATTTGGAAACGATTGGTTGTAAACTCCCCAAATATGATTCTGCTCACAAAGAGCCAATTCTTCAGCCTTTGTTTACCTCGATTTACAAGTTTCAAAAAATATAATCCCTCTTGAAGAATGGGATAGAAAGAGGAAATTATTGCAGATTCTTAAGGGTTAGAGAGTTGGAGAATTTTAACAAGAACGTCAAGCCTTATTGGCTTTAAACAAATACTGTGCAACATGTGCAGTTCTGTTAGCTCCACTTAGTATAAATTAATAATTTGGTAAGAGATGACAAAAGCAATGGAAGAAATTGCTACTGAATAATAAAAGGGAAGAAATTGCTAGTGGCCTCCAACAACGTACATGCATTTTAGGATTATGGTAAACACTCTTGGTCAGCCCTGCTGGTGTCACCAGCAATTACTGTTTTTATAAACAATTATTTTGGGGAAGAATAAGTGGTATATCCCCAGCTGTCGTTCTAGCATATTCACAGTCTAAGGGCTGGTTGCATCTGTCATAAGGACCAAGTTCCTTAGTAGTTAGTCACCGCCCCTGCAAGGTGTAGTCTAGTTTTGGAGATAGCATTCCTCCAGAGGATCACCACATCTCCACATGCCTTTCATTGTAAATCAGACTGTAATAAAATGTGCTAACCCAAGACAAAATCCACGTCTGTTAAAATAAGTCATGTGTTCAGTACCTGAAAATATTAAAACTTGCTGATAGTAAGTGTAGCTTCTGGACATTAGGATAGGAAACTTCTATTATTTGTTTATACTTGTTTGAGTGTTTGCTCTTAATCAGCACTTGAGAGAAGAAATTGGTGTACAAAACAGAATTTCAGATGAGTTAAGTAAACAATAAGCTAAAATAAAAATAAACAAAAGCAGTGGCTCCTTTAAAGCACCAGTAGGATGAAGAAGAAAATAAGAAAATAGAATTAACTAAGGTACTCATCAGATAAATGTTTGATTCATTTTAGAATTAAAGAATATCTAAGGGGACTCCATTAAAGCTATAACATACTGACCTGTTTCTGTGGGATTACTATACTAATGCAAAAAGAATGAACAGTTATGCTCATGAGTTGATTTCATTGTCTTGAAGTATGTCTTTCTGTTATGATATGTTTACTCAAGTTACATGCCACAAACAGAAATTATTACCTTCAAATGGGGTCACACCTACATCTGGTGCTTTAATGGAAATGTAATAATTTTGTAGGTTTTCAGGTGCAATAGTATAGGATGTTTGTTCCTGTAAAGGAAAAAATAATCTTCTGTGAAATTTATTTTTCTTCATGACATCAATGTACCAAAACTATAGTTAGCTGCAAAATTCAACAGGTCTGTAGTATTTTTCAAAGATTAGTATTTGTAAAGATTACAAGGATGTTTTACAACTTATTAACAGTGAATAGAACCTAGTTAATGAAACCCAAAAAGTTATTTGAACTATCAACAAATGGTTAGCTGATGCTAATTCAGTATATTTCTTCTTGGAGGTATAGTCTTGTTAACTTGCTTATGAACATTTAAATGAGGCTGTAAACACTCACATGCACCCATGCAAATTGAATGCTATGTTGAGCTTTGTAGTCTATATAGAACAGATACTAGATGGTTTCTATTTCAGTATGTGTTTCCAGACCAAGAAAAAAAAAAAAAAAATCTCTGCTGTCCTCTGTTTGCTTAAATCTGTAATTTTTTTAAAGCATTCTTGTACTGGGTCAGATTAGATTTGTTCTTCAAAAACCCACAAGGGAAAGGTAATGTCAGCTCATTTGCTGAACCTCTCTGCTGGCTCTCAAGCAAGGTATAACCTCCTTGAACTTTTCTCCAAGGATTGTGCACATTGATGTCCATCTTAAAGACCCATTTCTGTCATGATTCCTACAGTGAATTGTATTAACTTCTATCCTGCTTCTGTTCTCCTTCCCTTAACCAATATCTTATTCTCTATTGCATTTAGATTTTTGAGCATCTTGAAATGGGGAATGTCCTTGAGGTTTCTGGAAGGCATGTGGGGACAGAGTGTGTGCACAAGAATTAAATGAAAGAGTTTGGGTTTGAGCGGTTCCTAAACAGATGTCAAGGATTTAATAAAGTGAGGAGGTCTACTTAGTGTAACAAATAATTTTCTTTCTGTCTCTTGAGGTCCTTGGTGTCTGTTCCTTTGCTTCTGCCATAGCATGGATTATCACAAAAATAAAGAAAACTGTGGCAAGCACTCCAGGGCTTCTTGCTTTGTTTCTGTGCTCAGTGGTTCAGTCACAGGGTTAGAAGGGATCTGAAAAATTTAAATCACTGCTCTTTTTTGCAGATAGCTATCTAACTAATCTGTCTGTCTGTCTATTGGATTATTTGATCAGTTTGTTTTGGTCTGTACCTATCCAAACCACCAGAAAGATGTCCTAATAACTAACTTAAATCCAAAGCAGTTTACAACTGTTTCTTCTGTCCTGTTCATAAGAATAGAGCAGGGAATTGTGATGCCATTAGAAACAAAGTCAGGACTCCAGAAAGATAGGAGTACTGGCCTGCAGTCTCTACTAAATCACCTTCCAGGGTGAGCTCCCATTGTCTGTCCTGTGTCGAGGGGTATGTGCAGACTGGTATTGCTGGTCGTCTTTCTTTGAAGGCAGGATATACGTAGCTCTGATGGCTGGCTTGTGTATCTCGATCATATGTGTAGAACTGGCTAATAATGCTACAATCCTGTTCCTAGTCTGCACTTAGATTTGAAAGCGGTGACTAGAATTAAACGTTATGTTTTACCTGAAGTCTTCTACTCAGTGGGTTTACAACTATTCCATATTGAAAACAATACTTCATAAAACAGAGAAGTCTGAGCTAAGGCAATTGTTATTACATGTAAATAATTTCTGCTAAATTCACTTCATAGTTTGGTTGTTTTGGAGGGGGTGGGGTGGTTTTTTTTCAAGATGGATATAAGGAAAAACTTTATTCCAATCAAATATTTCAATCAGTGGATCAGTTTGCTAAGGGAGGTGGTGCACCCTCCATCCTTGGATCTTTTCAAGACCAGAAGGAATAAAGCCGTGAGTAACAATGTTTTAACAACATGGAGCTGACCCTGCCATGAGCAGGGGGGTGAACTAGAAACTGTCTGAAGTCCTTTGTGAGCTGAATTATCCTATGCCTCTATGACTATTATTGATCTTATCAGCTGAGAGGGCTTTTTTCCTCCCTCTGATAATACAGAGATGAAAAACATACACATACACACACACACACCCCCCAAGTACGTAGAAACCCATTATTACAGTGTGATATATGCTCTGGTTACCAAATTCACACAGTGTCTTCAGTGCAAGACAAGAGAGGCATTTATGATGAAATTATTGTTGTGAAGTGCTTATGAACAGAAAACACAGGACTGAAGGGGTTCACCTGTCCCTACGAGCCTTGTCTTGTGCCAGTTTGAACACATCTGTCCTTTGTCAGCACTACAGTTGAACTTCTTTCACCTTCCCACTGTGTGTGTTGGACACAGCTGTATTTCTTTGCAGCTGGCATTTTGCTGGGCTAAATAATAAATTCTTTTAGGTTTTTTTCAATCGCTCTTGTGGGAGAGCCTCTAATCACCCTTCTGCCTGCTCTGGGTCTGGTCCTGACTAAGATCTGTGAAGCAGCTTTGCAGCAGTGTTCTAGAGGTGGTCTCACTACTGTGCTGTTTTCTTGTAATTTCCAGGTGCTAATCTCCCAGAATTTCACAGGAGTTCCTGTGATTAGTCAATAAATGCCTGACTTTGCATTTTATATTATTCTCTCTACTTCTCCCTCTTCCCTCTTAGCCAGTTCCTTACATGTTTTACAGATTTACCTAATCTCCATATTATTGAGTTTAGGTATTTTTTCAGAATAGTATTATTTTAAATGCTTCATAGAAGTCCACACTGATGAGGTCTATCACATTTCCTTCGCCTTAATTGCAAGGCAAAACAATACAGAGTTGCTGTACTAAAGCAAGCTGCCAGTTCAGTTCGGTACAGCCTGTTATACTGACTCACTGTTCTGTTTACCTCCATGTTTTTGATTATGGTTTCCTACAGAATGTGTTCAAGAGCCTTGAGTATCATTGAGATAAAACTAATGGATCTGCTGTTTGCTTGGCTCACCTTTTGCCCTCTCTCTGAAGTGTGAGTACTCACCTCCATTTGATAGAGGCCTGTCCTATTTCACTTGCACTTCATCTCTCTGTGCTTTCATATATTCTGGAATGGAGACTATCTGGTCCTTGTAGTGTAAGCACATTAAATCCTTTGATCTGTGTTTCTTTTTTGACAGTGGCAACCTTCATTTCCTTACTTTATTCCCATTAGACAGTGTGGGTTTTGCCTTAGACTCTTCATTTTTTTCCTTATTGAAAGCCAAAGTATTCATTCTAAAAAAAAAAAAATATAAAAAATAATCTTAAATCCATTCTTATAGCATCTTTATATATTTTCTTCTTTTTATGTTCTCTATTATAGTACTGAAGACACTTGTTACTGTGTAGAAAATATTTGATTTAAGGCTGTTTTCGAATTATTCTTACACTTTTATCTGTTACTATAGCTTTCTTGTGCTGCCTAGTATGTATCTCTCTTTAGGGATGATTATCATCCAGTTACAGCTGGAGGCCTTCTGTTGAAGTTCTTTCCTTTTCTTTAGAAATAAGTTTTAGATTTTGAATTTCTGAGTTAGTTTAAGTCATGATGCTCTTCACTTCAGGTAGTAGTGCACTTAATTTTTCAGAATTTTTGTTGTTGGATTATTTTTTTATAAAAAAATTGAAAAACTGTGTTTACAGTCTGGTTTTTTTTATCCTTTAAGTGGCCATAAGTGGAAGCAGCTCATGATCTTATCATCTATTTTCTATGATGAGTGTTAACATTAAAAACGAAAAATATATCCAATACAGTATTATTATTGACTAAATATATATTTTGCTGTCTGTATATATATATTGTGTGTGGTATTTTGTTGTGTCTATATATTGTATAATATATATATTTCATTGTGTCAAAGCCTGTGAATTAGCTAGGCCCTACCAATAACCCAGGAAATAACCAGGCCCTGTTGTTATTGTGGACCTATTTCTCCAGTGTAAACCAGGGAAGCTACTGCCCTCTACAGCAATGCAAGAATCCATTGCTGGTTTGCAGTGGGACCTTACAAGAGCAGTAGCTACTCCTTCCCCTGAGAAATACATCTATAATATGCTGTATTATCCACTTGGTAAACCAACAGGCACTCAGGAGCAACACAGCAGCGGGGCAGTGATCTCTTGTTGCTTTAGACTGTTTTGGAATGTGTCTCCTGAGTAAGACTAGGGACCTCTGCCTGTATCCCATGATCCCATGAGATTTATAGTGATCTTCTAGGAGACTGTCTCATACCAGTCAGTGTTCTGTCTGATTTCATACTTATTTCTTCATCTTTATGCAGTAACACACTTCAAATGCTACCCTCCACTGCCACGTTTATTTCTACTCTGTCCTCCTTTCTGTTCTTGCATCTCCATCATGAAGGCCATTATTTTCCTGTTACCTGTTTTTCCATCCTATACATTATTTCTAGTTCCTCTGTTCTGTTCCTGAAGTGCACCGCATTGGTTTACAGAAATTATAGTTTTCTCCAGTCTTGCCCAGTGCATTAACTAAAATGAGTCTAGACCCTGGACTAATCTCATTGTCCATCCCCCTTTACTTTGATCTCTTTTAATGCTTTCTCTCTCTTTTCCCTTGTCCTTTGGTGTTCATATTGCATATATTCTCGCATTACCAGTGTTTCTTCTTCCTTTAAAAATATTTTTTAAAAATCACCTACATAATTTATAGATTAATGCTCCTCTGTTCCACGCTGCCAGCTTTGATTTTGGAGGGCTGAAAGACTGGCTGTCATGCCGAGTCTGCCAGCCAGAGTCCTCTCTCCAGCCTGGACATCTTGGAAGGTTCCTTGCAGACACAACTGTGAGTCTGTGTTGATCTGTGACAGTTCGAGGCCAAGTTTCTTTCTTTCCAGGGACCAGAATAATTTGACTGAAATTCATCTGCACCTTTCTTCTGTCCATGAGATCATATTTGCCCTCCACTTTTTCTTGGTGGAAAGGTGTTTATGATTCTTGAAATACCTGCTGTCTTCCATGTTCTATCTGGCATATTTTGAATACATCTCATGCCTCCAAATGCATCCAAACTCCTATGATTCTTCTGTGAGCATCATCAGGCTGCATTTCTCACAATAATATATATCTACCTCTCTTGAACTTCTATAAAAAGACAATTTGACAGGACAACATTTGAAAAGCTACTTAATATTTGCCTGTGTAATTATTTGAAGGAGTTATATGTACATTTATTTGTATTGCCCTGTAAAGTACACTGTTTGTTGAAGGCATAAGAAGGCACAGAACACTCAATTAAAAAAGAAAGAAACACACCACACACACACTGAGTAACAACTTGTAGCTATTTTTCACCTATTCATAAGTGTTGTTTTCTTGTAGCTGGGAAGATCATAATTCAACAAAGTACTAAAGTAGGGTTTTACAGAAATGCTTCTGTACCCTCTGACTTTGCTTGTTACTGGGTTGTGCCATTTTAGGTGACAATTCATCAAAATATTTAATACTCTATTCTTAAATGTTATGCATATGCTTAAATACTTTGTTGGACTGAGTCCTTGAGGGAGAAGTTTCTACTCCTCACTTAGCCAAGGACTCAAAACTTATTACTGTGGAGGATGTTATCACTGTAGAGCACAATGTGGCTTCCCAACTAGCAACAGAAATTAAATTACAAGATACAAGGCACTATGCAAAACCCCTTTCTGGGTTCCCTTTTACGTGTTACCTCAGACTTTGCATCAAATGACAGAAACCTTAGCTCTTGGCACATCCAGATTTGTCAAGACAAGAACATGAAACAAAACAGAAGTGTCTTTCTGCCACTGTATGCGTGAGATTGTTTCTGGAAGGTAAATAAGGAGAGGACAAGATCCTGTTCTCCCAGGTTCCAGCAAAAATGCAGTGCGCACACAAGGGTGTGAGGAGGGAGGTGAGGGTGATCAGAGGTCAGGACAGCTTCCAAAGAAATGGATAACCAGCCACAACAGGACTCTGCAGTGTTGCAAGGTGACCTTCTCCTGGTTCACATCTTCTCCAGTCCTTCCCCAGATTCACATCTTCAGATATTGAATGTCTAGACTTACATTTGAGTCTGTGGAGCTGTAGCTGACTTAAAGCACTTGAAAGTCTGACCGAAAATGTTCAGATTTATGGGAAAACATTAAAAAGAAGATTGATATAAAGAATTAATTTGAATGCAAGAAAAGCTTTAATGATGTAGTTTCCTTTCTTCTGATTATAATAAGTAATGTTGTTTTCTCATTAAAAAATGCTGTGGATGTAGGTATACTGCATAAGACAGAAATGTAACTGCATGTAATTCATGGTCCAGGAAATTTTCATACAGTTAGTGGTTCAGTATGCTCTGTTCTTCCTTATTCTGTATTCTGGCTGCACTGTACTTATTTCATACTGAATCTTTCCCTGTGGTCTTGTTGCCTCCAGTCTGAGATAGCAGAGGAACCACCTGGTAGATCACTTGGAGAGTTTGTTCAAGAATTTTGTGTGTAAGGATAATTGTGCTGCATCTTGTAACCCCACTGAGAACTTACTGTGTTATTCCATTTTAAGTTCGTATTAAAACACCATTAATGCTCTGCAGTATAGTTTCTTACACTGCCCCCATTACTTCAGACTCACGTCCTTTCCAGTACTGTGTTAAGCAGCATGACAAACATCTGTCACATGTTGGCTCTTTCATCTTCTCTGTGGGAGTGTTTGCAAAGGAGTAGTTTATTTTGTATTTATCTGGATCCATACCTACACATACCTGCACAGAAAGAGACAGAGGCCTGCATGGCTTGCTAAGCATTTGTTAAAGGGCATGGAATCATCTCAAACGAGCCTACTCTTTAGGTTGGAAGGTGGTGAAGCTTGATATGTTCTGTAGTTTCTGTGTGAACTTGTTGTGTAGTGTAATGTTACTTTGCAAGAAAGCTATGACAAGAATGAGCAAAAATGAAACAAAAGTCTGTATACCCTGTCTGCTGTATGAGACTCACTACTTTAACCTCTTAACAATTCTGTATTTTATTTTGTTGGCCATTTCATCACTTTTTCATCAGTGCTGAGAATATAAAAGGAAGAATAAGAAGGACGATTAAGTAAAATTATAGAACATTGAAAAGGTCAAAGGAATATTGTTTGCTGTTATCTTTCAGAGAACATATAAGACTATAAAATTGCAGTGCCTCATTCTCATGACAAAGTTTGTAACAAGGACAGAAAAGCCTGAGTAAATCCGCTCTTTTGACAATGACTACAAGAGTGGGAAATGGTGCAATTTAATCATTGTTGTTACAGCTTTTAGATTGTAATCAGTTGGTTAACACCCATGAAGTTTCAGATGACTTTTAGTTTCCTTCAAGTGACTTGATAGTTGGTTTGTGACTATTTTGAGGCAAATTGCAAGTGAGAAAGGGTAATGTTTTATTTATTTTACTCTAGTCAAGAGTCCAGTGAATTTATTAAGTTGAAACTTCAGGATGTCTGGACTTGCCCAGGTCAGTTATTTACTCTTAGCTCACAGAAGGAGCATTTCCCATACTTCATTTCCTCTATCAACTGAAGCAGTAATACAGCACGATTATTTCAAGAGCCATCAAGCTCAGGCTATCTATTTTTATGGTCTTGTCGACAGCCATCTCTGGATTCTTCACATGCTATGCCAGCAGAGCTTTTGGTTATTGTTAGAGATGAGCTTTAGACTGCAGAATTTGAAATGAAAGCAGAGCTGGGAGGGTATTTGGGGAAGTGTGGCTTTCTGCTATCCCTGGTTCCCTTCTCAAGGCAACTGTTATTTATGAGTTTGAGGAACAGACTTAGAGATTAGGTGGTTATTTGCTCTAACTTAGTGAGGCTGCTCTTAAGTTTGTGTAAGACCCATGTTTCTCTGTCTAACTTAACTGTCTTAAATACGTTCTCTTCTGTAGCTGTTTGGATTTCTTCTATGGCTGATGAATGCAAATGGTCACCTCTGAAGGGGTGTAGCAGATGTCTGGTAGTTAGGCCCTGTGATTATACTGGAATTTTTAAAAGTAGATGTTTATTTTTTACATGGCTATATTTAGGGGAGATGAACACTAGCGCAGAAGATGTAATTCATGTCCTGCTTCTTAACTTTGTAAGGACTTCAACTGAATATTGATTGCTGTAAATTCCAAATTCAGACTAGGCAAAATCCATTTTGTCCAATACCTTTAAGAATGAGTTAGAGTTATTCCTCATCTTAGTAATTCTCATTTTCTGTAATGAGAAAAATATCCTGTTATTGTAATACTCCATCTATGAATCCAGAACTCTCCAAAATTTTGGTTTGATATATAAGATTGTAGACTGTTTTGTTCAGTAGTGGAGGTAGCACAATAGGAGCCAGCAGTCTGAGTCTTAGATGAAGATTCTGTTTGACAAACACTGAATTAAATGTTACTACTTACTCTGGAGAGTTTCAGAACACGTATAAAGTACCAGATACACAGTGGGGAATGTAGGAATGAGATAAATAACCCAGTCAGCATAACAGGCAACCATCAAACTGCCTGAAGATTGCTGTTTGGGGAGTGCTGAATAAAGAGCAACGTTAAAGACAGTCATGGAGGAGAACTTGGCTGTGTAGGACCTCATTTGGGAGCTCTGCATTACCACAGAGCACATGGGAAAGTCAAAGCTTTTGCCTGAAGCCATGACCAGAGAGCAATGGAGGAATTGTGGGCCATTCGGTACAACCACTGACCTGATACGGACCAAGACGGTAAAAGATGGGGAGCTGGAAGGGGATGGCTGCCCAACGGGGAGCCAGCCAGTAGGGGTTTTGGCAGTGAAGACAGCAGACCTGTGCTGGATGTAATGCAGAAAGGGGTCAGAGAAGGGAAAGGAGTGTGCTGAGGTTTGACATGGTCCCCATAGCAATGGAGAGTGGGTTTTTGTAAAGACCACCTAGGCAGGCACCAGGACAGCAGGATTACATTTACCAAGGTCTAAGAAAACACTGCTGCAATCACTGAGACATGGTATAATGAGAACTTTAGCTGTGTGCACAGATAGGGCTGTGGGGCTTTTTGTTCATTTGGTGTTCTTTAGTTTGCCTCTTCTCATCTTTCTGAATTGGTTGATCTCATCTATCATCTGGTTTATTAAATTTAAATTTTCAGTGGCTTTTTGGAACTAGAATTTTTAAGTTTTTCCAGCTGCTTTGTTTTCGTAGACTACTTCTAATCCTCAGTTGGTCTGAAAAGATACTCACGTATCTAAAATGCTGTCATTCATTAAGACAGTCAAGTTTTGAATTAGCAAGATTTTAAATAAAGTTGTTTTAGAAGGGGACAGTGAAATACTCTGAATTCCTTATTTAAATCTTGTCTTTCACTTTTTATAAATTATAAATATTATGTATTTGATCAGTATGTACAGATATGAGAAAACTGACAAATCTTTTAAAATAACTACGTATATTCAGTATAATTCAATATTTGCTTTAAAAATGAAATCCTACTAGCTGGGAATATAATAAAAAGGACTATACCATCTGGTAGCTGTATATAATTATATTAAAAACATCAGTCTGTACTTGAGTCAACAATTTTCAAGAGCTTGTTAACCTTTCAAATTAGATTTGTACTATCAATTATACTTAACAAGGAACTTTTTATCCATTGCTTTTATATTTCCTTAATTAGTTCCATAACTCATTTTAGGTATTTTTCTAATAGAGTAACGTCATATAGTTATACAGCCCCAGCAGGATTTTCAGGGATGTCTTGTTTTATCTTCCCCCTTTTCTTTCCTCACTACCAACACTGTAACAGTTTTTCGATGATGAATGTTATCACCTCCATCTACAATCAACTCACACTCACTATGTGGCTCACTTGAAATATCCATATTAAACACATAAAGGGCCAGACCTTCTGTCTCTGAGAGTACTGGTGTGAATGGGCTCTGCAGTTACCTTGCTTCATACTGTCCTCTTGAAAGAATGGATTACATGTATTCTGTAATTATCTCTTAGAGTATCCCTCCCATTTTTACAAAGGTGTGAGAAAAGTCTGTTTTGCCTCTGAAACTTTCAGAGAATTCTTTTCAGCCAGTCAAGTTCCTTGACCCTTTGGAGGCCAGATTTGGGCATACAGTGTGTATAATAACAGTTTCATCACTACTTCAGAATCGTGTGTTGTGCCAGTGCTGGGTAGTTCTGTCTCCCTACCGTTCATAACAAGTTAGAGATGAAATAGGATTGGTGCCCAGAGGGCTTTATCAAAAACAAAAACAAAAACAAAAAAAAACAAGAAAAAAAAACAAACCACCACCACTAAAACAAAAAAAAACCCACCAACATTAATTAGATATGGAAACGTAGAGAGATTCTGCATCTTTCCAGTATCTTCAGCTATGAAAGGGGGAAGGATCCTACTTTGCTGTATAGATGGTGAATGCTGTGTAGAACATTGCAGTCTATTCAACAGAAGAGGAGGATTCATTTTTACTCCAAATAAAGCATTGTTGTTAAAAATAAATATTCATAAAGTTTTTCAGTTTTACATGTGAGGTAAAAGCTCCTCTTAAGCCACTGTTATGATTTGGAAAAACAGAAATGTGACCTAGCATTAGAAAAAAAATTTAAAAGCAAATTGTCAATCTGTCAAAATATAAAACAAAAGTAAGACATCATTCATCTTGATCCAAATACTTGGATATTACATTTTTTTTTCATATTGGGAAAATTCTCATCACTCTCCATAAAATTCTTTTTGTAGCCTCCCAGTTTTTTAAACTTTAACTTCTTATCAAGATATTTTTCATGATTGTTTCCAAAATAAGTTTTAGAAAATAAAGCATTGTGTGTTAAAGCACTATATAGCAACCAGCTAATGTTATTTTCCACTTCCGTAACTATCAAATTTATTTTAGCCGCACTGGAGTAGTTGTATCATTTATTATAGCTTAACCTTGCTTCTTAGCTCAGACCTGTAGGATGGGAAAGGGCAGGGAAGGCAACTTCTTAAAATAGTCTTCACAGTTGTTTCTCTAGCCTGTCATTAAAGGTCTCCCCATGGGCCATATGCTAAAGTCTGGCTTGAACCTTCTTTACTGTCATTTCAATCTATTGCCTCTTGTTGTAGCAGCTATAAATATGGAGAACAGATTATTTCTCTCTCTATTGTACTGGCCTTTCATATATTTGAAAATAGTGTTTCCCTTCCTAGTCTGTAAGCTTAGGCAGTCCCATTTATTTCCGCCTTTTTTTTTTTTTTTTTTTTTTTTTTGTCTGCCACATTTTCTATGCTTTGATTAATCTACATCTGTCTCAAAGGATGGTGCCCCAGACTGGATGTAGTGCTCCAGCTAAGACCTCCTTGCTGAGTGGAACAGAAAAGAATTACATGTGTTCAGCAGTCCATGCTTGTTACGCATATAAGCCTGCATGGAGCTTTTCTATTTCAGTATGGCACTGCTGAGTCGTGCACATTTTGTGACCCACAGTAATTCCCCAGAACCGGCACCATAACTAGTTATTCCTCATTCTGTTATGGTGAAATTGGTAACATCTGCCTATCCACAGACCTATACAATTCTGCTTTTTTTTTTGCAGCATATTTGCTAAAATCTGTTGTCCAAGTTACCAGCATCTGAGATTATAAATATTGAATAGTGCTGGTGATAGGATGGGTCCTGCAGAACTCTGCTAGAGTCATCTCTCCACTTTTATAGGGAACGATAGTTAATGATGTGCAGGTTTTCATGCGGCTTTTCCATTTTTAAAGAGATTTTGGTTTGGTGTGTGCTGTTTTCAGTCTCCTGGCACTCCATTCCTCTCCTAGGTGTTCTCTAGACAGACTGGATTAGTCTAGCCAGTCTTGCAAATTATGTAGGAAAAATTGTAATAGGACCTACAATTTTTAAAAGTTAAAACTAGGTAGGCTGAAACCCATTTTTTCATCACAGAGACGTTGAGCTCATCCTTTTGTCATTGGTTTTTATTGTGCTCAGCCATTTCTAATGCTTGAAAATTTTAACAACAAAATTCTGCACACACACACACCACCCCCCACACCACCCCCCAAAAAAAAAAAAAAAAAAAAAAAAAAAAGGCTTTAAACACTTAGGCCTTCAAAATGCAGTGACCTTAAAACTACTGAAAGGTGGGTTATCCTGCCTAAGCCTGTAACAATTCTGTGCAGTAACCTACTGTACTGCACAGGTAGGTCATTTTTATGCCCACCAGCAATTTGGGCTAGCTGGGAGCAGGTCATGGAGTGTTGTTCCTGACATTCCTGCTATTCTCCATTCTCCTGCCTGCCTGTTCATTTGGGAAATATTGGGAAAGCCGTCCCTGATGTGCCCTTCTGCATCTCTGCCTGAACATCTCTTACTTGGTGGCTGCATATTTAAATTAAATTCAGAAAAATATGGTCAAAGGAAGAGACACAGGAAACAGTTCCAAGAACCTTTTAAAGGTCTACAGTGAAGTGAGGAGTTGGGGGAAAAAATAACCACCCCCCAAAAAAAACCCCAAACTGCTAACCGTTCAGTGGATGTCACCCCTCTCTGTACTCTATTATTTCTCCTGCTATATCGCTTTGTTTTTCTAAAAACCAATAAGTGTTTGAAGATGGAATAATACCAAGTGCATTTAGTCGTCTCTCTTTCAAGGCATTGTTCCCAAAAAAACCTCCTTCAGTTCTGGATATATCAATAGGCTGCAGTACATTTTAAGTACTGTTTTAAGCGTTTTAAGTTCCATACCTTGCATATGGTCTTGGATAACCAGCCCACTGCAGTAAGGTAATCATTTCAATAAGAAAGCTTTTCCTCAGCTATTTCCAGCTATGAAACAAAGAATGGCACCAAACTTGCAACATTGGCTGCTGCTGTATTGTATACTAAAGCTAGAACAAAAACAACTGTGCCACTTCTGTATGCAGTTATCTGTAGCTGAGGTGGTTTCTATGCCATTATCCTCAGTAATATAGCAGCACTGTGGTTTCTTTCTTGAAAGTAGACTACCCAGCAACAAGAAATAATTTTAAGTAGAGGTATTCTTAGTCAAATTTATTAAGAGGGTTCCAAGAGTCAGCGTTTAGTCTCCAAAAGGAAATTGTGAATGTGAAAAATCAACGTAATATGCAAATGCCCTTGCTTCTGAAGCTAGGGGGATCTCTGCATTGAAGTGAAAGGCTATGGTAAGAAAAACATGTAATTTACAAATGTATTTGGATTAATAAATTGCAAGTCCCAAAATGCCAACAAATCAGGTTTTTTGCTGTGCTAAAACATAAATGTAGGGAATGTTCTACTCATACACTCTTATGCTTTTTTCACCCAGATTGTAAAGAGTTTGTATAGTCAACTTTGATAGTTTTTAGTCATTCAGATACTTTCAATGTACCTGTAAGTTTGTTTATTCTAGAGGATGGTTTAAATCACAGAATAGAATCATAGAATCATTTAGGTTGGAAAAGCACCTTAGGATCATAACGTCCAAGCATTAACCTAGCACTGCTAAGTCCACCAATAAACCATGTCCCTAAGTGCCAGGCCTACACATCTTCTAAAATAACTCCAGGGATGGTGACTCCACCACTTCCCTGGGCAGCCTCTTCAAATGCTTGACAACCCTTGCAGTGAAGAAATTTTTCCTGATATCCAATCTAAACCTCCCCTGGTACAACTTGAGGCCACCAACCCCCACCTGCCTACAACCTCCTTTCAGGCAGTTGTAGAGAGTGATAAGGTGCCCCCTGAGCCTCCTTTTCTCCCGGCTAAACAATCCATTTCCTTAGCCACTCCTCATAGGACTTGTACTTTAGACTCTAATCTCCTGGTCATCTATGAATTCAGCATTAAAATGCTGAGTAGTTTAAGTTAGAATCACATAATATTAAAAAATAAATAGTGTACCCAAAATTTTGAATATTGTAATAGTCCATACTTATTTAGCATGTTTTTTTGGCAAGTTATATGAAAATCACAATGAAATTGAATGACCTGCATGGTACTTAGCTTGACATATGGCTAAGCTAAATAATGTGTAAAGCTAATGAAATTATTGAAAGCTGAAATTAAGACACGACTGTTTAGTACAGCTAGCAGTCTTAAATTAGAAGTCCAACTGTAGCAATGCTGACAACATATGAAAGTACACATCATTTTTGTTTGGTATTATCATTATTAATTCCAATAGTTGTTTATTATTACTTGTTTATCCATCATCTAGATAATTTCACTTGCTTCTGACTATGAAACCAATTTCACAATAGTATTTTAGAGCAGAATGTAGCTTAAGTGAAACTGAAGAGTAACAGAGCACTGGAAAACTTCCTTAAAGCAGCCGTGGGTGGAGACAAAGGGAGCCTTAGGGACAGTCTCCTGGCTGACAGGGCAGAGGTCTCACCCTGGAGGAGTATGCATCTCCTTTATCTATCAGTACATTTTATAAGAATCATACCCCAAAACTGGATTTTTGTTTAACTTTGTCTCCGCTTCAGTTCTGTTGTATCATGCATATAGGTAAATTAAAGACTTATTTTGTATGGCATTTCAGTGCACATTGGTTATATTTTAAATAAAATAGTACTTTGATTTTTAGCAGCCTTAGAAATTCCACCATGTTTTAGTGTTACAGAGATTCATAATTCACAGCTGCATTATTTAATGAAGTATGTTAGTACATTTAGTGAACGAAACCAGTCCTTGAAAGCTTGTCTGCCTTAGCTTCTCTCTGCATTTTTTCTCCTGCATGACTTATATTTCTGTCATACATATGGTTTTACAACACCAGTGCTAGTTTCATAAGTATTAAACATAAATCTATTTAAAATTATTTGATTTAGTTATGCCTTATACTGAGCATAAAGATACTTAAACATAATAGAAAAATGTAAAAAACATTTATGAATGTTTAGTAACAGTATTTGTTGCTCTGTGGGAAAGTTGATGCTTCTGATCTAGATATCTGTTTCTGAAACAAAGAACTAATGCACAATTTTTTGAAGCAGGTAGGTGCATACATGCTAGGTTCAAAAAGGAACTGGACATCCATGTTTATTTAAGAGCAACTATCCAAATTTATTCCCAATAGTTAATGTTGTTAGAGTATCAGATGTAGACTGTAGATGAATTACATCCAGGGCCTGTATGATAACTGAATTATTCGTAGAGTCATTAACATAGCACCAGAATTTAGACAGAAATATTTTGTCAGTTAAATTATTAGATAGCTTTTCTTCTATAAAATGCACTGGAATATTGAAGACATATTTGTGCATGAATAATTGATATAAATTGCATAGAAGTTTTCAGATTGGATTCTTGCAGGAGAGTCTAAATTTGTCCACAAAACGTTGCAAGAGTAACAAGAGTACTGTGATTGATGTGTATCAGATTCTGGCCAGTGTTACACCTTAGATGAAAAACAAAACCAAAGTTACACATAGCTGCACTGTGTGATGGGCTACTTGTAACTTTGTTGTTGAAAATTCTCTTTGGTAGCTGGTTTTCTGAATACAAATTTCCTTGCTGAAAAGGCTTAGTGCCAGATTTTAATTAATTTAATTTACAGAGAGTGGAAGTGGTTCTGAGCTTTCAGGAGTCATCACCTGGAGAGTCAGAATTAATTATCCCATTATAGTTTAGAGCCCCTTCTCCCAGGGTATGACCTTTAAAGACGCTCGCTAGAGTACCATGCTTCCTTCTAGAAGGTTATATATGAACAGAGTTAGGTCAGAAGCTAAACTAAGTGCTTGCTGGAGAGAGTCCATTTGTAGCTTCTTACCAGAAGAGGATGGTCTGGGCTCATGTTTACCTACATCTGTTCCTGAAGAGGAACAAATAAGGTGAGTAATAAACTGAGCTAAAAATAAATACAAAAAGTAGGACTTAAAGGATGGAGTAGAGTATTTCTTAAACTGAGTATCTCGACCCAATTCAGTGAGTAACTGCAGAAATAAGCTGTTACTCATTTTGAAGGTTAAGCTGTAATAATACCTTTAAAATTCTCAAGTAAAGTTTAATTTACTATTCTAATAATCTAGTCAACTAAATCTAATCTACTAATCTAAAGGGCAATCTACTATTTACAAAGCATTCCCAGTGTTAGACTCAACTCTTTCCCAAATTGATTATATTCTCCTTTGAGCAGAAGTTTGAAGCATCTAATTGCATCTAATTCAAGAAGAGTCATCCATCTCCCTTTCTGCTAGTCAAGACAGCTCGATATTTCAGTTTCTTCAGAAAGTCTAATTTTCCAGTGGAATGGATATTTTTTTTTCCTTCAGCAATACAGGCTCTTTTTGAGTAGTTCCAAGCCTGCTTAGTATTTGTGGTTTTTTGTGACAGGCCTTCATGTTGTGAACAAACTCATATATGCTTTGGAAATGAGAAAGAAGTACTACTACTACTACTACTACTAAAATATTTTTAGGGGTATTTTAAAGATTGTTAATAATTCTAAAGATTTTTTAAAAAAAGATTTACAAATACTTTACATGTATTCTACAGACAGAAAGCAGTTACTGTAGCCTGGGAAGTAGGTTGTGAATTCATATTATATTAATGTATTGTTTGTGGTTTTTTTTTTCTTAATCAGTGATAAACAGCTAGAGATATGGTCATGAATCTTGTTGATAACACATCTAGCTAATTGTTTAGAAAATGCTTTTATTTTAAGTTTTAAGTAACGTCATTCTTCTTACATGACCCTGGAATAATGATATTTCATACTACAGAGCAAATCCAGTAGAAGAGTAAATCAGAATTAACCAAGTTCAAATTAACCAATTCAAATCACAAAATAGTTTGGCATTACAATTGAATCTGTCAGTGATATCAATCATAAAAGTGGTATAACTTGGGTTTTGCAATGAACTTGGCAAGGGTACATTGTTTTCTTTCCAAACAAAACGGCCAAGGAGGAAATGCTGTTTTCAAATCCCCAAGTGATCTAACTCTCTTTTTCACATCTAAAATTGGACATCTCAGCTGGCATTTAAATTCTTTACTGTCACTGGGTATGAACCAAATTCATCCTGGCTGAAAAACAAAATGTGGAGCTTTCTTTCAATGAGCAATCACCTTTATTGTTAACATTTTCATTGATATAATTTATCAAAAGATAAATGAACTTGTCAACATTAAGTTGCTCCCATTTTCTTCCAGGGTGCCAAAAGTCCTCATGTGATCAGTCTTTTCCAAAAGAAGTTGAAAAGATGACCTTTTAATTTTTGTTCAAGTGCAGAATGCTAAGAAAAAGTCGTAAAACCTCTGTACACTTCAGGTGTAAAATCGCCCTGCGTAAGTCTGGCATTGCTACTTCCAAGACTTGAAACATAGTTTTGTGACACTACCTAACCACGTTGTAGCATCAACATAATAATGTTATAATAAAGGCAGTGGTGGCACTTTAAACTTTGAACATATATTTTTGATTGCTGATACCATTCCTCAAAAAGCTCCCTTCGAGTTTAAAATTTCTCATGTTGTTCTGCCATTTCTAAGTGCAAACAGAAACCCATTTCTGATCCATCAGGAATTTGCAATTATATTTGATTGTGACCTAGATCACAATCTAAGCCCCTGTTGGGGAGGTAGGCTTAAAAACTCGAAGATAAACAGAAACTGAGACAGAGTACAGCACAAATTTAACTTCTGGTTAACCAAGCTTGTGTCATAGCTTCAGGAATGACTGCAACCGGGAGGAACATTGTGGTGCTAACCTTTTATGAGAGAAAAATAAGTAAAATGGAATGAATGGAATAATTGAAATAGGAAGTAGTTCAGTAGTATGAAATTCAAGGTCGTTAATTTAGGGAATAAAAATAATTTCAGTTGGAATTTACAAGTGTTGGAGAAGGAGGAGCAGAATTCAAATGAATGGGTCCTATTGGATGATGACTGAGAGTCACTAATGAGATACAAAACTAAAAAATGGAAATTAATCATGGGAGCCTTTTCAACTGAAAGCTAGCATGGGTGAAAGTACAAAAGGTTTCAGGCTGGTGTTGTCTACGTTAAGGCTGGATGTCAGAGTAATCTTTGTGACCGTTTCTGTACCTTAAAGCACTGGGATCCCAGCACAGCTTTCTCACCAAAAAGGGAAGAACAAAAAGAATAATTATGATGAGTGAAGTAGCTCAGTCTTTAGATGCAATTATGTGTGACGGGATCTTGCAGTAAGACAGTATAATGAGTCAGGGAGAAATCCTGCTCAGTTCCAGGTCCCTAATTTTTGGAGAGCTTTTTTTTTAATGGAGAATCCTGCTACGTCCTTTGAGTATCCTAAACACCTTCTGTCTGGTTGTTCTGCAGGGACGCTGTGACTCTTTCCCCCTTTGTTGCCCAGCACCTCCAGGGCCCTCGGGCTCCTTCCTCAGCTCTTCTTCTTGTAGCACACAAATGTGTACGCCAGTAAAACCAAGGCTTAGAAGTATGTAACCCAGATAACCTTAATTCTTATAGTTTTCTATGCCTTCGGTGGTTAAGAAATGTTTTTGTGCCAAAGTTTTAAAACATGCTTTATTATTATCTTTAGGAAGAGATTTTTTTAAAGGACTTCAACAATTAAGAGTTCCCATCTTTAAAAAATTTGTCCTGAGTAACTGTGGTTTTACAAACATATACTTAAAAAAAAAATAGACCTAGAGACATTTTGTCTTTCTTGCTGCACTCATTAATAGCTGATGTGCCTTTTCAATGGCATCACCTCCATTTGCTTGTGGAGGCTGAAAAATAGCAGCATTCCACAATAACAAATTGAAAGAAGAATGTAATCCATAAATTTGGCAGTAAAACAATGATGCTGACCATGTTCAAAAATAGACATTTTTATTCCTAGCCAAGACCTGTTGCTTGATGACATAAAGCGCTTCATGGTGCTTGAAGCGGCAAAATTATCCTGCCCTTCACCCCCACATCCAGACAGAGAAAATAGATTTATAATCCAGCAGATTTTAATGTCACAAACAGTATTGTATTATCTACTGTAGCAAACAACATGGGCCTTTCATTTAATATAGGGATAATGGTACTGAAAACAAAACAAACTGTAAAGCTGCTGCATGTTACATATGTTGCACTGAGTACATACCAACTTAGTGACCCTGTGGAGGAGATTTAGGTTTGCAGAAGGGAAAATTTAGACTTAGTATTACTTGATACAAGCGAATTGCATTATGGGTTGGTAGGTAATTGAAAGGGTTTTGGTTACCACAGAAGGTTGAGCTGACTTTGTTTGCTGATGAAAAGGTAAGACTGAAGACAGGGTAATTTTGCTGAACTGGACCATCTGGTGTTAATGATGTGGCAGGATAATTTGTAATTATAATGTAAGCATGCTGATACAGAATGGAAAGTAGTATAGTAGGCAGAGAGGTTAAGAAATGGTTGTATACTGAATATGAAAAATATATAGAATAACTATTGAAAATAACATTTAAAGAAGTTATTACTTGAAACTTATGATATTTTGGGAGCTCATGGCGCATTGCTTGGTTTTGTGTGAGTGATTGTGTTGGGTTTGGGGTTTTTATGTTAGGACAAAGAACTCTTGATTTCTCTTTCTGTTTACAAAAGATAGGAATGTAATAACTTTGGAATTATTGTTTAGTGTGAAATGGATGAAAGAAAAGTGCTAGCTAGACTACAACTAATTTGATTGACGTGTACCACCTCATAGAATATGAAATGAAATTTTCCATGACACTATCTATCTGAGGCCTTTGAATGAAGTTAATTCTATTTAAAGGTGATTAAAATTAAACTTATTATTTTTCCAGTGAGTTTTAAATCCAAATGGCTTTTTGTATTTCTAAAATTCATGTGGAAGAATCAGTTTAGAAAACGTATGAGACTTTTCCAGAATTGACCAAACCCCCCAATTTTACTTAAACTAACAAAATAGTAAACTGAATATAAGCTGTTTATATCACTGATTATGAAAATTTCTTAGTAAACTCTGAAATGTGTATTATAACCCCTTTAAATTTTATTTAACTTTTGAAAGCATTCTCTGAAGTTAATAGAAGAATTGCCATTCACTTCAAATAAAAACTCTTGTAGGTTCTTGGAGGGTTTTTTTTCTTTCATTTTAGGAATAGAGCAAGTATGTTTCCATTGGTGTCTGTGGAGCAACACTCGTGTATAAAAGCTGGTGACATTGCCCAGTTGAAATCAGTCTTTTAAAAAACAGTAATTCCTAGAATAACATTTCATTACTATTTTTTTCAGTAAAATACTTTTTGAGACTACAAGATCCATACAGATGGTACTAATTATGTCATCTTTATCTTTTTAAGATGTTTTTTCCTCTACACTTATTTTTTCACCTCTGAGGAAAACACAGAACACTGATATATATAATGCATGGTCATTTAAGCAGAAAATTGTCTTAGAACAGTTAATTGTTTAATTATTGCATACAATATAACATTGGTAACACAGTTTAGGGGGAAAAATTATTCAAGTAAAGAGAAGCTTTTTTTCTTAAAGTACATTCTTAAATAGCATGGCCTAGTGATGTCATTGAATTTAGGATAGATGAAAACCAATTCAAACGAAGATAGAATTTTCATTTCACAACCTGGTATTTGGTTAACTTGGTTATACATAATACATGCAAATAAAATACCAGAATTGTAGAAAAAGGCGCCTCAAGAAAAGATCCACTCCTGCCTGCAGTGAGTCAAGTTCAAATAGGGATTTAACTTCTTTAACTTGTGTGCAGTCACACAGGTGTATGCAGTGACTACTTAAAAAACTGCTTCAGAACATGGACAACAGCTGATCTTGCAAAGTACACGTGTGCTTCGCTTCAGATCTAATGTGTTTGGAGTTAAGCAAGTGCTTTCGTTGATTGAATTGAGACCTGTACGCATTTGCTGTTATCAGCAGTGGTAAATCTGGGGATTAAATTTGAGCTGATATAAGAAAGAAATCAGTAACTGTTATAATCACTGACAGTTCATGACAGGTTAAAATCTATAATGGTCTTAAAGTATGTACATATTTGGGTGAACAGGAGGGGAAAATACCTGCAAAATTTATGACCATGTCTTTCCCTAACCCTGCCAAGGCTGTTTGCCTGGTGCTCTTTCGTGCATGGAGAGAAGGTGCCCCAACTGCAGATGGGCAGAAGAGCAAGTTAACCTGGAACAGAAGCATCTGTCACCAGCTAAGCCTAGGACACTGATTTTCCATACTTCATTGGGCTTTCAGTTTGCCCTTGGGATTTCTGTGTTACCAAGGCAGAGTGCCTTCACTGGCATCGTTGCACAGAGCTGGAAGGTCCTGTGTGCAGGTCTTTGAAAGGGCCCCCACCGCCAGTGCTACCCTCAGATAGTCACCCGGTGGCTTTACAATTGATCCTGCGACTACATAGCAATTACCTGGAACAGATTATAATGCTAATCCAATAAGTAACAATAAAATCACTAGTGACTGAAAATAACAAGTTTCAAATCATGGTTTTTAAGGCAAACATAGATGTTAGCTCTTAAGCTTAGAGTTAGCCCTGAAATAATGAGGAAATACATCAAGCTATACAAAACCCCAAAAGCTGGTTTTCCTTTGTTGACAAAGAGTTTTAGTTACAAGTAAAAAGCTCTTAAAATGTACCTATGGGGCGTGATTACTACGCTTTTTTCAAATACAGTCTGGCCTTTATCTAAATACTCCTGGTAATGGCATTTACCATGATAAAGGCATTCAGCAGGACTGTAGCTTTCCCCAGCAGCATACCTGCAGCCTTTCACAAATGAATTGTGGATTGTGCTTTAGTACTATTAGTACATTAGCTGAGATAAATAGCGCTGTGTTTTCATTTGTCATTTCAGTCTACAGCATTCACTGGCAGGATCTCAGCCCTGTACAGGAGTTACGGGAGTTGTCAAGTACTTCGTTACATCAGAGCCCTCCTATTTAAATTTCCTCTATATCTCATATTTTAAGTGCTTCCTAGAGCTGTGTAATATAGACAGAACTTGTGAAAATACCGTGTGAAATAACGCTGTTCCGTGGGGTGTGGGTTCCGGGGGCTGGCAGCTGAGGCTGAGGGTCCCCGTGGGGGGAGCTGGGGCTGCCTGGGGCGGGCACAGCCGGTTCCAGCCGGTTCCAACCCCCCTGCAGCTGGGCACAGCAGCCAGTCCCCTCAGCCTCAATGGGTTTAAGAAAGGGGCAAACAGGAGGAGGATGAGGGAAAAATGTGTGAGGAACAGCGCTGCAAGCACCGAGGCGGGAGGAGGAGGAGTTGGCACTCCAGGTGCCCAAGCAGAAAGTCCCCTGTGGGGAGAGGCGTGAGGAGAAAAGAGAGGGAGAGTGGGGCTGTTGTGGGCTGACCATACCCCCCATTCCCCACCTGCGCCGCTCGCTCCTGTGAGGAGAGGACTTGGGAATGGAGGAGTAAAGTGGAGCCTGGGAAAGGTAAGGGCGGGTGGGCAGTGGAGTGGTTTTGTTTCTCACCATCAAACTCTGTGTCACTTGGAAATAAATTAATTTTCAACAAGTCGAGGCAATTTTGCCTATGGTAGTGATCAGTAAGCCATCAGTAAGTGATCTCCATGTCTTTATCTCAACCCATGAGCTAATTTTGTCCCCCTCTCCTGTTGACAGCTGTCCAGACGGCCAAGGTCAACTCACCACCATGGGGCCTAGTGCTTGTGCTGCACATCCAGCTTGAAGAATGTCTGCTGTTTGGAAAAGAAAAACAACTCACAGCTTTCCAGAAGCAGAATGGCTATCATTAATGCGTTTTATCAGTGCTTTCAAACACGATTGACTGCTGATGTTTATGAAGTGAGTGTAAATGGTTTGGTATCTAATGCTGTGAAATAACCATAGATTTGAGCGATAAGAGTACATCCATGTTTAAAGAAAGTGCTTGAATGTGGGTTTTCATCTTGGTTGTGCACAGTGAAATCTAAAGTGGTTGGAGAGAATTATGTCACATGAAGAACGTTAATTCAGAGAGAGAGCAGTTTGAAGAATTGTGAAATAAACATCAATAGCACTGTGTTCCTTTGCTACAGTACCCTGCAGGTCAGGAATCAAAAGATGTGATGGATTATGGGCTAGACTAAAGATTTCAGATGTTCTCGGTCTAAAACTGGAGGCTCAAACTTGTCATAATATGGCTAAGGAATTAAATCTGAATGTAAATATGTGTGGCAATCAGTTAGTGACAGTAATAAAATTATTTCTTCAGTTACAGTGAGAGTGGGTGATACAGGCAAAGCAGAAGTGGGAGGCAGATGTGACATTAGAGGAAGAAGGAAAAAAAGAGCTCATTTGCCAAAGGTAAAGAAAATATCCCACAAAATGTTTAGAAATTAATGTGATTTTCCTGTGCTTGATCAAATATAAAAAAGCAATGTTAAAAAACTCATACCATTTAAAAATCTTTTTGTTGTGAGTTTGATAACTGGGAGGATGTAGATTGCTGTTTCATAGAAAATGGAGTGCAATTAGTAAATTTCCACAGCTGAAGACAGTAGTCAACAGTAACTTTGAGGCTTTTCTGGTCTTATTCCAATGTGTAGTAGCCTTGCTGGTACAATATTCCCCATAGGTCTCCACAAAGTAACTGACTTTTTGCACTTGCTGCTATGTTTCTTTCACATCATCTTTGGCGAGAACAACTTGGTGTTTTCCCTTGCTCTGTAGTCTGGGGAATGGTCTGCTTCCTAGGAGCATCTGGAAAATTCATCTGTAATACTCTTGTTATGTCAGGGCCTTGGGACCTGACAAGGCCTGTGATCTTTCCTGGTCTCCCAACGGGGATTTTGAGAGCATTTTTTTACCCATTGTAGGTAGGTTAGAGGCACATTCTGCAATCCTTTCTGGACTAAATGTCTGTTAAATTGTTTTAAGTGGATCTTACAACCATTTGCAGTCATAACCATTCAGTTTATCTTGAACTGTACTAATATATAACCTTAATGTTATCTATATAAATCAAGTAAATATTAATTTATAAATTTTTCTGGGTTGTTCCTTGTATGGAAAAGCCATTATGCAGTTAAGATGTTCTAAAGTTGATAATGTGGCTTTATAATCTGCAGATTGCTTTTTGTCTCAGCTATATTCTCCACTTATAGCAATGTAAGACCCTACTACCCATCCATGTATTGTTCCCTTTACACATCTCACCAGTATGGTTCATAGTTTGGGGCCCAGAGATGTTCCTGACTTGTCTGATATATATAGTTTCTTTCCATATTGTGTGGCTGATTCACAGTGTTATACAATTGGAGATGCAACAGTTTGTGTTGACCAGCTCTGATAGCTACCTTTAAATATAGTTTAGACATCCATCTACCAGGCTGTGCAGAAAATGGCATCTGCTCTCATGAATTTAGTTATTCTTTATCTGATTTGTAGCACAGGCCTGTAATAAATTATCTCAGCACGGTTCAAGTGCACTGAACTGCAGATTAAGAGCTGGAATGAGTGGGGAAGGCAGGGACTTCGTAAACCAGATTTATGGAATCAAAACTCTTTCTTGGTTTTGATTCTATAACAGAAGCTAACAGAAATTTATCTTAATTTCTAGCTTTATAACATACTTCAGCAAATTCTTTTCCAACTTCACTGATTTCATACAATTAACCTGTGTTCTTTGTTTTAAATAAACATCCTGCAACTACAGCAACTCCTGGTCTATCAACTATTAAGAAGCAGTTAGGTCAAAGACTGTTTCGTCATGTCAAAGTTCAGTGTGTTGACATTTTTATTATTTTTATTAATATTACAGTTTTCTTCACTAAGAGCTTCATAAAATGCTAATTTTGTTTTAATTTTAAGTCCTCAGCCTTTGACTTCAGGCAGATAGGCTGGGGCAGAGGCAGTCAATGTACTGCAGCCCCATCCTGCAGTTGTCTTCCCTCAGGTAGAGTTACTTTAGCCACTGGTGAAGTATTGCTCTTCAGTGTGTGTTAGGTACTTAATCTGGATTAACAAACTAGACAGTGAGCTTCATGTTTTCTCTTAAAGGAAACACTAATAAGCTGTGCATAGCCTTGGTGGCAGAGCAATAATGGGGAAATAAATATTTGTAGAGCTAAATGGAGATTAGAGAACACATGTAATCATACTAGTACTTAGACACTAACTACACGACAAAACTTCAAAATGTTACAAATGCAGGAGGACCTAAAGATCTGCTCGGTAATCTGGAATGCAGAGAATGGCCAAAAACACCATTCTGAAGGTATGAGCTAAATAAGCGTATGTCAGGTAGAGGGGGTATGAATTTGATAAGAGGCATCATTGTGCACTTGCCCAAGGCCTAGTTTACAGAGGAATGCTCAGCAGGACAGTTGGATTCCTGCAGAAGACATAGGGCCATAGATTGATGATGGGAAGCATAGCCTGAGTACTTTCAATAAACATCAATTAAAGATGAATACAGATAAACGAATATCTCTTTTTAGCAAGAGACTTTTTGAATTAAAAAAAGATAGACTTCAGTTAAACAAGGATGATGGCACAAGAGACTTTGCATGCTCCATTTTAGGACCATGAAACTCATAGGTTTCAGTTCAGCAATTTGGCAATTTATTATAGTGCTATATATCTCGTGCTAATTCTTAAAATTATTGCCAGAAATACTTTCAGTTCTAGGTTTATAAAGAGACAGGGGTGAGTTCAGGATGCTCAAACTCTGCTGAATCTACATTAGTGTTTTTTATTTAACCCTCAGAGTTGAGTTCATTTATGTAAGACCTTGTATTCTGGAAAGCACTCATTAAAAATTAGTCAGAAATAATTTCTGTTTGTTTTTCTCAAATATACTTATGTAAAAGAAATTTAATTTTAATAAATTTATTAGTGTTTCTTTTCAGAAAAGCAAATAGAGTGACATAAAATTGTTACAATCGCTTAAAAGGTCATAAACTACAGCACTTACAGGCATACTATTCTATTAGTCTAGATAGCTTTCATCGACCACCAAATATGTTGTAACTGGTGAATTAAAAGACTGCGTTTACCAATTTTTAGAAGTTACCCAGTGATTTTGACCGAGTGTGATGTAGTATAAGACTGCACGTGCTGTGTTGTATGAACAGAATTTCCTGTAAGTACTTCCGGTAGTTCCTGGCTAAGGGAAGCTGTCATAATGGCCTTTTGCAGGGTGATTTTTTTCCCCTCTGTTATGTTTAACCTAGCTACGTTTAAGAGAGCTAAGAAAATAAAAGTCCAGACAGATTGTATTGTTATATACAGTGTCTCAATGAAGTCAGTGATTCTTACTCAATCCAGCTCATTCTATCCATCCTTATGGTCACTAAAGAATCATAATGAATGGTATTTCTCGTGTTTGGAATTTTCTTTTTTCTAGTGACTTGCTATTGTAGCACTTAGATAAATACACCTGAAATGTGAAAAACAGAGTAAGAGAATGAGTTTTTATGGTGTCTCACCCTTAAGCAGACAGACATTTCTCATGGCCAGGACCCACAGAGGTAATATAGCATAGCCTTAGATAAAATATTTTGTGTTAGTACTGTACAGCAGTAGTACTGCTGTGTTTCCTATAGAAGCACACAATAGCAAGCTAATAGATGCTCTTAGGTTTAACAACTGGCCAGTTATTTTTTCCTTCATTAATAAAGTAGTACACGCTCATGTTCCTGTTAACACGTCCATTATGTAGTAGTGGTGTACAACATGAAATGTTTTGCTTGTGTTCTTTGAAACCTGCAACTCCAAACAAATGGTTTTGTTCCTTCCTTTGTTGTAATACTGTGGAAGTTGTGAAATGGTTATATATTAATGGGACATTACTGTACTTCTAAATGTGGACGTGCACTAGCAATGTACCTAATTGATGCCACTGTTCACTTTTAAGTGAAATGCTGGAAATTAATAACTCATTACAAGTTTTTTGAAAACAACCTAGGAAAGAAAAGCAACTTTTGAAGGTACTTTATTTAATTAATAAAACAAATATTTGCTCTGAAATAAAAATAGTCTTGTTTACAGCATAAGGAGTCCACATTAAATATGTCTTCATCTATTGTTCTTTGAAATACCAAAAATCTTTCTCAGATAAATAAAAGTCTATGGGGATTTCACTAACAAATGTTGCACTGCAGCCTGTTTCATGTTTGGTATTCTCTGAGGGATCAGTAGCCTTCAAAAAAATTGCTGCTGTAATGCAAGAAAAAAATTTTGTAGATTTAAAAAATTAAAAATACAACTGAGTGATACAATAAAAAGGAAAATAGCACCAACAGCTTGTCAAATATTCTGTTTTGGTACTCAGAGTCTCAAATTGAAAAAAGAACACAAGAAAAAGCCAGCCTGTGGTTCACAATACAAATAGTAAAGATTACAGTGATTTGGGATTCAGCTAAATTTTATTCCAGTTTTCCCCTATTACTTTACTGAATTCCCAAGCTTGACTATAACTTTGATTAGTAATTTTTCTACAACTTTCTATACCTAGTTCAAATATTTTACAGTGTGTATGTGTTGATGTATTACTCTGTGCTTTGTTTTATTTTAAATAGCAGAATAGAAAAGATTTACTTGACTCAAATGACTAATTTATTCTATAACCAGTATTTTCCAATTAAAAACTAGTCAAAAAAAACCAAACCCCAAAACATTTTGGAATCAGCACTATGACTATAATATTAAAGGACTAAATGGAAGCTATAAACACAAATATGAACTGTTAGTACCCAACATGGGATATAATGTGAGAAATGAAAAAGTAACTGCTAAGAAGTAGCTTATAATCTCAGTCATGTGAAATCTGGATAATGTGTTTATGCACTTGGAGAATCTCTGCGTAGAAAGGCATTCTTGCTGCATAACTTTGTTTACCCTAAGTTATGGATCTGCATTGTCTGTAGAACCTGTATAATATATGGGAAGAGGTGCTTCCAGAAGATGATTTCAGAAAAGCAATTAAAAGCCTAGTGAAGACCTGCCCTGGATCTCTGCATAACCTCCAGGAGAGGTCTAGCTCTCCCCGCTATATAGGCAGACTAAATAGAGACTTATAAGTGGGGACCTGACTTTCTTCTGCTCCACTTTCCTGGGTGCTACTGGATTGTGGTAGTGTTTTGAGATTGCCACCCTGACTGGGTGTGAGACTCATCACAAGGTGAAGCTTAAAACTTGCAAGTACAGATTCTCCTGGGGAGACACTCAAAAATCCTGGCTGTCATAAGGGGGAAAAATCTGCATATTTGTACCTGCTAGCATGGAGTCTAGCAGCTCACAAAGTACCGTTTGTGTAAATGCTGTGATTTGTGTGTGTCTGCCACAATTCAGGCTTCCTAAGATCTAACTATTGCTTGTCTACGCTTGTGTATGACATCACTCCTTAACATTTCTGTATTTGAGTACAGCAGTATTGCCTACCATTGTCTGAAGTGCTGCTGGTGATAAATTCCTTCAACACAGATACATAGAATAACATAATTATATGGGTACACTGAAAGAAACTCTATGTTTTATACAAAGTTATTAACCTTCCCATAAATAATGTTTGATTTGCTCTGTACTACCGTTTGTCTCTCTTTCCCTGATGGCCATGATGTGTGGTGATGGAGATAAATGGGGGACATAGCACACACTAGTAATCCGTAAGGAGTGCAAAGAATGGTTGTTTTGTAGGAAATATTGAAGATGTTTGACTGAATCTGTAATACATGGTAATCTGGGTTTTTAGCAAAGCGCCTCAGTCCTCCCCAGGGGCTGGGTCCATAATTTCTCAATTAAGTGAGTTTTCGTTCAGTAGTGGGAATAGTTTTCTAGACCAGACCAAAGGACTTTTCAATTTTTGGTGAAAATACTGCAAGTTCTGCACTATGGCCTGAGTCTTGGCATAATGTTCCTATTCACTCTGTTATTTCCAGCTGTATAACTGATTTTCATGCAACTTAATTACTTATATTGAATGTTTTATAATTATAAAGTGATAAAGATATAATGATAAACTGATTTGTGTCAAACTTACATAGCCCCCTCTGGTCATTAACTACAGAATTCTGTGCAGAATTCTTAGAAATATTTTCCAGATTCTCATAGAAAGATCAATTCTTTTGCATATTTCAATTTAATCTGTTTTTTAAAACTAGTTTTATTAAATTGATTTTCATTTGCAGTTCCAATTAACAAAGGGAATGGGATTTCCTAAAGTAAAGGAGCTAATTTCTTTTAACCTCTTAACCATTTATCTGTGAGGAATGAAGAAATAAAAGTTTGAACAGTTTTCTGTAAGAAAGAACAGTGAAATGTAGCAGCATGACAATGATGCTAATTGTTGGATGTAGATGGAGTAGAGAAAGGGGTCATGTAAAATTAGTCTCAGTTGTGTGAATTAGAATTTTTCATTTATGTAGAACAGTGCAATAGTGGAAGAAGTATCCTGCAAGATTATTTCTTTCAATCTGCCACTTGGAAACAAAGCTGAAACTCTTCAGGAATGGTTAGGTCAGGACTTACCTCTGATTATTATTTTATTGCTATATATTATATAGTTATTGCTAGATGGTTTTTATGTATGATTAGCAGAATGGGATGTTGCAAAGAGCTGTCTTCCATCATCTTTTTTCACCTCTGCACTTTCATGCCGTTATATATACATACATGGATAACATGCATGTGCAACACACAGGTCCTATAGAGTTTCTGCAAAAAATGTGATCACCATATGATGTGAATGAAAAGTTTCAATACTGTAATTGTATGGAATATAAACATAAGTCTGTGCCAGACTTTAAAATGTAAGGCTCAAAAATCCATAGTTGTGCAAGATTAAAATGTTGATAGTATATTATTATTACTGAGGTAATATTTTTGATTTAATTCTATAATTATTAAGATAGCAGCAACATAGCATTAGATGCCTTAAGAATCTGTAATTAACTTCTAGGCTTGTTTGGGGTTTTTTTTAGACATTATATCTTTTTGTAATTTATGAGGGACATAGATTATTCTGATACTCTGGAGATCCTGTGATCAATGCAGGTATAGCTGTATGGAGCCTCAGGAGGTCAGATAGTTCAGCCTCCTGCCCCAGTAGGAGCAATTATAGCTAAATGATGCCTGACAGTTAATTAGCTAGCCTGTTCTTAAAACCCTCCTGTGATTGAGATTCCACCCTCCCTTGGCAGTTGATTTCAGTGCTGAGCTATCTTGACAGCTAGAAAGATTTCCCTAATGTCTAAACTAAATTTCCCTTGCTGCAGTTTAACCCTTCTTGTCCTATCCGTTGAAGAATAGTTTTGTCCCTTTCCCTTGACAGCAACCTTTTCCATAATTGAAAACTATTATCATGGAAGGTTCACATAATTTATAATTTAAAAAAAATCCTAAATCTTCAGGTTTTTGTTCTAGCTCATTCTCTGTAGCTCACTGATTTTTCTTGTTGCTTTCCTCTTAGTGTTCTCTGAATGACCTGACTTACTGGTCTGCTGTGAAGCCTTAAAGTAGCCCTGGAAGTCCTCAACTTGGTGCTGTGTGTGGGGTGGGGAAGTGCCATGGGCTGGTGTGAGCCCCCACAGGTGCCCTGGGCTGGGGCATGGACATGCACCTCCTGGGTGTGTATAGGCTCAGGTCTAACAGCAGTGCCTGTTTGCTGGGACAGCACGTCAGGCTGAGCACTGTGCAGCAGTCCTGTGCCAAGCCATGACACCAGCACAGTCTCTGGCTGGCTCTGCATCTGCATTTGCCTTGGCAAAACTGACATGCCCACTTACCAGCAGACTTCCTTAGAACACTTTGAAATCTCACAGATGAAATGTGAGAGGTGGTGTAATTTTTCTCTTGTAAAACCATGGGTCTGTAATTAACATACTTAATGTGACAAGTACAAATCAGTCCACATAGTGTATATTTAAAAAAAAAAATCTAGTTTATTATTTTGTATAGTTAGACCGTATTTTTAACGCATTTATTAGGACTAAATGTTGGCAGTTAGAAAATGTCAGCCTCAGTCTTTGTTTTGTCCACATGAAAAGCAGTGATAGGTCAAGACTATTTAAGTAGGACCTTGATATGGTGAGGCTGCTCGGTTTAGTAGCACTGTGTGGGTTTGTGGCTCTTTCTTCTGAGCTCTGTGTTGAGACATAGGGACCTTTCTTTCACTGTTTGCAGAGCTGAGTTTTTCTAATGGCCTGCTGCAAGCCCACTGCGGGCAGTGGCAATGAGTTTCAGTGATGCTTTTGAGCCCCATCTATTGCTGTTTCTGTAAATCAGCTTTGACTCATTTGTTTCATTTGGAATTGAACAATCCTTGCAGGAACAGAGGCAAATTGCTAGCCTGGACAATCCTTTTCTGATGTTTTTAGCAGTTTCCCAAGATTAGAAAGTAGATTAAAACCATCTTAAAGACCAAAGGGAGGACTATCTTAATTGCAGGATTTATTTATAATATGTATTTGTACAACTTTTCTAACTGTTATGATAAATGGGGGAGAAATTCAGACTGTGACCATTAGAGCTCAAGTTTCTGATTAACTGTTCTCAAAAGCTGGCTGTAAACACAGTCACAAGCTGCTTGTCTCAGGAAGCAGGCCACAGGAAGGCAGAATTTTGATGAAAAAATGTTGGTTGCTAATGGTTGTGGTGTTTGCAATTTCAGGAGTGATGCAGTTTTTCAAACAGGTCAGCCAGCATCTGAAGAGTAAGTGTCCATTAAAGTTCCTCTCAACTTCAGCAAAGCCTATGCTGGCAGTTGCATACTTTGTTGTATATATGCTCTTGTTAAGGAAATGAATAAGGGGTAGGCAGGGAAGTGAAGAGGAAAGTGAAAACAAGAACCAAAAACCATATTCCTCAGTTAAATAATAGGGTTAAGCATTGTTTCCTTATACATGTAATTTAATTGCAAAAGACAAGGTTTATATTTTTCAGATTATCTAGCACTATTCATGTGCCTGACACGTAATAGTAAAAAATAGATGAATAATCTCTATTTTAACCTCTGGGCTTCTCAATCTGTCATTGTATACTTACATTTTTCAACACCTCAGCATAATTAAGCACCCCATCTGCATTACCTGTTGTGCTGGGTAAGTCTGAGAGGATGTATGGTACATTTCTCCAGGAACTGAGCTCTCCATTGCTTTTATTGTTCTGTGTCACAATCATAATGCTTTTTTAATGGAGTTTTCAGAGGGTGAACACTGTCAGCCCATCATCGGCTATGCTCAGCATAGAGGAATGAGAAGTATATGCTTTATGGAAGCAAGGTAGAAAATTAAAGGATATCATTAAAGTATGGAAGGAAGTTTGTTGATGAAATGATGATGCTATCTGGTTTCAGGCGTGATTTCTGCCAGTTTAGCAGTGATTTAGACTGAAATTATTTTTCATGATGTTCATACCAGTTGGGTGGCCTGCAGTAAGGACTTGGAAAAAAGTCATTGCAGAAAAAAACAGTGAAATGGTTTATAAATAACTGAAATCACTGCATAACTCATGAGTCATTTGGATGATCTCTCTCATTTCACTGCATATTTTCTCACTTGGTTTTCATTGACAGAAAAATCAATGTTGACTTCTACGGACTCATGATCTAGAATATGTCACAGCAAGGCCTTATGGAACAAATATGTTTTTAAATGAAATAATTTCCTGTCCAGCAAATCACTTAAGCTCTTGACTTCTGTTTGGCGACTCATATATTTAAAGTTCTGCTTTCTACTATGTGTTGCTGGAGTGCTGCCGTATTTGGTTGAATAGATCTTCAATATATGATTGATTCCCTTTGGTTTACCTTTTTCGTTGCTTTTCTTTCTTTTGTTTCTCATACAAGTCTTCCCATTTGAGCTTGTTTGTTTGTTTGTTTCCAGAGCATAATACCTCAGCCACTATGTTTGTAACAGCTTCTAACAAAACTATAAATCTTTTACATTGCTCATATATTAGATACAGGCATGTGAAAGATTAATTTATAGGAACAGGTAAGGGTTAGAATTTTAGGGCACAGCTGTCTGACAAAAAACAGAAAGTGCTTTTGGTACAAAGTGAGCACAAGGTGAGAGAGCAAAACAGATTGCTTTTAATGGCTTCATGTGATATTTCTAGATTACACTTTAGGAAAATTCACTGCACAAGCTAGCCTTCATAGCTGAAAATCACAGGTTAATAAACCTTGACTGGAGAATATAGGAAAACACCAGTGCTGTTGACTGGGCTTCCTAAATCTGACATGTAATTCACTTGCTTGGGCAATTGTTTGTAACTAGCAATTACTTCACTTTGATTGAAAAGCTGACCATCTCTCAAGTGGCATCAGCTTCATTGTAAATAATTGCAGCAGTGAAGCAGAGCTAGAGAGATTAAGAAAATAATTAGTTAAAATTTGGATTAGAAAATGAAACAACCTAAAGTTATGCAAGCCTTCATTTACAGACTATACAAAGTTAACATTTATCAATTACATAGACAAAACAGGTTTAATCAATACCAAAATAATTTTGTCTGGTCTGGATGGATACCAGTTCTTAAATATGAATTAGAACATTATCTACCCAAGATCTATATTTAAGGATATTGCTCTTTTACTGATGAAGAGATGGATATTCTCTGGCTAGGCATTTCCCCTCTTCCCAAAAAGCAAATACTGATAGAAATCAGACCATAAGTGAAGCAGTGCTGCAGAGGAAGGGTAACAAATTATTCTGCTGGTTTGCTGCCCACTGGATAGGAAGTGTTGGATTGAAGTTGTGACAGGAGAGCTTGACATTAGGGAAACTCTAATTAATGGGGACAGTGACCTGCAGGAGTGGGCTGGTTAGAGAAGGCAGAAGTCCACCTTCAGTAAGGGACCTAGACAACGTGACATTTTAAGATCACCTTTCTGACCTTTAGTGGCAATTCTATGACTGAATTCTTCAGGTTGTAACTGCTGTAGGATCTATGCAGAGAACATGCAAGTATATGCACATCTGTATGAATGTAAACATAGGTGGAACAGACGAGTTTTAGAAATGAAATTACACTTGTTTCATTATGCTAAGTTCATGAACACAGCCATTTTATGTTTCTACTGTTTTCTTGTGTTTGTTGTTAATGTAAATAGATGAGTCTACCCTTCTCCTCCAGAAAGCTTGCCTCTCAAGAATGAAAAGCTTCTACCATAACTGGAATACCACTCGAAGCTTTAGAAATGCTAACGCATGAATGTTAGGTGGCTAGTTGCATATGTCCATGACTGAAACGTGTCATGAATTGCTTGTTTACCACTCTTGAACCCAGTATTATTTCTTTCTCCCTATAGCTCCTCTGAATTAAAAAAATAAATTGCAGTTTGTAGGAGCAGATTGTGGAAGGCCCTGCAAAAATTATTCAAAGACATCTTGTAGTCATGTGTTGGTGTACACGCATATTCGTGTTTCCTCTCCCATCAGTCTGAGTGTCTGTATCTTTTGAAGAAGTACGTAGGCATGCCTTTACTATGACCTTGCTTTTGTTTTTCTGCAAGGAAAAAGAAAATATGGAAGTTATTTCAGCAAGAAGAAATTTCTGTGTGGGATATCTGTGTCAATACCGCCTCCATTTCTGAAAAGGCTATGTGACCAGTTCCTAAACTACATGTCTCCAGTTTTTCTGTAATTGCTTGTTCAGTCTAACCTAACCTGATTATCATCTAACAGCTGGCCTTAGCATGTGCTCTGGGTTCGCTCAATAATCAATAGAAAAGAATAGGCACCTCCAGAGAATGGCTTATATCATCCTAAGATAATTATCTAAAAGTGGTGGGCTGAATTACCTCTGGTGGTATTTATCTCTTTCCATCAATTATAGCAAGAGTCCAGATGACTGGCTTAAACTGGGTAATTAAAGAGATGAATCCTGCTCTCAGGTAACATTAACATTAGAAGAGTCTGCTTCCTATAGTGTCTAATTTGTCAGCATTGTGGAAAATCTCCTGTAGCTCAACAATAGGTTACAATGGCCTCTTGTATAAGCCTCTTGCAGGTGCAGTCCTCCACTCCCAGCTCTGGGTGCTGCCAGATTCTGCTTCCAGCCTGCTGTGAGCTGGCACCCACTTGAGCCCTGCACGCAGTGCCCTGCAGCTGCTCCTCAGACATTCAGGGATGACGAAAAAGGAGGATGCAGTGAGATTCCAGCTCCAATCCTGAGATATTCAGGTAGAGAGAGAAAACAAGCAACACCACGGAGCTTCACAGTCACATCTGCTTCTCCTTTTTTAGTCCAGAATGCTAGAATAGACACTTCTTTTGCATGTCAACAAGATGTGCAACTTCACATCTACACTCAGACACTCCTCTGCTGCTTCTGGAGATCTGATTTGCTTCTCTCTTCTTCTTCCTGGATTTGCTTTCTCATATCTTCTCATGAGTTGGGTTTACAAGCTATTAGTGCAGCTTTTTGGTCAAACTGACCCTCTTTTCTAGTACTGTAGGTGAATTTATCTCACTTAACTGTAGCATGCAGAAGTTAGATGCCCTTTCTGAACCGGTGGTCTGCACTCCTTGACAATCAGCAGAAGAGGTATCACCAGAGGATATTCAACTTGTGTAAATCATGGTCTGACTTGCTGGGCATGTCACCTTGTCACCTATAGAGCAAACCTGTGGTTTGGCTGAATGCCTCCTACATGGCTATTGAGTTGAGAGTATTGTGCCTATGTGCTGATCCTTCAGGATAGAATAGACCATAAGGAACCCTTTGTCATCCCTTTCGTAAGGACATGTTGAGTGCAAAGCAGAGGGTTAATGGAAATGATTTTTACCTTTTCTGCCCTAAAAACAGAGACACTGCAAGTGTCTATGGGGAAGCTGCTACAACTTGGAGCAGCCACCAATGTTCAGTAACTTACAGCCTGACGTGTACTGGGGACTAGCAAGAAAGAGATATGAAAAGGATTTTTTTTTCCTGTATCTTACTCACGTTTCCTGTTCTCCTTTGATGCAGCTCCCAAAAGATTTTTGAAAGAGCCTAGCTTTCATGTTTCATTGTTCATGAGACTTATGCTGGAAGGGTATTTTTTCTGCCTGCAGTAGATTGTCCAGTAGAACATCATTAACTGTTTTCAGTACCTACTGTAAATATAGTGAGTGACCCAAAGCAGTATTGCCAAAGGTAAATTATCAGTTGTGTTTCTGCTAGACCATGTTTCAAACGTTTGTTCAGATAATTTGTTTTCACTCATATGAGGGACAAAATATTCTCAAATTAGGTTTTCCTCACTCTGGGTTTTCTTGCAGATTTAAAAAACTGGGCACACACATAAAAGTCAGCCAAAAGAATTTATGCAGTCCCTGTGGTAGATTTTTATCATCAAATATTGTCATGTACCGCAGCAATCAGTTCTTATAGGTGTGTCTTGATGTTTCTGAATTTACCTGGACTGAAATAATAAAACCACATTTCTAAATGCATTTTGTTTCCATGTGCATTACATCATAAATCAGTTTTGTTTTGTTCTTGATGTTACCTTGCTGCAAAACACAGAGAAAACACTCAATAAATGAAATTGCATCTGTCTGATACCAAAAATCTGAGTAATGCTAAAGGTCTCCAGTTGGAATGTATCTATTTCTGCTGGAAAAGTTTTTCAAACCTTCTTCCCCCGATAAATTCTGACTGTTATTTTAGCACAGATAATACTCTCAAAATATGATTGCAAGAAAATCCATGAGACTGTATGACAAACTCTGTGTACTTCAAGAAATTATTTTTTCCAGCTAAAACAAAAATACAGTATAGTGTATGTCATCCAAATGGCAAGAGGAAGGTATTGTGTTTCATGAAGTAAAAATCTACCATCAGTAAGCTTATGTATTTCTTAGTGGCATCATTGGGCTTTGTAAATTTGGACTTGGGGGATCATAAAACCCCAATCTGCATACAGTGAATTTTCTACTGAGCAGCACAGCATTCAAAATCTGAATATTTTCACCAGTGTGTGTAATAATATATCATTTTTTAATGTTTAAGTGACCTGGTAAGAAATACGAGGAGGAGGATTAGCTACTAAACATGTCAGAAATATATTTCAAGTAAATACCAAGAGATGTTGGAGGAGATTTAATTTGGTGTTTTTCCACAGCAACCGGACAGTGAGTTCTATCAAATTTACAATTTTCTTTTCTAACACGGAAACAAAACTGTTGATCTTATGAAGGTAGGATATTATGTAACTTGCACATAGAAACATTTGCTGAGCACTAGCACTTCAGGTGCACGTTTGGTGACTCACCTCACTGCTCTATTTCTCAGTAAATGTTTGATTGGTAGTCAGTTTATGTTTACTTCATATGCCTAATTATGTATATGTGTGTATATTAAAACTGTAGTAAGTTAAGAGTTCTTCCACAATAAAGGCTAAAATTGCCTTCCACTGGCATATTTCTCAATGTCTTGGTTGTTTGAAACTGATACTGTTTTTTTCAAGGAAAAAAAGAGTATTTCTCTAAGTTCTCAAAATCTGTAAAAAATCCAGCTTTTACAATATTAATTTTCTTACATAGTTTTATCTCTGTTTGGGAAGAAAAAAATGAGTGTCATATAATTTCCTCAAATGTTATCTAGATAAATCCCCTTGAGAATTGATGCCATTGTTCTGGGAGGCTAAATACAACAGAAACAAACAAAAGTGCATAATACTTTTTTGCATATTTCACATTTCAACAGAACTAATGTTTCTGTTGAGAATAAACTCATTTCAGCTAAAATTGAAGGTCTATGTTGTTGTATTTTTCACTTACCAATTCTCATATCAAAATCAGGCTGTGCCAAAGATGAGTAATTTAACTATGTAACTGTCCTTAGTTGGAGATTATAAAGGCAAAAGGAGTTCTTGCAATCCTGTTAAATCATCTATACAACTGGACTGTAGAGCTCATGCAGAACAATAATTGTGGTAGGCAAAATTCTTAAGTTGATGAGTATTTTTCTGAGAAATGCTGTGTGAACAGAAGTGGTAAACTGTGCCTGGCTTCCTCTTGATTAGTATTCTGCATCTCTTGGCAGTCAGTGTCAATCATGGGATATGAGAATCACTTAATTTATAAAATTCTAAATGAACAATTATTGAGTTCATTCCTGAAATTTTGAGAAGTATTGACAGGAGAATTAACGGTAAAAATATGTGAATGTTAAGTAGAAAAAGCAGAGGAGAAAAGAGGAAGACTAGCTAATGTCCAAGCGATTTTGCTTGAAGTTACTGATAAAGCATATGATAAACCTAAAAGTTTATATCAAAAAACTCATATTCCATCTTTTACACAGTTGGACCACAGACTTGGTTGTGGTTATTCTCTCTGAGTAGTGTATCTTCTGTTTAGCTAATGTTTTGAATAGTATATTGTGATTGTTAGGGTCTTTCTAAAAAGTATTCTTTTCAAAAGTGGCCATTTCGTCCTCCTTGTTGTTTATTTTTAGAGTCATTGGACTAAAAGCCTTCTGTGAAGTTCATGGTGATTTCAGTAGGTTTGGTATTAAAATCCCCTGTGTTTTGGGTGTTCAGGGTTAAGATTCAAATACACTGAGAAAGAAAACTAGAAGCAATAGTAGCATGTGTTTTACAAAGCTGTAAAGAAAGTACAGGCTTCAAATGCATTGACATTTGCATAGATACAAGACAACTCCATCATGGCTCTGATTAATTCTAGCAAAATTACCCATTGTGCCAATTCCTGCCAGTATAATAACTATTCTCCAGATAGGTTCTTATTGGCTATTTTGCTACTTTGAGGAACTGGAGAAGTCATTGGGTAAGTTAGATTCAAACTAGATGGCTTTTAAAAGCATGCTTCTAAAATCATTTGCTTGGTTTAAGGGAGAAAAAAACCCAAACCACTTCTAGGTGTGTTTTTCTGATCTCTGGATGTTTCAAGACAGACCAGGTGCTTTGAATATATTTTTTTAAGGTTACAGATAGATCAGGATTCAGAATGTAAGCTATATTTGCTAGCGGTTCTTTACCAATCTTGATTTATACATATTTCTCATTTCTGAGAAAGCTCATGGATTAGCTTTTCCAGGATGCAGTAAAAGTGCTACAATGACAGAAAATCACAAACCTCACATGGACAATGGACAGAGAGAATTTTTTTAAAAAATGAAATCATTATTGAAATATTGTAAGAAAGTTAGGCTTGTACAAGAGAAGCAAGTGAGAATGAGGCTTTTAGCTCTTGAAAACTTCCTCAGATTTTTCTGTGAGTTCCATTTTTCAATTTAATAGCTATGTGACATGTACTTGACACATCTCTCCTGTAATACTGGGTGATTTCCCATCTTTATTTTCTGAGAAATATGTCTCTCTAGTGGAATTACATTTAAGATAGGTGCAAAGGAATCTGGATTTGTATTATTTTGCATGAGGAAAGATTCAAAAAAGCTGCCTAAAATTCCTTCTGTTAAACATCATTTGGTGTGCATTATTCTCTGGCACAAAGCCAGTTCCTTTTCAAAGGTGGAATTTATAGCAGTTTCTTATGCAGAGAGTGTATTGTGTTCTTTGTAGGAACCTCAGAAGTGTTGTCTAGCACAGTTTGGAGAAGAGGTCTTAATGGAGTTGCATCTACAGACAGTGTTTCTGGATTTGGCTGTTTCTGTGTCTCTAATTCTAATGTCAGTTACATTTGGCTATCAGGAGTAAGGGTTTCTACTGACTGGGGACTGCCCTGTTTCCCGTGGAATTTTCTCTCTCCCACTGGAGTTAATAGGCAAAGCCCAATGATAAATCTGTGAGTATACTTAAAGAAATATCAGGTGGGTTTTGGCTGCTGTATTATTTTAAGTTCTGTAATATTAACTTAATATTGCCAGTTCAGTAATGCTTTTTCATAGCAGAAAATAGTACTGATTAGTACAGAATAATTGGTGAATTGCTGAATAACAGCAACAGCAGTTGTCGCTGTCGGGGTCTCAGGCCAGAAACTGGGACAGTAGTACAGCAGCAGATCTCTTCTGTTATTAGACCATCTTTGGAATAATGTATGGTAGTCAGAGGGTCTAGAGACTGTAAATCCTTTGAGGAAAATTCTATATTTGTGCTTTAATCTTAGGAAATTGACGTATTGTTAAATCTATCTTCTTTTCTTCTTTTAAGCTCTGTAGTCTCTATTTCAAATGGTACTTTACAATATATACTGGTTTAGATTAGTTTTCTTACAGCCATGGCAGTCGATGTAAAATTTCTCGTTGCACATTAAACTCAGTAGAATCAGTGGCATTACCTAAGTCGAAAGAGTTTTTGATGGGAGTTCAGGTAACTCTTTCTGTGATATAACCTCCTTTATGAAATTGTTCCTAGCAAGTGTTTACCGTGTATGTATAGGTTCTACTAAGTGTGTACTCTACTTTTTTTCTTTTTCTTTTTTTTTTAAAGGTTCTCAAGATCTTTTATTTGTATGCAGGGAAAGAAGGAGATTATGGTGTTTTTTAATGGTCTTTAAAGAAGTTGAGTAAACAACATATGTAATTACTCTGTAGGGAAATACTGCTTAATTAAAACACAAAGTCATTCTATTAGCATACACACCTGCTGCTCATGTGGTTCATTTCTTCCAGAAATAACCAAATTACTGAATAGAGATTGTTCTGTAGTTCAACTACATAAAATGTATACTTCAATGTTTTGTCTTGTCCTCCTGCTGGTGATTCATGGTTGGCTTAAAAGTAGTCACACTACATGCAGATAGAGATCAGCTGAGACTCAGCTACCAGCTGTGAAACAATACACTTTATTTGGACTATTTAAGGGGGGAAGGGGGGGATCCCCAAAGCTGATAGAGTTTTCATAGACATTATCTGGCTGGAAACTTACTTTCCAAATTGGACACAAAAGAATATCTACTTCCCTCTTGCATTATGCTGTCATCCAAAAAGTGTGGGAAATGCAGTTTGTTGAAAAAGCTTGAAAATGCTTTTAAAAATTGTGGCTGCTGTATAGGACTAAGTTTTCTTATTACTTAGGGGCCTTGCAATGTGTTCTGATTAACTTAATTATAATGTATCTGTCAGACAAAATACTCCTGGAAAATTTCAGTATGTCCTGGTATGTGGAGTGCCTTTTCTGTGCATGTACGTGATAACGTTGATCTGAAAAAGAATTAGCGTTGTTCTTGTTATACAGGGGAAATTCATTCACATCATCCACTTTTTCTTTACTTTTTCTTTTTTTTTTTTTTTCTTTGCAATTTTAAAGTGAATGTAATATACATAGAAGGGAGCAGACCAATAGGGAATGAAGTTTTAATTTCTTCCAAGCTATATAGAGCTGGGTGTACTTGCTTTTAAGTGAGGCTCTATCTCCTTTGAAGAGACTTAAATAAAGAGCGTAAGAGGTAAGGCAGGTACAAAGCGATCATTTCCTGATGCTTCTTTCCAGTTTCTTCTCATCATAACCACAAAGGTCTCTGGAGCTGGCAGTCGTGTTTAGAGTACTAGATGTAATAGCTGTCAGTATGCCACTCTCCTTCAATTATGTGCACAAACTTTGTACAGAACATCTTAATCTCCTTTCCATACTGAGGTGCATTAAGTATTGTAAAGAGTTTGACTTAGTTGTTTCCTGCAGATTTATACAAGAAAACAGAGACAAAACACAACATGTGTAAGGTTCTGGTTTTGGTAAGTACTGTTCATACACCTCTAGGTTTGTGAGACTATCAGTATGCCAGTGTCACCCTTAAAATTTACATTGTCAAAGTTTATATTCTTTCTATCCCACCCTCCATTTACTAAATGGTTATCTATCTAGTTATGTTTACAGTAGCATGACAGCCAGCTATGAAGAAAAGATTGTTTACCTACTGAATGTGGTTTAATATAGTTATGTTGTGGACCCCATTAAGGAATCTATTCTAAGTACAAAATGTAAAACTGCCTTACATCCTAGCCAGCCACCCCAGCACTAGATTAATAGTTTAATCCTGGTCCAGAGTGAAGGCCAGAGAACATAGTAGTTTCCCAATCACTTCAGGAGATATTTAACATGTCCTTGGTTTTTAAAGCTCTACATACCTTTGGAGTGGATACTTCAAGTATTGCCTTTTTCCAAGTGTCCCCTTAAAGCAACTGAAATCAGCTGTTGCGGTCGAAATTTCCTTTTAATACTGGACATAGGGACCGAGCCATTTCTGTGGAGAGTACATGTCTCTAGGAATCAGCTTTCACCACAGCTCAGGCAAAAGCACAGACCTGAGCTTTTTATGAGTGTTCTGAATCCTCATTCTTTCCCCTTTAACTTGGTTTTCAGAGTATGTGGAATGAAAAAGGAACACTGGCATTGCAGGTTGTTTATTTTTGGAGCAAGCGTTTTGTCATTTGGGTTTGAGAAAATACCAAAGTGTCTGGAGACATTTGTAGCTTGTGCAGTGTAGATGAAGATATAAACAAGTCAATCTAAGAGTTTGTGAATTGTATATTTAAATAAATCGATTTCAAGGCATTGCTTAAGCTCTCTGAAGAGCTGTTTCAGGTTAGATTTTCTTCATGAGCAGCACACTAATTTCACTCAGCTACATGTTATTTGCTTTCACTGATAAAAATTCAATCTATAAGGGAGCAGGGAACATTAAAAATGTTCTTTTATGGAAGACTTTAAATTAAAGACTTAATTTTCCAGTGCATATATTTAATACAACCTCCTCTAATTACCAATCAAAGTATTGTTGACTGCTACAAAAGCAAGATTAAATTACTTGAGTCATGCTTTAGATGCTTTTCCTCTGTCAAAGGGGGAAAAGGATCCTTGCACAGGAGTTAGCAGGGCTCACTGAAAAAGCTTTAAACTAGATTTGAAGGGGGAAAGGAATAAAACCAGGCTTGCTAGAGATAAGCCTGGGGCAGCACGCCAGTGTTTGAGGGACAGTGTGCTAACAAGGTCCTTCTGCCTGCTGTGTCTGTGAAGGTAGGAGAAGGAGATCCATGCAGCAGCAAACACTCAAGGTTTATTGATGTGTGAGAAACCACAGAAGCGCCTGAGAATGGTTCCATAGGAATCAAGACTTCTTCCTGCAAAAAGGTGGCAGGTTCAGTAGCCCAAAGAAAGGGTGGTGAAGCATTGGAACAGGCTTCCCCGGGAGGTAGTGGAGTCTCCATCCCTGGAGGTATTTAAAAGACACATAGATGTGGCACTTAGGGACATGGTTTATTGGTGAACTTGGCAGTCCTGGGTTTACAGTTGGACTTAATGATCTTAAAGGTCTTTTCCATCCTAAATTATTCTATGATTCTGTGACTCCAAACCACAGAATGTATGAGCACAGTCTTCCTTTTGATTTCTTGTGGGAGATTGCGTAACTCTCCTCATGTATTTTTAAGAAACCTTTCTTCTCTGCTCTTCATTTCTGTGAAGGAGAAAGCAATCAGAACAGCAGCATGAATTTCGGGTAGTGCTTAGTTCATGAGAGCTTCACTTCTCTCCAATTAGTTAGTGGATGCAGTTAAACACTTCACGTTTCAGGTTATCACTAAACTCCATGGTGATAGGGAATTATGAGTGTATCTCTGATCCCTTTTCCTCCCTTCCCATTCAGCACCTGAGTTATGTTGGAGAGATGAAGCCAGAAATTACAGGAAGTATTCTCTGTATATCAGGAGATGGGGCTTCCTTGCTAACTAAGACAAAGTTTACACATGTGCTGCCAAAATGGGTAAGAGCCTCTGAAAATGTGTGTAGAAAATAGTGCCCAATTTTTCCTTACCATTGGGCTGTAGCCTAGTCAAGAGGAAAAGGCAATAGAAATGTATGGCAGAGAGTGACATACAATAGGGGGAAAACATTTTCTTATTCAGAATACTTGCTGCTAGCAGATGATTCAGGTACTCACTCCCACATGACTTTTAGACGTATATATAAGATGGGCAAGTAAACAGACAAATACCTTGCTCTGCAAATGTCTTCCAGCCTACTCTTTTTCTAGTTACATGGAAGGATAGTAATGAAGCCTAAAAGTACTGGAAAAAAATATTTAACAGATGTGTCTGCTCGTGCACAGAGGGTCCTCTAAGTTCAAGCTTTTAGGTGCACAAGTGAGCTAAATAGCTATATTTTATTAGTTGTACAGAATGCTTTAAATTCACTTTCCAAAAGTTGAGGCATGTCATTGTTTTATTGTTGTGTGTGGTATTAATAAGGACAGGAAAAATTCTAGAAAAAGAGTAGGAGTAAGATAAAATGTATTATGCAAATTTGGAATTTTATAACACTGAACAAAGTTATCACGAATGAAAATAATTTGAGGGAGAAAAGAGGGAAAGGGAGAAATGTGATTAAATAGGAAAAAAATAACTAGTAAATGTTTTAATACTACACTTCACCCATGGACAAACTGCAGCCGAGGATGATGCTGTGTGGTTGAAGTGGAGGGTGTCAGAAGTTCCAACTTGTGATTAAATACCTATGCATGAGCTTTTCTGTGCTTTGCATTCTTTTATACTGGACCTGGTGCCAAATCTGGTGGGTCTAATTAGAGTCTGAAAATCCAGAACAGGTTTGTGTTGTGCTCTCAGGTTATTCATGAGTTCTATCACAATTTCTGAGGCTTCCTGTTGTTCAGCAGGACTGATGAACAGATGTACATGGTGTCTCCCTCCCCGGCTAACTTCTTGTTGTTGAGGCTGTCACACATAGATAATGTCAACATTAAGCATCCTGGCATCCTGCCTGCCGCTAGCATACTATGAAATATCTGGGTAGTAGTCAGGCTGACATCTGCATGTTTGTTAATTAGCCAAGTCATCCGTTTATCCAGTGGAAGAAGTGGAATCCTTTAAAATTGCAAGTCACGCTGCACCTTATAATTCTTTTTTCCTGTCTACAATTTTTCATTGTAAGTGCTTTGACGGAAAATCTCATAGGCTGGATTGCGATCAGCAGAGGCCCCTCCCTTTGATGTACCCTGCATTGTACCTTGCATATGACTGAAGGCTTTCGTGGAGGAAGGGAGAATGATCATTTGCTTCAGACGTGGAAAAGCCTGCTCAGATGTCCTGAAATAGGTGGGGGCCAGCAGTCTAAGTATGCAGAAATAAGGCATGAAGCCTAAACTTGCATTTAGACCTCTTGCATAATTATAAGAGGAAGAGGCCAATTGACTTCTAGCAGGTGGTTCATCCTACCTCTGTTAGGCATTTTGGAATGTAATTAAGTTACCTTTGGAAGTGCATTCCTTTCATTAGCTTTTGAGGGAGCCAAAGCTTGGGGTAGATGCCTAGGTCTTACATAGTAGCATTCAGTGAAATTAAATCCACCCTTAAGCACTCTGTAACTGAGATCTATATCTGTAAGATAAAGACTATACTTCAGAGACTGCTCATTAGTTTTTTCTGAGCTTCTCAGGTGTTATGATCATGGCAGCATATAAAAATACTGTCTTTCAAGTCAGGTAACTTGAAAAATGCCAGGTGAGATTGATGCTCGTGATGGGTACCCTAGCAAGAAAATAGAGGGACAAGTATGTTTATTGTGCTCTGAAAGAATATGACAACAGAATCAGGTAAAAGGCCATTGCTTATAAAATCATAGAATCATTTGGGTTGGAAAAGACCTTTGAGATCATCAAGTCCAACTGTGAACCCAGGACTGCCAAGTCCATCACTAAACCACGTTCCTAAGCACTGCATCTCTGCGTTTTTAAAAAGACCTCCAGGGATGGTGACTCCACCGCCTCTGTGGGCAGCCTGATTCAATGCTTCACCACCCTTTCAGTGAAGCATTTTTTCCTAATATCCAATCTAAACCTCCCCTGGCACAACCTGAGGCTGTTTCCTCTTGTATTGCATGTTACTTGGGAGAGGAGACCAACTCCCACCTTCCTAGAACTGCTTTTCAGGCAGTTGTAGAGAACAATAAGGTCACCCCTGAGCCTCCTCTTCTCCAGGCTAAACAGCCCCAGGTCCCTCAGCTGCTCCTCATCAGACTTGTGCTCCAGACCCTTCCCCAGCTCCGTTGCCCTTCCCTGGACACGCTCCAGCACCCCTACGTCCCTCCTGCAGTGAGGGGCCCAAAACCGAACACAGGGTTCGAGGTGCGGCCTCACCAGTGCCAGGTACAGGGGGACAGTCCCTGCCCTGGTCCTGCTGGCCACGCTGTTTCGGACACCAGCCAGGATGCTCTTGGCCTCCTTGGCCACCTGGGCACAGTGCTGGCCCATGCCCAGCCGGCCGTCAGCCAGCACCCCCAGGGCCTTCCCCGCCAGGCAGCTTCCCAGCCGCTCTGCCCCAGCCTGTGGGGCTGTGTGGGGCTGCTGTGACCCACGGGCAGGACCCGGCACTGAGCCTGGTTGAACCTCATACAATCGGCCTTGGCCCATGGGTCCAGCCTGTCCAGACCCCTCTGCAGCGCCTGCCTGCCCTCCAGCACATCAACACGCACCCCCCCCTCCAACTTGGTGTCTTCTGCAAACTTACTGAGGGTACACTCAGTCCCTTCATCCAGATCATCAATATTATTGCCAGCTGGATGTAACCCCATTTACTACCATTCATGGGGCTCAGCTGTCCAGCCCGCTTTTCACCCAGTGCAGATCACACCTGTCCACGCCATGCGCAGCCACTTTCTCCAGGAAAATGCTGTGGGAGATGGTGTCAAAGGCTTTACTAAGGTCCAGGTAGACAACATCCACAGTCTCTCCTTCATCCTCTAGGCACGTTATCTTGTCAGAAGAAGATCAGGTTCGTCAAGCAGGACCTGCCTGCCTTATGATATGTGGTTATCATAAATCACCATATAGATCCATGCATCATTGTACATATTAAATTTGTTTAGATGTCTGGATGTTGTTTTTTGGATGCCACTAAAGATGTCTTGTTCTGTTGATATTAGTTTAACTATACTGGAAATGACTGTGTGTCAAAAGAAGAAATGTGAAAATAAGATACCAAAATGATAAAAAGTTAAGGTATAGATCATCATTACAGTGTTCTGCCAGAGGGAGGAAGGAGACATTTGCTATGCAGACACTGAGCATTCACACACAGAAGAATCTCCAAGCAATAACTCCCCATGCCTGTGGCCTTGGGAGCTCGGATGCTCTGAGACAGTGCAAGGTGCCTGTGCCAAGGTGATGAACCTGCTGAGTCAAGAGAAGTATTCTGGTTTGTGTCTGTCTTGTGTTCTCTAAACACACCTTCTCCTCCACAAGGAGTAGGCTGACTCACCAGCCTAGAATCTTACCCAAGAATTCATTCCCAAAACACAAGGTATTTTGGATGTATTCAGCATTTTGTTCCTATTGTGAGGATGCTCTGGGGCAATCTCTGCATTCAGTCTTTGGGTCCTCTGCGGACTTGACTATTCTAAGGTGTTTTGATGCATGTTTTTATTCTTTGTCATAATGAAATTACAGTATAAATCTGAAATATCTAGCGTGGCATATTTATTCATGCGTTTAAGACCAAATTTTTTTAATGTCTTTCCTGCCCTTGTTGTATGGGTAATTCTTTTCCATGACATTGGAGAGGACTCATTTGGGGGTACAGACCAATTCTGCAAACGCCTTTTGGCCTACAGTATATCTGAACAATGTGAAAAATTGTACTTTTTCTCTTTCCCCTATTTATTGTTTCATTTCACTAGCTATAAAAGCCAGGCATAGACCAGCTTTTTCCTCTCCTGATGTAAGAAAGATGCCCAAGGTAATGTTTTAGTACTGAAACTGGCCTGACTCTGATATACAGGTTTAATGCTTTATAACATTTTCAAGAATAAAGTCTATCATCATGCTCCAAATTGCATTGAATTGGAGCTGTATAATGCTGAAATGTTTCTTTCTTTATTCCCCTCAATGTCATGCTCTGTAATTTACTTTAGAAAGAAAGTTACCCTTAGTACCTGTGTTTGTCATGACAGTGCTTTTATTTCCAAAACAGAGATTGGATAGTTTGTCCTGGTGTTTCCATCCTGTATCCTCTTGTGTGCGTGTCTGTGATTTGGTGGTATAGGTGATGTGCTCCCAAAGAATGGGAGCCAGGCTGTTTCCTCAAGTGTCATGTCAGGTTTCAGAACACCAGAGACAAACCTGACTATGAATTTTTCTTTTCAAACTGCATGTCTATATGAGTCTGCCATGCAGGAAGCAGGTGGTATTTTATAGTCACTTATATACTGAATTTTCACATGCTGGAGACTGCATGGAAATGCTTTGTGGATTTTACTGTTCAGTTGCGTTGAACAGAAGGCTACTGCTGCTATTTGGGAAGGTTTTTTACTCCAACACACGGTATTACAAAAGTGCAAGCTTCTCTGTGGCTTTGTCAGTCTGTCATCCAAATACAGTGAGTCCAGCACATCTCTCATTGGTGACAGAAGTGAAGCATAACATAAAAGCAGTGGTAGAAGTGGCACAATGTTATTCCTAGAGCAGAGATCCAGGCTCACCTGTGGTAGGTTTCTTCAGTTATTTCAACTGAGAAAGAGGCTGCAGAGGGATGTGTGTTCCTCAGCATGCATAGAACTGCAATACCTGTTACAAGGCTGAACTTTAACCAGACTTCAGGTAATTCAACCAATCTTCTCACCTTTTATTCATACGTATTTTAAGCCTTCTGTCAATATTAGACGACTCTGTACAGAATATGATGTCAAATTTTACCTTACTGTAGACATTCAAGAATCCATAACATACTTAACATTATTTTAAGTCGACAGATAATTAAGATTCACCCATTAAGTCTGAATTTATCTTAAGTCAATTCTTAGAAAAAATACTCTTTCTCTTTGAAAAGTGAAAGCTTTAGTAGTGATTTATGGCATGTTGACTTCACAGTTGTGTAGTTGCAGTATTATCCTTTATTGAGGTAAATGTTGGATTAGAGATTCATTTCTTCACAGAGATGAGAATTACTGATTTGTTTTATGGTGTGTGATGTAGTTGCATACAAAGCAGTCTCAAAAGGTTACATGCTCTGTGTAATAATGCTGTGAAACTGCTTTCCCACACCTTATTTTGGCATTACCTCTGCCTTGCTGGATGTGTGCGGAAGGCGATTTGTTTAAAGGCTGTGTTATGAAATACAAATGTTAGGAGATAAACCACCTATCAGCTCGCACGTCATTTCCAGCAAAAAGATAATCAGTTAGCCAGAACCAGGTTCCTGTTGGATGCTGTTGCTGGTGTGTCTGCAATGTAGGTTCTCAGGATCTAGGTGTGGACCCTTCATTTCCCACCTGTCAAGTGGTGAAATCCCTTTTAGTAGCACACAAGCTCCCATGGTACATGCTAGCTGGTTTTGCAACAAGTCTATAATCTTGTCAAAATTTTGGGAAGTTAATTGTATATTTGCTCCAGCTCACATTGTCAAGCATCACTTCACCTGTTTGATGAATACAGTGTCAGGAATGCAGGTTTCTGCAGTTGCCTGCAGCCCTGAGCAGAGTATCTGCTGCTGCTTCATTTTTTATTTTATTTTATTTTTGTACATATTCAGGTGTTTTCTGGCCATTGATACAGGTTAATTTTTTGTTAAGAGTTTCAGACAGCATAAGAGTTTTTTGTAAATTATCAATTGTGTGATTATTTGCTTTTCTCAAACCAGCTGATGGACAGGTTTTCTCACATACATATTTCTGATATCTCAGCTGAATGTGGTTGTGTAAATTCAGCTAGTTTGAAGGCAGTTTCAGAAATTTACCTTCAGATTGTTCCAATTTGACAAGATCTTCAGTAATCTCTTGGCTGGAGCATGTGTAGCCCTCTGATTAAATTAAAGGGTTTTTTTAAAGATTATGCTGATTTTCTTGCCTTCTGCTAGGCAGGTTTGTTTGGGGGCTGTAAAGCCTGGAGGATACATTGAAGCCTTGAAGCCTGGTGGGGGGAGGTGGCAGGGAGCTGCATTGTCTTTTCTCCTGTGCATGTAGATCTTTGCTTTGAATAGAAAAACACATACAGAGTCCATTGCAAAAGGGGCCAATTGCTGATTATCAGAGCTAAGCTACTGAGGAGGAACACATGTAGCTGAGTTGAATGATCTCAAATTAATTGGGCCTGATGTCTTTAATCAGAGAGGATTTCTTAAAATGACTAAAGCAATTGCAGATCCATTAGTAAGTTTATTTGAAATCTTAAATAGGATGAGTACGATCCAGTAAAGAAATACGTTGGTAGTCTAGTGACTGTCATAAAAGGAGGGAATGGATGAGCAGGAGAAAAATCAGGCCAGTCTCCTTAACTTCAATTCCTGAAAAAATACTGGCATAAATCATTTGTGAGCATCTCTGAAACAATTAACCTCTGATAGGTGATCAGTAAAAGGCAGCATGGTTTTGTCAAAAGCAAATTAAATCACAGCAATCTGATTTCTTTAATGATAACATAGAAGGCCTTCCTAGAGAAAAAGCAAATAAAGTCCTATGCCTAGATTCCAGCAGAGGTGAAGCTTTTGGCAGTATTGCTTATGGCATTCCCGGAAGGAAAATAAATGAACGTATATAAATTAATATAAGATGGATTCAGTGTCCATACTTGGAGCAGCTGTCCATGGTTTTCTTCTAACATGCAAGGCCTTTTAGAAGCATGATTTCTCCATGAATGACAGGTATGCTGGAATAGATAGCATATTTATGCAGCTGCAGATAATACTGGTTTAAAGGGGTTAAAAGTATTAAAATGTAGAAGGAAGTTGACAAGTTTGAAAAACTGTCTGGCCTTAAATGAGAATAGATTCAGTGAGAAGTGTAAACTATTACGCTTGGGCAGAAGTAATCATCTGCTCAAATTCAGGTGAGAGGGAAAACAGTAAGCTACAAATACGCAGGAAAGAATTTGGAGGGAATAATGAATCATAAACTCAGCAATGTCACCCTTTTAAAGGAGAGACAAACATCATGATGGAATGAATGCTGAGACAGGACAGCATAAACTGCAAGACAAGTGACATGATCTTCTCATGCTACTCACAGTGTTTGTGAGGCATCAGCTGGTGTGTGGCACTCAGTTTTAGGCACTGCACACCAGGGAAAATGGGGCATTTGGCAAAAGAAGAGGAGAATGAGTAGAACAGTAACAAGTTTAGAAGAGTGGTTTGTTTAGTCAGGAGTGGGCTGGCAAAAACCATCATAAGCCATCAAATACCTAAAAGCTTGCTCTACATGATATAATCTGTTCTCAATGCCCACAGTATGTCAAATCAAGGGCTTAAAATGCAACAAATGCGATGCAAGTTGGACGTTAGGAAAAAACTTTGAGAGACAAAGAGTAATCTTACACTGGAGTAGGCTTGCAAAGGAGTTGGTGAGATCTTCATTGCATCTTAACTGAGAAAAAAGTCTTCACAGGGATTTTTAGGAACAGGATAGACAGACATTCCCCAGGAGTCATTTATATTGTGGTCGGTCCAGTTTCAAAGCAGAGGAATAGGCCAAGTGCCTTTTCAGGTATCCTCTGTTTTCCATCCCTTTTAGTTGCAGAAACACTCACTTTTAAATACATTATATATACACTAAAATAGCTTATTCTAAAATCTATGTGATTGCATCCTTTCATTTCTGTCTTGTAAAAGTATAAATTTGGCTGTTAGACTGAACATTTTTGTTTGCCTTTTTATGATCGCGCAAGATGAGTTGTTCTTTTTTCTCCTTTATGCTCTTTGAAATGTATTTTGCCAGTTTCTTTTATGCTATGTTAAAATTGCTAAGTGTTTCTAAAAGCTGTGGGGTTTTGTAATCATTCTTCTCTGGTAGCTTCATCTTTGCAGGTTTGGGGGGTTTTTACTTTATTTTTTTTCCCTCTGTCAACTTTTCTGTTTTTCTAGTGGATGTATGTTTTGTTTTCAACTCTATTGAATTTCTGAAAAGGGACTGAGCAGAGGAAAGCCAATGCATGATATATTACAGCTGTTTGTCCCAGCTCTTTGTGACTTTCTTTTAATGATTTCTCTTCCTTCATCTTCCTTCCCCCCATGTACTACTTTTCAAGGATACTGCTATGATGTGTCTCAAAATGTTTTTTAAAAAACAGTGGTGACCATCGTTAACTAAAGCACACTTGGCTTGCCTAAAGGCTTTCTTATATACCATTGCAATTCAGAGTATCTGTCATAAAGAACAAACATTGCTGAAATCACTAGTGTGCCTGTGAACAGTAAATGTGACAGATCCATACACTAGCAGTGTGCTACAGCTGTATTAGACTTCGTACAGTATTAGCACTGAAAAAAACGGGCCTTTGTGAACATAAACCATGAAAGCAGATGTTTAGATAAAATTGCCAAGTGGGTAAAAAATACTGATCACATACATACATCACAAAATACTGTAAATATTATCCTACAAGAAAATTATGAAAAACTAACATTTGTACAGACTCATACTGCTACTGTAATGCTTTAATAACAAAAGACTACAGTGCCCACAGTTTTCTTCCCACTGGAAATGGAATAGACTGCAGTGTATACTTTCATTAATAGAAATTATAAGTAGTGTGACATTAATTATTAATTTTTAAATCACATTTCAAATATTAAATGAAAGGAAAATCATATTATTTCCCTAGGAAAGTTAACAGTTTTCGGGTCTAATGACAATAAAATTAGCTTTTAGAGCTTCTTGCCTTCCCAAGGTCCCAAAGGCCCTCTATAGTGGGTAAGGTGTCCTGCCTACAGCAGCACTGAATGGGTTTAAGAGCAATTCAAACATCCATATATCACCTAAAGCATTCTAACGGTGCTGATAGGCAAAGGACACAAAATATTCTCCTTTTTAGAAAAGTCAGGATTTGAGATACTCCTGCAGGATCTGTAAGTATTTAGTGGGGTGTATGTATATATATATATATATATATACGTGCATGTATATATACACACACAGATACATCTCAGTGTGCTCTCCCATTGTGTGCTCTTTGGTTCTGCCCATAAAGGGCTGAGGGATGGAGAACATGAACAGTATTTGGTTTACATGTGTCCTGGTTAGGGCAGGATTAAAGTTAATTTTCAGTAGCTGGCACAATGCTGTGTTCTGGGTTTAATATGAGGAAAATGTTGGTAACACACTGATGTTTTTAGTTGTTGCTAAGTAATGTTTATACTAATTCAAGGACCTTTCAGTTTCTCAGGCCCTGCCAGCGAGAAGGCTGGAGGGGCACAAGAAATTGGGAGGGAACACAGCCAGGACAGCTGGCCTGAACTATCCAAGGGGATAATCCATACCATTGAACATCATGCTCAGAATATAAACTGGGGCTGTTGGCCGGGGCCTTGCAATCACTGCTCAAGGACTGGCTGGGCATCGGTCAGTGGGTGGTGAGCAATTGTATTGTGCATCACTTGGGATTTTTTCCTTTTGGATGTTATTCCTCTTTTCCTTGTCATTACAACTGTTGTTGTTATTATTATTAGTAGTAGTATTATATTTAATTTTATTTCAGTTATTAAATTGTTTTTATCTAAACCCATGAGTTTTACCTTTTTCCTGATTCTCCTCCCCATCCCCTAGTGGGATCCCACTAGGGGATGGGGAGGAGTGAGTGAGCAGCTGCATGGTGCTTAGTTGCCAGCTGGGGTTAAAGCATGATAACATGGCTTTTAGCTCAGAGACAATTTTTTTGCTTAACTTTTTTTTTTTTTTTTGGTAGTGAAAGAACAATTCAGTCTGAACGCATACTGTATCTTTCTAAATAAACAGAATTCAATAATTTAGATACTGTGGAGGAACGCCTAGTGATTCCCTGTATGCTTAAATTATTAGACCAAACATTCGGCATATTAGTGCACTGAAATAAGAGACATTAGATGGGCAGGATTCTAGCTAGTGTGTCATGATCTCTGAAATCATTATGGGATTAATTAAGATATGCCCACTCACAACTTGAAAAGTAATCAGTCAAAAAAAAGGAAAAAAGTTATCTTGTTTTTTGCAATTGCCATAAGGCAGTTTATTTAGACATCTGTGAGGATCTGTAAAAAGTGGTTCCAGTTTCCAACAATGCTAGCTTACTTTTGATTTTTTGAGGTAAGTATGAACTGTAGCAGTTTTAATAAAATGTTTCTGTTGGAATTTCTTTCAGTATAAGCATTCATTATTAAAATATTTTGTATTTACCATAACAAGTCATTCACTTATTCATTCATTCATTCATTTATGAAAGGGCTTTGCTATACTATATATATTTTGAGCTCCCTTGGCTCACTTTCTAGTTTTATAAAGGATTCTCATGAGACATTTCAATGGTAGCAAATACCACAGATTGCAACACAAGAGCTTGTTCCTTGTGTTGCCCTCACTGCAGATGAAAGCCCTTTGTAACAGGTAGGGACAGAAGCAGGTAAAGCTTTATTCATGTTGGACAAAACACTAAAAAAAAAAATGTTTTCCGTATCTTCGGCAAATGATAATGGAGTTGTGTCTTTAGATGCCATTTTGTTTTATAAACAAACAAACGATGTTATTTATTGAGTTTTCAGTATCAGCACCTAATTTGTCTTGGTTTTTTTCTCTGTACTCAGCTACCACAATGTTGAGCTTCCCTGGTTTGAAAGTCTTGCAGCCCAGAATTATATCAGGTGTTTCTTTATGTGGCTTTGGATGGCTGCCCACAATCCTTACTCTTCAAAGTGAATTTCCCTTAACTGTAGGCACTAGTATGGCCTGCAGCATTATGGAAATATTTCTCCTTTTTTTGCATATTAAGGAGCTTTTAGAGCCAGTTTTACTCCTGTGGGATCTTGCTTCTTTAAAGAGAATGTTTCTTGGACCATTCTGGATGTATCCTCCCACTTTAACTGTGTTTTGAAACACAGAGAACTGTTACCTCTGATAGTTTCTGTCAGAGAAGCTAATTAGATTGTTTGGATTGAAATTGTAAGAGTTGTTGTTGTCCCATCAAGTAGCATTGCTGGAATTGAAAGGCGCTCACTCAGTCATTTTCCTTGGAGCAGAGGATTTTTCTGCACTTTATCACCATGTTCTCTGAAAGTTGCTCTCCAGTCTTTAACAGGTACCAATGTTCAGAGAGGCAGGAGAAGAAGAAGTGCAAAACTGCATTTCCAACTTGTACTAATTAACTAAGTGTATATCAGGTATGTGTCACCCTCACACTACAAATAAGCTACACTGCAGCAAGTGGCAAAGAGCCTTAAGAAAATCACTGTTAATGAATTCATAGTGTCTAGCGTAGGGTTTGTGTTTTGTATATGAAGTAAAACCCTGAATGAATCAGTGATCAATAGTATTTTCTCTAACTTTATTAGATACAGCAGACTAAACTATAAATACTCAGTGCAAATTCCCCTAGTATCATTATTTAATTTGTTTGTTTACCAATTGGTCTAACTATCTGTAAAGGATTAGTCAGTGCAACAGGGGCTGCAATCAAGATAATCACTCTCCTAATTAGGTGTCCTGACTGTCATACAGTGCAGTCATTACTGCACCTGCTCATCCTAGCTTCATCTTGGAGCAACTTTGCCAAGACAAATTGAGAATCCTTCTCCAGTGTAAATAGTAGCCAGGGAGTTAGGGCACTTCTCTGGGAAGAGGAAGACCAGTGTTTAAATATTTGCTCCACAGCCTTAAGAAGGCAATTGAACAAGAGGTTTGTTAGTGACCTAATGTCATTAGTCCTGTGGAAAACATTGAAGTTTCCATGTTCATCAGGCCTTTACTTTCCAAATTTGTATTGCTGTTATTAAAATGCATGGAATGGAAATAAAACAGGGCTTGGGGTGGGAGTGGGGAGGATTGGCTAAGATGCTCTTTTTAATGTGGTGGGGTTTTTTCTTTTATTTTAACCTGGAATATTCTTAACTACGGTGAATTTTAAAGATCATTTCTTCATATAGTTGTAGTCTGAAAAGATTAAAAGTGGCTGTTTTCACATTGCTTAATGGGAAAAATGTTGGCACCCCAGTTCACTGAAAATTTACTGGAGGTTCATCTGAAAGGTTCATGAACCTTAGCTGCTTTGTCAAAAAAACTGGCCTTGGTTTTCAGCTGTGTCACAACGTTTGATGCCAGCAGACTTTTGTTTGTATTTGGAGCACACAAAAATTTTCACCCCTATACCCTGATGTATTAACTGTATTAATTAACTTACTTTGTAAACAAAGATGCTTGTAGGTGATCTCTAGTCTAGCAGAGAATATTCATTAAGTGAAAAAATGGTAACCTAAAATGTATGAGTGTTTTGAAGGCTTAAACGCTTACAGATATTTGTATAAAAAAACTATGCAAATCCTACTCTCCAGAGTGTTATTCCTATGTTATTCAAATTGCAAATTCACTGTTAGATTTATTTAAGAAATTATCTGCATCATCAAAAGCAAGAAAGATGACAGCAAATGCACAGGTGAAGCAACATCTTATAGAGAGATGACATGAGGGGCTGAGACTTGTAAAAGGGAGGTCTTGGGGAGTTTCAGCAAATGAGCAATGAATGTCAATCAACACACCCAGCCTGGCTCACCCAGTACCATTCTTTCTGAATTCAGTTTCAGAATCCAAATTGGACAAATCGGCCACACTTAGAGTAAAATGCCAGCCAAGTCAACAGTGAACAATAACACAGTTTTCTGATGTGAACTGTAAGCAGCATTACAAGAAAATAGTAAAGGAAAAAGAATTAGAAATCCATATGAGAGAAAACTATATCATTACTAGTTTTATTCAGGTTTTATGTCACATTATAAACAACCGATTGCAGTGAATCTTTGTACAGAGAATTACCTTCTTTGCATGAATATATTAGGGAAAGAGAACCCTTTCACTACTGCCCTTCATCATGCCTTGTATAAGGAATGCAGTGTGGAGGGACCTTGACAGGCTTGAGAAGTGGGCTCATGCAAACCTCATGAAGTTCAACAAGGCCAAGTTCAAGGCCTGCACCTGGGTAGGGACAGCCCTCAGTATCAATACAGGATGAGCCAAGAATGGATAGGGAGCAGCCCTGAGGAGAAGGACTTGAGGGTACTGATGAATGAAAAGTTCAATATTGCCTGATAATGTGCACCTGCAGCCCAGAAAGCCAACCACATCATAGGCTGCATCATAAGAAACGTGGTCAGCAGGTCAAAGGAGGTGATTCTTCCTCTTTACTCAGCTCTCATGAGACCCCACCTGGAGTACTGCATTCAGCTCTGGTGCCCCCAATATAAGAGGAACATGGACCTGTTGGAACTAGTCCAGAGGAGGGTCATCAAAATGATCAGAGGGCTGGAGCAGTCTCCTATGAAGACAGGCTGAGGGAGTTGGAGTTGTTCAGCCTAGAGAATGGAAGGCTCCAGGGAGACCTTATAGCGACCTTTTAGTACCTAAGTGGGCCTAGACGAAAGCTGGAGGAAGACTTGCTAGTAGGACCTGTAAAGATAGGACAAGGGGGAATAAGTTCTAAACTGAAAGAGGGTAGATTTAGATTAGATATTAGGAAGAAATTCTTTACTGCAAGGGTGATGAAGCATTAGAATAGGCTGCCCAGAGAAGCTGTGGATGCCCCATCCCTGGAAGCGTTCAAGGCCAGGCTGGATGGGGCTCTGAGCAGCCTGGTCTAGTGGGAGGTGTCCCTGCCCATGGCAGGGGGGTTGGAACTAGATGATCTTTAAGGTCTCTTCCAACTCAAACCATTCTGTGATTCTATGATTCTATGATTTTGTAGTCCTCAATTGTTTGGGAAGCTGGACCATGCTATGAGCATTTTCTCAAAAAGCTAGCAAGGAGGCTAATGCAATTGCTAGAGTTAATGATGGGGAGTGAGCAGTATAATTTACATGCTTTGGTGAATGTATTTGAGAAAATAATATTCACCCCAATTCTTCATCTAAAACTGGCAATACTTCCTGACTTCCATGATGATTTGAATAATTTAAACATTTTTTATTCTTCTAATCTGAAAACTGTAACAATCCAATTTAAAAGAAAACTGCAACTTTCCAGTATAAAAAAAAGACATAAATTTATATAAATATACTTTTACCTTTGTTCAAGAGAATGCTTACATCCTTAAAATGTATCAAGAGGTAAATGCTCAACATTTTCATAAATGTCAAAATGCATTCTCCTGAAATTCTAGTTTCAGTCTTAAAATAATTTCTGAAGGAATTATTCAAATTATTTCCTTATCACAGGAAAATGATTTTTTTTAAAAAAAAAAAAATTATCAAATAGCAGTCGTCCTTTAAACTTTTTAAAAATATGTTCCTGTTCAGTTACTAATTGTAGCAAATTTGAACAGATGAGGAACCACTTCCTGGATGCAGGAGCTGTCAGGCATCATGATTTGCAACTATGCAATGTAGGGAAAGAAACCTCAAGAGCAAACTGTCCACATCCACAATGCACAGAATTTCACCCTGGCTCTCCCCATAAGGTTCCAAGGTAATAATAATTATTTACGTGTTTCAGTGCAGTGTCTGTAAAACTGCAAGGTAGATGTTGCAGTTTGCCGGGGCATTTTTCTGGCACAATGCCAAGAGCACTCACTACCTGCACTGTGATGTGGCCTGAGGACTTGCAGGAGTGTTAGGGTGTGCAAATCATATTGGAGGACTATGCAGGGAAGAGGGACTTAAACCACACACATTCCTGCCCATACCATCTTTTTGGACTGATCCATAGGTAAGCTGAGATGTGAATTTGCCCAGGCATTGTGGAGAGGTAGTTGGAACAGCCTAGAGTTAGGGCAGGGGAAAATCAATCAGTTGCAGATTCAAGGGCTATGGTGTTGTGTTCACTCCTTAGCCCCCTCGTTGAATTGTATGTGTGTATACATTAATACTGAGAAACAAAAACTTTCCAAAAAGAGTCCCTTCAATCAGAAATAGTGAGGCACCATGATAATGTCAATGTAAAAGCTGCTTTAATCTTGGGTACCCTTCTTGATCTGTGTCGGATACTTCTGCTTTGGAGAGTGATGACATGTTTGAGAGTGGATTATAGCTTGCCAATGTTTAGGCTCCTTGGCTTAGTTAAAGCTCCATGGCTTCTCACAGTTATCACACACAAAGGAAGGTGGGCATGCTGATTTTGAAACAATATGGTTGGTATCTGCAGTGCTTTTTGCCTGTGCCAAAGCAGAAAAAACATCTAGAGGAATTTTTCAACAGTTTGGGACATAAACTTTTCAGATTGTGAAAACCATAGGGGATTGTGTGAGACTGTAAATTAATTTTTAAAACTTGGCATATGAGATTCAGTTTGCATAAATTTAAAGGTAATGTGTGCTGGCAAAAACAATCCAAACCTCTCATGCTGCCGAGCTTTAAACTTTCCCGTTCCTCTGAGAAAAAGAAATTGTCATTGTCAGTGGTAAACTAGCAAAGTAAAAATCTCTCTAGAATAAGGTAACAGTAGGAAAAAAAAGAAAAAAAAATTAGATCTTCAGTTCATTAGGGAAATTGAAAGCAATGCAGAGAAAGGTAAAATTTCATTGTCAGTGACAGTTATGAGCCTTTGTTTGGAACATGAATTCAACATTACAAAAATACAGGAATAATTTTGAAAATATCCAGAGGACAGCAGGGCTAATGTTATGTTTTGAGTTGCTTGTGAGCACTCCTTGCAAGTCTTGTCTTAAAGGGAATGAAAGAAAAAAAAAATGTATTAGAAGAATCGGTCATAATTCAGTGTAATTGATGGCAGGTAAACGAAGGTATATTGAAGTATTTCATCAGAGTACATATAGTGAACTTGGGAAATTTGCAACCAGATAGCATGAGAGGTAAACATTATAGCTGAATATTATTGCTGTTCTTAGGATAAGACTAGTGTAATTTTTATGGCCAGTAATAATATTTATAGTCATGTCTATTAAGACATACACTGAATGTAGTAGACTATAAGTTGCTTACTACAAGTGTCAGCAATAGTTTTTTTCCATCTCTGTGTACTGGAAACATAATACAAATTGTCATTACCACTGAACTGTTTCCCCCTTTTTCCTCTTCTCACCATTTTTCCCATGTTTCTATAACTTCCAAAAAGGAGATTGTTTCTCTAAGAAGCCTCAAGTTTTCACTGTGTCATGCGATTGCAAGTTTTTTGTCCTAACAAAATGCAGTTGTTCCTTGCCAGTTGTAAAGTGTACATTCAGTCAGAGAATTAAGGACATTTCATGTGACAGAAGGATTGCCCTTCATTAGGTGAAACTGCCTAAATCTCCTGTTGCATCTGGTCACAGAAGGTGCCCTGGCAATGAACTAGTTGCTCATGGGTGTGTGTCATTATATGACAAGGGGGTATTTGCATTTTATTACCAGATGCCCTTTCTTTGTCATGCAGAAGGGAAGAGGTACAGAGCAGTATGGTGGTTGACCCTGGCTGAATGCCAGGTACCCACCAAAACTGCTCTATCACTCCTCAACCAAACAGGGGAAAGAAAATATAATGAAAGGCTTGTGAGTTGAGATAAGGAAAAGGAGATCACTCAGAAATTACTGTCATGAGCAAAACAGGCTCCATGTTCAGTTTTGGGCCACTCGCTTCAGGAGGGACGTAGGGGTGCTGGAGCGTGTCCAGAGAAGGGCAACGGAGCTGGGGAAGGGTCTGGAGCACAAGTCTGATGAGGAGCAGCTGAGGGAGCTGGGGCTGTTTAGCCTGGAGAGGAGGGGGCTCAGGGGGGACCTTGTTGCTCTCTCCAGCTGCCTGACAGGGGCTATGGGCAGGTGGGGGTCGGTCTCTTCTCCCAGGTAACAAGAGACAGGATGAAAGGAAATGTCCTCAAAGTTGTGCCAGGGGAGGTTTAGGTTGGATATTAGGAAAACTTTCTTCACTGGAAGGGTGGTGAAGCATTGGATCAGGCTGCCCAGGGATGTGGTGGAATCACCATCCCTGAAAGTGTTTAAAAAATGCATAGATGCAGTGCTTAGGGAGGCAGTTTAGTGATGGACTTGGCAGTCCAGGATTAATGGTTGGACCTGATGATCTCAAATGTCTTTTCCAATCTAAATGATTCTGTGATTCTGTGATTGTATGTTCATATGGTTGTTTGATTTTGTTTCACATTAAAAACATCTAAAGGCAAAAAGCCAAACCATCTTCCTGAATGTGTTTATGGAGGTTGGGCTTTTGCTCCATTAAGATTTATCTGTCTGTTGGATTTTACCTGTTCTTATAAGTTTTACAAGTTACTGGGGTATAGATTAACATTTGCACCTTCTTAACAAATACTTTTTTCAGCAGTGAAACACATATGTTCAGATATTAAACTTGGTGCTTCTGAACTGCTGAACTTTGGGCTTGTTGAGGTTGGAAATGAGTGAAAATCAAGTGGCTTTCAAAAGTAATGCTTTCCTACCTCACCATGTCTGTAGAACTGTAATTCTTGACCTTGTACTTGTTTGTTCTTCCACATGCAGTGTGGAGCCCTTTACAGGCTTACTTGGAAACCCAGGGGGCCATACCTGCTTTTAATATATCTTAACTTTTAAATAATCCTTGCAGTATGAAATGAAGAATTGGTAGTATTAGCTGTCATTCAACATGACTGTATGGAGGAATGGTTCATATGGGGAGATAGTTTTTCTCTAATTCAGCTTGCTTCATATTTCCAGAGCGGTTAGGAATAATGAGCAGTGAATTCATTAGCAAACCAAGTCTCTGTATTATTTATAAATAGTGAACTGCAACACTGAGGTGAAATGAAAATATCTGATCTAGGTGAATGGTAAACATGGTTACTTTTTCAGTCAATCAGTAAACTCAAAAAGCTGTTCTGATGCCAGGCACTCTGAGGCTTGGAGGGATTAACTTGCACCCATCAAAATAGTGTGTGCTAACCCTAGATCTCTGCAATTGTAATCAGTATTGCTCCACATTCCATGCCAGCACTTAAATTCTTACCAGATTTCCCTACCTAATCACCCGGTCCCTCTTGTCAAAATTCCAGGTGCTAACAGAATAAAGCATTCAACAGAATAAAGGGATGTTGAACAACTAGTAACATACTGAATGAATAAGCCTAGTAACTCAACTGGTCACTGACCAGTGACCTACCCTTCAAAGGGAAATAGGAGTATTTGGATCTGTGATAACTGGACATAGTACAGCTTAACTGAGAAAGAATCAGAGTTCTTATTTTGTAGTAATGAGTTGTTATATAAATACTGAAAGTCATCTGCTTATATTGTGATTTCCCCAAAGGTTTCTCCAGCTAAAGCCATAGCTTAGAGTAAACATTTCCAGAGAAACTAGGTTTTTCAACCCTGGGCCTCTGCATGCCTCCCTGGACAACTTTAAATCAGTAAAAGAAATCAAACATAGCAAAATATTTTAGTAAAATGTACCACTGTGTTGCATTATAACATTAATATATCATTAAGCACAATAAGCATAGAATCATAGAATTGTTTAGGTTGGAAAAGACCTTTAAGATCATAGAGTCCAACCATTAACCCAGCACTGCCAAGTCCACCACTAAACCATGTCCTTAAACACCACATCTACGCAACTTTTAAATATGTCCAGGGATGGTGACTCCACCATTTCCCTGGAAAGCCTGTTCCAATGCTTCACCACCCTTTTCCTCCTGATATCCAAGGATAATAATCATAGAATCATAGAATGATTTGAGTTGGAAGGGACCTTGAAGATCATCTAGTTCCAACCCCCTGCCATGGGCAGGAACACCTTCCACTAGACCAGGTGCTCAAAGCTCCATCCAGCCTGGCCTTGAACGCTTCCAGGGATGGGGCATAATCCATGACTTCTCTGGGCAACCTGTTCTAATGCTTCATCACCCTTGCAGTAAAGAATTTCTTCCTAATATGTAATCTAATCTACCCTTTTTCAGTTTAAAGCCCTTCCCACCTTCTCCTATCACTACATCCCTGTCTAAAAGGTCCCTCTCCAGCCTCCCTGGAGCCTTCTCTTCTCTAGGCTGAGCATCATGGATTAATATCTAACGTAAAACATGTTTAAATGTTGGACTACAAAACTAAATACACAGAAAATAAACATCTCAAGGATGGCAGTGTGAAATATGATCAAACTGAGCTGGTGACTGCACATTGAAACACATAAAAAAACATGAAACAAAATTAAAATTCCTGTGTTTAGCATTTAGTATCACCCATTAATATTTTTGTGTATTTTACTAGAGTTTAAATGGTACTGAGCCATAATTACTTTGTAAATATATATTTAAACTGAATTCACTTTGGGACAAGCTTTGGATAAGAAATCTTGAGATAAATTGAGCATATGAACACTTACTTCAGTGCAAAGACATTCATCATTTTGTTTGACTAAATGTCAATTTTTTTTTGAAGGATTGGAATGGGTTTAAGTTGAAGTCATAAAATTACAAGAGAGTGATTAAAAGATTTGCTGTCATCAAATCAAAATCTAGAGAAATACTTTAAGCTGAGGAATGTGTTTCCAGGTCAGTGAACAGGGGAATGGTTGGATACTTCTCTATTCAAGTACCATTAGTATTTATTAATTATTAATGCAATCAATTAGTTTGTTATGTATTAATTTGAAGAATTATCTGGAAACACACACTTTACCTACTTCACATGATATGAAGGCCGCTGAAAAGTGAGTACTTGTGCAGGAAGATACTTCAGCAAAGAACAAAGCCCATGGACATTTTTCTAGTTCAACACCAAAAATAAAGAAATGGGTGGGTTGTAAGATGTCCCTAGGAAGTATGTCCCCTTGAATAATATAAAGCCTTTCTTTTACCTCTTTTTCCCCCCTCTAGCAGAGCAGTTTTAGCCTCAGACCTTGTAGGTTGTATGATTTCTATCTGTTATCATGGGCCAGGACATTGGGAAAATGTTATATGGCAGCCCCAAAAAATGGGTAATGACAGCACATTCAATTGCAAAGAAATCTCACTGTTTTGCAGTTCATAGAGTTAAAGCAGTCTTTTTTGTTACAGGAATATCATCAGCTATTTCTGTTTTGTGATCTTTAATTTGGAATAGAGCCTCAATGCCTTACTCTCTTCAGTATAAAATGATTCAGTGTCTTATGTATTGCTCCATGGAGCAGGAAACTCTCCATCCAGTGCTGCAGCCCAGAGGCTGAGACTGAACAAGCACCAGGAGTCCATAATGCTGGAAATGAGGGAGGGAGATCTGTGTGTTTGACCAGTCACATCAGCACCCTTTCCAAGCTGGGAGCAGGGCTTCTTTCTCCTGTACTGAGGGTTGTCAGCCTGTTTCTATGGTGATCTCCAAGACACTGATGGATTTGCTGTGGTTATATAACACGTTTGAAAAAAGTCATCTTAACTACTAGGATCTTTGAATACTGTCAATATTTTTGAGCGTAGTCTGGACATTATGACAGTCAATGGGTTTCATTTGCTTAAATGTGAGCAGGTATTTAAATAGAGAGAAAGAAGGCAGTCTCTCTGAGGTAGGCTTTCACCAGGCATACGTGTCATCTGGTGACTGCTGCCTCTAGGCTTATCAACTGTAACTTGTCATGCAGAAGGCTTTGCTGCAAATCTGTGTGGAGATTTTCTGGAGAGCGCAGCTCATGCACATTTTTTCTGACGGATGTGAACCACAAAGTGCATAATCCCTGGGTACTTCGTTTTACCTGGCTATCTGATTCATTTTGCTTGCTGGGTCCACAGAGTTACACCCTAATCACACTGATTACACTCTGGTGTTCTCCCTATACCTTTGTGAGAGATCTATTTCCTTCCCTTCTCTTCCCTTCACTTTACCAATCCTTGTAATTTGATTGTAGTTTGCACTGTATTTGGGGCAGGTACTTTTTTTAAACCACACTCTCCTTCCTCCACTTCCCTCCCTGCACATACACACCATCTGCCATTTCTGGGTTTATTTGGTTTCATGAAAATGTCATCTTGCATTTTAAGCAGACGGACTTCTCTCATTCAGGTGGATACTGCTCTGAATTAAATGCCACAGAGGGAAAGAGCATTGTGCAGCCATGGGGATGTGGCAGTGTCTTGACATGTGACAATACATGCCACACAGGTCAATGCTACTGAAGGGGACTCTGCAAAGTCTCATTGTCTCCGGGTGTGAACTCCCTGTGTTGACAGAGGAAAAGCTCAGAGAATTCAAACTATGAGTAGTTGTTTCATGATCTAAATTGTAAGCTAAATGCTTGCATGTTTGGCCATCTGTGAAGACTTTTGAGTCCAAAATGCTTGCTTGCTCTGCATGCTGTCCTGAGAAGGTCTGGCTGCATGTGTGAAATAAAGGGCTTGTTTTATATTAAAATTACAAATTCATCAATGTTCATCATGGCATATACTTGACACACTAAATGAACAGTGTGGCATATTACTATTTTTAGCTGTAGTTAGAACTTCTTAACTCTAAAATCTACCTCTGTCAAACTATTAATGGGTGTTCCTAAAAGGAATGACCAGTCCTTTGAACGGAGAATGAAGAAAAGTCTGAGAGGAAATACAGATGGGTGGATAAGACAGGTGATTGTTTCCTTAAAAGATAGAGACCTCCCAAGATCCCTATGAATGTGCTGCTGGGTTAGATGGCCCACAGGCTCACTAAATACAGCTGCTCTTGTGTTCTTACTTTCTTAGCAGATCCTGTATTCTGAATAGCCTGTCCCTTCTTCCTTACATGTACATTTAAGCACAGTCTCAGTACTCTTACCAGAACTGAAGACAATCGTTTCCAATAGCACTGTGTGACTGCCATAATGCACCATCATAATTTAACATTCTAAAATACCCAGTTTTGTACATTTAATTGAGTAATCTTTTCCATAGTTGTCTAAGTAAATATGCTGTACCTCTGACACATAGAAGGGCGATAAATACAGGGCCAGAAAATTGTTTCGTGTTCCACATCACCTGCATTAAACATACAGTCTTAAATTAATCTCTAGGCAGTAGAAGCGTGAGTTTTCTAAAGGACAATTCACCCTGCATTACAATTATTCTATGTCAGGTGAGGTGAGTTGACCTTTCTATTCAGCAGTGAACAAGTCTGAGTAGTTTTGACTGAATGCTTAATCTATAGATGGCTAAAGTAAGGCTGACTGGATCTGCTGATGGAAAGGAGTAAAATTTATATGAATATGCAACTGAACCCTCATACACCTCTTTCTGAGTAAGTGTTGACCCATGATAGTGATTGGGTAACTTAAAAAAGGGAGAGTGATGGGCATCACTGCAGCATGGAAGGAAGACCTTCCTCCACTGCTGGAGACCAGGGATGTAGGGAAGTGGTAGGACCTGTGGGCAGCAAGCAGCTCATCTGACATAAGAAAGAACTAAGTGCCAGACAGTGTAGAAGTGCAAATGAGTGGGGAAGTGTGAGAGAGGCTTTCCACCCCTCTAAGGCATGTGCCAGGGCAGGGAATGGCTGGAAGCAAATGCATTTTCCCCCAGCCTGGCCTGTCAAACTTCCTGTTGCTTTTTTCCTCCATACGCCACATGCTCTGCTTTCTGTACACAGAAAAATGACAGTTGCCTAAACTTTCTTGTGTTTTTCACTGAGCTTGCTTGTCTTACCAAAATGAGCACCATTAGCAGAGGGAGATGCTAATTTTCCATGGAAACCAGTGGAAAAAGAAGCAGGTTTCAAATGAATCTCTCCATACGCACTTGCAGCATCTTAGTGCTTGTTGTGTTTGCTTTAGAGATGGGATACCAGGCACAGCATACTCAAATGACATGGTTGGTGTCATGTAGTACTGAGAGCAGGAAGCTGAGGGCTTGAATTTCTGCCTGTTGTCTTAATCACAGCTGCTGCTTAGTACTTTTGTGGGGTTTGAATTTTTTAAACATTTGTGGTTTTTTTCCTCTCAGTATATGCTTCAGCCTGTGTTGTTTTTTCATGTGAATGATATGCACATGTCCATGAATAATAAAATTATTCATCATCATAATATAGTTTCATAAGTAACTAGATCAGGTATTGAAATGGTGGTATGGAGTAAGATTTAGGGAAATCAGATTGTCAGTGACTGTTTTTTGTCGTCAAGCAGAAAATGAAGCTTTGTCAAAACTGAGGTCCTATTTAGACAGGAAAATATTTCTTTGGGCATACCTGAACTGGATGCATTTTGCACATAATAGCAAAATCTCCAGGTATAAATACCTCACCTGGTCAAAAAGTACTGCTAACATAGAGCATATGTGCTAGCTGGGCAGGTTCCTTCCATATGAATGCCGCTGTGTTGGTGTCAAAAGGTTCATACTCATGTTCAGGCAGCAAAAAAGTCATCCCTCTTGCATTCTGCATTGGAAAATGTACTTACCCCATGCAGACTAGGCCTTAGCTTTGCTCAGAGAGTGCATTTTGGAACAGCTTTCCACAAATCTTACTTGCTCTAATGCTGCAGACACTCTTCTAAGTGTTTTCAGCTTTTCTACTAATGGTAAACATGAAAGAAATACATAGTTCTTCCTACAAACCGATACTGAACTTTAAATTGGTTCTAGGTAATTATTTATATAATTGAATTTCTTCATATGGCATACTTTAACAAAGTGCAAAACAATGAAACAGAGAAAAAGGAGGGGGTGTTTCATTTATGTTGTATCTTTGTCACTGCATTGGAGGATAAAAGCAATGGTGCTGTACATCCAACCTGTAAACAACTTTCACAGCTTATTAAATGCTGAAAAGAAGCTTGAGAGTATAATCATTTACAAAACCTGTTGTTTTTATAGCAGTTTAAATATTTGCTGCTACAGAACACACTGAAAATACTCACTTTTATAATATGCTAGTTCAGAACCAGTAAGTTGCCACTCTTATCTTTTGATGTTATTACACTGATGCTGAACTTCCACTGCTAACACAAACCTTCGTCACTAACCCAACTCCGTATCGTTGTCCTTGCTTTTTGTGCAGTGGCCTTTCCTATCTATGTCATAACAATAAGGTCTGTGGGTGCATGATAACCCATGATGGAAGATGCAGGCTTTGACCAAATTTTTTATTCACCCCCAAACAGTGAAATGAATACCAATTAACTATATAAAAGCTTCATTTCAGCAGTGCAGATTACATAAGTGCAAAGAAAAAGTGAGTTGTAATAAGTGACTTGAAAATAAGCACAATGTTTACACCAGGGCCATTAACTCAGAGATATTAGGTAACAGGTACATTGATTCAAGAAAAAAATCCACAATTATGTGCATGAGAAATCTCAACTGACCAGATTCTGAAGCGGCATTTGCCTTTTATTCTTACTGGTAATAATCCCTCTAACAATCTGCTAAAAAGGACTTTTTTTCATTTTGTCAGTAGGTGCGGTCAAAACTCATTACACTGTAGCATTTTGACACCGCTGCTGGCTTTTCCTAGTGCTGGAGAATCTGAAAGAGTCTGTGTTTGGGCTGCTTCCCTTTGATTTAAGTTGTTCAGATGTTTGATAGAGATGGTGCAGGATTAGTGTTCAGGCCACTTGCTATTTTTCTTCCAACTACATTGATTCCTTTATTTTCTTGCTCACTTAAGTCTGATGATTTTATCTCCTGCCATTATCACAGAACAGCTTTTTCTGTGTCTGACTGAATCTTGTTATTGATCCAACTTGAAAGAGTAATTTTGATAGTTTCATCTAAATTTTTTATGTAGTCTCGCTTTTACTGAAGTGAGGAATGTTAATCCATCTGTCATTTTAAGGTTGTATTGAAAATGTTTATCTCCACCTATATCCTTATTCCTATGTAAGCTTAATGATGTGTAGATGTTACTATGCAGCAACTCCTTCCTACTTTTCCAGCTGACTAATATCCCTGTGCCCTGAAATGGCTACATCCCCAGTTCTCATGGAGGTCAGCAAACGTGGTCAGGCACACAGCATATGATAGTTGTTTCACAGTCTGAAGTGAGTAAGGGTTCTGGGAACTATGCAAGGGACACTTTGTTTCCTGTGGATTCATATTTTCAGGCCAAGCTTCTGTATCACTGAGGAGCATTAATTTCAGCTTTTTCTTCTACCTGACTCCCTATTTGCATAAAATTTGTACAAAACTTAATGCCTTGTGAGTTTCAACTTCTCTTTCAGTTTGGTTGAAATCAGATGATAGATTTTAAAATAATCAGGTAGGAAATGCCAGCGCATGCACCATATGCCACGATCACACAAGCTTTGCTTCCAAGCTGAGCTAAAAATGACTACGGAAGGGTAATAAGACATAATTACAAATCTGAGTGAGATCTTTCTTCATTGTTTCACTATGAATGTGGTTACTGCTAATGCATGTCTGTTTGTCTCTAATGTGGATACTATTACTAGGAAACTTCTGTAGCTAACTACAGCTAAACTATGTGTTCACTGAGAATTGTGACTAGCGTGGTTTTTTATTGTTCAATATAATCCACCATCAAAGTAATTTGGCTTTTTTCTGCAAGTCGTTAGCATAATAAATTGCCTAATATGCATCTTTTATTGTGAACTAATTCATCCTTTGAGGGGAAAAAAAAGGCAATCACTAGTGTAAAATCCTAAATTACAATAAGCTTGGGAACATATTTGGCAAGTTAATGCTGATGAAAGTGAGAATCTGAACTCCAACTAAAACAAAAATCATTAGCTTAGCTGCAGAATTTACAATAGATAAGCATACTGCTTATAAACTGCCTTGTTACATTTTGCTAGTAATGAACAGTTTTGTTTTTCAGGTTCAATACCATGGTCTCTTTGCACTTGTTGAACTGTTTTTCTCATAAGTCTTTGTCTTGTCAGTCTGCACAAATCTGATCTTAAACGAGGTGAGCAGTGAGGCTGTGACTTTGCACACAGCCTCTGCTCTGCTGGGCAGTTCTGTCATCTTTATCAAATATACTCATACCTATTAAAAGCAAGCAGCAGTGCTAAGACTGAACCAATATTTGATTACCCTTAAAATTGGCAGTGCATCACTTTAATTAATAAGAAGCCTTTCCTTCTCTGTTAATCTTACCTTCCAACTTCAAAAGCTCAGCTGAGCAGCACTATCTAATGGAATACATAATAACTCAATCACAGGGAGAGAATTATCTCCTTGGCTGCTCTGCAGCATCTGTCACTATGTTCGCTTGATATTTGAAAATGTAAGAATACACTATAAGTGGTTGAGATGTCTCATGAAAGAAATCATCGTGTACAAAGCTATTAGAACTTGTAAATAGAAGTTTCTTCTAAAGTACTCCCTGTCTTGTGTTCCCTCTTGGAGAGGGAATTAATGTGCGCGGAAAGGCAATTTAGGTCTTCAATTGCATGTTTGTTCCTGGGGGATCGTTCATAATTCCACACCTAAAGACACTTTCTTCTAGGAAAAAAAAATAATTGATGCACTATAGAAAACTGGAAAGTTCTTCATCCATTCTTTTATTTTAAAACATTTGCACAAAATCTTGTTTTTTACTTAACTCCTAAGCAGTAATTCCTACCATATAATAACCATGTCATTACTGCGTTATGTTCCCAAAAGTCCTGGAACCCCAGGTACTTCAGGGTCAAGTTCATGCCACTGTTTCAAGTATTAAAGGTATGTGCTTCCTGCTGTGTCTCCTTTTGGAAATATAACAAAACACAAGTCATGCCCAGGACAGTTAGCTGTTTCTCATCCTGCTGGGCCTAATACTGTATAAAGATATACTGCACACAGGCAACTGCCTCAGGTACTTTTAACACTGTATGCGTTTCTCTCCAGATGTCTTGGGGCTATGAAATAATAAACCTTTTATTTCTCTTGTCTTCCCAGAGGAGGAAAAAAATCCTTGATTAATAGCTTTCTTTTGAACAAAGAAATCTTCTAATGTTAGCTGCATAGATAACAATCTTTCATTTAAATTACAAAAAATAGGCCTACTTTTACTTCTAATACTCCCTTCCAAATTTCCCCCAAAAGCAACAGAAAGGCTTTCAATGAGAATTTTACCTTTTCCACTAGTACATCTGACCAATGGAGGATTTAGGGGTGGGGAAAGGGAGTGGAGGGGATTGCTGCTTTGCTTCTATTATGACATGATTATTTAGTTTAAGTGAAGTTAAACATTTTTTAAGGAACTCACAGCTGATATCTGATGGTTAGTCTACAACAGCACTACTCTTTCAACACACTTCAGTGACTCCTCCAGTTTTGCATTTTGGAGGAGAAAAGATCACTCTTCTCATCCATTTTCACTTTGTGAATCACCCAACTGTTACACTTCTATACACAAAATGAGAAGATGGGAAAGAAAAGTAAAAGCAAAATTTGCATGCAAGATTTGTTTGCAAATTACACTGTTTAATAAAATGACCTTCACATAGACAGATGAAAAACAATGTAGAGATTGTCATTAGAAAGCTTCATTAATAGAACCTACTGTGCCTGCAGTGGTTTTATGAAGGTGTTCAGATGAATTCCTATAACTCACACTGCACCACTGCTTTTCACCCTCAGTTACCTATTTCCTGCATGTAATTTTTTAAGGCATCTGTTCATCCAGCCTATATAGCTTTGGTCTCCTCTGGGTCCTCTTGGCTTATTATTCCAGCTGGGTGGGCTTTGATTTTTCTCAATATTTTTGTCAATGAAGCTGAAAACTTTCAGGATAGGTGTTTTGTTTAACATTACAGTTTTACAGTGATGTCTTGCTTAAACCTGCCTCTTTTGTTGGTCCTTATTTATCCAGAGTAAATCTTACAGGCAGTCACTTCAAGGTTTTTATGCAAAGAAGTTCACCTGCTTTTACAAACTCTTTACAATAACGAAGTTTATTTTTTGTTGTATTTTGTTTTCTTCCCTGAGTTTCAGATTTTTGCCTGAATGACTATTCATCTCTTGTCCCATGCAAGAATTGTCATTATACATACATAAAACTCTGCATACACACTGTACATATAGCGTGTGTGTATGTGTATACCATATATACACATCTGCTAGTCAGCAGTCTGCCAGACTATGAGGACCAGAGTGCATAATGTAAGTGCTCTGGTCCCTAACTTTAAAGGAAATATAAACACATTAAACTGACCCCAAAGGAAAATTTGATTTTAAAAAGGAAGAAAACCCTGTAATACTCTAAATTAATTAATTCATCCAGTTTCCATTCCCTGCAATGTAATTCATGTTGACAAATTATCCTGTACATAAAAAAAAATAATTTTGTCAATTAGGTAGTAGTCACCCACCTGTTAATCACAGCTGGTTTTCTCTGTGTGAGAAAACGTGGACACATCAGCTTTTGTAACCAGCCTTAACTTATTCCTTTAAAAAAAAAATAATCTAACTACAGAAAGGCAGGCATTTAAGCATTGATAGAAGTGCACTCTTCCTTTCAAAAAATCTACACCTTACTATACAGTACATGATCTTCTTACTATTCTGTCCTTATACTGAGTAACTATTTCCCAAATTTCAGTGAAGAATAATGTGAATATCTGGTGATACTGGCTTTATTACCCATGTAGCTAAAAGAAGTCCTCCTCTGTCTTGCTGGGAACAGAGCATGAATCCAGGCAGGTGTATGTTGCTGTTGAGAGGAGTGAAACTGGATTTGTCCCTGGGAGAGATGGAAATAAGCACGGGATGCTGTGACTGCTGTGAACTTCTCTCTCTCTCTCTCCCTGTGATACCTTTCCTTCTGCATGTACTCAGTCTGTTGACCTGTGTAAGGAAGCAGAGCCTAAATCACTCCTGTTAAAACCTGTCAGACCCCAAATACAGTGGACTGTTGATTATCAAATTTTTCGTTCTAGGATGGTGGGAGGCTTTTGGTTCTGCAGCAGTGGCTGAAATCTTCCTTTATTTATTTTAAACAGGAGGATTTCTTTAATGGGGGTGGGGGTGGGGTGTATTTTAATGGGTTCATGGAGAATGGTGAGGTGCTTTTGTCGCCTTGTGTCTCAGCAAGGGAAAGGGAACTACCACTCATGGGAATTGTCAGAGTTTGTGGCTGTGATACTACAGACCTGTACAAATTAGTTGATATAATTATGTCTGCATAATTACAGAAACAATGGTAAATTTGTATTTTTAAGAAGAATGGAAACAAACAAAGGTATTCATCATTGTGCTGTGGAAAATTATGACAGTGAGCTCAAATTAAAAAAAAATCATTGTTAGGAAAGGTTTTCATTGACAGGACATGAGAGGGAGAAGTCTCTAAACAGTATTTTGTCTTAATTTAAAGGAACGCTAAATCAATGTTAGTTTTATTAATAGTAATTTAAGGTGACAGTCAATCCATTGTAGCATACAATGAAGGAGAATCTTAGCAACAGTGGCCAGTGTCATGTTCCAGTTTCTGCTACCCGATGCTGTAGGCATGGCTGCTGCTCTTTGGTATTGTCTGCCTCATTCGTGGCTGAATTTTCAAGCCTTGTTACATTTTTCTTGTGCGGGACCTGGAGGTGATGTAGTGGGTGATGGGTGCCTCCTAGAGGGCTGACTCATGTTCAAGACCATTGAATGCTACCCTTGGGGGTGGGTTTCCAGCCTTTGCCAGAGATGTAAGCGAGATGAGAAATCTGAGAGAGGGTCATTAATCACTTGTCCCTGATCACTTGTTGCCTGCCTTGAACCCCTGGAGCCTGACTGGAGAAGTCACCACGTTCTCCCAGTTGAAATTGAGCTGTTCAGATATTACAAGTTGAATATTATAATGGGTTATGAAGCAGTAGGTCTTCCCCAAAATCAAGATGCAGGTGCCAAATTGGGTTCACTACACCAGGGCTACTATCTGTCCTTATTTAAGTGTGTTTCGGTTACCACATGTGAAAAATGAGGGGTTAGTGCTCTCTAACAACCTGTCTACCTGTTTATAAAGCAAGGTGGACTGCTTTTCAGCCTAGGATAGGGTTCACTCTCTGCTTTCTTTTGGCTGAGTGTTATTTTGTTCACAAAACTCAAGCAAGTTTCAAGCAAAACAGCCTCCGTATCACAACCCCATACCCTTAGTAAACTTCTTCCCTTGTTCCACAGGCTCAAATCTTGTCTATCTGTCACAGTCTCAGCCCTTTATAGAGAACACCTCATGGTTTCCTGGCAGGAACTGGTAAGGTTGTTAAAAGGCTGACTGCTGCCCAGTCCAAAACAAGCATCCTTCTTACACATCATATCATCTCACAGGCATGTTGTGTAAACAGATGTCATTAATACTTCAGAAGCTTTCAGATACAGTGCCAGAGAAAGCCCTGTGAAAAATTGAATAATTCTGTCTTCAGAGCAGCACACAGTAAATAAGGTATTATTCAGGGGGCATTGTCCATTTGCAGAGACAGAGGGATCCTGCAGGACAAAGTGAATATTGATGTTATGAAGACTCTTCTGGACTGAATATACACAGGAGGAAGTGGCAAACTGTCATCATACAAACAAGCTGAATTCTGGCACTTTTAACTTTTTCAGGGCTTGGATTCACTGCCTTAGCAGTACTATTTTATTACTGTTCATTTGTAGGCTGTGTGCATTTGGTTCCCTTTGTGCTCTTCTGTTCCCATTATGTAGTTTTGATGGAACCATATGAGAGCGCTGTTCTCTCTCTGCTGTAAGCCTTGGTGCAGCCACACTTATTATAAATGCATTTATGTAATGAATGAAGTTACTCTGGTTTGGATTAAAAATGTTTTCCGTATCCTTAAACCATTCTAGACAGATGCCATAGTACAGCTGAGGAGCAGTTTCACGGTACAAAGCACCATTCACATGCGAAGTTATAGTTGTGGCTGTTCTGTCAGTCCTGCAGTCACATTGTGTCCTCGTATTTCAGGGCTTTATAACTGTCATGGTTTTACATCTAACTGCTCAGGTCTCCATAGACTAAAATGCCACAACATAATTAAGGGACAAATGCTACCCTTAGAGCAAAATACCGGTGCAGCATGCTAGCCAGCTGTATCACTGGTGCAGGAAGTCTCCTGCCAGCACAGGGCAGCTGCAAAGCAAGGAGCTCTTCTGCTGGCTAACTGCCTCTGGAAACTTTTTCTCTTGCTCGAAGCAGGCATACTAATAGACTGATGAGCAAAACATGCTGCACTTCTAGTGCTACTAACCCGCAGGAGAAAGTTGATATGTGTCCTGCAGATGTAGCTTTGCACAGTGCCAAGTGCACCCTGGAGATGGAGCTATTCTGCGAAGTTGCTTCTGTGGAAAGCGAAGGCACTTTGTGCTCTCTCCCCCCCATTGCAGCAGTACTGCGACTGTGGTTCACCGTAAGTTCAGGTACGGTTTTGTCATTTTCAGAGCCTTTCTATATCCTTGCCCTGGCTATGTGTCTTACATTTTGATTCCCATCATTATTTGTGCTTTACTTTCCATTTTAACAAATTCATCTTGATCTTGCCTGTCAAAAGCCATCTGTTTCTGCTCCATAACATTTCGGGCTGAAGAGTTTCTGCCTGGTGAGACTGGCCCAGGCTAATCACATTCCACGTAGGGGAATTTGGATTTGCATTAGAAAGCAGCACTGGTATATCTGTTTCAAACACTAAGCCGTGAAGAAGAGGTTGAGATGTCTCTTTCAGAGAAGTGGATTGTGAAATACCTACTTGTAAAGTTTAGCTTCACTGAACAAGTGCACAGGTAAAAGAGAGGCAAAGGAGTGAAATGTCAGGTGCCATACAAGGTCTTTAAGAATACCAAACACTCGAGATAACTTGGAGTTAGAGAAATACCTAGTGCTTGAGGCATGTTTTAATAATTGAGGAACCGTGTAATGTTTACTACATTAAGGTAAATTTTAAGATTGATTGTACTACACAGTAAATAGCAGCCTAAAGTTTGTCTCCGTAACTGTTTGACTTACACATGTTGATGTTCATCAAACTGAAAAATCAGTGCATGTATTTTAGAAGTACTCTCACAGTGTTAAGTCACAAGCATGTAGCTATTCTGCTACAGGATTTAAGTAGTATAATAGATTTTACCTAGTCTGAGATCCAGAAGAAAATTACTATTCGCCTTCTGAGATGCAGTTGCTATCTTTCCTTCGATTTATCTGCAACAGCTGTCTACTTTTCCTTTTGTGTGACCAGACTAATTAAAGCTGTGTTTCCCTCTCTAATATTGGTAATCTCTTTGGAGATGATAAGGAGACTGACTAATATCACTTGATTATTTTTGGCCATTCGTGTGGCAGGATTTTACTGCAGAAAGAAGCCACCCCCATTTCTTCACAGTTGTATTTGTTAACAGGAGAAGGAAAGCAAGAACAGTATGGTCACATCTCCTGCAAATCTGGCACACTCAACATACGAAAATGTTACATTGACACAGCCTGATCTTGAGAAGAAGTAATAGTATCATTTGGTTTCTCTCTGAAATTACTTTAACAATATTCATTGCTGTCTGCAGTCATTTATACTTGTAGTATTACAAGGTTGATGTAATTTGAGTAGTATCTGTGAGACTTCAGTACCAGATTCATGAACCAGTAAAATAAAGAAAATATATATTATAAAAAGTCATTAAGATACTCTATTTCCTTAGGTACATAAGGCTAAATTTCCATGGGCTTGCATAGCCATTTATCACCTCTGCCAAGTGAGGATAAAACACCATATCAGGCTTTGTATGTGAACTTTTATTTTTATTTGATTACCATTATTGACATACTTTTGCGGTTTAATAGGACAAATGCACAAGGCTAATGCTAAGTGAGGTGAGTAAGACTGTGGGACAGGAGAGCGGCCGTGGTCATCATCTGTGAGGATTGTTCAAAGAGTGAGTGAGTGGCTAGACAGAATAGGAGGCATTAGAGTAGTACATACACCTTGCTCAGCGCAGCATCACTTGGGCTAATAATTTGGAGTAGATTTTTTACCTTTATTCTGAAATTGCTCAGTCTAAGACTGTGCATGAGTGCATGTATATACCTCTCTGGTGCCTGTGAATGCTACATAAAAGTTGGGCTTTAATACTGTCTGCTCTTTCTCTTAGCTACTTTTCAAGTTTTTGGTTTTCTGTAAGCAAGACTTGAAAAGAGAGATCAGGAGGAAGCACTTTGTCAGGGATGGCTCCTCAGAAGGTGAGTGCAGCATACAGGAATACACATGGCTGCTCCTACAATTAAAGAACTCATTTAAAGCTTGCAGGAAAAAAGAAGGCATCTTTCCCAGTTTAAAAACATCAAAAATCAAAAGAACAGAAGAGGATTAGGACATAAAGCTGGAGGGGTGTAATAAACAGATTAAAAAAGCATAAACTTTTAGTGAACAGAGAGTTGCCAAGGAAATAAACAGAAACACTAAGATTAAGTGATGTGTGTGAAAACAGAGCAGCCAGCAGGGATGAGTGCATGTGGTTGTGTGTCTGGGTGTGTGAATGAAGAGGAGAATGGAGAGAGAGAGAGAAATGAGAAATTAAAATCAGCTTCTAGAACTTGTTGCCTTTAATTCTTAACACCCAGCTTTTCAATGATGTATGAGTAACCACTGGATACTTTTAAAATCTACCATATTATCTCCTTATTAGAAAAAGTATAGAATTGTAATATATATCCACAAAACTAACTAACTAACTAACTAAATAAATAAAAGTGAAAAAGGAGCAGCTACTACCTTACACAACCTTCTGTCTCATTCCAGTGACCACCACTGGACAACGCTGCCAAATACAGTGCCATACGTAACTTTACATTCTCCTTGTTGTGTTGTTCTAGCTCAAAAATAAGGCAAGTAGATGTTAATGAAGGGCATGTTCTGTACTAGTAAGATATTATTCTCCTAAATTATGAATCTTATAATGAGAGAATTAATAGAAACATCTTTGCTTGTCTTAATACAAGATTGGTACAGGGGTTCTGCATATGGCAGAGCGCTCAGCGTTGATAGCTGTGAATGGGTAAGTATCATTTAATGATTTCTTTCTCCTTGGAGTAGGCCTCTGGTGACTGCTCACCTCTTCAGGAAGCTTGCTAAGCCCTGTGCTTACTTTAATTGAGCTTTAATGTGGTGGTGGGTAAAAAAAGCTCAGCTTGTGTGCCAGGGCACAGAGACAAATATTAATGAGATGCATGCTTTGCTTTGCAGCTTAAGCTTTTTTTTCTATGCTTTGATTACTTTGTCCTCACCGTAAGTCTAGATAGCACAGCAATAGATCTCATTTTCCCAGTAACTACTATGTAACAGTTTCCTGCACATACACACAGCTTCCTTCTGACTTGTATCTTCCTCAAGAGAGCAGGGAAAAAATGAGGTAATAACTAGAGAAATGGTGCTGACAGGTTTCTGAGTAGAAATTCTGTGTGCAGTCGTGCTCTTACTTGCTCTGTGCAGTAGAGGTAGCCCAGCACATCATAGTCATTTTTGGGGTGCGTTCAACAAGGAGCCTCAGGTTTGGTGTGTGTGCTCTTGGATCTCTTTTCTAATTGTTAATGACTCTAGTGTATTTATATCTTAGAAGTGTGAAAATGTGCAGGGTTCCACCTACTGTTGGGTGTCCCTCTGTTCTAAAGTCACAGTTTGGTGAAATAGCCATAATCAGTTTTCATAGAGATGGCAGAAAGGAAAATGGTGCAAAAGCTCAGTTTTCACGAAAGACATATTGCCTGTAAGAGAGCAGATAGCTGGTCATCACCAATATACTTCTCATTCTCTTTCATCAGCTGTCTTAAGTGCACTGGACATGGGCTTCTTCACTGTGAAAAATTCCTGAACTTTTATTGTCAATAGAGTTGCATTCACTTTTAGAAACTATAGTGATGACAATAATATCCTAGTTTTTCTTCTCCTCCTCCTCACTTTACACCTTTTTGCCAAAACATGTTGCATGAAAAAAAAAAACACTTAGCCATGCAACAGGCTCTCCTGCCCTTCCAGCATAACACAAGTAATGCTTTGGCTAAAACCTCATATAGCCCGTGTTGAATGCTGCTGAAGCCACAGTGGGAATTAGGTCTTTCACAGGTTTCTTTAGTAGCTCTTAATTGAATGCTGGGGAAAGTGGCAGGTGAAATTTTACAAGTGTAGAAGAGCTCCTGCAGTCCACATTACATCTTTGTCCTTATGAAATAGCTATTAGAGCTGATATGTTAACATCTCTTGAACTGAACTTCCTCGTAATTAGACATCTCTGCTGTAGTGGTGCCCCCAGAAGCACACAAGTAACACACAAAAGAGGAAGGAGAGAAAGTACTTAATATAGAGTGGTGGTAGCACAAGGTCACTTTACATTTACACCCTCTCAGGCTATTGTCTGAGGCTCTGATATAGCTATTTTTCCCCTGGAAGACTAGGACTGTCTTTCTTCTTTGCAGTCTCACGTTCATTGATTTGATGATTGGTGTCCTGATTAACACCCTTGTGACCCTATTGACTTCAGTCCTCCCCCATCAGAACTTTCTGCATCCATTTTTTAAAAGGATCAAAATGTGGCTTTTCTGACTTTACACTCCAGGTAGCTTTTTTAAAAAAATACTCTTACACAGTCAGCAAGTTCCAATCCTAAACTAATAAACCTCCAGCCATTCTCATACTCCTGTTTGCTCAGGAAAAAGCCAGCAGACTTTTCTGTCTCACTCATCTAGTTTTACAGCATAAGGAGTGTCCTTTGTCGTGGTCCTCCTCTGATGTTTTATACCTGTGAAGTAGATTATTTTATTTCTATTCAAATTTACATTATTTAATTTAGTGACTGGCAATTGTCTGTAGAGATTTTTACCAGATTAGTCATCCAGATTACAGTCAGGATTGCTAATATACATGGAGCCCAAATTAATGTCAAGGAAGTGGCAAACCTGCTGTAGTCCTCATTTAGTGAACTATTTGAAATCAGATGTTGGCCCAGGTCCTGGTAGACTGGTATCCAAGTAATAAAGAAAAGCAAAAGATGTTATATTTGGTGATAAATATAACTCAGGCTATGGGAGTCTAAAACTGTCTCTGGAAAAAGTTGCTTTGCTCTTGTGAGCCCTAAAGCAGTCCAGCATAGCGGTTTGTGAAAGCATTCAGCTGTTACGGAGGAATGTTATTTTCTTTACCCCTCTGAAGAGGTGCAACACAGTATTTTACTTTCATGACAACGGCAAGACTCCTTGCTTAGGTGCTGATGATTGAAAGATTAGACTGGACAGTAGTGGCATTACTAGGACTGCTAAGTAGAGTTTCTCTAGTACAGTCCCTTGTTGCCATAGCTATTAATTGAGGAATGGTAAGAGAAATAAGAGATTTTAGGACCACAGCAGGAAACCTTTCTTCACTGAGATTATAATGTTGGTACCAAATTGCTCTCTTTCACTTTGACACAGTGCAGTCTAAGGGAAGATTTTGGAAAGCTCTTACATGGGCAAACAGGCAGAAAATGCAGAGGCAATAACCCACAGAAAAATAATTTTCTGTTCAGCCAGTGTGTATAAAGTCGTTGCATAGTTAGCTAGATTACTCTCCCAGGTTTATTTTATTTTTCTTACATGAAGATGAATTGTCTGCTTATGCCACAAGAAGCCCCCTCATAACTCACATTAGCCTAGAAAAGCTCCAATTTCCCTTCTGGCTCACTTAATGTTCTCCGTTCTGTTCCCTTCCCATGTTACAGCCTAGTCATTAGTTTCCATAACTCTCCTTAGACCAGTGTCTTCACCCATTTCCTTTTCTTTTTGCTCAATTTCTGTGACAGCACATTGTGCAAAAGCTCAGCGAACCTCCTTCAGGAGGTAGGCAGCCAAGAGGTCTACCGAGTGCTGCACATGACTGATTTCCCACATTTGCAAGTCTCTGGGATGATCTGTCAGAGTCAAGAACTACAGCAAGATTAAGTGCTTTGTGCAAATACCAGAGCTGGGATTACCCTAGCTCTAAGGTGCTCATTAAATATTATAGTAAACAGAGGTTGTTTAAGCTATTTCACAGAGCGTAACAAAGGAGAGAGCTGTAATATTATTGTGGATTTTCAAACCATTTTGCCTTCTATTAATTCTTCTGTCTTCTTTTTTGCTTTTGTTAGTATTAACATTTAATTCAAACCAGCTACATTAACTCCTCTTTTACATTCTTCTTCTCAGCACTTTCTAAATATCTGACTCTAGAAATTAAATATTTATTTTTGGGGGGGAGGTTGCAAAATTTGAAACAGTTTCAAAAATTGATTTCTATTTTTATTCCTTAACATGACTTAAAACATTGAAGACCATTGCCTTCAGCAGCCAAGTTCATCTATACTCAACATTCAGAGTAGCATCTAAGATACTGACTTCTTAGTTCAAGTTTGAGGAGCCAGCATTTAAAAAATACTTCTCTGGATAATAAAGTAACTAATTGAGAAAGGAACTGAGTTACTCAGTGATCAGCCAATATAAAATCTGGATTTAGAAACTGCCAGTTCTAGAATGGGAAGAGATGTGATATTTCCCATTTTCCTAATTGTTGTTTACTGTTTCACCACATTCACTCGCAACACAGAATGCTTCAGTTTGTTACTGAGGAAAGCGTAATGACAAGTGTAATAACAAGGAAGCTGTTATTAGAGTCTTCCTGATAATACTCTGTTGAAATTGGTATAGTAGCAACAGGGACAAATATGGCTCAGTGGGAGAGAGAAGGATAATTGCTTTTATCAAGAACATGTCTGTGGTAATACAAAATTCTAGACTCTTCTCTTTTTTTCAAATTAAAAATTGTTCTCCTTATTTTTGATACTTCAGTTAAATTATGCACACATTAATATTCATTTCCCTTTTCCATGTATTTGCTCAAAACAGGCTTCCACATACTGTTTAATATATTCAGCGGCATTCTTTTATGTGTTGCACTTTGAGTTCTTGCTGGGTTTTTGTGAGTGAGACATTTTACAACACATAACAAAAAGATGATCCCTGCGGCAGCCAGACTTCTATCACTTAAATTGTCCAGACTTTTTAATGTAGTTTCTTTGCATGTCTAATGTATTTGCCTTTAAGCAGTTAATGGCACAACTCTTGTTCAGTCTTTGTGTGAGTGTTACAGCATTGCCTCTGGACTCTGGCTCAGAGCAAGGTCCTGCTGAGCAAGGCGGTGTAGGTACAAAGGAAAGACAAGTGGTTTGCAAGGGAGGCTGCTGTACAGGAAGTCTGCTGTGCCCTGACAGCTGTATCAAGGCAGAACACAAAGGAAGGAGGTTCACAGATGCAAAGTAGAACTGCTGAAATTCACCCCTTTTCCACACTGGGTTGTTTTTTTTTTTTTTTTTCCTGACAAATCAGATACTGCGTTTCCAGCATGGCATATTAACTGCCTTCTTGTTCCAGCATCTCTTGTGCAAAACAACATTGCCTTAGTCACTGGGTTCTCTGGATTTACATGACAGGCTTTGTCAGCATGGAGATGGCATGCTTATGTGGGATTTACTGTGATCCCTCCTTTCCAATTCATCTTATCAGACGTCGCAGAAGAGGCTACTGCTCCCTTAGTCTCACTCAATAACTGTTATATCTCATCACTGTTAAAAGCAAAAGGTTCCAAAACTTTGAACCTGGGACCAGATGTTCTTAGAAAAAAATCTAAACTATTTATTTAGGCACCTTGCTACTGCATAATGATGCCAGAAAATGTCTTTTCACTTTTTAAACATGGTTAGTTTTATCCACAAAATGAAAAGTACATCTGACATTGTATGAGAGAAAGCCTTGCATATGCATATCTAGTGTGCGATAGCTCATCTATCCAATCTCAAATTAGATTGCTGTTCAGATTGTTGTCAATGAAGACAAAATGTAGAATAATTTTGCTGGTTAGAATAGAGTATGTTTTTTGAAAACACCAGTTTAACTTTATTTTATTACTCAAAATAGATGAAAATACTTTCACTCCTTACCACATTCAGAGTTTATTTCATGTAATTTTTATCATGTAATTGGTTGAGAGTGGATCATGTTCTTTTAATGGATATATAATTATATTTTGAAATGATGCACAGGCAGTCATTGCTGCTATCACATGCAGTAGCGCTATACACTAAAGGTGGGGATCTGAGTTAACCCAGCAGGTAGTCAGAAAGAGGAGACTGGTGACAGTGCTCTTAGATACTACTTAGATCCTGCTTCCTAGAAGGAAGCAACCGGTGTCCTGTTCTACCCAATACACAATCACTACAGACAAGTTCTGGAATGCAGTTTCCCTTCCTCCTGTAGGAAGGGGTTTGTTACTGTTGTGGTCTCTGTTAAGATCAGAGAGAAGGAAAAAAGGTCAGTAATCAAGGGGAGGAAAGAGACAGTAAACAGGAATGAGAAAAAATACTGAGATCATCCAGTAAACTGCAGGCTAACTAGGGTCAGAAGACAGGCTGCAGCATAGCTGGGAGCAGGCATTGGTTTTCATGTTGGCTGTTCAGGTGAACAGTCCCAGTGCCCCAGCTTCTGTAACCTGCACAGATCAAGTGATTTTACATCAAAAATTCCAAGGGCTTTAGTGAAGCAGTTCATCTAAAGAGATAGTACAGTGCAAAGGCTACAGAACCAGATCCAAGGTTAGCTGGAGAGTGGCATGAGCTGCACCTTTCAAGCAGATAATGTAATACATGCTTGATTTACCCTAACTCTGAGGGCTTTCCCTGTGAGGCAGAACATTTTTCTGCCCTTGAGCTGATTATTGCAGGAGTCTGGGACAGCTCTGCACTAAGGAGAGAAAGGTAGCAGATCCACATCCCATCCCCACGCGGTGTGCAGGTGGGTGCAGAAGGAGTCACAACTGGCTGAAGTGAGGGGTTTCAGGATTAGCAATTCTGCAAGGCCTAAGGCAATACACCCAGGTGCTTTGAGCAACCAAGAAATGGTACTTTTTAATTCTCTATGTCATTTTCTGTAAGAAAAGAGGTATTTTTGTGAAGTGAATAAGAAAGACCACTCTTCAAGGAAACTTTTTTTTTTTAATGTTGTGACATCATTTAAAAAAACCAATGTGTTCTCATGGTTTGTTTTTCACCAAAACAAAAAATAGCAAGTCACAGCAATGGCAGATCTGTGCTGTCAGTATTGGTGACGCCAGCACTAGTTGCAGCAGATGGAGAGATGCAAACATTCTGGATACTAAAGGCAAACTGATTTTCTTGAGCTTGAGAAAGCAGTACTGTAAAATGCTTCTTCATCCTCAAGTGTAAGCTTTCTTAATAAATAACACTTTCTGAGAAAAGGAAGTTGGGATGTGACGGTGCTTTTGGGACCAAGCCAGCTTTCTAACCAGCAAGCTGCTCTTTCTGTTGATGGTGGCTATTTATGAAGGCTATGCCAGGAACATTGCAAAGGCAGCAGCAAAAGTCAGTTTGCTTATACTAAAAGGGAAAGAGTGTGTTTGCTTATTCTCTTGCTTTAGTAATCATAATCATTGCAGAATCTTAAAAACATGGAGCCTGAAGCTGGGTAAGCATCAGAAATTACAAACCTAAAGATATATAGACACAGTACCTGGATGAGAGGCACCTATATCATCAAAAAATCACCGATGTCCATGTTTTAGCACTTTTAATACCAGTGACATTTGCTGGTGAATTTAGGGGTGTCACAGAAGTCTCACTGTACCAGAAAATGTTGAAGATGTAACCACAGACCTCTGGTGCCTTGAATTGATACCACTTAAGGGTGAAATTAATGTTGATTAATTACCATATAAAAGACAGCCTGAGTAGTCTCTACAAAACACTTGCTCTTAAGGTGTTTCTCTAGTACCATCCTGACTTACTGGGAAGTTTCTGTAAGACATCAAGTATGGTAAGGGTATCACAGAGGGCAGAATGAGGCAGTTATTGTTACTTTACCAAAAGCATAAAAAAATATGCAGGGTTTACAGACAATTTTGTTTGCAGACTCCTTCACAGAGCTTGTAGCATTACTTTGCTTGCTCTGTAGACCCCCAAAGAGCTAACCCCAAACGCCAGGTTGTTTCCTGAGGATGACTTGTTGGGCTGGAATAGGACACAACACAGGGCTAAGGGAGCTTGACAGGTTAGACTGCCAGTTACAGGATCCGCAATGTTACACAGAGGGTCCCCTATCACAAGGAAGTACACAGGTCCTCTAATCCTAGATATTAGCAATAGGAACAACAAGCAGAAGGTGCTCAGATCAAACTAAGCTAGAAATACATGAGATCCTACTCATTGGACTAATTGCAAGTGTCTAATGGCACTAGTAAGAGAGTATCAGCAACCTCCATAATATATGCATGGGGTACTAGGCTGGTTGTCTCATTCTGCACCTTGCAGTCCCCTGGCTCATCTTTCTTAGGAACATAAATAAATGAAAATAAATAGTAAAAAATCAGGGGAAGGTAAATCAGAGCTGAGATATACTTAACTTTTCAGTAATGAGCTAACAGAAGTGATGGAAGCCCTTAAAATTTTTTCACTGATAAAGCTTTTTTCCCATATCCAGGCTGTTTGTTTCTCTGTGTCTGGAAAAGGTGGTTTTAAAATGCAGCAAAAATTGTTTCCCCCTTTCCTCTGTATCTTAATTTCCTCACCCAGCATGGTTCTGACTCCATGAGGAAAATGAAATTCCTTGCATTGCTTAACCAGCCAGCAGCCACAGAAGATACGTGAAGGATGCAGAGATTTACATAGTCATTGCTTTCTCTTTCAGGGACAAGTCAGGGTCATCTTTTTTCTTTTATGTGTAATTTTGATATTATTGCCTAAAAATTGGTTTGGAATTGGAATACAGACTGAATAAAAGAAATATTTACATTATGAGTATTAAGGAAGATTATTGCTGCTTATGCAAAATTGTTACTATTCTCTGTTACATAGTTTATCCATGTAATGGTTCTTGTCATAAACGAAGCCATGATTCCACATGTGTTTCCATTCCCACTGGTGTCTGTGACAGCTGGGGAAGCTCTTCTGGTTGTGTGCTCCTGTTCCTAGAGCCACTCCTGGAAGTGCACCAGAACAGCTGTTTGCAGGGCAGTCTGAGCATCTGGGGAGAACCAGAAAACATCCCTCTTTTTTTAAGGTTAATTTTAACATGGACCAGTGATGGCCAGCACTGCTGCTGGAAGAATATCTGAGTCCATTGTGGTGGAATATAGACATTTTAGTGAGCAGGATGCTCACTTATTTTTTAAATCTCTCTAGTCATATTGGTGGGATTGTCATTACAGAACTATCCATTACATGATTCTGTATTGCAGAGAAGACGAAAAAATTACATGTTTTAATGTAACCTACATTTAGAAATAATATATATGTATGTATGTAACATATACTCCAGGTGTTTTCATTAATTTGGAAAAGATTATTCTCTTCTTTGCTGGAGGAAATACAGGGTTAAGCATGATCTGTCATGAATGGTTGTATGTGAATAAGATTGCATGGAGGAGCAGTGAAAGACTTGACAGCTAATTATTACAGACCTTTGCTGAATGCTGGCCAAGGTGAATATAGCTTGATTGGATCTTGAGGCAAAAAAAGGATGTAGGTGAGCTGTCTTGATATGTCAGGGCAGAACAGGCAAAGCCACAATCCTAGGTCACTGACAGTGAATTATGCTGCCAGTACTTCTGTCTGCTTTGGGCCTTTCTCTCCTGCTCTAACCTATTGTTTTAACTTAATGAGTGGCATTGACAAGTAGAGTGCTGTGGGAGGTCTACTTTGTGACTCACTCTGTTTAATATTTTAATCAGCAACCTGGAGGAGGTGAGGCAGTACATTCTCATCATAATTGTGAATGACAACAAATTGTGGGGGTGGAGGGGTTTTACATCCTTGAGGGTTCTCAGGATTTGCGTGGATAAAGCCCTGAGCGGCCTGCTCTGGCCCCAGAGATGACCCTGCCTTGAGCAGGAGACTGGACTCTTCCTCCTCAGGTGCCTTCCAAACTAAATTATCCCATGAGCCTGATGCAGTGCTCCTGCCTTTTTAAAAGATTCTGTGCCACTACAAATTTCCGGTGTTTTCCTGTGGCTTGGTGCTCTTGTAAGACACTGAACTGCAGCAGTGTGACCTGTGGTGCTGAAGTCAGGAGTAACTTGTAAAGTAGGAGTACTGAAAGGCTTTGCTTGTCTGACATGGAAAGCCAAAGCAAAACATTCAGAAAGTCACTCTCCCCAGGAGATGGGCTGAAGCTGAAATATCCTTCTTGGGTCCTTGACAAGTAGGTTTCACAGTCTCACCTGAAGCTGACATGGTTAAAACTGCATTTTTTATTTTGTTCAGGGTTACATTCCCACATTCTGGAGTTTCTGCCTCCTGCCCTCTGGAGTCTATGGGTGTAATTCTGATACACATAGTGTCCCCAAACACTGGAGCTGTCATAGTACAAGAATGTGAAAAGATTTAGAGAAAATTATTACAGCCTTGCTCTTGAGGGTTTAAAAAACAGGGTCTGAGGAGAGGCGGTACCAAGACAGCAGGAGGAGTGAGAACCAGCTTCAGCACACCAACACTTGATAGTTAAAAATATATTTATGATTTATTTTGTTGAAGAGTTGGGAAACCATAGATTATGAAGCTTGCAACTTTTTATTATTCTGTTCTTTAGTTTAATAGCTGCTTTTTTTTTTTTTTTTTTCCTAATGAGTTTGTCTAATTAAGAAACAGTCTAAGGCTATTTTAACTTACCTTATAGTCTCTTGTACCATTAGGTATTCTTGATTTTGTTTGATGTTTTCTGGTATTGATGGTGAGGGTGATAATGGCTGATGGTAGCAGTGGGATAAAACAGTATCAAGATCTCAATTGCTAGCTTATATTTTAAAATACTTTGTGAATAAACATTATTCAAGGACAAAGACGAGCTGTACTGTCTCAGTTTTGAGTACTAAACATAAGCTGATTTGTCTTTAGAACTTCAACTGATGTGAATCCCTGATGTTTCTCAGGTGTTCATGTTATTGTCTCCAATGGGTTCTTCCCAAGACATAGGAATTACAAACTGGACAAGGTCAGAGTTCCCCTAACCTGTGTCAAAGGGCATCTGATAGCAGGCTCTACAGAGTGATTCTGGGATAATCTCTTATGTGCAGTTCTGGAAAAAACATCTCCCTGGAGGCTGTTAACTTCTGGTCTGGAATAGGGGATGAATTATTGGACAAACTAAAACGAAGAGAGCTAATGGGTAGTTGGTGGTAAATGTGGTGCCAGTAGAAATGTGATGAAGAGAAGGAAAAGAAGATAAGTGTAATTACGTGTTATGTGGGGAACCAAGCAACATATCTCAGTGAAGAGTCGGTGAAAAGCGACCATAAAAAAAAAAAAAAAAAGCTAGTAATAGAATTCAACATCTCTAAGGAAACTACACAGCATGAACACTTCTCAAGGCTTGTGCATGTTTTCAGCATTTTCTTGAGTCACCATAAATACTTTGAGTCCATCTATATGAATTTTAAAAATTTCTTTTTCATGTTCTTGGACAACTTGCATTGAATGGACTCCTTTGACGTATGCATTTGTGTTTATCTGTTTGCATTGCTTTTGGTGTATGCAGACAAGTTGTTCCCTATGGCTGTATAGATTTTTATATCATCTGGAAGACTTGCTGTCCATGAGCTCTTCTATACTGCCTAGTACCATGTGATTACCTGTCTGCACACCTTCAGGGTGAGGGAACAGAGCGAGTGTTTGTATAAACAGAGCTCACTATTTGTACAGAGCCTTCAGTTGCATCTGGAAAGAGCTGCAAAGTGCATCAGCATTGTGTGTTCATGCAGGGATGAAATAGGGCTAGTGAACTTTTGGAAGATGCCTGCTTTATTTGTTTTTTATTCAATTGTAATGAGCAATTACTCGATTCTTCTGTTCAGCACGTGATCTGTCTCATGTTGATGATAACTGCTGATTTTAAAATGTTCTAAGTTCAAAGACATATCAATAAAGCAACATTTTTGTGTTAAAAATTAGTTACAAATCAAACAAAAAATCACCAGAGAAAATAGAAAGTGTTGGAAACATGACTTTTTGTTGCTCTTAAAAACTGTTATAAAGTCTGATTTATTTCAACTGTTGAGTGTGGTAGGACTGTCTACAAGTGGCAGAATCACAAGCAAAATGGGCTTCTAAAAATGCTGATTTTAGTTGCACACCTTAATTAGGAGAACAGTGAACTCTTGGGCAGATAACAAATCATGGCCCATCTATCATTTCACACCTATTTGGTGAGGTACTAATGAAATTTGTACACTACACAGGTCTAGTTGTGGCCTCTGCACCAAGTCAGACAAACACTTCAGAAACGTTTATATAGTAGCTATTTTAATTCTCTGCGATATCAGTTACCTCTTTAATAATGCAGTTTTATGTTTATTGTACTGGATAGCAGACCTGCTTCTGTATGCATAATCTTTCCTCTTGCCGTTTTTTTCTGTCGGCAGGCCAACTTATCTGGTGCTAGTACATCACCAACCACCTGCTGTGGGCTATGTATCTGTTTTCTTAATTGCAATGAAATCATTTATGCCAAATAATGCCACATTACAACAGCATAATTTAATTTGGAGCTGTTCATTATAGTTCTATTACCCTTCAGCTGTGGCACCCTTCCAGAAAAGGACCCATGAGGATCAGGTTAGTCAGTTTACTGAAGTGATAAAAATGCACCCCATACAGCTTGCTGCCAGGTCTTTTGCTGCAGAATTCTGATGTAATTATATTTCTTGGGTTCCGCTTGTGTTATGCTTAAAAATAATAGTAATAGTGGGGTGTTTTTTCTTAAACTTTCAAGCCTAGATTACAGTCTTTTGCTATGCTAACTTTATCATGCTGTACTATAAAAAATAAGGGGGGTTAAGAGGCATTACGGATGTTGCTTACATTTGAACAGTGGTGCTTTTAACTTAAAAGCTGTACAGAATTATGCACTACATTAATAGACACCAAGGCTAGAAGAAAATCAGGGTGCCTCACAATTATTCCCTAATGAGAATAGTAATGAAAGTTGAACTTGGGAGCATTTGGCTTTTTGTAGTACTTTGAATTTAATGTACATCATTTAAGGCATTTACTCCATTATAATTTAAGGTATTACCATGCAGAATGAAGTTTAATAACCATTCCACTGTTTCTCTAGAAGTATTTATAGTAAACTTTTTACAATTAATCAAAAGCAGACATTACAAAAACAAAAATCAGATTTATTGCCAAGATCATAAATGTCAAGTATACTGTTATGCAGGCTTTGTATTACTTCAGTTGCAACTTTAAAGAACATTTTAAGTGATTGGATAAAGGAAGTTTATTAAAGGCTCAGCAGGTCTTCTCTGCACTCTACTGTTATTAATGTAAATGATTGCATCATGTGATAGAGGAGGAGGCAACATGGAAGGAGCTGGTTTTAATCAGGTTTTCTTTGTGACTACCAATAGCTTCAGGAAGAACTTAAAACACAGACCACCCTGTTTCCTCTGACAAACAAATGCAATGTGATTTTAGAAAAAGGGAATGATGGTGCAAACCATCTGGGGTAGTGAATTGCTGAACTTGTCTTTGAATATATCCCCATATCTTCGAGAGGCAGCTGGACATTTAAAATATACAGCCAGGTTTTGCATTCAGAGGCAAAATACAGTGATGTGTTTCTTCCCTATACCTAGTGTCTTGGGATGGGGAAATCTCTGCGTGAGACAAGAGATTTTGTGCATTGTTCTTTTGGCAGTAGAGTTTTGCTCTGTCTATGGAGAAAATATTGGTCCATACCGAGAACTGCTATTGCAGCAATTCTCAAAGCTGCTGAGGAGCACTTGTGAAAAGGCCAAAGCTTGACATACAGAAAATGTGTGATGCACATGGACCTGAGTGAACAGCTATGTTTCTCCCCCCTGCCCCATGCTGTAAGGATTTCAGTTGCATACAGTTGAGTGCCGTGAAGTGCATCTTTGAATATACGACAGAGATCATATCACAGTACGGTGAACTGGGCAGCAGTTCTTTGCAAGGTCTACTGGACTGGAGAAAATGTCTTAGCATGAGAGAGGGAGCGCCAACTGCCTATTTAAAAAACTATTTATGGTGTAACTTGGTAATAAGACTTGTGATCTGTATGGGTATTAAAGGCTGTAGAAAAGAACTGTGACTCTAGTGGACAATGACAATAGTTGGGAGGTTGAGCTGGAGAAAATCAAAGCAGTTGATGATAAGCAGCATTACCTTCTCGGACAATAGGTGTACAGCAGCTGGTGAAGATAAAAAGAAAAAAAAACTTTGGAGATATCCTATCTGTATGGCTATTCCATGTAACATGATCTGAAGCACACATACATGCCAAGCAGGGCTAAATAAAGAAGCTCTAAGTTTCTTACCTCCCACATGGTCTTGAATATTGTCTCACAACTTGGTGGACAGACACTGTGATGTTTGTAAGGAAATTCAACACTCCCAATTTTTTTCCAGCCCAAGATACTTTATAATGCTTGAGGCAAAGGTTATTTGTTTACTTTTATTAGACAACAGTAATACATTTCTTTAGCTACTAAGACAATGAAAAATCTACTAAGAAAGATGAATAATTTAGTGCATGATCTAAACTTGAATTGTGATTGATAGGTTTAGATCACTTCTGGCATGACCACAGCATAGAAGGCCCTGGGCTGGGATTCTGGCTCTGGCCTCAGCTTCTCCATGTTTCTTTTTACATGTCTGTGAAATGTGGGTAAGGGCTGGCATCTGCTTTGCAAACTGTTTTGACACTAGTAGGTTAAAAATGTCACTGAAGAAAAGGGCATTGTTTTACTGTTTAATATGCACTTAATGAAGTTATATAGAAAACGGAAGAAAGAAATGAACAAGTTTTCCTCCATTTTTGTGGTTGTGACTTTTAAGCAGGGAAGACTTGGGCTAGGTATAGAAAGATAGAGAAGTACTGTAACATCTTTCCTATGAGCATTTTGAAATCTTTGCCTTTGAAGCTCTTCATAACTGTCTGAGAAATTAGTATAAAGGAGCCTGTTTTAGATCTGGGTATGGACTGATGAATTCTTGAGGTTAGTTTTACTCCAGCTGTTGCATCAAATACAAAGTGAGGTAAGTAGCTAAGCTAAGCAAGATAGGTAAGGTAAGGAAGAAAGAACAAATACTTAGATTAAAGGCAAAGCTATGATTTCAAATGTTTGATTCCTATATTACTGTGTGTTTTCAAAACACTGTAGTCCATAAGATGTAAACACGATTTTAAGTGTTTTTCAGCTTTGGAAAGCTCCTGATCATTTGCATTGAAGCATTAAACACAGTTATTTTCATTATTTGTGAAGCTTTATCAATAAGAGATGCTAGATAACACTAAGGAGTTTTCCCACTGGAAATGCAGGGAAATCAAACTAAAGCTGGATTGAGCAGGACACATGCAAACAATACAGAATATTCACAGCACTTTTACCATTGATTAAGCCAGTATGAAAAGCTGCTAAAGGGTCAGGGAAGTGAAAAGGATATTTTACAGATATTTTGCCTGTTACAGAAAAAAATCTGGCAAACGATACATGAAGTAGTTTCTGATACTGTCATGAGAAGTTCTTGTTGCAACTGATGGCTGACTTCTGCACACTGGGAACTCCTACTCACAGAAGCTCCAAGGTCTGACCAAACCTGTGCCTGACATAGCAGGTCTTGCCTCAGCCAAGGTGTTCACTCCTTTCTCAAGCATGCACAGAGCACTGCTTACAAACCAGCATTGCCAGGGACTTAAATAAAACCAGCCCTTTGGAACAGATCCATTCCTGGAATACCACTTCGTTGATTTTGTAATTGGTGAACGCCCATATCAGCATTTGACTTGACTTGGAGTGATGCTTAAATAGCAGGGAGGAATTTGATTATGGCTTTCCACAATGGCAGCCCACATCCAAATAACTCACCCATACAGTCACTTTTTAAATCTCTAAAAAGGGAAGATACTAACAGGTTAGGTTTGAGTCTGAAAAAAACTTAGTTTCTTCAAAATTCTACCTCTTTTAGAAGATATTTAGAAGATTTAGTTGTTACTTTGAAATGGAAAGTTATCAACATTTTCAGAATTGCCATGGATAGAACTACAGCCCTGCAGCAGGGCCTTAGCTGCAGCTCTTCACTCTTCTACTTCTGTTCCTACAAGGAAACGTACTTCAGTTGAAATCTCCTTTATATCTCTCATGATGAGAAGGTTTGAAATGGCTCACTGGATTCCAGTTGTGACAACTTGGGGTAATTGGTCCTTAAAGTCATCTGTGGTGTGTCAGCATCTCCTTTCATGTAAATTGACCTCAACACCTATGTGTGGTGGGTCAGTTGAAGTCACACCTAAATCAAACTGACTTCCAGTTTTCTCCTGGCTTTCCCCTGTAGGTCTGCAGACCACAGTCAAATTACCTACAAAGTGAGGTGTCAGCTGAGGTAAGCAGGATTGGAAGAAAATGTCTCTGGTTGTCTAAGGTACCCTGCAATATTTGTAATCTGCATAAGCAGCAATCAGCAAAACTCACAATAAGCACTAAGTGCTCTAAATGTTGTATTGAGCTCAGTTGTTGAAATCTGAATGCCATTTATGCTGGCCTTTGATAATAATTTGTGATTGCCACTCAAGAAAGCAATCATGTATCCAGTACAGCTAAAAATTAGATGCATAACCCGGGCTTTCCATTACAGTCTGAAGTATATTAAAAGGATCATTGACTGCATTCATGTTCAGATGGCTTACATGCATGTCATGTATTAAAAGAGACAAGAATCTTAAATAACAGAATTTATTTTGGGGGGAAATGTGTGTAGATTACAGGTATTCTTTGGAGAACTCTATAGATAATGTTCTAGCCCATAAAATACACGTTATGATACTAACAACATCTGGTCTCTTTCATGCCAGCATTCTTATGTTTTGAAGATCTTGCTAATCCAGATCTGTCATACTAAGTATCTCATTTTGTGAGTCATTGTTTTCTTTTTTTTTTTCTCTTTCTTTTTTCAGTTATTTATTGCTGACTGCTGAGGTGTTTTGGCTTGATTTTCAGACTAGAACATCTATTGTTTATTTTCTGCCTCTAGAAAAAACAATTTTTTAATGTTTTCTTACGTGCAAATTTTCTTGAAAGGATGTAATGGTATAAGAGACTTTTTTTGGCTGATTTTTCTCCTTGTTTAATCACAATTGTTTCACCAGTTTAATCACAAATGTAATATAAACTTATATTTGATACTGATGGGCAGGTAGAAACATGGCATTGTTGGCAGAGAGGAGAGTACATACTTTTTTCTTCAACATAAAGGAGAAAGACAGGAAGAAGAGACTGGATATAGTTCATCCAGTACTTGTTCCAGTGTTAACATGAATTATTCCACTGCATGTTGGTAGGTAGCACACCCTGTGCATGACACACTAAGTTGATCACATGTCACTATTTCTGGTGGTACCAATAACCAATTAGCAATCAAGCTTAGCATTGGGGAGAGTTTAGTAGACTTATGACAGAGCAAGTTAACTAGAGAGGTATGCAGAACCAGATTACTGCACTTCATGCTCAACAGCTGTAAACAGAGGATGAGCCTAACGTTCATGTCACAGAAACTAACCCAGTACCCAAACTAAATGGCTAAAAGTTTTTCCAGGCCTAAATTTAAGGCAGTTTGCTCAAGTGGCTTTTTTCTAGCAAGTTCACTCTCAGTTTTTTGTATTATGCTGAGTTAGGATCTTGGCAAGAGCTATCCATCCACCCTTGGCTCCCTTTGTCTTGTAAAAGCACCACCATATTGACAGAGAACCTTCCAAGCTGCAGAACTTGCACACTTCAATGTTGCAATACTGTGTATCCAGTTTTTAGAGCCATTGTATTAAATACACTCATAGGAACATAAAGACCACCATACAATTCCTACCAACAAGATATTAGTACAGTAACCTGCGTCCAACAGTAGCCATGATTCAACAGACCCAGGATATCTGGAGTACCTTCCTAACTGTTACGCATTTTTCACTTAAGGGATCTCTTCTAGGGTCCTCTAGTTAGTGTCTGCTTGAAAGAACCAGTGACAGAATGAGAATATTTCATCTTTAATAGTGTTACAGTTTCCCGGGGTCTTTGGAAGTCTCCCACTAGCACTGTAACTCCTGTTTTGCTGCTTCTTTTCTCTTAACAGCTCTGCATCATCATGTAGTGGAGTTTGGCCTCTGTAGAAATTCTTTTGGATTTTGGACTTCCTGATGTTAGTTATCCAAGAAGATAATTTCCCAAGGTCTTGGAGAAAGACTGTCTAGATGATTGTCAGCCTTGCATTGTTTGGGAATCTTCAGGACTACATTTAGTAGTACTTCAGTACCTACTTTTAGGTATCTGGTGCTATCTAAGACTATGCTGAAAGTTACTGAATGAAGAGGGAGTGAACAAGAAGGGGATGCCAAAGCAGCAGAAGAAAACTGTTGGCAAGTCTAAATCATCTCCATAGGAAAAAACTTGTAGAGGGATAATACTTTCCCACTAATGGTCTGTTGCTTTGCTGAGATGAAAGTGTGGGCATCTGTCGCTCTAGAGGTCGTACGGAAACTCTTCAGTGCAGAAATCGAGTTTTCTTTCCATGCAATAACAGTAAACATTTCCGTTTTAGTGACACTGGCTGATCAGATGCTGTACATAGCCTCCTGTGCCCTGGTTCGTCTTGAGGATGTAAGGAGGTATCAGTAGGTGGATAAATTCCAGAAAACACTGTAATGCTCCCAAGGAGTGTTAAAGGTGATTCTGAATTCCTGAGTTTGATGGAGTATATCTACTGGAACAAGTGCAGACAGATGATCATTTCCTCTGTTCATAGCAGTACTGTGCTGTATTCAGCTGATAAGTCCCCCACCTTGTGACATGTGTCAGAAAAAATGTCAAAAATAAGATTTGGAGAGCCTCAAAACAACATGAACTGGACTCCAGAGGAGTAACACACGTATACTGTTTGCATCCAGACAAGAAGATTGATAGCTCATTCAAATGATTTCAAAAAGCCTACTCCTATCTTTGAAGTAACATATTTCCTTACTATATTTGCCATTTGTTCATTCCTAGCATGACTGGGTTTAGATTTTTTTATCAGAAATCCTTGCATAAAAAGCAGTCACTACACCACATACACAGCAAAAAGAAATTGTGTGTGAAAATAGGATGCCAGAGACAGAAATTTCTTCCCAGGCCACAGGGCTCCTGCATGGGGTAAACCTAATTTCATACTTTCTGGATTTTGCAAGCAGCATCAGGAAAAAAAATATCTGTATTCAGTAAGAGTGTATGAAGTGTGCATCAAATCAGATAATCATAAGCCACCTACATCAGAGCAGCTTTCCAGCATGCCTTTGCTGTGGTGGCTCTTACATATGTTTTATATATTAACTAAACTTTGAGGCATTGCTCAACAAGTGAGGTAATATAGAAAAAACAACTTGAGTTCTAAATACGACCATTTGCTAATGAACTTTGTGGACTTTTCATCCAAATTATTGCAGCAAACCTCAAAAGAGACTGAATAAAGGAAATCCATTTGATACTGAAAGAGAAGTATGCTGCAGTAAGGAACTATTGAAAGTGAGATTGTAATTGTGTTTGCCCAGAGGTCTGAAACATGCAAGATTTATCAGAAGAGATACTGAGTATCTTTTATCAGGCCATCTGATTATATCTGGAAAAAAGTGGATGAGCTTTGGGTTGCACTGTCTCCTTATCAGACAAAACAGTGGCAAACTTGAAGCCGAGTGCTGACTGAGACAAATTCGATGGGAAAAACATGACAAGCTCTTGCAATAGAAAGAAACTGTTAACAGTGGAAGAGGTGATGAGTTGTCTTTCTAATTAGTGTATGTGGAATAGAAAGGTTTTGGAATATAAAACTCGTATTACTATGGATTCTGTGATTGATTTATTTTTTAATGCAGCTGTAATTCCAAGGCTTCTCTGAAGGTGTTTCATTGACTTCCTTTAAAGATAAGATCTGAGAGGGTATACAGAAAGGTAGTGACTTTGTGAAAATTTTCTCCAGCTGGTACATGGAAGTTTCTGTTTTTAAACAATATGTGTTCCTTCTGGTTCTGCCTAGGTGTTTGTTTTCACCTTTGTGCTTTCCAGGGAGGTGAAGTAGAAAAGGTAGATAAGAAAATGTGCCGAGATGAAGACTTTGGAAATCTACAGGTAGGAAACCAGGCCTTGGCTGCCTCTGAGATAAGGCAGTAAGTGCCCACAGAGAATGGGAGGAGCAATGCCTACCATGCAAATTGTTAGTAAAATGGATACTGACACTCAGATTTGTGGCTTAAAAACTGGGTCTCGTTGAAATAGTTCTGAGTGTCTGGGGTCAAGTAAATAAGTCTGATGAGTTGTTGTCTTTTTTTAATAAGCGTTAATCAGATTTCCAAATAATTTGTTTCTAAATGGGGGAAAAAAAAGCCTTTGAAACAGTTTCTAAGAATGAAGAATCTTAAGTATGAGAGAAATAGCCCCTGGACAACCTGGTAGGGCACATCCTTGGGATGTGAAATACTGAAGGGGACAGAGTAGGAACTCAAATATTTGTTTTTCATTTGCCAGACAAACATACCATTTATGTACTCAACAGTTGTTACTAACATAATTAATTCTTTAAGAGGAAACATGCTGTGAAGAGTCAGGATTACAGTTAGCATTTGTCCCACAAGAAAAAAAAAACCAACTAAGGGAAATAAAACTATTTTCTCTTAATAAAAGCAATTAATTTGCCTTTTTTCTTCAATACTAACATAATAGATAATAATACTAGAAGGACGTTCCTAGCTCCCAGGAAGGAAATTAATAGCACAGCAGTAGTATGTTACTGAGCTGCCCCTCCAGTGGTGTCTTGACTTCTGACAGTCCAGACAGGCTTCAAAGAAGCTATTAAAGACAAATACTTTTTAGAAAGTAAAGAGTTGTTTATTATTTTATAGTGTGTTTCAGAGTTATTTTTTTATTGGTTTATATTTGTCTGCTGAGCATGTATGTATTTGCAAAAGCCCAAATCTGAACTTGTCTTGTTTCTGTTCATAGTCTATAGTGTCCAGCCCCAGAAGTGTCCTTTCTCACTTTGCTGCCAGCTTTAAGATTTCAGTTACATTTGGAACTGATTATTCTGGGCTCCGTTTTGGATCACTATTACAAGCTACTAACTGTAGAGCTGTTGTACAGCTGCTCGTACTAGCCTCTGAATACCTTAATGCAACCTGGTAGAGCTTGTAGGTTTGGGGTTTTTTTAACCAAAAGTGCCTTACTTCTTTCATCACAGTATGCAATAAATCGCTGTTAAGTAAGAACTATGCACTGCCCAATACTGTCAAGCATAATAGAAACCCACTAAGTAACCTGATACATCAAGTTACTTCAGAACAGAAGCAGAATACTTCAGAAGCCAAGCTCTCATGGTTCTATAAACCTTTTTGACTTAACTGAATTATTACCTGTCATAAATGTAGTAGAAATTGATATGCAGAATATGAACAGTTAACATAGTCTAGGATAAAAATTAGCAAGTAGTATGTTGCTTATCATGTGTACATGTGCAATGGGTCAGTTTAATTTTCAATGTGAATGTATTCATTAAAATATTTAATGCAGATAGTTTGAATACAGTAACTCACATAGTGTTAAATATCTAACTTTGGGGATTTCAAAATGTACGTATTTTCAAATGTAGTGCATGAAAGCCTTTGCCTTCAGTGAAAAAGACTGATAGTTCAAGTCCAAGGAAGTCAAACAGGGAGCAGAGCTTTTTGAAGCTTTGCTGAGACTCTCACCTATTATACCAGGCAAGGGAGGCATTGTGGTCTTTAAAGTCAGATCATTTTATTTTTTTTTCCCCAAGCCCTTTAACACAAGTTTCCAGAATTGTCAGTTAATTTGCAATTAATTGAAATTATTTATTTGGTAGTCTAAGAGGAGAAAGGTTTGAAAACATCTAAAAAGTACCTTTAGGAAACTCAGAGTAATTTTTTCTCTTTCAGAGTAATTTCCAGCCACTTTAACCTGCTCTAGATGTTTGTTGTTAAATGTCTTATAATCACACAGGAAAAATGAACAAGTCAGGGAATTTGCAGCTTGATTCCCAATATGGCAAGGGACACTACCTTAATAATTGATCTCCTGAGCCTATTTCAGATACAAATAGTAAAAAAACAGGAAAAAAAAACTCAAAAAAACCCCACAAAACCAAAAATCTTTCTTAATCTTTATCAATGATTCTGCCTTCAGCATTTAATTTTTCACTTTGAAATCCTTTCCTCCTTCCATACTAGGATTTAAATTGATTTTACTCTACACAAAGTAGCCCTTTTTTACCTTTTTTTAATTATTATTTTTTCATATTTTTATTATTTAAAAAAAAATACAGCAGTCCTGTGGAATTCTCTTTTGTTTGATGTAGTTGTCCTGGAGACTTGAGTTATGAGTTGTCAAGTACTCTGAATCAACAGCTGAATAAAAGTGAAATGTATTAGGAAGAACCAAGTGTGTTTTCACTGTTGGTATGTCAAGCTGGTGCTGTGAGTTTTCCCTCCATAGTGATCAGCTGTACAGATTCTCTTAAGCAGGTTGGTGGTCTGAAAGTCAAGGCTTCTATCTGATGACAATCTGGGAAATATTCCTTTAAAAGCTTTTGTATATCACAGACACCCTAAATGTTTTGCTTTCTTTTCCATTTTTCTTCATTCCAGTCTGGATTTGAATATAAGGGTAACACTGGAATGGTCTAATTGATATAAATTATTAAAATGTCATTAAGTCTCCTGTTCATGGAAGCTTCTTCACTTGTAACTCTCTCTCTATAATTGTGACTTGCATTTTGGTACTGAGTTATAATATACACAGCTTATCTTTGTGAATCTTCATCATCCTAGAAATCCATGTAAATCATTAAAATCCTGATTTTTTTTGTGTAAGGTCTGTATCCTATAAACTATTTAGTAATGAAAGCATCTAAGGACCGGAATATATAAACTGGAAATTCTACTGGACTTTAAGATCTTTTGATTAAAAATACATATCGGGATTAAATATTAATAAATCTGTAGAGTGCTGGGTATGCTGTGGATGTCCTGGTGTTCAGATGGGCTGAGTATCCGGAGAACCACTTGGATACAGTTTGTGTGGCAGATGCTCATCACATCTGAACCTTAAGCCCCATCCTCATCTGTTCACAGAAGCATGATTCCCTTGCTCCCCTCGGGGTGCCTACACCTGCACACAGCTGTGCATGGCCCCATTGCGTTCAGTCCCCTTCCTTCTGCCTGTGGCACTACTGTCTTGATTATCCCCACAGAAGCTACAGCCTGTATCGAGAAGTTACAGATCTTCCTTTTAGTACTATATTCAATGCTTACTGCAGTAGGTTCCAGTCCTTTATGTGCCAGGGGTCATGCAAGAGTGGACTGATTCCTACTGTTCTAACTTCAGGTCTGTATGCTGACCTGAGCTGGTTATTTTCAAGCACTCTTTGTTAGCCTCTAGTAGAGCCATACTTAGTGAGTATTTAATACAGTGTTGTCAAGGCATTAAATAAATATACAAGAATGATAATAGCGAAGTATTCATGCAAGAGGATGGGAGAGTTTGTGGTATTATGTTGTGTATTTACATTAATTAGTAAGTTAACCTTATTTCCTGGATGTTCTCCTCAGGTTCTCCCTCAGATGTTCTCCTTAATTGATTTTGATTATTTTATTGTCATTCTGGTGGTGAAGGAACACCTAACAGTGCTATTGAATGTACTGACCTGAGTAGCCTCTTATGGTGAGAGCCTGTAGTTGAGTTTCAGTTTGAATTTTGTTTTCCACTAGCCCAGATTGTGGTAAGAAGATCAGAAATAGTGGAAAACAAAACCCCTGTGCTGGAAGGCTTGCAGATGAAACATAAAAACTTTGGAGCCTGCTGTGATTATTTGGTAGTAATGAAGCTTGGCAGAGCAGGAGAAGGTGAAGTATAGAAAGGCAAAGGAATAGGCTGCTGTAGATCCAAATATTTTGCCCCATGTTGTATATATCTCTATCTATAATGTGCATTTTTTGCTAGTTTTCCTCCACAATCTGTTTTTGTCTATACCCGATGTAGAATGGATTATATTTCAATCTTGAAAGGCCTAATTTTCTGTGATGGCAATTAATAACACAGAGTAGCTCACCTTCTTTCTCCTCCAAGATGTTTCATTGGTATTAAACAAGGACATTGCCTTCAGGTACTCTGGATCTTCCTTCATTCGTTAAGTCTTTTCTGGCTTGTGTATTCACAGCTGTACTGGTTCAGCCTGGCCTGTTTCACACATTTCAAATTTTCTATATGTTGCGCTACAGCAGTATACACATGAGGTGATAAAGCTAAGTTTACATCCACTTCTCCACGTCCTCTGACCATCTTTCCTCTCTCTGTACACAACAGCCTCTGGGTTTTTTTAATAATTTCTTTTTCTTTTTTCTTCTCTCCCCAGACAGTTCCTCACAGAAAGTGCTGATGTGAAACAGAACTGAGAAATGTCCAGAGCTGTCAGGATGTGAAAGCCTGCAGATATGTGTGTGCCTGTTCACTGCTGGGATTCCTGACTCGACTCCAAAGGCTGTGGGAGGTAGTCGAGGTTGAGACACCTGTTTCTGATCCAGCTCACAGACCAAAAAACTGAACCCTTTCCCTCCCCCTTTCTTAGTGTGCTCACCACTGCTCAGTGGTTAGATACATACTGCTCACCAAAGACAGAGGGAGTACATAGTCTTCGGGTTGAAGCACTGAGGTGGGATGCGGGCATGTCAGATTCAGTTCTTTCTCCCCACGCTATATAAATGCCATGTATCAAGTGAGGCTGCAACTGGTAGATGTTAGTGTAGTTAAAAAAAAAAAAAAGACAATCAAATGTCATTTTCACAGTTCTACCTTGGGCAGTATGGCACAGTTAATTGCCACCTGGAACAATGTTCTTTTAGTTTTCATGGTTGGAGATGCAGGCATTGGTATGAATGAGCAGAGGTGATACTCTGATTCACTTGGGAATAGCCTAGTAGTTGCTTTCCAAGGTGTAAGTATTTGAGCCTCAGGATGGAAGAATATGAGGGTTGATGATAGAAGCTTAACGGGAGTTCCAAGGTGGTAAACTGTAAGTCAGTTCGAATTCCATTCAATAAAGAAGTATTACTTTGTATCCTAAACTCAACAAGTTATCAGACCTTGCAAAACATTCATAAGAACAAAGAGTAATTCCTTATATATTAAATTTTTACTGTATTTTAGCTTTGAATACCAGAGCGTTGTTTTACTGGGGGAGGTGTGGTGGTCTAGCTTTTAAAATTTGTTGGTAGTAATTTTGTATTACAGAAAATCTTACTTCAGAAGCAGCCAGTTTAGCAGGAAGCCATTAAATGATTTAAAGGGAGATGTCAAGAATTACATGGTCTGAGGACTGGCCAATATTGCAGTGTGAAAAAAAAGCCCAGAAAACATTGATCTTCTATATTTTCCCTGTCGTCTGTGTAGAAAATGGAGGCAAAATAATTTGGTGTTTCTCCTGAGTATCACATTGGCTGTTCTGTATGTGTATACATATGTGTACTTTAAAAAAAATAAAATAAGAACTATTTCATATCTGTTTGATTTTGAATACAGGAGAGCTGTTTGTAACAGTGCTGGCTTAGTGATCTTACTCTCTACTGACATTAAGGAAAACTAAGTGTAGGTAATGAGTAGCCATAAAAATAATGCATAAAATGTATGAAAACTGTTTCATTCTGAAGTTCTTAATCCAATCCATATTTGCATCCAGTGCTTTGCATTTACAGTAATGTCTTTGCTCACATAATTCTGTCTAAGTAGCTATCCATGGTCATCATTTATCTGTTAAACACAAACAGTACATTTGTGTGTGAAGCAATGAGATGAAGCCTTTAGCTCAAAAAGCAGACTAAGATTAGAAAGAACCTATAAAGAAGTGCAAAAATAGTATCAGTAAGGAAGAGTGAAAGAATTTAACACAGACGGTAGCCTTGTAAGGGGATGTGGTGAGTTGACCTTGGCTGGACACCAGGTGCCCAGCAAGCAGCTCTATCACTTCCATTGTCCACAGAACAGGCCTGGGTGGAGAAAATAAGATGGAAAAAAACTTGTGGGTCAAGATGAAGGCAGTTTAATGAAGCAATAGCAAAATCACATGCACAGAAGTGAAGGAAAACAAAAGATGTTATTCTCTACTTCCCATCAGCAGGTGACGTTCAGCCACTTCCTGAGAAGCAGGGCTCAGTATGCGTAGTGGTTGCTCCGGAAGACAAATGTAAGTAACAAATGCCCCCACTTCCTCCTCCTCTCTCTTAGCTTTTATATCTAAGCAGATGTCATATGGTATGGAATATCCCATTGGTCACTTTGGGTCAGCTGTCCTGGCCATGTCCCCCGCTCCCAAGATCTTGCCCACCCCCAGCCTAGATCTTGCCCACCCCCAGCCTAGTGGTGAGGATGGGGAATGTTGGAGAGACAGCATTGATGCTGTGCGAGCGCTGCTCAGCAGTAGCCGAAACGCTGGTGTGTGTCACCACCTTTCTAGCTACCAGTACAAACCACAGCACTATGGGGGCTGCTGTGGGGCTCAGCCAGACCCAGTACAGAGGACTTCCAAGACTGAGATAATGACTCAACTGAACTACTGGCAGGAGGTGAGGTTGTGCACAGTCTTATGCAGCTTGGATGTATGTTCTGGTCTACATACAGAAGTACATCATAAGTTTCAAAAGGGCATACTCCAGAGCTAAATAATGGAGATCTTTTTTTTATCATCTGTGATTCTGAGAAGCAATAGCCAAGGCTTAGGCTCTGTCCTTTAAGATACACAGAATTCTGAACTTAGTCATGGTGGGATGCTGAAGGACCTCTCTCCCACTGAAAACTTGTTTTTTCCTCTGTATTTATTTTTGTGATATTTTTTAATATTCCAAGTTAATGGAATTCTAATGAATGACAAAAATCCTCCACCATGAAAAGTTTGCTAACTACTTAATTGTATACACTTAAATGATTGCTCAATTTTTATTCTGACAATAAGTAATGGAGCTTTTTTTTGCCTTTTTGTTTTACTTTGGCTGAAAGCAATGTATTTGCTCCTGTTCTAAGAGAACTTTCAGCCCTCTTGCTTGATACATTACAAGTGTTAGACTGCAGAGCTGTGATTCAGGGAACTAAAATGGTATAAAAATACACAATTACAAACTTCCTTTTACATCTGGTCGTTTTATTTTTTGTCATAACTTGAAAGAGCAAATGTAAATATTTACAGACACTTTGAAGTTATAGCCTTGAATTCCATCCTAATCCCTGTTTTAGCAGGTTTTGCCTGACAGAATCCTGCCTAGCACCTTACACAGGCCCTATTTCAGAGGTGCATCACTGTGCCCATTAGCAACACACACAGGCCTGCAGGCGTGTACGAACAGCAGGCCATGCTTTTTGTATGCTGTAAAATAATTCGGTCTGGAAAGTTCAGCAATATAGATACAATTTGCTTATAGAAAAGTAGAGGCTAAATAAATGTGCCAGCCTGAAAAGTACAAATACAGAAATACCTGCGTTCACAGTCATGGTCCTTTTAGGGGCATTTTTTTCATGTGATGGCTGATATAAGATGACGCAGAGGATAAGGACAGTCCCCACTGACCAGCTGCATGGTACATACCATGGTGAGAACAGCTTTTCTCTATCTGTTTGCGTTCAGATCTACTGTTGAGCACAGGACTAAGAAAGCTTGTTTAAACTGCAGATATTTGTTTTCTCAAATATTTTAGCTCCCTGTAATAGCAGGTTTTGTCCATTGAACTACCTGTGTTCTTTGAAAAATCTGAATTTCTAAATGATGTTAAATGTAGCCCAGAGACACAAATTTATCGGAGAACTTGAGGCTGCTGTGGGTATCAAACTTTATTTCTACCAGAGAAGAAAAACAGAAGAACATATTTCATAGTGAAAGAGGTATTTTCTTACTCCTCTTTCTTTCTTGTTTGTCATTCTCAGCTTGATGCTAGTATTCAAAAATCACAGAGGCTGTATAAGGGTGGTTATGTCTATGTACCTATATATATATGTTCTTGGTATCATACAGTGGTGGCACAGGAATGTATGCTAGCATCACTGCTTTGTAGAATCCAACATTCCTGGCTTGAATTCTAAGCTAGGGAAAAGGAAGAAAAATCAGTCATACAGTTTGAAATATTCTGTAAGAAAATGAAATGAAGTTGCTTGTAGCCTAACTGCTGCCCCATAAAAAACAGTGAGATAATTAACAATTGTTACCTTTTCCTGGAGCTTGAGTAATATTTAAATTTTTCTTTAGACATATGTGCCCTGCTAGTTCCTTTTGCTTTAGCAAGTACACTGAACATTTGAGTGAGATGGGGTTTACTGAGACATATCCCTGCTCTTTGTAAGAGTTTGGCATTTCTAGTCCTATTCCTGGAAGAGGAAGAAAACATGTATATACAAATACATGATTAAAAAAGCAAACGCAAGCCTAAATCTTTTGAGAAAAGGCTGCTGCAGGACATGGGAGACACATTTGCTAATGAAATGGACACTTTCCAGCTCATGGGAATCTAAGATAAGGCTATAAATGAAGTTGGTAAGGTGGTGGGAGGAGAAACGTGCTTTCTCAAGCAGAGCAGGGATGTCTTCAAGAAGGAAGCAGAGGAAGCATGGCTTGCATCTTGCTGCAGCCTGAAGGACACAGTCAAGAGAAATAGTCTTAGATGAGAGTGCCAGAACTAGGGTATGTGTTTTTTTGTTTGGCCAATAAAATTAGCAAGGTTGCGTTTGCCTTGAAAAGAATCTCGAATCTCGCGTGAAAAGTCTTCCTGTGTTTCCATCAAGCCTTCTAGTGGAGGAATATGATTTCTGCAAGGGTGAAGTAGTTCAGTATCAATGAAGGCATGACTGGCTATTTATGGTTTGTTTGGGTAGGTGTGGTAGACTGCCTTGTCCATGTCCTGTTGTCCATCAGGAAGAATGTGGAGCTGGACCTACTTTTTGGTAGTTTTGTTGCCCAGTGGAAACCAGTTACACAAGAAAGATTTCTAAGTTGCTTAGCAAGGTCATTCAGCAGTGAAATCCTTCAAATAGAAAAGCACTGACATAAAGCCAAAAAAGTGAGAAAAGAAAAATTAGTAATGGTTATGTTGTAGTTCATAAAGAGAAATTTCACACAGAGCTTTTTCCAGTTTTTAAAAAAATTCCATTCTCACCACCTACATATTCAGCAGAACATTGTCTCTAACTGGAAGAAGTTTCACATATGAAAAACCAGTTGTTTGAGAAGGCAAAATGATAGGTGCTGTTCTGGGTGAGGAGAGAGGTAGGAGAAGATGGTATTTCAGCATAACAGGAATCAACACAAAAAATCCTCTGGAGTAGAACTGCTCCTCCTCACAAAAGTGAGAGGAAGATTTAATTTGGAGCATTGCCTGGTTCTTGCAGATCCATGGATTCCTGCCTTATAGATACTTGGTTCATTAGGTTTTGGGTTGTTTCCCTAATTTCTCAATGCCATAGTTTTCAACTCAAGTTTTCTTTAAACCTGGCAAATGCAACCACTACTTCCAAGTTATCCTGCATCTTGGAGTTTGCTTCTTTGCAAAAGAAAACTTTGATGAAAAAATGTCATGCATTGCTTTTTGTGCTTGTTGTAGCAGCTGTACCTTCTCTGTTCATCCTGGTGACTAATGGCAGAGTTTAAAACTCTTGCTAATATAATTCTCTGTAGATTATGGTCGTATATCATAATTCAATCTAGCAAAAGCTGTTCTTTGATAAAGGGAATGTCATATCATTTGTATTTACAGTCTTGTTCAAAGGAGTGTTGTGAGGTTAGTTGGAAGGTTAATTAGGAGAGGTTTAATCTAAAGGCAACAAGTCTAATCTTCACTCTCAGAGTCATGAGAGAGCTCCTTTTGCTCAGCTCTTCCAATAAAAGCAACATTCCTTAGAGATAAAGATCTCTGACACAGCGGGCAATTCCATTTATTTCAAGGTACTGTAAGTTCACAGGAATACTCACCTGGAAATACAACAAGGGGATTGTAGCTGCTCTGTTTTGTGCTGTGCCAACCACACTAATTCTTCTTCCATGCTATTGTGGAAAATCAAAATATTGAAAGGAAACATGGGAGTCAAGTTATGCTTTCTAACAAAACAGCCATTAAGTAAGTGGGACTTATTTTGCTTTTTTGGCAACCACAACAGAATTCCCAAGGTAAATAGCAACATTACTGTCTGGTGCTCTATATTTTTTTAATTATTAAGCATGGGAAAAATGCCTTGCTTTGAAGATTGATAGCCAAGCAGAACTGTGTTACAGTCAAAGCCTGAAAAAATTACATGCCCTTCTACTGAGTCAACCTTCATACAGCCCAGGCTTGCCCTGAGCACCTGTGGGTATTTCTGTGGTCAGGGATTAGGTAGTGTAATGATTCCTTTTAGAACAGAGCAATAGCTTTCTAAATAGACAGTAAAAATATAGGGCCTCCTGTAGTTGAGTAGCTACTGCTGTGCTGTCTTCTGCAGGGCTGACAGTCTTGAAGCAGTGTGATAGACATGAGTCAGGGAAGACTTTTCCGAAACTTGCTTCTGGTCCTGTTACTTCATCAAGGTAGAGTGAACCAGGTGCTTTTTATTTATCCACTCATCATTTTGGTACCTGTCTCTGCCTTGTCTTCCCATCTCACTGTTTTTCCTTCCCTGTTCTTTGTGAGCTCTTATGCACAGCAACAGTGTGGAAGGGAAAGGATACAGCAGTAAGTTCCAGAAGCAGCTGAAAGGAGTGAGAAGAAAACACCAATGGCACAGATGGAAGAGACAGAGAAAAGGGCACAACAGTGGGAGAAGATGCACATGGGATGTAAATCGGAAAGCAGGCAACCAATCCATGTGCTTGGCCACATGGATGTTTCTGGGACATTATGGCTTAAGGTTCCAGGCTTTGCAGTCACCCACCAGGAGTTCAGGCTAGGTAGTTGCAGCTAGTGGTGTTTCACGTGTCATTTGTGATCCTAACTTCCGTCTTGGTTTATTTGTTTGTTTAATTACGTAATTGTAGAATTGTTTAAAAGTACACTTTAGATTCTAAATCACAAATGTCTAAGTGATGCACTGCATCAGAAATGAGTATACATCTGAATGCTGAGAAGGGTAAAGCCTGTAAAGCAGGAGGATCAGAGAGATGGCATTTTAGTTCAAGCATGTGACTCTGCTGCAGATGCCTAAAACAGGCAGCAGGGTAAGAAGATGAAAAGATAGTACTGAGGGCTCTTAAGTCTTCGGCGGGATTCTCTAGAAGTACACTTAAAGACAAATGGAGCACTCCAGGAAGTCAGCTGATGTAGGCAATGAGAAGAGGAGGCTGTTTTTTGAAGTGTACCTTATATATTTCCCAATAGTGTATTAATTAACTTTTAGTCTTTTAAGCTTCAGGTAAAAGTTCTGAAAGTATCTCACTGGACACAGTTTTACAGGCAGGAACTTCCACTGCATTCTGGAAAATTTCCTTTATCTACCACTGTATGTACAGTATTGTCCTGGTTTTAGCTGAGATAGAGTTATTTTTCTTCTTAGTAGCTGGGGCAGTGCTGTGGTTTGGATTTATTATGAGAATAATGTTGATCACACACTGATGTTTTTAGTTATTGTTAAGTAATGTTTAAACTAAGTGAAGGACTTTTCAGTTTCTCAGGCCCTGCCAGTGAGAAGGCTGAAGGGGCACAAGAAATTGGGAGGGGACACAGCCAGGACAGCTGGCCTGAACCAGCCAAAGGGATATTCCATACCACAGAACATCACGCTGAGCTTATAAGCTGGCAGAAAAAGGAAGAGGGAAACAGTCAGCATTATGATGTTTGTCTTCCCAAGTAACTATTACACATGATGGAGCCTGGCTTTCCTGGGGATGGTTGAACACCTGCCTGCCCACGGGAAGTAGTAAATTAATTCCTTGTTTTGCTTTGCTTGCATGTGTGGCTTTTGCTTTACCTATTAATGTGTCTTTACCTCAACCCGTGAGTTTTCTCACATTTACCCTTTCAGTCCTCTCCACCATACCACTGTTGGGGGAGTGAGCAAGCAGCTGCATGGCGCTTGGTTGCCCACCAGGGTTAAACCACAACAAGTATTAAGGTTGTTCGGAATATCCTTGCCATGGGAAAGGCTTCAGGATTCAAGAATCACACTTGCCACCTCTGCTCTGTATTTAAATGTTTCCTTCTCATCATCACAATCTTTATTTTTGCCTTTACTTATGTCAGCATTAAGGTTTTTCACTTTCCTTTTTTGTGTTTGTAATTATCGGCTGTATATATAGCTTTAAGTTATATCTGTTCTGAAAAATTCAGCAAGATACAATTTTTTAGAACCTTCTTTCTTACTAAGGCCAGAAATAAGGATGCTGTATCTAGTATTGGTGGATGACAGCTCTTGGTAGGTGATAATCTGTATTGATGTTTGCTCTGCAAAAATATAGTAAGCCTGTGTCCTGTCAGGATGAAGTACCATGGGAAGTGTCAGGTGCACGGGCAAGGTGTTAGAAGATGTCTCTCTTCATTACAGCACTCAGGCTGGTGTTTGTCTTGTCTAATTAATCAGCAGTTCACTTGTGAGGGGTGTCCTTCCTCCTCTAGGTAATGATGAAAACCCTTGAAAATCCATAAGCAGGACTTTGTCAGGCAAGTCCTTTCTCTTTAGCCTCTTCTGCATTTCCCTCACACCTTCCCTGCTTACACACAGCTGTTCATGTCAGCATTGTCTACTGTTGGTCCTTCCTGCTAAGACCTCTGACTCTTCTGCAGGCTTTGCCTGTGAAAAGGTATGTGCAACAGCCCAGTTACAGCATACGTGGTAAGGAATATCCCATACCTTTCCATGCTGGAGACAGAAGCACAGTCCACTTTCTGCCAAGAGGTAAAACCAGTGTCTTCATCTTTCTTCACACTGCTTGCCTGAGACACTGCTGCGGGGGAGATAAGCAGCCCACTACAGGTGCTGAAAGGCGAACATCACACTCCTGCAATGTCATAAGCGCCATTTGGATGCCTTGGCAGAAATGAAACAGTACTTCAGGGCAGAAGCAACAGCTCCATGGGTTCTGGAATAGCAGCCATCTCAGTTTCACATCAGATGTGTACAGCCCTGTGGCCTTTCTCAGGTATGTCTGAAAACAGGAGCCTAGACAATGTGAAAAATAGCCTAAAATTTCAATCTGAATATTTAGGTGACAGAACATGGTCTTTCCCAGCTCCTAGATAACACTGTGCTCATCTCAGCATGCCGTTTGTTTTCTCTTCCTCTAGACTGTAGGTTCTGACCACCCTGGCAGCCCAGCACTAGTACTGCTCTGACAGCCAGAGCTTGCCATCAGTATGAAAGGCAGGTGTGGGTCAGCTCTTTCATCCATGAAAAATCTACCGTTCTGGCTAGGTTTGGTCACCTACTAACTTGTTTAATCCCCACCCCTGCTCAGAGGAGTTGCCTTCACAGTCCGTCAATGAAAGACATTTTTATGATGGGCAAAGGCACATTTTCCAGATTAAGCAGAAATTTCTCTCCACACACTTCCTTTCCCAACAGCACAGACACCCAGGCAAAAAAGATGGCTGCTTATTCAGCACCAGGTTTCCTCCATGTGGTAATCTACACAGGAATCTCTGGCCCTTCATCTGTTACTCTTCTTGTCCTTTTCTGGACCCTCCTTTCCCTTATTCTTCCCAGGACCAAATTGTGCAGGGACTTAACAGGGGTCTTCCCTCTTTTCCTCTTAGCCCTTCACATCAATAATTAGGTCAGTGAACAGTACAACAAACTCAGAGGGAATATTCGGTCCACTCAGGTTGTGGAAGCTTTGCCAAAACGTAAGAACAGGCATTTCACTGCTATGGCAAGTGCCAACCAGGCTGCCAGTTGCTGAGGTTACCATAGTCATGTTCACCTGTGCTGAGGCACTGTAAGGACCCCACATGGGACTTCTCCTGGGGCTTAGCAAAAGAAAAAACCACCTTGATCATTAAAACCAAAAAGCCCGACTATGAGCAGAAGTGTTTCCTGCAGGGAGGTGGCCACAATGAACAGTAGTTGTGAATACTGCGTTCAGGCACTGCCGTCACCAACATAGAGTGTAAGCAAGGCTCTGAACATGCAGATGCGTAGCTTGGAGCATCAGTGATATAGCAGGAAAATAATGGGGAGCAGAGCATGACCTCAGGGGGAAGGACGCCCATGGACAGGTGGGGCAGAGTGTACTGTGGAGCCAGAGTGGGTTGAAGCCCTGTCTCTGAGGTTGATGATGGCCTCCTAGTAAACAAACTGTGTGTTACCACTTTGCTATGTGGTATGGCACTTAACATTTTTGCTTTTAACTTAGTTCCCATACTTGAAGTCTTGGAGCAGTACTTTCAGATTGGTTTTGTTTTGGAGGTGAAAGTTTTGAGAAGCACTTGATTTTGAATATCCACATCTCGCCGTCTTCACTCTTGTTTCAACCAAGACATCATAACATACTGAAATTCCTAGCTGATTTTTTTTTCTAACTTCAGGCATGTGTTTTGTGTATGAGTAATAGTGAAAAATGGCCCCACAATCAGAAATCATTCTAGTAATTCTGATAACAGTAAAACAACAAATTTCAAGGATCATCGGCCTCTTCAAACGTTCATTTTGTTAACAGACATAACAGCAAAGCAAAGTAATCATCATTAGAATAGTAATTTTGTTTCAGCAACCCTTAAACTCCTGCTGTGACACTGTATTACCAGTCTCTATGCTGAGTTGATGGAAGGAGAGGTTGATTCTATTAACTAAGTTTCAGAATAATTGAAGAAGGTCTTTTAAGATACAAACTTTGCTTTGATATAGGAATTTCAAAGGTGAATGGAAGCTTCAAAGGAGACACTGGGAATGCAAGGTTAGCAGGGTTGAGTTCTTAGTGGTGGGTAGCTCCTGACTTCAAATTATTTCTTGTAAAGATACTGGTTCCTTCCTTTCACACCAAAAATATGTCAAAACAAGAAACTTAATTTATTCAGTTCTCTTGGATGCCATATGTAGCTGTCTTTTTCATGATTTAATGTATAAACATGAGATTGCATCTTTGCCATTAAATTGTATTAGCAAATACTCTTTTTTTCTAAGTACTCCTCTGAAAATTTACTATATCTTTGGAAAGCAGAACTGCAGAGACTGTTAAAAACACTATACACTAATGTGAAATGCCTTTGGTCTTGTGTAAATTCTAGACTGAGCTGTGAAAAGTTGCCCTCTGAAGGTGAAAACCTATGGAAAATGAAAAGGAAACTATAAAAATGAAAAACTCTTATGTTGTTATGGATGCTAGAGGCTTAGATACTTGGCAGATTTCTTGACTGCAAGCACCTTTCCTTTGCACCCCTTTTTGACATAGAGATTCATGCAGTTGTAGAAAAGCAGTACCCAAACCCATGAGGTTTTCCAAGTCACCTCCGTGCCAGATCCACTCAGCCTATGTTATTGCTGAGAGAATGATAGAAATCCCACACTCTTACCAGCATATCTATTCTAGTACTTTGCTACCTTTGTGTTTAAAGATATTATTCCAGGATCTAACCAGAGATTTTCCTTCAGTCTTTGGTGTTAGCCTTTTTCTTGTTCTGTGCTCCTGGATGTGGAGAAAAGATTAGTCTGTGCTGTTTCCTTTGCACCTTGGTACGTATGCAGTTAGCGTTCCCCTGTGATTTTTTTTTCTTTAGAGTAAGTGGCTCTAGTTCTTTTAGTCTTTCCCCATAGGTCACAATGTCTAGATTTTTATTCATGTTCTTTGGTTTGCTTGGACTCTGAGCAGTTGGTTCACATTTTTTGGACATGCAGAGTGTAAAGTAAGATATAACGTACTAGCTCTATTTATCAGTTCTAGCTACAGTGCAAGGATTAGCTAACATGTAGTGTAAGTTATATTCCTTTGAATGTATCTCCCTTTTTTGCAAAGGAGTGAAAATGTTGACTCCTGTTCAATTCAGTGTTAAGACTAGTGACTGGTTCTTTTCTGCAAAAGTGCTTCCTTGCCAGTTGCTTCCCAGTGCATATTTCTTCAGACTATTACTCTTTTTCAGGTATGGAAATTTGTGGTTCTTTGTTAACCTTCATTTCAGACTATTTCTCAAGATTTTGAATTCTAATCCCATTCCTTATTGTACTGAATTTTGCTGGTCTTTCTGGTTATTGAAACCACATAGTTTAAATTATGACAGAGATCATTGGTAACAGACTGTAGGTATGGTTGCTCCACTGGTCTTGCACTCACACTGTAACTGCTTCATCCAGGTAATGTTTGTCAGACTGGTTGGGAAGAATGTCATTGGAGATGCTTCACTTAATTTGGTCTGCTGAATCTAGTGGAACCCAAATGCTCTTACACTCAAGACAAGTTACTGGTATGACTTGTATGCACCTGGCTGTTTCTATATACCATCATATGTATGTTGGAAACAGACTATAATAAGTGCTCTAAAAAAGATTCCGGTCTCTGCTACAGAGAAGTATTTTAACATCTGCATTTTAATAAGGTACGGTAGAAATGTTTTAATTTATTAAATATGAACTGCCTGGCCACACATGAATATGGGTACATTCAACTTTTTTCCCTTTACTTTCGACAGGTGGATTGAAAAATATTGACATAGATATTTTTAGTATTCTACACAAAGCTTTTCCACCATTAGTATTGATTTCAGTTTTTTTACTTGTCTAGGAAATGGTAAGATTAATGAATAAACTCTGTTTTTTTGTGTTACAGTTCAGTCTAATTAGATGATGGGATTAACCGAAGTGAAGCAGCCACTGACTATGGTGATGGTGTGTCTTTGACAAGGGTATAAAACAAAAAAAGAAAAAGTTTCTCTGCATGTTCAGAAAGAGAAGGGATAGCACATAGCAATGGTTTTTGCTGAGGACAAGAAGAAAATGGTGGTGACTGTGGAAAGAATAGCAGGGATGTGATGAATATGAGAGGATTATGACCAAAGGAAGAGGCGGTTGGACACATCTTGACTGTAAAGGATCTGACTTTTTCTTCAAGAAACCATGGATAAGAGACAGGAAGTATTTAGAAGCTCAGCAGCAATCATACAAGTTGTTCAGTCAAGAGAATAACGATGCTTTTACTGATCAGGAGTGCAAGATGCTTTTCCATATACTTCAAGTATTGCAAAACTCTCAAATTCATAAACATAAAATGTCTTTCCTAAAGGCAAAAGGCGACAACAGTATCAGAAATAAAGCATATTAAGTATTTTCCTTTGGAAAGACAGACTTTTTTTTTCTTCCAGGATCTTTCCTTTTCTAAATGTAAGCCTATGAGCAGTACTCTGCATACTAGCCCACAATTTATCTTTTTTTCTCTTGTGCTTTTCTTGTTTTAATTGATGCCTCAAAGGATTAATTGTGCATTCAAACAGACCATTCTTTTTTGTCTTACTCTTATTTTTTTTCCCGTGGAGTTTCTTTTGGTACATTTGAGGCCTGATCCAAATTCCCCTCTGGGCTGCCTCAGGCACTTTTTTTTTCTCATATGTAGGGGGCAGTTTGCTGGCCAGTGTGTTGGGAATGTATGCAATGTTCCTGGTGGGGCAAGCGTTGAGTCACATGGCTGTTCCTGGGCTCTGTGGCAGGTATGCACTGTGCTGCACCAGCAGTGACCACAGATGGCTCCTGCTCCCTGGGTCTTGTTCTTCTCCCACTGATCCTTCACCTTTCCTCTACTGTCCTAACCTCAGCAAATCCACCCCTGGACTTGTGTCAAGGTAGAGTAATTTAAAATCATTACTCTTCCAGGGGAAAAATACATTATATCAAAGTTGGAGATCTTGAACCGTTTTTAAAAACTCCTTCAGATTGTCTGTAGTAGTGTAAGTTGTTAAGTATTGCCCAATGTTTTCTTTCTGAGGAAAAGCCGTTGTTTCCAGAAGACTGCCCCAATGTCAGACAGATGAACACTGAATCAGTGCCTCGTAGCATTCCCAAGTGATGCAGCAGCTAAGTTGAAAAGTGGACTTGTAATAGTTAATGGCAAAATGTTGAGCTATAGAAATGTTACAGCAGCAATATCTGTCAGAGATCTCTTCTCTAGCCATTACAATACACTTCATAGAGGAAGAGTAACACAAATTCCTTACATTTTGCCTGCAAGAAGAGTTGGTGTGGAAGGGAATTTAACAGCATCTTTTGTAAAAAAAGTATATTTTAAAAGATTTTGTGCATTGATTAGGGAAACCTGCAAGAATGAATCTACAGAATGTGTTTAGATAATGTGTCATTATGATCACTTGGCCCCTACTGGTAAATCTCAGTGGATATTGCCCTTCATACACAAATGAACTTCAGTTTTGCATCCAGAGCTTCATTGGCATAGTAGGGCTTGAGATCACTGCTGTGAAACTTGCTGAAACAGATACCCAAAATAGAAAGTAGCAATATTTTAATATTGAAAATCTCCTTTGAAACAGCAAGAGAACGTAATTAATGCCAATCAAAAGTTTTCCAGAAAAAAATATTGTATCAAAATTTTGGGGTAAGTTTTCAAGTGATTACAAGTTTAGATGATAAAAGTAATGACAACGACACAGTATATTTAGACCTCTATAAAGCGTATGACTGAATGATGCATGACATCCCTTTAAGAGATCTGTTCTTAATGCTGTATACTATCTGTCTTAATCTTTTTGAATAAAGCATGATGGCATTGCTAATAAATATGCAGGTGACAAAAGTTGGTTGACTTGCAGGTAAGTTTATGCAGCTAGATGTAGTTCATGTAGTTAGATCTAGGGGATATTACATCTGTGTAACTTAGATTCCTTGAGGGATATCTCATCCAGTTCTTGTACCTAAGGGTGTTCCTCCAGGCTGAACAGGAGAAAAATTGCAAGACTGAACTATGCCATACAGTAAAAAGGAAGGAACTAACTTTGTAGTTAACCTTAAAATAACAAGTCACAAGCTGTGTCAAGTCACTGATAATACAAAGGAAACTTACTAGTAGCTGGTTCTCTAATTCAGCTGGAAAGAAACACAAACCAACAAGCCTTTCTGTCTAGAAATTGAAATCCTGAAACAAGCACAACATTTCAGTGGTGAGGAAAATTAAACACTGCATTTAATTTTAAATTAATTTATCTAGAGGTAGATTCTCCAGGGCTGCTGCTGATCTTTCAGACCATCAGTTAGAAAAGATGTAGGATAGCTGATCCTAGGTGGAAAAATTAGTCAGATGGTGTACCAAAGTCACTCCTAACCCTACAACTCTGTTATGCCACAGATTCTCAAATACTAAAGTGTTGCCGATGTCTTTATTTAATGGCAAATGCACCTAATTTGATATCCTATATAGTTTCAGATCAGAGCACTTTCAATGTAATGAACAGTAAGTGAGACCTTCAAAGGAACATTTCAAACACATTCGTGATGTGCATAAAATGCCCAAACTTTTACTGCAAATTTTGTATTGACTGTCCTTCATTGGATGTCTTGTGCCATTGGCAGGATTTTCAATGACAATAGCACACTTTTGTCCAAGAGCTGTATGTCAGCAGTGGGCAAGTCATATCAGTTTGAAGATATTTGAGACAAACTACTAAATAAATTGAAAAATGGATACTTTCTAGCTGTGAATTCTTATTACCTGCAGATCTGACTGACTTTTTCTTGTAATAAAAAATGTAAAGCGTAATTCTAAATTCCTGAAGAAACCATTAGTAAAACTTATTAAGCTGAACTACCATTTGCCATGAGAAGTTGAGATGGCCTTAGCTGATTTTTCCAGTTTAATAGTTTTGTATCCTTTCTAGGAGATTTTCATGTTTTAAGCTGGGTTGGGTTTTTTTGTTTGTGTCTCACTGTGTAGGAGGTGGGTTAATACCATAGCTGAACTTTGGGCCTCCAAACATGGCCAAGTAAAATAGCATTGAAAATAGCCCAGCGTGGGCAGATAGCTTTGAAATCTCTTTGTATGGTTCCACCAACATCTCAGAAACCAGATTCAGTTCTTTTCAAGTATGTACAAATATTCTGTGGCGAAATGTGGAGTCTTAATTAACAAGTTTTGTCTGTCTGTCCTGTGATTTCTACTCTGCATCCATGAAACCACCTCATTGTCTTTGTTTTCAGCCATTTGACTGTTTCAGCTCTTTAAGTGCTATGGGTTAGATACTCTGTGTTTGTACGTACCTAATGCAGCTAGGTTCCGTCTCAGTTAAAACCTCTGGATGCCAAAACAGAGTGGGTAACAGAATCACCACACAGAAATAAGTTGAAACTGTTTATTTTGATACAGATTGTGATGCCTATGGCTTGTAACAGCAATGTTTTATTTGCCATAGGTGTGACAACATGATGCCTCTGAACTTTTCCTCTGCAACAGACTTGGAGTGGAGAAGAATAGAAAGTATTTTCCTGTCCCACCTGCTGCTTCCAAATGGCTGTACATACTCTAGATTTAAAAATATAGGTTTCCTTCTCTTGTTCTTCTGTCATTATGTTTTACAGCTGGAATGTAGCTTTCTTAAATTCTTTTGGCTTCTAATAAGATTTACCTTAGTCTGACTCATGTCTTCTCTAAGTCTTCCATGACAGCATTGCTGTTCAAAATACCACCTGGTTTTTACCTCTTCCTTGGCAACATCTAGCCCACTGACAATAATCCTCAAGGAAAGATATGAAGGAAGCTGAAGGAGGCTCTTGTGAAAACACGTTGTGTCTGCTGGCTGATGAAATGGCTGTGAAGAAGGAATTGGCTTCCTGGTCTGCACATGAGTTGTGTGTGTCCTTTGCTCCTGTTTTGCTGGCAATCCCTAAGTAAGAAGTTGGGGCTGATGCTTAGAGTGCTTCATCTTTTCACCTAGATAATCTATTTCTCTTGCCACAAACAAGTGTCATTTCATAAATGTATGAGAAAAAAACATATTACTACAGCTATATTTCATACACCAGTAATTGTGTTTCACTCCTAAAAATAAATCATCATTTTCTTCCTCTTTTCTGTTCTTACATGATCGAGAAATTGAGTGCTTGCTTATAAGAATGAAAGAGCTCTCAGCATCTCTGAAAAATCTCAGGTATATCAGAACACTCCCTCCACTATAGGCATTCCGAATTCAAAGGTTACTTTGTCAGTTTTGCTCTTTCACTCTCTGGGGAGCACATAGCGAAGGTGAAGATGGAGTAATGCTGGAAGCCACTAAAGGGCAGCCAAGCCAGAAGAAGAGACAAAACTGAAGATGCTAGTTCAGTCTGGGAACTCAGGTCAATCATTCCTATGAAGAGCAGGAGCCCTTAGAAAGGGGTGATGAACAGGGACAAAGAACAAAAGTTGAATGAAGTGTTTTAAGGAGGAAAGGAAGGAAGAAATTAACTCAGCAAGAAATGCAGAGCAGTGTGGAGGATCCTAAGGAAAGAACTGCAACAGAAAGTATAATAATGAATTAATAGACTCGGTAGCATATGAAAGCAGTAGCGAATAAAAAGGAAACAATGCTGCCGTTAGTGTAGGAAATGGAACACAGAAAAACAGAAGAGCACAGAAAGAGCAAAACAAAGGAACAAGCAGAGCGATCTCAAGTGACCCACAGCTTTTGTGTTCGTGAATTCAAGTAAAAGTGAAGTGATTGCTCTGTGTTCTTAAACAGATGTGTGCTGTGGAGAAAAGCAAGCCATTCTCAGCAATTCCATTACCTTAATGTTGTTGTCTGCTCTTCCCTGACTTTTTTATGAGAATGCATCAGCTGCTCCTCTAGACTGAAGAGCCAATTTTGAAGGCTCTTTTCCACATCTTAGACCTATATTTTGGTTCCCATATGCTCACCTTCCCTTCAATAAAGTAACAATGAATAGTACACAGCAGTATTTTCTATTTAAGGAATTTATTAATTGAAAGGAGAAAGTTTAGAGCACTAGAACTATTTGCAAGTCCAGGATAAATTTAGTGAACTGTTCAGACGAAAAAGAAGTGACAGAATGAGGTGTAAGGGTGAGGATTTTTTTAAAAAATCATTTGCATTTTGAGATTGACCTAACATTAGACAAAGGATAAAACAAACAGGAAAAACTGAAGAAAAACTGAAGGTAGACTGTTTGGGTTTAAGCTAATATTATGAGTCCAGATGAGCAAAATTTATTTTCATTTTTGGATTGGCTATCACAACATTTCTCAAGCTGTTTTCAAAACTATTGCTTCTCCAGATAGAAACTTCCATTTTGGAAGTTGGGCATCCTATTTTTTTGGTCTTTGTTTGACTTTAATATTTGCCTATGTTATAAAGCATGTTTATCCTCAGCTTAACAAGCTATTCAGGACACTCTGCCAGTGATTCATCCCCTGATATTTGATGTTCCACCACTGTTTGTGTCAATCTCAAACTTTATCACTAATTATTTTGGTTTTCACACCCCAAGTCACTGATAATAACACAGAGACAACATCCAAACTATGTAAAGGCTTATGGTGATTCCTGTTGAAACTAATAGCCTGATGATTGTCAAAACCATCTGTTTGATGTGGGTGATGATAATTTATTTTCTGATGAGTCCCAGCCACTCTGAAAGAAGTGTTCTCACTGCATGTCGTTGCCTGTTTGGGGTGGGACTCTGCACTGTGTTGCACTACAGCTCTTTGAAATGCTGTATGACATTCTTTATCTACATTGTTCATTACTTCAGAAAAAAATAAACCATTTACATCCAAAGATAAGAAAGGGGTTTGGGGTTTTTCTGTCATTTCTTGTCTCTATGCAATTAAATAAACTTTGCAAATAATGTATTGCTGAATATTTCTAACCATTTACTGTCTCAGCACTTGTGTAATAGTGAAAAATACCAAATGGTGAAGCTTCTTTTCCACTTTCCTTTATTCTTTTTTCTCCTCCAGTTTGTACATACTGCGTTCTTATAACATGGCTCCTTAATTTGTTGCTGCAATGAAGAACATGGAAATAACACACAGTTCTTGAAAACTGTGACCAGGATTAGTTCCCATTTCCTAACAGGTTGTTCTGAATTAAAATGCTAATAAATGTTACTCTAGATCAATGATGTATGGGGAAGCTTTGTTACTAGTGAAGCCAAAGGAAGTTGTTGCATTGACCTTTCAGTGCCTGGATTTCACTTTAAGAACTAAATTGAAACTGAATATGGATGTAGAGACTTGGGCAATGGCTTTTAGGATTATTTCTATCAAAATCCTGTGTGCCTAGAATCTCTCCTCGGTACTAACAGCTAGGGGAAGCAATGTGTTTTGTGCCAGCAGTATCTTTCAGTGCATTGTCTCTAGTTTTCAGTGCTTTGTGGTTTAGCATCTATATTGTTTTGTGTCCTGTCATTTATTTTAAAATTATGTATTCCATAGAAGTGTTCTTCATGTGTATGCACATCCAGGCTAGCAAATGCTTTTCAGCTCTCAGTATGCCACCAAAGGTATTTGTCTGTCTGGTGACTTGAGTTGCTGAAAGTAGGAGTTGCTGATGTGCTGCTTAAAATATAGTTAAACATTTACAAAGAAGATTATATAAAAGATACTGCTGGAGATTAGAAGAGATTCTTTCTGAAGTCATTGTAAGCCAGTAATTGATGGCGAGCTTGCTTCAATAGTTCTCTTCTTGTGTTTTAGAGTTCAAAAGGATATTGTGTCATTTCTTTAGCAGATGTTGCAGGCAACTAAATAGTTTGTTTAATTTTTTTGCACAGTTAAGCAAATAATTTTTGAACAGATAGCTTCCATCAATAAACTGATTAGAATATCAAACATGCATCCTGTTTCCAGGTGTGCCAACTTTTAAAGATATGCGTAACCTAAATTTTAAAGGTAACAGTTTTATTTTATTATACATGAAGCTTCTTTAAATAACTATGGTAAGCCTGGATGATTTGGTGCTGAGCTGGTAATCTGTCCTTCAGAAATGTGTGATTTATTTGTGCTAACACTAATAGAAAAATGAAACTTTTTTGTTCTCTTTTTCCTTTGTTACATTTGGTAATTTCTGTTTCATTGCAGCTGTGCACATCACAGTTGTGGTACTCCCAACACATCCCAAGTCATAGTTCAGCCTGCAAAGACAAAAATAAAGTCTTAACATTGAGTGGCATCCTGTGGTGGCCCTGCTGGCTAGTCAGGCAAAGCAGGCCCTGCGTGGTGTGACCAGAGGCCACAGCTTACATGGGGACATCACGCACAATTAATTACACAATGGTGCCACCACATAACAGACTGAAAACCCAACTGAAACAGCAGATCACATTGTAGTCCCTTTGCTATGTTTGCCCCACTTTGTGTAGTAACCTTAAATAGCAAAATGACTCTTGGTGAGTTATTGCAAATTTAATTTAGGATTATTTAGTGGGCTGAAAAATTAAGGTCTCGGTGTTTGAAATCTAGCCACTGGATTTCTTCATAAAATTGAAACATCAAGAAGAGTAGTCAGTCTAATGCATTATAAAGCAATGTCCAGGCTAGTCTAAAACGTGACAAAGAACTCTAAGCGACCCCATGAAAAACAAAAGTCTAAGGAAGATTTTCAAGTTTAATGTGGATACTCTGCAAAGGTGGTTTACTGAAGAACATTTTGCATATCTTGAGATACGCAAAAATTTCATGATGAGGGAGGGAAGGGAGAGGAGACATCAATTTTCCTGACCATTGCCTGAGACATTACATTTCAGGTGTCTTAGTCCTAGCATTGGCAGGTTGAAGAAATTTGGGAAGAAAAAAGAGTGCGTGAGGATGCTCAATACATTAATATGAAGTCGAAGGAAAACATACTGACGGCATTAGCAAATAAATCAAACAGATGTAGAAGCTGAGTTTCTAAATCTGCTCATTAAATATTTCAAATTTACACTCTCAAAATTGGAAAATAAGTTGACATGTCAATTTATCTTTTTGAACGAACTGTCATACCTGGCATGGTATAAAATTGATAATAAAGAATAAAGTGGTCTGGAAAAGACAATTATGCTTCTTGAATTATTGAAAATGACACTTTGAAAAAATGTGATGTGTCTTTAGAGTCTGGTTTTTTTTTTATCTTTATACCTTGACCGTTTTCTTTATGTAGGATGACAACAATTGCATGTGCTAGAGTGCAAAAAGCTTCCTGAACCCGACTTCTTGAAAAGTTCATTAGCATGTTCTGCTTTTGCTCTGGTGTGGCAGAAGATAAATATGATGAACATCAGCTGTGAAAACATGAAGTCTTGTCTTGTTTCCATCTGCGTGCAGAAGTGAACTGCGGGAGGCTGTGCTGGTCTTGATTTTTTAGTAATTTTTGGAATTAGAAAATTGTGTTTGGTTTTTTTTCCAACAGAAAAAGACAAATGTTCAGATAATTACATGTACTTTAAGATTGCATTAATAAATTGATTTATATCTGTGCGGGGGGGTGGGGTGGGGTGGGGAAATGCTTTAGACTATCTGTTGTTTAAAATCTGTCCCTTTGAAACTCACATGTCACACTGACCAATCTCTTCTTCAGCCAGGACGACTGTACCTGCCATGGGACTTCCTTTCCCAATGTTATGGAAAAGAATAAATAGTCAATGTTGAAAAAAATATAGCCGCTATCAGTTAAAATTTTGATCTGAGGTGAAAGCTGAAGGAACGGTGTTTTCAAAGAGGTGGGAACGTCCAGAAAGTGTGGTGGTTGTGTCTGTAAAGGAAGTGAGAGATGGGTGCCCAGGAGCTGATAAATTCTCCGGCTGTTTCTTTACCCACTTTTGCTTGAGCTGTTCTCTTCCCACCACAGAGGCAGCCCCGAGAAGGCCCCTCAGGCCCCTTCACACGACGTGAGGCCGGCGAAGCAGGCTGTGCCCGGGGCGCCCCTGCCCTGCCGCCGCGCCGCGCGCCCCCTCACTTCACCACCCCTGCGCCCGGCAGCTCCGCCATCTACGGCGGCAGCAGCACCACAGGCTCCTCCGATTGGCTGGCGCGCAGAGATGCCCTTTTCTGATTGGCTGGAGTGCTGCAGGCGGGTGCCACCTGGCCCGCAGCCGGTCGGTACCGGCTGTGACAGGCTCAAGGCGGCTCAGAGCAGCCCCCCTCACAGCTCACCGTGTCTTTGAAGTGTCTCCTGTTGATGCCCAGCACAAGATGTGATTTACTTTGCAATAAGCTCATCCCTCTTCGGTTTCCTGCGGCAGGGACCCCCTCGCTGTGGAGAAGCAGGTGAGTGTCTGCTCGCAGAAGCGGCTGCGGAAATGGGGTGGCTTGTGCGGGCCGCAGGCCTCTGGTTTGGCAAAAAGCAGCTCTGGTGCCTTGTTTCTCCTCTCTTACCTGGGGTAATGGGGCTTTGTTTTTATGACATGGACTTTAGCATATGGAAAGTGCATTTCTTCCATCAGAATGATGTTTCTGACCAGATCAGTTCTGTATTAACAGTCTCAATTGCATTTTATTTATGGGCTGGAGCCACAAAGTGTATGTGGAGTGGCATGAAATGCAAGGACGTATCAAAATACTTCACTCTTAATGAGTCTGTGATGTTATATTCATTACAGGTTTTATAAATCACTGAGTTCAAGAATGAGACAAATCTGATATTTGATCCATTTTCATATGCCATTTGGCTTTTTCTACCATAATGTCACATTTGTATTGATTTTAGTATTGACTGACTGAAACAGGACAGTCTGAGTTGTGTCATCCTCATACAGGCAATGTGATAATAGAGCAAGTAAGAATTAAGATATTCACAGGGAAAATATATGCTGTGAAACAGAGTATCATTTTGGACACTTAACTGCAGATAGCATTAATGACTTGGTGATGATCACAGACTGTGCAAATAAGTGAGAAAAAGCAGATAATTAAAATTACTACCTCAGCAGGAAAAAGTCACAGGCACAGCTGAAAAGAACTTAGTCCATAAATGGGTTCAGCTGGGTGTTTTAAAGAGAAATAACTGCAAAGAGGCAAGCAATAGTACAAGAAAGAGAAGAGCAAATGGAACTCTCTTTCAGAAAGCAAGGAGATGGATGAGGATCCTGTGGTGAGGGTTGTGTAGTTGGCTGGGTTTTTTTCCCTTTCCATTCCGATTTCCTGTAGTTAGAGCCTTTCCTTAGGATATACAGCTCTTGCTATTGCAAATGTCTGGTTAGAAAGATAGCAAAGTACTTCAGATTTCTGAAACAAAAGTATGAGAGTCTTGTTTGTCAAGCTGTGGAGAATAAGACAGCATAAAATAAAAGCAAGATGAAGGGTTGCATTGAACTGTGGGAAGGTTAGAAAAACAATAAAGGCTGTATTGCAGGTTATTTAAACTTTCTGTAACAGAAAATTGACTGCAGTCAAGATGTAAATAGGCATGATAGCTGTTAACAAAAGGGAAAAATGTCCCTGAATGGGATTTTGAAGGGGAGGGTGAGAATGGCAGTATTTTATAAAAATGACTTTAGAAATGTGTAAATTAAGTGCTGTGAACAGGAAATCTCAAGTGGAGGGGATGAACTTTTTTGACACTTTGTCAATTTGTGATGACAATCCTCTAGTCAGACATGGTACCCAGCTATACACTGAAGCCAAGATTTTAAATATTAAAAATACTTAAAAATTATGAAGCTGTGTGACAAAATATAGCTCTTTTCAGAACAATAGGGGTTATCACAGGTAGTAACATAAGTTGTATTAATAAAAATGTGGTTTCAGCAAGATGCAGAACATAAAAATTTAATAGCTGTCTGCCTGATTCTGCTGCTTATTTGGTTGACTTGTTCAGCCCCAGTAATACAGACTTTACCTGTCCTCCCACACACACATGCAGGGTTTTTTGCTTCCCTGAGCACTGTCACATGCTGGCCCAAAACCCTGCTCTCGAGAGACAGGGGGTGTGTTCCTCTAAGAGGAACACCTTCAATTGGTGACAGCTTCTAGTCATGTTGCTGTAGTGTGGTGATAACCACGTAACTTTAACTTGTGCAGTCTTGAAAAGGTCTCAGCCTGGGATCTTAAAAAGCCTTTATGGCAGCTTTGTATCTGCATAGAAATTGCCACTTGGAAGAAACATACTAATCCATTGAGCACTGAAACAGCATGCAAAAAGAATGTCGTAAGCTCACATATCCTTTTTTTAGGCTTAGACATAATTAAATAATATAGTGAATGACACTTGCATTCCATGACCTTTTAACTGTAATTCTAATATGTATAGCAAGTGAAGGTTGTAATGTTTGGATAAGTGAAAATGTGTATTCTCTTGATGAGTTTGTGAACTGCTTTCACAAAATCTGTACCTGTTTGCACACTACTGCTTGGTCTCGCTTTCCTTCATGAAAAACATTTCTGTCATGATTTTAAATGGGATTTTGCCAGTTTCTTAAAACAAAAATGTGATCTTAAGCCAGGAGTCCATATTTCTCCCTTATAGGAATTGATCACCCCTGCAGCGCCACCTCTCTTTAATCCCAAGAAACAGAAAAAGTAGCATAAAGAAGTGCTATGGAGATTCAAAATTATTACACCTTCTGGAGAGATTAATTCACGGTTCAGCATGGGGGCACTTTGTGTCAGCTTTGCTAACAGTGAGAGGAATTGGTTGGAATAGGGACTCCTTGGCTTTGAAGCTGTGCTGATGCAAAGAAGAGAATTTAAAATTCACATATATACATAAACCAGTGAAAAAATGGTTCAGTAGCCCAGTGGCTAGGCACCTGCAAGGGAGAGAGCTGTGCTGTTTAGGTCACTGTTCCCCACACTTCCCCCACTTGAGACAAAGAATGATGCATGTAAAATAGAAATGGGTTGCCAGCCTCTATGTATAAGCACCCTTCTTATACCCTGTGTGTTCCTTTATAGTTAGTGCTGGTTTTAGCAATGTTGAGAGTTGATTCTGATCTGCTTCAGTTGCTTCTGAACACGAGGTAATGTTACCTAGATGTGAACTGTGCTGCTTGTCTTCATCGCGTTCCAAGGCATGACCTGAAACTCTTTCTCTCCCTTTGAACTAAAAAATACTTTGCTCACTGTCTGTGAGAGGGGGAAATATTTTTTTTTGCTTTCTGTTACTTGCAAAATACTAAAGGGACCTTTGACTTCAAAGGTAACAGGTGACAATGCCATCTGTACTGCCTAGCAGGATTTCCTCCTGCAGTTAGTGTTTGTACCAGTGAGCACTTCGTGCATTGGAAAGGGCACCATGACAGCCCCAGTCCCTGCCTCAGAGGAGCTATGCTTCTTCCATGCCCACCTTAAGCACATTTTGTTAAAAACAGTGCAAATCAAGAATATTTGAGGGTCCTTGTCATACTTCAGTTTTCTTGAGCAGTAACTTAAAATCCTTGAAAGTTATCATAAGCCTGGCTGATTGACAATTAGATTTTTCAAAAGGCTGTAATTCCTGGTAGTTTTATTGGAGCGCCCAAGCCAGGTTTATGGGTATTAGAAGCAGAGGAGTCTAAGAAGACATGGGTTTTTTCTTAGTGGCTTTCTCAAAAGAATGAATTAGTTTTATGCTGTTTTCAATTCTTCTTTCATCTTTGTCCCAGGAATGGATTGGATATTTCTTCTTCAGTAGATTTTCTTTTTCTTTGGAGTGTATTTTCACAGGCTCGCTCAGTTCTCACTGGACGTTCCCTTGCTTCCCCCATGGATGGTGAAGTTGTAAATAGGAAAGCTGGTGCTTTGCTGAAAGGGTACTCCTTCAAAATGTAGAATATTGAAAAAGTCAAGACAATTCTATATAGCACTGTGGTTCACTGCGTACTGTGGGTATTAACCTTCAGAGACCTTCCAATGCAGCAAAAATTGAAACAAGGGACAAAAGCAATCCCTTCTCATGGCAAGTATTGCAAGTGGGATGGAGAAAGAAAATAACTCTTTTCACATATTAAACATCTTGTGCTTGTTTTAAATAACAAAGTCTGATTTACTATTAGTTTTTAAGTTTTATTTTGGTACTTAATATCTGAATTTTACTTTCAGAGCCTCTGATCAAAAATAAAAATTTATATTGAGCTTTTTTTCCCCCAACTTTCTAACTATACAAGAAAAATAAACCCAAAAATTTATATTCCACCACCCAGCCATTGTTTTTCTTCTTTTCCCCCTTTACCCAAAGACAAACATGAAGAATTGTTTTGGTGGGGTTTCTTTTGATCAGTTTAGCCTTTAGAAGTTAAACATCAATTTCAAAATTTCTAACTGAAATTAGTTTTTGAGACAAGATGCTTGAAATTGAAAAACAAAAATGTTTTGCTTATTTCAGATTTTTTTTTAAGACTTGTTTTCCAAATGCAAAGTATTCACAAATACTTTCATCCATCTGAAACCACTTTTTTGGTGCTTGAGAGCCTTGTTCTGGCCTATAGCCTGCCTGGAGCCTGAGCTATAAGGCATGATATCAACAAAGCTTAGTTAGCTATGTTGCTGTGCTGATGTGCATGGTCATCAGCTATGTCTTGTGTCTATGTAGCCATGGAAACATGAAGTATGAACTGCTTACAGCAGGATGAGAAAAAAACCTCAGTGACATGTTCAGTCTCACTAAAACTATTTCTCATGTTCCATCTTATCGTAGTCATTGTTTCCTGTAAGTCTGTAAGAGTCACCTCTGTGGTTGATCTAGTACTTTATTTAGAAAAACCCAAACCACTATTTTGCCAAGTCTGACTTCATCAATGAAAGTTTAATTAAAACCTCTCATCAAGTGATTCTTGTCCAGCCAAATAAGCCTTTTCCATTCATCAGTGCTGTTCAAATAAATACAAAGTGCGATTAAATTCTCAAGGGTTTTATGTTACAGTATTGACTGCTGAATGTTTTTTCTTCAGCCAAATGTGTATTTTGCCCCAGCTGAGTCTATCTGGGGCAATCCTCAGTGTCTGAGGCAGCTAACTTGGCCACTTTCAGCATCCTCCCAGTGGAAAGGCAACATCTTGCATGCCATGTGCTCTGACCCACTGAGTTAGGCGACACAAGCATGATGTTTAGAGCTTCACTTGTAGCACAGATTGAATTCAGAGAAAATACAGAGAGGTATAGAAAAAATCATGGATGTTGGCAGTCTTGCATAAGAACCTGATGCATGCTGAGCTCCAGTATGCACTGACTGAGCATTGGGCTTCAAGTAGTTCTTGTAGCAGGCTGATGGCTGGCTCTGTGTGAGAGTTGAAGCACAAATACTTGGTACTCATTATCCCTTACTCTGCATTAATGATATGACTGAATTCACAGGGTGTGTGGTGAGGTGGTGGCTCCGATGCAGGCACAATGGGCAAGGTTTTCTGTGAAGCTTTCTTAGCAACTGAAATGTTAATTTTCATTCGAGTGTTTTGCAGAGCTGTTGTTAGGTGCATTATGGATAACCTGCAGCTATTCCGTATGCTTACTTTAAAGCTCTAAGGCACTGGGCTTTATATTAGTGTTTGCAATTGACAGCTTGTGAAGTTGGAGAGCAGAATGAGTTGCTGTTCAGGATAAATAGGAAGCATTATTTATAAATAGGAAGGAATAAAATTGACAGCTGGAACAGTGTGAAGAAACCCAAGAAGGGTACTGTTAATAAACTAGCATTAGACTAACCCGTTGAACAGAATAAAATAAAGCCGAAAACAACTTGTCATGAGGTGCTGCTTTTCTATGGAAGCAGCAGGGTTTGAAATTCAGACAGGAGATCCTGCATCTCCTCCTATACCTGAAGTGTTAAAATGCAGCCTGGTTAGGCCTTAAATCCCTGGATTTAGACATGCTACACTGTGCAAATACGCCAGCCAAAGACTTTCTAAACATGCTGCTCCAGGTTTTGTGTTGCAGGACTGTAGACAGCAGGAAGTCCTGGTGTTCATTGCTTATGCCTTCAGAAGGAATGGTTGAGTGCCGTAACTGCTGTCATGGAATGATGAGAGAGTGCTTGAACATGTTTTGTCATTCCACACCAGGCTAAGCAGTCCCAGTCCTCCTACTGAACACACATTTTGGACAACCCATATGCCAGATTGGGTGCTTCTCTAACCTCGTGCTTACCCCATCTAGTGCACTAAGCCTGCAGATCACTAAACTAGCCCTGCTTACAGCTCTAACTCCTACCAGTTTCTGGGAAAATTCCAGCCTGAGGGAGGGGAAGCTTCCCTTCAATTTGTGTAAATATAAGTAGAGACAGCCAGTTATAAGTAGACGCAACCAGTTAGTGAGCAAGAGAAATAACTTTAATTGGGAAAATGTACAATTTGAATGGAGCTTCTGCCCACATAACAAAATATTTATCATCCGATCTCAGTGATAGCTGCATTAGGAATGTCTGTAAAGAGAGCAAAAATAAATGTATTGATCTGAGACTCATGACTCTTTTATCTGTGCAGCATCTTTTCAATTAGCAGAGTGTATAGTATTTGAAGCTCACCAAAGTTTAAATTATAACAGATATGCAGTATGCGTGTTTTAATTGGCTGTCTTGATTTAAGATCTAGGTAGAGAATCCTGAGTTCCATTTCATAGTATAAGAATGAGACCTGTCCTAAAATACTGCCATTAAATTACCTTTTAGGTACTTACTGAAACTTACCTGTCTCAGGCATGACCTTTATAACAATGCATGGCACTGATTCAGATATTTAACAGTGAATTTTTTTAAGTAGCTGTAATTGCAAGTTTTCCTTTTTGTATTGGAAAGTTATCTGTTCTTTTATTAACTTATTTCTATTATGAAAATTATGTTAATTGCCTTTTTTATTGAAGATTCTTCAATATTTTTTTGGCAAGGTTAAGATTTTATAAGCAATTTAATTGATTTTGATGGATTTGCCATTAAGAAGAGAAGCATAATTAAGAGGGGCTGGTGACTATGTCTGAGAGTACAGAAAATAAGAGGATGTTATTTGAAACTGTTTAGTCTGAGACATCATTCACCTGTTCTTCCTTGAAAACAATCTGAGGAAGTGGTACATGTCACTAATTTTAGAGGATCTGTGCTAATTAGAAATACTACATCTGCTTGAGTCTGTGTCACTAATGAATGGCACACTGTGTTTATTCTGATTCTGGAACATTTTGTTCTTTTAGAAATAAATTACCTCAGAAATGTGATATTGTAGATACTAGGTTATAAGTCATATTCCAGCAAGATTTACCAACATCACCTGTCATTGTCTTCCTCCCCTCATCTGGTTTACATCTCTTCTCTGACCCCATTCCTATGTGAAAATACCATCTTTTTGTCTTTGTCTTTACAAGCTGTTGGTGATGGATGAGGAATTCTGAAATGCCCTGTCCTGAGGTCATTGAGGTGAATATTGATGTGCTGATACTGTTTCTTAATGATCTAATCCCTCCCCACACTTTTTACACCATCACATCTATGTGGTGGTTTATATGTAGCTGCTTTGGGAGTGTGAATTTTCTGTCCTACACCATTCTTGGTCCATGTCACTTTTTGTCTCTGTCTGATGTCTGCAATTTACTGTTATCCAGCCTTGATATTGGGCTCGTACAAGGTGGGGCCCGTTTGAGCATAGGAGCACTAAAAATTATCATACTTATGGCTTCTTTGCTACATAACTCTCTCCCCCATCCCTCAATTTGTTTACATACTTGGATTTTTATTCCAAAAGCTCCCAGTCTATTTCTTTGTATTTGTTTTTACAGCACCTTTTGTTGCATTGCTTTGTGGTTATGAATGGGAATTTGGTATCAGATTTTATAACTGTTGGGTTACTGAGTCTTGAACTGTAATACAGGTAGATTAACTTCTACTGGGAGAGAGAACTTGTAAGGAAAATGAAGGTGCAAGGGGTTTTTTGTGGCTCAGACATGCTGCAGACTTCAGTGTTCCCTCCAACGAACTAGTCTTTGCCAGGATGCTTGAGGGACTGTATAATTTCAGTGTATTCAAGGGTCACTTACCTTTACATCTGCCAGCTTGATGCCCTCACATGTGTTGTAGCTTCTCCCAGTCTGTGTAATTACCCTTCAGCAATACAAGTAATCTTTGTAATACTAAACCAGAAGCTTGGTATCAAAGAAATGCGAGGTATTCCCTGGAACAGGTTGAGCAGCTAGGCAGCCAGCCCTCTGTCTGCCTCTACTCCACCGTATCTTTATTATAAATTATACATACTGATGTCCTTTGCTGAGCAAATTTAAAGGAGCTCACAGTGGTCCCTGGGCATATAGAGAATCCCTATTAAAAAAAAAAAAGAAAATAAACATGCGTATTTTGGAACAAGAAGAAACAATGCAAAAGTGTCATTTTTCATGGAAGCAACGTGAAATTATGATCTGAGACAGGAAGGCAGGAAGTTGCCAAGCTGAAATGGTTACAGGGAAGGAAGAAAAACTGGGTTGCTGTACATGGAACAGAGAAAATACTACAAATTGACAGAAAAAAAAGAGTGGAAAGGAAAGGAACAGATGTCCCATTTTGCCATTCAAGAAGTTCACTTCTTTGGCATTTAATCACTAGCTCTCATATTCTCAAACACTAATTCATTACATGTACCATGAAAATTCTCAACTCTTTCTATATGTTAAGTGTGTTATAAATAATACTCATGTAGATGTACACTATATTGTGGAAAAAGCTCAAAAATGTAGAAGTACTATTGCTTACAATTTTTTTAAATTTCTTTGAACACAGAATATGTGCTTGCAAATGCAGTGTTAACCTCTAGCAAAAGCATGAAGCTAGGTGATCTTTTTGGTTATTTTAATATGACATCACATTTCCAGGTTTCTGTTTTCTCTTTCATCTGGAGACCAAACCAAACAAAAGAAGTGTTTCCATTGCTTGAACCCATTAAAGCATTTATATAGCTTGAATAGTTGAAAACATTAACATTTACCCATTTTATTTTTAATAATGGGCTAGGAAACAAAGGAATACTAAATGTATATATTTTCTTGTTTGAAATCCAAAATTACACATGAATAGATGGCTGTATTTGCAGGGAGTATTTGTATACAGACATGGGGACTCCTGCAGCTTACGTATGATAACTGTAAGGAGAAAGAGAGGAAGTATTGCATCATGAATGCAGTGCAGGTAGGTAGCATTGGCTGAACTTGAGGGCCAGATCAATAGAGACAAAAAAATATAATGGTGTAGTGTGAAATGCGAGGTTATGGATTATGCTGATATGAAGTAACAATGGTGCATACCAGGACAAGGCAAATCCTTTGATCTGATAGTATTTTCAGGGTCCCAACTAGTAGTATCAGGAGGGAAAGCACTTTTAATGTTCAAGCTGCATGTAGCCACTAGAACCTCTTCCTAAATGGTCCTTTACAGAAGTCAAATTACTGCTCACTTTGCTGTGTGGTGGTGTACGTTGCATTTTTTTTTACTTCTGTCCTTTTTCACTGCTTCCCTATTACCTTTCTAAAATTAATGAAGCACAGTGATTTTAGTTTCAGTTATACTATTTATGGATTTGCACATGCAATACATTTTGTACAGCAAGATTTATATAGGCTTATTTCTATATAGTTGTATCTTTTGGCCGTTGCCTGTTGATGAACTGGTCTTTCTGTCAGATGTTATCCCATGCTGACAGAGTAATGGTGTGAGACAGCCAGTAATTAGGAAGATCTTCCTGTAAGAATGGAATCATTGTATCAGTTATAAAACTGCTACAGTTAGAACTTCATCACTGCATGAAATAGGTATTTATGAGGCTTCATTAGCTAACCAAAGACTTGATTATGGGCTATTGTTTATTCTGGGTAATGGTATTTAACTTGAGCAACTGGGGTTTCCTTATGTAATCAAAAAAGGTATCTAGAATCTCTTTTTCTGAAAACGTACACCCTGTGCTTAACACAGAGGGGAAGTAGTGTAGAACTCTTTAGCAAAGCTTCTCCGTAATAAATTCATTGAGGTGATCAGTCCTGGGTTTGTGAATATGAGAGGTTTTCATTCTGCTATTTTGCTTTGGAAGGGTTAAAATCTCTAAATATCTTTGCTAGAGATTGTTGACTGGCTAGTCAACTTTGACTTAACTTTGAGTACCTGCTGATTGCTTATCCATTTTCACAGATTTTGTGCTATGGCTGGAGCTCTGCTCCTCATAGAATCATAAAATGGTTTGGGTTGGAAGGGACCATAAAGATCATTTAGTTCCAAACCCCCTACAATGGGCAGGGACACCTCCCACTAGACCAAGCTGCTCAGAGCCCCATCCAACCCGGCCTTGATCATTTTCAGGGATGGTGCATCCACAGCTTCTCTGGGCAACCTGTGCCAGTGCCTCACCACTCTCCCAGTAAAGAATTTCTTCTTAATAACTTGTCTAAATCTACCCTTTTTCAGTTTAAAGCCATTCTCCCTTGTCGTGTCACTACCAGCCATTGTAAAAAGTCCCTCTTCAGCTTTCTTGTAGGCCCCCTTGCATTATTGAAAGGCCACTATAAGGTCTCCCTGGTGCCTTCCCTTCTCCAGGCTGAACAACCCCAACTCCCTCAGCCTGTCTTCATAGAAGAGGTGCTTTAGCCCCCTGATCATCTTGGTGGCCCTCCAGTCTCATTCCAACAGGTCCATGTCTTTCTCATGTTGGGGGCCCCAGAGCTGAACGCAGTACTGAATATGGGGTCTTATGAGAGCAAAGAGGGAGAATCAATTCCTTTGACCTGCTGACCATACTTCTTTTGATGCAGCCCAGAATACGGTTGGCTTTCTGGACTGCCAGGACCCATTGCCCAGGTCATGTTGAGCTTCTTGTCAACCAGCACCCCCAAGTCCTTCTCCGCAGGGCTGCTCCCCATCCATTCTTGGCTCGTCCTGTATTGATGCCGAGGGTTGCCCCTACCCAGGTGCAGGCCTTTAACATAGCCTTTTTGAACTTCATGAGGTTCGTGTGGGCCCACCTCTCAAGCCTGTCATGGTCTTTCTGGGTAACATTCCAGGTAGCCAAAACGGCCAATAGTATACTGGCTTGTATCCAAAACCAGCGTGGCCAGCAGGACTAGGCAAGTGATTGTCCCCCTGTACTCATCACTGGTGAGGCCGCACCTCAAGTACAGTGTTCCGTTTTGGACCCGTCACTACAAGGAAGACATTGAGATGCCAGAGCATGTCCAAAGAAGGGCAACAAAGCCTGATGAGGAGCAGCTGTGGGAACTGGGCTTTTTAGTCTGGAGAAAAGGAGGCTCAGGCAGAGCTTATTGCTTTCTACAACTACCTGAAACAAAGCTGTAGGCAGGTGGATGTCGGTTTCTTCTCCCAAGTAGCAAGTGATAGGACAAGAGGAAATAGCCTCAAGTTACACCAGGGGAGGATTAGATTGGATATTAGGAAAAATTTCTTCACTGGAAGGGTTGTCAAGCATTGGTCCAGACTGCCCAGGGAGCTGGTGGAATCGCTATCCCTGGAAGTTTTCAGAAAACACGTAGATGCGGTGATTAGAGGCGTGGTTTAGTGATGGACTTGGCAGTCCTAGGTTAGCAGTTGGAACTGATGATCTTAAAGGTCTTTTAAGACCTCAGTGATCCTATGATTCCTTCCAGCATGTCAACTGCACCACACAGCTTGGTGTTGTCAGCAAATTTGCTGAGGGTGCACTCAATTCCAATGTCCATGTCACCAACAAAGATCTTAAATGGTGCTGGTCCCAGTACCGACCCCTGAGGAATGTCTGGTGTCCAATTGGACATTGAGCCGTTGACCACAACTCTTTGAGTGTGACCGTGCAGCCAGTTCCTTACCCAGAAAGTCATCTATCCATCAAATTCATGTCTCTCCAATTTAGAGACAAGGATGTCATGGGGGATAGTGTCAGATGTGTTGCTCAGGTCCTGCTCTTTTCTGAGCAGTCTGTACTGAAAGCTTTTTCCTGCTTTCCTCATGAATCACGGTATGTTGATGAGATCAGAACTAGGTGAACAGAAACACAAGGTGATCGAGTGCAAGTGTTATGTCATGGGAAGAGTTGAGAAGCCATATTAAAACTGTGAAGCAGAAGGATATTTTCACTTTTGGAGGTGACTAGGGACTTCCAGCTATCTTGTTTATACAGAAAAACTGTACAAAACTGTCATCCACTCATCTTTTCATAAACATAGGTTTAACACACTTCTCCCTAGGAGTGTCTTAGCAATGACCGGCTATTTCTTCCCTATTGACTTGGTGCATCGAGAAGTTACTACTTTCATCAGAGCTTATTTCCCATACCATGACTGTGAGTTAGAGATCAGTATGTCTGATATAGCTGTTCCCATGCTTTTAGTCATTACTCTACACTGTGACTGCTTTTGCACTAATAATGAAAATTTTGTAAAGTTTATTGTATCTTTTTATTTGCTTGCTAATACAGTTCTCTATAAGCTTTATGTGTGAACTTAATCTCCATGAAGAGATTCACAAACAATTTTTAAGGTTGCCTACGTGTCTCTCACTGCATCTGGCTCAGTGAAGCACCAGTAAACTTCAGAAAAGTTCTAGACTCATTCCTGAAATTCTGTAGTACATACTTTTATTTCTCAAAATTGCCTGCATTCAGATTTTAAGACAAATATAACAGCAATTTGAACTGCTGCATATAATAAATTTCATATTTGATGTTTTTTTCTCCAGTGAATCGAAGATCAGAGGGTGTTAATTTGGGGTGTTAATTGGGGAAAGCCATCTGGGGGTGCAGCTGATAATTTTACTAACCGTTGCTCAGGCTGTAGTACAGGAGTGCTGAACTCTTGACATTTACAAGCTCAAAATTATTTACACATTTAACAAAAGTTTTAGCAGTGTAAGTGTTTGGCAACAGTATACAAGCTAACCTGTGCCCTCTAATGTTATTTCCTTCCAGAAGCTGCCAGTCCTAAACGATTAAACGATAAATCATAACACACTGAGACAACAGCAATCACTGGAGCCATCTGTAAAAGACAGTCTTCTTGAATGATTTTCTTTTATTTCCTGGGCATAGTTTGCTCTTTAGAATGGGTTACCAACAAGGGCAGTTGAATTAGAAGGTTTCTGTTCTTTTTAGTAAAATATGTTACTTATAGTGTGTGAGAGTTTGTTTAGTTTTTTGGGGGGGAGGGTTGAAATTTGGAAGTTCATATTCTCACATTACTAGAAGAGCTGTAACTTGAATTACCTCATCTGAAGTAGATAGCACAGTTATGGACGAACAGTTCAAACTAAAGGACAGAAGCTGTTCTGAATTTAGGAACATGCTTCTCATTGACATAAATTAACTTCTCATTCTGATAATGTTACGATAGTTTTAAAATTTATATTGTATGAGCATGTATTGATTACCTCCAGGAGAATTACATGTACGTTTCTGCTCGTGTCTGATTTTGCAGGTTTTTAGTCAGAACTATAAAACTCTGTAAAAATAAACTTTGAAAATTATCTTAGGCATTAGGATGTTAAAACTATTGTAGTTTTGTATAGGAAGGTATTTATTTGTATTAGTTTTTTTCTTTTTAAAATAAAATTAGATCACCTTAAGTGGGTTTGTTGGGTGATGTGTCCAGTATTTGACTTTGTTTCTCCACTTGTTAAATCTGCCTTCTTAAAGGCAGTGTCTATATTACAAGTGCTCTCTCTGAAACTGAGATAATGGTCATGGCAAAGAGCAGTTTTCAGTACTTATGCTGTGGCCTGCATGTTGTGGCATAGTGTAATTAGAGGAGAAACTTGCTTTTTTTTATGCACATACACACACACTCTAAAGTGCAGCCAAATATATCAGAGGTTTTACTGGGTGGGTACCTATGAGTCCCACAGTCAAACACTAGGGAGTTAATTTATACATGTACAAACTAAGGAGAAGAATAAGGAGCATAATATTAATGTCGTGTCTGCAGGAAATGACATATATGGCTGCCAGGGGTTGAATGGGTGTAATATCATTTTAATGCTTTTCTGGGATTTGTTTCTGGATAGCATACCGGACTTTGGAGCACTGAATGCTCTTCAGCTCTTGAAATGCTGTGAACCCAGTTGCCTTTTCAGTTGTGGTACGGCCTGGCTCCCGGCTTTCAGCACTCTATGATTTGTCTCTCTGAGACATTCTGCACAAGTTGCCACAATACCCCTCTTTTTAGTTCCCCTTCATGCCTCTCCATCCCAGGAGGTCACCGGTACAGGAGTCCTCTGTTACTCTCTGTCTTAAAAGCCACGTCTTTTAAGGGGTGACTTTCACTGGGAATGCTAGTAGAAATGGCATGTGGCTATCTCTGCACCACCATCTCTGTATGCTTCTGTTGTTTATAGTGATGAATGTGGGTGGGTGGCAGGCAAAAGGAACATACATGAAAATAATCAAAAAACCTCCTTGTCTCTGCCAGTGTTGCTAAGATGATCTGTTGAAATGCTCCTCAATGAAACACTAAATGTTTAACATCACAAAATAGTAACGAAATTCCACCCATGGGAGAATTTATAATCCTGTCTGCCAAAATATATGTTTGTTCTTTACAATTTCTCAAAAGAGGGTTTTGACTGCCAAAAACCTGTTTGATGTTAGTTTTGTGATACTGTTTGACATTACATTAATAAAACTTAACTTTTCTAATTCCACTGCTTGTAAAACAGATTGCCACACTGACCTCAAATAAACAAGTGTATATTTAGTAAATGTCCTTAAAATCATTACGTTTTATTGGAAATGACTTATTACTGATGCTGAAAACGACTTTATTAGACAAAATTGGGTTTATCTTATCTTAGAATCAATATTTGCTTGTTCATAGTAATGGTATATGTGTATAGTCCTTTAGAATCACAGTCATAAGCCCAGTGCTACATTACTTTTGTTAAAGCAAATTGAACAGATTTGCTTTAGGAAAGAAAAAGTATAAATATAAAAACTTAGTACAGTGTTACATGGACTAGATTAACTTCTTTTTCTCCTTAAAAATCTTTTATCACAAAAGAGTAGAGTTTTATAAAAATAAAGGTACAGGCAACCTATGATTAATACTGTTTTTAGTAATGCATACATTAATACAGTCTAAGAAACCAATCTGAAATAAAGGAAGGCTGTTCTTTTGATGGTTTCATAATGTTAATTCCTTTACATTTTGTGAAGTAATGCAGGTGGTGAGTGACAGAGATTGTTCCTACAATGTAGAATAATCCAGGTTCAGTTTCACAGGTGAGGAAGGGAGTCTAAACTTCCTCAGCTGGAAGAATTTGGTAGCTGTGACAGACTGAGACAGGCTGTGGTGATGCTGATTCAGAGTCCCTGTCCTGCAATAGAAATGTTGTGTCTTTCCTGCTTTTATTCTATAGTTAGATTTTAAATCTAGTTAAAGTTTTTAAGGGCAAGATTTAAATTTCTGCTACAGCGTTGTGTTCACTTTAAGTGTGAATTGAAAAGCAATCCATGTGGTACTAGGAATATTGCTCTGGCTGTGGATCTGGGAGGCGTCCTGCACTGGGGTCCTGGATGGCAGCTGCAAAAGCAGTGCTAAGCTGGTAGAGTGGGGGAGAAGCTCATTCCTCTGTTTTGCTCAAAAATTACTTTTTAGTGCACGGGAGAGCAGTGATGAACATGGTGATGATAGTGTTAAGACACTAGTGACAATGGATTAGATTTGTGACAAACAGATAAATTTTAAAATCACTTTCAAGACCAAAGTCAGGATTTTCACAAAGGCTAACTTTTTTAGTAGGCAGAATATTGCTTATTACATATTTTGGTACAAATCTGGTTTAATTTCTCTGCCTGTCCTTGAAGTGCAATAGAAGAACTCCCCCAAAATGGGCAGCAAATATGCATTTTACTCAGACAGCTATTTGACTTCTTCATTTATACAGTGATGCAGCATCAGTAGGCTTACAGAGACTGTCTATTTTGGCCATGCTTATCCTTTGAAGTGATACTTTAAGGGGTCCTCCACTTAAAGCAGAGAGATGATAAAAATTTCCCTAGGCAAAGAAGCTTCAACCTTAATATGCTATTGTGTATTTATAAGTATATTGTATAGATTAATTTTTACACCATTATTTAGTTTAACAATAGTGGGTCCAGCGCTTGAAAACTGCCATGGAATGTGTCTTGGTTTTAGGCAGATTTCCTGTATTTCATAGGTTACCAAGCCTACCAGTCTTGATCCTCACAGGATATAGTGGTAGGAAGGCCTAGGCTGTGCTTATTTTCACCAGCTATGCTGGGGTTATGGCAGGTCTGGGTATGCACAACAGTTTTGTAGCCATACAGGGAACTTCAGTGGCCAAACTTAAGAAGTTAGGTTACAGAATGAACAGACATGGACTCCATTTGTAGGTCTGGGCAGTTAAATACAGACTTTTTTCTTTGCTGTTTTCCTTCTCTATGTTGCTGTGCTATAAAGCATGACTTGTTCTCCCCAGTGCCCTATGGGCATATTTTCTGGCTTACATTTTTCATCTAGGCGTGTGATCTCTGAATCCAAGTTTACATCTGCATGGCTGAACAGATCAAAAACTTGACAAGCCAGGTTTTTACCTAATGTAGATCAGCTGTGCATCATCATTTTTTTTTTTTCATTTGACCAATGTTAAAACAGAGTTGTGTGCAAAGAAGATGTAGGAGACATAGAACAGTACTAAAATACAGTACATATATGACAGACTCTTTTTTTACTGTATTACTTGCAATACATGCTCTGTTATTACAACCAACCCAAAGGGTATGAAAAGGCTTCCTAGTAGATATTTCAGTAAGATCACTGTTGTGCTAAGGAGAGCAAAGATAATTTTTCAAGCAAATACCAGCAAAATATCTAGCCAAATTCAACAAAGCTTTAATTAGATAACTGCAATATTTGAATTCTGTGTATTTTTTCACATTTCAGATCAGATAGCAAAATAAGCTCTATATTTAAACAATATCAGCTGTTATGTATCAGAAAAACCCATTGGGGAAAAAAATGTGAACATTTTTATTTGTTAATTTTTAAAGCTTTTTTTAAATGAGCCTTCTAAAAAACACAAAAGAACATCTGAATGACCTCTTGGAGGTGGGAAAACTGTACTACTTAAAATTTTGTACATTTTAAACTCACATTGAAAATAAAGATTCCCAAGAAACGTGTATGCAGAAGAAATACAGATCATGCTACATTTGAAGAAAAAAAACTATTTCAGTGAGACCAATTTTTTTTAAAAAACCTCGCTTTAAAATACTACATATCTGCAAAACCTGTCTTCACTTAAACTGAACAGCAAATAAGAGAACCTTAACATCTTTGGGTTTTCTGTTCAGCCCTGCCTGTACTTTCTGCTGCAATTGATTTGATTTGGGTACTTAGTACCCAGTTCAACTATCCACATAGCTAAAGTAGAAAAAGTCGGAGTAGCCGGATATCCAGCGGGCTTTCACGTGATGGTTGTTGCCAGGGAAACCACTCCCCTGGTACCCATGCATCAAACACACCCGCCTCTACAGGCACACAGACACAGAAGCATCAGTCTATCAGTTGATGGAAAGAAAGCAAAACAGCTATGGATGAAACTTAATACAGAGAAGTAATAAAAGTGTTTAGATCCTTCAGAGTTAAAAGTTACCATGTTTTTGTTAAGGAGCCTGCCAAGGGGACTGCAGTAGTGTGCTGGGAAGGGAGCTCTCACCAGCACGCTGAAGGCCTTGGAGGAAGTTACACTTCTGTTCTTCTATGTGGGGACAGTTGTCAGCTCAGTCAGTCACTCTGTTGATTTAAATAATGTATGTGGTGCAGCCTCCAAAGGGCAATGGAAATCACAAGGCTATAGCTGTGTCAAAACTTACCTAATTGCCTACATCTTTGGAGGTCATTAACCCTACATTAAGCAAAAGCAGACTTCCAAGTCATGGGTGTCCCTTCAAATGTGTCCCACAGGATGGTATGACCTGCTTGTCATAGAATGGCTTGGGTTGGAAGGGACCTTAAAGATCAACTGTTTCCAACCTCCCTGCCATGGACAGGGACACATGCTTCTCCATAAACTATTGGGAAGGGGGTGTTTCTCTCACCGACTGTGCAATTAAGAACAATGTATTGCCAGGAGTATACTTGAAAATGTTCAGAAAAAAATGATCCCAAGGACTAGCAGCCAGAGAAGATCTAGGTGCTAGCATCTGTGCCTTTGAGGGACATCTTTCCCTCTGGTGAGTGAGCAGTTTCACAGACCCATAGGTGTCCTTCACTGGAAGTAAAATCTCACAAGGGATATGAGTCTGAAAGGAATAGTCTCATCTAAGTACTATTTAAACTCAAGATAATTTAGAAGCTGAGATCCATTACTTAGTTGAAGACTTCAGTAAAAACGTCCATGAAGAATATAGATTAATTTGTTAATCACTGAAGAGTTCATGAGCATATTTCTCCTTCTCTGAAAGCACCTGCCTAACAATTGATCTGAGGCCAAGGTGTAGGCATTTCTTAGTTCTCTAGCATCAAAGGAGCTGTTAGTATTTCATATTTTGTACTGTTGATTCAGATGATTAATGTCTTATGTTTTTTGCATTATATGGAACACTGAATGCCTGTTTTTTGCAAATTTTCTGGAAAACAGGACGGAAACAGTAAGAGAACTTTTTTGTCAGACCAAAAACTTTACTTTTGACTAGATAGTCTCACCAAACTCTTTTCCATGGAAGAGAAGTCTCTCTGCCCATCTATGAAGCCTACTTGCTCTAGAAATGTTCACAAAAGGAAAAAAAGGAGCTCCATTAAACACTTTCCTGCCAACATTCTCTGAATGAGTGATGATTTAGAGTTACAAGGAATTGGATGCTGATGTGGCCATTTCTGTCTTGTTGTCTCTAAGTTGTTTCCCTGCTTCATGTGCTCCTTGTTTTTTCTCATGTGCATGCTGCATATAAAAGATGGGAAAAGGATATATTTGGGTTTGCTGTATAGGTATTACCCAAGTTAAGTAACTGAGGAATATTAACTGCATTATTTTGGTCCAATTCTGTTTTTGATAGTTATGCTGTACACTTAAAACTCTCTTGGCAATTACAAGTGTTTCATCTTTCTCTCACTTCTTACTAACTTTTGCATATCGCTGTTGTGTATAGTAAACTTTAGCTATCTTTCTCCCATGAGGGGATGAAAATGATTGCTGTAATGCATGTACTTAGCAAATCCATTTGTAAAGTGCATTTGGAAAGCTCATGAATGTGTCGGGGGTACTGTATAAATGGAAGATTATTCATTCAGTGTGAATTTAGTTACACATTTTCTACGCAGTGTAGATTTCCCTCCTGGAAACAACCCATAAAATTTTGGTGGGGGCCGGGGGGGGGGGGGGGGCAGCCCACCTAAATTTGTGTGTGTTTTTAGAATTTCTTCCTTATGTGTAATCTAAATCTACTCTCTTTCAGTTTAAAACCACACCCCCCCCCTCCTGTCACTACATCCCCTAGTAAAGAGTTCCTCTTCAGCTTTCCTGTAGGCCCCCTTGAGGTATTGAATATATAGGTCCCCCTGGAGCCTTCTTTCCTCTAGGGTGAACAGCCCCAACTCTGTCAGCCTGTCATTGTAGGTGAGGTGCTCCAGCCCTCTGATCATCTTGGTGGCCTCCTCTGGGCTGGTTCCAATGGGTCCATGTCCTTCTTACATTGAGGGGCCCAGGTCTTTTTTTCATGTATTCGTAGAAATACAGGTTACTGAATGGATTATCATGATTTTCTCACAGCATGCCATTTTTTAAGTGATGCTAATACCTTGAAGATTGATAGTCAGTGTTGATGGGAGGGCATTAATAGTAAATACAACTTTTTATTTCCCTATCTATACATACATATGGTATTGTTCCAGAAACACACATTCCTATAGCCTTGCTGTTTTTAAATGCTACCACACTCCAGTGCACGTCTTGAATAATTTTTTTTAGAATTATAATTTGAGCTAAGTATTTATAAATTTTAAAATGCCTATATTTACGGCCTAATAAAATTTGCTAAATTTATTTTAGGTTTGAATACAAAATATTACGAGTAATCATATAGGTAGGTACAAACATTGTATTTTGTAATAGCAGTAATTTACTGAAATACCTGTTTACATAGACAGAATGTGTTAGGTAATTGCCTTTCAACCTTCAATCTTGAAAAGCAACATGTTACATGAACAAAAGAGTTTTTTCATGTTCACATGCCATACTAGTTCTTTTTTCCATTTTTCTCTCTTTTCCTCTTATGAACTTCACTTCTTCATTCTATTTTCTGTTGCCTGTAGGTCTTCCCTATGAATGTGAAATGTTAAAAAGAAGCAAACGATGGCATGCTTTTTTTTATAAATTAAATTGTCCCTTTAGCATAAAACTGTTCATTAGCCAGCATGTCATTAGTTCTACAAGAATTGGTCTAAAACTTGCATACCTTGATGCACAGTTCGTTTTGTTCTTCTCAAATAATGTGTTCATAAACAAACTACTGCAGGCCACTGCTGGCTTATAGCAAGTCTAAATGTAAAGTGACCTTTAGTGTGGATACCCAGAACACTGAGCCTTACAGGACTGTCATTTTATCTCTTTCTTCAGACCTCTGTACTACCACTAAACTGTGTGGAGCTTGGAGTACTCAGTGGCCTTCTTAACAAATCCAGGACTTAGTTGCTTTATACTAACATGAGAGTCATTGTGTTGAAATAAATACTGCTTAGCTCACTTGATCTCTGCATTGCAAACAGCTTCATATCACCTTGAATTAGTCCCACTGAAATTATCCATAAAATTACTTGCAGGAACAGTTTACAGGTATGAGCTTGATATTTTAAGTAGGTATTTGCTATTTCAGTGCTTTATTAGTAGCAGATGGAAGTTACTCTTAAGGATTGGTGATGGTACTTTTGTTCCTTAAAACTTTATTTATTGTCTATATAATTGTCTCTATGGGTATCAAGCTGCAGACCAGAGATGTGACTGTACAGCTCGGCATGGATCACAATTCTGTTAGAATAAAATACATTAAAACCATTTGAGTTTAATATTTCTAGGCCATAGTATTTCCAACACTACTTTTCAATACCTGAGTAAGTACAGATGGCAACCTGTCTGAACATCCAAAAGGATGTGCGAAATTGCTTTTCAACATCATTGCTAAATATTGGGTTGATTATTGTGCAGGCTAATTTGAAAATAGAGAATTCATTCAGAACATGTCATGAAAAAATTATTATTTTTTTAATTTCTGAAAATTTTCCCTAATTTTCCCTTCAAAGAAGCTTCCACACTGAATGAGCACTACCCTTAATCTCCCTCATGCCAAGACCACAAATTCCTAGAAGTTTGAAGCTGGAAACAAAAGGAGATCACAGAATGCCACTGAGTTAACTACAATGGAAGGGCTGTTGTAATCTTATCTATAGTAAGGCAGAGTAGCGTGGAGTGAAGTAGGAGCTCTTCCGTGCTGACATTGTGATGACAGCATCTTCGGAAACTGGGGTACTTTGTCTCCTGAGGCAGCTATGGGACTATCAGAACTCAGGGTTCCTTTTTATTTTTTAATGGGAATTTCTGTTTCTGTCTCCAGAGCTCTAAACACAGTGACTGCTCCTTCATCCTTTCTTTCTGCAGTGAGTATACACTGCAGCTGGTGTATCATAAATGAGCTGGGGCATGAGGAGGTACATGGGAGAATTCAGTCACCCATGTGCTCAGTATGACCAGGGAAATGGCTTCCTTGGGACTTCCTTGTGTATCTGAATCAACCCTCCCTGTGACCTGAGCTGTCCTGACCCACAGCAGGTAAGCCAAGCGAGGCTTTCCTGCTTAACTGCACTTGAATGTCATTTTTGGATGGGCTGCTGCAGTGCTCGGGATGTGTGCAGGTTAATTCTAACTTCTCACAGACCAGATGACAGCCCCATGAAGGCAGAGAGGCATTTAGGATTATGAGGGATAAAATTAACCTCTGCACCCAGCTGGCAGGCTGTCTGTTAGGAAGCCCTGCAGAACAAAATTGTCGCTGGTTCTCCTACCAGTTGGAGGACATGAACATGATTAGGGAAAAGCTGCAATAAAGAGAACAAATAGGTCTGGTAGAAAAGGTTTCTGTTACAGAAAAATTGAAGTTGCTACAAAGTGGTTTAATTACTTACAGATCAGGTTCAGGTAATAATTTCTTTTGCTAACATTCAATTCTACCCACTGAAGTTCAATAAAGGTCGTTGATAATGGTGTTTGGCCCAAGATACTCATTCTGTCTAGTCAGTTTCACTTGATTTATTTGATCATTCAGTTGGAATTGTTTGTTAGGCAGCAAGCAAAAATTTATTTTGCTCAACACAGAGAGGCCTTGGTAAAAATTTTTCAGTGAGGTGTGTTAACTTCCAAACTGAGAAGAATGTAAATGGTTGTTAAAAGCCTTATTTAGTCAAATGGGGAGGGAGTTAATCAGAGCAATGGAACTGGAATGATCTGGAGTACTGGGAAGTAGTCTCCTGTCCAAATGGCTGTGTCTGTTGTGATACAAAATATTTTAATTTTTTTTTTAATAAGATACTTCAAAAAGTCTAATGCTTAAGACAATTGTTAATTGTACATTAGCAGGCTGTGTCAGGCAACAGTTTATGTATGCTATAAAGAAACAGTTGGACCTATTGATATTTGCCCATTGGTATCAACTTCTGTGAGGATGAGCAATACATCTTAGTGTTCAATGGACCCACCAGCTTTAAAATGGGATAAAATGGACTTGGCAATTTTGAATGTATTTCCTGTACAAGTCTGGGTTTTTTTTGTCTCCATGGACTTTGGAACTCTGCTGATTATTTTACCTATTTTTATCTATTAATTTTTACTCAGATATTTGTACACACATTTTTAGTGGAGAATAAATGCTTCCATTGATTTACCAATCTCAATAAACTGGATTTTGATCAACATAACTGATTGAACTTACAGATACAAGGGAGTGAAACATTAAGCTCAGTATGTTAAGACAAATGAACGGGACTGCCTTGCAAGAGATCTGCAAGTGTGCAGATTGCTGAAAGCATCCTGGGCCAGATGCCTCATAATTAGAAATGACAATTAAATAAATTAACACTATGAAGAGGTAGGATGCAGCGTGACTGTTGTGAGGAAAGAGAGCTGTGTAAATATTTCCCTGTTTGAGATAGTACTGCGGATGGACTGGGGGAAGCACTGAGCTCTTCCCTTTGTATAAACTAGTATACCCATGCTTATGTGTGCTAAAAAGAAAGCCAGATTCCTGGTGAAAGCATCTTCAAATTAGTAAAGTTATCAGTAGTCAAATAAGTAAAGGCAACTTTCTTGGAGTATATGGGGGAGGAAGGATTTTTTGTTACATAAATCTTATTGAAAATACCCTGCTAGTGACTTTTTTAGTTGAGTTTTAAATTCTTTGTATAGTATAAAGCTACTTTTATTTTCTGTGTGGCATTATTAGTATTTATTTAATGCTTACACATAGTCATGGAAAAATTACTTACCTTGTACTTCCTTACAATATTTATGTGTCTAATATCATTGAAGCCTATGAGTATTTTCTTATAAGTTATCAGGGTTTGTTCCTTCTAGATATTAAAACATCACATTTCTAAATAGATAAGAACTTCACATTTCCGCATAGACTGAAACATACAGAGTCCTAAGAAGTGTTTGATGTTCTAGAGACACAGCTTAAATGAAAACATGAAAAATATAGTGTTAAATTACAGTAATGTGACTTGAACACTCAAAATAGATAAACTGTAGCTGTGATCTGTGTAAACCCGGCGTGGTACAGGAAAGTAGTATGGTTACTTCCAATGTGTATAGTATGACTGTGGTTTTTAGTGATTAATATAGCTAAAATAATATAACCAAACATTACTAATAACTATAAGCATTAAATACCATTTCAAGCATCACAGGCTAAAAAGAATCTATACATTGTGTACTGAAACATCCTCCCCTTCAGAGGCAAACCTAACTCTTTCTAGCTGTTCAACTAGATTTATTGGCTACAACACAAGTCTTTAATGAACCTTAACAAAACAGTCAATTAGCAAAGAGCTTACCACTATATTAGAGCAGTTTTTATGAAAACATGTTGCTCTAAATTTTGAGTCCCTATTATGTTTTGGGTTTTTTTAAATTGATTTTTCAGTTCAATTTGCTGATTTTGAGTGCTTCTTCCCAATTACCCAACTTCTAGGCTTCATCACATACCCTGCTTAGTTTCAGGCTACTGCTGCACTCATCATTCAGCAAGTTAGCAGTGCAGTAAGACCTATTTCATTGGCATAGTGTAAGTGTCTTGCTTAATTTAAAAAATAAATAGAATAGCATGCTTTACCCATCAAGTATAATAACATGGAGGAAAATGTTTCCAAGTGAATATGCCTGCTTGTATTTCACAGTTAAGGTACTTCTCATTTTGGGCTCAGATTATCAAAAGTAAAACTAGTAATAGTGATGCTACAACAGACTAACGATTTGTCTAGTCCAGAATCCTGTCTCAGGCAGATTGCTGAATCAGATACACTTAAGAGAGATGCAGAAAACCCTCTCCATATATAATTTGTCCATTCTTCCATCTTCTACTTGGTGGTACTTGATTTACTTCCTGGACCATGAAGATTTGTATCCTCATGTTTGCAATTTAATTATGACCTGACCTACCTTCATTTTCATATCAATGTAATTTAAACAAAAGGATTAGCTAACTTGTTTTCAAGATGTCTTTCAGTTGTGAAATCTTCAGACTAACTTTTTGTTACATAGTATTTTTTTATCTAGTACCACTTCCAAATGATTTGCTTCCAGTAATCCCTTGCTCTCCTGTCATGAGAATGGTATCTTGCTATAACCAGTTTTGTTTTCTTATCATCCATTAGCTTATGTATCTTTGTTTCCCCTATATTTATCGCTTTTGTAGCTGAATATTTCTAATCTGTCATTATTCCTTCATTATGTCTGTGATTTTTTTTGAAGTTTTTCTGCTGTATCAATTCAAGTATTTTTTTTTCTAATAGGGAATGACCAGAAATTATTACAATAATTAAACCATCTTGATGAGTTTAATCAGTGATGTAGTGTCTTATCAAGGCTGGAATTCTTGGAGGTGCTCAACCTTCTTTAGTTTCAAACACTCAAGCAAACCAAAGCTCTTGGAGGACACAGTTGTGAATTATAAGGAAACGGCTATAGGAAAGAGAACTGTGAGTTAGGCTTCTTCACATGTTGTTCACATGTGGAACAGTCAGTCTTAAATTCCCCTTTTTTTCTGGTGTTTTTTAGTGTTTTGGTTTTTGCTAACATTGAAAGAAGCATGACTTCAATATGGAGAGCTGGTAGATGTTGTCTGCCCTAGGACAGTTGTATAGCCTCTCTTTAGGGGAAGTGGAAGATGTCATTTTGGACACTTTCTGAAGAATCTGGGCAGAGAGCTATGTTCTCTCATAGGCCTCTTCCATAAAAACCAAACCAAAAAAAAAATACCAACACCAAAACAAAAAAAAGCAAAACAACTTATCATCACCAACAACACTTTACATGGATATATTTAAATGAAATTGCCTGCAGGTAATGCATGTATGTGAACTCCATCTTGTCAGCATTTAACCTGTTGAATATGTTCAGAATACAACTTCCAGGAAGCTTTAATGTGGGGACACCCTAATTTGAAGAGATCAACTGGAATGTCATACAACACTGAACATCTTATTCCCATTGAGGTGTAGGCAGTTCATGCAATAGCAGAACCTCAGGTCTGTAGTACCAAACACCTTGAACTCAACACTTATGATTAACTCTGAAAACTCTCCTTTCACTCTCTCAGAATCAGCATCTTGTTTTAATTCTTAACTAGCATTAACTGCTACTGTAAGATTTATTTTGTTTTATAGAAAAGATGAGTGAGGAGGCAGAGATAGGACTGGTTACTATACTGGTGATACAAATAAAGTGTTCAGAGACAACATGACTTTTTTTCCCTTTTCTCAGGTGAGCTGGTAATGCTGACTATAATAGTGAGGTTCAAGGCATGAAAGCCCAAGAACAGTGAAGGAGAACAAATGTTCATTGAAGAAATAGAGCCATCATTTTGCCTGCACCTGCATTCTGTCTGCATTTGTGTGCTGTTATCAGGGTTCAGGAGATGTGTGGTACCTTATATCAAGAAAAAATCATTGCCCCTGAGAGGAAGGACAACTCCCATTGCATTTTTAGAAGGTTCTCAGGAAGTATAAGGTAAAGAAAGCTTGCCCTGTGGTGTGTGTAAGTATTTCTCTGTGCTAAACAGTGGGTGATATTCCATTTCATTTGTCTGTAAAAGAAATGCAGTTCACAGTGATGTTTTTGTCTTATCCTCAAATTTCTATTTAAATTTTGCTTATACTTGTATGTGCTGTTATCTTGTCTCTTGTCCATTCTTAGACCAAAACAGCTATTTTATACTCAGCCAATAATACTGCATGCAAACAGGCATTTTCTAACATTTCTGCCAGTCAAAACTTACCTGAGATAGGATAAGCCAATCATTCGAATTGGGTTTGTCCAAATACCTTACTGCATTGGTGAGACACTGGGTACTTCAGTTAGTCAAGATGTAGTCAGTTCTTGACATCCAGCTTTGTAACTCATCAGTACATAATGGAAGTCTTCAAAGGTCAATCTTATAACATTGAAAACCTGTCTTCTCATGTTGCAAATACACAAGTGAGACAAATATACGTGCCAGCCTAGTAGGCACTAAGGACAACGACACAGTTAGTTTAAGATGATTCTTGAATAAGGGTTCTTCAAGGATGTAGTCTGTTTGCAGTGGCAGTGATAAAAGGTTCTTAAAGGCTGCAAAAAGTAATATAAAAAGTAACTATTGTTTCAGTAGTTTTATCCATCTAAAATTCTCTCTTTTCTCCTGATTAAGAAAAATAAATGACCTGTTAAATCTTTTGGTTTGGGATTTTATCTCTATTGTCCTCATATAAATCAAGGGTAACTTCATTGAGACTATCACAGATTTATACTGATGTAAACAAAGATTAGTATTAATCAGGCCATTGATCTATAAAGGGAAAACGCCATGGGTTGTGTTTCAAATATTTATATCAAGGTTGTTCAGCATTTAATAGTAGAGAAATAATTATAGAAGACAGTAAGTGAGTGCTTTTAAAGAATGGCTGGAGTAGGCCAGAGCTAGCACAGTTGGGAAGGATATGATAAATACCAAAGACTGCTCTTCTCCCTCCGGCTAATGTGAAGAAGTCACCAGAAGATCAACACTCACCTTTTTGGACATTAAACATTATACTTTTCTCAGAGTAGAAGTTATTAGCTTCATGGTCCTGGCAAAATTCCATTTTGCATAACTGTGTTACAGCTCCTTAGTTGCTTCTGTTAGCAGCTAAGGGAGTCTGCACTTCCTGTCCTAAAGAGCTAGGTAGAAACTATTGTGTGACATTTACTGCTAGCGCTAGACCTTGGCTTTGACAAGGTCTTCAGGGGAATATTTTGGAAACCATTTTGACTTTAATGGGATGCCCATCTACAAGATTTGTCCTCTATCTGTTAGACCTTTTATAGCTATGCAACATGTGTTTCTTGTCTATGAAAGTCTTTTACCTGACTTTCACTTCTCTGATAGATCAAAACATGCCAGTAGAGTAAAACTGACTTTATTCCAGCTGTGCTTTCTCCCTTGTTTGGTGCTGAGGTCTCTGCCCTGGACTGCACCAGCTGTACACTCCACAACAGGGAGCTGTAGGACATTGGGATTTCTTCTCATAGCTTTCTGGGCAGCTTGAAGGAAGCAGAGATTTCAAAGTTACAATCCTTTTAAAGAAGGTAAAGGATCTGATATTCTTTCACATTTCACCAGCACGAGGTGTCACCCCTTGTGCAGAAGTGTCCCTAAGTAATAAGGGAATGCAGATTGCTACCATCTTGATACTGTAGTATAATTTTATTAGCTATTTCATAACTTATTGGTAGTGAATTTAGATGACTTTATATGGAACTGGGCAATAGTGAGTCAACCCTTTTGTGCATGAGTCCAGCACTGCACCATAGAAATAGAGATCGTAAACCAATGTGAAAACCTTTATAGCTTAATATTGATACATCAAAATAGCAAGAAATGGAGATTATACTATAACTTTTAGGAAGCCTTGGACATGTTTTGGTACTATACTACTATAGTCATGGTTTATTTTTAGTGCATCCTTTTCTAGATTCCATGAAGAGCACGGAAGAGCAGCCTTGTCCACCCAGGGGGTACGGTTTTGAACCATTCACCTGTTTTGATTCTGGGAGGAAACAGTAACTTTCTACCCTAACAACTACCCATGCATGCCAGAATGCCCTGGTCTAATGAGTCTTTTATTGAGACTGCCTGTGGTTTTCCATAAAGCAGTGCAGCAATGTGGTTGCATTTGCTTGAGCCAGGGGAACATTATTACCAAAGCTGCAAGTGCCTCATCTCTGGCGTAACTGTAAAGCCCCCGCAGCACAGTTGTCCCTGTGTGTCTTGTTAGGAATGAGGGAGTAGAGCCACAAAACATGTCTAGTCTGTCTGTTCATGGTTCTTTCTCTTCTGTTATAAAGGGCTACCTCAATTTTTTTCAGGATTATCAAGCTGTATTTCAATTCCTGCACAAATACTTGAGGAAGTCATCTGTCTTTGTAAGCTCCTAAATTTACAACATCCATAAAGGATTTGTCTTAAGGGGAAAAAAATCACATCTAGGTGATCTAATTTTCTCCTGAAACAGGGAAACCATTCTTGTGGATAAGAGCACCCACAGTAGGCACTCTTTACTTCTCATGCGGAAGTATCCTCTAAATGAAACTACCAAAGAATAGATACAAACCTAGTTCAATAGCTGTACCTGAGAAGAGTTGTCTCCAGTTTGCTATCAAAAGAGAAAGGTGCTGTGCATGAGATATGGAGAGCTTTGTGCACACTAGCCTAGTTCTGTTCAGTGTCTTCATTACAGACCTGGATGATGGCATAAGCAGCATGCTTATATTTATTTGCTAGGAGGAACTGCAAGTACGTTGTAAAACAAGCTGAGAATTAGAAATTACTGTATAAATTGAGTGGTTTAATGAAAAATAGAATGAAAATAAACAGGCTATCATAAGGTAGCACTCAGGTAGGAATAACTAACTGTGCACAGAGATGTTAGAGGGTAACTGGCCAAATAACAGGTCTGTAGAAAAGGAAATGAGGGAAACAATCACAGGTAACAGGAATCACCAATATTGTGCTCTTCACAAAAAGAAATTAAATTATGGTATATAAAAAGAAGTAAGGTTTGCAAGATGTGTAAAGAGATCCTCCCAAATTATTCAGCATTGCTAGTATTGTGTCTGATTTAGAGCAGACAGAAAAAAAAAAAAAAAAAGAAGAAGAAATCAGGAGGACTAAGAGTGGAGTTTGAGATGCAAATACTTACAAGACCACAATTTAACACAATTTAAAAGAATGTGAAATGTAAAGGTAACAAATGTTTGATGACATTGTTGAGCAGCCAAGTGGTTTGGATCATCACTCTCTGCTACTGGTAAGAGTAGGCAGGTCCTTCTCAAGACTGGCTGTTCTCCAGAAACTGAGTTGTAAGGTAAGGAGATACTAGAAAAAGATACTGATTTGAAAATGCAATACATTTCTCAATTCCAGGAAGTGAAATATGAAGTAGATGGGCTAATTAAATGTAACAGGTGATGGTGGAGAGTTGTCCATTAAAAACAGCAACTCCACCCTTTTAAAAAAAAAAAAAAAATCTAAAAATTTTAAAAGTGATTGGGGAATTAAAAGCCTGTAAGACTTACACCTGGACCTGGCAAGCAGGACAAAATGTTAACTCAGAATAGCTAATAGTCCTGGGAAGAGTCTAGCCAGGATGGATTCAACAAAAGTGTAACTGCCACCCCTCTCTCCAGCCAGGTAAGTGAAGTGTGGGATGTAGAAGCAACACTTGACCTAATTAAACCAGGTATTCACAAGGCCATTCATACAGCCTCCAGAAGGATATTAGAGAGACTAGATAATACAGTGCAAGGCACAAAGTACTTTTTTGGGCCAGAAACTGAGATGAAATGAAGATACATACTTGGTTAGGTTTCAGTAGGGAAAAAAATGAGAGCAGGTCTTCTCTTGTTTGATGTATTTATTAATCTCAAAATACAGATCTGTATTGAAGCAGAAAATTTGTAGAATTTCTTCAAAGCTCTTGCCCTAACTTGAGTCAGAATGAGGAATTAAAAAAAGATCTGAACAACAAGGTGAATAAACAATGTGTAATGTTGACAGATACATTAGAAAAGGTTCTAAAGGGCAAACATACCTAGTTGTGTCTTTTTGTCACTATGGTTAAGAGATGCCGGTTCTTTCAGCTGACAGCACAGAAGAGAGCTCATGTCCTAGCACCTCTGAGTCCCCAACCTGAATAACTGTATCCAGTGGCCTTTGAGACAGATTGCTGTCTTCAGCAGAGAGTAACGTACATTTCTCTGGGCCCCTAGTGAGATGGCTTCAGTGTGCTGCCTCACTTAGCACCAGTGATGCTGCTAACACTTTGCTGCAAATACTAGCAGGCTGAAAGATTCCCTCCTCAGATCCAAGTGAGCGCTCCCAGAAAGGACATTCTTTCTGTTCAGAAATAATTCCTCCTGCATCTAATCTGAAAATGAGAAGACGTGTACACAGGACATGGGCTACAGGGCATCCATCTCTTCGAGGTGTCTCAAAGGCTCTTACTTAGGCCTGTGTGGGGAAAGACCAGTTACATTACAAGAAACCCTGCATGCAAAGTGATCTTGCCATATTGTTGCTGTTAAATACTTCCCATGATTATAAACATGCCCCTGAGATGGGGGCAGCTTCTGGCACCTTCTTACAGAGGCCACCACTGAATCCTCCCCATATCAAAACTTTGCCACATAACCCCCTTTCCAACCTTATGTTTTACAGCAAAGTTTTACTTTTCCTGCTTTCCTTAGAATTGAAGGTAGTGGCATTCTGGTGATAAATGATTGCCCCCAAATACCATGCTGCACCTCATATCAAGACTTGTTGGTATTTTGGAGTAGATTATAATGACCTAAACTCCTCCTTTCCCATTTGTGTAGGTCAGGACGTACTTTTCGGATTACAAGAAGGAATGATATTTCGGTTTTATGGATTAAATTCCTTGGGTAAATGAAAATATAATTTTTAAATTTGCATAAATTATTGGTCACATCACAAGTTTTGCTGCATTTTAAAGCAGAGGAAACATGCATGCAGGTTTCTTCCCCGACCTGAATCTACCTACTTTTGGGTTTGCTAACAGAGAAATCAAAAGATATACAAAAATGCTTATGCTGAAATTTCAGCTGTGGCTGCACTTGTGTTTCCTCCTAGGATTGTTCGTTTCCCATCTCTTTAAGTTGAGGGGTTAGTCGATATGCCTCAGACAGTGGAAACTGAACGTGGCTTTCCCAGCCACTGAAAGCACAGGCTATCTCAGGCATACCCTAGCAGCCTCTCAAGGCTGGTATGGAAGATAGGAAAAAATAACATTCAACCTATTTTGTACAAAGTAATGTGTGGAATATTTAACAAGACAGCAAGTCTAGACGTACTGTATGCAGGGTGCTGCAAAGGTCAAACACCAAACAAATGTATAAAAATGGGCTTCTGAAAGAGAAGAGAGAAATTTTACATTTCTTGTAAATAATCCTGAAGTATTTTAAATCACTGTGAAATATAAGAACTACTTTGAAGGCAGGTGAGGGTCAACATACTGAAATACTGAAACACAGTTTTTCTGTAAATGACCAGAGAGACCTGTTGTGGTGGCAGGCAGGTAGAAGGCACCACATTTGGAGTGTGCTGGATAGGAACAGGTTTACTGCTGTGTTGTTAGATCTGGAGTGTGAAACTTATCTGTGGGTCTCTGGGCTTTCCAGAAGGTTTGGCAGAGCTGAGTAGACGATCAGATAATGGTGGAAATTATTACTTCAGCAGGTGATCAAACATGTTTCTAGACATTGGTTTAAGATGCTGAATACAATTTTCAAAATATTAAATAAACAAGGAGTAAGTTTTTATATTTTAATTTCAAGTGGGTAATTTAAAAAAATATACAAAGGTGTTTATGAGCCACAGATAAAGAAAGGTTCCCAACTGATGTTAAAATGATGTAAGCACTAAACTTCTGTTGCCTTGGAAGTGTATGTAGGCATTTTATTTCTTGTTACTCTATGCATCCTGCATTTGTGTTTTAATTTTGTAATGTAGTTACTGGTAAGATGTAATCATTCTTGATGCATGTGTTAAAAACTAAGCCCTAAAAAACCTGCTGTGTGTAGCATAAGCTGCAAGTTATTCTTAACTGTTACTATTTTTAGTACCAGTGAGAGATACTCAACTCTTGTCTCTAGTATTTTCTGTGCATAAAAGCAGAAACATTGTTAGTGATAACTTTCAAAAAAGTACACCTGATTTTGAAAGCTGTCCCTAAGTGCTACAGTCATGCAGGGAAGTAATGGCCACAGGTGCAAATGAGCCGTTTTCCTGGGAGAGGGATCAGAAGCTCTGAGTGAAGTGAATCCCATGTGAGATGTTATCCGGAACCTCCCTCTGCAAGCATCACATTTTGGAAAAGAGGGACTATGTGCTGTACTTGTTAAGAATCATAAATACATTCTTCCTTGTACAAAAGGCTTTATATTTGCTATTATCCTGTCTTATTTTCTGGTTCAAGCTATGACGCTTTCTGAGCACAGAATACTTATTTCAGATGATTAGAATTTACCCTTGTAAGAGACTCAGACAATGTTGTTGTTTTTTTTTTTTTAAAGGCTGAAGCACCTATGTTGTTTTCCATGATCCTTTGGAACTTGGCAGGAAAGAACATCTCCAGAACCAGAGAAAAGCACTTCTTACTCTATGAAATTCTCTTCAGTTCTGGCTGGAATCTAAACCTGGTAATTTCCCTTTTTAGCACTTGATTTGTTAGCAAAATGCTGGCAGTTTGTCAAAACATAAACAGTGTAACCTGGCACACTGTGCTGCTAGGAATAACAGCATCACGCACTGGCAGGAAGACAGTCTCTACAGGGAACAGAGAGAAAGAGTCTTGGGTAGACTGACTTCTAATGAAATGTTGTCTTACCTGTTCCAGTGATTAAACCTCCAAACCCCACTTCCCAGTTAGGAAAAAAAGTCTTTTCTCTTTGACAGGTGATGTAGTTACTCTTGTGTGGTGTTTGTACATAGATGGTGATAGGGAAACTGGAAACTGTTGTGGCTTCTCTTTCCCCTTGTTCTCACTTGAAGAAAAGACAGGGAAAACAGCAGTCGTCTTCTTCATGTGGGTTTTCTTGGGTTAAAAGCCACTTCAGTTTCAGAGTCAGGCATCCAACAGTTACGAAAAGCCCCAATGACAGTCTTCAGTGTAACCTTTGAATTCAACCTCTATATGCACTGGTGAGGCTGCACCTATGTTTTGGTCTCCTCACTACAAGAAGGACACTGAGATGCTGGAGCGTGTCCAGAGAAGGGCAACAAAGCTGGTGAAGGGTGTAAATCACAGGTCCTATGAAATGAGAAGCTAAGGGACCTGGGGCTGTTTAGCCTGGAGAGGAGGAGGCTCAGAGGAGACCTTATCGCTGTCTATAGCTGCCTGAAAGGAGGTTGTAGGCAGGTGGGCATCGGTCTCTTCTCCCAGGTACCAAGCAAAAGGACAAAAGGAAGCAGCCTCATGTTGTACCAGGGGAGGTTTGGATTGGAGATTAGGAAAAATTTCTTTAATGAAAGGATTGTCAAGTATTGGACCAGGTTACCCGGGGAACTGGTTGAGTCTCCATCCCTGGAGGTATTTAAAAGATGTGTAGACGTGGTGCTTAGGGAGAAGGTTTATTGGTGGAGTTGACAGTTCTTAGGTTAAGAGTTGGACTTGATGACTTTGAAGTCTTTTCCAACCTAAACAACTGTGTAAATCTATGATTATGATGTAATCTTTAATTATGGCACTTGACTCTCTTGCCAGTTTTCTCACATATTAGTATATAGGTGTAAGTATATCTGTGTGTGTCAGGAAGATTCTCAGGTCATGTGTAGAAATCTGAAGATGCATGGAGAATAATGAAGGGGATTGTTGAAAGAGAAGGAATCATCCTGTGATTAAGGCAGGTGAATGAGAAGAATTCTCTTTTATCCCTGTTTCTGCAGTCTTTGTGCATGTTGCTGAGCAAGCCACTTCAACCAAAATACCTTCTGTGGCTAGTTTCTTTCTCACCTCCTAGACCTCTCAGGCCTAACGTGGAGAAGTGCTGAGCACTCATAGCTGTAGATGAAATCAATGGGAAGTGCGGTCACTCGGGGTTTCTGGAATAAAAGCAGGGTGGGTTGGATAGCTGAGCATTGGAAGGGCAGTAGCTTCTGGGTGGTGGCCTTTCCTCTGCAAATGATTTGCAGCATGGCATCTCATCTGGCATGGGTTGGTTGTTTTTTGGTTTTGTTTTTTTTTAATTGGCTCTATTGTGGACACAGTACTTTTTGCTGTAAATCTATATTAATTAATGTCTGCAAGGCACTCCTGGCGTAAGATTCCCCAAATAACACAGGTGAAATTAATACCTTTTCTGTGCATAGCAGATTTTTGATGGTATCGAGGATACAGTATTCATGCAGATTTGTACTGTACGCAGTATACATATCACACGCATATATGTATATAAACGCTCATGCAAAGATATCCCTAGATGAATATATATATGTTTACATTGTAAAAAATTTAGATGCAAAGATGTAAGGGATGAGGCCCAAGTGACAGAATTGGGAGCTTAGGCAATGCCCTGAGAGAAGGTTTATGAGGTAGCAACAGGCAGTCCTGGTGAGGGGCCTGGTGTCATTTCCCTTGACTCACTGGTGTCTTAGCCACTCCTGGGACTGGGGTGAGAGAAGGTTCCAAAAGTCTAGGGACTCAGGCCAATAAACAGGGGCATGTACTAGCCTCAGGGGCTGTCTACATTGGTGGCCCCCGTTGGCAGGTCTGATGCTAGATCCATGACTGGTGGTATCTTCCCCTTCTATGCCCCGCCTGTGTCCCTCATCCCCCCCTTTTTTAATTGAAATTGTTAAGTAATGCAAGACCTACCTCAACTTCTCATAAAGCTGCAGTTTGATTAGATAGAATTGTGAAAGGGTCAATATTTACTGAGTGTTTATTCCATTACAGTTGATGTTTATATACAGGTAGGCCTTGAGTGTTATTTCACCTTAGTCCATGCCAAGGAGATTTGTGAATCTTAGTCACTCTCCCCTTCTCATAGGTGGGATGTGACAAAAGTTAGTTTTCTGTTGATGATACAAGAGTTCAGAATAGCAAATACTTGGATTGCCTTTACAAACTCAAAATTATGAGCTGTTGGGGTTTTTTTCAAGACCTCTTTGAACTCAGCACATTTGATGGCTGCAGTCATCAACTGAGTATAATGATTAATGCTTTTACTGTTATGTATTTATAGATGTATTCTTAAACTTGTTTCCCAAATAGAAGCTAGGTAGTATCTCTTTTCCCTGAATAGATGTCATTCTTAATTAAAGGGTTAAGGTGGATAATGTTTATTAGCAACCAGTTAGAATCATTGCCCTTTCTCCAGCTCTGTGTGAAGCTGTCAGACTAACTAAGCTAGTGGAGGCTGCTTCAGCCACTCATGTGACATCTGGGAGTATTTTCAAATGGTTTTAATTAACTTCAGGAAGGCAGGATGGGAACTCAAGGCACTAAAGAAAAATAAATAGGAATGCATAATTAAGAGTGACCATTGGAGTCTTAGAAGACAATGTATCTTCCTAGTGGACAACTGAATCATGTCAGTAGAGTTACTCTGAATTAATACCTGTAAATATCAGACAAGAAAATGACCTAAAATGGACTAGCCCATAAAGGAGCTACACCTGCTTTCACTGAAATCAATATTGAGATTTCCATTCATTTCAGTAGCGGTAGGAGATGATGGATTAGGAGAACTTACTGGAGCTTTGGGGAATTATATTCACAACTTTTAATTGTATTTATATAAAATGCACATTGATCCTCGAACAAATTCTCAGTATAGTTGACTATTGGAAAAATGCAGAAATGTTGCAAATGTCTCTGCACATTCTTCCTATGATTTAACTTCTTTAAAAGAGAAGAGAATGTAGGGATGTAATAGTAGGTATTGCCCTGTTTGCAATGATTTTGAATAGTGAAAAAGATTAAGCAGAGTCTTAAGGCATGAGCTCAGTGAATGTAGCCATAGCTAAACAAACAGTGGCAAATCTGCTCTTTCACTCTGAATTTTAAGATTAAATAAATGGCAAAGTCATTTAAATTATATGTAAGCACACGCAAATATTTAATTAATGGCGTCTTGACAGTTTACCTTGTAATTCTTACTCTCTTATTAAAATCATCCACCAAAATTTGAAGTAGAAATTAAATCTTTCTCTAATTAAAATCATTACTTTTCAAATAAGATTGTGTACTGTAACAAGTACTTCTGAATTCTGCGTTAGTACAAAAGCTCTCAAATTTTAGGTCTTCTGTGTAAGCAAACAGGATTCTCTGCTAAAATCTCTGTGACTCATTTAATTGTGGTGGTGAGAAATACCTGGCTAGTGCAACAGCCAGCTTGAATGTTGTTATGTATTTTCCTCATACTCAGCTTAACCTCCCTGTGCTTTTTTTTATTCCTCCAGTAGATAATTTGAAGAATTTTGATGTTTAAGAAGCCTGAGGGAAGGGAAGTATGGCATAAAGGGAGAGAGAATAAGTCATTAGACAAGTTTTCATTCACCTGTGTGCTTACAAATGATGCCAAGGCATGAACTAAGAGCTTATTTCCACAGTGCATACTGTCATGTAAATACTTATGGGATTCCTGTAAAGCACTAGGATATTACTGGGGTTAGAATTCATGCTCTTACCAGTTTTGTAGGGGAGAGGAACATAAGAAGGCCTCATCTAAACAGATACTAGTTTTGCTTTTGACATCAGAGAACATGTGGGGTGAAATTCTGTACTCAACTGCAGCTGGAGGATTTAATTTGGGTTGACACAGGTGAAATTGAGAAAAAGAGGGCCACAGCGTAGCTGAGCAAATTTAACTACTCCTGGCAGCTGAAGGGGATGGGCTTGTACCACCTGCATGGTCTACACGTTCCTGACCTGCTCAGCAATGGCTTTGCTGCTTACCTGACTCCTCAGTGATCCTACTTGGCTTGTTAAAGATGAAGAAAACTCTGCCTTTCTCTGCCAGATTAATTTTCTGCTGACTTGATGAACTGGCATACTACAGGGCTGAGCAAAGTTGCTGCAAGGAAAAGAGCAGAAACATGTGGCTTAGGAGCTTGCAGAACTTTTCTTTTGGTAACAAAGCTACTTTAAATAGCTGCCATCCTATATTCCCTGCCTGTGTCACTTGCTCTCATCAGTTGCACTGTTCTAATGGTCTGTCCAGGGGGCTGCTGCAAGAAATGAGGTCAGAGAATTGATCCATGCTAAACTCAATCCAGAAGAAAACAGATATTTTTAACCAGAGTCAGTTCTCCATGGTGGCATGGGAAGATTGACTTTTAAGCCAGCCATGAAAAAAGCCAAATGGACAGAACTTGTTTTCTGAGTAATGCTTTACTCATGTTTTTATGTGAGAGAGTGTGGTGGGCAGAGAAGCAGCACTGGGGTTGCTGGAGTCTCTGACCAACCCCAGTTTTCTTGGAATTTTGTTGGTAAATAATTGTTCTTGGCATCCCTAACTTGAGTGGGGGAGTCTGGCCTGGCCTCATGCGTTGATTGTGGGCTCAAGCTAATATTCCTGCAAAGACAGAGAAGAAATCTCAGTATGTGTGGCTTAGGTCATATATCTTGAAGTAAAAAATTAGCAACGGCTGAGCCCCTGATTCCACTGACTGCTGATCCATCCTGCTTGAGATTTTTTTCTTAACTCAGTTCACCAAAAATCTCACATGTAAGCCTGCAAAGCTTTCATATGAAGGAAATGCTGATATTTAAAGTAGATAAACTAATGCAGGAAAGCTTGCCAGTTTCTATTGAAGTGCAGGAGGATCTTTACAAATACCTTGTTCGTAAAAATGAATGTGTAAATACAGTTGGTGGAAACCTAAACAACACTTCCGCTGACTTTCTCCTTCAGCTACTGTAATTAATATTCAGTTTTACCTCACGGAAATGATACTCCTCATTAACTTCCCAGCCCATGCCAGAATCCCCAAGGTAATCCTGCTGATAAGAGTTCATACCTGTGTCAGCTCACTGCTGTTTCTCCCTCAGCTAGGCTTGCTCCTCCTCACCCTCCCAAACAAGGGAAGCTGAAGTGCTCCCGTGAGTGGATCCGCCCCTGAGGTTCGCATAGACGACATCCACGAAGCCTGTTACTTGCTTAGAAATCCGCCACGCGGGTTTAAATATCAGGGCCGCCGGGGCAGAGGGCGCCGCGCCGGGCGGGCAGGAGGGGAGGCGGCCGTAGTCCGCCGTCTGCGGCTGCAATTCACGGTCCCTCCGAGCTGAGAGGGGGGCACAATCCGCCCGCGTTTGGCAGCCCTGCCGCCTCGCCTCGGCACCGCTCGGCTCCGCTTCCCCTCCACCCGGGTTTCCGAGGCCCGGCGCTGGGCGGCGGGGAAGGAGGAGGAGGCGGCGGCGGCGGAAGGCCGGCCGGGGTCCTGCGGGAGCGGCCGCAGCTCGGTAACGCCGCGGCGGCAGCGGCGCGGTTGCCCGCGGGGCTGGATCGGGCGGCGGCTGCGGAGTAGCGCCGCCCCGCCCCGGGCTGCGGTCGGAGGGCACCGAGGCGGAGGTGAGGGGCGCGGAGGGACGGGAGTAGTGGAATGGGGGAGCCCCGTGGCGTGCCGGTGGACCTCAGTATTGAGGGCGCCCGACTCGGGGAGCCGGAGCCCCGCGCGGCGGGGAAGTGCTGGGAAGGAGTAAAGTCGTTTGCCTGAGTATCCCGGGCACCAGTCTGGGGGCAGCGAGGGGCTCTGAGGGGGTGACTGCTGCTTGAACAGCACTGTCCAAGGGAGAAGCACCGACATATAGTAACAGTTGGTGGCATCCCGTTTGCGGGGGGGCGACCTCACGTTAAACTCTTTGCTCCTTTTCCAATATCCAACGTATTTAAGCTACTGAGTGCTCCAGAAATACAGTCTTAGTCGTTCTGAAAGCTGGTTTTAGTTATTAGGATTCCAAACGAATTAGCAGGCTCATCTGAAAATCATTGGGGAAGCTCTGATTTTATGCAGGTTCTGTGCAGAAAATTTGTGGCTCCTAAATCTAGCGTTTGGATCTGAGACAGTAAAGATTTACATGTTCATCTTTACTTGAAAGGTCAGGAGTGGTTGTTTTTTTTTTTTTTTTTCTTTTTTAAAAGGTTTTACAGAAAGCTGTTGGTGGTGTAGCTGATGGAGTTGCCTGCAGCAGTTTAATGAGGAAGGAGCACAGGTGAACCCAATAAAGGGATTTGAAGGCAAGAAGGGAGGGGAGTTTGGTGTGATTAAAGAGGCAAACTGGGGTATTTAGCTGACTTGGTTAATGCTGCTTAGGAAAGCTCTCTTCCAGGAGTGAGGGGGTACAGGCACATCTGTCCTGTCCCTTCAGGAGATAGATGAGTGGAGGGGGTAGGGTGAAAAAGTGAACATTTGCATTTAAAACCAGTAGTGATTTACCTACTGCTGCACACTTGTGAGGGGTGTTTCCCTTGCATCGGTGCTAAATGGCTGAATCAATTTGGAGTTTGTTAAGATATTAAAGGTATATGCTTCTTTAGAGGTAACACTCGGAGGAGGTTTTCCTTTCTAGGGCCTCTTGTGTTCCCGCAGTAACTGCAGTTCGCCACGGGTTTATGTGGGACATTCTCGGGGAGGAGCGGGAGCCTCCAGCGGGGCTAACCCTCCGACGCCGGGAGCACACCGGACAGGCAACAAGTCCCCGCGGTGTTAATTCACCACCTGAAACTTTTGACGCTGAATTCAGATGGGCGCTGAGATCTTCATCCTGCCATGAAAAAGGCCTACAGGTGGCATTTGGGGATAAGGCACCACCAGCAAAAACAGGCTTGGCAGCCGACGCGAGTCGGTCCAGAGTTGGGATCAGAAAGTGCCAGCAGGTTTTGACGGAGGCCGTCTCCCTGGAGCCGCGGAGCATCCCCCCGCACGGCCGAGGTGGGGAGCGCGGGAAGGTAGCGCAGCGCAGCCGGGCGCAGAGCAGCGGGCGGCTCGCCGGGTGCGGCGGGAGGGAACGAGCCCCGCAGTCCGGCGCCGTGCTGAGACCGCCCGGCGCGGGGAGGCGGCGCGGTGGCCCCGTCTCCTGTGTGTCCCTCCCTGGATGTGCTCGCTTTGGCCGGGGAAGCGCTGCCGGGGGAAGGAGGGCGGCGGGGCTGCGAGGGACCAGGGAGTTGGCTGCTCCATCCCGCAGGAGGGTGTTGCAGAGGGCTGGCTGCTGAGGCGGGGATACCCGGAGCTCTCGCAAGTGCTTTCCCCCCGCCGCGCTCCCTTTTCTCCCCCAACCCTCCTTCCTTCCTCACTCCCCCCCCCCCCCCCCCTTTTTTTTTTTTTTTCCCTCATTCCGATTCATAAAGCGCGGAGCGGGGAGGCGGGTATGAGCAGCTCCTCAGTCGTGGCGTAGCGCTGCCACCGCGCTCCCCCAGCCGGCAGCCGCGGCAGCGCCGGGCCGAGCTTGCGGCGCTCCCCGGCCGCCTCCGCCGGAGGGACAGTGGCGGCGGCGCTCCCTCTGCGACCCGCAAAGTTTTCCTCCCGCCCCTGCGCGGCCCCCCCGCAGCGCCGCCGCCGCCGCGCAGGCAGCCGCGGCCGGCCTTGGGCACCGGCGGGCGGAGCGGCGGCCGCGCTGCCCCGCTCCCCGCGCCGAGCCAACGGCGGCAGAAGCCGCCCCCGGGCCTTGCCGCGAGAGGGCGGCGGCCCTCGCGGCCTCAAGCGCTCCCGGCCCCGTCCCGCTCGTCGCCACGGCGGAAAGTTTCCCGGCGCCTGGCGGAAGCGGGTAAGTCGGGCGCGGAGGGAGGCACAGGTGAAATTGCTGGGGGGAGGCGGGGGGTCTGGACCTGTGCTGCCGCGGCTCGTCGGGCTGCTTCAGCCCGCCGGAGACTCCACACCCTTCATGGGCAGGGCGCCGGAGCCGGGAGAGCCTCCTCCGGCGAGGACAGACACCCATCTCCTTCACCATCGGTTCCTGTAGCCGGGAAGAGGAGAAACGGTGCCTTCAAGAACTGTCGTATCACTCTAAAATGTAGGGTTCACACGAAAGGGCTAATAGAAGAAATGTGATGTTTAGGCTTTAATATCTGCATATGGTAATCAGTAAAATAAATGAACCAGTTAGTATTCTGCTCCTGTAATACTTGGCGCGGGAGAGAGGCTGCTGTTATATCTCATTTCCAAGCTCCTTTGGGAGAAGTGGAGTGATGCTGGGTGCCTTCTTTGCTGGCTTTTCCCTGGTGCATCAGCCCTTCAGGCATCGGGGAGCTCTGCGGAGGGGAGAGGGGAAGCTCACGGCCTTGTAATTGTGAAGCTGTGGGGAGACACCTTCTCATGCTCAGAAAGCCCCGTGAATGCTTTTGGAGTGGGATTTCAGCAGCGGACTGAGAGTGGAATCAGCAGGGTGAACCCTGGTCCCCTGACTCTGGGTAGGTGATGTGACTGATGCCTGTCCTCTTAACACACCGCTGTGATTTTTATCTTTCCTTGTGCCTGATCTGAGCTCTGCATTTGAAATGTTGCGCTGACTTGAGAGATGCACGGTGAAGTCAGCCTTGTGGGCTGGAGCCTGAGAAATACAAGATTACCTTTTGAAGAACAAGATCGGTGCGTGGGTGGTGTCATCTAGGGGGCACGTGCCAGTCGAGGGAGATGTGTTTCAGCAGTGGCCGTTAATGATTTGTCTGCATGTCAATTTGGAGTGAGTGAGATGTGTGATGGTTGGAGGGGTGGTTAGATGTAAGTCAATTCACATTAACTCATTTAGACTCCACCGAGGAGGACGGGGTTGGGGGGGAGACTCCTGTGTTTGCAAGGCAGGTTGCTCACACCTCCCATCACCGTCATTAAAAGCTAAGGTGGAAACATTTCCTTGTTTGTTCCCACAGGCCCCCCTGATGGCGGGAGGTTCATGACATGTAAAATTCTCGGACTGCTCTATGGGGAGTCTGCAAGTTAAGTGAATGTGTTTTCCACTTTCACTGAGAGCTGTTTTGCTTTATGGAGGTTGGAAAGTGGGGGAAAAAAAGAGAGATTTAAAAATAAAATCGGACTGTATAGTTGAAGTGGTAAAAGAAACATTCTCAAGATCCCACGTAGCAAGCTGGGAATGAATGCAAACTGTTCCTGCTCTGTACGTCTTCCAGATTCAGTTCTCTGAAAGATGTGATCTCCTCCTGCTTCCCAGCAAATCCCAATCTGCATGGCTAGTCAATCATGTAATGTAAATGAGGCTTTTTCTCAGCCTCCTAAAGAGGTAATGGGAATGTGTTGGTACTGCAGCAGGAGTTACAGTCTTGTCACCATGCATAACCCAGCATGTACAGTAACAGTGTGGAAATGCATCCAGCTTTAAACTTTTTGGTGTGTCACAAAGCTTTCCAAATTTTGAAGCAGGTTATTTCCAAATCAGGGACTGCTGCCTCTACCCTCTTGCTTCAGCTGCTGTTCATCTGGCAAGCCCCCTTATGCCACCCTCTGGAAGGCACAGTGACTGTAGTTGACAAGCACTTAATTTTCTACAGGAAGACTGTAGACCAATAAAGGGATATTAAGAGTCAGATTAGGCTTGCTTAAATTATTAATCAAAGTTTAATAGCACAACTTTTCACATCCTGCTACAATAAGTACTTTTTCTGTAACTTTCAAATGACAATATGTGCATGTTTTTGGAAAAGTTGTAAGAGTGTGTAATTCCTTTGTTAAAAAGGGAAGAGTTACTAGAGCAACCACCTAAATGTCTTTACAGGTGAGTACTAATCCAGTGTTCGTTTTGAAGATAAAGAGTTTCAATCAGCTTTTTGAGAACATACCTATTGTTTATTGGTCCTCCACCCACAAACTAAGCATTGGTACCAGTTGTGGACAATGTGTGTGTGGTTTTCCTAAATGTACTTTTTAGACACTGATTTTTGCATACCCCAATGGAAGTCAGAAGCATAAAGTTTGTTGGGTTGTTGCCTTGTATATCTGTGATGTATATGTTTGTTACATTGTAGAGTTGCTTGGGGTTGTCAGCATGTTGGGTGTCTGTTTGCAGGGACAGCTACACTGCAGTGCTGGATGGATGAGTGGGATCCATGCCGTGGAGATAGTTTTATGCTTCAGAAGTGGGTACAGGAATGAATTAGGGGATGTAGAACTGTACCAGTCTTGATTTAGGAGCATGGATATCAGGAATTGGAAGCTGGCTAGAGTTATTTTCCCTCAATCTTAATACCTCTTTTTAAAGTTCCTTATGTACTGCTACTGGCACCTGTGCTTCTGGAGCTGGGCTTGTACTTAGAGGGATGTGTTCTTAAAAAGTAGGATCCTTCAGGTGTCCCTTGCTTAATGCTCCTTTCCTTCTTCCCATACCTTAGCAGCCCGCTCTGTGATTAAAGTCGTTCGTGAAGATTCAAATGTGGGGTGTAATTTGTTGTTAAAACTCCGCTTGTTGTTATCAAATGGGTAAACGAAAGGAAACAAAACCAGTAGCTTTACACTTTTTCTGTCATGGATTTAGTAGACTTTTGGAAGCAATTTGGCCTTAGTTTTCAGATTAAGAGCATTTTAACTAGTATGAATGTTAGCTTTCTTTTTTTTTCGTTCTGTCTTTATGTTTGTGCTTGCGTCAGAACCTCTATCCAGATAAGCATCAAAATCTGAAAATGGGAAAGTAAATAATGGCTTTAGTTCAGCTGTAACGGTAAGTTCGATATAAAACCCATTGGTTTTGAAAACCAAGCCAATTTACCCCATGAAGATGGGTTTTGGATATTCATCAAAACATGGAGTTAACTTACCAGACCTCTAGCAACAAAAGGAATTACTTTTGTGTGAACCAGCTAGTTTTTTTCTGTTAGTCCATAGCTGAAAACTGAATTAATAACTAATTAATATGTACTTCTCAGTACCTAAAGCATGCAGATAGGTAACTCTGACTAGTTCAACCTTCAGATTTGAATCTAGCCAAAAGCCTGCTTGAGACTTACAACCAGGTTTGTTAATTCTGTCCTGTTAATAGTTCATGGATTCAGTATGTGAACCACAGAAAACAGCAGTTAAACTGGAAAGGATTGTTTCTCAAAATCCTGCAACCAGACCTTCCTGTTTTAATTAAATATAACCGATCAGCTATTTGATGAAGGGGTAAAAGGTACCTTGCAGGTATATATATTGTTCACTTTGCTGCTATTATCAAATCCTATTTTATGCATTTTTCGCTAGGAAATCTTTTGGGGAAGGATACACTGAGTGCCTAAAAATCTGGGAAGAGTACCACAGAGCAGACTTCTGAGAGAGAAGATGCTCCTGCAACTTCAGGTGCTTGGGTGGTTTATTACAGGACTTTAAAATAAATACTAACTTAGTGGTAATTGGAATTGATTTGTCTTTTTGCAGTTCAGGCAGTTGGTATAATCCTGTTGGTAGTGGGTTTTTGTGTTTGCTAGTTGTTAGGATTACATGCTGTTCTCTGTTGACTGCATACCTGACTGATTTCACCGCCCTCCCATCCCATCCCGTCCAAGCTGTAACACAAAAGAAGTTAGAGCAAGTACTTCTAATCACTGGTGACAAACCTCTGAGTAAGAGGAAGTAATTTAAAATGGTGTCTGTTTTGTATATATGATGTCTATCTATCTGACCTTTGTGTGATACCTGTATGTGCACAAAACATACAGCTTTGGCTGTGGGAGAGAAGGCTGTTCTTCCTGGATTCACCTGAGAAGGGAAAAGCCATTAGGGTGTTTGAGAAGGGTGAGCTATAGCTGTAGGGTGACTGTATTTGCCTTGGACTGCTGTAGATTCCTATGTTGTCAGAGACTAGATCTGGCCAGTATGATTACCCTGCATCCTTGGCTGATGTTAATGAGCTTCGTTGGAAGTGCCAGACTGTAGAAAAACCCAGCACTATGAAGGAGGGGATAAGTAAGGGAGCTAGCACCCTCCACTCTGCAGTCTGTATTGCACATACAGATGAAGATTGTAATTGGGTTTTGGTTTGGTTCTTTTGGAGGAACTCTTTCTCTGCTGGATAACTCTTTGGAGGTTTTTTTGAGGCCAGTTCATGACCAAGCAGACTAGTGGTGTATCTCAATTAGGATGCTGCAGCTGCAGTGACAGCATAGTGAGGAGCACAGCGTCAATCAAACTCTTACATTTTGCCTTACCTTGTGTATAAAGCTGTTCTCAGCTGCACTGGCTCATACTGGGAATCACTACTCTGAAATAATGCTGTTACTGGGAGTTTACATTAGTAGTGTCAAGATTGTAATCTTAGCTTAAAGGTGAGCAAGAGGAATCCTGGGCTTTTTTCCTAATTTTACTTGGAACTTCAAACAAGCAAAGCTTGCTGTAGTGGATGTTTGCCTGAAGAAGGGCCACAGACTGCTGTCCGTCTTCAGCCTATTTTGTCTACCTTCAAGAGAATACCCTGCAATGTAGAAGGACACAGTCTTGCTTCAAATGAATTCCCTGAAACAGTGCCATCTAAAGAGCAAAGAAAAAAGAGAAACAAGGGAAAGCTCAAAGTGAGGTACCACAAAGACTGCAGTTATTTTCTGTCGCTGGTGAACTACAAGCTTATTTTTTATTTAGTTCATAGATTTCAGTTTAATTTTCTAACCTGATACTGGGAGAAGAAACTGAGTAAAAAGACAAAGTTGACTGATAAAAGCTGGTGAAAAGATTTCAGAAGGCAGTTGGAAAGGACAGAAGGAGTAAAGTATTCCTGATAAAAGAGCTTCAGGAGCCATCTTGCTAAAACAGTACCAAGATATTTCTAATGCAAAGATTATGTTTAAGCCCTGAAATGCTGCTCTTGCTGAAGTGATTTAATTAGTGGGAGAGAAGCAACTGATAGCGGGCTGTATGTTTTTATTATTTTCATTGTTACGTGGTCTGAGTTGGATATGAATTTGTGGATAAAAATAGCCTTGTTTTTCCAGAAATACACATTGGCACACATTTCTGCTTGTAAAACATTTCCTGTAGGAAGTGGCTTAAGACTCAGGTTGTAAGAGTGATTGTCTTGGTACCACTCACTGAGCATCTGGGAGGACTGTGTGCAAAGAGCTTCTAACACGTCCATTTTACAGACTACTTCTTGTGGTAACTCAGTATAATTTGAATAGTTGATTACATCATATTTGTTTTTGTTTGCCTAAAGTTTCCACCTCACTGAAACATGTAGTATCATGAGAAACCCTGCTTCTGTCTCAGTGGTTGCTTGTCTTCTGTCTGAAACTTCGTTGCATTTGATAACAGGGAGATATTCCTGTATAAGGTCTGGATGTCTTGTGAGCTATCCTGTGGAAATGCTCTGTGAGTACTGCTGAGCTGCAGGCTGGTTTCTGCCCTTGCCTCCAGCAGCTCAGGGATGGTGCATGTAGATAGTTAGCTCTGTGCCATCTTGCAGCACTTGTATGCCACCAGGTGACTGCATGATTCCAGACTTCTCTGATACCCATCCTCTATCACAGGAGTGGGGGAGCCACCCTATTTCAAAGCTAACAGTTTGTTGTGGTTTAACCCCAGCTGATAATTAAGTACCATGCAGCCCCTTGCTCACTTCCTCCTTATCTGGGGGTTGGGGAGGAGAATCGGAAAGGAATGTAGAAGTCCAGCGTTGTGATAAGAACAGTTTAATAGTTGAGACAAATTAAAAATAAAAGAACAATAATAATAGTAAAAGTTATAATGTAAACAAGGGAGAGGAATTCATTCCAAAGGGAAGGGAGAAATGAAAACCAGTGATGCAAAATACAGCTGCTCATCACCTGCTGACTGATGCCCAGCTGGTCCCTGAGCAACAATCAGCTGCCCCCAGCCGACCCCTCCTTGTATATATACTGAGCATGGCTTCCCATAGTATGGAATCCCCCTTTGGCCAGTCCAGGCCAGCTGTCCTGGCAGTGTCCCCTCCCAGTGTCCTGTGCCCCTTCAGCCTTCTTGCTGGCATGGCCTGAGAAACCAGGAAGTCCCTAACCCCATATAAACACTATCCAGCAACAATGAAAAACATCAGCATGTTATCCCGCATCAAATCCAAAACATAGCACCATACTAGCTACCAAGAAGAAAATTAACTCTGTCCCAACTGAAACCAGGACACGGTTCTGTTTAAATACAAGGATGTTACTTCAACCAGCAGCTCCAAATTTTGCAGGCTGATATTTTGCGGAAACATAGGAATGATAAGAGGCAGTGTTGTGCTCTGTTCTTGCAGATTTCAGTGTTATTTTTCCTGGTTTGTATTTCCCTAGTCAAGGAAATGTAGCAAGCAACTACTTGCCTGTATCTATTCTCATTACAAGAGCTGTTAAAATTTGTGTTGTATTTTAGAGTAATGGTCAGAATGTTTTTGTGAAGGGTGTTATTTATGACTATTGTGGAGAAAATAAACCCCTCCTAAAACAGAGAAATAAATTATACCCTGTCAGAAGTGGGTGAGAGATGCTTTATAAAAACCACCAAATTTCCCCCACCCCAACACACTAAAACACAAGAAAAACCCCTCCAAGCACTTGAGTAATCTGATGATCTGACTTAGGTGGTTTTAATTGAGATCTTTTAACTGCATTTTATGCATTTTCTATAAACAACATAGATGTGACTGTGTAACCTTAAAAGTATGGTCATCCTGGTATGTAATGGTGGCAAATAGAACCGGGATGAGGTTTAGTATGTCAGGGACAGCTATGGAGACTATTCCTCTGGGTTACCACTAGCTTGGATCTTTTGGAACAGCCATTTAAGCCAGTCTTATTTTGGTGTATTGAAATGTGGTAGCAGTAAGGCTGACTGGGATATAGGCCTTTGGGAGAAGTGAGTGATGAGAGTAAGGGGATGAGCTGGGGAACTTTTCAGACGAAGCTGGTAAAGGCCTTGCAAGTGCTGGGCCAGCAGTTTCTTTCTGAATGGCAGTAAAGTGGCTGCGTTTCAGTTCTGTGCTAATCCGTGCCTCACTGGGCAATATCCAAGTTAGTAGCTAAGCTTATATGTATATGTACTGGTTAACTGTGATGGTGTTTGAATTTTGGAGTACTACGTCAGATACTTACTCCCAAGAGTCCTCACTAAACAGATCTGTGCTTCATCTGGCAAACTGAATTTATGGGTTATGAAGACTTTCTTCTTTATTATTTTATTTTTTTCTTTCTTTTGTTTAGTTTTTACATTTGGGTAATGTCAAAGCATGAAGTAACTTACTTGGAAATCTTTGGTGTCTGGTGGTGTGTCTTGACAAAATCAAACAACTTGTGTCTTTATTCTCTGCTCTTGTCTGCAAACAGACATTGCAAGTTCAAGGAAGGAAGATATTTGTGAGACAGTACAATGAAAGTAAATAGAATATAGTATATTTTATTTTTATTGTTGCTTCTAAAATAAGTGTAAACACAAGCTAGAAATGAAACCTGCACTAATGAAATGACGTATTGACAGCTTTAAGTGCCATGTGTATGACAAGTCAGAATCAACAGCTTGTAAGCAGTAATACAGTGTTGTTTTTGAATTTTGTTTTTATTTTTCAGTCTCTGTCAAAGAAAAGTGGCAGATAGATTTTCGTTTTGTGCATTTAACTCTGCTCAACTATATAGTCTTAAAGTATATTAATAAATATTTTTGATTGCCATGTAGAAACATGAAAGCCTGGTTCTAGTCTCTGCACTGTAAAGGTTTCGTTGATGTAGTACTTAAATATTCATGTGTTCTCACAATTGTTGAATGTCACTTTGTGCAGTCAAATAAGGCAATAATTGTTTTTGTTTCTCTGTTTCTTGCATCAGAACAGCCCATTGGGCCTGTGGTTTTTTTATGGAGAGGGAGCTCTGCTAAGAGAACCCCTGTACTGATTAGGAGGTGCTGTGAAGGGGTCATGGTGAACTGTGAACAAATTCTGTGATTTGGTGAATATTTAACATAAGCTTGCCTGCATGACATCAGTGAAAGTCTTGTCTTTGACATGGAAAGTTAATGATACAAGCCTGCAAGTGGGATCCGGCAAATAATCACATTACCTCTTCCTAAATTATTTGAAAGTAAAATTCAGAATACCTGGGTTGTTTTCACCTGGTTTTAAGGCTTTATTATTAAGAGTATCTTGGTCTACCTTAGTTATATGATTTGCATGTATACACACTCTTCAGCTTTCTGTTGCCTGCTAATGAAGATCTCTGCATAGCGCTTGCTGCCTTCGAAGAAGCACCGACTGCTTTATGAATCCATTTAGCTTATGATAGCTTCAAGTTATTTAATGTTCACAATAGGATCTTTTAAATCTCTCAAGAACAGTCTGAACTGTTACTTATATGTCCACTAGCATAAATTTGTTCATAGTTAGAAAATTGCTGCAGTTATGATAGTCTAGGAACTTTCCAGTACTCTCTCACTTTACTTAAGTTGGAGGGTTTTTTCCCCTGTAGGTGTCCAAATCAATCATAGGGCAGTAGATAATCTTATTCAGCAGTGTTCCTTTACTTTTTAACTTTTAAAAATAATTTTTCCTGTATCAGGTTTTGAGTGAGTTTAATTTCATGAGAATAAAACTGCTAGTTTGAAAAAAAAGATTTTTTTTTTTTTTTTAATGTGAAACAAGGGTATTTACGTAAGTACTTATAACTGAATAAGATCTGGATAAATGCACCTGGTGAATTTCAGATGATGTTTCAGGACTTTGTTTTTTAAAACTTAGGCTCTTTAATAAAATGGGATTTACGGCTGGTGAACCATGGGACAGAACTTGAGCTTGTAAAAAACTCTTTGTATTTTGAAACACTTCAGAGAATAAGATGCTGTTAACTCCTTCTGAAAACATAGTCGCTGCTACATTTGGGAGTTGAAGCAGAGTGTACAGCCTCCAGGAATTCTGCAGCAGCCTCTGTCACAATATGGTGTCTTTCTGATTGACAGCCAACTCTGTGGTGGTGAGCGGCGTTTCTCCTGTTCTTAGCAGTTCAGCTAGATTTATCTAGCGGCTTATTTGGATAAGGGAACTTTAACAATATGGCAGCTGCGGGAGGGTCAGAAAAGCTGACCTACTGTTGCAGTGGTGTGTTTTCATCTGGGAAGGTGGTCTGAAGTACATTGGTTGGACTGAAACTACTAAATAGATGAATCTGTTCATGAAATCCATAACGGATTGAAGTTTTGTCCACTGGAATATACTTGCTTCCCATTTTGCTTGCTTTCTTCCTGATTCTAACTTCAACGAGCCATGGAACAGCGGGAGATAGTGCCTAGGTTTGCTTCATTGAAGGTAAAGAACAGCAGATTATTGAAATCCCCTAATAATTCCTGTTTTAAGGATTATGATGATCTCCTTTTTAAGTCATTGGTAATGTTCCTATTCTAATATCTTTGAGGGCAGATTATAAAAAAATAAAAATCTTCAAACTGTTAAGGGAGTTCCAAACTAAAGGGAGCCATCCATCAGAGATTTGAATGTTATGTCCTCTTGCCCTCCCACCAATTATCGAGTTAGTGACAAGTTTATGACTTGGACTGTCAACCAAAGAGAATGTCATTAAGGGCAAGAAATTCCAAGTTCTTTCTGAAGATACCCTTGTATAACTTCTGTGGAAGAGATCAGCATGTTGTTTTGATGGCACAACAGGTAACTTGAATGTCAAGGCTAGTGTAAAACCAAGTTGAGTCTCTGTGGGGCAAATGCACCTAAGACCAGTTGGGTCTAAGAATTTGCATTTTGGGTAGAAAGTAATTGGTTCAGGATAATTGCTGGACAGTTTCTGAACTAAATGGAGTTTGTCTTTGGTTGTGCCAGAATTAGTCCCTGTGTGCTGGTGGTGATTTGGTGGGTACTGAAAGTGGATGGAGGAAGTGTCATGTTGCTGTAAGAATTTTTTGTTTCTTCTAACTCTGCATTTGCTAATATAAACACTAATGTAGATTTTTTTCTATCTTGGTATTTTAGAGTCAAGCAAGTATTTAGCTTGTAGTTAAAATTAACGACTGCAGTTCATCTAACAACTTTATTCTGCCTCTGTACACAAAAACGTCTCTGCCCCATTTCAGTAACCTTTTCATATTACTGTAGCTGTTGAAATACTTGAGCTGGTCTAGGTGATGTCCAGCCTCCTGAAACGAGAAGAACTGAAGTCACTCAGTGGGAAGAAAGTTCCTGAGACAAGAGCAGCTAGTACCTAAGGTTCATCAACAAATGTGGCAAGTGAGATTATTCAGTCTTTGAAAAATATTACCTTTTCAAGACAAAATTGTAATAAATTGGTGTCCAAATTTATCAGTATCCATTTAGTGTCTGATGGAATTTAGCTTTTTGTGCTTTATGTTTTCCTTTATGTTTATGTTTCACCTTCTGTTTCCCCTGACACAGGTACATACAGATGAATGGGTGCATATACTCCCAGTCTTTCTAAGTAGACGGGCATTTATTTATAATGCAAAAGAAATGAAAATTTCCTTGAATTGACTGAATGTAGTTGTAGGCACAGCATACAAGGAATTTAGTATTAAGGGTGTGTAGATCCATCTTGTCAACAAACATTTATTTGCAGTTCATGTACTGTTATATATGATCTTTTAGCCAAATCAATTACAACTTAATATTACATTGAAAATTAAGAATAATGAAATCCATCACTAAGGTTATGTTGCAAGCAGGCAAACTGAAACTATTGTTAGTGTGCTGGTTTACTTGCAGCATTACTGTTTCCCTTTCATTCAGTCTTCTAATCAAATTTTAACATGAGGTTTGACATTTACATGACATTCACATCTGTAGAAACACTGTTTCCTTTTCCCCATTGCTCAGTTTTGTTAGAATTAATATTATGCTCCAAGCAGTAGACTCTGAGGTGAGAGAGACTGTAGGAGGTAAGAAATGACTAACACATTGGTTGTGTTCTCAAGGCTGGCTACAATTGTTTTAGACTCTTAAAGTGGTGGGGAAAATGCTTGAATCCACAAATTGGTACCATATAGTGCCACAGAAATTAACATATTGCCCAGTTTTAGTCCCTTCATTGTTTTTACCATAAGCAGTTTTGCACAGTTAAGAATAATGTGCTGCTTGTTGCTGGTATAGATTGCGTTGATCCACTGACAGCAGTGTCATGTTCCCTAGCAGTAGACTTGGGAAGTTACCGTTACTGAGTGCCTTTTCCCCCCTGGTGCCCCCCCCCGCCCCTTCTGCCCTGAGAAGAATGCGTACTATCGCATATTCAGATGCAGTGAGGACACTGAAGCAAACCACATAGTGTTCTGCATTACCTTTCTCGCACTTGGTTATGGCATTTTTGTGTGAGGCTTTGGGGCTCAAGAACTCAGGAAGGGACTTGGAGCCCGGGATTACACCATATATCCTGGACCAGTGCCTATGGGGAGCACCCACCTGGGTCTGACTGAGAAATGTGTGCTTGGTGGGGTGCTGAGTGGGGGGCCTTTTATCAAAGTGGAGGGATGAGAGTCAGTGATGTTGCAGCTGGAGGCACCAGCCTCACTTGCTGAGCTGACTGGGGTGTTCGGGGACCTTGGAAACAGGGCAGGGATGAAGCATGTGCAGTGTCTTATTCACAGTGTCTTGGAGGTCAAGGTGCAATGGGAGCTCTGACAGTACACCTATTTTTTACATATTTTTATGTATATATCAACTCATGCATCCTTTGGTGGTTCTATATCCTAAAAGCCATGGAGAAATTTTTATCTTTTGTTCTGTACGCTCTCCTCAAATGAGAGCTGATAGACACGTATGTGCTTAGTGTACATACAGGAGCTTATTGTTTTCCTGCAAAATGGGGGCATTCCTGTGCTGACAATGATTTTGAATGTAAAGAAACAGCTTAATATGCAAGTTTTGATATATGAAATCTGAAGTAGCCACTGAAGGCGTGTAGCTGCCGTGAGTATTTCCAGTACCCAGGTAAGAAGGATTAATCTGCATCACTGTGTATATGTGAATATTTGTTTTCAGATGTTAGTAGTTCCCCAGTTTGATGGCCACAGCCTTTTCTGTGGAGCTATATGTCAGTCTTGTCCTGCTGCATGTTTTTCAGTAACTGCATGTATGTTTAAATCTAGTTCTTAATTTTATTGTAACGCTATTGTGTCTGTCAAGTAAGTTTTGAGGTTGAGTAAGACAGTTTATCTACCGCAAAACAAAAAAAAAAGCATCCGAATGCAGCTACTTAAAATCTATATTCTTCACAAATAACAGGGTCCAGAGTTGTTAGCAATGATTTTGTTCTGCTGTGGTAAGGATAGAATCATTTAGTTAGACATTGTAACCGATCTATGTTACCGTATTGCTTTTAGAACAAATGCTAAATTCTGTGCAGCAGGTTTTTATAATGCATTTGTATTTAACATCTGTGCTTGCTGTTCTTGACTGTTGCACAGAGGAAATAGTTTGAAAGGGCAGAGCTGTGGACAGAAAAGATTTTGTAGCCCCACTTTACAACCTGGAGAGTGCAAATTAACTTTCATGTGGCAGGGCAGGGTACTGTGCTTTAACAACAGGAAGGTAGTCCCTGCATATAGGACTGCTTACAGCGGTGTTAAAAGACACATTCTAGAAGTGGTGATTCAGGGGTGTGGAAGGGAACCCTACAAAACCGTGATTTGCTGCATCAACTGCTTGTCTGTTGGAAAGAAGTTTTACACAGCTGGCTGGTATGAGTGTTTTTAATGCTCTTGAAATGATGTACAGTGTTAGAAATCATTGTGCTGGTAATGAGCTGTGACAAAAACATGAACTACAATGTGGTATTTTGGATTAAATAAAGGATTCCAGTCTGTCTTTCCCTTTATATAATTTCAGGCAGATTGTGTACTTGAATTTGTTAGCAACTGAAAGTTAGCTTTGAAGTGAAGATCTGCTCATATATTTTGAGATTATTTTTTCCCCACCTATCATCAAATCCTATTGCAGCCAGTAGCTGGTGCATTGTTTCGTTTCTGACATATCGTATAGGAAGTGGGGAAAAAAGAAACCCCAACTTTTTTTGCTTTCTGTACTTGAGAGAAGTGTCAGAGTTCGAAGGATTTGGTTATGGTGTGTAATGGTATCATTTGGGGGCTGGTGAAGCACAACTAATGACTTTTGGACTCTGAAATAATTTATAATAAGTAACCAAAAATCTGGAAAATGGTTTTTGAAAGTTGTTAGAATAAAAAATGGCCCTTCTCAACTGCAAGGCTAAATGTTGACTCTTTAAGTTAGGTAGGCATGTCTAATGACAAAAGATTGTTCATAGATTTTAATCTGCTTTGAGATGGCTGTGTCCATTTGAAATAGGTAGCATTAGAGAGGAGGAGGAAAAAGCTACAAGGAACAACAGGTCTCTCTGTGTTGTTAGGTAGTGGGCCAAAGTCTGCTCCCCACGTTCTGTGTTGTTTCTGTTTTTCAAGGTTATGTTGTATCAACTTCTTAAATGTCCTATTATGTAAGGGTTACGCTGCTCCTTAAAATAATACAGGTTTTAGTTTCTTGGTTTGTTTTCATCTCACTACCTGAAACTGAATTTGTTCTTGACCTTTTTTAAACAAAACCTCCCTTTATTTTTGCAACAAGACTATGAAAAAACAAGTGGGAAGTACTGGACATAGATGATGGCCTTTAAAATACAAACCAAAGCTTTGGCAGGGTCTTTGCAGGAGATGACTTTGTCAGACAGCCTCCTGTCCTAGACTTCTGTAAGTGCCTTGCTGATGGATCTGCTCAGTTCCACCTGTACTGCACTCCTTATTAAGCTCTCCTTGTTTTCTCTCTGTCTTAAGTGAGTGGACATTTAGAAAATTGTTTTATCCAAGTGCTCAAATAAACAAGTGGATTTATTAAAGCATTATATTCCTATGCGAATTTTTAAGGGACCTTTTGGATCATTGAATCTGTCTGCCTGCTACTGCAGCTGCCATGCTGAGAATCCCCTTTCGCAAACCAAAGCAATTCATGGTTAATATTCTCTCTTCTCAGTGTAAGGTTGATTGCTCAAATTACTGTGCCCCTATCTATGCTTACTAAAGGCCCATATAGTCATATTTGTTACTGAGCAAGTGCTGTCCTTTTGCTTAAGTAGTTTCCTGCCCTCCCTGCTTCCACAAAGCGTTTTGTAGGGAGAAAGGTCACATTGGTTTTTGCCTGTGGTTTCCCAGAGCGAGCAAACTGCTCTCCTGTTGTGAAGTCTGCTTTGTTCCTGGCATCAACTTAAAAGTTGCAAGCTTGGGTTTTGTTTGGGGCCTTGAAATTTTTTTGCATTTAAGAATTTAAGTCAAATAGAAACTCAGTATTTTTTGACTTGAGTGTAGTGTAGGCAGTATACAATTTTGCCATTCCAAAGGATTAAAATGAGCACTTCCCTGAGCGTTGTCAGAGGATATTGCTGTTTTAGGGAATGCTAGTAAAAGCTGATACCCTGTCTTCCCTTTCTCCCCAATCCGTATACAAAGTATAGGGGCTTTATGGAAGAACTGAGCAACTCTCCTGTCCCCACCCAACCCAATCTTTCTTTTCCTCCTTGGACAAATGAGGCAGAAGCAGTTATTCTGCAAAACCTGCCTGGTTCAGGGCAGTCTAAATGTTTTTGTGTGCAACAGAGCCTGAGCTAGTGGTATGCTCCATGCATCCAGCCCAGCTGTGTGCAGGACCAACACATGTACCTCATCATCACACTGAATCAGTAAAAAGCTGTGTTACTTGCTGATACGGGCAATGAGCCATCTCTGTTGGGCTCGTGTGAGCTGTGGGTGAGAGTCTCCAGAGCAGGTGTGGTTCTGAGCAGACTTGTCATGTTTGCTGTAGTGCCACCTGAGTGTGTCAGCCAGCCAGCAGTTAGTGTCTGTAGCGTGGGCAGGAAGCCCTCCTGTTATTTGGGTGATGTGGAATATAATTTAGAAATACTGTGATGAGTCTTCAGAAAACCAGTCGGGGTCCATTGTGGTCAGGGCTGGGGCTGGAGCTAATCGGCCTGATCATACCTGAATTGGCCGTTATGGAGGAAGCACTTGGGTGTTGTGCCTTTCTTCGTGGTACTCCTCTTTAAGCCCTTCAGGGTCCTGTTAACTTTGCTTGCGTACACAGAGCCAACTTGAGTAGTGTGTGCACCCAAGTAATAAGCTCTTCTAAAACCTGAAATGCATCAAGGCAGGCACAGCTTAAAAGCTCCAGAGGAAATAAACTTGGGTGTGACTTGCTTTCTTGGTTGGACAGCCACCCACTTGTCTGCTTTACACTCCCTAAGATGTTTATGTGGGTATTCCAATGTTGGCTAGGGGAGCTCTGCCATATCGCTTCTCCAGGCTTGCTCCTTTCAAATTCTATTCCTGTTTTTTTCACAAACCACTTCTTGTTCTGGTTTTCTCTGGAATAGTTTCCCCTGTGATGTGGTATCAAATACATTGCTATAGTTGAGATGCGGGGGAGCATCACGTCTGCTTTGTTTATTGCTGCCTTAGTAGAAATATTGTGAAAAGCCGTTGTGTTTGCTTGATGCTTGTGGGTCTTGGGAGGTGAACTCATCCTGCGTTTGCCAATTCTTCATTGACCTGTGTATGTTTTAGCTTAGTCTTCCCTTCCAAAGCTCTACATGTTGGATACAGACTTAAAAGCTTAGTTGCTCAGATCTTTTTGCCCTTTTTGCTTAATTTAAAGCCCTATATTTCATATTCTGTAATCGGTGATATAATTTTTGTCTTGAGATGTTTGAAACTACTGCAGTAGCAGGATATGTAGTTCATATGGTGGAACTTTCTGGAGTCATAGACAGCCTGTCCGGCTCTATTGTTTCAAATGCTCTGAACTTTATCAGTAGGTCTTCCACTGAGTAGTTGTGCTGATTACTGTCTGTGTACCCTCAATTTCTGTCGTAACTGTGTATCCTTCATAAGAAAAGTTTCCAGTTTTTGGTGAACTCTTTGTTTCTATTAGCAGCATTTTCTCTCCTTTCTGTCACATGGCTCCGTATCTCCTTTGGTGGTATTATATGGCAGAAGACATTTTTTTCTGTATATTACATTGCTTCGCCAAATGTGCAGCTGTAGCCTAATGTGTAGCCAAGCTGACTGTTTTCACTTTATGCTTTCTTAATCTCTGAGAGAGCGCTCTTTCAATTAATTGTGTGCTTTTCTGTTACTGGGAAGTGTTGAAGACAAAGGCTGGTTCTTGATCCAGTGTTTTTTGTGTGAGCTACTTGCTTACTGTGCTTCTGAACTCTGTCTTCATTCATCCCAGAAAGAAAGAATGAATTTTGGCAGTAGGCAGAGTGGGAGTGTGCTGAGCTATAGGACATGAACAAGTGACTCCAGAGCCCTTTTTCATTAAGGAGCCTCCACTCAAGTCCTGCGTTGGTTCAGTACACAGAAAAGAAACAGGACTTTCCCATCTATAATGTATATTCCATTTTAGTTGTTGTGCTTGTAACTTTGCAATAGGTGTAATATGCCTCAGCTCTATTTGCTGTTCTTTCTGCCTCAGGTTTAATGGCTGATTTTCTTCAAACTGTGCGGTTTTGCCACATGACATGGTGACACATTTCACCTCATGTAAGGGGTTGGGGGGGAAGTGGAAGCAAACTTCTAAAAGTGGTAACACCACGGAAGTGTGGGAGTATATTGGTACATGTTCATCCATCTAGGCTATTATATGGCTTTTGCAACCAGTTTTAATTCTGTATTAGAGGATTGCATGCAATAAGAGAAGAGGTAGGTGAAATTTTAAAAGCAATGTACAATCAAAATGCTTTCACTTCACCCATTGTATGGGGAGCCGTATATGGAGAACACTGCTGTTTGCCAAACAATTCTGGTGATAATCTGAATTTAAAAAGCTCTTTCTTGACAGCTATAGCCAGATGTATGCTTTCCTCTGGCTTATTAGTGCTCCAGAATAGCAATTACAGCCTGGCAAATAGGACAGACTGAGGAATACAAGACCTGAAGAACCTTTCTGTTTAAATTATATTACCAGTTAACAGCAGGGTTACCTCAGCACTTCTCAGCTTCTCCTCATTTATTGCTTCTAAGAGCCAAGCATTTTTACAGTCTTTTAATTTTCTGTGTATTCTTAAAACCCTCAAAAAAGAAAAATCAGAAGGACCGTTAACACCTCAGCCATGGACAAATGAGGAACACAACTTCTGTGCTAGAGGTATTTATTTGCTCAGTTCCTGTTGTATTTCTCCTCGTTAATATTTTGTGTTCTCCCCTTGGCTGTGGTGGTGGTTTATTCACAGTACACCCAAAAATGAGTGAAACCTTTGTTGGAAGGATGTTCCTGTTAACCTTGCCACACTCCCTCATGTTCAGTAACCGTTCTAGGTTTTTTAAATGCTGCTGCTCAGGCATCGGTGCATAGAGGTCTTTCCCTTTGTGTTCTTTAAATGTCAGAAATCCCCTTATTTATTTGGAATACTTTTTTTTTTTCATCTCTTCCTTCATCCATGAAGGAAGTGTAGAGTTCGGCAGTTAATGTCTATCCTTTTTTTTTTTTTTTTTTCCCTTTTCCTTGCAGCACTCTAAAGTTGCTTCTTTCCCTTAAGTTCACCTTTCCAAGCTGTTCCACTTCAAAAATGAGGAGGTAGGCAGTTTGTCCCATATGTGTATGTGGACCAATTCCCTTTATTTTTCAATACAGCAGTTTGATATAGGTACTTTATCTGGATTTCTTGGTTTTAAAACAGTCATGTGTTTGTTGTGAACTTCATTTTATCTGTGTGGCATTAGGAAAACAAAAAGATATAAATTAACAATAACAGCAAATAATACTGTCTAAATTGAAAAATAAAATGGAAAAGGAAAAACCATCAGTAAATGCATTGGTAAAATACCCTGAAATATGCTGCTTTACCTTCTATTTTGATATATTGCATTTTCTGAGCTCAAACAAATATTTATTCCTTGTAAGCAATTTCACATTCATTTATCCTTGCAGGATATAACTTTACCCTGTAAAGTCTCTTGTGACTAAAATATTGTTTTAGAGGAAACAAATATATGTAAAAACATAACGTTAAGCTCATTCCCTACTGCTTAAAACTTTTGCTGCTGCATTGTGAGTTTTATGAGGTGTGAGTTGGACTATAATGGTTTTATGATATTTGTGCTGAAGCATGATCAGCTAGCTGCTCCTTCTGTCTCTGCCTCGCAGTTTCATTACTGGGTGGTTTTCTTATATTGCTCATTGTATGTGAAATCAAAAATATATTAAAGCATGTATTTCCACATTAGCCTGTTTCCAAAATAGATTGGTGTCTTAATAGTTATTGCCTTGTACAGATGTACTAATTTACCAGATGACAGAGTGTGAAGAAACTATCCATAAAGCCACACTTTGTTTTGACTTGGAAGTCATGATTTCTGCATCACTTCTTATTTAAAGGCATTGCTAAACTACAGGCTCAATGTTGGGTTTTTTTAATTTTTTTTAAAGAATTTTTAATTCTTCTGATTGTGTTTCTTTTTTCCCCAAGTTGTGCTGGCTTAGTTTACGTAAAAATGTGTGGGTGCTGGCAGATTGTAGTGTTTTGTAAACTTCTGAGGAAGTCGGTAGGCTGCACTTGTGATCTTGGAACAATTTTTTTTCCCTACTGCTTGATTATTAAATAATTAAAAACTATCCCAAGTTTGCTTAAAACAGAATGCTAATTTTCTTAAAGCATAATTGGTTTATGATTGTTGATATTTGTCTCTATTTCAGGATGTTCCTTTCCAAAATAATTAGAAGCGGTCATGTTACTCCATAAATGGCTTGCTAGATGCAGAATGCTTCCACCTTCTTACATGGTTAAGGGAAAAATGATGCTTATAATAAGAAATGTTAGAAGGGACTACAGATTGGGGAAAAGCAATGTAGTGACAGAGAAATTAAGTACAGATTCAGAAAGTCAGACATCTTGTTAAGTCTGGGCAGAAATCAATAAGCACTTTTGAGAATGGTGATATTGAGTATTCCTTTGTGAGAAATATCTATCTCAGGAAAATTAGAGTAAATTACTAAAGGAGAGATGCAGATGAATTTTGGAGTGCCTTTTCTAGGTAGGCATACTGGGAAGTCAAGGATATCCGTCTTGCTATACTTTTCCAGCTGTTGCTGTGCCTGGATTTCCAGGCAGCCTATTTATTGGTGCCTTGGGACGGGTGGGCAGTTTCTGAGGCAGCTGTGCACCAGGATGTTTCCTGGACAAATGCAGTCATCTGCTGTGCTGCTCTGCCTGAGCACAAATCAGAGCAGCTGTGTTCACGCTGTGCATAGGTATTTGTAACGCAAGTACTAGGCCAGGTAACTGCAGGCATTTCAGGACTGTATGGCAAGCTTTAAAATGTGCTTGTCAGCTAGTAGAATCAATAGTGTTTCCCATGCCCTCCCGTCACTCCCATTTGCAGTGCTCTTCTGTTACAGAAAAGTAAATGATACTGGATTTTGCATTTTCATTAAAGCTGGGCTGTGACTTGTATTTTGACTTCACTTTGGGTGAGAAACATTCATTTTGAACCACTGAAAAGCCTGATTCTGAGGTGTTAGTGCTCTTCTCTTCCCTCTCTGTTGTAGCTCTTGTAATGAAACTGCTCTGTCTCAGGGGGTTGGCTAGTACTGCTGTAAGTGAAAAAAAGGAGAAAATTCTAGAAAGCAACTGCATATTCCCACTGTCATGGTTAGCCATGGACATGTGTTTTTGTTGTTCAGTACTAATGCAGTTGCAGCTTCTCTCTGTGTGAAGGACAGTTCTTGCAAGGAAATGCTTCAGGCTGGAGGAGGGCTTGCAGGTGATTTTTAAATGTCTTTGGACCTCACTGCTGCTCTGTGTCGTCCCTAAGAGGAGTATCTCCGTGGTCTGCAGCAATGAAACTTGTAGTTGAAAATAAAGACTCTGTAAATGGAAGCAATTGTGCTGAAGTCAACTGAAACAGGAGTTAGATTATATGCCAAATTTCATACGGTGGGTCTCTAAATCATTACTCTGTAGTAAGCAGTCTATAAGAAAGCTTACTGTGTTGCAAGACCCACAGAAAAATGTATGTTCTCTTGCACTTACATCAGTTAATGATACAAATCTGATGACAGGAAGTATTTATTTGCAACCTGTGTATGTTGCACTCAGTGTCATGGTTGAACAGAAAGTAAAAGGATTGTGTATTATAGAAGTAAATTGTACTGGGACATGCATTATGGACACACATATCCAAGGGAGCGAGATAGCATTTCCTGTGTGTTTTATTGTAAGGTGAATTGAAAGGATTTTGATCCTAAGCTTGAGGTTTTACATTGCCAAACAAGGTAAGATGATGATGGGTATTGGTAGAGTCTGAGATGGCACTGGTTTTAGTGGGCCCAGTTTGTTCTGTGGGAAGGGGACTAGCTTTACGCCACGGTGGAAGCTTTAGGCTCCTGGGTGTTTGACATGCGGTTTCATTTAGCTTTTTCCAGTGTGACAGTCAGTCCCTGTATGTCTTTTTTAGTCTGGAGGACATAATTGTTACATTAGTTTTGCCTTTTTTGTTGTTTTACCCCATTAGAGGGGAAGATGTTCTCAAATGAGCAGATGTGTATTTTCATAAACTTCAAGCATTGCTTTGTGGATGAAGGTGTTGGAAAATATCTGAAAGCTATTTTCTTTGACATAAACTTCTCTGTTTATTGAATGTGTGGAATAATATCTTATTAGACGTGAAACAGATGAAACTTAGAATATTCTGATGTAATGGGCTGTATGAAATGGGTATTAAATGGGTATGAAATTAAAGAGTTTTTGAACTTGTTTAGAGATGTGAAACAACTCTCTGTGCTTGTTTCCCTACAGTTCAAAAATACCCTACCAAAATGAAAAGAGAATTTCCTACAATATACTGGGAAATGTGTGCTAGTGTTAAGCAGTATGTGTTTAAAGGGAGTTGGCCCTTTTGCTTTTGGTGTGAGGAATGTGGTGTTTGGTGATGCAGTGTGAGAAGTGGTGTTGTACAGTGTTGCTATTAAGAATTACTTGAATCCTTAAGGCTAATAAATGGTTTAGCTGTTTACTGTGGAAATAGTACTTGTCTTCACAGGGAAATGTTCTTTAAATTAGATTGATTTGAATTTGTGCAATGTTATGGTGGTATGAGGTAGAATAAATTCTCAGTTGATTCAGTTTTGCAAATAAATCCTGGATGTGATTCTTGTTAAGTGATCGATCTACTAGGTATAATGGTTGGCATGCTGTCAGTTAACAGTTCTCTTTTATTTTTTATTGTTTTTTATTTATTGCTGTTGTTCACTGCTGTCCATGCAGTCTGCATCCCTGAGGGGTGTTGCTGCTAGGATATAACTGTGAGAGAGATCAGACATTCCATGGAAATTTTGGGAAGACTAGTAGCATTAATTAGCATGAAGGCCATATGCTTCCAGTCTGAGGGTCCTGTCCAGAGAACTGAAATGACTGATCCTGAGCGGAAGAGGGAAACTTCTGTCTGAGCAGTTAACAGGGGTGTTGAATTTCACAGTTCACACATCATCTTGGTCTGACCTGCTGCATGTTATACAGCTTTCTTTTCTACACAGATGCTCTGAGCATCAAGACTTGAATCCAGACCAGAGTGTTTTGATCAGCAGGCTCGACACACTGCCACAGGCAGAAAGCAGCAACAGCCATTTAATATGTGTTCATCCACCATGCTCCTGATGGTGACAATATAATGCTTATCTGTCTCCTGCCACTATAAGGCTTCCTGACAATATATGCATTTATGAACAACCAGGGTGTCACATACTCTCTCTCACCTACAAAACCAGATGTTTTAATTTGTACTTTCTGTTACCCTTTTCAAGACAGAGTGTTGCAACTTGCTGTCATTGTGGCTTTTGGGAGTGAGGAGGGCTGCACTGCATAGCAGTACAGCCACTGAGCAGAAAGAGCAAAGATGTGTTTGAGCAGTTCTGTGTGTTCCCCAAAGTGAAGTCCTTGATTTTTGGAGTGATAAATCACAGCTGTGTTAATCGAGAGACCAAAGCCTATTCCTTTCTCCCAGTACATAGTATTTCCAGTAGTGCTTTTGGCCTGAGACTTGAGACATTAATATCAAAGCCTCTTCGTACTTTGGGAGACACAGTGTGTATGGGCAGTCTTATCCAGGAGCACTAAGTGGGAGTGGCTGTTAGCAAGGAGTATTGAAAAAAATCAGTAATCTGACATACGGGGTTTGCTCCTCAGGATTTAGAGGGAGTAGCTGTGTCTGGCATTGTGAAGGTATTGCTGTGTCTGTATTGCCAACATGGTGGTTACACGTTTTGTACAGCCCAGCAGAACTTGGGTAGTGCTTCCACTGCTAATAACTTTCATTTTTGTAAGAAAAAAAATCTTTATGAAAAGTAGTTCTGGTCATATCTTTGTGTAGAGGAATGCAGGCAGTGGGCTGATTAGCATTGATAACATGCAGCTGTGGCCTTGCCTCAGCGGCAGTGGGTTGATTGACATGGATGATGTGCAGCTGTAGCTCGTTCCTGCTAAGTAGTTAAATGGCACTGAGGAGTGTGGGATAAGGGGTTGATGGTGGAGGAGCAGTGTGGTCTGACCTCTGGAGGAAGGAGATACAGCACAGACAATAGAATCTGATCAACGGTGAAGCCTTGTTGCAGCCTCCTAGTTTGATTGTGCTGCAACAATTGTGCCCCATGTGAGGCTGACTGAGTTGGACTCAGACTACATCTTTGGCCTAATTTGTGTATCTTGTATAAATGGAGGTGGGGGAAGCAGTAAAATAGGGCTGTAGATGAAGCCATTGTGTAGCACTAGCTTTCTTCGTACCTTATTACTACTTGATGTGGAAGGGGGAAGCCCTGTAAAATAGTGGAGCCTGCTAACAGATATCCCCAACTGCGTCATTTCAGTAGTAAGATAAGGATAAAGATAGGATAGTAAAGAGTTAAAATTATTGTACAAGGCCTTTAAAAGTACGATGTACACCAGCACATCTGAACAGTCATATTTCTGCTTTGATTACTTATTTGAGTAACGATACGATTTTATATATGAAGTTTTGCTGTTGTAGTCCACAGTGCAGCAATCTTACTGTATTGTTTCACATCCTTTCCCTTTGCAACACCACTGAGACACGGATGGGATGACTTAAGAAATAAATTTTAAGGTGCATGTATACTGAAGTGGTTAATGGTCTGTTCATAAATGCTCTGGAAATAGTAAACAAGTGCTGTCCTGAAGGAGGATAGCTTTATCTGGAAGCGTTGAATTAATGTTGGACAAAATGTAGCTCAAACGGGAGTGCCTCCTTTATTCAGGTATGTGGTACAGGAACCAGAAGTGCTGGCTGGTCTCTCACCAGCAGAATCAAGCTGAATGGAAAGAGCTTGTCCAAACTCTTGCCTGATGGTTTATCCGGTTTCAATGTAGTCTTAATTGTTACACAAATTTCTACTGTGCAAGCTGAGGACTCTAGATTGTTGTGCTCCTGTCTGAAAAGGTTAAGCATTTTTTTCTTCACTTGGCCTATGGTATTATGGCAGGAGACTAATTTGACCTTAGATGTATGACAGGGTTGCAAAGTCTTCCCATAACTTGGTTGGGTGTTTAGATACTGAATTGTTTAGTTGCCTAGATGTGCTAACTTGCAAAAGATTGTTAGTGATGTTGCATGTATTGGCATGCTTTGCAGTATCTTGAATGCTTTGTGGGAGGCCAGTTGGTTGCAGGAATAACCTGTTCTCGGTTTATATCTACAAATCTTTTGTTTGTGAAATATGTTCCAAGACAGTATTATTTAAGAGCTCTCTAGAGGAAACACAATATTAAAAACCAAAACCACCCCACCACAAACAAACCCTCCTCAGAACAGTGAATTGGAAAAAGAATCATCTGCGTGCACTGTTTAGTAGTTTGCTGACTTGAAAGGTATGATGCATTTTGTGTGTGAGGGAATGAGTTGGCAGAGACAATGAACTGAACTCCGTAAGCTAGAGGGCCTGGGGGCATCGCATACCACAAATCTGTACAGCATTTTGATTTTTCTCCCTCACTACTTCATATCCTCTTTACTCCAAGGATAAGCATCTCTTCTCTTCTTACTTTGTTTTTCCTCTCAAGTTTTATTCTTCAGGAAGCTCTTTTCAAAACCTGCTATCAACTCCTGCAAAGATTTCATAAATACATATATATTATATACACATACAATACCATACTACAACTGGATAATACAGTACCTTGGAACTTGGAATTTTTTTGTTTAAGTTTTCTTTCTTGTGGAGGTTGTTTCAGTTACCCAGTAATCTTAATGATGTACTGAATTGAGGCAACTTTCTGTTACGGCACTGTAATCTGGCAAAGGAGTAAATTTGAACCTCACAATTATGGCTTCTTCCACCACCAGCAGCAACTGCATTTGGTCTGGAGCTCATTTGCTTCAGGCAGTTGACAACTGTGGAACAACATAATTCCAGAGCTAATAACTTAGAACTTCACGTGATTTTGGTGTTTAGGATATCCTTCTTAATCTAAAAGATATTTTCCCATCAAAATTACATTTTACATGCATGATAATATTAGGGAGCCAAACATTTCATGTAGGTTTTTTGTGTCTATCTACAAATGATGGTGAGAACTACACTTTAATACTCCTTTTCTTTGTGTTTCTTGCTCTTTTAACCACTACTTTTCCTTCAGTGTCTGTATAAAAAAAGCTAACTTTAATTCCAAAATATTGTTAATAAAACTGTCAGTTGCATCTTCTGGAATTCAAGATCTGTATTCTATGCTGCAAGAAAAAAAAAAAATCCCTTTGCTATGGGGAGCTATTTTAACTCTTTAGAAATTAAGCAGTGTAGGGAAGTTGTTGCATCTGCTTTAGCAGTGTGCAGTTATGTGTAAAATCTGTGCATAAAGCCCTATGTAACCAGAAAACAAATATCTGTGTGTGTACTGAGACCAGCTTATGGTCTGCTGGTTTCAGTGTGTCTAAGGGGTGATCCTTTTCTCTCTCTTTGTTGTCTCAATGATAAATGGTGGCTTCAGCAGTATCTTTGACACAGCTACTAATTTTAAATTATAGTTTGATAGACTCAGAAATTAACTGTATAAAGGTCTTAAGTCTGTTCCTTTCATTGCTCTCTGGTGCTTATTTGGTAATCGCAAACTTTAGTTAAAAACAGTGACCAACTTGACGTGCAGGAAATTGATTCAGAACTTCAATCTTCTGCTGCCATGCACTGTTAACTTTGCTGTACCTCTTGTATTAGACAATATCTCTAGGCTAGCAGCCATAGACTGCTGAGAAGGGGAAAAGCACTGTGCAAGATATCATCAATGCAGTGAAGGTAGGAATGGTCCTGTAAATAGGCTGTCTGCATCAAGTGATGGCTGTGTGTTCATTTGCATCAAGAATACCCCTTCAGTGATAGGAATCCCAGCCGAGAGGATTAGAGAGGATGGTAATGGAGGGGTTTGGTTTTAAGCTGTGTGCCCACTTGATTTTTGGGGATCACACGATAACTTGGGAAATTAAAAAAAAATTAAGACCTCATTGGGTATCTGGACAGGCTCTTGGGCTGGGAATGAGCCAGTTTTCGTGGTTGATGTGTGTATCGGTGATTTAGGACTTGGACTGTTGAGGGGCCTCAACAGTGTGCAGCTGGGAGCTCAGTAGTAACATCCTCTGAAATGCTGTGGGTGGTGTGCGCAGGACCAGAGTAGTGAAAAGCAATGATTAAAAAATTATGTAAGGACATGGGAAATGGGTGAAATGTCTGAAACAAGGAAGGCCTGTATAGCAGGTTTTAGATGGCTTTGTCAAAATAGTAGTGGAACTAACTGTTGATGCTTAAAGAAGACACTGAGAATGAATAGTAATATAAAAAGAAAAGTGGTGAAAAGCTAATTCATGTGGAACTACATGTAGTTTGGGATGAAGCACTGTCCAAGAGTGGGGGGTGTTTAAAACTTTCTTTAGTAGAAGAAAATACGGCAGATGTATAATATGTAAAAATCAAATGGGAAGCAGTGAGGTTTGAACAGAACACTGTTTAAACAAGGTCTGATGAAATGGATGCTTGGACAGATGTCTTTAAGAAATAAGGTGGGGGACTTAAAATGCTACGAGGAGTAAATGCTACTTGAGGAAACTTGGGGAACCCCACAAGAGAAACAGTTCTTTACTGCCCCTGAGAAATGCAGAGGATGTGATTTGTAATACTGCTACCAGAGCCCTTCCTGCATTGACCATATTATACTTACTTGTAGGAATTAGAGCCAGGAATCCATAGCAGCTGGGCTTAGTATTGAAGAGGAACAGAAACATCAGAAAGAGACAATAGAGGAAAGGAAAGGTAGCTCTTCTTGAAGTAGTTCAGGGGTATTGGATGAAACTACAGATCAACTCATCTTACATCAATACTAGGCAAGCTGGTTGAAACTAGTGGACTGGATCTGGTTGATGCATGGAAATGGAGCAAAACAAGAAAGAAACAATGTGACTTCTGTAGTGGGAAGTTGATTCTAGTGCAATTATTGAAGCCTTTGAAGAGATCATCTAGGGCTGTTAAGAAACAAAGAATAAGAACAAAGGTTCTTGCACTGATAAAAATTATAAAACAGATTAAAGTTAGTAAACTTTCACAGTGCAGGGAAGTTACTAGCAGACCTGTTCTGCTATTCGTTGTTGCCTTGGAAGAAGGTAGTACTGTTAGGTAATGGTCACTATTCAAGAGAGAAAGATGAGAGCTGACTGTGAAGAGCAGCAAAAGGGCCTTGGAGTATTGAGTGGCAGGGTATTAAAAAGGTAGATGAGATCCTATATAGCTAAATGTGGAATGATGTACATAGGAATCGTAATTTTCATAAGAAATCCAGGCTCTGAACTCAGTGTTACAAGTCAAAGTTGAGTTTTTTGTGTTAAAATAGGGAATTCTATGAAAGTATCAGGACCTGGAGGATATCTGATGAAAGAAAGGTCCAAAATAGCAAAAGAGGTTAATTCTTCATGCCCCATGCAGGTGTGCTGCAGGGTACAAAGAAGTCATACTTTTATCTATATGTGAAAGCAAATGGGTGAAATGAAGATTCATTGAGATGGTTAAACCCGGATATTCCCCCTTGTTCAAAACACTTGGGCTGCGGGTTTTTGAAGCCTAGGGAGTTCTGGGAAAACGTTAATACATGCTTGCCTTAGTTTTACTAACTTCCTTTGCCCTCTGTTCTTGGTCACTGTTGTGGTCTAGAAAAAAGGCTACATGGATATCTGCTATCTAATATCTATGCAAATTGCCAGATTTAAATAATTTTCAGTCAAATGTTTCATCTAACAAATTACTTGAGTTTTAGTGGTTATATTTCCACTATATATATTCCCACTATAACTTTGGAAAGTGACATGGGAGAGTTACTTTTAACTCTGGTTCAAGTGCGTCTAACATTACTTATTGTTAAAGTTAGAGATTAGAAAATTTAGAAATAGAGACAGAGGGCCATCTGTCATTGCTGAGAACAAGGAATTCCAGATTTGGAGTCTGTAAAAAAGAAAATACAGCTCAAAAAATTGTAATCCATGCCCCCACTTCTCTCAGCCTTATAGTATGTGTCATTTTAAAAAAATAAAAAATAACTCCTAAAGGGAAAAACTTGCTCTGTTTTCGCCACTTGCTTTTCATGGCTTCTCTGATGTACTTTCTGCTTCTGATACTTGGTCTTAAACATACACCTCATCTTACAGTAAGATTTAGCTATTGGCAAGAACAACCTACAGAGGGCTTATAGCAGCTATAGTTAGAAGGAAAAGACCTAACCCACAAGTCCTTACTCAGACTAAAATGTGTGGGCACTAATTGTGCTAGGCACAAAGAAGAACTCTTGATGTATGAATAGAGCATACTTGAAATTATTAATGGTTTGTGAAATTAAAAAGAAAAAAATACTGTTTGAGCATGGGGAATACTGTGATAAAACCATGTAAGTTAATAAAATAAACATGGAGATGAATTATGTATTTTCACTTGAAAGATGTCTTACAGATTTTTAGCAAGACAGGATACAGCAGAGGTGAATAAGAACTAAAAATAATAAATTTTAATCTCCAGAGTTACGACAATGGAACTAGCTGACAGTAAAATTTTGCTCAGGTCTGCTTGCATCATCCTCATTTGGACCAATTTATATGGCATCTAAGATCTCTCCGTGTTTTCCCCTCTGAGAAACAGTGACCTAAATAGCAGAAGTTTACTGAAGGTTTTTTCTGTTCTTAAGAAAGAAATTATGCAGTAGCTGGTTTAATCTCTGCAGTAAATTCTTTTAGTGGTTTTGTATCAGCTGTGATTTTCAGAAATTCTTCTATTGATGAAACAGTTCATAAATGTTTCCGGTGTGGAGAGAGAGCACACAAGTGATCTTGAGGGAATTGCTGCTGGAAGTGTAGGCTTCACCGGTTCTCTACTGGCCAGCCAGTGTTGGTTGGCATCGTTACCATCTCCCCAGGATAATTAGAGATGCATAGTAGGCAAAGACATATGTAGCTACCATCTGATACTGGCAGCAAGGCAACCGCAGTCTGTGTTTTGAATCATCTTAGTTGTATACTCATCTTAGTGAGTCTCAAATGCAAAGGTTCTTTTTTTATTAAAAAAAAAAAATAATCTGCTGTACTAGAAGTAAAATATAATCATGAAAGTGTTTGCTTTAGTCCTTTTCACTGGATTTGGTTAATGATTTTTCCCTTTGATATTTTTCCAACTGATGTAATGGTGGGGAGGGGGTAGCAGGGGTTGCAGGGGGTGGAAGTTACACAGATTTCTTCAAGCCAACCAGGCTGAAATGGCTTTTCAGTGGTATGCACTCCAGCAGTAAAAGCAGAGAGCTTCCCTTTGGAGGCTGGTATATTGGTCCTCGGCAGGATGCTGCAGTGAAGTCTCCTGTTTGCACTCTTAATTTTGCACTCTTAATTTATTTTAAATTTGCACTCTTAATTACCCCACTTGGATAACAAAATACAAATAAATTAAAAACCCCAGGAAGGTGGAAATATTAATTTGTTGGGAAGCTTGACAATAAAAAGTCTCCTAAAACTTTTCATGTATGTTGTAACTGTTTTATGAAGACAGTGAAATCAAGTTTTGTATGAATTTCTGAACTTCATTGTGTGGTGGTGAAGAGTGGCTTTGCGTCAATTAAAATAAAAGCTTGGTAATACATGAGGTTTTCCACTTGAGGTTCTGGCTTTAGAATTTAGTGTTGTTTAAGAATTATGTGCCTAATTTACCACTTTGACCATGACTTCTCTTTGCCCTGTTATCAAACCAATGACTTGGCAGTTGTCAAATGTTGAGGATTTATTAATAAAATAAAGCATCTTTAACTTGCCTTGCATTTCTCCATAAGAAGATACATGGGAGTTTTGAATTTGTACTTGCTTTATATGTTGAGATGTAGTGCTGTAACCTGTGGCAGAAGGACTGGTTCTGCATTCAGAAAGTCTTCTGTGATGCAGCATAACATGTAGTTTTGCCTGGTTAATTGTTGAATAAACAGTGATTGAATGCAAATGAGAATAACGTTTGAAGATATGAGAGGCACTCTGAGTATCTAACTCAAATACTTAGCAGTAGTGTTTCAGAATATTTTCCTGAGGAGTACTATCCCTTCGGGTGGATTTCCTGCGGTGGTTCTTTGGTATTATTTATCTCTGTAAGCTCATGCAAGGTAAGATGGCTGAAACGGGTAGCAAACAGTAGGTTTACTTCCCCAAACCCCTTGAAATACTATAGTACTACTAGCTTGGATAATCTAACAAAATGTCTGTGGGAAGTTCTCCAGGGAAACCTAACTCCATAGTAACAGTATAAAGTTTTGTAGTTTTTCCCCCCCTCAAATGCTCCTAATTAAAACAACGGGGGATCTCATGAAAAGTCTTTAAAAATTTTGTTCATGTAAATGACTTTCTACTTTTTGAATGTTTAAAAAAAAAAGGGGGGGGAGGGGGCGGCAAGATGCTTAGGTTAATATTACTGTTGGGAAGGAAAATACAGTTGTACCATGCTTTCTTTTTCCAAATCATCTTTCTACTTTGCAGTGCTGTTCACTTCCCCTGTATCAAGTCACACTGCTGTGGAATTAAAATAAAAATCTGTCTGCTGCTAGTGAAACATGAACTGTGTGATAATGTTTGTCATCAGAAGAGAGCAAGGGCTATCTTCACCCTTTTTTATTCCAGCCAAATCACTGTGGTGCTGCCCAACAGAGGATCAGCTGTGCAGGAAGAGCTCACATATTCTCAGCAAGCTGAGGTTTCTGTTATGAATCTTTTATTGACAAAATACATGGGGGAAATAAAAAATACTATGTGGCTTTGAGGGTCAAGACGTGGTCAGCAATCACATGAGGCTTAGCCTGGAGAAGAGAAGGCTCTGGGGAGACCTCATAGCAGCTTTCCAGTACCTAAAGGGGGCTTATGAGAAAGATGGGAGACAGACTTTTTAGTAGGGCCTGTAGCGTTAGGTCAAAGGGTATGGGCTTTAAAATAAAAGAGGGTTGATTCAGATTAGATGTTAGGAAGAAATTATTTACTGTGAGGGTGGTGAGGCAGTGGAACAGGTTGCCCAGAGAAGTCATGGATGACGCCCCAACCCTGGAAGTGTCCAAGGCCAGGCTGGATGGGGCTTTGAGCACCTTGGTCTAGGTGGAAGGTGTCCCTACTCATGGCAGGGGGATTGGAACTAGATGGTGTTGAAGGTCCCTTCTGATTGAAACCATGCTATGATTCTATGAATGTGAGGTTCTGTACAGAGAAAGACAGACTGATAGATACATGTATGTGTGTGGTGGAGTTAGTTTGATCCTTAAAAGTCTGGACAAGGCTGAACAGAACTGGGTTTAGGCTTCCAGTTGTTCTCTCTGAATTCCTGTTTTGTTCTAGCTGACTGGGACTTGTTCCCATTTAGTTATCTCCATTTTTATCCCAAACTGGGATGTTCTAAACTGCTCACTTGAGTAGAATAGCACACAAGCCATAAGGACTAGTGCAGATATTTTTATGACCACAGGAATTAACATTAACTGACAGATAATGTGGAAAGAGAAAATCATCTGCAAGCTACACCTGTGTGTGTGTGTGTGGGGGGGGGAACAAACCAAAGAAAAAAAAACCCCTAACCCAGCCCCCAAAAAATTCAACAGAAGATCAGAATGGAACAATTGAATCTCTGTCCTATTTACAGGTTATGAGTTTCATTTCTTTCTTTTGTTAATATAGAACAGTGATCAGTAAAAAGTCAGTTATTTATGAGTAGAAAATTGTAGGTAATTTAAAGTGGTAACCTCCTTCTTGGACGTTGGGCAGCTTTCTTACTCAATTGGTTAATCCAGACTTAGACTCAGCCTTGCAGTGTATTTGGAGGATCAACATACCATCAAATTCATTTTACCTGGTTTAAAGGAAGGAGGAAATTACTGCTATTGCCATAGATGTAAAGTTTAGCAGACAGTAATGAAATAGTTGATGCTAGTCTTAACAGACTGAATTTGAGTTGGAGGGTGCTTTTAAACTTTCACTTGAGGTTTTGGTTTTTACACTTAACTAGGTGGGTTTGTGTAGGCAAGGCCAAAAAGAAAGCTTCTTTTCCTCCTGTTTTTTTTAACATCAGATCTTCATAACTATTCATTCAAGACAGCAGTGCCACCACAATACATTTTGTTTCTCTTCTAGATACATAGTACTGGCCATAGTACCTTCTGTGGGAATGTAATTTTGTGCAGCCCTGTTGCTGGTGAAGGGGTCACAGCAATTGCAGCGACATTGAAACAAAACTTAGACAGTGTGCTGGGTAATTGTCTAAAAACATATGATCTCACTGAGAGTGTTTTCAGACATGCATTTGAAGTCTGGTTATGTAGTTTTTGTAGGCTAATGATTGACTTGGTTTTCTTTGTGAAGATGCTTTTCTGAAGCATCTTCACAAGGTGGGATGTGATGCTCATTCTGAAGACCTGGTGGAGATAGTGTCATTTGACATTTTTCCTCTGCATCATAGCCCAAGAAATTTTTTTTCATCTGACGTGCTTTCTGTGTTCTACTTTCCATCTTCACCTCTCAAGAGAGGAAAGCCTGGTAATAGGTCACTTACTGATACTGCTGTAGGGAACTGAGGAAGCATACTCCACCTGAGGAATCATTTCCAGTTGCTGAAGTTCCTTTGTGCCTTTTTAGAGCAAAATATTTTACATAATGGTGTGACTATGAGTGAAGTTATAGATCTAGATATATTTTAATTCTAATGACAGTTACCACTAACTTCTAATATTTGCTGTGCCATATATTTTCTGGGTGTTTACAGTAGCGCAGGTGAATTTCTGACCATATCAACATGTATCAAAGTCTGAATAGGTACGTTACATAAGAAAGCTATACATTTTATAAATGTATGTTTGGAGGGAAGCCTTGTTTTTTTCCCCCGTCAACTGTTTTGCAGGTCTTGGATGACATTCAGAGAAACACATATTTCGGTTCCTTCCAGTTTGTTGGAAATGAATTTATTCTCAGGTCTGTGCTTCATAAAATGCTTTTCTTTGCCGAGCCCATATGCAGATATTTAAAATTCTTCTAAAAAAACCAAACAAACCCCATTGCATGAATTAATGCAGACATTTATGGAGATCGCCCATACAGAGTTACTTCCTATAGATGAAAATAAAGGCCAGTTGTCTGGGGTTGTGTGAGATCGGAGTCAGTTTTTAAAAAGTAATTTATTTGTTGGACAGGCACATAAATTTAAAAAGCTAAAATAATTTTCTAGAGGTTTAAAAATTTACACACATTTTTGTATTAGAAAATCACTGTGCATGGGAACCACATTGGATGAGGCAGATGAAACGATGGAGAACAGGATGGATAAGGAGCCTTGCGCTTTCCTTGTGCCTGGCTGTGAACCTTTTCCTTTCCATGTTCACATACATGCCTATGTGCACTTTTAAGGTGTTGCAGGGTGGGTTGTTTGGGTTGTTTCCCCCCTCTCTTTTGTATAATCTTTTATTTCTTCTAGAGGAGACCTCTAAAAGATTTGTTCTTTTCTTACTCAGCAAGCACACTTTTTCTCCCCTGCTGGTGCTGATGTATAGGGGTGGTGCTGGAGGCATCATACCAGTATAGAATCCTAAAACTGTAAAATCACACACAATCTAATCTACTAGAGGGAGGCTCCACCTAAGTAAAAAATATTTCCAAGTTTCCTATTATTTCAAAATTGTTTCCAAGTACTCCCCCGAAGTAGAAATTATTTCCAAGTTCTGGATGGATGAAGTTGTCCCAGGCTGAGTTAGTGAAATCAGTTGGGAATTTAGTCTCATTGTCTGTTAATAATTTAGTATTGTCACGTTTGTGGTGAAGGCAGATTGTAATGAGGAGCGTAGGAGAAGCAACTTACACGTTCGCTGTCTCTCAATATGATGGGTTTTTGTATGTTCTTTGCATGAAGGAAAGAAATAATGAAATGTATTGGGTTTCTTCTGGAGGCAAAATTCAAGTTTGCATGTAAATAGTCTGTTGTGTCCAACAGATGTGTTGTACTAATCCGGATTATAGCAGCTGGCTCTCTTGCTGGAGGCGACCTGCAAAGGATTGAGAGCTTGTAGAAGAAATTTCCTAAAAACCTTGAGAGTTTTTTGCATTGGGTCCAGATGGTTGCTCCATTTTGCACAAGGTAGAGATGTGGAGAGATGGGTATGAATAGGGGAGGCATGTGGAGAAGAAATGCATATACTACATGTGTGAGTGTTTTTGTGGTGTGGTCTTTTTCTTAACTCTGGATCTGTTAGAACAGCTTGGGGTGGGCACAGTAAACATTTCCTGTGATCCAAAGGGTTTTGAAGTCAACAGATAGCAGCTGGTAGACTGTTTTCTACTTTGTGCCTCTAGAAGATGATACGAAATACTAAAAAACCAAAACCCCAAACAAACCAAACAAATAAAAACCAAACAACCCAAGCCAGTAGTCTTTTGCCTTCGTGGTATTATTAATTGCGAAGAAGTAAAAATTTGTCTGTTGGAGTTAACAGAAAACTGGCGGCTGTGTAATGTAGGAAATGTTTATTTGGTAGCAGTTCTTGCCATTGATCTCACGTCTGCTGTGAAGCTGATTCAAGTCATGATGTTACCTTCTACTGATGTCATGTTAGTAAATATATGCCTTGTTCTCACGGATTTAAAATATTTGGCTAGCACTGCTTGTCGAAGTTGTACATATGTGAAATTCTCCTTGTGCTTATGTACAGAGACCAAAAGGGTGGCAAAGCCACAATCATCTGCTTCCCTCTTGCTCTCTGTGGTAGTCTAGACTTTTCCAGTCCAGTGGATGTATTAGCTGTGACGCTATGAAATAAGCTCTCCAAATCTTGGAAATTCATCATCATAACTCAGCTCTTCATATTTACTGCTTAAGTAAAAAAACAGTATCCCAATTAAGGTATCTTTAATGTAATCCCTTGATCAGAGTTTCTAAAACTCTTAAATAATTACACGTTTCTTTACCCCAATGCTGTTGTATGTGTAGGAGTCTTAAGATAGCAGAGTTTTGTGAGGAAGTGTTGAACAACTGCTCAGCTCAAAGCAGAAATTTCAGACTGTACCAGTTGAAGCAGAGCCACGGTAGCAGGGAGCGTGTCTGAAAACTTTAGATGTTTTAGCATTCTTAAGTGTTTATAAAACCATGTAGTAACTAGAAAAAGTATACACTGTAATACTTGTGATGAATGTGGCTCGCCTTGTTGATACTTTTGTAAGTGACTATATGCAAATTTTAATTGCATAAACTGCCAGTGTTTCCTACTTACCTACAGGGAGATACCTAGTTTTTACTGATGGTGAATGAACCTTGTTTTTTGGTGTGTGCTCCAAGTTATGAAGAACTTGAATTCTCCTTGTAGTCCTGTGGTAGTTTGATACCTGTCAAACAATTCAGTCACTGTTTTGGGAGTGTTTCTTTTGCTACAAGGAAGAACTTAGAATTATGTGTGAAAGTACAATATATATATTCCACCTGTGTGATGCAGGTCACATGTAATGAGCCAATAACTGAATAAAACTTCAATGACTGAGGCCATTTTATAATTAAATGCTGAATAGACAAAAAAATAATATGATGTGTTACTATTATTCAGCTATCTGTGCAGAAAGAAGTTATTTTCTGCTTTTACTGTTTCTTTGACTTTGGAGCCACTGTTCACACAATGACAGAAGTAAGGGTTGGGATATTATATGGGTTAGGATGGAAGGTAGTAGAAAATGGAGTAGTAGTTCTTAAAATGCCTTTAGAAATGTTATAGTTGATTTTTTTTGGGTTTGTTAGCACTGAAGGGCTTAAGTTTCAAATGCTGAATTACTTGTTAAAAAAAAAGAAAAAAGACATCTCCCATGGAAATAAATGCATATAGCTTCAGTTTGAGGTCCATGCAGATCTTTAACTTTCACAGGGAAGAGCCAGATCAAAGGTGTGTATGTAAAAAGAAAAACATGATTAAGAGATGTAAGCTCAATAATACTTTTCTTGTCCAAAATGCATTTGCAATTGTGCTGTAATTGGAATAGGAATGAAGCTATGAAAAGTTAACCAATGAAACCAGAATTGTTCTTTTCAAATCAGAATTGTCTGCCTTAGCGGAAAGAATCATGCCTGATTTTTGTTTAATGTGTATTTCATAAAAAGTCACTGATCTTGTGCAAAACAAGATCAGTGACTGAGAAGTAAAACATGATACTAACCACAGTCTGATTGAAGCTGTGTAGCTATGCAAACTGCTAAGTGCTATATGCTGTACTATCAGCAGCTACTTGAAAACGGTGTTTGAATTGAAGCTTGACTGCCATTGCTGGAATATAGACATGAAATGATGCGCAGAGAAAGATTTAATGCAGTGATCAGAAAACTTGTCAGAGGATAGGATGCAGGAGTATTTAAATAGTTTGCCTTGCTTTGCTGACCCACTGAAAGGAAAATACCTGTAAGAGAAATGAACAAGGTTGGTAAAACAGATTAGCGTAAGGCTTTCTTTGAGCCAAAATACAGAATGAAGGGGAGTAACATCGCTGATTGAAAGGAAACAGGTACCCACTGAAACAGTATTACTTCTGTGTCTGAATTATGTTAGAATCAATGCAAGCTAAATCTGTATTCCCTGCATGCTAAAAAAAATTAGACTTCCTGGAAGTTTAGAATACATGGTAAATTTAAGGTAATAAGCATTTTTGCACGTTAGAATTATGATTATGAAATAGGAAAACAATGACTAGGAGTAAGAAAAATTTATCATTGAATGAGGTTAAATTTGAACTGTGTGTTGCATCATCTGCCTCAGGGTAACTGTTCTTACGTATGATCTGGTTTCAGGGTGCTCAGCAGTAAGCATGACCTGAGTTTGTTTCTTAAGCTTGAAAAAAGAAAAAGGGATAGGTGAGAAGGGGAGTTAAGGTATCAGGAGGTGATGCAGAATGGCTGATGTTCTATCCATCTGCATCCTGGCTTGCTTGTTCTGTTGTGGTGATAGGGCTGTAATGTCTGTCTCTAGGGGTCCATGGTGCTGCCACAGGAGAGAGTCAAAGCTGTGTATGTGACGCTTCAGCTAATGGAGGGTGATTACTCTTAAACAAAAGTTTACCTTTCCCTGAAGAAGGAGGAAAAGCATTTCACTTAAGGAAAAATAACTGAGATGTTGGAAACCTTGAAATTGTGCCACTTGCATAGAATCTGAGTTGTTTTCAGACAAGTGGCTCCTTTTTTGCTGTTCTACCCAGAACCAAAGCTTAATCACAGTAGAGACAACAATCCTGAAGTGCATTTCGTTCAGCCCTGCTGGAAGTGATGGTGGTCAGTTGCCACCATGAAATAAGGCAGTTTTAATGGAAATTAATTAAGGTGACCGCTGGTCTTGAAGCTGCAGGTAAGAGACTTAAAATAATTTTAAATTGTAAAATGTAATCCTAAAAGTATACCTTCAGATTTCGGCTTGGGGAAAAAAAAAAAACCAAAACACCTCCAACTAGTGTCTATGAGAAATGTCTATCATTCCATTACAGACTGCAACAGAGTCATTTGTATGCTTGTCTGAGTACGTGGTACAAATGGTTTTTAAAACTGTTCACCAGTTGTTTTTTGAAAAAAAAAGGGGAACGAATCCAGGGTCAGGCTTGCTTATTCCTGCCTGAAAATCCAGGTAGAGTGAATGCGATTGTCATGTTAAGAAGGGGGTTTCCTCAAACCCTTTATATTTGATCAGCCTGTCAGTTTCCCAAGAAAGACAAGACCTTTGTGTCTAATGCATCTGTCCACTACCTACATTTTGACAGACTGTATTGGAGGGTGATTAGACTAACCTGTTCAGGGACCCCCACTGACAGCGTCACTGACTCAGATCTCTTACAACAACTACTCAGATCTCCAGAGGCTTATACAAAATGAACTTCAGCTGAAGGCTTTTATTATACAAAATGCAAGTTTGTGTCAGGTTAAAGTTCAAAGATTACTGGTGATAATATATTGACTGCAAAACAAGCTTAAAACAATGCACCTAATAATAGCTAGCATGAGTTAGTCATAAAGTTCTTACCTGGTGGACGTCCCAGTGAGAGAGAAGGCAGGTTCAGCCTGTTGACTGATCCCAGAAGTTACGAGGGAGTCTTGCCTAACTTCTCCCCTCATTTGCTCACCTTTTATACTTCATAGTACATTGCATATTCATTATCATACAGAGAATTGGTTACAAATTTCTTGCTTCTAATTTAAATTAGTATGGATCCTCAGAGAGCACTACTCAGATTCTTTACAAATTATATGCCCCTCAAGTGGGGTTTAGCCCTTTTTTGGAGGGGCTCTTTGAGTCAAAGGTTGTGATCTCCCAGTACCACAGTTATCTTCATCCTATTTTCAACTAAATTTCTGTTCGTGTCAGTGAATTGCAACGCGTGTTCACCTTGTCTCTTACATCCAGAGCTTTGATCATTTGAAGGCTTTTTTCTCTTCACTATCTGTTCTTTGTTTCTCATCCTTCCCAAGGCTGACTCCCTTGATTAGAAGTCCCTTCATTCTTATCAACTTTAGAGAGTGGGTCAGCCTGACCTAACTTTGTGCGCAAAACATAGTTAAACACTAAAACAGAATTTGGTAATTCGGGAGTGTAGTGAACTGCGCGCACGCACACATGCACACACACACGCACAGAGACACACACCCACGCCCCACCACCCTTTGGACTTATTTCAGTCCAAGACCGGTTAATTTAATTGTACATTTAGGTAGAGCTTGAGTGACTCTAGTCATACGTATTTTTGTTACTGATTTGTATCACGTGCCCAGTGAAGTGTAGTAGTACCTTGAAGGCAGGTTTGTGTTACAGTGAGATTATTTAACTTGAGGAAAGTAATGTTGCCGCAATGTTTGACTCAGCAGCAGACATCTCATAGATTTTTAATTTGACAACTACTGTGCAGCTTATCAGCTATGTGGTACTATCAGATTCCCATTCCTGCAGGGAGCACAACAGAGCCTGGCCGCCCTGTCTCCACTTTGCTCCACCTCCTGTTGCTCCTATCAGCATGGGCTGAGATGGTGGAATGTGTTGCTTAGGGAGCCATGGTAAAGTGGATTCTGTGCATGCCAACTGTTCTGAAAGCAATAGCTGTGTTCTACCCTAAAAAAGCTCACTTTAATACTATGCTTCATTTAGGTCCCATTTTTCTCTAATTCTCCACCACAGTAATTTCCCAACAGTGAATGTGTGTTGTGCAGAGTGTGTGTTAAGCTGACTCTATTTCAGGGCATGTCAGACAGTTTATCTGATCAGCCGTGCTAGCTTGCTTATATCGGAGCCCTGTAGGACATAAAATATCTCTGGATCTGTCCAGCATTCGCCAGTCCGTCTATTATACCAATCTTCTCCTTTTTTCTTCTGCAACTGAACAGTAATTATTCTGGTATTTGGGGCACTTCTGGTTTTCACAAGCTGTAGCTTTAGCCGAACATGCGTGAGGCCAAATAGGCACCACGACGGTGCCTCTGGGAAAGCAGACTTAATTTTCTTTGTGGCTCTGCCCTAAGACAGTTTTTAGTACCTTACTCAGCTAGGATTTGTTGGGCTGAGAAGTAGAGGGCAGAGTTTATAGCACTTGAGAACCTTAAGCAAACACTACTTTAATTGTCCCCTCTAAAAAAATTTACATTTGAATTGGATATCTGCCCTCTCTGTGTGCATGTAACCTTGATTTAATTTGGCAGCATGGGGATGACTGTGTTAGACCAATAGGCCATCATCTGTATCCCAATTCCAAACCCCAGTTGAAAATACTACCTTTTTACTTTTTATGTTGTGGGTATTTTTTTGTTGTGTGGGCTTTTTATTTTTTTCTCTGCTGTTCCTATTGTAAAAGCTTTAAGCTACTTTGGGATGTTTCTTTGCCAGCTGAATACAAAATATCACCCTTTGCCAGGGACCATCCATTGTCCTCCTCCTTGTTTCTGTTGCATCTGGGGCAGAGACAGGACTTGCTGGGAACAGCCATTAACACACTAGAGATTCTGATGATGTGCACAAGTTCCTGGACATGTTGTGCTATGAAGCAATGAAAGAATTTCAAAGCTAGCTAATTTGCTGTCTCAATGCTTGCCTCTTTTTTTTTTTTTTTTTTGGCATCCACGTCAAAACCAGCAGATGATTTCTACCGAATGCACTGAGGGCTTCAATGAGCCCTGTGGTTATCAGCTGTCAATGCCATGAAGGACTGTCGAAGATAGTCAGCAAAAGGACATATCAAAAGACAAGGAAGTTGAGAAAGAAGACTGATTGGAAGACTTTTTCTGCATCTGCAGGCAAAAGAGAATTGGCAGTTACTGGAACTTCTTAACAAAGAACAATTATTTGCATTGAGCTTTTAAATCTAAATTTAAAGAGAGCTTTCCCCAAAAGAAAGGGCAAATTAGCCTTCATTACTGAAGGTAAATTTAGTAACTTTACAACATCTAAATTCAGGCTTCCAAATAAGCCTTCTTGCTGAAAATGTGGCTTCTAGACATCAGGGGCTCACGAACACAAGGAAGTCTGCTTGGCATTTGATAACTAGTGCTTCTAGTGTGATAGCAGTTACAGCTGAGGACGTTGCCCTGCTTCAGGTTTCAGATGCAACTTTTTCCAACTGGACACAGTGAGGACCTATGAGTCCTGTTCTCTAGCTTTAAAGCAGAATAATTTTCAAAGTTTAAGCACTATTGAGATGATCAGCATGTATTTAATATCAGAAAATATGAACGACCCAAAATAGCCAATAGTTTCAGGGAAGGAATTGATCTATTTCTACTGTCTCTCCTTATCAGTCTTCCAGGAAGACTGATAAAAGTCTGGGAGGACTTCCTCTGTGGCCTGGGCCTGAACAATATAAAGGTGATTTGTATTATCTGTTCCTCATTCCCTTTCAGGTTCTGCTTTGTGTGCTTTGTTAAAACATTAAGGATACTTCAACATTGCAGAAATCACTTTATTTTTACAAAATACATTTCTGCTGTATTCTTCTGAAGGATTTTGTTGGAATGTATTCATTTACATGAGAATGTTGAGGTTAATTTCTGTCTTGGGAAGTCAAACCATAGATCCATGCTGCTGCTAAATGGTCTCAATCTTCTGGACTCAACAAGTCCATCTGTTAAGGGTTTATACTGGTCCACCTGCTTCTGTGTTTATCTGAAGGATCACTGTTGCCACAATCAACTGCAGTAGCAAAACAGGTGGGTGCAGATACAGAGGCTCTAACAAAATGTAGCCCCTGGTCAGAACACTGCATGCCTGTGGAGTAATATGTTAACAATTATTCAACAAAATGTTTTTCAGGGCTTTGAAATATCTTGGCAGATCAACTGTTCTCAAGTTGTTTCTTAGCCACTGTTAGTCAGTAAAGGACATAAATTTAAGGTGATCTGATCATAGTATTTTCCTTGACAATGTGCTGGCAGGAAAAGGAGTTGTAGAACATGACACGACAAGACATCGAGGTGTCTTGTTTGATGCCAAGATCTGTGGCGGAATTGAGCTAGATTAATCAAGCTGTCTCCTATGTGACCACATCATTCTTTGGACTTGGACAGTTTCTGAGCTGGCCTTTAGAAATCACCTTCACAAAACTCCCAGGTCATCTTCAGGTACAGAAGTTCACTGGCTGCCCGCTGTAGAAGAGTGCTGATCAACACCCCTTCCAAAAGTCTGGATTTTCAGTGGCATTGACAATGGTTTGTTTATTTGTGAAATAATCATGTTTACAGGCTCTGAGAAATGTTTTCTTCCATCATACCTTTGTGGCATTCTAGTGAGCTCAAAGGGGGTTTTGCCTCGCACCAATTTGTTCTTTTTCCATGTGTACACTTTTTTTACATTTTTTTCTCTCTTTACAAGCTTGAGAGTGTGAAGGCACTGTGAATAATTAGCACTTGGTGGCAGGCCCAAGCATCTTAAAGATACATAAATTGAGATTACTTCTGATCTTTTGTAGATCTGGATTCCAGAAAAACAAGTTGGTTGTTGGTGGGTTTTTTTGGTTCTGCTACCAGTGCAGGGTGCTGGCATCATCGGACAGAGGCTTTGGTTCAGAAAAACAGGTTGATGGTGTCCTTGCTGATTTGTATCTTATGCTTGTAGATTCAAGTTTAGTCAAACTGATACAGAGTTGTTTCTTCCCAGCCTGGTGTCTGGGTTCAGGCCAATACTACTGATCTTCCTTAGTTGTGTGACACAAGACCTTCTTGCTTAACTATGTTGCTTATTCACCATGTTACCAGATGATACTCTCCTTCCGGCTTCTGGGAGCAGATGATAAGTCTGCTGATTATTCCTACACTGAGAGCTTGACTGGGGGGACATTTAACACATCCTACCAAGATACTACTACTAATTTGAATTAAGCAAATGGCCTTTGTAACTCACAAGAATGTCCACCACTGATAAAAATTGATTACTTTTTATAAATAGTGCCCTGAACAGCTGAAGCTCAGATTCCTTTTTCACCATCAAGTGAAAAATTTTCCTCCTTTAGTAGTTTGAATGGGAGCTGAGAAACCCTGTTCTGCCACTTTGGTAGATACAGAGCTTTTCCCTGCTCTGTGCTCTCCTGAAGTTGGGCAAATGATACATGTTTCTCTTATAAAGTGTCTTCAGCTCTATTGGTGTAAGAGGCTGCATTGAGAATTTGATGAAATTTTTAATTTCTCAATATACCTCTCGGATAAGTTACGTTAAAGAATAGGTGATTGGAACTGAGATTTGTTGTCAGTGTTGAGTGGAAATTTCCAATAATATTTTGTACAGGAAATGGAAAAATTCTTATTGATACTGATTGATCTAATGAAATGGTCAACTATGCTATTATATTAGGAAGATTATAAACATCGTAATTTGGTACTGAGGAAAGTGTGTTTAGGGCTGTGCCACTTGACATGAAGCACAAAGTAATTGTTAGACTTCAGTAACCACTAGTAACTCACATAACCTCAGGTATGAAGTCTGCTGTGAAGCTGAGGTCAGTTTAGGACTTGTGATAATCAGAGTCCTTTCATATTAGTGCCTGTGTTAAGGTTCCAGTAGATTTATTTAGGGGCCCTCAGGGGTAGAGAGTGGTTCTAAGCAAATTAAAATGCACTAATCACTTGTCATTGCTGTTCAGCAGCTGAAAAGATCACATATGCTGTGTGTGCTGTCAGTATACTTGAGGATGTCATGATATGTCCCAAATGAGGGAAAGTTGTCCAGGAGTCTTATAAGGATTTACTGTTAAGATGTAATCAATGATTAACTCAGTGCCCTATATTGTCACTGAAATTTGAGGGAAATTTAATAGCAGAGAACTGAACACCTTTATAATGATGGTGTAAAGTTCTCTGTGTCTACAAACTTACCTAAACATGACCATGTCTTTCCTACTAGTTCTGTTGCCATGTTTCACTTTTTTATTTTGATTTAAGTATGCCTTTTTTTTGCTAGCATTTTCTAGGATCTCTAAATCTGTGTTGTAATTGAGAAAATATTTTTCAGTCTAGGCATTGTTGAACATACATAGTGAGTTGTCTTGAAATAGTGAACCTTTGAACTTTATTTTTGTTGAATGGTTGTAGATAATAACATATCAAGGATACTTACGACTTGCAGATATTGAGATGCGGCTTATTCCACACCGATAGTTTGAAATTTCCAAAGACATAAAGTATGCTTATTTATAAAGATTTGAGAGTATTTAAGGGACTTCAGACTAAAAATCAGCCTTCTATTAATTTAGCTGCAACCATTGATCTTATCAAAGCTGAGAATTTGAAAGATGTTGATGGTTGGAGTGAAGAAATTGGCTTCCTGAGGGAACAAGCAATCTGTTGCTCATTTTATCACCGAATTCAAACACTATAGATTCTAAATAATGTGAGTGTTCCTACTGCTGTATCTTTCATCAGGCTGTTTATGTTGGAACCCCAAAAAGATATGAGAAATACAATACAATCCCTTTGCTGAACTGGAGAAAGAGCATATGTACCTTCATGGATTGGGGGTGAATTTAAGATCTGAGGAACTCTCCTGTTCTGCTTTGTTGTTCTCTTTTGCTGTAACAAATGATGTGTGTTTTTCTGTGTTTTCAAATGTGTAGTTGATCAGCAAGAATCTGGTCCTTTGAGACATTTGGAGACTGGTCTAAAGAATGGGCTTTTCTAAGGCATCCATTGTAAATAACTTGCACTTTGATCTTGCGTATTTTAGCTGATAATATATCAATTACATTAGAGCTACACATGGCTTAAAGAAAATAAACCAGGGGCTCTTTTGAGACCCTTCACAGCCAGTACACATCTTTGAAATAATGCCCATTGCTGTAAAGGCAGGATGCCTCTGGGTAGTTTAAAGTACTGGTTTTCATCCCCTGTGAAAGCCTTCCTGCTCCACGGTCTTTGGATAAAATCTGCCCATAAATATCCATGAAACCTCTCTTGGATTAAATTTCTCCTTTTAAGCATTTTTGTTTGGTCTGTCACCTGCAGGAAGACCAGAATATAAATAGTACAGGTAGTAACTCATTTGTTTTTCTTCTCACTTGGCTTAACAAATGTGGGTTGGCTTGTACTTGCATTTTTATGCTATTAGTTCTTTACCTTCCAAACCAGTGGCTTTCATCCAGATTTTCACTTAATGAGCTTCATTCTGGCCTTTCCTATCATTTCTCCAAATATGACCTTTTTTTTAATTTGACACTTCAAAACTTTTTACTGTGTAAGTTGCACATAATTACAAAGTCTATTTCATGGCATATGTGTAACTTCAATGGCAGAAAATAAATCTTTAACTAGGATTTGAAATGTACTTTATATTTGACCCATATGGAATCTAAAAAGTTTTAAGCATTTTCCATCTTGAAAATATAGCTATTGGTGGAACCTTTTCTGCTTATCTGTAGTCATTTGTAACTAAGTTTGAAAAAAAATTAGGTCTGAAATGTCTCTGAACTGAAAAAATATCCTTCTCTTGAACTCGGTGCCGTTTCACTGATCTGTGTACTTTGCCTCCTCTTGAAAAACATTTTTTTCCCCCCGTTGATATCTGTGTAGACAACCTTATTTTGTCAGGTATTGCCTGATGGAAGCTCACAAGAAAGGAATTGGAGATATGTGGAATTGAAACGGGATTCCAAGATTTGCAATTAAATACTGGCAGAAAGACCAAACGTAACCCCATTTTTCTAGTGGGGATTTTGGAATTCATGTTCTAAACTTGGCAGTGACTGTTTAAGTTAAAAGCTGTAACATTTTATTATTTTGAAAAATTGTCTGAGAAAACTTGGACATAATACCATTAGGGGGTTGTCAAGTGAATAATCAAATTACTGCATTCCTCAGTTGAATGTAGCTTTTTGCCTGTAGTCATAGTTCTGTGAGCTAGCTCAAGAGATGCTTTATGCTCCTCTGCTAAAAGTTTCTTATTTGTAAACATTTATTGGTTAATAAAACCTTTCACATCTTGAAAGACTGGTAAGTGTCAGTAGAATGTAAAAGACCCTGACTTTCTGTTCTTTCTAAATGACAGTTGTTTTTCTTGCAGAAGGCTTATGTCTTTTTTTCTTATTTAATACAATATTCCATTAATTCGTTGTACTACACATCATTGAACTGCCCTAAATGCATGTGGTTTTAATCTTAAAAAATTTAAGCAAGCAAACGAACGAAACTGCAATATGAAAGAAGACAGGAAAATAAGAAAAAGGCTTTCTTCATCCCTGTTAGTGTGGCTTCTGTTGTATGCTGCTTTTGATCATATGTTTTGTGTTGCCAAAAATAGTCTCTCTCCATCTGAAGACAAAGAACAATAATGAAGCACAAGACTTTTTGTTTTATTTTACTATTATAGGAAGGAAATGGAGGGGGAGGGAAATGAAATACTCTACATTCTGTTAGTTCTTTTAAGTACCATTTTTCTTCCATGTAATTGCTATGGACAGCGATATGAAAATGACTGTATTGTGTTTATACTCTCCTTAAAAATGTCATTCTCTTCTCTTGTTGTTCATTTGTTTTTTTGTTTTTTTGTTTTTTTTTAAAAAAAGATCATTCGGCTTCTTAAAAGTGTGAGCATTTGATATTCATTATTTCTTCCATTTACTTCTGGGATAAATTAGACAAATAGCAGTAGTTCAAGAAAGATTGAAACTGCTTGTAATCAGGACAAACAAATGTGTGTAGTAAAGGAGCATTGCCAGCTCTAGCTTTTTTATATGATCTGGTGTCTCCTGCATTTCACACACACCCCCACCCCTTCCCGTGTATTTCATTTATGTTTTGTGGCAATGGCCTGGGTTTCTTCTGTTAATTGATAACATTTGACTAATGGTATCTTTGTTCACAGGGACTCTTGGCGAAGGACACTGGCAAAAGCAGAGCCTACACAATTTTTCCCAGCCACCTTCCCAAATGAAAAAGAAAACCAACAAAAAGAAATTCCCAAAACCTTTGATTGGTTTTAAAAAGCAATTTAATTGAACGTGTGTGTCTCAGACAATTTTTTTGTGCCTAAAAAACTAACTCTCTAGAAATTAAGGCACAGAATTAACGCATGAGCTTTTCTTGTAGAGCTGGACCTCAATAAATAGGGCTATGTACCAAACTACATCACAGATCCTTCTCCAGGTTTGTGTGGTGTTTGTATCTTTATTTTTATTTTCTCTCCTCATTTAACTTTCATCCTGGACTCATCCTTTTCCAAGTGTAATTGTGGCCTCCCCTCTTGAACTTTGAGTTCTCTAACTTCTTTGGGTTTTATATTTAGGCTATGTCTTCCATGATGAGGATTTCATTCTCCTCTGCTAGCTTTTGTTAGGAAGAAGCAGTACAGTTACCCGACTGTAGCTCAGTTTCGTTGATTGAGGTTAGTCTTTGTACAGGACCTGTCTCAAGTGTAATTCAACAGATAATTAAATACAAAACGAGAAAATACCTATGCACTCCTAAATTGCTGTGTTTGGTTCTGGATTTGGGTATTTCAAGACTCTGCATCTGGTAGAGCCTTGTTATTTGAGGGAGAATCCTGGTGCTTTCTTTGGGATTTTTCTGCTGAAATGACAGAACTGGATCTTTTGTCTTGACTGTGTTTTCTTTTGCACTTAGTTTTCAGGAGTTTGTTATTGATCAGGCCTTTTAATTTGTCTTTTTTTGTTGTCTCTGTTCTTGTCCACAGGGAATAAAAATAAATGTCATTGTCCATTCTGGACCTCAGGGTCAGCTACCAGAGCACTAGACTTATTACTGCCCCAAGAGAAGTGTTTGTCTTTCATACAGAGTGAAGAATTACATCCCACCCCCACACACCCTGGACCTTTTCAGAATTAAGAGTTTCATATTATCTTAGAGTAGGCAGGATGGAGTACAAGCTTATGTCCTTTTTGGGGGAAGTCAGAACCTGGATGGTTTGCTGGGTTTTGTGTGGTGATTTTTAGGTTTTTTTGTTGGTTTGTTGTTTTTTTTTTTTTTTCCTAAGAGAAGAGCTGAAGTTTTGAACCCCACTTCTTTGATCAGCAGGTGTGGTATTAGTGTTTTTGTTTTGGTATTTTTTTCTTCTGATGTTTAAATGGAGATGAAATGACATATCCCATCTTTTTTCTGTGGTGTTATTCTGCAAAAATTATAGAAAATAAGAGGTAATAATTCCTTTTCTAAGCTGGTAGGTAATATTTGCAGTCTGTCCAGCAGATTAAAATGACCTTTAGGGATAGATGGAAATTCCACCCTAAATTTTGTGTGCAATTCATAGTCCTGATTTAACATCATGTTTTAAGACTTGATGCGGCATTATGGCTGCCAACTTCTCTCTTTGGCATTTAAATTTTTAAATGATAGGCAGCTGGAACTCTGAAGTGATGACAGAGCAAGTACACATAGTTCTAACTTTCTGCTGTAGAGACGTGATCTTCCCATAATGATGGATGAAGGCTGCTCAGAGATTGACAGATGCTCTCAGTTGAGTCCAAGGTGATAAATAAATAATCCCTGACAGGATGTTGGCGCTTGTTGATATTTTGTAATCCTTTCTTTATCTGTGTTTTGAGTAGAAACTTGCAGACCTTCCTTCTAAATGTTTTCAACTGGAGTTCTTGTGGAGGAAATGTAAAGAGTTGGCTTGGTGATAGCCTCTTTTTGGGAGGTATCATCGTTGTGTTTTCTGTGCCTTCAGAAGCCGAAGTCCCTCCCTGCCTGTCCTTCTCCAGGACTGCAACCATCCTTGTGAGCACTCAAAGAGGTGAAAGAGTTGGCTCCCTCGAGAGAGGTGCATTCACTTTTGGAGTAATTTTTTGTGTGTTTGGGATGGAGGGAGAATGTTCTGCTCTCAGACTCTCTTTTGGAAAAGTCTCAGTGTTCTGGGGAGAGGAACTGGAAGAGAAGACTGAAGATGAATCTAAAATCTGTTATTTGTGCCTTTGGGTTCTCTGCTTCCTTGCTTGTACTTGTGGCATTTGGCTACAATTCTTTTTTGGAAGATTGCAGGGTGATCTGCATTATGTCTTGGAAGAACTGCAATATGGCATATACTTTTAGCGGTGGGTTTTGGGGTTTTATTTTTACTGAATGAGCAGTTGTTTGGTTTTTTTGGTGGTTTTTTTTTTTGTCCCTGAAGGGTTTTAAAGTTGTTGGTTCATTTTTTTCTTAACAAAACAAACAAAAAACCTCAACAAACAAAAAATTGTACTGTGTTATTTTTTGTTCTCTATTGTCCTTGTGACCCACTCTTTATATTGCAGAATTATCCTATGTTTAGCCAAGAAAAGAAGGGAAAGGAACTCTAGAAGAGAACATGGATTCAGTTGACTCACTGTGTATCTGGATGTGCATAGAGCTGAGCAAGTCGGCTCAACAAAGGTGCATAGAAGCTTCTAAAACTGGGATGTGATCCTGATGGGAGATGTAAAATTACTATTTGTGAGATTTATGGTTTTTTTCCCACTACTGCCATTAACAGAGGCTAGTCTGCCATGACTATTGCCTCTTTCTTGCAGCTCCTTTAACTTAAACGGCTGGGCAAAACAGTGAGTGGATTAGGAGAACTGCAGTGGCAGGAGTTAAGAACAGCTTTGTTGATGCACTGGCTTGTCAATAGAAGGTGACAGCGTGCCAGTTGTACCTTTCTTCTTGATGCAGTGGATTACTATTACAGCTTTACTTAGAATGACATCTTCCTTTATTAAGGTAAAGCTTGATCCCATTGCAATGCAAATGTCTAAGCCTGGAGGAGAACTGGAAAGAAAGTAATTCTCACCTAAAGAGGCTGCCCAACCTTGGGAGTTAGCTGAACTTAGATGTGGTTCTGTCTGTCACCAGGAGATCAGAAGCAAAATGAAATATGAGCTTATACAGTATTTTTTCAACTACTGGCTAGCAAGATGTGAAAGAAAAAGAAAGGGGTGGGGGGAAGGGAAGCAGCTTTTTTCCTCTGGGAGGAATACACAGAACTCTTGGTCAGTAGTCATCCCTAGTCTTACAGACTCTGCTTGCACTGTTCTTGTGTGTGCTCTCTGGAGAAGCTGTATGTAAATCTATTAACAATTAATAATCATAAAGTAATGTTTTTTTGAGGTTCTGTGTGTCTCTGACTCTCTCTGAAAAAGTGAAATCCTGTTTTGTGCTTAGGCAAAGTTAGGTAGGATTCAAAGAAATGAGAGACTTAGATCACAACATATTTTTTTCCATCAGTGTTTCCCAACACCTTTTCAGTTTAGCTTTTCTACTGAGCATCATTAAGTCCTTTGGATGATGATTAAATACCATCCCATTTAATCATTCTTTCAGAGATCAAATGGCGGTATATAAGTACTGATATAACATACCATGCAGAGCTTGTGATGCACCAGGGTAAGTGATGGGATGTGTGCTTTAATAAAGGCTTCTTTGTCCTGCAGTCTTGTCAGCTAATGCTTCTAGGTGGCAGGGTTTATAAGAGAGTCCCACAGAGGGGCAGGTGCTTGAGCAGACAACAAGCCTAAGGGCAAAATGAGGAAGATGCTATGCTTACTCATGGTCTGTTTCTTAAAGGACACAATTTGCTTTCACAGCAAAATTCATTACAGATGCATCTATACCTTGCTGCACCAGGTTTAGGTCTCCAGATTTCATGTTAAATATGGTTATCGGCTCAATACCCAAGGAAATAAACATTTCTCTGCATGTCAGTACTATCTCTTCATCATAATTCTGTACCTAATCACAAAGCATAAGTGATCCTCTGCTCATCTGAAGAAAAAACACGTAGCCTGATTTCTGCTTGTTGAGTCTGCTTGCAGAGCTTGTCAAAATATCAAATACAGTATTGAAGTTAATATAAATCAGATGCTGCTTTATAACAATTGATCAGTATGTTGTAAAAAACCCACAAAAACAACAACCAACAACCCAAACCACCACCATCCCAAAAAGAAAGCCAAACCCAAAAACTTGCCACCTGCTATGCTGTCACCCTTGTGACTAGAGTTCTCACATCTTAAGAAGTAACCTGCCATGCACATCAACATGAATCAAAATATAATTATTGAATATGTAAGCACAGCAGCAGTTGCTGTATAGGCAAAAGTAAAATAGAAGGAACAACTGAAAGCAGCTCTTCCCAGTGCCTACAGTGCACTTACTGTATGTGTGGAAATCAATAACTGTGTGTTACCTCTGCATTTTTGTATACATATATAAAATCTGTACAGTAGCAACTTAGTTTCTCAGCTTCAAAAGCCTTCTGTTTTCTCACCTGTGAGGAGTAGCTGTAGTTTGGCAGCTCAGCTGCTATCATGTTCTGTTACATGTTGTGCTGTGCTTGAGCTGTGGCTGGTGTGAAGGTCAGATGGTGCCTGAAAATCCCCTTCCATGGTTAAAGTGCTGGGTGAATTTGTGCTCGCCACAGCTTGTTACTGTTCTTCTGATTTTTCATGTGAATAGTAGCTATGCCAAAAGATAGCCTTTATCATGCTCTTGGTGCTGCTTTCCTGAATTTTCAAAACCTATGCATCTAGGCAGTTAAGCCGGCATTGCATAGTTAGCATCAGAGGCACTTGGATGCCACGTACATGAATAGTTAGCTAGACAGCAAGCATGCCTCGAAACCCCTAAAGCAGGAGGTGGGTGACCCAGAAGTGGTTTTCACTAGCTTATGTCAATCAATTTGCAGCTCTCTGTTTCTCTTCTTCAGCGCTATTGTTCTTGCACTGAATTATAAGGCTGTTTTTCCCTTTATTGTCATTTTAAGTACTTCAGCTTTTGATTTGATTTAATCAGACCCGTCAGCTTACTGACAAAACTACACCAAATTCCCAGTGGAGCGCCATGTGCAGGCGTGTTAAATCCATAGTTTATTTAGCTCTAACATGCATAATCATCAGTATGATCAAGTTTGTGTTATCATCATGTATTCATGTCACTTCTGTTGTCCCACTATATTCCCTTTTTTGTAATTTTTTTTTTTCCTGCTACAGCCTGTCCTACCAGGGATCACATCACTTGAAGTATGGGAAATAAATGCAATTTTTCTCAGAAAGTTGTCTCTTCACATAAATTTTAGTAGTCTTATAATCTAAACTGATGTAAGTTTAGTCCTTGATAATTTCCAATTTGATTGTTGAACACTTACTTGTTTGCGAAATGGTCCAGTCCACCTCTCTGTAGTTGTTGCATTCTTTTTAACTGAAGAGGAGATATTTACATATAAGTATACCAGCCACCTATCCATGTGGGTTGTTATAAAATATGCATAAAAATTAAAGTGGGAGTAACACCTAATAAAAATGAAGTAGTCTAATCCAGATTTGACAACACGGATGCTGTTGAGTAAGTTTAAGTTCAGTCTCAAATTAGTTGAGAATTGGTATGGCATTTGGATTCTAGTTCTTGTTTTGCATAGCGAGCTTTAGCTGTGTATGAATAAGTAACACGGCTCTGCTCCAGTGTTGGTGCCTTGCACCAGGTTGAAAGAAAAAGAGTAGAAATATTAGTTTTGTCAATTGATTTCACCAGTGAAAGCTGTGTATCAGTCTTTTCTGAGCAGTGGGATGGCTACCCTTGTTCTACCTTCAGTTGGTCAGTTACATTGTTATTTTCCTTTGGGCATCATTTGAGTACTTAATTTATCTCTGGGACTGCCCCGAAATATTTCTATAGCAGAAAAATCATTTGTTGGATAGCTTTTTATTGGGAGCGTTTTCATTATTGCTCTCAAATGACTTGCCTATAGGCTTTTTATGTCCTTTTGGGAAAGTCCCAGGGACCAAAGGGGAGTACTCTGGGGGTGGGACTGATTTCCTTACTGCTGCCTTTGCCTGGGGAGAAGGTCTATAGGAGAAGCTTAATCTTTTAAAGAAAATTCCCAAGTGACTGAGGCTGCAGCCCCCTCTCAGTTTCTCCAGTAACTAAATTTGTAATGTCACATTATCCAAAAATACAGAGAGTGTAGAGTTCTTGAACTGGCTACCAATTTTCTACCTGTGACTTCAAATCATAGATCTTACACTTATTGGGCATGTTCATTTACCAAATCAAAAGAAATTACTGAATGCATGAGCATTAAGTGGTACCTTGGAGCAAAGAAAATTCTACTCTCTTGGGAGAATTGGAGAGGAGAGAGCTGAAAGCCATTCCTGCAACCAACACAGACACCTGTGTCCTTACTGCATTTAAATAAATACATCTATATTTAGTCGTTAACATCTTGGTTACTGTGCAGCCCTTACTTTAAAAGGCTTTCTGCTCTGTCAGGTAGCAGAACCAACTGCACATCGTTCTGAGCTGTCTGAAGTATTGTCTGGGCTCAAAATCAAGGTGCTAAAGGTTGCAGCAGACAACAGTGTGAATGCTGTGCATCTGGAATGCAGCTTCTGCTGCTGAGAACGTTGACATCACCAGGTAAGTGTTTTGGCCATTTTCTAGATCATTAACAGATCAGTAAATAACAGCAAAGTGATAATTAAATTTTTTATAATGCCTAATAGAAGAGGGGTGTTTTGAGTGAAAATGAACTTCTTAAAGAGACTCTAGGGTACCAAGGGGGTTATTCTTTTGCACTACAAGACTGTACAGGCCTAAGGCCAACAGGAGTCTGAGGACAAGGGGAAAACTTATATTTTATATAATATATATAAAATATATAATATAAATATATATTTTATATATTATAAATAAAAAATATATTATAACAGAAATTATAAATGTGGAGGAGCCCTTTTACCCTACTGCAAGGATTTTTCTGAAATTGTCCTTGAAAGTTCTTGCTGTTTGAGATACAACCCACAAATTCTTGTTTTCTCTGTGAGGCAGAAAATGTGAATTCTGTGTTGCCTGTGGAGTAGACCTATGAAGCATGGTGGAGATCTGGGGAAGAAAAGGTTATGTGTGGAGACATGGATCTGCTGCTGTTCTACCCTCTTTGTATTTTTTTTTCTCCCTGGGACCAACCAACATTTGTAGCAAGGACTTGCCTCTAGCTGTTCTCCTGTATTGAAGCCACTGCTGCCTGCTCTCTTAGCTGTCTCACTTGCACACCTTTGTCCCTGTTTCTTCCCCGTGCTTATTTGCCCTCTGGTTCCAAATCTGTAGGGGTTTCAGGATTAAGTTAAATTTGGGAACTGGCTGCCACTCCAGATGAGGCCAGAGCCATTATTTCCTTTTGAACTGTCCTTTGATTTTTTGGTTTGTGGTGTGTTCTGGCTTTTGTTTTTAAGGCACCTAAGAAGCAGGGAGGTCTCTGCTCAACTGGTCATTTCACAGAATATACCATGTGCACTTGGGCCCAGCAGTAGCAGTAAGCTAAATTATTCACTTTGCTACTCAGTGGTTTTCTGTACTTATTTTTTGTGTGTGTGTTACCTGTAAACATCATCAGTGATATAATTTTGTGTTTTCTCCACTACCTTAGCAAAGTTGGGGACAGAGGAGGAATTAGTGCAAGGTGGGAAATAAGTTCCCTGGAAGAACTTGTGTATCTGACTTCCTTTATAGCTGCATGTTAAGGTCTGTTGCAGTTTTTAATCCACTTTTTATGTTGTTGCTGTACTTTTGTTATTTAATCAAGATGACCTGAGGTGACAACTAACCAAGTCTGACATTTCCACTGAAAAACTGTATAATGATTTATTTTGACAAAATCTATTTACCATGAAATCGTGACCAGTGATGCTAATTTTGCTGTCATTTTCAATTCAATATTTGATGAGCCCTTATTAGCTTTTCTAGCATTTTTTACAAGGAATGCTCTGACAAGCCTAAAATTGCATGAGTTCTAGGTTTTGGCACATTAGGTTTTGTTCTCTGATCCACTGTGACCAATACTACTCAGAATTGTCATATGCGACAACACTAGACCAAATGAACAAAGCATGCTGTTGATCCAAACTGAAGATTGTTTAGGCATAGCTGTACTCAGTCGTCATAATAGAGAAAAAAAAATAGGGTATTTTGAACTCAAATTACAGTTTCTGAAGAGTATTTCAGCAGTTCCTTTGCCTCATGCATTTGATTATTTTTTCTGTAATAATCTTACATTGATACTGACTGACAAGTTTAAGCAGTGAGGCTCCGTCTTTTTTAGAGTTTGTAAGTGCTAATATTTTGTAAACCAAATTATCTGAAAAGGCTTGCTCAGCACCTTCACTAGAGGAAAAGTTCTCTGTAGTTGACTTAAAGTGAAACTTTGCTTACCAGTGCTCTTTTTGGTGGTGTAATGTAGTCACTTCATTTAGCTCCCAATTCTTCTTGCTTGTGCTTGACACAGGCATTAGCATAAATACTTGTGTTACCACTAGATGGATCTGTTTCTTTAATAAGCTATTGACTACCACTTGTTAAAGAGAGAAGTCTTTCAAGATTTCTCTGCGTGATATAAAGTACGTGTTATCTAACTTGTCTTTGACTATACTTGCTTGTAGGAATGGCCATTAAAAAAGCAGGGTTTTTTACTGCTTTCCATGTACTTTCCACGTGTGGAACTAGTAAAAGCACTAGGATTCTTGAAAAAATGTTGGTTTTATTGTTTTGTGGTGGGTTTTTTGTGTGCGTGTTTTGGGTTTTTTGGTGTGTGGGTTTTTTTTTGTTTGGTTTTTTTGTTTGTTTTTTAAATTGAGAGATCAGCACTAATAACAGCTAACTTAAGTGCCTCTGAAAAATGTATCAGAATTTTTCCTATATATATAGTTTGACCTATGGCAAACTGAAATGTTTATCATCAGTAAATTTATTATACATGGTCATTGGTTGATTTTATTTAATTAAAACAAATCTATTCCCTTATAAATATTTAAAGCACATGAATGTCTATTTTGTTTTACTGAAAATCATCTGAAACGGAATTGCAAGGCCATTATTAATGTATTTTACAACAAAGGCAAGCCTTACGTACGAGGTGCAAAGGATATGTTTAGAAGCAGACACTTCTAACCGTTCAACGTTAGTAGTTAGTTCAACTAACGTGTGGTAGTTGCAATGTCTTCAATACTTTCATACACTAAGATAAGAAAATTTGTGTTGGATGCTTCACTCTCTATCCCTATGGCAGAAGACATAAACCAAGAGATTCTCCCATTCCAAAACTGATAAGTTCTGACAGAGGCAAGGGAAAGGAACTTCTCTAGAAAAAGGGGACAAGTTACCTAGTTTGGCATTGGCCATTGTGTAGGTTGATTTAGAGACGTTCCTTCCAATGAATACTGTTAACAAATAATTAAAATGTTCATAGACAACTCATATTCCACAAGAAGGGAAAAAAACCAAAACACTCTAAACCAACAAAACTCTCCAAAATTTTTCTAAAAGCTTTCTTTGTTCATAACATGGCACAAGAGAATTATTAGATCTTCTGTGTTCTGCTGTTTTGGTTTTTTTTTGTGGTGGTTTGAGGGTTTTTTCTTTTTTTTTTCCCCACAGACCATTACATTACGCACAGGTATAATTTTATTGAATTAGTATTTGATTTAAGTAATCTTCAAACTATTTTTTTAATCCCTGGGCTTGAAAGAGAATCCTCAGCTCTCCACAGCAGTTTATGTGCTTAGATTTCATGTCAGTCTGTAATACTTGCCTGTAGCCCGTTCCCAGTGTTCTTTGTTTTATGGTATTAGTATTGTACCATCATAATATGCAAAATTTGTGCTTTGATCAGCTGTAACTAGGCATCTTATTCATCAGTGTGTCTGAACTTAGCTTCATTAAGAGGCAATTCATTCCTACATAGGTGTTTCTCTAATGGTTATTCGCCAAAGCAGTTACACAATATACAAGGTGCAGCTGTGCCTTGGGTAATGGTAGTTTTCCTTCTAGTTCTGCAGATCTTCAAGCTGGTGCCAGACACAGCTGTCTTGTCTATTTAAGGCCATACTGCAAGTATTTACTTATTTTTATTGGGCTACTTTGTTTCTTGTTTGCTTCCTTGTGTACAGCAGCAACTGTCTATTTCTTCCAATGTTTTTAAGTAATGTGGATACATTTTAAGAAGCCTGTTTCACACCGTGGAACCAAATAATCTTAACATCTTTGTGGTTTCAGTGACTGTTTTCAATATGTTCTTGGACTTAGTTTACAGGTATTGCAGACAAAACTTGTGGGTCTGAATTTTTAGAAGACACAAGTGAAACAACTTTTTGTGCCACCTAAAGCAGTACAGCAAAGTGGGGAAGTAAGAGGAGTAGATGTCAGTGTATCATGTAGTGTGAGCTTGACCTTATCTATCTTAACTAGCATTTACTTTTCCAATATACTGAAGTTCTGCATGTGTGTCTAACCTGACAGTTCTGTGCTGAATTAAGTGCAGTTGGCAATCACAGAACTTTACTATGCACTTACTGTTCTTGAAGTTGTAAGCTGTTAAACAGATTAAAAGGATCAATAGTATTAACTGCTTTCTTCTTTTTTTCAAACAAGGCAAAGTATTAGGGTTCAGCTTACTGCTTTATTTTATTGCAGTTTTGAAAACAACTGTTGCAACACAACTGTGATGCTACAAATGTGACCTTTTTCTAGGAAATCCATTGTAAATGAGTGATAGCACAGACATATTTATTGCCAATATGCATCTAGCAGTTTCCTAAGTCTGATTTCATTAACCTAATTGCATGTGATTACACAGGTATGTAAGATTGGTTTGTTTTACATGGTAGTCAGCAGGTTCTTTTTAGCCAGCTTTGGCAGCCTATGGCAGTATAGTACAGCATCAGCTACTAGGGCAAATTGTCAGAGCCTCTCCGGAGTATGTAAGCTGTATGTATCTGTATATACTCTAGCCAATGTTCTTGCTTGTAAATACTAGAATAGATTTCATAAGGCTTCTGATTTAAATCTTCCTAATGATACTTAATTGTTAATTTAAGTCTGAGAGAGAGATTTTGGTCAGGATTTATTAGCTTGAATTATTGGCTCATTGTGGAAGCCTTTTGTTAAAAATTTGAAGACACTGTAGTTACTGATATCTGAAATCAGTTCATTAACAGTAATGAATAAAATCATAAAGTATAGGAGTATAATGATACCTAATGGCAACAAGCGAAATTACCTTCTTTTGTTTAGAGGTAGGTATAAATGAATTGCAGGAGTACAACTCAGACAATACAGTTTTCCCTGGAAACTGAGTAGATTTGCTGCTTTTACACAACAACAAAGTACTCCTCAGTAACACATATGTAGGTATTTAAGTATAGGACGTTCTCTGCACTTGATATCCTTCGTATTCTTAAATTTTGGCATATGTGTAGGTACTGAGTAGATGAGGCTATATAGAGAGGTAGTTCGCTGTTTGCCTGCCACGTCCATGGTATTTGCAAACTGTTTTTTTATGTGGGAAAGTGCTTGGTTTTTTTCTCGCCATTAAATTATTTAAACTAGATTAACATCTGAATTTTTACATTTAAGTGCTAAAGCTTTAATTCTAGTTGCTTCTGGAGCATACAACTACACAGGAGTTTCAAGGTGACATGTAGCAGGCAAGGGAGGTCTGCTATATTGTTGACTGCTTATTATATGTTGTGTGGAAGGAGTTTAAAGGAAGACACACAGAAGAACGGTCATTAAAAAAATAAGCACAGTGGTTTAGTAAAATGCAGATTGCTTTTCAGGCTGTTGACTGATTCAAGTTTATTTAAATTCTGACATGGATTCTGCATAAAGCAAAAGGCAGAAGTTTCTTCTAAACAACATGCAGTGGTTAGAGCTGTATGTAACTGCTAATTTTCACCTTGCAAGTGGTGAGTAAGAATAATAATTTTCCATCTGCAAAAAGTGCTTTCAGTTTCAAAAAATGTCAGTGCTTTAGCTGAAAATACTGGTCTTTTGCTATGTAGTTTGCTTCGAGGTAGTCACTCAGCTATTAGCTGAAGACAGGATTCCTAATAATCTGTTTCTTGTGATGCCTATCTCCTTCTATGTGTATCTTTGGTCACTTGTGATCAAGAAGACTTTGATACACCTGATTTGTCACTCCATTCATAAATTTAGCATTTGTGCTGCTGTTTTCCTTTCAGGCAGTTGTAGAGAGCAATAATGTCTCCCCTGAGCCTCCTTTTCTCCAGGCTAAACAGCCCCAGGTCCCTCAGCCACTCATTTCACAAGACTTGTGGTCCAGACCCTTCCCCAGCTCCGTTGCCCTTCTCTGGACACGCTCCAGCACCCCTACGTCCCTCCTGCAGTGAGGGGCCCAAAACCGAACACAGGGTTCGAGGTGCGGCCTCACCAGTGCCGGGTACAGGGGGACAGTCCCTGCCCTGGTCCTGCTGGCCACGCTGTTTCGGACACCAGCCAGGATGCTCTTGGCCTCCTTGGCCACCTGGGCACAGTGCTGGCCCATGCCCAGCCGGCCGTCAGCCAGCACCCCCAGGGCCTTCCCCGCCAGGCAGCTTCCCAGCCGCTCTGCCCCAGCCTGTGGGGCTGTGTGGGGCTGCTGTGACCCACGGGCAGGACCCGGCACTGAGCCTGGTTGAACCTCATACAACTGGCCTCGGCCCATGGGTCCAGCCTGTCCAAATCCTTCTGCAGAGCCTGCCTGCCCTCAACACTGCACCCATGGCCCCCAACTTGGGTGCCATCTGCAAACTTAGTGAGAGTGCACTCGATCCCTTCGTCCAGATCATTGATAAAGACATTAAATAGAACCGGCCCCAGTACTGAGCCCTGGGGAACACTACTTGTCACTAGCTGCCAGCTGGGTGTAACTCCATTCACCACCACTTTTTTTTACGCAGTGTAGAGTACACAAATCCAAGCCATGAGCAGCCAGTTTCTCCAGGAGAATGCTGTGAGAGACTGAGTCAAAGACTTTAATAAGGTCCAGGTAGACAACATCCACAGCCTTTCCCTCATCCGCTAGGCAGGTTGTCTTGTCATAGGAGGAGATCAGCCTCGTCAAGCAGGACCTGCCTTTCACAAATCCATGCTGGCTGAGCCTGATCCCCTGGTTGTCCTGCACATGCTGTGTGATGGTGCTCAGGATGACCTGCTCCATCACCTTCCCTGGCACCGAGGTCAGGCTGACAGGCCTGTAGTTCCCCAAATGCTCCTTCCTGCCCTTCTTGTAGACAGGCATCAGATCTGCTAACCACCTGTCTTCTGGGACCTCTCTGGTGAGCCAAGACTGCTGGTAAATGACTGAATATGTCCCAGCGATCACTTCCACCAGCTCCCTCAATAGCCTTGGGTGGATCCCATCTGGCCCCCATAGACTTTTGTGTGTCTAAGCAGTGTAGCAGATCACTGGCCATTTCCCCTTCAAAGGGGGCTTTGTTCCCCATCTTCCAGCTCAGGGGGCTGGTGTACTCGGAGAACAACTGGTCTGACTATTAGAGGCTGAGCTGAGGAAGGCATTTAAGTGAAGGCATCAAGGCCTTTTCTCCATCCTTTGTTTCCCCCTGCAGCCCATAAAGGATGGAGATTCTCCTTAGCCCTTTTCTTTTTGCTAATGAATTTACAGTAACATTTTTGTATTGTCTTTCATGGCAGTAGCCAGATTAAGTTTTCATTGGGCTTTGCCCCTTCTAATTTTCTCCCTGCTTAATGTCATGATATCCTTGTGGTCCTCCTGAGTTGCCTTCCCCTTTTTTCAAAGGCCATATACTTTTATTTTAAAATTATTTTCTTCCCCTGAGTTTCAGCCAAAGGTCTCTGTTTAGCCAAGCTAGTTGTCTTTCCCTCTGGCTGGTCTTTCAGCACATGGGGACAGCCTGCTCCTGTGTCTTTACATTTTTTTTTTTCTTGAAGAATGTCCAGCCTTCCTGGACTCCTTGGCCCTTCAAGACTGCCTCCCCAGGAGCTCTGTCAACTAGTCTCCTGAACAGGCCGTCTGCCCTCCAGAAGCCCAAGGTAGCGGTTCTGCTGACTTCCTTCCTTTACTCCTCTGATACCTGAAAACTATCATTTCACGATTGCTATGCCCAAGATGTTCTCCAACCCCATCAGACACCAGTCCTTCTCTGTCCACAAACAGCAGGTCCAGTGGGGCATCTCCCCTGGCTGGCTCACTGCCCAGCTGTGTCAGGAAGTTATCTTCCACACGCTCCAGGAACCTCCTAGGCTGTTTCCTCTCCGCTGTATTGTATGTCCAGCAGACATCTGGGATGTTGAATTCCCTCACAAGAACCAGAGCTAGCGATTGTGAGACTTCTCCCAGCTGCTTGTAAAATATTTTTATCTGCCTTTTCAGCTTGGCTGGGTGGTCTGTAACAGATTCCCACCAGGATATTCACCTTGCTGGCCCTCCCCCAATTCTTACCCATAAACGCTCAACCCTATCCCTACCATCATTAAGCTCTAGACAATCCAAACACTCCCTAGCTTACAGGGCTGCCCCACCCCCTCTCCTTCCTTGCCTATTCCTTCTGAAGACTTATAGCCATCTGTCGCAGCACTCCAGCTGTGCAAGTCATCCCACCATGTTTCCATTATGGCAGCTATGTCACAGTTTTCCTGCTGCACATGGCTTCCAGCTCCTCCTGTTTATTGCCCATGCTGCATGCATTGGTATAGATGCACTTCAGTTGGGCTACTGAACCTGCCACCTTTCTGTGGGGAGAAGTCCTGATTCCTATGGGACCGTTTTCAGGTGCTTCTGTGGCTTCTCACACATCAATAACCCTTGAGTGTTTACTGCCCCGTGGATCTCCTTCTCCTACCTTCACAGACACAGCAGGCAGAAGGACCTTGTTAGCACACTGTCCCTCAAACACTGGCGTGCTGCCCCAGGCTTATCTCTAGCAAGCCTGGTTTTATTCCTTTCCCCCTCCAAATCTAGTTTAAAGCTTTTTCAGTGAGCCCTGCTAACTCCTGTGCAAGGATCCTTTTCCCCTTTTGAGAGTTGTGCTCAGTGTCCATTGCCAGCAGGCCTGTGTCATGTAAACTGACCCGTGATCAAAAAACCCCAAATTCTACTGGTGACTCCAGGCTTGGGAGCATGTATTGATCTGCTGGTTTTTCCTGTTTTTTCCCTCATCGCTTTTTTGTGACTGCAAGCATAGAGGAGGACACTGTTTGTTCTCCTGATCCCTTAGCCAGTTGTCCTAAGGCCCTGTGGTCTCCTTTGATTGTTGTTGGATGACTTGTTTCATTTTCATTGCTGCCTATTTGAAAAATCAATAATCTATAATAATCTGAGGGCGTGCTGGGGTAGGAAGCTTTCCCTTCCCACCTTTAGCCTGGTCTCCAGGGAGGCAGGAGACTTGTCGAAGTGGGTCCGGGTCTTCTGTTCCTTCTAAAAGGAAGTGTCCTGTGATAATGATCCATGCTTTTTTCTATATGGAAGAGTTTTTGATGCAGGGCATAGGCTGACTTAAACTCAGTGACACCTCCGTGCTAGGTGAACCATTGCTGTCATTATTATGTAGTTCTACTTGCAGAGCCTCATATCTATCATGCAAGGGCACGTGAGAAGTCACAGAAGAGATGTGACGGGCAGGAGCTTGTTGCAATTGCCCCCTGTTCCTTAAGTCACTGTGCCAGGTGGAGAGAGGATAGGGAATCCTCCATATCATGTCCTGTCTGCTTGTCAGGACTCTTTCAAGGAGGCAGCTGCCTCAGTTGTGGTGGGTGCAGAGCTGAGAGATGCATGGCTTTCTGATGGGTCAACACCTTTGCTCCCTAGACAAGCTGGCAGTGCTGAAGCACACATCTTGCTATGCCATGTCCCGTTCTTGGTGCTCCTGGTTGCTAGTGTTCCCTGTGGATTTCTTTTATAGGTGTGGACTACCTTGGGTGCTGCTGCTCCTGGCCCTGCCCTAAGGGCTTGTTTTATGGGTGGGGGGGTCCTTGCGTGGTGTTGCTCCTGATCCCACCCAGGTCCTATCAGTTGCTGTCACATAAGCTCATGGCAGCTCTCTTGGCTCCCCTTGAGGTTTCCTTGGGGAAAAAACCCTGTGCACCGTGCTGCAGTGTTCACTGCTGATGCTGCCAGCGCTAGGGCTGCTTGCCTTCACCTCAGAATGATGATGTGTCAAATACTAATTGCCTATCTACTGTTTCTAGAAGGTACAAATAGTGAAGCAGTAATAAAACTAGATTTGACAGTGCTTTTTAAAGTATTTTCAAAATTTCTCTGAATTTTTATTTTGAGGTTGGTTAATGATAGCACGGTCAAGGCTTTTGTTAGGGGCCAGGCACGGCAGGCTTTGTCTCAGTATGTCAGCTGTTAATCATGTAGTCTTCTGTGGGGGAAAAAGGACAGCTGTATGTTTCAATACTGTTTAAAATAGGCATGCCACTTTTAGGGCAATATCTCATGTATCTTTATAGGAGGTAATGAAGTTGCAAATTGTCTAATCATTCTAATGCATGCATATTGCAGTTCTGTTTGGCAAATCTGCAATCAAGCCATTGATTTGGCTTATTTAATGCTACCTGATCACGAAGGGTTTGAAATTTAGCTGTGACTGATAGGCTTTGTGAGCACCTTTCTGTGGGTGACAGGTTGGTAAAAGCAAGAAGCTGTGAGAACGGTGCTGTGCTTTCCTACTTTGCAATGCAGTGTTACGTGTTAAAGTTGATTTAAATGATCCCAGCTGGCTGCTACCAGACACATCTGTCTGTGAGCCTGTAATTGTGAGAATTCAGTGGTGCTTAGTCTAGTGCATGTGTCCTGGGGAAATGAAAGTCTGCCAGGTGATGTTCCTTGGAGATTCTTATAAAAGCACTGTCAGTCCACCAACTTCATAGGATTTTGTTGTAGTTGGACTACAACTAATGAAAGGCCCCAAACCCCGTTTAGGTAGTGAAGTGCCTGGAGTGCGTTGTGTTACTTTGAGTAGGTCTGTTAACTATGTTTTTCTTGCAGACTACCAAAGATTAATGGCACTGCACATCCAACAGCGAATCTACAAGAGAGACAGTATACTGCGACTTTTGATGACATCTCTACCTGCTGTATTTCTTAGGCTGTTTGGTTTAGTAGTGCTTTAAACTGTCACTCAATGTGTGTTCAGGAGGCTTATGTCTGTGATTGTGTGCTGACCTAAATTTCTATGAAAAGCATTAAGTTTTAGTCTAGAGAAAGAATAACAATGTCCTGGAATAATGTGTAATTCTCAGTATGAAGTAACTAATATTGAGTTAGCATCATACTTGGCATGCAAACATGTACAGTTTTCAGTTCTGTCACACTTAGCTCCTTTTCTGCTAGGTTTTTCCCCAGATTTTGCACAAACACTAAGCTCCCATCACCTTTCTTCTAATCTAGCTGATCTTACTTTTGAGTCTGCAGTAATTATGATCTCTATTTGTACATGAGGACTTTCCTCTGTTCTCTGGCTTCTTTTAGGAAAGCAGGTGAGCATTACAGGAGGTATCAAAGCTCTCAGACTATAGATGTTATATACCAAGGCCTGAAGAAGAGAAATCCCAAGTACTATGGCATTTTTCAAAATGTGTGACCAGTGTACTGTATCTGGTTGATGTTCCAGTACCTTTACTGATCTCAGCCACATTGGTTTACCCTAATGAGAATAACTCTTTATCAGATAATAGGTCTAGAGCTGATTTGAATGCTGCAGCTTTGGCCAGTAATTAAAGCCTTTATGGACATTGCTAGCAGCCAGGGAAAGATGATTCAGTGAAGTTCTGAACATGGATTTTGGGAGGATGCTACACTTAACAAGTAGGTCAGTGTTGTTTTTTTTTTTTCTGTCAGCAGTCATTTGTGGCTAGCTTTAAGGCTTTGTGAGTATCAGCAGCTCACAGATTTCTGTCCCTAAATACTAATGAGAAATAATAGATGCTCAAAAAAGATAAAGCCCTTCAGTGAACAGTTTATGCCATGTTATTCAAGTTTCTTTTTAGCTGGGGTTATTTGGTAGTAGACTTCTGTGCTGTGAAAAATGACAGATGAAATGTGTGTTGTCCCAATGAGTCGAAGAAATTACCCACCTAATAGTAATTACACTGTGCATCTGTGATGTTCTGCACGCTTAAGACTGTAGCGATGTTAGCTAATTAATCCTTTCAACACTGCTGTGCAGTTGGTATAGCTGGTACTATTATCTTCCTCTTTTAAATGAAGGAAAAAATAGAAAGGTCGAATGATGTGCTTGGTAGCACAGAGCAACCTCAAACTTCAGAAGTTTATTCTACTGCAGTGCAGTGCCTTGAAGGCACAAGCCAAATGGAGGTCCACCTAGGAGCATCGCTGCAGAGGCAGACAGTTAAAAATACTAAAATACTAAAATACTAGTTGCTGTAGTAAACAGTCCTTTTTTTTTTTTTCTTTCTTTTTTTTTTTTAATACTACATTACTATCATTTCAAGACTGACTATTTTTGTAGGTAGAGAGGACAGTTCTTGTGTCACGAGCTGTGAGAACAACTACTGATGATCACAAATTTAGATTTCAATCTTCAGCAGTGCTGGTGGCTTGTAACGTGAATGTTAATTATGACAAGGGTACACTTTGTCTGCCAGCTGCTCAGGACAGAAAACCAGCTGTTGGTAAGTGTCAACTGTGAAGCTCCTTTGATACAGAATTTGTTCGGAGAGTGAGCGAACAATCAGTGTTGATACAGTATTTTCTATGAAAACAGTTGAGCTACGGTTCTCATGTTAAATGTAATGGCCACAAAAGTCAATGCCAGCTGAACTCAAGGTGGTATTGTGTAGTGTCCTTAAGCAAATTAATTTATATCAGCACTTTAGATAGTAGATCTTTCAGGTTCATCTACTGTTTGAATGCTGTAAAGGGTGGGCCAACCTACATGTGGTTACTAACTTTGCACCTTGATAATCTGATGATAAATGTGCTGCACCTTACATGGAGGTTTCAGTTTATATAACTGAATTGACTTTGGAAAGCATCAGCTGTCTGTAAAACTTCTAAGATGAGTAAGTGTTTGTTGCCCTCGCAGCATTAACTATATTTTTTAAGCAGTTTTGCTGACTCAGCTCAGGTACACAAAGTGCTAGGAAAGTTGATGTGCAGAAGGCTGGTTTTCTTTAATACATTTTCTTCTTCCAGTTCAAATGCCTTATAAAGACACCTGGCTGTTTCTGTCATGCCACAGTGTGGTGGAACAAGGGAAAGCATGTATGTTTGAAGCACATAGAAAAGCTTATGTTTGTTGGAACACCCTCCTCTGTTCTTGAGAAACAAAGCCTTCTCATTATACGCATCTGTATGGTCTGCCAATAGTTCCAAAGCTTTGAATACTCTTTAATTGATGTTACTGGATTTTTTTTTTATGCTAGTAAATGAAGACATCACTGAAGTCATTCAGTGCCTAATTTTTGCTCCTTGGCAGTCAGCAGAAAATATGCTGATGTTGTGCAGCACTGTGCAGTACCTCTCTTCTTAAACTCAGAGGGTGCTCAGCTTGCTTTTGCCGGTGGATGGTATAAAAGGCAAGGGCACAGAAGAACATAGATTGGAGAGATTGTCAGTCTTTGAAAACTCAGTTGGTGCTTTCCTACTATGCTGTATTACAGACAGAGTTGTAGGTGATGTCACTGACAACATATTTAGTCTTGGTTCTTGCTGCAGCCTCAAATACCTTCTTTTCCTTCTCATTTGTCAGCTTCCCTCCCATAATTTTTGACCTCACCATCCATTTCTGATCAGGAGTACACAGGGGAAGAGATTTCAAAAGTTTGTTTACTTGCTTTGAAGGAAACTTGCTGCTGGCTGTAGAAAACGTACTCTAATTAGTATCTTCAATGACAGTGAAACTGCAACGTGGGTTAAACAGTTACTGGCTTATTTAACTATTCTGACCATTTGGAACGGGTAGCTCTGAATCAGCCATGCCTTACACCACCTCTTATCAGTGGTAACTTCTGGGTGTTAGAGGAAGCTGAGAATACTGGTTACATTGAACAAGTTTAGAAGATGTTTAGGGGAAGTTAGAATATTGCATTAGATAAATTCATGGAGATAATAAGGGTGGCTGGTGATATTGCAGGGAAGGGTCGGAGGAGGTCTCTGAAATCTGGTATCCTAATTTTTCATCACTTGGAAAACATTAACTTCTTTTTTTATTTAATGAGTGTGGAGGGAAAGTGACTTGATTGAACTGCCTGTCTGTTTTCAGAGCTATTTAACTTTGTGCTGTAGGATGAAAGGCTATCTTCACAAGCAGCATTACCAAAGTAACACAACCTTCAAATTGAAGAAATAAATACTATTTATCTTTAAAATGGCACTTTTCCTTATTCTTCATTTTCAGAATTATTTTTGGTGAATGGTCCCTTAAGCATCCTGTTTGGCTCATGAATGCTAGTGGATATAGAATAATCACAGTGCATGGGTGAGTGCTTCTGATATTTTTTTTCTTTTGTCCACACTATACTGCCTGGCCCCGCTTGTGATGTACTGCTTTTGGATGCTGATGTGAGCAGAGGTGCTTTTACAGAACTGTTGAATGGGTTTGTATTGCTAATGTTTTTTTCTGTTACTTGAAGTATTTTATCAAATTTCTCCTCAGCTTTTTGGCATTTTGAAGGCTGGGAGTTTATCTGTCAGTAGGCATGTGATCTGTAAACGTGTAGCAGATTTCTAGGTCTTCATTTGGAATTTGTTCTCCCCAGGTACAGGACTTCAAATGTTCCCGTGTTGACCTTTGGAATTATTAAGTACTCGTGAGTTTGGGCTGTCAGTCTTGTCACCCAGGCTCAGGTTTGCAGCTTTTACTGAGGGGTGTTGTCTGGTGTGTTGGGACACCCTAGCTGCCTTTGTATATTATTCTAGATGATACTTCTGTTAACAGGATTTTTTTTCTGGTAATTATAATAGTCTTTTACTGTATACATGTGTCTTACATAGTGCTGAGGCTCTTAGTTGTTCAGCTACGCTTTCTAGCAGAGCAGCACTTTTGGTTTGCTGCATTTGAATAGAAGATATGTAGGTATTTTTCTTCTTTCCTGCCAGACCAGCCTTCCATTTACTGTTGCAGAGCAGCCAAGCCCTAGGAAGAGCCATCACTCCAAAACTGGTGGGACAATGGAATTTAATTAAAAATATTAGTTAGCATTTGTTCTAACGACAAGGCAGTTTGCTAGAAAGCCCCCATAAAAGTGAGTATTCACAGCACTGCAGTGCTTGTAATAGAACTCTGTGAAAAAAGAAAGTATGTTAAATTTTACAGTGAGTATTAATGTTTTGGAAGGCATAATGACCACCAACACTGCAACTGCAAAGATTTGGATCTAACCAGCCCTTTGCACGGGCTGTGGCCCAGCTCAGGCAGCTTCTGACAGCTGCATGTGAGTCTGAACTGACGGAGGGTGTGCTACAGTGCCCAACTCAGGGAAAAATTTGTTCCAGAGAGAAAGCTGCTGAGCCTGCTATGCTGCTGTGATCTGGTATTCTGTTATTTACCTTTTAAAAAGTACCAGTGTGCATAAAATTTTCTGGTTTCTGAAAATTTGCTAAGAGGTGTTTGGTGTTATCTGTGATACTTGTAGTGTTTGGCAGGTCTGCTAGAACACTTTTTCTCCTTTTAATGTTTCAGTGAAATACAAGATTCAAGGAAATATACTAATAAAAAGGGTTGTCTCTTGATCTTTGTATAGGTAGCACTTTTTCCATGTAGCTAGGCAAATGATTTGATTGTGCTGAGGCAGTGATAACCAATATACCTTTCTAACATGTGGCACAATTTTCTTCCACTTAGATGCTCAGAAATTAATTTTTCTCAGCTTGTGATTTTTCCCATTTTCATCCATTCAATAAGTTGTTGCCTGTGAAAACTTGTATTATTTCACATAAAAAGAAGGATCTGTGTGAAAATAGCTTTTTTTTTTTCCCTGCTAATTTGCGTGAAACAGATAATGGGATATGTTATTGCTGGATTGAAGATGGGGGTAAAAGAAGAAAAAGAGTTGTGATTCTGAACACCTGACATTTTCATTTAGCACAGAGAAAGAATTCCCTCTATACCAGTAATAATAAACTAGTTTACGTTTTGAAGGTGTATTTAAGTAGAGTGATTATTTTAGGATTGCAGCATTTATGATTTCATGAAAACCTTTTTCCCTTCTACCACTAAAATTTCATGTTATAAACTGTCAAACCAAATACTGCTATTATTGCATTATTATGAGTTAAGCAATCTATTTTTTACTAGTCCCTAGAAGAGACTTTTTCTTTAAAAAGAAAGGTACTTTGTACATAAACCCCCATAAGCATAGACAGTAATGACTTACATACCCTAAAGCCTGTGCCTGGGGAGAGAAATACAGCTTTCTGTAACTAGTGCTTAACTGAGTGTGGAGACCAGGAATGAGCAATGGTCATTGATCCCATGTTGTAACTACAGACATCTCTTTCAGTACCTGTGGCAAAGAGGATCAGACCTGTTCCTAAGCAAGGTATTAAAAAGCAGTAATTGTAATATTGCTTAAGAAAGCTTTTGGTTTCTTCCTCAAGGCAATCTTTCTGTTTTATGTAGCCAGAGTTGTTAAAGCTAGAAAACTGCTTCCCTTTGCTTTGTAGCCCAGAAATCTTATGAAGGATTATGAGCAAGGCTGCAACTTTTCTGTAGATTAATTGATGTTGGATGGTATTTTAAAAACCCTGCACTGTGTTTATAACTGTGTGCACACTTATTAAGGTGAGTTGCTTTCTTTGTTTCCATGTAGGGTACAGAGGAAGGGCCACTATGTCTCTGCATGTAAGGTGAGGCATCCTTTCACCTTGCCACAAATCATGTCTACCCTCAAAGAGGCCACATTGTGAAAATTTTCAAATATGCTTAATCCAAGGGAGACGAGGTTTTCAGTCATGAAAAATATAGGCAAGGTTCTTGAAGTTGTTGTCTTTGTTCAAGTTTTCCAACTTAATTGTGCAAATGCCTGACTCTGCCACCAGTGAGGGAAAGCCTAGCTTGTGCTGTCTGAAGTACCGTCTGTGAGCCCTCACTGCTGTATTAAGTGCCAGCTGCACAGGTACTGGGGCAACACTGCCTCTATGGATGCTGTCTTCTCCAGGAAAGCAATGAAGTGATTGCTTTTTCTGTAGGGGTGCTTTTTTCTATATTGCTCTTCTCTGAAAACACGCGAGCCTGTGATGAGGTTATGACAGGCTGCTGGACCAAACATGTTTAATTTTGCTTATCTTTCAAAGCCATCTAAGTCAATTTCTCCTCTGTTGGTAATTAGACAAAACATAAATTTCCTGTAAACAAAACCAGTTGGTAACATATTTTATTCGTTGTTCTCATATGCTAATCAGATATGAAGGAAAAGTTAGGCCTTCAGTGTGTGACTGTAGAATTGCAAGCCTGTAGTTCAAAGCAGTTGTTGTGTGAACAACTTTAAGATCTTTTTGTATTAGGTATCTGTGCTGTAGGTCAGAATTCACAATTATCTACAAAGTTGGTGCTGTGATGGTGCTGTGCTTTGGAGATATTTTTTTTTTTCTTACCAGTTTTGTCTAATAGTCTCTTTCATGAGGCCAAATGTTGTCAGCTAAGAGATAAAATGTACTGATGTATTTCATTGATCTGCTGCTAAAAGTTAGATGGTTGGGGTTTTTTCCTTCATCAGTTCTGTTTTTCCCTGGAGGATCTTGTTGACAAGAGCTACAGAGCTCAGACTTCTTCTTGAGGGTCTTTTTGATGAGCTCCTGCTTTGAATGATTGCCTTAGCTAAAACAAAACATAGGTTCTGTATCATATCTGTACTGCTAATGCTTTTGGACTCCACACCTATTCTCTTGGTACATTTGAGGTGCCCTTTGACAGAACTATATTATGGTGTGCACACTGGAAAGCTCAGAGGAATTTTTTTGAGTGTTGCAGTACGCTGTGTGTCGTCTGCATGTTTGGTCAACCCTATGATTCTTAAAAGCCTGAACTGGCTGATGGAAGCCAATATCTCTCTTGTTGCATCATCTTTTATATCTACCCAGTATGAGTTAAAATACTGACTTGGGTAACATGTTTGGCAAATAGGAAGACAAGAAAGAGAGAAAGAAAGAAACAATTTTTGTTGGCATGAAGTGAGAAACAGTAACTTGCAAAGAGGATGAGATGAAGAATCTCTCCTTCTTAAGCCAAGAGGGAGAGAATAGTGAAATACGCTACAAATCCATGCTGCAGTAAAACAAAAAGAGGGATAGTGAGTGAGCAGACTACACTTTGTCCTTGGTATCAGGCAAGGCATGTTGATCCTCTTTGGGCTCCCTTATGATAGCTGTTGTTTCTTGCCATTCTTGCTGGACTCTTACCCTTCTCAGAAAAATAGCTGAAAAAAATCTACAATGATAGTGTAAGAATATTCTTTTTGAGCAAAAGAATACTTGAACGGTTTAGATTGCTGAAGAGAACTATTATGTATTATAAAATGTATGTGGTTTGTTTTTGTTTTTTAATTGTGATTGTTCAGTGACAAACTGCTGTTAAAACTGAAGGACTGTTGAAGGGCTGCAATGCAGGTGAGCTGACACCCGAGTATGGTGCTGTGAGGTATTACCTGTTATTTGGACTGGTCATCTCAAAAACCTGTCGAGTTACTTGAGTGTATAATCTCCAGTTTTCTTGTGGCTCCCCATGAGCTACAGTTGCTTGCTATGTAAACTTACTTAATGTAACAGAAAACTTTTAGTAGTGGTTGGGAATTTTTTAGCAGGTGATATTTCTCATCATTTCAGCACCACTGAAGAATTGAACCATAGCGTGAGTGGTGTTTCCCTATTTTAATAATGTGGAAAGATAGGAAATTATACCTACCTTCATTGTGTTTAGCATGGTGGTTGATGAATTGCATTACTATGCCTTTCCCATGCTCTTAGGCATGGGCAAGGACATTTTTAGGCAAAACCAGACTTGATGCATACTACTTCATGTAATCTTCTTTAGTTCAGTGCCTCTGAGATCTGCCAACAAAGCTGTTAAGTAATCCTAGATTGTTCACCACTGAAAATAAATCAGAAACCTGTTCTTTTATGATACTTCCCTTCCCCCGCTTTCTTTCTTGAGCTGTCTGGTTTTATCTTTCTAGGAGGATAACTGTCCTTAATTTCTGGTAGCAGAACTGGATTTTGTGGATTACATTGGTTTCCATTATCTATATCATATACTTACCAGAGATTCTGTCCATATTTCTTACAAGCTCTCTATTTGCAGTATAATGTCAAGTAATTGGAAGGAATGAGCTGTTAGCAAAGCTGTGTTATGGTAGGATTTTTTTATGCCTGTTCTGTGGAACAGTTTAGAAATTGTACCTGGATGAGTTTAGCTGCAGTGGTACTAAGTGAATTTAGGATTTTCATGTCTGAATTCTAAACATCTTGTACTGAAATGTTTACAGGCTTTTTAGATACACTTGTTACCTGGAGCACAGCTCCTTTGACGGCTTTGAAAAGCAGGTAATGATGAAAACAGTGTGCCTGTGTTTCTAATGCTGTTTTAGAGTAGGTCTACGAAATTCTGTTCTTTTAAGACAGATGGCATAGATGCTCACTACCACCAAAAGGCAAGAAAAGAATTGATAAAATCACTTAATAAAAATGCTTTTCTACTCCTGCTAGTGAAGCACCTAAGGTTTATATTAAATAACCTATGAAATCAAAATAATGAGGAGACAAGCATGCATGAGATTCTTGAGGTTGTTAAAACTGGTATTTAGGTCCCCAGTAAAATATAATTGTTCCTGGTTTATGTTTTTTCTTAAATACGGTGATTCAATTAATTATTTCCATTTTATTTCTCCATCTGTAAATCCTAATGTATTTATTGTTATTTTTTACTTTTACTCAGAGTTGCATTTGTATTCCTTGGTTTTTTGCACGTGAAAGTGTGAGGTTGGTATTTTTTGGTTTTTTGTAAGCTGTCTGTATCTGCATTGGAGAATATGGGTAGTGCAGCTTGCAGTGCTTTTCATCTACAAGGTCTGCATTCTTAACTCAGGGTGGGTAATCTCACCCTGCCTACTAGCTCAGGTATGAGGTTCTGTAGTGACTTTGTTATAAAGGCACTTTACGAACTGTATGGACAATGTTTTTTCTGCAATAAAAGCCACTCCAAGGAGAGAGCAGTCATTTTGCAGCCCACATGAATCCTGTGGAGACATGTGAAGGCAGAATTTTGGTACCAGTTTAGGGCACTGCTAAGGGGGTTGTTCTTGCAAATGTGGCTGCAGGCAACAAGTGTTCCAGAAACTGGTGCCAGATCTTTAAAATGAATGCAAGTTCTGAATATGCTACCATTGTTTTAAAAAATGGGTTGTGAAATGCTTTGTTCTTGGTGCTGTGTCCTTGAACCATGTGATTACAGGTCTTAGTGCTTTTTTTTGTTGTTTTGTTTTCCAACAATCTTCCAGCTTAGGGCTTTTTCCCTGCTCACATGTTAATGCGATGACTTAACTGAGTGAAACATCATACTTCACAGCTGCATCTCATGTTCCCACTGCTTATGTCACTACTGAAGTGGTCTTCAGTTAGACTTCCCTCTATGGCTTCTTTGGGTAGGATTTAAAAAGAATACATTCCCTCTTCCTGAGTGTTTTATTACCTAATGTATCTGACTGCAGAAGTTTCTTTGTATGAGGAAGGCTCAGGCTGCTGCTCCAAGGTCTTTTAGTGCATCTTTTGTCAGGGAGTTTGTGAGATTATCACCTTGTCTTTCAGCAGTGATTTAGGACATTTACTGTTATGTACAAGATCATTGTTTCATGCTTGTAGCTAGTTTGATATGTGCTAGCTTAGGGCACATGTGCTTCTGGAGGAAGCGTGATCCTGTGGAGAGGTCCTGACGTGTCCTATATACAAATCCAGTCAAGCTGTGAATATTTCTCTAGTTCAACACCCTACACCCACAGAAAATGGAGCTATTCTCTGTCTTGAGAGGCAGTTGTAACATCAAGAACCATGGAAGGTGATGGCCTGGCACTGCTGTGGCTGGTAGCAGATAATTCAAGTCATCAGTGGGAAAAACTAAACAACAACAATTTGTCAGTGCCTCGCAGTGATAAGGAGGCAGAAATCTGGAAGGAGACTGCAACTGCACCATATTGCGTAGTGAAAGCCATCTCAAAAATAAGACAAAAGAAAGAGAAAGCCAGAAGATGAGTTTATAGCTGGGTGTAATCAGTCTAGACAAGGTGCCTACACTGAGAAGGATAAATAATACAGATAATTAAATATATGAGTTAGCCAAGTGAATGTCACCATCATCACATCTGTGTTGATTGATCTCTTCAGTAATCTAGCGAACACACCAGTGTCTCCCTTCTGTTTGTCGGTTCTTATTACCTACCTCCGTTTTGTTTCTTTTATTATCTGCTGTTGCTGCATATTTATTCTTCTAGCACTTTGCTGCTGAAGTAAGTGCCAGCCTTTGCCATGACCAATGGACTTTTCCTTGCTTTAAATGCTGTAAGCTGAAAAGATGTCTTCAGTGAAGCCCTGAGATACGCTGTTGGGCTGTGTAAGCCTTTTCTCCAGAAGTAACCCTGGCAGAGCGCACAGTGTGACACCTGTTGTGAGTACGTGCAGCCCCACAGAAAGCTCTGCCTGTTGAGAGCTCTTCTGCCTCTGTCTGCAATGCAGCTCAAGTTTCAAAGTCGCACTGTATCAATTGCGGTGCTGGAAAACTGTAAAACTTCCATTCAGCTCTTAATGTGATTATCATGAAAAATGGTTTTTTAACTTCCTGATTTCATTTTGTTAATTTTTTAAAAAATCAAAAGTATCCTTATTGGACTATTGGCCTGAGCATAGGAATAGAAGGTGAAATAAATACATCTAGTGGTTATTATGTTGTTGTTCTGTATATGTTCCTTGTTTACCAATTATATCTTACCTTTAGGGTAATCAACTGTAAATATCCACAGTGATTTGAACACCAAATGGTACTTATCCTAGAAGTACACCCGAGTAATCTATGCACATACATTAGGAGTATGCCAAAGTGTTTACTTAGAGTTTAATGTGATGTTCTGTATAATTTTCACATAGATTAGATACTGCAGGAAGCTTGCATGTATTTCTCCCCTAAAAGCTATATTCAGTAATAATGGGTAGTATTTATAGCAGTTGTGGTGAATTAGAGAACTGATTGGCTGAACTACTTGATTGCTGCTCACTTAGCAGCTATGCTTCTGCCAAATCTCTCTGTGAAATTCTGCATGGAAGTTTGTGTGTTGAAATATGCCTGTACCAGCCGGGAGCATCTGAGGACAATAGGGGATTGCATAGGCAGTACAGAAGTCAAATTAGTGTTTGCAGCATGTGCAACTTTCGTCAGCCAGAAATATTGTTTGTAAAAAATGACTCATCAGCCTTGTGTGCTTGAAATAGTTGTATGTTGTTTTTAAGCATGTAAAAAATGACGATTGTACCACTCCACCAGGAGCAGATGTTTCAGGAACATAGATACAGTCCCATGAGTACCTTCTCAGCCATAGAACTAAAAATCTTTAGATTCATGAAGTGTCTACAGGTGCTCCTCTTCTGCTAATCTTGTCACACCAGCGGTAAGACGTACATATGTTCTCCCAAGGTGTGGCACAGGTCTTGAGTGTAAGCAAGTAACAATTTTTGGCATACTGTTCAATATCTGCTCACTTTATGTAGCGCATATAAGTGGATAGAGAGTGCTTTAAGATCTTGAGTGAAAGAAGCAGCTAAATCTCCTAGTATTTCTTTCAAGATTAGGTACTTGGGTTCATTTCAGAGACTATTTCTGAAGATTCTCTTCACAAGAAAAAGGACATATGACATTTGAGATTTGTTGACTCTTTTTATCCTCCAAGTGTTATGTAATGTGTTTGAGCACAACAAAATTGGCAATGTAAAAAACTTCACAAGAAAATAAATGTTTGCATATTCTCATTGAGGGAGTATGAAGTGTCACACAGCAGTGTGCCTCTTACGTAAAACTGATCAGAATTGCATTTATTCTAATGTGCCTAACAAGTGTAGTGGAGTTACTGTTACACACTGAAAATACCGGTGTGTTCCTGTATGTTATCTGCAGAAGGAAGAAGATCCCTTTTTGAATATTAAAGCAACGTTGTTTCTCATAGTTATACCAATATGCCAAATAATATATATAATTGATTTCTTTAAAGCTAGGTTGACTATTTTTGTAAATAAAATGTAGTATCACAAAGCACAATAGACAAATTCATTGCTATATCCACATAGTATATAAACACATTTAAGCAAACAGTTAAATCAGGTATAGAGTGAGTTTGCATTGCTGCAGCTGTAGTGTAGTCGGCGTGCAGATGAATCTGATACTTTATTTCTCTTAGTTGTAAAACCTGGAAAGAAGAAAGGAGGGGAAAAAAACCCCAATATTTTCGCCTGGTTTTGTTGCTTTAAAAAGTGTTCTTTTTCAGTTCTACATTTCTTTTTCAGCTCCATACCTGTTAGGAATAGTTCTCTGATCACTTCTTTTGTGCTTCACTGCTCGCTTTACTTACCAAGCTATATACAGTTCTTGACTGTTAGTAGCGGGGGTGGCCTTCCTTTTGCCTCTTACGGAGCCACATGGAGTTCTGCATTCATATTTCCTCCCGGTGCATGTCAGCTGTGTGTTACCCAGAGCCTTGCACTGCTGGTGTTTGTGGCCTCGCCATGAGAAAAGCTTTGGACAAGTAGGGGGAACCTGCCCTTGGCTCTGCACATTCAGAAGGTACACTGTTCTCACTTGTTCTGCTGGAAAGCATTGAGCTGTGTTAATAATTGTGCTGAAGCTAGACATGAGCTCAGGAGTATCTCTGGAAAAGGTAAAGGAATGCACACTATGTGTTTATGTCTAGGGTGGTGCCTGCCCAGAAAAAGGACCTCTAGTGTATTTTTTAGGTCAGGAGAAAGATCATCTTTACTTGGGTCTGGCACAGTGTGCACTGCTATGATTTCTCAAGCTCTTACTTTGGCATTTGAACCTAGTTGTAGGGTAACTTTAGCCTAAAGTGCAATTAATCTCAGTTCCTTATATAGACTATTAATAATACTAGCAGTATCAAAACTATGTCAATATTGGTACTGTCTATCATATGGACAGAGTCTGTATGGTTCCAAATTGCTCATCACAGGTAGATGAGCAAGAAGACGTGGGAGGTTCCAGATGTAGAGATGTACTTTACATATTTCACGTGAGAAAGGGGCGAGTGCTTGTGTTACCTCGTAAGTTAATACTACTAAGCAGAAGGCAGACCCACAAGCTGCCAGGATGCCTACGTTAGTCTCCAAGGGAAGTGTGATGTGGAGAGGTAACCTGATGCAATGTGTTATTCTCCACTTCAGTGGCACAGATTGTTACTTTTCATGTTTTGCCACACTGGCGCTGAAGTGGATGATTTTTTGGTTTGAGATTGTCTATTTGTTCCAAGAGGAAGAAAAGTAGTTGTATACAGTCATTACTATTTAACAAACCTTTCATGAGTAAGAATATTTAATAATGTCTGGAAATTTGTGACTGTGAGGAAGGAAAGGATGAGAAGTATGTGTCTACTTCTGTTTTTAAGATTGTATTCATGGGTTTATGTTATTACCTTAAATAGTGCAGCACAGTGCAACTTCTCTTCCATGTACTGCGTTAATCACTAGCCCTGCAGAGGTGGCCAGCTGTCACAGTCAGCAAGGCAGATAGCGTCCTCAGCAAGATTGGCTGGAGTGCTGTACAGATGTCTTCCAACCCCTTTTCCACCTCAGTAGCAACAGCAAATAATCCTGCTAGGTTCCTTGGCTCTAGCTGATGCTGATCACAGTAAGACACCAAGATCATTGGCTATGATCTGTGATCATAGCTCAACATTGGAAGGAACTAGTTGCTTAATGTGTAACTATTTAGTGTTTACTCTGGGAATGCAGTCCAAGGCTATTATGCAGTTTTAGGATCTGGTTCTTGATTGAGTAATGAGCAATTTGTAATTCCTACCTATTTTTGGTGTCAAAAATAATGAGAAAAGGTTGAAGACTGAAAATTAAGGGCCCCGTTATAAATGAGCAGATCATGTAATTTATTTGATACTTAGTGAAAAGTAGGTGTAAAAGTTCTTTAGGCAATTATTTTTAGGATACTGCTTAACTGATGTGATTTTGTTGTAATGGAAGAACTGACAAGTGAATATGTAGTTTTAAAAAGTTGGTGAAAAAATGTATTGGTAGTTTGACTCTGGATTGATTCAGTTGTGAGAATGGGAGTAACAAATCATTTTTTGCATATTGGCCCAATGTCATTGGCATATTAAGTAGCAGATAAAGTGAATATAAGATGAAATTTATGCTCTTGTCCAGACTGCTGCAGGAATAGTAACAAGAGCTGGCAGTTGCCAAGTCCTGGATTATTGAAAAGGCCACACAATACGAATTGCAGGAAGGAAAAAGAATATTAAGTTACATTGAGAAAAAGAGTGCACTAATGGGTATTATGTGGCATCTCTGCATTGTGTTCATGTGGGAATTGAATGGTTATGGTTGGAATTGGAGGAGCAAAGGGTTATAACAGTGACACAAGCTGTCAGCTGGGGAAGAAAAATAAACAAAATATGCATTTAAAAACCCTGTCATAGCTTTCAAAAGAACAATGACACAGTGGTTAATGGATTTTTTAATGCAATAAAGCTGTAACAACTTTCTTATGTAATCTCCTGTATCTAACTATTTTCAGGAACCACAAGAAAACAAAAAAATAGGGCCAATTCATACTTACTGCTAAATATATTTATGTGGTGTGGTTTTGTGTTTTTTTTTTTTTATTCTCAATACCTTTTTTTTTTCTTGATGATTCAAAAATTTCTGCTGGACAGCTGCAGTATCTATTGCTGTGTTGGTCTGACTCAATGCTTCTGTTAGCATCAGTTAATGAGGTAATGAGATTAAGGTATTCTTTCCCTCAGAAAGGGGAGCCGTTAATAAACTCCATAGCGATGTAGTGATGACATAACAGGGAGGCAGTTACGTCAAAAGAACTCTGCTGGTTCTCGCTTCCTGAGTGAAGCCCTTTATATACACTATTAATGTGGCATGTATATGTACATTATTATGTGTGTATATATATATTAATGTGCATGTGTAGGTACATGCATGTGTATGGGCCCAAGTGTGAAACTTAGTTTACTAAGCATCTAGGAATATCATCCCATTGAAGTCAGGGTGGCTGGCTTTATGTATGAAAGCAGTAATTTCATATGCATCTATATTTCAGTGTAAAGCAGGCTTTTCAGTGCCACAGGTACATTAGGAAGTGGCAGGTTTTTCCAACTGGTGTTAAGTTTCACAAAAAGCCCAGCTTTTGTTGTGTCTTATAGGTGGCTGTTTGGCAGCACTGTTGCTCTTCTCTCATGGGAGCTGATGTGCCACTTTTGCCCCAGAAACATGAAGGAAGCAGGAGGCTGTTCTTTTTGGAAAAAACAACTCCCCTAGATCGGAGTTTGCTGCAAGCTCTGTGCAGTTACTGAGGGCGACGGCAGCTCTGGATTGGGAGTGCAATAAGCCTGTCACTTGCTCTGATTCTGTAGGGTGGTTGATGGCTGTACGGCCCCAAGTCATAAACAAGGCTGCGATTAATGCTGGACTGGCCATATGTGTGCAGGTTGGTATCTCTACAGAACTGAGAGAGACTCCCAGCTTTCTGCCTCCTGTTTTCACAGAGGGTACAGCAAATGAGCCTAGCATATTGGTGAAATCTGGTATCCAAATATTTTCAATTTTATCCTAATGTGATACATTAAAAAGACTGTTATTTATTGTGTCAGGGTTGTGCCTGCCATTTTCCATGTAACTGGTCCTGTAAGTATTCTCTAAGTGAATCGTCATGTTACTTGAGCTGAGGGATGCATTTGGATACGTTGGGCTAGCTGTCAATATGGTGTGCAATAATCACCTAGTGGCAAGTTTACCTAAAGAAAGCGTTTCTGAGGGCAAATGCATGAAAATTTCTGAGTGTATTGCATTTTAGAGACCAAAGAGATTCCTCTGAAAACTCTGTGCTGCTGAAACAAGTTAGTAATTACTTCTGTAATCCAGATTTTCCAAGATGAAGTCTAGTGCTGGAATGTCAGTATTTTTGTGGAGATTTTTACCTGTAAATGGATTTCAGTAGGGAGAGGGTCTAATTAAAAAAAACTACACGTATATATGAAGCATAGGTAATGTCTGAAAGCTACTCAAAATTGTTCATGTAAAAGCGTTAAACAAAAACTGTGCTTGCTTTATTTATGCTGCTGATTATTTTGGCTCTTACCCACTTAGATATTTAAGCAGGGGCAGCTTAATTTTATGTGTGTAAGCTCCATTCTGATCCTGTTAGCTCTGTAGTACTGCACATGACAAGGTATTTAGCTGTGTTTGAGCCAATGAGTTTGGAAGCTCAGGTCAGCAGTACAAAAACCACACTAGGGAAGACCACAGGTACAAGTTTATTTAAGTCACAAATTAATAATAGAGGTAAACTGTGTTAATTTTGTGCAAGATTCTGAACTGAAATGCTTGTAATGTTTGAAACCTGGCTTGCTGCTTAGCTGGAATAGTGCCCATAGCATCACAAGTGGCCTTCTATGAATTTTCCCTTATGGCAAACTACCAGCATATTAGAAGAAAGAAACAGTGATCTGAACTACAGAGGAAACATTAGCACAGAAGTTCTTGGCCACAAACTACAAAGTTAGCAAACTACAGAGACTTCCCTTTGATTTTACTTTCTTGTATGGCTCTTGTTAATCTTGATGTTTGCACGATACTGTGAACTCTCATGGAGCTAAATGGTGAATTTTACCCTAAACCAGTATTCACTTTTAAGAAATTTTTGCACCATTGTATTGTAAAATGTATATACCGTGTTTAACGTGTAAAAGCCAATCTAAAAGCTGCCACTGGTTACATATTTACAAAGGAAAGGTGACTGTTCTGCAGCAGTTTGGAGCTGCTTGGTGCATATGGATGTTGAACTTCCAAAATGTTCACTGAGCTGTTTTAAAGAGTTTAAAATAAGTAATTTCTTTGTTTACTTTTTATAAAATGCTCTAAAGTGACTGTGTTTTAACTTAAAGATTTTCAGCTTAATTTCTATACTTGTTTTGAAAAATTAAATCTGTGTTTTGGGAGGTAGGGTTGAAGCGCTTCCCAGAAGGGTACTGAATAAACTACATGAATAACCTATCAACATTTGTGCTTTCATTCAGGGTACCTGCTACTGAATTTTACAGGAGCAGTATTTCCACATCGGGCTTTCATGCCATCGAAACCTGAATGATGGCTAAAATGGGTTTATTTTCTATTTTTCCCGTATGAAAGACGTGTGTTAAGTTGACAGGAGGGAACGAGGCTTACAGCAAAATATACAGAACAGTGTGGGTGGCTTTCTCCTAACCAGTTCCTATACAGGGAGCAAATACCCATTCTTGTTATACAAAACAAAACAACAGGAAAAAAACCTCACTAAAAAACACATATGAGAAACAATGCTTGTGTGGGCATAAGCAATGTGTTCTGCTGCCAGCATGCATTGAACTGCTTTTGCTGGCATGGCAGATGCCCATGATGGGGACAGTGTGTAAATGTCACTTTGAAGCACATAACCAAAACAAAACTTAGTATTTTTTTAAGCTTGGAACTGCCAAATAATTTTTTATTTTTCTTGAAGAGTCTGCCAAAAAAACCAGAAAAGCAGCAGTGTCCAGTAGCACACAATGGTTATCTACAGAAATAGATTGATTTACTTAACGTTTGCTTTGGATTAAATTTACCATGAGTTTTTTCACAAAATCATTTCAATTTTTATGTAACCTACCCATTTGGAAAGTGTTGATCAGAGTGGGCTAGCTTTGCTTCTTACACAGGTCACTTCCAGCAAAATGTCAGTTATGGGGAAATGGATAGATTTTCAAATGGAAGTGAATAGCACTTTAGAGCCATTCCGTGGAGTTTTAAGTCTCAATGCCTTCTGAATAAAGTATAATGCTTCGGAATGCAGGTTACAAGGACTTTTGGAATAAGGTTGAATGATAAAATTGGTTTATTTCTTCTTTGTTCTCCAAAGATGTCTGATTTGCCGGTGTCCACAAAGTCTTAAATAAACCACTGGTTATACCTGACCTTTCTAGACCTTGCTGGCTTCAGCTTTGTTCTGTTCCTTTGAGAGGTGATGAGTTCTGTACACAGCTGCTTGTATCACTTTGCTTGAAATTTGTCCTAAAGCTCTTCTAAGGAATATAGAGTTGAATTGAAGACTGACCATCCTGTATATCTGTATATAAATTCCTAATTTCTGTTAGCTCGCTCCCTCCCTCCCTGGTCATATTTCTTTTCTACCAGTTTATGGGGGGAGTCTGGTGCATATTTACTGAGGTCCTCTGCTGAAAAGCAAAATGGAGGTAACCCATTAACTTCATTTATCTCAATCTAAGCTCTGAATTTGTGCTTCCTTATATTAGGATTCCTGTGATCTTTTCTTAGAAGAAGGGCAATGGCTCAGGGCAGAGCATCACAAGTGCTGTGGAGAGGGAAGGATTTCCGCGTTACTTTGCATTAGCTGTTTGGTTATATCTGAGTGCAATTTTCTGTTGCTACTTGTCCTTTCTGGCTCTGACCTCCACCTTCTTGTGACTTGTCATTCCTATTGGTAGAGCTAAAACTACAGTGCATACTGTACGGCCGAATTCTGTTGTTGCCAAAGATGAAAATGGGATTTTAGTGCAGTGGAGAGTTTGCCTGAGGGAAGGCAAAGTGGCCTCCTCCCCTTCCATTGCTGCCTTGTTCTGATGGTTGTGCTTTGTGCCCACAAGCATGTTCAGAAAAAAGGGCTTTTGGCTGTTTTTTGTAGGAAGGGTGATAACTGTTGGAAAAAGCGACAACAAATTAGCTGGAGGCTGCCTTGGGGATCTTGTGGTGTAGTTAAGGGTGACAGAGGTGACAGTGCCTGAGCCTCTCCCAACTTGGGAAAGCTACTAAAAATGACTAAGCAGCAGATGTTTCTTTGGACTCTGCTTCATTTTTGGCTGAGTGCACCCTGACTGTTCCTTTTCAGAGCCACAGCTGTTTGAGAGTTCCTGATACTGGCACTGTACTCGCAGCCTGCTTCGGGGCAAGGGTTGTCTGCAATTACCTGGGAGCTCATCCAGTGCTGGCCTCCATGGGAAAGAGCTACGTCTTCACCCTGCCTAAGAGCGTTTTGGGAGGAGGTGGCCTGCTTGGGGTTTGGGGAAATTTTTTGCTTTCCCCCTTTCCTGAAGTTCAATCTGTAGCAAGTCAACTTTGATTATGGCTTAAACTGTAAAGCCACTTTTACCACTATTTGGATTTCCCTCTCAAGAATCAGAAGACCACAAGATAACTTCTGCAGCTGGTAGAAATTCTGCATGCTTTGATCCATTGTGTTTGGTTGGCTGGTTTTGGATGATGTTATTTAAACCTGCTGCTGCAAAATAATTCAAAACTTCCTGCTGTGTTTGTTCATTTTGCTTTGGTTGGAATACTACATTCTGGTCAGATTTGACTTCCAGGTAGGATTTAAATGATGGGATTTAAAACTGTTTAAGGAGCCTGCACTAAAGAGTAACTCTTTCAATAGAAAATTTAAACTGTGTGCATTTTGAATTGCACAGTAAATTTAAATTGCCCCCCTTTTTTTAAAAAAGGGGGCAGTGCAATACAGATACGATGTTTGCTATTACTACACAAATTTCTCATATATGTGATCACAGGTTATGTTGATGGTAGATGAGACTGAAAATGAACTTTTGAAAGAAAGAGTCTGTACTTAGTGTGAAACATTAACTTAACACTAATGGGAAATTTATTTTCTGAGACAGAATACCTTGTGTATTTAACTTAGACGCTAACTTTCAGTGAAAGTTTTGGAGCATTTTCAGAATATCTGCACCCTGTTGCAAGATCACTATTTTGTTGCAGAATCCTTCTTTTATTAGCCTTCCTTTACTGAAGTAAAACTATCTCAGACTATATAAAGTAACAGGATAGAACTCAAATCATCTTAATAAGGTAAAAGTTGGATCTGCTGCCTGGGTTGTAATTAAGGTGCTTCTCTAACCTTTTCCCGGTGTAAGGCACTGACTCATTTCTGTCTTCAGAACGTCCCCTCTGACATTTTCCCATCATTTCATTTCCTCTTAGCCCAGCAAAACCTATGTTAAACCTCTGCTGCCTGCCATGGTTTCTAATGTTTGCTAACTTGAGTGTGATTGATATCACTGTCACTAATAGTTGTAGTATATTATTTCCGGTAGTATCTTTTTGATAGATTATACACTTACCCTACTAAAAGAGTTGAAAATTAAATAATTCCAGCAGTTATATTTTTGCTGGAAAAAGCATACTGTGCCAGGTTCTTACATCCTTTAGTGCTTCATAAGTCAATAGGACAGGTGTGGAATAAAATTACTTTTCATGAGAAGTGATGACAGAATCTGGCAAAGAACTAATGGTGAGTTATTCGGAGAGGTTTTGTATTTTTGTAACAGTCTATGGTGTCTTAGTCAAATGATTTGAAAATAGTGTTCAGATCAAGGCAGTAATAGTTCTGTATGTAGTTACAGTCTTATTTAAAAGAAAGAAAATCCTAAATATCTTGCTCCTTTGCCCATTCATAGTTGATCATGTAGCAGAATGCCTTTACAAAGTGATCATTCATTTGGCAGTGAGGTGCCCATTCTTGCAGGCAATGTTGTGATGTTTTGTTAGAGCTGTGAATCCATTATCCAGAGTGGGGGTGTACTGCTGGAGACTCTTACAAGCACCGTTAATTTGTGAGTACATAACTGAGATGATCACGGTGGAGCCACTAACTCTGTGCTCTAGAAAGACAGCTGGAAGAAGGCAAGCCATAAAAGATGCAAAATGAAAAATACATACCTTTTTTTTTCCCCAAAGACTTTGATTGTCAAACAAACAACTGTCTGTTTTAAATGAAGAAATGAGAAAGTCTCCTTTAATACCAGACCCATCGCACAAGTTTGGGTTTTTTTTGGGGTGGGATTGTTTCTTGGTTTTTTTTGGCAAACTTGCGTAGGCAGCTCTGAAAGAATAGTGACAGATGAGACACGAAGATAATATACTATCAAGCTCATGTATACAATTGTAGCATTATGCAGTAGTAAAAACTGTAGCTGTAAGCAAGATGTGATCGGGTTTTTTTGCTGAAAACAACAAAAGGTTGGGGGAAAAAAAAGCTTCTTAACTTCCTGCTCAATATTCTTGCATTTGAGTTGAAAAGATGATTTTTCCATCAGCTTTCTGTAGGTTAGGCTAAACCATTGCCAGCTAATTAATAAACTAACCTGTAGCTCAGCTAAATGTATGTTAGCTGAAGGAAAGGTAGAGCTTTTGAACTCTTAAAAGATTTATTGGATGTTTTGGTAAAACAAATGTTATGTTTGCATTTCAAATAGTATTTTTACAACAAGCCCCTGAGGTAATAAAAGGGTTGGCTTATTGGGTAGGAAATACTGCGGTCTTTGCTCCGAGTGGTAATAATACTAGGGGGGGGGGGGTTACACTTCTGCAAGAACAGCAGGTTGCATGTAGAGTGTGTGTTGGACTGCAGGGAAGGGACTATAACTGTTTACTGACTCTGTGCTTTTACTAGACAAGCATGAGAAATAATCGTTAGCTGTATAAAATCAAAGGCTGGGTGTCTTATGAAATCAAAGCCACTAAACCCACTTCTGCTCATAGAGGTTGACAATGTGGAATGCAGTGTGTGGGGATGGAATTTGTTCTCGCCCAAAAGAGAGCATCTGCTATAGGATACCCAGTGGGAAGAATGATGCCTTAGCGGGAGAAGCGTCAGACCAGTCCTGTAGAGAGTAATAGCTCTTAACAGCCATGCTGCAGGGGAGGACATGCCTTTGGAAAACCCCTTTGGTGGTGGAGACTGAATGAGAAACCTAAGGTGTCACTCACCTCTGGGGTGTCTCTGTTTCAATTACACTTAGGTTATTCACCAACAGGGGTGCTGATCATGCTGTTGTTCTATAGTCTTTGATTTATGCTGTTGTTCTAATATCAATTGGTTATTTGGCAGTAGAACAGCATGACTCCATGCATATTCATAAGAACATTAATTTATCAAGTGACAGTGAGGCAGATAACTCCTGTAGGAAGGTTGTGTAGCAGCCACACATCTGTCCATTGCCACTGATACTCTCCAGCTGGAAAATAAAGTGCCAAGGAAGCCTGTGCTTAGTGTTCTGGCTATGTATTGTATGTGTTCTGCACATTAGCTATCTTTCCCCTTACAATACGGAGTTTATGAAAGTTATGTATGTTACAAATACAGCATCCTATAATATACTAGAAGTTGAACTAAGGAAATACTAGTGCAGTTCTGTCCACACAAATAAACTTAAAATTTGAGCTAAGAATCTTAAGTTGTGATGAGGAGCCGGGTAGTAATAAGATCGGTTTGTTATGTACTTCAGAAATGTGTTTAAAACAGAACTAACTTGGCCATCACAGATGACTTTTTGTGAATAAAAAAATAGTTTCCATAATAATGCTTACATCTTTATTCGCTGTTTTCTGTTTATTTTTTATTTTCTTTTCAGTCATGTCACAGGCATCAGGACTGAGAAGAAAATTAATTATTTCTGCTGTATCTTCTGGAGATCTGTTAGATGCTTCCCCCTGCCACCATTTGATAAGGTGGTAATGCCTAATGAAGAAAATCTGCTCTTCAGCAGCTCTTTTGCATTAATACTTCTGCTTTACAGAATCACTATTTGTGTTGCTGTTTTACTGAAATACATTTGATTTAACTGCTGATAAAACTTGGTGGTTATTTTTCAACATCTGTGCTGATTTTGAAGTTGGGTGTGCTGCTGGGCTTTAAGGTGTGTTTATCAATATTCAGCTTATTCTTCAGTGTTCTTAATTCTCTTGCTGGTGCTTCACTACTGTTAATTATCACCTTTTTGGCGCTTTCACTGGCCCAGAGTGGATTTCTTTTTTTATGTATGGAACTTGAATTTGTATCTGGAAGACAGTGAGCCATAAAGCAGTTTTATTTTCTTGTCACTTGGCCATTGAAGAGAAGCATCATACAAAATACACGCAAAGGTTTGATATATCTTTCTCCAGATGTTTTTAATCTTGGTGTTATGTTTTTAGCTTTCACTTACTGATCCTGTGATCTTAGCTGCTTTTAGAAAATTTTGCATGTATTTTAAGAGTTTCATGTGTATACTTGTGTCTGGTTTCCCAAATCTGCTCTGGTGGAAAGCTTTGGTGCGTTGACAGTGATCTTGTCAAGCCTGGGTGATGAGCACAAGGTTGCAGGCATTTCCACCTCATTGTCTGTTCTGCACTGGGAGATGTATGTTAGAGTTGATTACAGTACTGAAGCTCAGGTTTGCGGGGGGCGGGGAGGGGGGGGGGGGGGGCAAAACTTGTAAGATTACTTTTACGTCCTTCCCCTCAGGGCATCTTCAGGTTTGCCCCCTTTGTTGCCCTTTCTCTGTACTAATGTATGAATATTATTCTCTGCCCACATAGTAGTCACCTGAAGTTATACTGGGGAACGATTACATTGTTAATATGTGAATTAGAATGTTCAGAGCTTCTTTGAAGTGAAGCTTCAGTGACAGTCTTGGGTTTTGGTGCTAATAATTCTTCAACTTTAGCTTTGTATGATATTGTATGTATGTATGTATGAAGGGCCACTGTGGGGTCTCCACAGAGCCTTCTCTTCTCCAGGCTGAAGAACCACAACACTGTCAGCCCTTCTTCATGGGAGAGGTGCTCCAGCCCTCTGATCCTCTTGGTGGCCCTCCTCTGGACTCGTTCCAACAGGTACAGGTCCTTTTTATGTTGGAGCTCCAGAACTGGACACAGTACTGCAGGTGGGGTCTCACGAGAGTCAGGTAGAGGGGGAGAATCATCTTCCTTGACCTGCTGGCCACACTTGTGATGCAGCCCAGGATGTAGTTGGCTTTCTGGGCTGCAAATGCACATTGCTGGGTCATGTTGAGCTTCTTGTCAAACAAACAGCAACATCCCCAAGTCCTCCTCCATATTTTCTGGTCCATAAATAGAAAACAAGAAAGGGCTCGCTCCAGCAAACCTAACTTATTTACATCATTCTGTCTGTAGTGTATTTTGTAATAATCATTTTATCTTGTGTTCTTTTGAGTTTGTTTCTCCACCTGATGCTGGAAGTGTATCAATATGTATTGACAAATGATGCGTTTAGGAAATGCAGTGCCAAAGTGAAAGCGTGAAAAACGTGTCACTGAACTTATCTATGGTGAATGGTGGAAACCCAAATTCAACAAGGAAGACAGGATGTCTGTGTTCAGCTCCAAGATTTTTTTAGCCCTATCCCCCAGGTTTCATCCTCAGAGATACGCAGGCTCTGACCACTCAGAAAAAGGTCCATTGATTTGTGGTGCAGAATTGTGCAGATAGGTGATGAGTTAAGGAGAGTCATCCTCCTACATGCTTGGTTAGTACCAAGGTGGGTCAATCCAAAGTGTAGCTACATGTATGCGTGGGTAAGTAATTTTACTAATACATGTTCTGGGCCTCTGTGTTTATATGGCAGTATATTGGATTATTTTGTTATTGAAAAGAAAACTCTATAATTCACTACTTCAAAAGACTGCTTTGTTCTTGCCAGCTTTGGTTTGCAAGAGAGGATGAACAGTTGCATAAGTTTTCAGTGAAGTTAAACTCTTATCTTGAAGTCCTTAATGTAAACAACATTCTAGGTAGTGGTGTGGCTTTCTGCCAGTTATGATATTTCATTTATTTAAAAGGGATCCTGTCATGCTCTGGAGCCTGTACCTTCTTACACTTAAAAGCTCCTGCCAGAATTTTTTCAGTAATTTAAAACAAAAATTTAGTTTCAAATATTATCAAGTTGCCATAAAAACAAAGGCTTTGCTCTGCATTGCAGTCATTGTTCTGAAGGTTAAAATTTTGATTGTTTGCAGCAGAGGCAAAATGAAGTAACAACTAGCAGAGCTAACAAATTAGACATAACAAAGCAAACAAATTAAAACCATGACAGCTAATGAACGGGTAGATGAAAATGATTTTATTATCACCACGTTGAAACAAGCAGTTTATCTTCTTTAAATATAGTCCCTGAATTTGTCTGTTTGTAATTTGATAATGAATATGCTACATTAAATGGAATATGTTAACTTGGGGTTTTTTATCTTTAAACTGGTACTTTCTTTCTTTTTCTCTGTAAATGGCATCACATACCACACAGCATCTCTTTGTATGGATAGGATATTTTGGGAGCAGCCTGAAGTTATTAATGAAGCAGTACCTAACCTGTTGTTGATGGCTACGTGAGCTTTTTGAAATCCTGTTACTGCCTAGTGTTGGGGCAAGCTGAAGAGTGTTTGCCCACCCAGCATTCAGAAGCCTGGAAGGACATGGCAGGCCAAGGATAGCGGCAGGTGAAGTGTGTCAGGCTGCCAGTACTGTCGGTGGTGGAGGATCTCAGACTAGCTCACTCACAGGAGTTTTATTTCCTAAACTTGACCCAGAAAACAAAAGCATGTCATCATATGTTAGTGGGTATGGCACAATCAGAGAATTTCACACCTTTCTTTTTCCTGCTGTGGAAAGTACAGGTTTTCTTTGATAAATCCCTACATTGGAAAACTTGTGTTCAATGCTGAAAGAAACTGTTTGGAGTGGCTTTAGATGTGATTTTCATTTTCCAGTGAAAATTTCAAATACTTTTATATATGAGAAAAAAAGACCCCCTTTGTATATGTTGAAATAACCATTATTCCAGACAACAGTTTAGAAACACACCTTCTTTTTTTCCATTTGAGTGTTAATTTGTCTGGCTTAGTATCATGTTGATTGAATTGTTTTGTCTTAAATTTCATAAACTTATTTCACATGTTTCTCTTTTGACTAGTAAGGCTGGTGTTGAAAAGCACTGTGTATTTATTTTATTTTTTTAACATAACAGAATGGACAAAGTATTTTTGGAATGTGTGTACTGGTCTGAAAATTCATCTGTCTAATCCAAAACATTTCCTTCCAGCTGGCAATTTTCTTAGTGCTTCCCATGTCTACTTCTTCTCCTGCCTGTTTGCTTGGAGCAGTTGCATCACAGAGGATACCAACTAGCACAAATGAATTACTGCAGGGTAACAAGTTTCCAAGTGATGTTTGCTTAGTGTCAAGTCACTTTCTGTTTGCTCCTGTTGCTAGTGATTAAAATGTTGGGTGAAGCTGTGAAGCGCACACATTTCTGGTTGCCTCCTGGTGTGGGTCCATGACAGAGCGATCTGAGAAATACTGGATGGGTAGGAAGTGGAAGCGTGTATTTGATGTTTAGCATTTAACTGAATGTTTAATGTCCCTGCTTGAGCTAAGCCACTGCTGCATTTCACAAGGCCATTAACAAACCCCACTGAATGGTGTCTGGTGTTCGGTGTGATGGATCTGGGTTGGTTTGCTATTGCTTCACACAGCAAGCAGGCCTGAGAGCAAGGACTGATACCAACAATGAATAACCAGAGTTAAAAATAACAGCTCTCTGGAGTCACCTTTGTGTTTTAAGGAAACCTGTTGATTCTTGATTGGTACCTCTGAGGGTAGGGGAGGCCTTCCTTGGGAGTTCTTTCCTATTTTGAGCCAGGGAATTTTTGTGTAGAGGTATTATGTTAACCATTGTGCTGGAAACCAAAACTGGTAAATTAAGTCAGTGCTTATGTTCTAAAGGCAATTTGTTTCATTATGGGTATGAGTCTGGGCAGAAGAGCTCTCCCATTGAGTCACGACGTTCAGAAAAGGTCTTCGTCCTTTCTAAAGACTCTCTCAGAGAGGAGTCTAGGTGCAGCTAGATCCAGTCCTAGTCTCAGACTTGGTCAGCGGTTTAGCTCTAAAGGATTATATGTGCAGCCACTCATCAGAGCCAACGCTTGCCTGTCAGTGCCCTGTCAAGGACTTTTCACTGGAACAGTTGCATAAAGTTGAAAAGAGAGATGATTTATTAAGGTGACAGATATAACAAGTTTGGAAGTGCCGTTGATAAATGCACTTGCTGCAAAAATCGAGCTTGAGTTAAGAGTTCAGCGCTTCTTGTTAACAATACTTTCCTGGGTAACATCTGATGTAGTCGGAAGCACAAGTCTTACCAAAGAGGCGTCCTTGCTTGAGGAGGGGAGAGATCCAGGTCCATCGACCTGTCTGATGGCTGTAGCTCTCGTCCTCAAAACAAGGGATTCCAAATGCCAGGTTTGTACTGATGGCGAGGTGGGACTAAGTCAGTTGGTGTGTGCTGACCGGCCCTTAGCAAGGACTGTCAGTTCTGGAAGGCCAGTGGGACCCAACAGTTCAGCACAGGGCAGGAGATTCAGCACAGATGTACGGGGCGGGGGGGTCTGTTCGGCTTTTACTGAAGCAACACTGGGCTGTGAGACCCCCACCTCACCCCGGGTGTTACTCAGTTGATTTGAGTGTTAGGCTGCACCCGTCACGTCTGTTTTGTGAGAGAAGCATGTTGCTCAAGTCAGACCCCGCTACTCCCTGCTGACTCACGGTAGCTTCTGTAATCAGTGCCAACACCTCCAGTGTCCCCGAGAATTACAATACACAGTTGAAGAGGGCCTTACCTTTTCAGAACAGAAGAATAAAATGTTGATACAAGTCCATCTACTTAAGCAATGCATTAGAGCTGAATTAGGGATGGCAATAAAATTATACTTTCCATTAGAGCCATTATTACTAGTAGCAATCTGTCTGCATAAACTTAGCACTCTATCCAATAGTTGCAACTGCTTTGAGTCACCAAGTGTTTAAAAAAAAAAAAAGGGAAATTCAGTTTCTTTAAGATGTCTTCCAGCAACTTTTGTATTGAAAGGTTAAGCTTAAATTGGTAACAATGCAAAGCCTCAATTAACTCAAAATGAAAAATAAAATCAAACCCTTGGTTTCCTTATTTTTATTTTATATTTACCATGACATTTTAGATGACTGTAAAAGGAATTCCTATCTCAGCTACAATTTTTCAGCATTTAAAAAGTGAAGATTAATGTGGAATCTATGAAAACAGCTTACAGAGTTACTTTGTCAGACTACGTTTGCATACAACAGAATCAATAGTATGTCCTTTATTCAGAGAGAAAAGAAGTTCCTTAATAACATCCATGAATAAAACCCATGGAGTTGAAAGCTCCCCTTCTGATCCAAATCAAATTACACATCATTTGTGTTCTTGTCTGAAGATAATAACAGCAGTCAGCCAGACTGCATATGGGTGCTAATAAGTGCCCTAGCAATAATTGTACCTTACCGAACTGATTGAGGCTGCAGAAAAAGCTGGTTAATAAAGTTCATTTTTTGATAGATTAACTCCTCCAAGTGGTGTTAATTTTCAAAAAGTGTTTTTTTCTGTCTCTGTGTTTTACTAATGGTATGTAAAAATAATGTGTTATAAGAGCTTCTTTGCTTGTTGTCTTCCATCTTTTTCTGAGAAAAAGGGAGGGAAAATGTTCTGTTTGAACAGCATCAGGCTAAGTGAGTTCATGTAACTGGTTAAAATACCCTGAAACATTGAACATATTCTACCTGATAACCGTAACTTCAGATCCTCTCTAGAACTTTTATTTTTAGCATAGTTATATAATTAAAAGGGAAAAAAATTGCAGCTCCTCATAAGTACGTTGCGTCTTCTGTACATTTATATTGGAACGCACATTTATATTATTATATCTTTACAAGCTGAAATAAATGTAGAAGTTTTAGTCAAGACAGGCATTTTCAATGATGGAGAAGCTGATCCTATCCTTGTGTTTTTACTTAGATTATTAGTTCATTAACAGCTGTGCTTGGCAAACTAGGTATTAACTGCTTTATCCTGTAAAACCAAATGATTCACCTGAAAATATTTCTCAAAAGTATTCTCTTTCTTTAAACCATGTGCTCTTTTACCACAGGGAGTTATCTTAGATTAAGACTGGAAGGCTCTTTGGGAGTTCATCATTGTTGGTCTCCCTATCTGGAAGCAGGAAATTTGACAGATGTTTGCCTAAATTTGCTATCATGGAAGAGATTGCAAACTCCCAGGGTGCCTAGTACTGAGGCTGTGCTGGCCTTGTGCATAAAAAATTGTACTTGAACTCCAACCTCAATAATCTCTCCTGAAAACAGAGCTTGTTCCTGCCTGTTCTTTCCCAAAAGAGTCACGAATGGGGCTAAGTTTTCTTCTCTTCGTAATAACCTTTATATGTCTGAAGACGTAAGTGCCACAATTGCTGTGAGCTTTTGTTTGTTTTTTAAGAAGAAACAAATGCAGGTTTTTTTCCTCTAAACTTCTCCTATTAATCCATGTCACCTTTTATAATGCAGTGATGTGATCTGGATGCATGTTATAGATAAAGAGCTGTGAGTACAAAATGGAAGTTGCACTTCTGCTTAGGGTGTGCAGCGTTCCTGTTGGTATATGCCTGGAGTGAGATACTTTCTGCAAAGTCTTACTTTGTTATGCGCACATTGAATTTTCTGCTTATAGAAAGTACTGATTCTCTTTTTGGAGCATTGTCCCTTTGCTATAGCGTCCTCATTTATGTGTTTTTGCTTCTGATATAACTTCTTCTGTGTGGATTATTGGCTTACTTGGCTAAAAATTTTGGATTTTCCTTCCAGTTCCCCACGATAGTTTCCAATTTTGATCCTGTTTTCCAGAGCTATTTTTACCCTTTCCATCATCATCTTTTGCATATTTTTCTAGGTCTACTGTTTAATTCATCTTCTAAATCATTAGTGAAAATATTAAAGAACACAGGACGTATCTCTTCAGAACTGTACTTGAAGTGTCCTTCAGGTTGAAAGAGAACATTTTAAAAGCTACTCTTGTGCTTTTTTACTTTATTGCAAAACTTAGTTCACTTTTTTCTAAAGAAAATGTACGTCGGTGGTCGAAGCCTAGTGAAGACATTGCGTATTTTTGCACTAATCTAGTTACTCTGCCAGAGATGGAAATTAGCTTGGTTTGACATGATTTGTACTTGACAGATTCATGCTGGCTTTTTTGCTATCCATTTATTATCCCCTAGGTGCCTGTAAATTCATTAATAATGTATTCTGGTAGTTTTCTGGGCAGCAAAGTTAAGCTTACTGATCTCTGATTCCTTGAGTCCTTCTTCCCCCAATGTTTAAAATAGTCCTAGATTTGTCCTTCTCTAGGCTTTGGGGGCATCCCGAGTTCTTTGTCCGTTTGGGGTTTGCTCCTGGTAGTTCCAAAGATAATTAAAAGTAATTTCTACCTAGCCCTGCTCATCTGAATAATTCACAATCAACTTAATATTGTGGTGTTGGTCTGTCGCTGTCCCCTGTCGTCCGTCTCCTTGCTTTTGGGACTTGAGCTTCTAAACTGTGGTTAGCTGGCCTAAATACCTGGCCATGTCTAATGTTTGTGAGGAATGACACTAAAAACATATGAGCACTTCAGACTTGCCCACAGCATTGTTTATCTTCCCTGTTAAGCAGTCATTAGGGTTTTTCTTGCCTCTTTTTTTTTTTTTTTTTTTTTTTTTTTTTTTTTTGGTCTCTACATACACAGTACTGAAGATAGAATCATAGAATCTTTTGGGTTGGAAAAGACCTTTGAGATTATAAAGTCCAACTATTAACCCAGGACTGCTAAGTCCGTCGCTAACCTACTGTAGTTTTGCATTTTACATCCCATGCTGCTTATGATTTATTTTTGTACCTTTAGACTTCTGGTTTTATGCCTCCGTGCTTGTACGGTTGCCCTCTGGGATCTGTGGGCAGAATGCCCTGGAAGGAACTGTCCTTCTCTCTCCTGTCCTGCCACAGATTTCCACACCCCTGCTCTAGATTGACTGTCAGTTGTTCATACAGCAAAACTAACCAATATGGTTTCATCTTTTCGTGGGGTTTTTGGTGTATTTTTTTTCCATCACATTGATAAGCTGATTAATTCATCCTGCAGCTGTATGATCACCAGATCCAAAAGATGGGAAGGCAGTAGGAATTGACGGTGTGTGGTGGGGGAAAGCACAGATGGCCCTGTTTGGTGGCAGCCACAACTTAAGACTGAATGTGACATGGGAATGCATTGAGTAGTTATTTGCTGATGTGGTTTTTTTTATTTTCTTTAAAAGCAGATTACTTTTAGATCCTTATGAAGCTGCCCGAGCATTCATACTGTGATTCCTTTCTTAAACTGGAATTGCTCAGCATTTCCTTAGTACAGTCCTTTCCAGGAATGGCTGAGCTTTCTGCTTTCCTTTATTTCTCAGTTTGTTTCCAGTATCCCCCAAGTTTTCCAAAGTCTATAGTCAGGAGTTTCCAACCATGGTAGCTTCATAATTGAGGTTAAATTTTTTTTCCCCTTCCATACACTTACATTGTAATAAGATCATGAGGAAGACAGAGTGTATCTTGGTTGGTGACAAGGAAGCACAGAGTGAAAAAATACTGGACCATGTGAAACTACTGTCAGCTTTCTTCAAAGCCTGAAACTTTTTGAAGCTATTCAGAGCAGTTGTCAGGAATTCAGAACTGATGTGCAGCAAAGAAGTTTTGAATAGTGGTTTGTTGGGTTTTTTTCCCAGTCCTATTCAGCTATTTAATTAATGCCTTTCCTAGTGAATGCTTGCTATGTTTTTGCATATAGAGTACTGAGGAAGGAAGAGATAGAAGTGTTTTGAAGGCATGGCTTACACTTCAGAAGGGTTTTCAGTAGTTATGACTGGCCTGAAATAAATTTAATAGGCATATGTTCAGTGCACTGGACTTGGGCAAACATAGTCCACATAAATGTACTTGATGAAGGGGTGCAAGACATGAGCTTCAAATAAAAACTTTGGGAGATAAAGTGAGTGAAAACTAATAGAAGTCAAAGGTCAAGTTGTTGGCAAAACCAAATGCCATCAAAAACTATTAGAAATCTCAAATATCTTTAAAAAATGGGAGTGTATAGCAGCGAGAGGAAAAATGATGAGAAGTTAGAAATGTGAAACTATCCTGTAAGGTAGATTTCTTTATTATTTTGGCAAAGAAAGAAGTAGCAGGGGGAGGAGCAAGTGTTCAATTGCGGCACAGACGCAAGAAAAAAAGGGTTCTAAGGGTAGGCAGAGTTAAGCACGGAAATAAACGATCACAACTGCGGGATCTCTGCTATAAGTGTTTTCAAATTGTATGTTGGACAGATATGTCAGAAGTACTTTTTGGATACAACGTAGCCTACTTATAAATAGCAACAGATAAATACCTGAAGGTAGCTTCAGGCTCTGCAGCTCTGGTTTTATACTCTTGCTCTTAATTTCCCCTTTGTTACTTTTGCAAACCTCTGTTGATTTAAGTATCTTTTCCTTTTTATTAAAATATTTTTTCTTTTAGAATTCTGTTAGTTCCCCCTTAAAATTAGATGTGAACTAGTGGGTTTTGATAAATTCTGCAGCCTGTTGGGGGGCTGTGCTGTCTCCACTGTGTGTTGGTCTAAGCCTTTTATATTGCTTTTAAAAAGCTGTTTAAAACTGTAACTACTGTCACATCCTGCCTAGATGATAATTCTGTTGTGTTTTCCTGCTAGACGAAATGCACCTTCCTTGGGATACCTGGCAGCTCGTGTTGCTGTCTGTGCTTTGTACATAAATTGTGCCCACTTATGTATAGTCTACTGCTTCATCCTCTAGTTTGTATTTCTTGGTGGTATTGTCATTTGCATAATAAAATTTCAGATGATACAAGAGATGTCTATTATAGATGTTAATCTGTGATTTTCATTCATCTCTTATGCACCTCAGTGCAGTTTCTAATTTTTTCTTCCCTTTTCTCATATTTTAGGCTTCTGTTCTTTTAGATTACTTTTTTCTTCCATTCACCTGAAGGCTTTCACTGAAGGTATAGAATCCTAAAAAGTTAAAAAAAAAAAAAAAAAAAAAATCTGAATATTCTTATGTATCTTTATGCAGAAGTAAAACAAAATAAATATTAAATATTAAAATTGTGGACCCCAGTGTATTATATGGGTAAAATTGCAAGGAAAAAAGGGAAAAGAAAGCACAGAAATGAAAGTGTGGCAAACTGGTGTCTGAATGATTCGTAATGAGAAATGTAATTGCTTATTGAATTTATTTATTATATTAAAGTTGCTGAAACAGTAATTAAATACACTGGAATGTTCTCTTAGTGTATCCTGGTACTGGGTTTTACACTCTTGATAGTGTGTAAGCTAGAATTAATTGAAGATAGAAAGGACAGTTAGAGTTTTGCAAGTCAAATGCTATATAATACAATGTACACTGCAGCTCCTAAGGATTGCATTTGTACTGGAACTTGTTTCACCTGCATAGAAATCTTCATTTTTTTTTCAATCAGCCCAGTCTAGAAAATAGGAGCAGTAATATGTGCAGAGAGATACTGATTTATTAGAGAACATAACTAAAGAGATATTATACACTTTAAGATAAGCATATCTGAAGAATGTGATGGGTTGAGTGCCTGTATTACCAGAAGACGTAACCCGAAAATGCTGACTGAATTTCTTTTGTTGCAATTGCATCATTTGTAACACAACAGTGAGTAGTATGGCAGGATGGCTTGGATAGAGATCAAGCTTCCTGTTGCAGATGTGCTGGAACGGATTCACTCCAAAAGTAAAACAGCAACAATGGAACAAGCTTCTACATCTCAGTCCTGTGGTCAAAGACGTAGGGGAGGATTTATCTAACCTTAATGATTTCTTGAGCCAGGAACTGAAAGGCATGTTTGGGTTCATTGACTCTAAGCAACATGTGATGGATTACACGATAATACAGCTGTATGAAATACAGCATGATCACAATTTATATGAAAAGATTTTCTTGATCTGCTGATTGTTTGGGTTTGCTTTAAAATGGCTGAAGCATGCATCTGAGTTTGAAAGACTCAGATAAAAAGCAATAAGTATATATAAAGTTCTGTCTAAAGTAAAGACTTGTGAAAATACTTCTATTCTGTGTTTTCCAGCTTGTAAGTGTGCAGCTCTTTCTTCCTCTTGTTTCTTTTTCACTTAAACATTCAAGACACTAAGTAATCTTGCCTCGAAACAAAAGACAGGTTAGCAGTAAAATCTTGATGTTAGACCTATGGACAGGAACCTTGAGTTAAGCAGTTGGGATTTTGTAATGTCAGGTTTTATAGTTTTATACAGTTGGGTTAAACTGTGTTTCTTGTATTCTTAAAGACTTCTTCTAGCGAGGGTGTCTTAGTGTTAAATACGTTTCTTCATAGCAGGTTCTTCATTGGTCAATACTGGGATTCACAGTGCTTTTTTGTAAAAGTTGTGGGGGGAGGGAAACTATTGTGGCTTGCTAATTTATTTCTTTTTTCAGAACAGCTTTGTTTGTTTTACTGTGATTGCCATAAGTATGTGAACATGGAACCAGACACCTCACTGCTTGTGCAACCTGTTTTTCTCTTGTTGGCAATAGGAATGGAATTACACCCTAAAAGCAACATTTCACAATTAAAATAGAAAGGAAGAGCTGCAGTTCAGAACTGAGTCTCTGCAGGTTGTATTGACAGTTCTCTGTCTAGAGTGGTTTTGTTCTAGGGTGCAATTTGACTCCTCTTTACGATAACTTTTTATTCTTACATATCCTGTGAGATTAGGTAGCAGGTCAGAGTTGCAAATGTTAGGTGACACTGCAGCGTGAGAGAGTTGGTAACTGAGCAGTAAGATACTGGTAATATTTTACCTTCTTTTTTTTTTTTTTCCCCTCACTGAGCTAGAAGTTATTAATGCTGTTCCCCATTATAAAATCCAAACTCTTTTTCTGACATCTTACTAACATATGACAGTCTTGTTCGTGTCATTGAGCTAATTTTCTACAGCTAGTTAGGAATGGATTTTAGGATTTCATGAATACAACACCCTGAGTATCTGACACTAAGTAAAACTGAAAGATTTGCTGAGAAACACAGTTGAAACTTTGGATCTTTTTCCACTAAATGGATGCTCCTCTCCCCTTCCATCATATGCCAGTGCCACTGTCAGCCTGCACAGCCATCCTGTAATATCCCCCATTTCTGGGAACTTTAAGGTTTGAGTACAAACTAGAGGTATTTTCAGTGGTTCAGCTCCTAGTCTGTGTGAATTCAAACTTTGTTATGGTGCAAACTTGGTCATCTCACCATCCCACTCCCTTTCCAGGTTATCTTAGGGACATGTTGCATGGCACAAACGTGAGCACAGGTCCTGAGATACTCCAGCGGCCACTTGTTTCTACCGTTTCTTTTTATCATCTTCTAACAAGCTGCTTGGAGAGACAGACAGGGGCCTTTTATCATATGTTATAGCAGCCTGGGTTTTGTAGGAGTCTTGCTGGAAGACCATGCTGGAATCTTTAGAAGAATGAAGTAGCTCTGTCAGCCAGCACTCCCTTTTTTTCATGAAACTCCAGGAGATTTGCGAGGTGCATCTTCATCTCATAAAAGCTGTGTTGACTCTTTCCCATATGTTGTAGTTATTAATATTCCCACTGTTTCTGCTCTTTGCAACAGTTTCTGCTAGTTTGCCTAACCCCAGGTTAGACCTGCTCAGCTGTACTTCCCCACATGCTTTTTTAATACGTTGCCTTCTTGTTATTGCCTTCCCATTGGTACCTGCAGAGGCTGTTTTAAAGCAAACTGTTTAACTCCCAGTTCATATTTCAGCTTTTCTGTATCTAAGTTCTACAGTTCCCAGGTGAACGGCATCAAGCCCTACTCACTTGGTACTTGTTCGGTCTGTTGGCTCTGTAAGTTTTTATCTGTAGTGAATTTTTTTTTGAGGTAGTTCTCACATCTGCTCCCCCTTGCTAACCCTAGCGGGATTCTGATATTGGCAGCCTTTTCCAACCCTGGATGGGATTGTTTATCTACTCTGGGGGGAAAGCTGTCAAAGACAATGAAGATTATAAGTAAGAAAAGAATAACACAATGTTCCACGGTTATTTGACTGACTAATTTGAGTGTATAACCCTTCTGAAATACTTTGAATTAGCTTATCCTTAAAAGAACAACAATGGTTCCAAACATTGCATGTTTTGAAGATGTAAAAATTTAGGTATGATAATTAGACATCTGCATCCCTTTTTCAACACTGCAAAAAAACCCTGCAGAAAAGATGTTGGCAAGTAGGGAAACTGATTTCAGGGGAACAGTATGTACTGAATATTTGTGGAAAGAGGGTCTTCAGCGTTGAATAGGTTTGCTAGTAGATACTTGTCTGGATGAAAGTATTTTGGTCTCCATTCTAGGGAGCTGTAATTGCTAACCTTACCAGGTAACTGATTATATAAGGTCTGTATAGCACTGACATTTATGCTTGAGTAATACAGTAAAGCTGCTACACTAGTTTCTTTGTCTTTTTCTGTTTGACATTGACTTAAAAGAGTACATGGCAAGAAAATAAATTATTTAAACACAAAGATGTTATCTCCAATCTGATCCTTTTGCTTTTTACACTATCATAGCAATGCCTAAATGCAGAGATGTCTTTCTCAGTCAAATCTTTTTCTACTACATGCTTTATTTAGTAGTTTGAATAATTTCTTCATGGTGGAAAATTGAGGAACCAGAAACATATGAGTTTTATCAAAATAATACCTTGATCATGGTGGTCATTGCTGAAGCATTTGCTATGAGGAAATTGTTTTGCTTCTTTTAATGTTATAATATATGTTGTCATGAAAACCAGAGCTTACCAACACTTCTTGAGCTAAAGAGTCAAGTCCATTTGGTTTTATAGTTATTCTCATAGGTTTGTTGTTTAGTTGTTTGGGTGTTTTTTGAGTGGGGTTTGTTTTTTGTTTTTTGGGGCGGCAGGGTGGGATTGGGGAGGGAGGCGAAGAAGAATGCTGCTTTACAAGACAGTGTTCTTACAAAGGAAGGAAAAATTGTGCATGAATCTACTTAACAGTACAATCAGTTCCTTTACTCAGTTTAGCTTAGAATTGCAGTCTGCAGGCACAACATAGTCCTTTTTTGTTGGGCAAATTCCAACTGCAGACTTCTAATGTAAAACAGTTAAAAATTGTATATTCCTTCTCCCCACCCTCATTCTTTACCTGTGTTAGTAATCTTTACACAGTATTTTTGGCAATATGTGTATCGGCAATGATCTTTTAAGAAAATATGGATTAAAAGGGAATAAGAAAGTATCGTCATAGCTAAGCCCTTGTCATAAGTTAAAAAGGGAAACTATCAAAACATAAATCCAAACCTTGAAACAAATATATTTGTCAAGTGACCACACTGAATGCTTCTTTATCAAGTTAAAATAAGAAAAAAACACAGGAAGAGCAGGTTGTAACCATACACTGAATGAAAAGACTATCTTGCCAGACTTTTGTACTGTAACTGAAGTTGGGAGTAAGTTCTATGCATCCCCAGAGTCCTAAAATGTGCCACCAGAAAGGAAACAACCCCTTGAATAAAAGAAAATAGCAGGGTTTTTTTCTCCACTGTAATAGTAAAGCATGTCCTTAGTCTCTGTGCTTTGTAATTTATTTCAAATTGAATGGTGATGGGAGGAATCTAGGATGTAATGCATGTTAGAACCAGGGTGCAATACATGTCAAGAAAGTAATTTTATGGGCTTGTACCTAAAAGCTTTTACTGAACCACTGTTGAGAGCAAATGATTCTCTCAAGCTCTGTACTGGTCCAAAACCCTGTCCCACAAAGGTTAGAGACAGCTATTAAGGAAGGGCAGGAGGTTGTCAGGGCTGAATTTTAGGCAGCATGTGCAGAAAGAAGACCTAAAATGAATCTTTGAGATTATTGGGAAGGGGTAGGGACTGATGGAGTCTGCAAACTTTTTTTGTAGTAGGAGTGGGGTTTGGGCTTGTTTGAGAGAAGTATTGGAATAGGGACGGCTCAAGGCTTCAGAAGGCACAATGTGCTTCATTGAAAACTTGACACTGAGTCTGCGGGGGTGAACTCCTCTCTGGGTGTTGCACTTTAAGTCTTCTAAGGGAGAACATTTGAGTGAGTTTGCGTGTGTTTTAATGATGGGGGTCCTCAACCCCTTCTTCATGAGAACAAATAAGGTGCTTCCTGGCAGAAGTCCATAGAGGGAAGACTGATCTTTTCCTGTTGCCTCCATTATGACCATGACAGAACTCTCCCAAAGCCAATTAATTTCTCTTTCTCCTCAAGTTCAATACTTGTTTGGAAAGTTTCCTCCATATTCTTGCAGTGTTAATCATTTTTTCTTTCCCTTTTGGCTTCTTGGTCCTTCCCTAGAGGCCTTTTCAGGTCCAGGACTATGTCTAAGGTTGTTTGTATTCTTCCTCTGAACTTTCACTCTGCAACAGCCTCAGGCAGGCCTGGAGGCTCAAGCTCTTCCCATGTTATTTATTCAAGCCTTGGACAAGACACAGAGGGGAGCTGAAGCTCTGATTTTTGTGTTGGAGGGGTGCCATGAGAGAGCAGTCTGGTCTGAACACCCCAGGTAGTTCTGTAAACAGCTTAATACGTTAGGATAAATATTTGTATCTGGGAAAAGTGTCTTGCACAGAATCATTCCTATACTTAACATGTATTTATATCTTTCTTGTTTCTATTTTAAGAAGTCTGAATGACAATATAGAGGAGAAAAATATTGTATTATAAAAAATTAAAATGTTCACAGAGCCAAAGAAAAGTCATATTCGTTAAGTGGGAGGATAAGCACTAACAAAGATCCAACAAAACACTTGTACCAAAGAACTGTCTTGGAATAGGTGTTTGAAAATTGAAATTGGGAGACAGTTATGACCCCAAAAGCTCCAGATTTTTCAGATATCCTTTGCTGTCTGAAGAGCTTGGGCTGCTCCTAAAACTTATTTTCTAGTCAGATTAGTTAAAGCTGCTGTCCAATTTCTCCAGACAAAAACCTGATGTACAAATTTTTGGTTGTGTTGCTTCTAGAGCTCTGATACTGGTAGTAGAGATGGTTTTCTAGATTGTGGAAAGGATTATTCTTTTGTTGTTGTGTGGGTTTTTTTTTTGGGGGGGGGGTGGTGGTTGGTGTTTTTTTTTTTTTTTTTTTTACTATGCTAAGTTTGCTGTTTAACCTGGTCAGATATTTTTCCTGAGGGAGGACTAGGCGATCACAGCCTGTGAGACCCATACTAACCAGAATTGGTATGTATCACTCAGTAATATGTAAGGACTTACCACTGCCCTACTGGAGTCATACTTTTAAAATTGGGGGTGGGGTGGGGTGGGTGGGAAGGGAAATTTGCAGGTTAAAATGTGACTGCAAAACATTGCTCCTCAGGTTGTTTCCACTCATTGTCTTGAAGTGTGGTAATTGCAGGACGGTAAAGGAACATATAAGGTAGCTCACCTGCCTGCCTGGGGCCAGATTTGTGCTGTGGCGTTGGGATAAGTGGAGGGCAGCAGCCAGGTTCCTGGGGAGCTGTGCTTCTGGAAAGGCTGTGGTGGTACTGTTAGTCCATATGGCAAACGAAGGGGTTCACTTCAGTAAAGGAGGGCGAGATGCTTTGGATCCCTTGCAGAGTACAGTGTAACAAAAAAAAAGGACTAGCTGGTATTATAGTTTCAGGAGAGACAGGGAACTTTTTGGCATGCTGATGTTTCTTTAATTAAGCTTAAAGGCTGTTTGGCAGCTATCTTGATTTGGATGAATGTATACATTTTGGATAATTGTGAATTAAGTTGCTGAAGCACTTGAACGCAGGTTTTTTCCAAATAAATCTGTTCACAGTATTCCAAATCAGCCTTTGTTTTGGAAGAATATGCATTATTGTGCAGATTTTAGCAACGTAGTATGTCAAAGGGAGAGACCAGGAGGGTCCAAGAGTGCATAAAATTTTACTTTGGAAAAGGTTGTAAAACCTGATTAAATGCTCAGCAGCAGCTATGCTACAGAAACCCAACATGAACCCTTTTCCTCCTGGTAATTCTTGCAGATCACTTCGCTGGATTTGCTTGGTCCGTTGCTGGCATTTTGATGCTGTCTTACCAGCCATTTAAATGACATCAGATAAATTTGGGCTACTGTAGCATTTTGAATGATGATCTCGATTGTTCAGTCTTTAGTTAGTGTCAGGGTTAACACATACATAATCTTGTACACCACTTTCTGTGATTTTTATCATCCTAAGGATTGCAGCCTTTCTTCCTGGTTGAAAAAACAGGCCTCTTGCTTTTTGTTTGTTCTTTGTTCAATATATTAATAGGACCTTTATATCTATACAGACACTATACATTGTGTATTGTTTTGGTGGAATACTTTTTCTTAAGTATGTTTCAGAACCTGTTTGCTAAATTGATATCTTGTCTATTAAAAGGAAACTGCTGGAAGTATGTTTGCTCTCTTTTGAAAGTAATTTTTCTTCCTGATTTGCTTATTAATTGCTCTTGAAGAGTGCTGGTAGGCTTTCCTCATTATTTGTAGACAGATGTGGGTTTTTATAATACTTACTATTATTTAGAAAGTATGAAACATAGTGGTAACCCCTAGGGGCCTTTTTCGTAAACTGGTCTTTTTCATATGAAGCATTGCAGAAATCTGTAAGACTGTAGTATATGAGATGCTCCTGGAAACTCAGCAGGTTGGGTTTATTTTGTTCTTTTATTTTTTTAATAAAACACTGTGTGTGTATGTACTTAGTGAAGCATGAAGAAGGAGGAAAACAGAGTAACAGTAAAAAGCATTGTTACATTTCATGCTATTTCTCCTGAGGTCTATGGAAAAGATCCCCGATTGAGAAATTCACGTGGATTTTTTTCTTTTCTTTATCTTTTTTCTTAAGTCTGAGTATTTTTGTATTTCTTTTCACCCTGTGCAGCAGGGGGTTACTCATGATAAGGTGACTTCATGAATTTCTTTAAGGTAAAAGCTTCTCTGACACCCAGTAGTCTGTGGCTACTTCCTATATAGCCCACTATTGTCCAGCCATGATTTGGATTCTCTAAATATATATCTTTGTTATACATATCTTGCATGTAGCCCACAATTCAGGTAATGTTTTGATGTGAAGTCTCATTTCTAGATTCATTGGACAGTCCTTTTTGGCTTCAGCGTGTTGGAAAACTGTAGCAGAGTGAAGATGAACCATCACCTTGTGTGTGGCACCAATAATTTTTGTATTTTTTTTTTTTCTCCTTTGAAAAAGAAGCTTGTCTTCAATTTGGGAGCTGAAAAAGGAGATGGTGTGTTTTGGCTGGAAATGTAAAGTCTGACTGCTGCTCGTTGTTGCTGTACTGATGTGCTTTGGATATACTAAGTCATGCAATTATTTTACTTTGCAATTTTCTCTCGAGTCCTCAGTGCTGTAGGTTATTAGATATGAAAATTTGGACAATAAAACTTCAGAAAAGTCTTCAGTTTAGCATTTTGATTGCTGAGTCATAAACAATGTGATCTACTTTTGCCAAACTTCTGGTATATATTTCCTATAGAACTGATGTAACTTGACAGTTAATAATGTAGGTTCATTAGGATCCAAACCCAGAAAAAGGTAATTTCTTGAGTGACAAAACACAGTGGTCAAATATATTCTTTAAAATGTATAGACTCAGTTTCAGGTAAGTATAAAGCATATGTCTTGGGCTTCAGCAGGATTTGTGCTTGCTCGATTCATAACAAAACTGATGTAATAAGATGGTTTCTGCCCAATTTCTTTCCCCTGTGGCCATTCTGGTTTTTTTCCCTCATGCATTCCTAGTTTAATTCTTCTGTGGAAATAAGATTTATGTGATCATACAGTCTCTTGTGTGCTCTCATCTGTTTTCATTTTTCTCCCCTGCACTAACAGGTTTTGAATACGTTGAACAGTTCCAATCAGAACTGATAGAAAAGTAGAAATTTTGAAAATTGGTTTACTGAGTTTTATGAGAAAAGGCATCTGGGCAAAGAAAAGATGATGCTGTTAAGAGTCCCAGCTGATTTTAACTTTAAATCCTTAACTGTTTTCACTCTTACACATACAGCTGGTTTAGTATTAGTAACTTATTGTCAAATATCATACTAAATGATTCATGAAAAATGTTCTTCTCAGTGTGAATGTCACTCCCTTATTTTGGCGAGTCCTGAAATCTTGCACTGTTAGGGTGATGGTAAGTTTCTGATGTCTGCCAGTAATGGCAAAATCATAATTTATTAGGCTACACATTCCAGGTAATGTTGTGTTGCAGACACAGGTTTAATGTGGTTTTCTTCAGTATGATCTGTGTCGAAAAGGGAAATCAGTCCCCCTTTTCAGCAAGCAGAGTATCAGGCCAGAGGTACACTATACTTAAGCACAGAAATGCCTGGGCTTCTGAACAGAGAACTGTACCTGGTTAGCTCTTTGAAAGGTGTTTTCATTTTCTGTAACTGTCTTTATTTGAAGAAATTATGCCTTCACCTTTTTGTCTCCTGATTTATTTCCACTTGATAATGTCCTCAAGGCTTCAGAGAGAGAGGGAAAAGGAAAGACTTTGGCTCATTTTTACTATCCCTGAACTGGGGGGGGGAGCAAAGGAAGAGTCCTTATAGCAAGTGCTGTGGTGTTTGATTGAGTTGTTCACAGGGAGAGGGGAAATCTCCCATCCTGCATGGTTCAAAATGTCCTTTACGTCCATGACCCATGTATGGAAAGAAGCCTGCGGACAAAGAGAGTCAGATTTAACAGAGTGATTTCTGTAGCCAGAAGTACTTGACTGGGAATCAGTTTGACAACTTCATGGTTGATACTCTTTCTTCAGTAAATATTTGAGGGAAGTTGAGTTGACCTTTTTTTGGTCCTGCAATACTGCTGCATCAGAACCACTGGTCTAAACTGGTGGCTTACATCCCGTTAGTCTCTCATTGGTAAATTGCTAGTTATCTTTGCTCATTACTACAAACATTAAATACTTTATTTCATGCTATCTTTTTTCCTCTGGTTGTGGATCTCAAGCTTAATTAACTTAGCACTGGATTTCAGTTCACTCTCCATCCCTTGATTTGCAGCTGCAAGAACTTTTTCTCACTGCAGAAGAAACAGGCTCAAAAATCTGTGCCTGATCTTATGGATTGCAAACGCAAAGTTACCAAGTGTAATTTATTCTTTTGGACAGCCCAAGTTCTGTATTTTAACTGCTGTGTTAAACAGGGAGGTTCATATAAATGTTTCCATAGGACATCAAGTTAATTCCAACTTCACAGGTCATAAAAGTGCAATCATGGAAGCCTTTACTGCCTCTGTGGCTGTACCCACAATAATTACCTCCAGGAGATAATGTTCTGCTTCTTCCTAACTGCTTCCCTGTGTCCCAAGCCATGGGATTTTTTGATTGCAGTGAGGGAGATGGGCTTTTAATCTCCAGCATTATCTAAACAGGCATTCCCTAAGTGCATTTTGAAGGGTCTTGTCTTGTGAAGGCATCATGTCTTTTCAAGCATTCATGGTTTCAATGGTAATAAAGTACGTCTCTGATTTTTATGATCTGTTAGACATCTGTTTGTCCACAAAATTTTGATTGCTGGTTGTTCGGGTTTAGCCATTTTCACTAACAAAAGTCTTTCACACCTTTGCACAGAGGAATTAATACTACACAATTTTAATCATTAAATATCTGGTTTTATTGGATGAATTTGCTTTTTATGCTGAATGAATGCTGCTTAAAATTTCTGTTCACTGAATCTATGGATGTTGCAACAATGATGGGGAAAGTTGTTTTAGCATAACTGAAAATTGAAGTTATTTTCTTGTAATAAGTGACCAAAAAAACATGCTGTATCATTTTTGTAGTAATTTTCAGCCACAAGGACTTTCAGAACTGGATGTAGCAAATAAAAGGTCTGCTTCTGGAGCAGTCTCTAATTTTCTTTTTAAATATTTATAGGTATCACTTAAGGCACTTATGGTCATACCTTTCTATAGTAAATAATAGATTTTTTTTTTTTTTTCTGATTTTAACAATAGGGTAGTTTTACAGCAAATTTAGATGATGTTGCTCTGTGCTCTTGTATTGCATCTCCCAGTCTTGATAAAAGTCAAAAGCCTATGGTGCCTTTTTTTTTTTTTCCTTTAATGTCCATAGCTTTGCTTTCCTGGAGTGTGTTGTTGAATAACAATGTTTAGGTGATGGCTCTGTTGGCTTCTGCACAGACTTATCTATTCTGGGTTCTCATTTATTTTAATGACAAGTTCCACTGTGAACAAACCCAGTGCTAAAATTCTCAGCACTTTTTCTCTTCACTGACTCAGCAATCTTCAAGTATTGAAAGCAAACATCAGATTTCTTTTTCTTCTGTTGTTACTATCTGGTATCCTGTGGTGTATGTCGCAACCTGTTGTTTCTCACCAGCGTAGTCCTTGATAATTCCTTTTAGTCTGTTTGCAGAAAGAGATGCAAGGTCAGTTTTCAAGCTTTGTGCAGTGTTTCAGATTTTTCAGTAATGTCTGGAGTTTCTGCCCTAAAGAAATTTTCCCCACAGGCTACAATTGGTAACAGTCAGTATTGCTTGCTATTAATGATTGCATGCAAAAATTAATTTTAGAGCTGTTGTAATTTAGTTGTACTGCTGTGTACGGAAGCCAGGTCATTTAGACTTGACACAGTTTAAGATGGTTCTTCAGCCAAGTGCTTTCTGTGGCTTCAGAAATGAAGCCAAGTAGCCTATTGTCAAGCTGTGTCAGGAAAAGTTCCATTGTAGCGATGTAGTGGGGAATAACCACTTCACAGACATTGTTTGAAACCCAGCAGTGTGTCCAGGGAGGGCTGCAGGTACATATTTAGCAGTAGCTTCTGTAGTGGCATTGAAGGAGGAACGGTTGCAGAAACATTTTTATCTTGGGCCTCCTAGCTGGTTCACTGGGAAGGATACAGGATTTTCTTTCCTGGAGAGACTTGACTATGGGCTGATAAATGTATGTCCCTCCTTCCTGTCTCAAGGGCCTTGCCCATCATTGCTTTGAAAACATCTGAAAGGGATAAGATGGTGCTTTTCTTAATGTCTGAAACAGTATTTTCCATCACCTGTGCTGTTTGGCTTTGCCAGAGGTGCACCAGACACTCCCTATCTCTCTGGCAATAGTATCCTAGAAACAAAGTCAGGTTTCTGGCTTAAGCTACGCGTTCAGTGAGTTGGGTATTGTTGGTTGGCAGAATAATGCTTCTGGAGGCTGGTCTCCTTTAATTCTCTGATGTTAAATGTGTTACTAGGGTGAAGGATCTGTACAATGTGCTCCTCCAGCTGTGTATGGGATTATCAGTTATTTCTCTTAAAGGTCACATTATCAGTGAAATTATTCATCTTCTCTTGAAACCACTATAGGCTCTAGAGCAGGAAAAAATGGATGAAATGGACACAACAGGATCTTTTTGTCCACAAACTTAACAGAACTGAGTCAGTTTGATTGTCCAATTCTTTGCGCTGATTTCTAGTCTGCCTGAAGGTGTATGACCCTGATTGTGGATACTTTTCAGGTAGATCACGCAGATGTTGCTCTGTCAGGTGGTTTGTTAGACTCTTTCAAACATTACAGCATATTCCAACAAAACCAAGTTTGCATCTATTTTTTACCTCGTGAGTACTCATATGAGACCACTGGGGCTCACCCTGGGTAATTTCATAAGTGACTTTGTAATTCATCCAGATGTCTAATAATAAAAAGGCATATTTATTTATTATTCCTGTCTCACCCACTACATTTCTTATGCATTATGAAAGAATTGCACGGAGGTCGTGTGCATGACCCTGATGAACACAGTACCTACTTGTTCCTGTCTTGTTTTGCTTTTCTTGATGCATAATGATTACAATGTGCTCAAGAATCCCAATGACTGTAAATATTTGTTCCACTTCCATAGGAAAATAAATACTCTGATCCCTTCAGATTATTGCCATGTAGACATTTTTGTAGAAAACTTTTTGTTACTAGAGCACTTAAAAAATTAATTTTTGTTTGTTTGGATGTGTGGGTTTTTTTACTGTTTTCCATTGCTCACCAGTCTTTATTCATTGATTCTTCTTTTTGTACAGGTAGAATGTTCTGTTACTATCGTTCCAGTAGTGATTTTTTTTTTTTTTTTTCTGTCAAGTGGATGGGAAAGATTAAATGCGATTTTTGGAAATCTGCCATCTTACTATGAAGAGTTATTTATAATGCCATAGTGCATTTCTGCTAATAGTGGAAATCTGCCTTGAATAAAACAGGTGCTACCATGATCCTCTTAATTTGTCTTCAGGTTACATGTGAAAGTAGATGCAGAAGCACTAAATTGTGAAGTGCTCAGGCTCCCTTAACCTTGAATAATAATAAAAATAAATCTTGGAATTAAAATTGAGCTCTAAAATTCACCACAGGTGTGAGGCTGCTTTCTTGTACACTTTCTTGCAATTTTACTTCAAAATTTCTTAGTTATTTGAATATGTTTAATGAATGTTAACAACTCTGTTAGAATTGGATTATAAATATAAATATTTGTATTGGGAAGATTAAGTATGCATTTCTGCAATCTAAGTCAGTGGAGGTTCTCACAAGTGTAGTAACTGGGCTGCCTCAGAGATGGTGGCTATTCCTCAGTATACATGTGATTAAACTATTAAACAAAACAGTTCCTTTACTTCAATTCAGCTTTTGTTTCCAGATGGTCTTTTCTTTTGATCACCTTCTGAAACCTGTCTCTTCTGTTTGCTGCTTCCTCAGGTTTGTAAAAAGACTATTATTCCAGCTGTCAGTTGTTTGCTGTGAGATTAGCTGCTTCAACACTTTTCTTCACAAAGACTACAAAACATAATGTGTTAATAGACTGATACATTTTGCATAATAAGGCTAAAGGATACAACCAGTTAAAATTTGTCTTTATTTTCTCTAATGATCTTAAAAACAGAATTACGCAGATATGTGTAATAATAAATACAGGGCAATATCAGCCTAGACTCAAGTGGTGGCATTTCCATATGAGGTAGTGTTAAGATCATTCCTAGGCTGGAGAATCTGCTTTGGGTTTCAACATTGTCAAAATAAACTTGGTGCAGGAAAGAGACACAGAAATGAATTGAGGATGCTTAATTTGTAGCTAGAAAAAAATGAATTGCCAGTTTTGTTTAAAGAAAAAAAAACACCATACCCATGTTTTAATGCAACTTCTGACTGTGAAGTACTTTACAGATTATGTGATACTACTGCTTTAACCATGCATACAGTTATCTCTGAGAAATATGAAAGAAAAAAACCAAAATTTGATCCTTTTATCAGTATTTGGAGTACTAGAAATTTCCTGACGTACTCCATGTTTGTTATGATTATCTTTAAACCGAGTGTGTAGATCTTGCTTGTGTCCTTTTGGCTGAGATAGAGTTATTTTTTTTCTTAGTAGTTGGTGCAATGCTGTGTTTTGGATTTAGCATACCAAATACTTAAGGTGCTAATGTTTATGTAGTTTGAACAACAGAAAATATTATTGGCACGTTAAAGTACTTGTGATAGAGAAATACCAGGTGGAAACATATTTCCTCACTGGTGTAATGAAGAAAGATAGTCAATAATCTTGACCGTACCATGTACGTTCCTTTGTTAATGTGAAGCAACTGGATTAAAGTCAAACTAGTATGGGCTCAGCAATGAACCTTGCTGATAAATTGATCACACAGAGGTAAAATTATTTTTCATTTCCTGCAACCCAAGTCAGGGGACCATTGAGGCACTTTCCTTACCACAGTATTACTTGGGTCCAAAGTGTAAGGTGCGGTGTGTTGTTTGCACCAAAATACTCCCTTTTTTGGAGTAATTCTTACAGAAACTGAGTCAGCCTTAGCAGCAGTCCTAAGCTGGAGCTGTATTGCCTACTTGCACGTATGATTGCAAGTGGCCAAACTGTGATATGCGAGCCCCTTCTTATATTTCTTTTCTTCCTTCCACTGGGTGTTGCATCACCTTTACCTACAGTATTTGTCTTTTTATTTTAAATTTATTTGTTTCCCCCCCTCCTTTTTTATGTGACTGTGCACTGATGTCATGCTTTTGTGTCCTGAGCAGTATTTAAGGATTCAGGTTCAGAACCTTAACTTACATGTGACTTTGGTGCCAAGATACTGACAAAAGCCAGAGCTACTTTCCTAGCACGAGGCTGGAACCAGTTCTAGGTCAGTGTTTTAGTACAGGTAGCTCTTAGTTCTGCCTTTTCCTCTCCCCGTCACACTGCTCCATGCATGGAGCTTATTTTTTCTGAGCTGTTCTTAGATGCAAATACTATAAGACAGGGAACAAACTTATTTTATAGTTGGCATTGCTGAAACCACTGTCGTTGTTTGAGCATCAGAGTGGGAGAAGGGCTGTTAAGGGGGGGGTCACCAGCAGCATTTGATTGAATTGAAATGTTTTCCGCAGTAACTTTTTGAATTTAGTTTGTTCTCTGGTTATCAATACTATATGGGCTGATCTAGGAAGACAAGGCGATTACAAGTTTTTTATAAAGTAAGCCAGGTGGAAAGTGTGTGACCAGTGTGTTCCTGAAGCTCAAGTTGTCTGACTTGGTATCAAATGATAGAGCATGTGCGTACTCCGTGTAGTAACGTGATGAACAGGAAATCGAGAGAGGTACTTTCTTTTCAGAGAAATGAATGCATGTTTTGAAGAGAATGCTCGCACTAATAATGAATTTATGATAGGTAAATGCCTGGATATGAATTGTGTGGGTTTTGTATTAATTTCCCCTCCATCAAGGCATTTCAACCAACATGTCAAAAGGGAAAGTACAAGGGAAAGCAATGACAGAATTAGCAGTTACTTTAAAGTAACTAAAGTGTATTGGTCCCAGTCAAATGAAGTATTTTATTTTTGTTCCTTGTTGTTTGTAATCTAAGTATGAGTCATTTAAAAGCCAATCTGGCTTGGTACAGTGCGTGCTGTTTTATAGTGTTTTCTCCTTGCCAGCATGTGCATTTCCTTGTTAATGTTTCACATCTGTTCTTTGTAATTTAGCGATTATGTGCAGGCCTCTGTGTCCTCCTTGTTTATTTTAAAAGGACAATGAGAAGCTTCATTTACGTGAGATTAAATTGATGTCTGTGATTTGCTAAAGTTTGGGCATCCTGGAGCACTTCTTTGTTAGTCTTTTTTTTAGGAGAAGGTGAAAATGTGGATGGTTGGAGGAAGTCAGTAATCTATAGTTAGAATGAGCTGAATGCTTTAGAATTGACATGGCAAATGTATGCCAGAGATTTACATTACTTTCTTACCAGTCATGCTCAGGCTACTTGCAAGCATCTGTGATGTGTTTTTGTTTCAACAAGTATTCAGAGAACAAATCCTCATTCTGTGGGTATATGTATTAATGTATGCACAGGGTATTCATGTCTGAACAAGAATATTTGGTGCAAAATAAAAATCCTACTTATAGCTGATACTAATGGCCATTCAGACTTTTGTATGGGAGGTGGTAACATCACCTAATTTAGGTGATGGATTGTATATAATAATATAAAATCTGAAATAGCAAATGACCCAAGTGAACTCTGTTCAGATGTGAAAATAAATTATTTACCCCTTTTGTAAATGCTTTAAAACCTTCTCTGAATTCTGAGGTGCTCAAATACATGAAATGACAAACATAATCAGATGACTTAATAATTATGAATGGCTTTACCAGAGCACTAGAGCTTTCAAGCATTATAGTGGAAGGTTTATTATTTATAGTACAGTAGAACCAAGAAAAATAAATCTGGTGGTGGAGATGATACTTTGCAATTAAAATACTACATAGGACTGGAGTCTGATTCTGATATCTGCCAAAGATATCTGTATAACCTTCAGCAAATTAATTAGATCTCTAGTCTTGGTCAAGCCTAGAATTTAGATGCTGGCCTTTGAAAGCAAGGTATCCTGAAAGGGAAGAACCTGCATCCTCAGATAATGTCTCAGTTTAACATGTACTCAGTGTTTATTCTTTTTTGTGTGCTTGTGTATTTACATGTGTATACCAACCTGTTGTTGCTAACTTGGGTGAAGATGTTCTTGCCCAGGTGTTAATTCTTTGTTCACATTGGTATTTTTATTGTCAAAAAGGGGGAGAAGGTATGCCAGCCCAAAAAGAGTTTACACTGCCTTTGGGTGAAGACTGGTGCAAGGTTGGGGAGTGCTTTGGGAGCAGAAACCACATACAGTGGTTGGCAGAGACTAGAGGAGGTCTCGGGCTTGTGGGAGTCCAAGAGCATCAGTCTGGAGCACTGCTGTGTCCAAAGAGCATCAGAGTGGATCCTGCCACCCTGGGTGGTGGCGGAAGTCATCAGTGGAGTCACAAACCAGTTTTCCAGTTAATGGTCTCTCCAATGGTTGAAGCTGACCAAAGAAAACCGCAAGGCTGAGTGTGACCTTTATTTTTTTGATTCTTACATTCATAGTGTTTATATGCTCACATGTCATGTTGAATGCTGCAGTTGCCTCACGACTGTTTTAAGCTCAAGATGGAGGTTGTGTGGAGTCATCATAGAGAGATGTCTTCTCTGCTAGTTTTGGATGCTATTGTATTTTTGTGCCTTTCCATCATTTTTAGGCTTCATCACTTGAAAAGCAGATACTTGCATGGCAGTATGAGTTTAGATCAAGCATGTAAAAAAACCACTTCCTCAGAAAATTCTCATAGCCTCCACACACTCCAGGGAGCTGGGGAGCAAGAGGTACAGTCACAGGGTCGTTCTCCCATGTAACTTTTTGAGTCTTCTCTTGGACACGTGTAAACTCTCAGTACGTTGGAGCAAAGTCATAGGACAAACCACTGCCTCTTGTTTGTTTTGTACTGTTGTCTGATGCCCCTCCATCTCTGATCATCAGAGGGACAGTGAGCACCAGGCTGGGCTTTCACCCTTTCCATCTTGCTCTCAATCTGAGTCCTCTCTCTTCCCTGACTGAAAGGTTTCGGCTTTCTTGCCCTTCTTTAAAACTGTTTTAAGTCTGTTAAATTCTTTTTGATTTGGGGGAATCAGATTCATGTAGAAGTAATATGCACTGTGGATTTCATACACAAGCACATGGGTTTTTTTCCTGCTGCTGTTTTCTATTCTTTAATAATTTTTATTTTTATCTGACTGTCAAGGAGTCTGAGCACATTTTCTTCATGGAACTAATAGTTGCAGCCCCACATTGTCATTCCTGCATATTCAATAGTATCAGTCATTTTGTGTATGAAGCCAAGATATTTTTCCCATGGTACATCACTACATTTACTCCTGTACCATTCCATCTATCATTTTGATTGTTCAGTCACTGAAACATGGAAGGTCCATCTGCAGATCTTCACAGGTGGTCCTTATCTTTACTGTCTTAACTACCTTAATATCATCCACAGAATGTCACCTTCCTAGTCACTCTTTTCCCATACTAATTAAGAGTATGTTGAACAGCACAGCTTCTAGCTTGGCCATCTGCAAGAGTCCCCTGGTGAGCTGACTCCCCAGGGAAAGCTTTGACCATTTAATATTACCTTCTGTTTCCTGGTTTTGTAACTAATTATTTATCCGTGCAAAGACCCTCACTTTTCTCCAGTATTTTTTCAGTTTCAATAAATGGAGCCATTGTTGACTTTCGTGGAGGGACTCGGAGAGTTGCTGAAAACCATATGGCTCCTAAGAATTCAGTTCTTACAATTTTTTAATGTAAGATAAATTTTTATTTAGTGATTATGTCTTCCTTTAAAACATCCAGTATGGTAGAGACATAATAGCTTCTGGTTTATTGTATTTTAAACTCTAATATGTCTTGATTTCATCATGTTTTTAAATTTCATTATTACAATAAAAATGGTCTTGTAAAATTATTTTTATCTGTAATATACATTGCCATTTATAGAGGGGCCATTGACATCCTCCACTGTTAGGTACCATAGTCTCATATGAAAGAGATTTAATTTTGTTTCTTATCCAAGTTGTCACATTATATACACAGTGCACATTATTCTTCTATTCATGATATTTAATTTTTTTATACCTAAACTGACATTTAGATATAAAGAGCAAATTTACTTGGCTATTTCTCAATATCCTGTGAGAACTACATCAAGACTCACATTTGAAGTACTAACATTTCCAGCAACAATAGCTGTATTGTAAGCCCACTGGATATGTTGTCAAAACAAAATTTTTTTAGAAAAGTATGTATAAAAATAATTTGTAATAAAAGCTTGGAGAGGGAGGGGCACTAGCAAAGTACTGTCAATTTCACCCACTCAAAGCTATATGGAATCTGGGATTTCTCTGCTGAATTGACTGTGTCATAGTTAATACTGGAGAAATGCCGGAAAATTATTTGAAAACTCTTTTTGAATCTGAAATGTGGAGGCACCAGGCAGAGGATTCCCTGAAAAAAAGTAAGCAGAAAAGCTGTCTGTGCAGCAGACAGAGAAATCGTCATTTTTAGCACTGATATATTTTTAGATACTCTCAACCTGGTGAATAGGCTCAATATAGACTCAAAATAGAACTTACTAAGTGGTGGTAAAATCAGAACCATTAAGGAACTCTAGGTTTCCATCCATGATTAAGGGTGATTTCAATGATCTTTATTTTTATTATTGCTTTCAGAAATGCTTTATCAGTGAAATTCAAGTTAAATATCATGTCAGAAGTAAACTAGTTGTTTCTTTGCTCCCAGCTGACTTTTTGTAAAGTGTTCATGATCTAGATAAACACAAGTATTGTCAAAACTGTATAATAGACTGGGTACTTAGACTAATAGTAAGGCTTAGTTCTTCAAACGGCTCCCACCTTTGCTGTTGCTCTGGTTAAAAAGTGTGGTACTCAAAGAACTGTCAGATTACAGAGAACAACCTTGTAAAGAGGCGTAACATCCTCCGTTTTCCCTGCTTTGCATCTATGGTGCCTTTGCTCTTGTTTACCAGCCATCACTGACCCCACTGAGAAATGGGAGATTATGTAGTACCTGTTGTTCCTTGGAATACATGTAGGAAGATACTTCTTAATCTTTCATTTCTTTTTTTTAACTTGCTTGCACTGACAGCTAAACTTTGAACTTTAAAACGTAGCACAAAGTGCAAATGCTGGGGATGTGCGTGTGTGTTACCTTCAGGAAAGCCATTTATTTTGATTCATTGCAACTTGGATGAAAAGTCTGAATATCAAAAGATATTATAGACAACTTTATGTGAGCTTTCAGGAGATAAAATATTTTGGTTTTTGATTTGTTTTGAAATGTGATTTATTTATTTCCCTGGCTCCATGCTGAACACTCTTTCTGAAGGAAATCAGAAGTAGAAAACATACTGACAATGTTAAAAGTTCAAATTAATGTAGAATACAATAGAAATTGTGAGTCCAACTTCTAGATTTCCATAGAAACTATAACTGACATATCTTCGGTGTTTTGTGTTCTATGTGGAACACAAAATCTGTCAGGCAATACATGTAACAAGGAAACCAGAGAAAATGCTGAATATACTTGTGGAGCGATGCATGCTGTTCTTGAAAACTTGGTTTGTGCTTGTCTCAATGTTTTTCAGATGGTCAGGTAGCATAACAAAAATATCATATATATATTTATTTATATAAGCCATCCTGTGTCTCTGTGTACTCTGGAAACACTAATTTATTGCTATTTGTGAAGCAGAAAATCTGTGGGTTATCTAATATATGGTTCTCAGTTAGGAATTCTGTTGAGTGGCAGGAAGAGAAGCTAGATGGTTATGCTGCTTTTGAAGTTGATGTGGCTTCACAACACTTGATTTGAGTTTGTCTGTAAAATAGGTAAATGACTCAGCTTACCTCATCAGTATCTCAAGGCTTATCCTGATAGGCATTTCAGTAGTTTTCAGAGAAACGTCTGCAACTTTTAGACATAGAGCAGATGATGTGCAACAGACTTAGATTAAAATATTAGTAGATATTCAGATGTAGAATGTATTGAAAACCAGTTCCACTTGAGAATCTTCTGGACTTGCATTTAATAACTTAATAGGCTGGCTGGAATTGGTTGTTTTTAAATCGCACTCTACTAGTCTAGAGCAAACCCACTGTCATTAAACATTTAAAGAACACCATGATAAGTTTATAAAATAAATGATAGCGACATTATCTGCTCGATCTGAGGGACATGTCTGTGACTGATAGCTCTAAACAGACATAGGGCATTTTACTTATTTGCAATGTCTTCTATCACACACAAAGAAACAGAAACAGAATTGAAGATTCTGAAAAAAAGTGGGCAGTAGAAAGCTTTCATCTCTTTAAGACTTTTAAATATATCAACTCATGGGATTTATGTGGTCTAATTTAATACCTGCTTCAAGGCAATGTAAAAACACCATATGTTTTTAGTACTGCTACAGATTACATATTTCAATACAGAGTATTTTTTCTGTATGTCTTGGTGGCACTCGAAGAGATTAATGGTAAGAGGTAGAATTTAAGTGACAGCCTACCTATTGCTTGCATCCCATATTTCAAGCCAAATGGTCAGGCAAATGTGAAGAGAGCTTTGTCAGTGTCTTGCTGATAACCCATTGTGTTATCTTTTATTTCTTTCTAGTTTGCTTTCTTAGTACTGGTATTTTGTCTGAGATTGTCTTTTGGTTGTGCAGTGAAGAAAATAGTGATTTTCAACAGATACTTTCAAAAACTTACAGTACAGGCATGGTTTTCAAGTCTCTGCTAGAGCCAGAATTTGAACTATTACCTCAGATATGTTGTTTTATAATATATCATGTGCTTTCAGAAATTTCAGAATTTTCCTGATGAAAATTTTGCCAGTAGGATTTATGTTTAGAAGTGTCGAAGTTAGGAAGACTGTTCCTATATATAAGAAGCCTGTAAACAGTATTCTGCTTCAAAGGGTAGATCATGACTTAACCAATTGTGACACCCACAAATCCGCTGGCCCTGGTGTGGTGCACCCCTGAGTGCTGAGGGAGTTGGCAGATGTTACTGCCAAGACACTCTCAATCATCTTTGAAAGATCATGGAGAACAGGAGAGGTTTCTAAGGACTGGAGGAAAGCCAGTGTCACTCCAGTCTTCAAAAAGGGTAAGAAGGAGGACCCAGGAAACTACAGGCTGGTCAGCCTCACCTCCGTCCCTGGAAAGGTCATCTTAGAGGATGTGGATTAAAAGGTGGTCATCAGGAACAGTCAAAACCAATTCACCAAGGGGAAATCATGCCTGACCAACCTGGTAGCCTTCTGTGATGCAAGGACTGGCTGGGTAGACGAGAGGAGAGCAGTTGACATTGTCTAACTTGATCTCAGCAAGGCTTTTGACAGTGTCTCCCGTAACATCCTCATACATAAACTAAGTAACTGTGGACTAGATTGAGTAGACAGTGGTGTGGATTGATAACTGTCTGAATGGTAGAGCTCAGAGAATTATGATCAGTGGCACGAAGTCCAGCTGGAGGCCTGTTGCTAGCGGTGTTCCCCAGAGCTCCAGTCCTGGTCTACTTACTCATCAGTGACCTGGATGAAGGGCCTGAGCCTACCCTCAGTGACTTTGCTGATGTTACAAACCTGGTATTTTGGAGTGGCTGATACACCAGGAGGCTGCACTGCCATTCAGCGGGACCTGGACAGGTTGGAGAGTCGGGAAGAGAGGAACCTGATGAAGTCCAGCAAAGGCAAGTGTAGGGTCTGCACCTGGGGAGGGACAACCCCATGCACCGGTACGGGCTGGGGCTGGCCTGCTGGGAGGCAGCTCTGCAGAGAAGGACGTGGGAGTGCTGGTGGGCAGCAAGTTGCCCATGAGCCAGCAGTGTGCCCTGGTGGCCAAGGTGGCCAGTGGGATCCTGGGGTGCATTAGGAGGAGTGGCCATCAGGTTCCTCAGTTCCAGAGAGACAGGGAACTACTGGGGAGGGCCCAGCGGAGGGCTGCAAAGGTAGTGAGGGGACCAGGGCATCTCCCTTGTGACTGAAGGCTGGGAGAGCTGGGCCTGCTCAGCCTGGAGAAGACTGAGAGGGGACCTGTCAATGTCTACAAATATCTTAAGGGCAGGTGCCAAGAGGGTGCTCTTTTCAGTGGTGCCCAGCGACAGGACAAGGGGCAGCGGGCACAAACTGCAACACGGGAAGCTCCTTCTGAATATGAGGAAAAACTTATTTGCTTTGAGGGTGACAAAGCCCTGGCACAGGCTGCCCAGAGAGGCTGTGGAGTCTCCTTCTCTGGAGACATTCAAAACCCACCAGGATGCGACTGTGCAATGTGATCTAGGTGGCAGGGGGCTGGACTAGATGAGCTCCAGAGGTCCCTTCCAAGCCCGACTACTCTGATTCTGTGATCATAGCTGTAGTTACCAAACTTCGCTCTAGTCTTGTAGTTAAAATGGATCTGCCTAGCCTCAGCTGCTGCTGGCTGCTGTGCTCATCAGTGCATTACCTGTTCCCTTTCTGCAACCCCCAGTTCAACATCACTTCCATTTTGGCAATTACTGACTAGATTATTTCAAAATATATTAGTATAGGCTTACTATTTTAGACTTATTAACTGAAAATATAGCTATTGTTGGTGCTGTAGTTGCACTGAATGGTATTGTAAGTCAAACATTAATCAAATATATTCCTTTTTGTGTTCTTTGGGGAGTGAAATGTCTGTGGTGCAGTATTGATGAAGAAGCCTGTATCATGGTAGGGAGAAACTGGAACTTGTAGTTGGTGTAAGTGGATAATGTTAATTAAGGAATCAAGTGTGCAGACTTGGCTCACCTGTAATGGCTTTTTTTTTGTAAATGAAGATTTTTACATTAAGATGAAAGAAGACTTGGCATGAAGCAGTTGTATTAGTAATGAGATGCAGGCAGCATTCTGGGAGGAAGATTTCTTGCCAGAACATACACTTGGATTGGAGAACAAACAGGAGATATTATAAGAATCGAGCTAGAAAACTCCGCTCCATTAAAATGTTTCTTTCTGTGTAGCTGCTGCTCTGTGTTTGGATTTGGATGCCATCACCCAGGTTCTCCTTTTGATCCTGTGCCCACTTATATTCCTTGTTCCATCTTCAATCCTGCATTGGCAATGCTGGTGTGAGGACAGAGGGAGCCACGTTCCACTTTGAACCTTGGATGAGGTTTGTTAAGTTGCTTGGGCTTCAAAGCTTCGTGTTCAAGCACAAACTGAAGACCACTTTAGAGCTCCCAGCATAATTCTGTTCAGTCTCCACCTTTCATACCTTTCCCAAATGGCACTACCCTCGGGGATACTTCCTAGGACTGGGTTGACTCTTAGCTGGAAACAGGGCATGCTTCTCAGCATCAGGAGGGGGCCCCAGTTCTCCTTTTCACTTAGTGAAGTCAGCTGTCTGCAAACATAGAAGGTGTGAGAGAGTCCTGAGGAGCAGAGAAGCAGGGGCAGAGTTCACAGCCGACGGGTTGTGAAATTGCAAGGAAACAAGAATCTGCCAGGGAAGATGCAGTGACTGGGCAGAGTTGTGCACATACTTCATTTATGTTTCTTCCTCCTTGGCTGTTTACTTTTATCTTTTTTCTTCTTGAAAAGTTAATTAGTTTAGTTGTCACCATTAAATTTGGCTTCTTTGCATGTGCTGAAGTATCTTTCAGGCACCTTTGGGAATCATCTGGATGGGTCCATCTTAAAGATACAAGCTTTGTTTATTTTTCATGTAAACATTACATTTCTGAGGAAATGATTGTTTGTTCTGTTCTCTGTAAATGACTCCATAAAGTTGTTTCTTGATTTGAAAACAACCCTGAATTTCTCCCCAAATGAGGTTCATGCATTTGCATTATGAAACTTTAATTCCTTTTTAAAGTTGATAATGCCTGAGAAAATAAATCAATTAAAGATTACTGAAATACTGAAGTGTGCAGTTCTAGTTCTGCACTAACTTAATCCAGGAGCGTCATGAGGCTTAATGAGATGATTTGTCTCTACCAGTATAGTGTTGTGTTTTGTAATTTATATTCATTAACCTTGGACTTAAAAATTGCTCAAATTATAGCACGTCTTCCCATAGGAAACTTCCTCATTAAAATAGTTAACTTCATATAAGAAAAATAACTTTTGATGTTTGGACTTGATTTTATTTCATATACTTTTAGCCAGTTGTTAGGAAACATGCTTTTTGACAAACCTCAGCAATTCCCATCCTTAAATTTTAGAGTTATAATTTGGTTTCAGACAATTTTCAATGTATGTATTACTTCTGTAATGTAAGTGCTAACTAAAATTTATTCTAGATATGTTTGATGTTAATGAATATTCATGTAATGAAACATTCTGTTTTGTATTTTCTGGAGTCCAAATATACCTGAACCCATGTATTTTCCTGTTCATTAGCTTCACTGGATTTGTTTTGGGAACACCAGTCTGCAGTTTACAGCGTTTAAGTTAAGCACATGTATGACTCTCTTACCTTTTCCCCCCTAGAGTACTGTGATTTTGTTAAATTTTTTTTCTACCTTTTATGAAGAATGACCCCATCTTGGAGTTTTCTAATACTTTACATGATTTTAGCAATCCTTATTAATTAACTGAAGCCCTTGATATCCTGGATACGTATTTGATGGAAATTTGAAAGGGTCTGACAGACTGTAATTTGCTTCTTAGTTGTATAGCAATATTTGGTGTTTTTCTTAAGATCCACATCTTCTGGATTTAGTTGCTCACATGAGCCTCTCCTTACATCCCTGGGAAGCTGAGCAGTGGCTCTAAGAGTTTCTGTAAGACAGAGAAATTCTGTGTTTCCCACCATAGAGACAGGAGTGTCCTGACATCCCAGGGCATTTGTGGAGTCTGTAATGCTGATGGTTATTGATTCAGTCTTAGATTTGTTTTGCTAGGATTTCAAGATATCCAGATGTTTTTAGGTTTTCTGTCTTTTATAGACTATTGCCGTATTAGAGAACCAGGTCCTGTGTTGAAGAAATGACCTGATAAGTTACTTCTAGTAACAATTATTTAAATGAGGTAGCAAATACTTGACAGATGTGCAGTCAAATAGCTGTTCATTTATGTCAACTGAAAAGCAGATTCCCAGCCCTTTTGTAATTGTGATTGTGCTACAATTATGTCACCCCTTTCATGGGTGAAAGACTGATGAGCTTCTAGCATCATTCTCCTCTTTACTGAGTTGATCCTTTAACTATTGCTCTTCTGAAAACTTCTGAACTGTTGCACTTTGTAGACTGCTCTACTTTCTCTCCTGCCCAAATTTCTTGCTCTAGGATGAATATTCAAGGACTTTCTTGAGCGCTTCCTTGCTGAGCTAAAAACTTTGAGCCTACAGACAGAGAAGAAAAGATGCATCAGGTAGCAAAGTCTAGTGGGTGAAAATAGGAAAGAAGAGAAATTTTTTTAACAAATGCCTTAATATTACAGCCTCTCTTTCCTCCCTTGCACACATGTACATGCACACATACTTCTCTGGAAAACAGAAGGTAAGTAAGGCTGCATGTGGATTTAAATAGGAAACACCTAGAATCCAGTGTTCCTGGAAAAAGTGATTTGGTTTCTCATTGCTTTAATAATTTTGGTGGATTAAAGGAGACTTTCAGATACTCTGTGTCAGGAAAAATACTGGGAGGGTCTCTTTCTCCTAATTCACTTTTGTTTGTTTTTCTTACAGGCTGTTTTAGTAAGGCAGTTTGGTAGTTCTGCAATTTAAGAATCATAAATGACTTGATCTTTTTTCATTTTTTAAAATGTGTTTTCCTTTGGAATACTGCTTTTCTCTCCCAGTCCTTAACATATTTCTAAGAGTTCTTACTCACCTTCGATTTTTTTATTAATGTTAGCAGATTTGAGAGTGGAAGATTGCCAGAGATGGGAAGGAACAGTGGGCTAAATGTCACTTGTCTGGAGAAAAAGTTCTGTGCAATTTGTGGTGGTTTTTCGTTTTCATAGCACCAATAACCAGAGAAGGATATTGGTGGATAATTTTGATGAAAGTGAGGCTTGGAGATCCAGCCTATTTGGGGAGGATTCTTTCTGTTAGGACTGTAAAACATTTGATGCAGAGGTGATACACGCCTGTGTATGTACGTGCTCATTTTGTACAAAGGCTGTAATGAAAGAATTTTATTTTAAGTTAGGAATTCAAACACTCTGAAGTTCTGGATGTACTGTTACTTTGTTCTTCCTCCTTTGGTACTGAGCCAAAGGCAGGAGCCTTCTGGAACAAAGGAATGTGATTCCAGGTGGTTTCACAACAAATATGGACATCAGAGGTGAATTAAGATTGTGCCAGTACCTATAAATTTGATGCTTCCAACACCTTGAATGTGAGACCTCACTTAATGTATGTTTTTGTGGGTAATTTTGTTTGTGAAGCTTTAGAAAAATTCTGTCACATACTGCTGAATATATTTAGGAGCAAGATCAGTTTCCTTGTGGACTGCTGTTGAACCTCATGGTTATTCGAATTTTAAACACATGAACAGTGATTGACGTATAATGGGTGTTATTCAAGTTATCCAATTGTCTTTGCATCAAACAAGTGGGGATTATTATTCTCCCAACATCAGCTCCTTAAACAAGCATCTCTAACTCATCCCTATGACAAAGAATTAAAGGCCTAATTCCTGACTATCTACTGAAAGTTTTTAGCAGTTTTAGCATATTTGTGCATCAAAATCTAATATGGAAGCTGAATACTTGTTTTAGGCATGATTTTCTGCATGGTTAAAGGAGATCTCTTGTTTTACCCTTGTCCACTACCAGCAAAACTTACAGGTTGCGTTCCTCTTGTTTTCAGCCATAGCATTGCACAGTTTTCTTTCTCTCCCTGTTTAGACCAAGGCTTTTTCCTATTTGTAAAAAGTGTGTTGCAAATAATTTTTTTGTTTTCATTAAGAAAAAGTGATTGAAAGAGAAAACTCATTGGCCCAGTTCATCTTCTGCTTCTGCACTGGTTTGTACAACAGCTCTCTGCTGCTCAGCTTGAGACTTCTGTGCCAGCTGCCGCTTCCCAGTGGGGAAAAGCCTGTTATTACAGTGCCCTGGGAAGGGGCTGCTGCTTATCGTCTGAGCTGTTCCCCTCGTGGTGTAGTGTCCTGATGCGGAAGGAAATAGGACTCAAGTGATAGTCTTCTATAGAAGAAATTGCAAGTCGTGACAACTATTGGTTCAGCATACTCTGTACGTGTTCTTCACCTGCAGACCATATAATGTGTAGATGTGATTAGCTGCACTTGACAGACTGGGTATATATTAATTCATCCTTGACTTCACTGTAATTGCTTCTGGTGGTTTTGAAGTGTGTCTAAAACTTACCTGTTTGCTGTGACTGCAGATGTGCACCACTGTGCCATTTGCCTGTGGTATGTTGGAGAAGCACTGTGGCTCAGTAGAAATCATCAGCTGTGCATTAATTGGGTATTAAAAATGTATTAAAGTATGTTTCACTTAGTATTTCAGGGATGAAACTATTACTATTCCAAGAAGCATATTTTTCAGATATTTTAACCCCTAGTTTTCATATTTTTATTACCAGCTTCATTTAAAAAGAATAATATTCAAACAGAACAGATCTTGCACTTTCTGTTTTCTTTTAGTATCTTTGAAATGTCTCCACAAAATGATCTTTACCATAGTTAAAGTGGACTTTTGTTCTGATGAGAATATAAAAGAGATGTTCCTATTCTGTTTTCTGCATTCTGATGTATGCTGTTGGACAGCTGTTTAGTATCAGTTGAGGTTCAGCAAAGAAACAGTTTTAGCTGTAATTAATAAATGGAGTAAAATTTTAAGGTTTTGTTTGATTTTTGGTTTTTTTTTCTTTACACCTGAAGAACAGTGCACTGAGCAGAACTTTTTATCTAGAAAAACACAAGGATTTTCATAACAGCTTACTGCCAGTCTAAGAAGGAGAAGATATTTTGTTGGGGGAGGATGGGGGTGAAGTCGTTTATTTGATCTTTAGAGTAAGGATTGTTCGCTTTACAAGGTGCTTCCCTGGAATCATTCAGTCTAACAAGTTCTGTGCCGAGTATCTGCTCTGTATCAACTTACCTTGTACAATTGCTTATCTGAAACCAGATCTTGGTTTCTGTGCTGTATTTGCTTCTCTTTTCTGAAGGTTTTCAGGTTTTTGAAAGAGTTTTTCAGTAATGATCTGAATTCGTGGATTGTTTTATTTTTTCAGACTGCTCTGTTTGATCATTCCAGCTTTTGATGTTTTATTCTCACTCTGGCAATGTGATGGGGATCTGTGAGGCTGACCACCCTGTTGCTGTGGTCATGTGCCCTGGCTTACTCTGACTTTCTCTTTCACAGAGCTTTCTTCCTGTCTTCTGCACTACAAATAATATCCTGAATACTGTGGAGAGGAAGGAAAATAAGTGAGCTGCTCTATGGATAATGCATTGCGTTCTGCATATACGTAGAATAAGATCCAGCTAGAAAGCCAGAACCAAGGAAGTCACAGAAGATTATTGCTTGGAGAAGCAGGACAAATACAGCATATTCAACTGCAGTTTTTATTGGAACCCTTATCCATCCAGGATTGAAAGGTGAGATTTCCTGTGTATTTTTTTTTTCATCTTTGGTTTATGCGTTTGTTTCAGGGATGCTTTTTTAAAATAATTTTTATATATATATATATATAAAAGAAACTGGTGATTTGTCTTTAATGTGTATCTTCATGAAAGTTATTTGAAGAAGCATGCATGTTAATTTGCTTTAGCATGGTCACTTTACTTAGAATTTGGTTTTAGGGCAGTTCTGGTGATTGAATGTCCTTGGGACAGAAATTTCCAAGGTGACCCTTACATGACAGCTTAGTAAAGAGAACTGGACAGGTGCAAAGACTGAATAAAACACTGGAAAACTGGAGGCAGACTGGACTGACAGAGAGATGACAGAAGGGAGCATGACAAGATCCTTGGTAGGAGGCTGAAGTCAGACAAACACAGAATAGAAACAGAGAGTAAGAATGGTAAGAATGAGGTATTGGAAAAATAGCTTGAAGGGGACATCAGTTATTCCATTACTTGATGCTTTTAAATCACAATAATATGGGTTTCAACAAATACCACCATAGGGCTAGCTAAGACATTCTTAACTATGGTTTGCAGGGGATGTTTAAAGAGGTGAAAGTAGTGTTCCCTTCTACCCTTTTCTTATCTGTGTGAGGCTGATAAGAAGAAATGTTTATATGGCTTAAATTACAGTATATAAAATCATAGCTGGTAATGTGATGTGAGGAGGAAGGCCATGGTAAGAATAGAGAAACTATTAGGAAGACTGTGAATTGTCTTATGTGCATTAGAAGCAGTGTTCCTCTTGTTGTGTCTTAAATGGGAAGTAGCTGATACTGGAAGGTGGGACATGTTGGAAGGGGAGAGGGAAAAGGGCACAGGAGCATACCAGGTAGAAACAAAGTGCTAGGAATGGCACCATTCTGAAATACTGACCACATTCTGCATTTCACTGGTAAAATAACTTTTTTCTGGAACCACTGACAAAAGATAGGTGTTTCATGTTTAGTAATGTTTTGAAGTGTGACATTTAAGTATTTGCTCATTGGGTGGCTGCCTGAAAGGCTGCTAACACTGCTTTATGGGGGATGTGTGTTATTAAATGTTACAAAAAATTTGCAGTGTGTGTTCTTGATAATCTCAGTAGTACAACCTGAGCTTTATTTGTGGTATCATCTAAAACTTGATGTAATTAATTCCAGTGTCTAAGATTACTATGTGGACATCTATTTCCCTTGTTGGTCAACCTGATTAATTAAATTTCATGCTACCGATACTCTGAAGGTTATCTAAAATTATACAAATGACAATACAAAGATGGTTTAGTTGTTTGGGGAGGGTTGTTTGGTTCTGGTTTATTTATAAGTAATCTTTTAGCACACTCTGTTATTGATGCTCCTTCTAAAGTTTGTCACATGAGCCCCTTAGGTCCAGCTAATAGACAAGACAAATACTGTGAATGTGTTTATGATTGTACTTGTGCTTCCAGTTAAAAAGGGCATTTAAACAATCTATTAGTAGTAAACTCTTGATTTGTGACAGGAGTAGAGCAGTGGCACTTGTCAGCATCATGAACTAATGAAAGGTTGTATATAATATAACAACAGGATCACCTTGTTAAATTTTAATGTGCTATGTATTATCTAGGCAGTAAATTTGTTTCTGTGGAGGAAATGGTTAGAATCGACCTAGATAGAAAGTTTTAGGCTACTTTTTATGTCACTGTTTTAGCAGTATATCTCAAAATGACATTCATTTGCAAAGTCAAGTGATGACACAGAACAACAGAAAATTCAAACTGAATGCTGTCTTTATTAATAGTTTACATTTAACTTAATTTTGGAAAAATCTAACTAGGATTAAACCATAGAAAAGCTGTATTGTTGGGCAAAATTACGAATCTCAAGGAATTGTCAAGTTACCGAGGTTTTTCTATTTAGCATTACAGTGTGGTTTTCCACTTGTGTGATTAAGTTTAGAGCAGAACATTCAGAAACAGGGAAGTTTAAAAATATTTATTCTGTTAAGCAGTAAGTATCAACCCACTCTAAATTATGAACCGTACCAACCAATTCAAGGAATTGTTCATTATTCTTTTATAAAGACGAGGCCATTCATGTGTTACATTCTACGTATTTGCTTCTTGAAGTAGAATCAGATTTTGCAATTGTTCCACTGGATTGGACACTACTTTTATGTTGAAATTTTTTTTTTTTAAAATCTGATTTTTGAGAAGTGTGTTTCTCAACAGTTGCTTAGTTTATTACTGAATGGATTGTGCTTTCCAGTCTCTGTAGGTAATAAATAGCACATCTATTCAGACAATCGATACCTGGGTATCAAGGGAAATGCTCAAGTTTTCACAAATGTGCTTTAGCAGCTGGGACTCAACTTCACAGAATTTGCATCTGTAAGCAGCATGACCTGTCCCACAAAGACTTTGACTGTTTTATATTCAGCTTTGAGCTGAATATTTATTCCTGTATTTAAAGATGACCCTGTTTTCATCTAAAGCTTAAGAACGGCATGAAAAATCCTTAAACTCTGTGTCTATGATGAATCTGGTATTATATTTAATTTTTTGATTTTTTGGGACAGGAATGCCTAGAGTCTAGAACACCTGCTGCTTTTTATTTCTGTGTAAATGCAAAGTGGCAGCAGGCTCTGGAGCGCTGGTTTGACCTGCAGGCGTGCTGCTGGGGGGTGTTGTTTTGGGTTGTTATTTTCTGATCAGGTTGCAGAGGGGTGTGGTCCTCATTGCAAAATTGATACTTTTATGATTATTTTGCATGAAATTAGTGCATTATTCTTCATCTTTTCCAACAAGCTTTTATAATCTCAGGTCTACTCTACCAAATGTTGAATGAATGCCAAAGCTCACAGTCACTGTTTCCTTCCATCCTCAAAATAAAAGCCATCACTTACACTTGAAGGCAGAAGTAGCAGCGAAATTAGACTCATTGTACTTAGCATAGATTGATCTCATGGCTGGAGATGACTGTTCAGCTTCTACCTTCAACCAGTTTTAACTTCTAATTTAAAAATAAATAAAGAATTTAAAAATCCAGCCTTTGGATACAGAAGCTCCTTATTAATTCTTTCATCCCTAATTTCATTCGAAAAGCAGTAAAGAAAGAAATCTGTTATGAATACTGGCCTTGTACAGGCGTGAGGAATGTATTTTCATCTTTAGTTGGCTGTAAAAACGTATTGGAGAAAGGATCCCAGTTGGTGGATGATAATCTATTAGTACTATATTTGCTGGCACATAGATTGCACACCTTTTTTTCTTTTCTTTTCTTTTTTTTTTTTTTTTTTTTTTTCCTCCCCTCCCCTTTCCCCAATGCTGGCAATCACTTTAGATTTACATACAGATTTCCTGGAAACTTCTTATTTCTTAGCAATGGCACCTATGCTGATGTCCGGAAGCTTGATTTGAATCAATAAATGTAATGAGTAGTAAGATTAATTCTCCCAGCACTCCAAAATCTTTTGGCAGTTACATTAAACTTTCAAATCGCATATAAATTTTTCAAGCAAATTTATTTAGTGGATTCCGTTTATGGCTCCCTTGGACAATATAAGAATGTAATAAGACATGCTTTAGAAAAAAGGAGGGGTGGTGAAGGAGCAGGTGACCAGTACCACCCAACCTGAACTCACAGAATCAGCAAAATGCTGTTAGCTGTACTTTGCTTCTAATGTGCTTCATTTAGAAAGAGAACATCTAGTGAACTGACTTTAGGGAATGGGAATGTTTTTTGGTCATTTTTCTTTTGTCTGTGCAGACTAAGCTGTTTTATATTTGCTTTATGGAAATTTGATGTATTGGGCAGAAAAATGGTATAAAGTGCATTAAAAAACCAAAGAGATTTAAACTTTCAGATATTTCAAGGATTGTTTTCCCTTTCATACAGCTGAAAATCATCAGACTGCTATCCAGTCTGAAATGGCCAGCTTTTGACTGAATCAGAATAACTCTGCCTTTCCATTTTTAGTTTAAGTCCACAGGTAGTTCTTTAGTTGTACAGGAGAGAGAAGTAAGTCTGCAGGTAGTTCTTTAGTTGTACAGGAGAGAGAAGTAGGTCTTTGGCACGTGTGGATGAGTTGGTTTGACAATATGCTGCGTTGCATATATAAAATAATCAGTAGCATTAGGGAATATTTAAAATTCTGCTTTTATTTAAGCAGCTGTGGTGTTTAAATAATGGATTTAGCATGGCATACTGCATGAAAAGACATTAGATACTAATAGTTCTGAAGTTTAACAGTCTCCTATATGATACCTACATAATCAAGAATAATTGTTGCTTCTGTTACCTTGTAATAATGCTCTTGCTTTAGGAGGGAAGATTATTTACACATTTTTGTCAACAAAATATTTGTTGTATTTAGCATAAAAAAACCAACTATGGTGGAAAGACTGGGTGTGTATTAACTGAAGGTAACTGTGCTCTCAATGACCTGGCCTATCATGAAGACATTTCCAGGTTTTCCTTTGAATGATACTGTTTGTTATGCAGGACATGAAAGTTAAAACTCTGACCTGAAGCCCACTCAAGAGATTAGGTAATTTAGAAGTCAGTTTGTGATGGAGTAGGCAGTGACAAAAGCCAACACTATGTAGGTGGTTATTATTACCTCTGCACAATAAACTGCTTAGTCCAAGTTTATTTTTCCGTTTTAAGATAATCTGAGATTTGGTGTTAATTAGCCTACACGTTCTGTTGGTGTAATCCCATGCATGCAGTCTTTCAGTTTGCATGCACATATATACACACACCTGTGGATATTTGTTTTCATTTGTGTTGCATGTTTGCACAGAGTATAAATATATATGGAATTATTTTTTAATGTATGGTTCTTCTAATTACAGATATATGCATCTCAGGTTGAAAATAATTGAAATTTTATGTTTATCTTCAAGTCTGGCATTCAGGCCATATCAGTTTTCAGATCACTGCAAGGAATTTATTATAGCATAACAACTCCAAAAGGATATTTTGCACATTTCTTTCTCTAGATACTGTTACAGTATAATCAGAAAGGTAACATCTAAAAATATTAATAGAATAATCCTGATGCTTACTGTTATTTGATTGTCTGATGTTTCTTTTTGAAAGGAGAGGACAACCTCATTGCCTTGGATTTATTTAGTTATTTTATCTGAAAAATGTATACTGGACATCTGTATATTATGACCATGTACAAGTCTCTGAAGTTGCCCAAACCAACTTAGAGAAAAGGTTGCCTTACAGACCTTGAAAAGCTGGTAGACATAGGTTAATGTCTTTTTGTAACACCACAGGTTGTCCTCAGTGGCCTTTTTTTTACTAATTCAGTGAGTAGGTTTATACTAATAATAAATAAAAAAACACTCAACAAACACCTGCCCTTAGTCTGTGGAGTGTCAGATTTTGTGTAATCTGAGGAATTAATTATACCTGTAAGCTTTCAACTGTACATGGTGTCAGATGTAATCAAAATATTCTTTGAAGATATTCAATAGCAAACTTCCTGAGAAAACCACCACATCTGCCTCTCTGTTTTAAGGTAAAATGAGGATTTTTGTACAAAAGTCTTGCCTCAAGAGACTGTCAGAGACTTTAAGGCATTATTTTTTGCTGTTGTAGAGCATAGTGATAAAACTTTCCCAGATCTCGTAATGACACATATATATGGTGTATTTGTCCCAGTTGGAGCCACTAACTTTGTGTGGATTCTCTTATTTAAAATCGCTTACTGCGCAGCAGACAATGGGGATTTTTTAGAAGGATTCTGTATCAAGAGCTTTTGGCCCAATCCTTCACTGGTGGTTTTTACATAAGTTAGGCAGCTGCGACTTCAGCAGAGAAATCTTTAACATGAACAAATAATTGATTAGAAAGTAGGAAATAGAATTAAAAGTCTAGAATCAGTCCTCTGTAAAGGAAGGAGTTCATCACCAGGGTACAATCGGGATCTGTGATGTTCACTATATTCATAACTGACATGGAAAATAGGCTTACTGGGGAGATGAGAAAACTTGATGCTAGTAATTTGCTTAGGAGGTTCTAAAGACAAGTGCTGACAAGAGCCACAGAAGAACCTGTGAGTGCCATTAAAATGCCAAATTAAATTCATTGTAACTGCCAAAAGATGCAAATGGTAGAGTAAGCATTCTAACTTCATCTCCGATTTGATTTTTACCATTTGGGAGCAAGAGTTTAAACTTGCAGCAGATAGTTTCACAAATATGTCCAGTCGATATTTGTCAATCAGTAAATTGGAAAGGTGTGACAAAGAGGGTAGATAGAAATCAGTTGTTTAATAGTGCTTTGAGTGCCCAGGGTGATCTCAGATGAAGCTTACAGAAGCCAGGGCTCAATGCAAAGAGGAGAGGTGGATTTTCACCCCACTGGAGTTTGAGCTGTTGGACACACTTCCAGGGGATATTGTAGGTGCTGGAGGTTCACACAAGCTAAAGGGAAGGACAGATATTTTTATAGAGGAGAAATCCATTGCAAGTTACTGAGCAACTGAACTGAATATGGTTTGACAGCTCCCTGATCTGGAAATGGTTGAACATGGAAAAAGACTCAAGGGTGAGTGTGGTTTTTTTCTTATTCCTTTCCCTTGGCTTGTGCTTTTGACATGATCAGAGGCAAGGAAGTGGCCTAGCCCTCCAGACTGCTCTGTTACGGCCTTTTTTACCTTTAGCATTGTGCCTATGTCCTGGTTTTGGCTCGGGTAGAGTTATGATTCTTCTTAGTAGCTGGTGCAGTGCTGTGTTTTGAATTTTGTGGGAGAATAATGTTGATAGGACACTGATGGTTTTTCCTTGTAGCTCAGAAACGTTTATACTAAGTGAAGGACTTTTCAGTTTCTCAGGCCCAGCCAGTGAGAAGACTGGAGGGGCACAAGAAGTTGGGAGGGGACACAGCCAGGACAGCTGGCCTGAACCAGCCAAAGGGATATTCCATACCACAGAACATCACGCTGAGATTACAAACTGAGGGAAAAAGGGAAGGGCGGACATCTCTCATTGTGGCATTTGTCTTCCCAAGTAACTGTTAGGCGTGATGGAGCCCCACTTCCCTGGGGATGGCTGAGCACCCGCCTGCCCATGGGCAGTGGTGAATGAATTCCTCTTTTTGCTTTGCTTGCATGTGTGGCTTTTGCTTTACCTATTAAATGGTCTTTATGTCAATCAACACATTTTCTCACTTTTAGCCTTCTGATTCTCTCCATCATCCCACTGTGATGGGAGTGAGCAAGCAGCTGTGTGGGGCTCAGTTGCCAACTGGGGTTAAACTGTAACAGCCAAGTGTTACCATAGGATCTGTCTGCATGGGAGTAGGGCTAAAATTCATTAATACCCATTACACATCTCAGCAGAAATTGTGTTTTTATTTGAGAGTACTACTGGGACAGACATGCAAGTAGAATTTTTCAGTGTGAGTGAAAGCTAAACCACAATGAGCTAACCAGAGGATGCAAGCTCTGTGTATAAAGACTTAAGATAATTATCTCTTCAGCCTGTTTGGTTGCAGTTTACAGGAAGGCGTTTGACTGACATGAAGTCTGTCTCTGTGAGTATTCACTGTAGCTGTATGTCTGGGCAAGAGTGCTTGCTACCTTTCTGGTGTTTATCCCAAATGTCAGGCTGGTGTTCGCAGTTTGACATATACTTGAAGGTAATCTGAAGCTCACATAGGTAGATTGATTCTCCTGAACAACAGGGAAGTCAGTCTCATTTAGAAAATGTCATTCATCTCATTTAGACTTGTAGGATCAGGATTATGCTATGTTTTTTGACGTTGCAAAAAAACCCAGGATTGCTTACTCCTTAAAGGTTAAATCTCTTCAGTGCTGGATGAATTAATCTTTTTTTATAGCTTCATACAATCTTTCAGACATGACATAAGAACTTCGTAGGTCATTGAAACAGCAAATCCTTTGCTGGTGTGTTAGTATCAGGTGTTCTCAAATAATGTTTGGGTGTGGTTGGAAGCTTCTGCATTCTCTGCGTGGCTCCATGTCTGTGGTCTGCACACGCTGCTCTGAGAGATGGACATCCTGACAGGGGACTCTCCAGATACAGCTACTTCCCATTAACTCAGAAGGAGCTAGCTTGCTTGGCAGAGTTTCTGGAGAAATCATATTCTTTATGGCAGGTCTTCTATAAACTGTTGCCTTTTATGGTGATTTTTAAATTACTATTATTTGTAGATAGGTTGATGGATTTTGTGTTTCTAATCCTTTTCTTACAGAAACTTCCTTAATATAGATTATATAAAACTTTCCAGTGAAAATTGGAGAAGAATGTACTTCGCTGCAAATTAACTTGATTTGCCCTAAATTAGAATATTTTCCAACTCATTCTACAAATATTGAATTCTCCATTGTTGCTAGGTCTGTGAATCTGATTTGTTTTCTGGGGGCTTACATCAAAGACTGTATTTCCCTTCAAGCTCTTTTGTGCAGGTGCATGTTGGCAGCCTAAACCTGGCTATAGGGCAGGAAAGAGTGTTGAGCCCTGTAGGCTGGCCGTAGGAATGCTGCGAAAGTGTCTCATTTCTGGGAGAGAGAGGTACCAGCTATGCTGCAGAAGGGGGACTTAGTAACGGTACAGTATGTTAGAAAAGTTTTTGTTTTTTTCTTATGTTTGAACTTCTCTGATGCTTGTGGGTCTAATGTCAGCTCTCCACAAAATTATGATTTTTGGTCTTCGTCATTATATTTGGAAGGAAACAGAAAAATTTCAAAATTTGTTTAGTTTTAAGTGCAAGTCTCTCCTTCCAGGTCAGGCTGGTGGAAAGCCTCCTGGTAAATGTTTCGGGGCAATTCTGGATGAAATGTCTGTCCTGGAGCATGCTCTTGGACCTGTTTAGCATTTTCACACCCACGTTGCCAATTCTGTTCCCTGCAGAAATTAAACAAAAAAAATGTATATTACTTTATATTTATTTATATATATATATAAAATACCCTTAATTCTATAAATAAGACAGTGCTTTATTTGTATACCTCAGACCTCTTTTGGTGTATCAGAAAGAAGGTTAAATGGCAGCTTAAAAGAAGTCCGTAAGCAGGATGGGTTTTTTCCACCTTTTTAAGTATAAGCAAAATGTAAGCATAAAAAATAGCCATTACGTGCAATAATGGTGTAAATTCTGTTGCTGTCCTTAGGGCTGTCTTGGCGTATTGCCAAGCAGAATAGATATATTTCCTGCAGGAGAATACTTCCAAAAAGAGATGGTATTAGATACTTAAGAAATGCCCATCGGTACAGATTCTGAATGCTGTGTTTAGGTCAGTCAGCGTGGAGTTGGGATATGAAAAATAAGGTTTTATTCAGAAGTACTTGTATCAGCAAACTTAGTCTTACTACTTTCAGAAGACAAATTACTTATTATAAAAAACCTGCATGAACCCATTTCTGTACATGGCTCTGTTTCAGTGTAGCAGTACTCTTTCACAAGCAATGTTGAAATGGCTGTTGTTTCGAAAACCTTTAAGGTTTTTGTAAGATTTCCTTCTCTGACTGGGTAAGACTGTATGTCTCATGGCTCTTGATTTATATACAGAAAGTTTGTTTTCCCAGATCTTATACAAACCTCTGACTTTGAGAACGCTAACCTAAATCTCTTTGTCACTTCACTTGCAGGAGAAGAGAGGGCAAAAGAGCAGAGTCTGTGGCACGTACTCTTCATTTTCTGATAAACAGCTTTTTCCCAGACACAGCCTATGTTACATGCAGTCTACGGACTTCTTTAACATCACCCCTACTCCTGTCAAAGGCTTTAGAATGCACATTTAGAAGTCAGGCAATAGTCGCTCAGACTTCAAGAATCTTTGAAGTGGTTCTTGGGGTCTTTTGATTTCTGTCTTGAATTTCCTGTTACTTGTAAAGGCTTAGGCCTTAACGAGGCCCAGAGCATAGAGGCCAAAGTCCCTAATCGAGATGAGAAATGTGCTGGATTACCTGCTAGAGTAAGAGACAGCTGCCACCTTCTTGAGAAACTTGGAGGTGAGAGCAGTCTGGGAGTCAATATGCATGCCTGTCTGTAGGGTGAGGTTCAGAAAAGAGGCAGTGAATAAGGGATGAGGTAGGAGAATAAAGCAGTCAAAAACTGCACACGTTATAAGCAGATAAAATAAAATAATTGGCTGATTTCCTGCAGGCCACTGAAATGTCAGTTTCTGTTCATCGGTAACTTCAACTCAATCGTTGGAGGTGGTCTAGGTGAGGGTGTGAAAATCTGACAAGTGGGTCAGAGTTACCAATTCAACTTCTTAGAAGATTATTACAAAATGTTCTTAAATTATCCGTGTGTAATTGATCAGAATTACAGCACTGATCGTGTTATTTCTCAGTCTATGCCTTCTAAATGTAGCATGGGCTTGAACTGAGATTAGAGCAATACATTCAGTTCCTGGCTCAACCACAAACTTAATTTTATTATAATAAGTTTTCTCAGTCTGCCCTGTGCCCCGGTCTCCTTGTGTAAAATGGGAAGAACAGTTCTTTATTTCGTGAAATTGCTATAAATGTAGAAGTTATAAAAAAACTGTGATATATTCTGTTCTTGTAATGATAGAGTTGAAGAAGAAAACTGTTATCTACTCAGTATGTTACGTTCTGACAATGCCAGAGAGAAAAGATGCTGGATTCCTTGTTTTGTATGTCTTGAGCTTGCAACGCAATTTGCAAAGAACAATTAGTAGTGTATTCATCATATCTAACACTTCATATTAGATGTGACTTATGCCTTGACTATTTTTCTCATATTCTGCTTCCTACAGTTGTTTTCTAGCAGAAAAATCTGGCATATGATGATCCACCGGCAGTGTAGTTCAGTTCTAATGTTCCTGGCAAGCAAAGAACTCAAAAAGTCCTTTCTGTTACCTGTGTTGTCAATGTAAGGAAAAACACAATTGTGCTAAAGTCAACAATTCTCAGTATCATACAGAAAGCTAAAGTGGAGTACAATTCAGTTATAAGTGATACAAAACCATGTAAGGACAGTTTCTCAGAAATCGTTTGTGGATTGTTGCCTTTGTGTTTACACTGGAATTGTCACTTTACTGTGGTATCTGTGTGTTCGTATATAGCGTTAAAGTTGGAAAGATTCAGGTAAAGAAGGCACTTGACTATGTATTATTTTCATTATAGCTTGCAGTTCAAAAGACATTTTGCAGTAATTTTCTGTTTCTTTATTTTTCCTTATGTCTAGAACCTATGGTGAAGAGAAACATGTGGGCTTTCACATATTCATAAAGCTTTGTGGAGCATGTTCTTGTAATGAACACATTCATTTCTCTGCTCATGATAGGCTCAGCTCCACGAGGAGATAGGCACAAAGATTGTGCTTTACTGGAATAAGCGACCTTCCATGTACACAGCCAAATTACAATGAATGTAAATAATGAAAATAGGAACCCAAAGTATTATGTCTATTTTTAGAGGAGAATATTGTGGTAAAAGTAAGGAAAATAGGAGTAGGAAAGAAAAAAACTATAAAAATACTACTTATTTGTTTTGTTGAGACTAGTCAATAACTGCTATGCATAGGAGAATCTGCATATATTTAGAATGATTTTGTATCATCTGGAGGCAGCTCCAGAGACTTAAAATCTTCATATCTATATTGCAGTGATAAAAAAAAAAATATTTTTTGTGGAGGAAAAATCCTGGTAGAGGTCAGAGAGTACACAAATGTGTGCACCAGGTGTGCTCTGTCATGCTAAGGCTTATGGAACTGTCCACAGGTGAGATAATACCATCATCACAGCTCAAGTAAGGCGGAGGAGTAAGTTTGACCAGTATCATACCGTTAATAAAGGTGATGCCGTGGCTCTAATATCCTGGTCAGAAAGGTTTCCTTTCTTAAAAATGTGATGTGCCACACCATACAACATACAACAGTGAAAGTGAACATATCACTGTCAGAACGACAAATGTTAGATGGTCCCTGCAAACTTATTTATTGTATGCTGTTAAGAAGTCTTGGGCCAAATCATGTGCTACTTCCATGGGGTCAATCAGTAAGTGTAATCCAGTCTTCAGCTCTGTTCTTGATGATGTCTTGTTGATTTTTAGAGTCTATTTCCCTCTACTCGTGGCCTAGTTAATACTTCACTTGCTTCTGGTTCAGATTTGCTGATTGCCAAGGTCATGATTTTTATCAGGAGTCCAGAGGTAATGGGAATTTCATAGCAATTTTAATCACTTTTTTCCCTGAAATGATTTTTTTGATTTCTTTATTGCAGTCATCAAGACATTCTGTATATTCTGACATTCACTCTAGACCAAGTAATTGACATCTTTATAATCATCAAAGGTAGTAATGGGCCCATTAATTTTTCGGTGAAGTCAGAAGAGATGAACTGACAGTATGCAACCGTGCCAGATTTCTTCTGGTATCCAACCATTTGCTTTTGCTTTGCTATAGGTTGACTGATAGTTTCTGATACAGAATTAGTGCTTCGTTATTTAAAGTCATTGAAATGTCTGATTAATAAAATACTAAAACAGTTTGTACATTACTGAGAAAATCGATTTAATTTCTCAAACTCACATTGAATCACAAAATATGAAGTGTACTGGACTATAATCTCATGAGTTCCCCCCCAGTGTTACTAGTTGTGCAAAATGTTTCAAACCCTGTCTGTAATGATATAAGCAGCCACAGAACGGTGAGTTCTAAGTGTGGAGAGATTTAATTGTTGGTGCAAATAGGTTATATGGCTGTTACTAGAATAAATGCTTCTAAAGAAACGGAGTTAATAATATGTTGACACTGAAATCATGATACCTTATTCGTAATCCAGACTTGTGATACGGTGGCATTTCCAAACATGCCTATACGTTATCTAATATATATGGCAATCATTGTGTTGCACTGAGAATTGGCTTTGCACTTTCTTGCAAGAGGAACTTGGTGCCAAACACAGAATTTTCTAGTGATGCTGTGGTTGCTTCTTTTGAGTTTTATGACTGTCTGTCTTTATGTCAATTCATGTATATACAAACTGTGAGCAGTGGGCAACCTTGTTTTCATTTAAGGTCACAATTGCTTTATATCTGCAGCCTTCCAATTCTTGGCGATTTTCATGGCAAGCCTTTAGAATTATTTTTTAAGATTATTTACATTGTTTACAAAGTTTCAATACAACAGCAAAAAAGAATAAGGTGCTTTTTCTTTCTGTTTAAGAAGTATTACATGCATGAGCAATGTTTCAGTGCTCTAAAGGCTGGGATGGCTTAAGTTTTGTAGTTTGACATTTAATATAAAAGTGTGTTTTTGAAGGTGGATGCATGGATATACATGTTTAGACAACTAGTTTTAAGAGTCGTAATTAACATAAACAAAGGTACAAACAATCCTAACAACAGAGTAAGAACATCACTTTAAAAAAAATTAGTGTCGTGTATGCACCTATTTTCAGATACTTTAGTTGAGGGCAGTTGCTCTGGGTAGTAAACTAGTGTGACTAAGGAAAAGTAAGGAGCAGATACAGATTTCCAAGGAGGGGAAGAAATTATGAATTCTCTAAACAACAGATGTAGCATTAATACCAGGGCATTATTATGTATTGGAAACATGATAGGTTGTCATTACTTTAAGGATTATATTATATTGAAAGGTACACAATTAAGATCATACTTACATGTGTTTTCATAAATAATACTTCATAGTATTCAATTCATTTCCGTGCAGGCCATCTCTAAAAGGATATGCCTGCTATTATTTATTCATAATAGCTTGTATTCTGTAATGTAGCTATTATTTAAAGCACAAAGCATTGCTTGAGCAGATGTATAATTCTTGATGTCATGCTGGGTTTTTTGTTTTCTCGAAACTGTGACCTCTTCCACAACAGCTGGACCACCTTTGTACCTTAATTGTATTGTTCATGACTCTTCTCTGAGCCACCTGCGCTCTTTTCCTGCTGAGATTCTTAGAACCATGGAGTGTCTCACTCAAGTTGTAAGGGACCCATAAGGATCACAGATCTCCAACTCCTAGCTTCTTGCAGGACCACCTAAAACCAAATCATATGACAGAGCATCATCCAGATGCTCCTTGAACTGTCAGGCTTTGTACCATGACTGCCTCCCTGGGGAACCTGTTCCAGTGATCGGCCATCATTTTCCTAATGTCCTGTCTGAACTTGCCCTGATGCAGGTTCTTTCCATTTCTTTTGTGTCCTATTGCTGGTTTACCAGAGAGAGAAGATCAGCACGTCCCCCTTGGTACCACCCTTCAGGAAGCTGAAGACTGCAATGAGGCCACCCCTCAGCTTTCTCCACACTGAACAAACCAAGTGGCCTCAGCCATTCCTCGCAAGTCTTGCCCTCAAGAGGTTTCACCATCTTGGTCACCTTCCTCTGGACACAGTCTTAATAGTCTGATGTCCTCCTTACTGAAGTGCCCAAAATTGCACACAGAATGTGAGACGGGGCTGTAACAGTGCCATGTAGAGTGGGACAGTCACCTCCCTCACCCAGCCAAAAGTGCTGTGCTGTTCTTGATTTCTGTCAACATGGAAACTAATGCTTGATCTTCGTGTTGCCTGCCCAGCACATGTGTTCCCATCCCTTTTGATTGCAGTTGTTGATGCTTGTTCCTTTAAGCTAGTGATTCTTGGTGTGTAATTGCTTTCATGTAGTTTGCTTATTGCCCTCACTTACTTTAGTAGTAGTTAGTCATCATCCTCCCTCCAAGAAGTATTGTACACTCAAAATCAATGACTAATGGAGTTTTGTAAACTCTTGAAATGAGACAATTATTAATGGGTGTACGGGCAAAAATTATATTTCTATCTCATAAATTTCTGAAGTTTCAGTTCAGATTTTTTTTTTTTTCCTTTTTAATTGAGGAAGATGCAGAAGTTCATTTATGATTCTTCTTTTTGGACAGCAAGAAGAAAACCTGCAGTCTCTTGAGGTCACCCAGCCTAATCTTTTCTAGGGAATGGACAGTCAAAGCTTATCTTTCATGTAGGCCTTCAGTGGCTCTGTAGCATGGGTTACACTGCACAGGAGAAGGACGGCAGAAAATAGCATACAAGCTTTTCTTACTGGAGATTGGTTCCTTTGGAGGATTTTTAAAAAAGGGAAAAAAAAGGAAAAAAGGTTTTGACAATTTTTTTACAAGATCCCGCAGCCAGTCATGAGGTCAGAGGTGTGCTGTGACTAACAGAAATGAGCTTACTGAGTAGAAGTGACTCGAGTATGTCAGTGCTTCATATATGGCCATTAAAATATAATTCCTTTTTTCTCTAGATAAAGATCTCATTCCGTTTGTTATTTTAATGTCTATAAAACAGAGGAAACATGAAAAATTTCACAAATTAAAAATATTTTTGAGTACAGTACAGGATCCACATTGATATAAACAAGTTGTCCTTTGTTTGGGCAGGGGCTAAGCCTGGAGACCCGTGTGTCGGAATACATCACTCCGACTCATTCCTCTTCTGTGTTCTATGGCAAAGTAGCTTGATGACATTCAGATGTCTTAAATACTGCCTGCTATCAATGTGACTTCAGAGTAAAATTGTAGCTGGGAGCTTTTTTGGATGTTGTTCCCTTTTTGTGCTAGATATTCTAACAACAAACACCCCAATGAATGCACAGTTCTGTGTTTCTGTTAGAAGGAAAGGGGAACAGATTTCAAGCCCGTGGAAACTGGGTTTCCTGAACCTTCAAATGAGATAACGTAATACTAAAATATGCACTGTGCTGTCCAGAAAAAATATGTTGACAATCAATTTTATTTTTTAGTTATAAACAATTCTATTTGATAATGCAGAGGGAATAATAGAGGGGGGGTGTATGTTTCCCAGGATGAAAGGATAGTTCTTTAATAACCACCTGTTGCAGCAGTAGGAAATCTCCTTGGCTTCCATGAGTATTCCATCCTGGAATGGATAGCTCTAACTCCTTCTTTTAAAAATGCATTGGTAACTCACACAGTCCTAGTTGTGCTTATTGAAGCATTTGCAATTACAGGCAATGCCTGTCAAAAGCTCTGCTCTGTGTGTGAGTTGCTACTGCTTATAGAGCCTACATTAATTAATCCACGTTTCTGTTCTTCCCTCCAGACCAGAGCTGCAAAAGTACTTTCACAGGCTTTAATTTTTGATTCTTTTTCAACTTTATATAGCTTTTGGTAGGTGAATAAAAATAGCCATTAAATGAGTAGTGTCAGAAACTGTTTTTATTAATCAAAGGAAAATGGGTACCGCTGTCTAAAACAGATTAAGCAGAAAACATTCCAGAGCACTTGTAAAGTTGTTACATTTTTCCTCCTTTCTAAGCGTAAGTCTTTAGTGAACCATTGAAGAAGTTTCTGACATCAGAGTTGTATATGGAGATGAAGAAGTGAGGATAATTTCTCCTGTTAAAATCTCAGTCCTGGCCCTCTGCTCTGTAACCTGCTTCCTGACCCCCTCCCTTCCCTTGTTAAGGAATTGCTTACCAAACTCCAGCCAGTGACCCTTGATCAGTAGAACTGTCCATGTGATTCCCCAAGGCCATTATCAGGTTGGTTGAAGCAATTACAGTAATGTATGATAATTAAAAATCCAGTACAAGTTTTCTGCCTTTTGCCTAAGTATTTCAGGTTTTACACCTCTGGGATTTTTTAATTAATATTAATTGGTAGTTTTATTTCGACATACAGACTGAGCACTTTAAACCTGGTAACTACTGAATACTGCAAATTTGAACCTCCCTAGTGACACTTTTTATGACCAATTTTTCAAAGACAACATGCGCTAATTGAAAGCAAAGGGATTTGATGTGAAACACTGAATCTAGCTGGGTTCAGATACATTTCAGAAGCTTAAACTTCAAACTTAGGAACAGGTTTTTTTCAAACTTTTTGTAGAGATTTTAGTGCCAAACATGTTTGAAAAATAAGTGTTTTGTTTCCCATAACATGAAAAAAGTTTCTACAGTATTATTCTCCTTTCTTCAGTACTCCCAAAATAATGAATTTTGCTAGTATTTTTAAACATGGGACCAAAAAAGACTACTCCATTGTATTATCAGTATGTATTTACATATGTGCCTGTTTCAGAAAAAGCAGTAGCTAGTGTGTTCTCAGCAAATAAGTCAGTTTATAGATTATATAGAGAACCACTGATTCTGTTGGTCTCCATAAACTACCATCAAATCCAATTTGTTAATTGATACAATTCCTGTTAAAAAAGAAAATGGTCTTACCTGCTTGTCATGGAGGCAGTCCTGTCTCCTCTCTTCTTTATTTCAGAAGAACAAAGTAGCATACTTTTGGTTTCATTCATTTAATTTTCTTATGAAAGAGTTTTCTGGACTAGTATCAGACCCTTTCTTTGACTCTGCTCCAGCTTGACCTTGTCTGTCTTAAAAACTGTAGATGCTTTTGGAAAGGAGGTATTCCTGCAGGTGGTTACAACAGTGGAGAATGTTAAGTAGGAATCATTTTAACTGATTGATAGTCGAAAGTAGTATAAAGGGAGGAGAGACGGCTAGGAAACTGAGTTTTCTCGTTGTAGTAGGAGGTGTACTAGGGTAAGTATATGTAGGTCTGTACAAACCAGACCTGATCTCTGCAAGGAAAATAAATTGTGGTTTGCTTGACTCCAGGACTGACCTGCACTTTCTGCAAATAACAAATGTGAGTGTAAGTGTGAAGTCTGAGCTGGGAGAGAGAGCAGAGCTGTGACTTGGTGTGTGTTGTGTGCTTTAGTGTTTAGAAGTTTGAAATGTGCTGATCTTGGAGCTCCAGAAGGACCCAAGAGCTGTCAGGGTACTTTTATCTTTGACTAATGCTATTGGTGGAGAATATTCCTATCTGGTGCTGCTTTGGAATGACCCATAAACAATATAAATAAATTTAAGTGCATTGAAACAGTGGTTTGAAGAGGCAAGATTCAGTATTTCTTTAAATGACTTGGCATACTCCAATCTGCCTTGACTATATGTGCAAAATGAGTTTATACTTACGTGCAAAGGAATGAGAAATTTGAAATAAGATTTGTTTTGGGTTAGAAGATGCAAAAAGTACGGCTTTGCTTTTCTTGCATGTTAGTCTTCCGTGATCATTCACATGGTCCTTGTTTTTCCTCCACGGAACGCCTGTCCTAGCGCAGTCAATGTCACAGTTGTGTGGCCCATCTTGATCAGGTAGCAGATCATGCCTTGTTTACTGTTTGCTACTGAAACACTACTTGTGAGATTAAATTATTTACTTATGGACTTTCCTGTATTGATTATCTCTGTGTTAGCTTATGTTCCACATAGGGTGACTGATTTTTTTGTTTTGTTGTTTGTTGTTAATATCCTTAGAAATAAAATAATACTCACTATTTATAGCTCAATCTGAGGATCTTCAGATTTGATAGCTAAGAGTACTATGTGCCATCTTTCTTCTCGGGCCCTTTTTGCCCTTTGTCTCCTTATTCTGTCACCCTGCCCCTCTATTGCCACCTATATACGTCTCCTGTCTCAGCTGGCTATACCTCTCCATCCCTTCTCATACAATACTAAACTTAATGTCTCAGTTTGTTTCAAGCTCTTTCCTTCTAATATACAGCCTTTTTATCTGCTGCATTAATTTCATATGTTTTTTCCTATCTGGTGTGGCTGCCAGTGAAGGAGTGTTCACTAAGGACAGGGGACAGGTGATGTCTTTATTTTAATTTCTAGTTGTGGTCTGCTGTGCAGCTCCTGGTGAAGTACTGGCAAAATGTGTATGAAAATATATCAACATATCAATGTAGTCCTAATCTTTGGAGATTTTAGGTAGATCCTGTGATGATTTTTCTCGGCACCTATACACTTTGGGGGTGCTGTGTTTTCTTTTTATGGAGATGTGTGACTTGTCACAGTGAGGTTTTCATGAGGTGGGAAATATATCCTCAACATAAAGTGCATTTTTATTGAAAGCTTGTGCTTTTGAGAGTGAGAATAAAAGAACCTCTCAATGAAATGTTGTTTCTTGCAATTATGAATGTAAAATATGATACATTAACAACTGTTGGGGTGACACAGCACCACGAAAGGAATTTGTTCTATTTGAAGCCTTATGAAGCTCTTTTTAGTGTCCAAGAACCAAGAGTGTTTTTTCTTGGTGTGGGGAGGGGAAGCTTGAAGTGAATGACACCGGGGGATGGAATAGATACGACAGAAATAATGCTTATATAAAACATTTTGTCTTTGGCCTGTGAAGGGGGTCAATCTCAACTCCCAAATTTGTTCTGGTAGCTTGAACATCTGAACTGGATGTTCAGGTCATAACAACAGCTGCTGTGTACTGTGTGGTTTTGAAGATTGATCCCTAGCTGCCTATTGATTAAGTCCAATACCTACTCTAGTTTAGAAGAGCATGTAAAATTCTCTTTGGGAATAGAGACTATTACAGCTTAAATGTCCAATGCACAGCTGGAACTTAAAGGTGCTGAGAAGAGCTTTCGTTTTTCTTTCTGGTGTGTTCTGGTGTCTTCTGTATTTCATGGTAGCAAAGACACATTTTTCTGTAGAAAACATAAAAATAATTTTTGCAATTGCTTAATCCTTTCTTTTTAAATTATTAAACCACAGAGAGAATTCTCTCAAATGTCTATGTATGATGATGATCCCTTTAAAAATAGTTACTGAGTTATTCTTCTGAGTTGCATAACCTACATACTCATGTTAAAACGGCACTATAATTAACTTCATTTTTATTGGACAGGCTCTGTGACTTCAGAGGGATCTATGGCTGAATGCATTTACACAAAGCTCCACATTGGAGGCATGTGTCTTCCATTCAACTCCTGCAAATCTCACTATGGTCTAAAATTGGACTTGCAGAGCGAACATTTAAAGGCAATTGTGAAGGTGGCTTGAGAGATTAAATAAAGTATAACACTGAGGAGGATCAAGATGGGTTTGTAGCAGGTTTTATAAGGCAGTGGCTGATTTTCGGGCTCTCACAAATATAAAGAGTTTTGATAATTTCCATATTTCTCCTCAGATTAGGAGGATTTCCATATTTTTCTCAGGAAAATATCTTTAAAAGTCATCATCAGGGCTGCCTTATCACTCTGTTGCCTCCAAACTGAACAGATATTTTTTAGTAGTTACCTTATTAAAAGCATATGACAAGTTTTACTAAGTTCTAGAGGGGGAAAAAGGGTGTTCTCAGTCTTGGGGTAACATCTTTGTGGTGATTGAGTAAGAAAAAAGGGCCTTTTTGTAATATGGAGAGTGGTCTGTTTCACTAATAGATGTTGCACAAAGGATGTAATCTCAGGGAGCATTTATTTTTCTACTAGTTCAGGTGCTAGATTGAAGCTGTGGTGTGAACGCAGTAGCCATATTTTCACAGAATCAGCTTTTTGTGAGCAGCTATGTAACTCCAAGGGACGAGTGGCCCTGCATGCTGGAAGTGCTCCTTTTTTCCCCTGTACAGCCACCAGCAAATAGTTCTGAGGAAGAGGGATGATGTTAAATGACTTCACCTTCATCAGTTTTATGTCTATAGGTGCTGTCCTTGACAGATACCTGATTTAGTGCTCAATAAGTAAATAAACAGGTAAACTGGGATAAGGCAAGTTTTGTGCTAGTTAAATTATTTGAGTTCTAGGGCTGTTCTTTTCAGAGAACACTGACAGGCTACCAATGTATCAGGCAATTGTTACCTGACTCATCTAGGTTCCAAGAATAAATTTTGGAGGTTAGAAAGCATTTGTAAATTGACACTTTCTCATGAAGTGTGGTTCAGTGCTAGAGGAACGTTTCTTACAGCAGAGCTTTTATAACCACAAGTACAAAGCTATTTTAGTATGTATGTCTGTGAAAGGTAAAAATCTCATATTGTTTATTCCCCATGCTACGTGCATTTGCATAGAGGCATTTAAGTTGGGCCCCCAGTGAAGCTGGCTGACTCATTATATTGATTCTGACTGCCTGTGCTACATTGGCTGCTGTCCCCTGTCCTTCAGCGGTTTTCAGGGACAGATAACTAGTTCTGCGGAGATCCTTTCACTGAAGCGACAATTTCACAGCTCCCTCTTGGGACAGTCATGAGTGTGATCAGAGTTTAAATCTGCAAAGACTTATTGATTTGCTTTCTAAAAACTTCCTAAGAAATCCCACCTGGGCAAATAATTCCTCTGAACTCTTATCCTCTCTTACACTTTTTTTTGAAAAGAATAATTACCTTTTAAATAAAACTGTAATGATACGTTCTTGATAGAACATCAAATTAAATTACCTGGAGTGCTGTTATTACAATAGGCTTAGAATGATGCATAAAAATAGATTGTCCTTATTTAGGATATATACATGTGTTTTATAATTACAATCACATGATTCTTCCTCTGTTGTTTTCTGGACTGTCTTTAATAATAAGAAAGTTGATGGTATTTTAGGACTTTAGTTTCAGTATGAGTTAATATGGATGCAGCTTGTATTAGAAAGGCATATAGACAAAAAAAAATTAATGTGTATTAGTCAAAATGTGCCATAATTTTTAAGTATTTAGTTTATGTACACAAGATTTTATATACTACTTAAGAGATATGGTGGAATATGCCATTAGTTTGATACAGCACTCCACAATGACAATGGTGCCTCACCTTCATGCAGAACACAGTATAGTCTATTCCCAGAATACCTTAAATACTAAATATGCTATTACATTATTCCTGATTATTACATTAAATAAATATGTGAATGAAAATGTACATCAAAACTAGAATTGGGGTTTGCTCGTTACCACTGAACATCATGTGCACTATGTATAGTTTTTTCTAAGACTGCCACGGTGAGATGCTGCGCAGTACCTTTGCCTGACTCAGAGCAGCAGTCCATGAGGCAGAATGGTAGTCATTCTTAGAGAGGTTTTGAGCTGTATGGATTAGTTTAATATTTCACTGTTAGGATTCAGAGGGGGGAGTCCAGTCCTGGAGCTGTGTCTGTGTGCTGGGATTATCTGCACTCCCTAATGGATAAAAAATATTGCTAAATGGCAAGGTGTGGTTTTCTGAACAGGTTAAGTCCCTCCCATATGCCTGGGAGAAGGTTTTGTGATGTGAGTTGCTGGAGGGAGTGAGGAAGAGTCAGGGTTGTAGTATTTTGTGTCTCGGGTTTGCAATTTGTTTGACTCTGAGAGAAGGCTAGATTTGTTTGCAAGTCCTAATGGAGGAGACTTAACAGCAAACCCCATCGCTTCAGGTGTAAATTTCTGTTAACTATTCATTGAAAGAGGTTTAGATTATGCTGAAAAACATCAGCATAATCTGAAAAAAAAGTACATTAGCATAGGAACTTGAGAAACGTGTTGTGGGGGAGGTTTTGCGTAGTCACAGGTTTGCTTCAGTGTCACACCAGTCCACTAGTATGCACTGAATGAGATTTAATTTAATTTTATTTTATTTTAAACAGAAAGAGAAAGCAAAACTCTCTTGTAAATCAAGATTCCATCCTTTGTCTTCACTAGATGTGTCCTCAATTTGTTCTATTCATATGCTTTGTGTGGTGTGGGTACCAAAAGATAAGGATTAAGAACTATTGAAAAATGAGGAAAATTTAATAGTGATTAAAAAATACTCAGCTTGGAGTGATGTATGATTTGAGTTTGAAGTTTCATAGTACTCTTTCCAGCATAAAACATTTTGGTAATTAAAAAAAAAGATCTTTTTGTCCAAAACCACTTTTCTAATTTTGAAGTGATGGGAAGATGCAATTCCAGGTAAACTGTGAGGAAAGTAAATTTTCCTGCATTTCCTTGTGTCACACAGAAGGCCACAGGTGACTGAAATGTAAGGTTAGATGATGCCTTTGCATGGGATATGATCTGTCTGAATTCATGTGAGGAAAAAGATCACAAGACGAAGTGGTAAATATGGAAGGTGATCATTACATCTGGTTTTGAATCCAAGACAAATCTGCATTAAATTATCTGCATTAAATGCTGAAATTTGGAGCTGCCCTGCTTTGTTACTAGCCCAAGGGCAAGCAAGTGCAGAAAAGTAGCAAAACCACTAAGTGAGACAAATAGCAGAAGATAAAGAAATTGGGGAGACCTCTCTGAAGTTTGTGTTAGTTTGATGTCAATAGTCACAGGTGCTGCTTAGGGTCCCTTACACTATCCTGTAAGTGTGTGTCACATATTCATGGTTTGTTATCAGTCCCTAGGTGATGTGAACCCCAAAATCTGTACACTCAGTCTCTTTGAAGTTATTAATGGTTATGGTAAGTACAATTATTATAGGGAGGTTTGCTTGTTCTAAGTCAGATAGTGATGGCACAGTGGTGACTTTAGACCTGTTTTGTATTTACCTTGATTATCTGGGGCAAGTTATCTTTTTTAATACTTGTAAATGGAAATAGAGATCCTGCTGTGCTGAGAGCATCACTGCCATTTTTATTCACTGCAAAACAAATTCTGTTAACTAGGGAAATCTTTTCAAAATAAAGCATTTAAAAAGGAGACATTTTAATAGTTAATATGAATCTAAATATTAATTATATATATGTATGTGACTACACAGATTGTCTTTATAGCTTGTAAAGGTAGTCTGGATGTGGCATCAGCATGTATATACTCAGGGAACACACAGTTTTCCTTTGCACTCCAGTAACTAAAAGCAGTTGGTGTTGGTGTGAACCTCAGCTAATAATCCCTGTTGAGTGGTGAATTGTATCACCAAAATCATCAAACTGTGCAGATGATTTGTGTGATTTTTGATGGACTCACAGAATAATTCAGAGCAAGCTCTTGTCTGCCTGCAGCAAATTCGCTTTAGCACTATATCCACAAGATGAGTATTAACTGCTCAATTTATATTCACATCTGCAAAGCATGCAAGTCTTGATAACATTTTAAATGCTTGAAATGTTTCTGAATTCTCAATGGAGGAAGGAAGAGGAGAATACCAAGAACTAGAGTTTTATGACTATCCAATGATTGGATTGACAAATACATTTAGTCTTCAGAGAAGTATTTCTCTTGCCTCCTTCCCCTGTGATTGCTTTATGAAACAGTATTTCTAGCCTTAAGAACAGAATTTGACTGCCAAGTTGAATATGTTGCCTCTGCGCATTTTTAGTAACAAAGAAATAGTAGCTGAAAAAGGATAAAGTTTAAATGGAAGAGGACACAAAAAATGTTGATAGATGCTGGCCTTTTCAATGGGGTGGTTAATTATTTGCTTGAACTGTTGCATTTTTTAAATCTGCCAACTTCTGTACTTAGACCTTTCCTTCTAGGGCAGAGTGTACATGTGCTATGTGTTCACAGTAAAGATGTTGTGACTTTAAGTTCCCTCTTTTTCCTCGTGTCAAAACAATCTTTGGGTTTTGATTTAAATTTTTGTTTATGTTGTTCGTTCAGTATTGTTTAAAAAAGCTTAAATGGATATACAAGAGATTCTGATGGTAACCACCTTAAGGAAAACTTTAGAAGTCCGAGCATTAGTAGTGTAGTTTGTATATCTACTATTTAATTTAGGACTCTTCATAACTGAGTAAGTTTCTTCATTTTTCTTTCAGCTTGAAAGATTGTTCTGACCAGCAGGTCCCCTAGCTATGTTAGCTTCATTTAAAGGCTGCTCATAAATAGCAATTCACTTGTTACACTTCTGTGTTTCTTAGGTATTAAATGATAGCTGATCCTTTCTGTTTGCACTTTTGTATCTGATGATGTGTGTTTAATCAAGTGTGTGTGAGAAGCACTTACACTTTTTTAACATCGTTAAAATTCACTTTCAACATACTTAAATCCCTGATGTTGCATCTTTTCACAGTTGACTGACTGCATCTTTTCATATTTCGCTTCAGCTTTGTACTATAACATTGAGTGTTTTATGTAGTAAAGTTCCTGATCTGTGTAGTGTACTAGTATATTTTGCCATGGATTTTACAGGTGTAAGCACAAACTTCATTGATCAATCCTCATACTTTAGTAGTTCTATTTAATGTGCATTGCTGACTAAGCTATATACCTTAGGAGTGTTAACTTTGTGTGTTTTAACTACAACTGTCCTAACCGGTAGTCATGCATTAAAGATTTATTATTTTACTGTATAGTACTTTTATAAATGCATAAATCAATGTGCCTTTAATATTTTATGAATTTAACTCAGACTCAAATACAAAGAAACATACACAGATTTCATTAATCCACAGTTCTGGCTCACACCGTGATACAAGCATGATGGGGTTTTGAATGAAGTAAATGCAATTTTGATATAATAAATAGGAGTAAATCACAATGTTTTACAAATGTCAAAAAAAGTGTTGCATTTACAGTGCAGTTATTGCAAATAACATGAGATAATGCACAGGATATAAAAAAAATTGTAGAGATTCTCTAAACCACAAGGGTTAGTATGTAAATAGTAGAGGTCTGATCAATAGCACCCAACAGTGTTCTCATCTGTGTCACATCTCTTGCTGCAGAGATTTAAGAAACGTGGCCAGAAAATTGACCTAGTAGCTTTCCTTGCCTTTTTTTTTTTTTTTTTTTCCAAAAGGAGCTCAAAATGGATGCTGTCTGTGGCCACAGAACTCTGTTAATTCATTCATTTTTACAGTTTAAGATGGCCTGTAAAAATTCTCAGCTGAGTTCTTACAAATGCAATAGGCAAGCTTGGCAACTCTGCACTGTGCTTTTTTTATTGTTCCTAAATCTGACAGTAGCAAACATGATATGAAAAAAAAAAAAAATCTTAAATAATATTCATGCCAAACTCACAAGATAGTATTGTACTAATAGCTGGAGATCATATAAATAAAGATATAATAGTTCATTTAGAATAATGGTGCTGTGATAAAATGTATGTTGTTTCTGCTTGTTGCAAGTGTATGGTGACAATATATGTTATGTGAGATATATCAAATTGATGCACTTAATAGTTAATTATGTACTTTTAATTGCATTGTAATTGTGTGATAAGTACACAGTTGTCACAGCTTCAAGAAGACCGCTATATGTGCTATGTTACGGCATGTTTGTATTTATCTTTGTTTTATATTATAATAATGTGCTATGATCTGCTCATAGTGGTAAACATGTAATTTTGTTGTCACTAAGTCATGTGTCTTTACTGCAAAGGAAAATTGGACACCTGTGTTGCACAATCCACTATTACATATTCTCTGATCCTTTTTTGTAAATATTGTAGGCATTTCTTTACTTTTGACTAAGGCATTTTCAAGCTTCTCTTTCTGTACACCCATATTATTTAGCCTCTATCATTTTGACTGACATTTGGAGGAACTCTGCAAAAAGCAGTTTTAAGGAAGACCTTCACAGCTCAAAATTCATTATTTTGCCAGCTTCTGGTATGAGTGCTATAGTAGTGAGAAACTAAGGATGAGAGGAAAAGTAATTTGGGTAGAGAGGTACCTGAGTAAGGTTCTAGTTTCACCCTCCTGCTTAGAGCAGGGCCAGCTCTGTGGTCAGACTGCAGGAGGGGGCCTGGAAATCAGGACCATAAGTACCAATCAGTTCACTGAAAGGAATGTGTTCGAGTTTGTAGGCCACAAACCCTGGGAGGACAGGGGATGTGAATAGATAATAATTAACAGGATGAGTCATGCCGAGAGGGGAGTGGGGAACCGATGGTGCCAAGGAGAAGTAACACGTTGCTGTTAATTGATGACTGTAAGCACTTACGACTAAGCACTTAATTAAAGTGTCCTTTGTAGTAAACCACCAATCAGGGATTGCCTAGTATGTAAAGCTTAGCTTAAAGAATAAATCTGTTTAAAGCGCGCAGCTTCTGAAAACATATAAAAACTCGCGATTGTGTACAATAAATCGACATTTGCTTGCATCAAGCAGCATCCCGTCTCTCCATCACAACATCAGACCAGGCTGTTGAGGGCTTTATCCAGTTGGGTCCTGGAAAACTCTTGAGTATGGAGACTGCACAGGGTCACTGCCAAGCTGCTTGCCTCTCCACCAGGGGAAAAGCTTCGCAGGGTGGCTGCCCACATGTTCCTCCAGCCTATAGGAAACAGCCCTTTCCAGTGAAAGTAAAAACACTCCAGTAAAAACAAAGTGAGTGTCTAACAGTAAATTATTGCTGTGCCTCAGATAGTGAAGAAGTGACATTTGGTTTTCAAAAATATTCTTAAAAAGTTAGCACTGAATCTTCTGTATCCTGGTATATTTTTGTTCAGAAAACTGTTATTTGCATTGAAGGTATAGAAATATTTCTGGAGCTGCATGATGTGGTTTGGGGTTTTTTTTGCGTGCAAACCTTTTGAACTGTTCAGTGTCTGGAAGGTTGGAACAGTATTTCAAGATGGGTTACTCAGCAGAGAAGAAGAAGGAGGTGAGAACCCTCTGCAAGTGTCTTTAATGATATGCATATTTTCTCTGTCTGTTTGCTTGGAGTAGCTGCAGGATGAATGTTTATATTAAGTCTCAGTGCATGTGTGAGATTTTTAATACTGCTTTTCAAAGACTTGTTTGCCATTTAATATGCATAATGATCTGGGTAACTTGGAAAAAAGTCAGTGCTGTAAATTATTCTTAGTAAACTAGTAACAGGAATGAAACAAAAAAAACTGTACCTCTTCTCCCTTCCAAATACAAGTCCACTCTTAATTAGGTCACCTCTAAGTGGCTTACAGTAGCACTGCAGTTCCAGAACATCAGCTCAGGTGATTTCTTTTCCATCTGGTTTTCTAGAGTGGTCTTGAGTAACTACATAACTCTTGAAGAACTGCAAGACAAGAAATGGAAAGGATTGAAGAGAAAAGGTTTAAAATTAATAGAGAAACCAGCATTCGAAAGTAATCCATAAAACGATGTTGACTGTATTTTTATTATCAACAGTCTTTCGGTCCAATGAGGTGTTTTGAAGAACCTGAATAACTGAAGAATCCTCCATGAGATACTTTTCTTGAAATATTTCAAGGCAGTTTCTGCTTCTGCTCCCTAACTAGGCCCCAAATGTATGTTGGATTTTCTTGTGAAGTGACTAGCTGTGATTTTTATCTGCTGCTGCAAACTGCTTCCATTTCCATGTACAGCGATGAATTCTTACTAGAATTCTCATAAAATGTGAGGAGAATGTTTTAGCTTAATGTCCTCATAGTTCATATAACAGTGAAGTCTGTGAGTATCTTCTCTTTTTTACTTTAATCTTATTACCTCGTATCTCTCATAAACTCAGACTGTGGTCTGTAGAGCAATGTGTTCAGCACTTGGGTGAACAGGCGAGAAGGATGTGTTGGTGCTTAAGTCTCCTACTTGCAGTTAATTAGATATCAGTGAAGGTGCATGTTGAAGGTCACCCTACTTTTCCTCAGAAGAAGGAACATCGAACCCCAAAGTTTTTAAAGCTAGGAAAAAGTCTCTCATTCAGTAAGAACTTAGGTAATCCAAAATGAAGGATGAAGGGGGAAGTATTTTTTTATTGTAGCTAATGTGTTCGATAGGCCTTATCCAGCACTTGGTCAAATAGCTCTTTATTTAGCAACCTCTTCAAGAAGTCTAGATTAATTGATCTGAATAGTCTGAATTTAGTCTCCCCATTATTGTAGATCATCCTGTCACCATCAAATGGGCTGTTGAATTCAATTCTGCTCACTTAATGTCTTTCATAATTGTAACTGTGCATCATTCTAGCCTGAATACTGCCTCTTGTTTGTCATATCAGCTGCAAGCGTGAAGAGAAGCGGTTTCTTCTTGCTAAACAAAATGATAAACTAACTGGGTCTTGGAAACTAGCTTCTGTGTGCACGTACTTGACTTGGTTTGGGACATGTTCTGTGAAATGTCACAGGTTTCCACTGAATGCTGTTACAACCCAGAAGTTTTCTATGGTATGCATAAAGACTGTGAGCCCGTGGCTGGTTGAGCTGTGTGTTCAGCAAGTACTTCTGAAGGGTTTCCTACTGCATATTACTGTGGCATGCTGAAAGCATTACTTCTCTAAAGCATTACATGGAAGAGCTTGAGAGAGCAGTTGTCCAGTCCATCTGATAAGAAAATCACTACCAGTGTTGTTTGTGTGAGTTTTCAATGAGTCATTGTCATCACTGTGGTTGATGGAACACTCTCTTGATGTTTCTAAGCAACTAGTATGAATATTCCCTAATTCGTGGCTAGTCTTTTAATTGCTAGCGGTTCTCTGCTGTACTGTGAAGTCATGCTTCAGTTACACATCTTCATCTGATCCTTCTGTCAGGCTTTAAGGATTCATTGTAATTGTAATGTTGAGTTGTTAAAAAGCAGCAGCCAGTGGGTTGTATTGTATAGCAGTGGAAGTGGCTGGTTGAAGTTACCTTAATAACATTGTGTGCTTTCATGTTCCTTTCTTAAAAGACTCCTTGCTAAAAATATATGAGGTGATTTACCAATGTATGTCTTCAAATTAAGAATGCATAATAACATTATACCATGACTACTGACTCTCAGAAACAGCTAGCTGTGTTTCCTTGCACCAGGTCACAGTGCTGGAGTCTCAATGGACCAGTCTAAACACTCGATTTGACCCCAAGAATGTATTGGCAAAAAAAAAAAAAACAAAACAAAACACAAAAAACAAAAAAAACCACCCAAAAAAAACCAATCGACCAAAACCCCCCTACTTAAATAGGAGCTTTTTTATATATGAGTGCAGCTCTTATTAATCTTTATTTTGAAAAAACCTGCAAGGTGAAAGGAGGATAATAAAGAACTACATTGTTATAAAATTTATGTATATTGACCAGGACTCTGTAGCTTATATTTATTATGCCATATGTGCAGAGAGCATTTGTGCAGTGTTGTTTTCCCCTGCAGATGACTAATTCAACACAAGAAGGATTTTTTTTTTGTTGTTGTTGGGTTTTGTTTTATTTTTGTCTTTTCTGTAGAAATGTCTGTTGGAGAGCCTTGCAAAATTAACAGAAAACAGTGTGTGGCATGTTGAGAGACCTTAGGGCTTAGAAAGAGCCCCTTCTGATCAGAAGGAAAATGTAATTTCTAAAAGGTTTTTCATTACTTTTTCTTCATATGCCTGAAGTTATGTGTAAATGGAAGGCAAATTACAGGTGACTATGTAGGTGTTCTTGAAGAGCATGAGTAATGTTGTCAGTGTAGAAAGGGGAAATTATATGGCAAATCAAGCTTTTAATTTGATCACCAGATTTCTATGTGACTTGATGTTACTTTAAGCTCATACAATGCCCAGCCAAACATGTGTCCCTGCATCAGTCTTTAAATAAAAGGTGGAAATGGTAAGGACAGAACGTGTGGTATTTTATTAAGCTCGCTGCTACTGCAGGCCCTTGTCAGCAGCCCAAGACTGATATTCCTTGCTTTAGGAAATTTAACATATTGCACCATTCTGGCAGAGGACAATATGGGCTTGAGTGGGAGAATGTAATCTTTGGGGAAAGTTCATTTAAAATCATTATAGTGTTTAGCAGCCATCCAACTTCCCATCCAAACAACAGTAATGGTAAAACAGTAACTGATGTGAGATGCATTGGGAATACAATTAGTGGTATAAATATCCTGTCAAGACTTGATTTTTGAGGAGGAGGAGTATTTCATCTGGGTGATTTTAAAAACCATGTAAAGAAAATCTTCTCTATACTATGTATGTGGAGATATATGTTTAGAGGTTTGATAGATCTCCTGGTGATAACATATCCCTGTGGAATCAGAAAATTACACAACAGTATCCAACTTAAAATAACCGCAGAATAGTCACTTGGACTGAAATTACTTTGTTTATCTTTTTGTTCACTAATTGCTTCACTTAAGAAATAAATATCGGGACTTAAAGCAGTCTGTATGCCATTCAGAACCTCACAATCCTGCTCTGTCTGTCTGTTTCCTGTCTCAGTGGATTTCAGACACAATTTTTCTGGTTTTGTGCTGTGCTAATGGAAGAAGTGAATTTGAATCTACTATAACTCATCTGCCAAACAAGACATGTTTTCTTTCAGTAGAGCAGAATGTTGTTATGCTTCATGTAATGCTTTACAGAAACAGGCTGACCTTACTAATTCCTGAATAAGAGTGTCTAAACCAAACTTGTATAAAGTGCTTTTTAATTTCCATGTGCTGCTTTAAGTTTTTGATCCTTGGTCACATGTTTTGGCAGAGGCTCAGTCTGATAGCCACTGGGAGCATGTGGGAACTTGAGTGTTTCCCTGGACATGAGAAAACTCAACCACCCTTTTGGTTAATTTGCAGTTTAGTTTTGCAGTTAACATCAGGCACCATTTTCTAAACATATATGAATGAAAAATCCACAGCCTGCAACGAGTACAGATAAACCATCATAGAAAACATAGCCTACTGGTTATGTGGAACAAGGACAGGGATGAATCGGGAGTCGAGCACTGCTAATTTGCACTGAAGTAGCAGTGCATTTCATACTGCTGTTATAACAGGTCATACTAATCAGCACTGGAAATAAACTTGCAGCAAAAATAATTTCTGGAATACCTACAAATGATACTCCTTAATTATTTTTCGTGGACCTTTTTCAGATATCTTGTGTGTGAATATGTGTGAGTTAGTTCCTCAGGTCATAAAATCAGAAAATGTTTTTAATAGATTCATCTCTCAATAAATTAGTGCTCTAATATCATCATTTTAGAGGAGTGTTTCTGTCTGACTATGTGTTTTGTCAGGATCAAAGTAGGTTACTGACTAATTGCAAAGCTCTTTAGCAGCTGCTAACATTTGGGTATAGGTTTTATTGTATTTTTTGTAGGTGGAAGAATTACAGACATCTGCCACGCCACAACAAGGAGAAGAAAATTGTAAGTTGCATCTGTTGAGCTTTGGGACTGCTTTTGATGTTCATAGCATCAGCCCGCATTTTGATGGTACTCTGCTGGATGGGATGAGCTAGTGTCCTCCCTTCCTCATTCCCCCTGTCTCAGCACAGGTGCAGGATTATTTCTGTCTTCTGCAGCACCAAAATAGTTTAAATAACCCAGTATAAACAGATAGCTGTTAGGAGGATGTTCATCTGACCTAGAAAGGGCACTGGCATAGTGATGCCAGGTTGAAGCATCTGTACCCCAACTTGGTATTTCTACAAACTTTTGCTGTTTCTTGCATCAGTTCCCCTTAACCACCATGAAGTCCCACCCTGCCCCACATCACGGTCACTTCTGTCTCTTCTCACATTGTTATCTGCTACGGCAGGCAATTTTTCTTTACATGATTTGTAGTTTCTCATGATGTGTTCAGTGAGAGAAAGCTCAGGCCAGAGTCTGCTCAGCAGCTTCATGTCCCTGATACCTTAAGAGTTTAATCTCTGGGGTGGTTCTTTCTTGCTGTCTTGTAGAGAGGTGAAAACCTGTATTTTTTCCCTGCCTTTTTCTTGTTTTTACCTCTTTGTTTACCACGTCTCTTGTTTCATTTGCTTCTCAGTTCCTTGCCGACCCTTCTAAATATTGATCTAAATAGAACAGAGATGGACAAATACGTGAATTTTCTGAAGGTCTTGAATAAATTAGGGGAAGAAACTTGACTTTGCTAGCTAGGATGCTCAGCAGAAGCATAGGTTAAAACCACTTTGATCACTGATGTGGATTAAGTCAAAATGGAATTAATATAATGGATTTTATATTAAAAATCTTGAAACCTATAATCCAAACATCATCTTATTATTCTTTCTGCTCACCTTGTCATCAGAATATTGTTATGTAAAAGTTGTTGCTATAAAGGAGTGTTAGAAGCAATGCACCATCAAATTGTCACTTGAATAATTACAAGCAGACAAAACCTAAATCGATCGCTGTAGTGGTCTGCACTCAGGAGAATATAATTCCTTGATGGACTACGCACAACAACAGTTGGAGATTAATGTGGGTGAGTTGTCTATTTTTTTAGTGCCTTTTCACATAATATATGCATAACATTTATTTTAGCTGTGTTGATTTTAAGGTGTTTGGAAAATGTTGGTGTTTTTAGGCAAACTGGCTTCTTGAACTTGACATGTAGTAGTGAAATACAGTCATACAGTAGGTATTAAAATATCTACTTTATTGTGAAGTTAGGAAATTGTATTTTAAGGTTTTTAGGTAACAATGCCTGATTTTAGAACTTAAAGTAACAGAGAAACAACTTCAACAGTTACATTTACTTTTTCTGAAACCAAGGTAATTTATTTTCTTAGCTAGATGACATTTTAATTTTCTGATTATAGCCACAGTCCCTTGCACAGTATTGGTTCAAGTGATTTCTAACATAAGATAGCAGAGCTTAATTACAGCTGCCCAGCAGCTGTGGGGCAGTATATTAAGGTCCAGTTTACATACTTTCTCTTTACTATTCCTCTAAAAGTTATACAGAAACTGCAGAGCTATTTATGAAATTATATTAAAAACATTGACAAGGCTTTCTGTATCCACTGTATCCATTTTCTGTATCTAAATTTAACGAGATTTAAAGAAAGTATCTCACTGTTGAAGGAAACACCTAGGCTAGTATGCTGGCATTCAACTACCAGGAATGGCTTAGGAATTTTCGTGGGCTCTCAGGTTAGGTTGTTACAAATACTAATCCCCATTTTTTCACTTTTGATGAACAATACCAGCTTTTCTTACTGCAGAGCCTTTTTTTCTGAAATACATTGCGTATTTTTGGGCTGCTGTTGTTCTTATCTTCTGAAAAAGTTTTACTTATTGTTGTTTACATCCACAAATAATGTATTTGGAAATATTCTTGTTTTCCATGATTATGGGGAAAGAAAATGTTTCATTTCAAACCTCAGTCAAATTAGTAGAACAATTTAAACACAGACCAAAAGAAAATAAAGGCTTGCTACACAAAGGCTGTCCCTATTGTTAAATCCAGATGAGACTGATGTAATGTCAGTTATTATTGACGTTCATCAATTCAGTAAGATCAATTTATGATTTTGTTCCATTGACCTCATGTTACTTTGGTGACCTTTTATGTGTCATCCTCAATTTAGCTGGAAAATTAAGATGTTGAAAAATGGAGTATCTCCAATGTTATTATGAGAAATTCTATGGCGGGCATGCTATATTGTTGCTCTGTGATTTTTAGAAGTTGATATCCAAAGCCTAAAGAGGTCAGGGTCTATCTGAGCAGTAGTCTGCATTGTGTAGTGGTGACTGTGACAAGAAGACATATTTTAAGCAGAATTGTCTTGTTAAAGGAGAAATAAGAGGGTAGTTCATTCTCCATGAGTAGTCTCAACCTTCAAATTGTCTTTCTCTACTGGTCCTGAAAATTGCTTTTGCGTATTTGATCTGCAAAGCATTTCTTTCCAGGAGTCCCATATTGCTCTAGCCAGAATATATGAAGATAGTGAGCTTTATACTTTTATTTGCAATCTACTTTATACCCTCACTAATACATATTGGCATTTAATCTAAGTCTGTCCCTCTTTCTGTGCTATGTGACCTGATCTGCCTCAAACAGACAAAAGGATTGGTACTCAGCATTAAAGCCTCAGAGTAATGTCCATGAGCATCCCAGTTCCCTTCACAGTTAATCACTTAGACTTACTAACCTTCCAGATAACCTATAAAATGTCCCTTGCCATTCATCTTGTGGTTATGACAGTCATCTACATGCTGCATAAATAGATTACTGAAAAGAGTGAATATCAGTAGGTACTATGGCTTTTGGTGTGAAGACTAATATTATTTATCCCCAAGTATTTTTAGCTGTATAAAATGAGGAATATATGAAAGTAAATGAAGCTGCATTCTAAGATGTAGAGGCTTTGTGTCTCAAGAGCCTTTTAGGAAGTGTGATACTATATTTAGATTCTGTGGCATCCAGGTGAATAAAGTTGTAAGATGCTACCTTTGTGGTATTTCAGTAAAATATTTAACTATTAGTTTCTGTAATGATTCTTGTATATTATTTTTTCCCCTCTTTTTTTGATGTGGTAGTCACTTTAAATAAATTATTCTTAGGCCTTCTTCAGTGTCGAACAGGAGCACTGCTCTTCACAGAAAAGACTATAAAAAGCAGGAGGTGGTGTTGCAATATGAAGGACACTTAGACAACTGCAGTGTTGTGTTACATCAGCGGTTTGGTTTTCATGGGGCTCTTTGTGGCAATTTGTGAAGTATAATTCACTTTAAGCAAGTTGGGAAAGTAAGCACTTTTTACGCGCCTCATGGAACAAATGGTCTTCAACAATCTGGTGCTCGCGTGTAGAGGAGATGGTCATGGCTTTTTCCACCTGAGCACAGACACAGGCTAGACAAGAAATTCCAGTTAGATGTAAGGATTTATTTTTTTTTTTTTTCCATCAGAAGAGTGGTTAAACACTGGAAAAAAGGCCCAGACAAACTGAAGAAACTGTCCTTGGAGATTTACAAGCCAAACTGGGCAAGGCCCTCAGCAACCTATTGAAGTTGAAGTGCATTGAGGAGGAGGTTGGGCTAGATGATTAATAAGGCACAAATAAAAGGATTAGCTCTAGTTTTCTTCTGGCCAGTGTGTTAGTTATAACATTGGTATTATGCATAGATAGCATGTGGATGCTGTGTGTCTGCTAACTAATAGTTTCCTCCTCAATATTTGTACTAGATTCAAAACGGTTGTCTAAATGTAGAGGACAGCATGACATGGGCAGTGAGATTGCAGGGTAATTTTTGTGTGTCTCACACTGATACTAAGCGCCTGGAGACAGTGCTCTACCTAAAATAGTATGGTTGGTGACTGGAACCTGAACTACCACTAAGGAAAAATGTTTATAGCAATTCATGATTCTAAGGGCAGGTTACTGTGAAAAATTACATACCCTTCCTCAGTATTTTAAAATGCAGTTTTGAGGATGGCGTGAGAACCTGCATTGAATTTCTCACTTGGGATAAAGTGACATAAAACCTGTTTATCACAGTTGAGGACCTGGCCCTGTATTGCCTAACATGGTCTGACAAGAGCAGCAGGCACTGGAGTGGAAAATTAATGCCATTGTGTCATTCTCAGCCTGCAATGGAGAAAAAGCAAACGGTCAACGCAGGCTCTTGAATTCCCAAGCTTCTTTCATGAGAGTGCATTACAGAGCATTAGATAACTCTTTGGGCTTTTTATACATCCCTTTTTGGGGGCAAAACATTTAGGATAGATTAAAATACAACTTTAAAATATGACTCTTTAGTGGGAGTGAGATAAGGTTTGTATATGTAATATTGAAAGTGTGCTTTTAACCGCGGGACCACACAAAAACTTCTTGAGGTTCTGAAATGACCAAGGAATAAAGTAATTTTGAGGTGTTTCCCTTTTCTGGATATCTAAAATAGCCTTTTCACTACCAGTTCCCATAATGTGAATAAAATTAAGTTACAATAGTTCTGTACAGCTTGCCACTGAAATTAAATACTGTGTGTGGTATAGCAACTGAAATGCTGCTGCTGTTGTTCACCCACAGGTTTATCTGCCCAGAATAACTAATCAGTCATAATACTGTTGTAGCATTCATGTGTAACTGGTGAATAGGAAATTAGAAAACTCCATGTTGATGATGCTCAGTGTTTGCCCTTTGAAGACCTAAAGGTTACTCACACACAAGATAGCTAAACTGTGTAATTCTGCAGTTAATCTTAAAGTACCTATGACTGAGATGGTAACACATAGGAACACAGGGAGGTTATCTTTTTTTTTTTTCTGAATCCACAAGTAACCTTGACGTTTTAGAAGTAAGAGGGAATTGCACCTGAGCTAAGTATCAGCAGCAGTGAAACAAAAGTATTTTTTCTATGCATTGAATTTTCCACCCAAACTCAGCATCCCTTTATGTAGGGTGGTACGCTACAACATTTTTGTAATGGAAAAATAATTGGAACAGAAGAGCTGCCTCAAGATTAAATAAATTCCTTTATCCTGGTTTGTGAATATCGTTGGGTCAGCAGCTTGATATCAGATTTTGAGGGTTAAATTTTGCTAAAAAAATGCAAATGCATTTTTAGCTTGAGTTCTATATTTATGATAAATTTTGTTACTTAGCATAGACTTATTCATATAAAATAGTGAGTGCAGATAGGCAGGCCTGTGCAAATGTTGACAAGGTTTAAGTGGAGATCTTTCAATTTATTTTTCTATTTTCTTTTATGTTTATGTTGGCATTTCACTCAACTGTAAACAGAAAATCTTTCATTTTGAAAGTAGTTTCTAACTTAGATTAACTGTCCATGAAATTTATAAATTAGAGTTCTGTGAATAACTTTTTTTACTATGTTCCACATACTCTGTACATATTGCACTTTTTTTGTCATTTAAATTGAGAGATGTTTGAAGGGACCAATACAAATAAGATGGGAACAATTATTCATTAGTTTGCATTAGACCTACTGCATATTGCTTTTCTTCCCTACTCTCTTCTTCTCTGTACTTTCCTTAAACCTTACAGGGAGGAAGAAACATGTCCAGACTGGAGTAGGGCACTTGTTAAGTGAATCTTAAAAGAAAAATGTCCATATACGAAGTTCATCTTTTTTTTTTTTTCTGAATCTTTTTCTTGCTTATATTTCTTTTAGCTTTTCACAAACATGCAGATACCTTCAGATGTTCTTACTAATTTAAAAAGATAATTCCTGGGGTAAGTAGCAGATTAAGTTTTCTATTTCTCTGCCATATGGACTCTACTTTACACCAATTTATTTTAATATAAAAACTTGAAGTGTGCATGACAAGAGAACTGTGTCTACCCTGCCAAAGTTACTGCTTCAGAAGCTCAGGTGTATTATACCTAGGCAAATTTTATTTTATTTTAATTTTATTTCTACTGGAAACTAGTTTGTGGAAAGAATACAGCAATTGAAAGAAGTATTCTGTAAGTAGGTGTGGTGATAGTAAAGGGGCTTGTCTGGGGAGGGTGTGGAAGTAAAGCCAGCATTGTATATCATTTCTTCTAAAACTAACTTATGACTAACTCTCCGTATTTTGCTAGGGTTCATCTTTCATTATAAGAAAATGACACAGATTTGGATTCATAAATATGAGAATATAATGTCTAAATACATACTGTCCACTTGATTTTTGTAGTAATATTAAAAGGATCTAGGCAGCCTAGTTAAAATACTATAACAAAATGAAGCATATAGATTTTAATCAGTCCAAATCCATGAAACATTGTATTCTGGGTTCTGTGTAATGCTGATTGGCTACAACGAGGGTCAATGCTAAGATGAACTTGGATTCAACTCAGCGAGAAGTGTCTCAGTACTGTTAGCTGGTGGGTCAGAAGTCAAACCTTGTAGTTGTAGATTTAGTTTCCAAGGTTAGGTTCAAGAAACCATCATCTGTAACAGAACAGAAATGGAATTCACAAACTTTTTTTATTAGGTGGACTGTTAAGTAACAGAAGTACATTGAAGGGAAATGCTGGAAATGTGCAATAAGAGTGAAATTTTTATGGTGTTTATTTTTTAAAAAATGGAAATATTTTATTTTTGTGGCCTTGATTGCTTTAAAGATTTTCACATGACACCTTTGGGTGTATTTTAGATTATTAGGCATTTAGTTCATTGGTATTTGTCTTCTCAAATCACGAGGTATAATAGAGAGAGCACAGGGTATAGCAGGGAGAGACTGCACAGAGAGAAAATCCATTTTCCTATTTCAAAATGGATCTTTACAATCCAAGTAGGAAAAAGAAAAGTGATGAATGTTGGCTTGGAAATAGAAAAAAATCTGTGTGTCTTACTGATTTCTCTGTAGATGGTAAACACCTTGCAGCTGGACCATCCAGGAATAGAGCAGTATTACATGACTGTGTTTCTGCTTCCTAAACCTGATGCCTGGGGTAGTGCCCGGCAGCTGCAGATGCTATGGAGGGAGGAGAATCTAGTGCATTCCAGACTGGGGAGTTCATGACAGTCTGTGCACTCTGTGTATTTTGTCTTGTTGCTAACTTACAAAAGTACTGTAGAAGTAGCTTTCTGGGAAGTGTTTGCAAGGTTACTTGGACTGGAAAGTTAAGTTAAAATATAGAGTATTACCTTTGAATGTATAAACGTGCAATAGGTAAAAAACGTAGGATGCGAGAATTCCTGTTTTCTGTGTTTGGTGACAGCACTTCAGTAACATACCTTAGTGTAATGAACAAGGAGCATGTGTCATGTAGAACTTTAAAACAAACTTTATTGCTGAAGGTGCTGTTATTTTCTAGAGTGAAGTACAGTGTGATAACTTGAATCTCTTTCCCACCTTTTGCAGTTTGTGATTTAGCACTGGGGGTCGTGTGAATTCTTACATAACTTTTGTACTTGTATCAGCTTAGAAGCCAAATGAGATGAAAGTACGATTCATTAGTGCTCTCAAGTATGAGAACCAAAAGCTGCTCAGAATTTAAATGCGAGTACTCTAAATATTATACATAATTAATCTCATGTGAATGCCAGAAACTAGGGAGTTTGAATGTGTTAATTATACATAAAACATCTTTCATTTCACTCAGTAAATGTCAGGTGACCCAGATGTTGCTGTCATCCTGAACAATCACAGGACATAAAGACCAGAAAATTCTAGAGGAGAGAAAATTGGTACCTTAGCGCTAAGAGAAGAGAGACTTCTTTGGACATTGCTTTCCATAAAAGTGCCAATATTCTATGTTTTTTGAATACAAGAATGACAGGTATTATACGATGCCTGAGTCTAATGGCAGTTGTCCTCACTGCAGCTCAAAACGTACCAATAGAGTTACATGACTTTCTGCTCCATTGCCTTATCCAAATACTTTGGGCTATCATTTTTGGTAGCTGCTGAAATGGGCATCTCTTCATCATGTTGTTTTGGGTTATTAGGGCTCAGTTGTGCTTTTGCATGCAATTTAGGTAATTCTCTTGATTTTCAAGCTACAGGAATATACTTTGTTCTGGAGGCATTGCAGCAAATCAACTTTCCTGACCTAGGTGTGGTTTACCGTGACCTCTTACGGGTGCCTCTTCTGAAGAAAGCAGGAAACAGTTTCTTGTGTTTAAGAAATGTAGGTTTACTGAGAAATGATAGGTTAGATCAGGGGTCGTCAAACTATGGCCCGTGGGCCAGGTACGGCCCCCCAGGGTCCTCAATCCGGCCCCCGGTATTTACAGAACCCCCCCGCCGGGGGTTGGGGGGGAAACCAAGCAGCCGCAGATGGCTGCCTGCCACTGCATCCGCGCGCCGGCCCCCTGGTTAAAAGGTTTGAGGACCCCTGGGTTAGATGTTTCTTTGAGCAGCTGAACCTTGACTGGGCCAGCACTGTGGGACTCAAGAGGCAGGAGAGACTGCAAAGATGAGTAAGGAGAGAGTGTGTGTTTGCCATAAAAAAGTCTGGGCTAAGCCTGTGTGCTAGAAAGGTAGTAGGGAACCTTGAGGTCCACTATCAGCTCAGAACTACACGCTGTTGCTTTGGGCATAAAAAAAATAATTTATTTTGTTAATATCCTTGGGACAGTAAAATTCAATTTTGTCTCTATTGTTGAGCACCATTATGCCTGCCCTAGAGAAAACTGTATGTTCTGAAATGAGAATAATCAGAACTTGCAGAGGTTATTAAATTAGCTTTTTAAATACTGGGAAATAAAAACTTATGTTTTACAACCCTTAAGTAAAATGAACATCTGTAAAAGTAAATGTGCAAGGAACAATCTACTTTTAGTGTATTCACAGTCACAAGGTGAGAAATCTCAGGAGGTCAATTTTCTAATTCTAGAGCACACCTTTCACACTTGAGCAATGTGGCTTAATTTTCTCCTTTTTGTGCTGCACACATTTGCAGGAGGCTGTAAATATCAGATAGTGTTGCTAATGAATGAGAAACCCTAAAACTTCAGGTATTCCGTATTCAAAGTTATTTTACATTGATCATTTAGTCATGTAAAACATCTTTGCCTTAGAAGTTGTTGTCAAGTCCCATTCTTCTGTAGAGGGGGGGAGGAGTGACTCAGATTCACTGATTCCCCAGTTGGATTAAGGTGAAATACCACCAAAGGTCAACAAACAAAAGTTCTTTGTTCTGGGTTGACACAATGAAGTGGCAATAATAAGACTTTGCAATTATCAGCAACTTTTAAGGGTAACCCTTGCATTTCTTCAGAGAGAGAGAGAGGTATTGAATAAGATGAAGGGAGACAGAGATGGGAAAGAAGAGAGAAGGAGAGAATGCACCAGTCCTGCATCCAGCATTGGTCCTGCCAGTGGGGGTACCTGATGCAAGGTGTCCCCCAAACCTTTTGGGAGCCCCCCTTTGTGTAGATCACCTTTATCCACCCCTGACATGCCTTCCTTGCGTTTCATGTAAATTAAGTGGCATGCATAGTTTTGTTCATCTTTTGAGGAAGGGCGTGGTGTGTCAGGGGTACACCTCCCTCTACTGCTAGTTACCGACAGTCAAACTTCTCGGTTCTTTTTGAGTTACAATTGTATGTATGTATATTAAACAGACATTACTGTAGTTTTAAACTACTTTTTTGAGATTACTGTGTCTCGTGCTGCCACAGAAGAAAACTTAGGAAAATACCACACAGTATTCTTCTTGTACAGAAGAGTGTTTTATTATGTGAAGCAAGAATTCCAGGGAATACAACTGATTCTCCATTAGGCTCCCCCTTTGACCAGCACAGTGCGAAAACAGGGAGCAGTAAAGATGCACCAGTAAATTGCTGATGAGACCAGGAAAGACCCAGAAACAGCTGGCAGAAAAATGCATTCTGGATTTCTGCATCTGCCTGCTGCCCTTGCAAAGCTATGCCATGTGAAGGCTGGAAATTGCCTTTAAGAGTTGGACATGTTATTTTTTTTTAATTTTTTTAAGAAAAAGAAATTCCATCATTGCATAAAGAATCAGTCAGGCTAATTTTTAAAATTATATACGTTCAACAGTATAATTTAATTTTAAATTCTAGTGTTGTTTTGAGGGAAGCTTGTTTCTCCATTTCTGGGAATAGAATACTTTTGGTATCAGGCGGAGACTGAGGAAGGAGGAATCCAACACTGAAGTTGGAGTTAAGTTGAAGCTGAAGATAACTACTTCTAGATGTAAGATCCCTCAGTACCTTCAAGGTGCTATTGAAATACTACTCAATGCTACCTCAGTACTATCAAGGTGCTTTTAGAGAGGTTAAAAAGCAACAAGCAAGTACTGCATTGAAAGGGTCCTTTTCCTGAAGGAGAAATTTTAAAGCTTTATATTAAATTTCTCTCTTTTTAGAAAATGTATAATGACAGTATCACTCTCTCATTCCCTGTCCTTGATTTTTCTTCTTAATTGCCCATTACTGACTATGGCTAATGGCATGCCCTTTGGCAAGATTAAAGCTGTGTGGTCCACTGCAGCTGCTCTTAAATGGAACAAGCACATTTTAATTCCAATTTAGGTACCCCAGCAATGTCTGATTCTGCTTGTCACTTTGATTCCCAAAATTCAACTTAAAGCAGAAGTATTTATTCCCCATCACTACGTTCTCCACCCTGGCATGTGACAAAATGCAACCCTAATTCACATCATAATTTTTGGTGCTGTTTCTTTTGTTCATGCAGAGAGACTGTTTTAAGGAAACACTTCTTCCATTGTTATTTGTCCCGACTATTTTTTCACACATACTATGTCATACTAGGAAATTTTTTGGTTCAGAGTTAAGAATAAAAGTTCTGAATATTAAGGACTGTATTTGTTAACAATATAAGAGTTGTTATTAAAGAGTCTGGCAGCAGCAGTATACTGAATATCTTTACTGTAAATTCATTTCTTACAATAAAATGCTGAAATCAGATCTTAATAGATCACTGGCTTTGTGGACATGGAAATACTTTCTAGTGGAATGCAATTCTGTATTTTTGGTTCACATATATGGGCTGCCATGTATTTGCTTTCAGTAGTCATTTTTTACATACCCTTTACAAGCAGTCCACAAGTTCCCATGCATTTTCAACAACTGTTGAAAATGGTTGTTATTATCCCACTTAGATTGGTGATTTTTTTCTGAAAGCAGTAACTGTTGATTACCAAAAAGTAAATAAAGTGTTGCTCAACCATTTCCACCATGGAACTGCCCAGAAAAGAAGGCCTGCTAGGCAGTGAGCCCTTTAAGGCATGCCAGCAAGTTTCCCCAGAACGGCATCCAGGCATTTTGGCTAGCAGCCGGTAGCTCTTGCCACATACTTAATTTCTTTTTACTAAAGATTTTCAGTGCGATATTACAGACTCTGTAACGCCTGAAAGAGAAGGACCAACTAACGACTGTTTTCTGGACTCTGTAACAGCATGCAATAGTGGTGTTTCTTAATCTTCAGCTTTGTTACTGTGTTCTGATCATAGAGTACCTTGTCTAATAGAATTTTTCCCTACATAGAAGTTAAATTCCTTCTTTAGAAGCAAACATGAAAAGAAAAGCCAAAAAAAAAAAAAAACCCCAACCAAAAAACCACCCAAACCCAGACATTCCAAAACTTGCATGCTTTCTATTTGACTGTGTTAGATTTTGCTGCTGCTCCAACATTTTGTGGAGTCATAATACTCTTGCTTGAAAATGACACATGGGTTTTCGAGTTACAGCTACCTTGAGTAAGTTTTGTTGCCTCCTTTTGCTCTACTGAATATTCAGAGGAGGTGTTAAAGGTTTGTATACATCATTTTTTACAGTATACTAATGGTATTTTCTGCTACTGAAGGTCTGTCAGTGAGTATATGAATGGAAGCTATTGCTGCTTTGGCACGGAAATAGATGTTATGTTAATAAGTCGATTCTGTGCTTACATGTTTTCCTGAGAGGACTGGGAACAAATGCTACCTCCCCCTGTGTTGCCTCTTAAAATTGGTTGTAATAACTGCATGTCAGTAGCTAAGTCAATACTTATTTGTTCTTCTCCTTGAACTGTAGCCTTATGAAGCTCCTTACTTACAATAAATCATGCAATAAAGCAAGAAAATATGCATAATCCTCCTCCCATCCCTTACAAATAAGAAAAGGTAGGATTGTTCTGTGTCTTCACAATAAAAAAACCCACCAACAAACAAACAACAAAACATGCTAGTACTGCTACCCTGATGTAAATTAGTATGCGTATAAGGCATTGTTTTCCAACTAATCCTGACTAAGCTTCATCTTCACCAAAATGCAATTTTAGACATGGCTGGATGTTGCAGCAAGATCTTGTATAGTCATAACTACAGAGTACCCTTAACAGTTTCCGAAGAGGTACATGAGCTTTAGAAGAGTCCAAGCAGTGAGTGGGAAAGGAATTGATTATCTAATCTAAATTAATCTAATAGAATAAAAATAATTAGCAGTATAGAAAGAAAAAAGGACTGTAAAAGGGTGGTGGTGGTGAATAGAGATGCTGCATGCAGAAGAAATGTCCTGAAATTACTTGAGTTTTGGTTTTGGGGGTTTATTTTGTTATTTGGTTGGGTTTTAAAATATTAATAGATTACATGTTTGTGTTTCCATCCTTATGTTCATACTGCAGTGTGTGGTTTGTTTTATTTTTCTGCTTTATTCTGTGATCCTAATTTGTGTGTCTAAGATTCATCCTCATTCAGTCTTTACAATTCTAAGTTAATTGGGCCTGATTCTGCATTTAGTTTTACTTGGCTGGATAGCAGTGAGATGTGACTTTTGAGTCACTCCATTGTTATCGTGCAATTTAATATAGTTCCACTGATACTAGTGGAGTCATTTTATCACTGAAGTGATTTGAGACTTACACTCTTCACAAAGTGAGCCTCTAGCTCTTTGTGATCTCTTCCTTTTGACATACTTTTATGTTTTCTTGGACCAAATAAATACCAGCATATTCCATCTAGCAAAAATACTTTTTTCTTCTACATTCTTTCTTGAGCACGCTGCCATCAGAAAGCAAACCTCAGGACTGACAACAAGCCAAATGCAGTTCAGTGAGGCTGTTATAGTTCCAGTGTAAGTGTGCATACTTTCTTTGACTTTACAGCAATAACCTCTCTGTGTTTGTGTCTTGTTATCTCAACTGGGCTGTGTAGTTGAGAAAGCTCTCAAGGCTAAGTCCCTGTATTTTCTATATAATGAAATGCTTTGCATTTACTAGCCTGTGTAAGTACAGTTCAGAAATTTCTTCAGATTTAGCCTTGAGTGAGGATGTTGTACAGGGAACAGAGGGGGATGCATCTTCTTTAGTCTGACATTTAATAACTCTTTGTTCTAAGAATATGTAAGTGTAATAGTTTGACCATGAACATGTAACTTAGACACTAGGAATAACAGCATTATAGCAAAAAGAATGAAAATACTAACAGAGTGACTCTCTTAAGAGTGCAAGTCATTATCAAATAAAAAGATGGAATGTAAATGCAAATTTTTAATTTTTAATTTTTTTTTTTAATAAATAGGGAACTTGTTTCAATAGTCACTGGCAGATGGTGATTCTCTTATGACTGATTAGAAATCTTTATGTAGGTGGAATTCCTCATTTTTAATATAGTTTTTTATTTTTAAATAAAAAGCAGTCTATGTTTAAATGGTGTAAAACTGGTAACATAACACCTACAATATATAAGAAGACTAAAGCTTCAGCCTTCTTCCCTCCATCAGCCTCAATATGCTTTAAATATGGGTTATGTCAGTGTGCACAAAGAGGTGGAACTTTTATGTTTCTTGAGGATTATGCCTCTCACTGCAGTGGTTCTGCACCATTGGGGCAATGCTTGCTTGTGTCTGTTTTTGCATAAATGGATGAGGCAGGTGTGATGTGTGGTGGTGTGACTGAATGGGACAGCCTTCCAAAAGCCAGTTGTGGGTGTGTTGCACTGCATGGAGAGCAGCAGTTCTTGTGGAAGCAAGTGTGCAGGTCCTTGAGGCAGGAGGGCACTGCCACAGAGATCATTTGACATGTTGCATTTTGTGTGTGTTGGTACTGCTGCATGTTGGCCAGACGTGCTGTGTCAAATGTTTAACCGTTTTGCACAGTGTTCTCTGTAGATTATGTTCTGCAATAAGGCCCTTGGACTAGAGAGGCCATCAGGTGGCAGCCCTTCCAGCTAGATGTGCGACATAATCTTTCTGCACCATTAATCAAGATAGTCTTAAACCAAACAGGTCATTTTGTTCCTCTGTTTCCCTCAGTGAGACTGTCCTGAACATACTGCTTCAAGCTACCAATGGCTCTTGTAAACACATTTATACATCTGCCAACAGCTTCACTTAATTTATGTTTGCCCTTCATACACTTGGTGTGTACAGAAAGTAACAATATTTTCTCTTGCCCTTCATTTTGCCAGGTTTAAGAATTTAAGCCCATCCTGCTTTATTTTGTTAAACTGCACTCAAAAAAGATTAATTTTAAGTACATAGGCAGGACAAGAAATGTTATTGAAGATAAAACCTCATGTGTTACTCCTCAATCCTCAATCCCAGCAATCCTCTAGCTCAACCTGAAGCCAGGCAAAATGGACCTTGCCAAGAGACGTAAAAAAGCTCATGATTACGGAAGCATTTAATAACGGATTTCATGTAAACAGTTTGTGACAATGAGACATTAAATTGCAAAATCACTTATGCAGTTACCATGTCTTGCAACATATGTGTAAAGCAACATACGTTTTGGCATTTGACTTACGATTTAGTATTTTTTATGATAAAAAACCTAGAGCACCATATTTAACTGTCGTACAAGATACAGAAACATCTGAAGCTGTTCTGCTCATGTTTTACTTCTTCAATTATATAGTCTGAGATAGACTAATGATTTTAGGGTGGAATTTCTTGTTTGTTTGGGTTTTTTTTTCATTCAGTGGTAAATTAAGATTAATTTTTTCTGTGAACTATTTTGTTTAACCAAAAGTCACTGTGAATCTTAAGCGTTAGGCCCATGTGGTCATTGAGAAGTATTTCAATGTTCTCCCCTATACCAATCTTTTGCCTCTCCACTGATAAAAATGGATTTAAGGGATCTAGAGTTTGGTCTGCAATACAAGAGGCATTTTCTGATTCGATGTTTGAATATGTTACATTGAGCCTCTGATGACTTGACTTGGAAAGTTAACTTCTTTCATTGTTACAGTTTTTGTATGTTTTTACGCTGCCTGTCATTAGCTGAGAACAGAGTGCTCCATAGCGGTAATGAGACATTTCTAGGCTAGATAGTCATCTCTTTGTGAAACTCAGCATCAGGAAATAATACCCAAAGTTAGGATTTTCAGTACACTATAATGATCTATTTTTGTAATCAGACATTTGAAATGTATGAAGTCAATATACACTTTAATAAACTCCTGATGTCATAAACTTTTCAACTTTTCTCTAGCACAATAAGCATTCAAATATACTACAGGAATATTCGCATCTGAACTTTGGGTGCTTCTGCAGACCATATTCTTCAGTCTGTGGGGACTTGCCTGTCACTGCATGCAGTTCAGCGAGCAAGTGCTTACAAGCTCAGTACAGCAGCTTTCTCTTGGTCTTGCCAAAAGGGATGTTACTGCTGCTCCATGGATCTGGCTCAGCGTTGTGATGAACCTCAGTCCTCCTTGTTCATGTCCTGGATTGGAATTCAGCTTACTGCTAGGCTCGCTTCCAACATGCTTGGAACTGGCGCACCCTTGTTCTGGTGTATATTGTGATACATACAATTGGGGTGTGTGTGTGTGTGTGTATATATATATATATATAAGGGTAGATATTGTTATGAAATGTAGTGAATCTTCATGAAATTAACAACTCAGAAGATAGGAAATACTACATCTGTGACAGCTGGTCTTACAAATGCGCAGTGGTGTTATGCTGGATATTGTAATAAGCATTTGGTGCAGGCTCTGACAATGTGAGGTTTGATCGTATACCTAGCCTTTGTTCAGTGTCTGCGGTATAAATCACATGTTGTGTGCATGTTGTAATTTTTGAGGTAGAAGAATGGAGCTTTCAAAAGTTGTAGCAGGTTGCTTAATATATATAGTGTAGTATTACAAAGATAATACCCTGTTTTCCCATGGGTTATGTATGTCGCTCATAAGTGACACGTGGCCCTCTGATGCAGAGACAAATTCAGATCATACAGTTCGATAGGATTGTTGCCCATTTTATCTAGAAATGGCAAAATGCATTGTACATGAAGCAGGGCTAGGAAAGCGTGTCCGTCAGAGCTCCTAAACACTGCACTAGAAAAAGGGATTCTCTCCTTTCAGTGGTGCAGCCCCATTACCAGACATGGGCAGCTGGCATAACCCAGACTCCTCGGTTATTTCTGCTTCTGTATTCCATTGTTCTTGAGTTGCAGAAGCTCAGAAATGAGACTAAATTCAGCATGCAACAGAGTTACTTTGAAAACTGGGACACTTCTAATTGACTGTGAAAGCAGCGAAATTTTTTTTATTATTATTTTTTTTATGGTCTGTATTTAGTAAAAGTGCAAAATAACCAGATTAGTAATTTTAGTTCAGTTTAATTGTTTAAGCACAATTTTGTTTAATTACTGTTTTGGAATTGTGTGATAGGAGTATACTGAATTTAACGCCTATGATGAAAATAATCCTCAATAAGATGTTTATTTTTGTTTAAATTCTGTAGTAGGCCACGAAGAAAAATTGACAGTCTTTAAAAAGAATTTTAATGCTAAAATTTCAAATCCTTGGTGTCTGACTTCAATGCTGAAATGCAGTTGCTCAAGCAATTATTTAACCAGGCTTTATAGGCAGTGGGTTAATACTAAAAACATAGTCACAATTACTCTTACAGCAATCTAAAATAATATGTCTGCTTGAATATAGATCTTCTATAGAATCTGGATCCTGTTTGACTGAACTCCTAACTGGCAAATTATTCCTTACACTAAACTGGTACAGATGATTAATCCGAATAAATACATATACTTTTAAATTTACATTTATTCTGGGTTGAATCAAAACCTATTGCACAACAGTATCTGTAACAAAAGTTCAAAGACCTTATATTGCTTATTTTTAACTAGTTACATAGAAACTTTTCACATATATTGCTGATTATCACACAAATTGCTACTTTAATGACTTTTGCTAAAACACATTTTCACTAAATTTTTACATTGCATAAATTCATGTTTTAAGCTAATTTCTTTGAACAGATGCGTATGTTTCCCTCTGGATATTGTTGTAGTGCTAAGTGTTCTCATCTGTGGCTTGGTTGGTTGGTTTTGGTTTGGGGGGGGGTGTTTGGATTGGAATTTTTTGATTGTTTTTTTTTTTCCTTATTTTCTTGCTCTTCAGCAACTGAGCTGCCTTGATTTGAATAACTGTGGTTATTCTTAACACTGTCCCTTCCTCTTCTGTAAAGGAGTTCCAAAGCCCTCTTTGAGGAAGGGTGTGTATTCTAACTTTTATATAGGATAATGTTCAGCCTAGGAGATGTAATTAAACATAACCTACTTCAAGCATGACAATGTTGCTAACAATGTGAATGTTTAGGTGTCCTCAAACAAATCAAAAAGGGTTTCTGATAAAGAGATTGTTCACATGATGGAATCTAGTGATGTTGAATGCAGCTAAAGCAATCTGTTGGTAAAAGTAGAAAGAAGATCCTAATCCAGGTCTTAATGCATAAGAGTGGGCAAGCTGTGTGGGAAGGTGAGGTCTGTAAGAGTGCTGGTGCTAAAACTTTGTAGTTTTCATATTAGAGTTATCCCCAGTGCTATGTTTGGCTGTGTAACCAGGATTGTCCATGGCACGGATGGGTGATGTTTCCCCTAACATGGTCTCTGTTTCTCACCTGTGACCTGTAGGGGAGCACCTTTTGGTGAAGTATAGCCCGAGTTTATTTAAATCCTGATGATGACTTCTGTACCCTGTGGTTTTGTTGCTGCATTAGACTGCCTGTCTCGTCTTCGTTGCTGTGTTGTCACTGTAAACTTGTCTCCCTCCCCAGCGTTCTAACTGTACTATTTTGTCTCTTTCTTTGTATCACTGTAAAAAGCAGGCCATGATGCTGTCTCTGTGTCTTGAAATAGAGCATTACTGCCTGGTCCCTCCTTCTGTCTTCCATGATTGACTTTTCTGCTTGACTTCTGATTTTAGGGCAGTGTGGAAGGTTTTGTGTTCTGGTGATCTGTTGAGATAACAGACTTGTGAAACATTGGGAAGGATTTTAGACCTACAGCTGCCCCGAACTTAGTGGAGTAGAAACAGGAACATAAGGTAACAAGATAGCTACTGTATTTTCTAGCCTTTTTGGGTGTAGTTTCAAAATTCAGTTTCAAGTCAAGTGTATGTGACTAGCTTCAACTAATTTATTACAAGAGTTTTCCAATACTAAAGTGTGTGTTGGCCTCCCTGGTTTTGCCCATCTGATAGTAAACTTGAAAGTAACGTGTTTTGAAGCATCTACTTTTATTGTTGCTGTCTCTGTTGCTCAAATAAGCTCTGTTATATATTTAAACATGCTGATGATCACAAAGCACAAGCTGCTCTGACCACTACAGTTTCTGTCAAAGTTCCCAGATCTGTTTTCTTTCAGTTGTTATGTTACTACCATTTAGTAACTCATTATTTCCATAAATCCTCTATTTTTGGTGCCCTGCTTGCACCAACTGCTGACAGAGGTCCACAAGTGCCCTGATGTGTGCAACAGGTAAGACATTTTGTGATGAGTTCTCTCCTCCTGATATCACCTTGCAAATGATTTTTAGCAATGGAAAATACAGTGCACTCTGAGTAGTACTCTCTTGTTTGCTGAGACAGTCCAGGTGCACTAAATAAAATACATCTTGTATACAGAGTATTTGGCTTTTGTTCAGTTGTGGTGCCATGTAAAAAGAAGCGTTACAGCCATCATCAGAGCTTCAGCCATGAATGTTTTTGTGCTACATCTGTGTTTCATAGGGAGGTTCTTCAGTTGGTGGTACAGGAGCGTTGCTACTGCAGGAGCAGCTGGGATGTCTGAGTTAGAGAAATGGTTGGGAACAAGCGCGGTGGGTCACAATCTCATTTCTAAAACTAAGGGATGGGAAACAAATTCATCCCTGCAGTCTTGCTTGGTCTCTTTCCTCTTGTCTTCGAATGTATTGCAAGAGAAAACACTTATCTGAGGGGGAAGGCCCTCTGAAGCCATTTATCAGAACACAGATTGGGGTAATAGGAGAATATGGCTTTCCCTCCTTTTACAGAAAGGTCCTACATGCTCTTCCACATCATGCAGTGTTGCTGAGGGCAGGAGTAGAATATCAGGGAAGAAAAATATTGTCTGGATTTATTTAGAAGGATGGCAATTAAAATACTGGATCAGCTCAAAAAACACCAGGAAAAGACGGTTTTTCACAGTTGAATTGTGGAATTCCGGAGAAAATTTCTATTTCATCTCCTAAAACCTTGTCCCTTTCTATTCTTAAAGGCATAGAGAAGATAATAGCCTCTTTTAGACCTTCTTCAAAACAACAAAGAAGAAAATAGAAACTTTTAGAGTGGAATGTGCTCTGCAGCCTAAGTACTGACTGCTACCAGTGGGATTTTTTTTCCCTGGAATAGCCAATAATTCCAGAAATCAGTATCTGGAATAATGTATAAAGAACCTTGAAACTGATAAAGGATGTGCTGCTATCTTCATACTGATACAAGTCAACATTGTGTTGTAAAACATTTTGTCTAATTCAGCATAATAAAAGATGACATACTTATTCTGTTTATTTTAAAGAATAAACATAAAAGACCTCTTGAAAGATTTTTGGCTCTTTACAATTGCTCCTGTTCCTGCTAAGAGTTAAAAAAAATGATGATAAAGCTGCTGAGATGATACACATATCTTCTCAGGCATGATTGTTAGATAGTCTGGTTAGCAATCTTAGATATGTATGGACTTCTGGCTGTTTAATTGCTTGTGGAAACAAAATAGCTTAGTTTAAGTCCAGTTATAAATAATAAAAGAGGGTGAAACCTCAGTAATTTTTCAGAAGCCTGCTGCACTTATTAGAATAAGATTCTTCTATTATGTTTGGAATAATCACACAGACCACAAACCAGCAAAGTACTGCAATGTTCCATTTCTTGCTTTCATAAATCTTCATTTCAGAGACCGTATAGCAATGTGAATGGTTTGATTACTTTGCAAAGGAAAGCAGAGCTTAAGGAGAAAAGCATAATGACATTAAACAGAGGACTTGTTATTGAGCATCTTAGAAGGAATCCTGGCAGCTGAGGATGCGGGATGGTGACTTAGAAGAGCTTTATCAGCTAACTTGTTTGTCTTCTGGATACCGTGTAATAGAGTGAGTGCAGCTGGCATAAAACACAAAGGAAATATTTTCTGTTTGTGATTTAGGTCTTTGTTTTCCAGCACAAAGCATAATTCTTTAATATCCTAGCACAGAAATACAGCAAGCTGCGTTCTTTGGGATGTGCATGTCCAACTCTTCAATGGTATTAGCTCTTTGTGGGTGCCATCTGCATTACTGGGTTAGAAAGGCGTAATCTCTATATTAGATTAAAACGAAAAGAAGCTGTTTCTCCAGGTGATGGGTACCAATTTTACCTCTGTCCACATTCACCCTGAGGCTTTCCTCCTTTTAAAATCAGAAAGAAAACTTGTCCCATCCAGAAGTCATTTTGGTTTGAAGTTGATTTGGGAATCACAAAAGTCATTCAGAATCTTGCTAGGCTAAACCTGAAGCCAGAACTGGGAGGAAATACATTATTTCAGCAGCTCAGCACAATGAAAGTAAAAGGAATAAAAATCACACTGTGTCTGGTAGCCTTGAAAACAACTCTGTTGTCTCCACCATTTTTCTGCACTTTCATTATTCTTTTTCTGAGATATTAGTTTTTTTGTTGCAATTTACACAGAAAAATGGGAGTTCAGATCATAACTGGATTTCTCAGTCCTTTGGCTAGTATAAGCTTCTCCAATGATCCTTCCTGCTTCCTCTCTTTTTGGCTTGTCTGTTTATGAATGACCTTTGTTGCAGCTAGTTTAGTTTTAACTTAGGTAGTGGGAATGAGAACAGTTGGAAATTACTTCTGCAAGTCTTCAAAAGGGGTGGGAGCTTTTTATGATGGGTAACAGCTAAGTTTCTTGAGAGCAGTAGGGTAAGTATTCACTTCTGTAGCCATAATTAGATTTCATTATTCACTTACTTTGCTGGAGGAACTGATACGTTGTGAGGCATTAAACAAAAAGCTGTTTAGATCTATAAATTTACAACTAAATTTATACCTGTAATTTTCAATGATTTATAAATATGCCTCGAACATTATATGGACCTTCAGGATCTTTGAGTGGTTTTGTCCAAGTGTTTGATTTTAGGACCATATCTATAATCGTGTTAGCTTCTTCCTTTCATCGTTTTTTTTTTTTTAAATGTTGAAAACTTAGGAAGATTTGCATCTACCTATTATAATTAAAAAATCAGATACTAAATTCAGTCTGCAGCATGCTGCAAATCTAATTCCAGAAAGTCATCTCTAATGATGGGGCAATACTTGTTGCATGATTAGATAGCTTCAGGCACAGAGGAAAAACCCTTTAATTAGCTTGGAGAAGATAAGTTGCTGTGTTTGAGTCATTGTGATTTACTTTAACTACTTGTCTTTGGCTGCAGGTGTGGCTAATGCTGAAAAACATATGTTGTAGGAAGTGGTCAGGAAGTACATTCCTTTTAAAAAAAATAAGAAAAAGACTAAATTATTTCCCTAATGCAAGCTTGGGCGGTTGCTTTTCTTTCCCCCTGTGATGTTAGTATGTAAGTACGTTAATGCAACTTTGAACATCAAAATTGCCTCTTTTAGCTGTGATGGCTAAACTGACTTCCCTTCATCTATTCTCAAAATAATTTTTGTAGTTATTCATATTATTTGATTGTGAACAATGGAACATACTGATTTCATAGATGGTGCTGGCCGGTGAGAGCAGCCTGTCTGTTAACTTTATTTCAGTATACACTTCCAAGCAATTTTGTGTGCTTTAAAAAAAACCCAAACCCCCCAAAAACCCAAAAACTTTATCACCACATCAATGCCTTTCTTTAGTCCTTGCAATCTTTTAATATTGGGACTCCCTGTTACAGGAATTCAGACATTTAGTGTCCTTTTTAGGGTGGTTTTTCCTTTTTTAAAGCAATGTGAGAGCAAGGTAGAAATACTCTACCTTGAGCTTCCTGTCAAGATTTTTATATGCTGCTTAAAACATAAATCACTTAGAAATGTATGATTCAGAAATCATTTCCACTTAAAGGAATATATATTCTTTGTATGGGCTAGATATGAAAAGCTGTGAAGAAGATGCTTTTGAAATGGCTTGATTGGATACATGGGCATGCAGTACAGTATGTTTCCTAAAATCAATATGTATAATAGTGAGTTTTACAAATACCTTCAGTCAACATTATGACAGACTTGATCTTTAACATTTTTAAGGTAGTCTGACAAGAGACATGCTGCTAGACTTATTTTTTATCTCTGCCATTTATTTTTTTTTACAGTAGAGACTGATAGCTGTACTTATTTTTCATGACCATTATGTATATTATAGTTTACTTTCTGATTGTATTGTGTCTGAATACATGAGATAAATAGAGATTGTTATGAAGAGCAAAGAAGAAAGATGGTAGTGACCAGTTTGAAGACACTGCTAGATCCAGTACTTAAAGGAACTTAATGGAAAACAGAAGAGCTTTGAGACATTCCTTTCCTACAACACAGCACCAACACACACACTTTTCTGCCAAGGGAAGAAATATACAAGATTCAATGGGCTTTTTAGCCATCTGACCCATGGATTTGTCTGTCTCCCAGAATGTTTCGGGTAGAGATCCACTGAAGGGCCCCACTGCTCAGCCCATACTAAGGTGATTCTTGGCCTTTCCAGATGGGCATCGCTCTCTGTCACCAAATCTTGTCCTGATGATGAACTCCCTTGATTATATGGTCAGATATATATAATATTGGGAAAAAGAGTGCAGAAAATCAATCCCTGGCCGCTTACTGTATCCTGGATCTGTTACTACTATAGTGAGGTGCAAGAATGATGAAAATATCAGAAGAAACATAGGGTTTCAGACAAGGGAATCTTGCCTAATATGGGAGAAAGTTATAAACAGCTGTGCTGTGCTTTCTTTGGAAATGTTTATTAGCTACACAGGAGTGTGTTTTTAAGTGTTCTTGCTTAGTACCAGCGTCTGCAGAGACAGTGTTGGGCGCTGCCAGTGTTTATTTTGCCTGCCTGTGACCTTGCAGTGTCCTGTATGTAATGTTGATCTTCATATTTGTCTAACACGGCACTGGCTAATGCAGTTTGGGAATCCCTCTTCCAGGTGCTTTTGACGTGTTAGGAGCAACAGAATTAATTCTTGCCTGAGCAGAGCAAGCAGGAACTGTAACAATTTCCTCAGGTGATTTCAGCACGCTCTTGGAAATTGTCTTGGCTCCCAATCATTTCAAGCTCAAGATACTGGAAATTATTTATAAAGCCACCATACGTCAGGGACATGCATCACAGAATCTTTATTTAAAGTAGGTGCTAGTTCTCCAGTTTGCAGTGTGGTAAGTGGAAGCATCAGCACCCAGGGGTCATCTCTGCATCTTTAGGGTTGACAGGTCCTGCTTTCAATATTGTGTAATTACTGTTTGGGAGTTTAAATTACTTGGTGTTCTGTATTTCATACCCAGGGAAGGGATAATTTTTATTTACTGCTCAAGAGGTGGCTATTTCATGTGTGGATATGTATATTCTTGGACATTTTGAGAGAGAACTTTTCTGTCACTGCCCTTGCTCTACCAAGATTTGTTTTTTCTATACAAGCAATATTTATCTTTCTTATGAAAGGGAAACCATATAAGCTGTGCTTAAAGGATGTAAAAGGGTTTTGTTTTTTTTTTAATTAATGTGCAGTGATTTTTTATTTTTATTTTTTATTGAAAGATGTCTCTCTTCCTTGTCACCTCTTACAATGTCACTTCTCTTAGGCCATTCTGAATAACGTGTTGTTCACAGATCTAAGAACAATGGGCGAAAGGAGTCTGCTGGGTTTTAGCTGTATTCATCTTTCAGTGATTTGCAAAATGTTTCAGAATCTCACTAGTTTAAGTAGACACTTCAAAAAAGTTAAAAGGAGCTCTGTACTAATCTCTGTGAAGTGTCATTGGTCTGGGGAGAGTGCTGGTTTTGATTCTTACACCATTTTATTTCCTACAAGGCTTTAATGTTCTTATTTGTAGCTATAAACAAATACATTTTTCTCTAGAACATGGTTGACCTAGAGTAAACTATATTTTAATCTTATTAGGAAAAAAGTTTCAATATTTATGGTCTTGAATTAGTAGGTGGTTAGTATATTTTTAAATACTGACTTAGATGACTTTACACTGGTAAGCAATGGCAATAGCTAAAACAAAGTAAGTTGATCCCAAGATCCCCACACTACCTGCACTGTAAGTTCTCAGATGGTTTTAGTGCAAAATGTTAATTTTATTTTGCACCTAAAATTAACTACAACTATGAAAATTACGCAAGCTTTTTTGGATCTTGTTTGCCCTAGTTTAATAAGAAAACTTTTGCTTTTAATTCAGAATTGTTTTTCGGTTACTCTGCTTTTCACCAGACCACATAATGAAATGGAGGCATCTATTCTGCAGCTGATTAGAATCAGTTTAGCATTTACTAATGTAGTTTGGGGTGGGGGGTTTGGAGGGTTTAGTTTTTGTTTGTTTGGGGTTTTTTTTTTGGGGTGGGGGGGCACACAAGGGGTGGCAACATGGAAGATACACCTTTCTTAAAAACTTTGAAGAGGAGAACATTTTAATATGGTTTGGATCTCATTATATATATATTCAGTAGAAGGGATGATTTCTACCATTATATTTGTTTTAGAAAATAGCAGTGCAAATGTGGGTGTTTTTTTTTAAATTTATCTTAACACAGCCATGTCTGTTGCAAACAAATTAGAGTTGAAGGTCAGAATGTCAGTTCTGCAGGAATTGTTAGGACACATTTTAAAGAGCTGGATCTTAGCAACCTTTAGACTCTCAATAGGTGAAGCGTAGCGAGAGGAGCTATAGTCATGATGATGGTTTAACTTTCAGGTTGCCCTGTGTTGGGTCAGGGGCGGGACCAGCAACCCAGAATATTTTATGATTCTGTGATTCTATGAAGAAAGCCTATAACTATTACTGAAAAAAAAAAAAAAAAGGAAAAAGATAGCATTTGCTTTAGATTCACTTTAGTTTGTTCTTTTTTTAAAACTTCAAATCAGAGTACATTGAAAATAAAGTATGTCAGAGTGAGAATGCAGCATTTCAAAGAGAGTGATATCATGAAGATTTTACCATTACTTATATCTCATTCTCTTGTTAGAATTATGATATCTGAGCAACTTAAAACTGTATTAATTTCTGGATGTTAGAGGGCTCAAAGCTTTCGCTGATCATCAGAAGACAACTAGCAGTCAATGTGGGCCAAAACCTTTCTTCTGCTGCCATAAACACATTTGATCATCAACTCTCTGATGTTTAAAAAAAGACATCAGAGAAAAATTGCTCAGCTGGAATGTGGGAAAGGGCGTTGTGTTGTTTCTATTAGTGCATAAAATCAGATATTTCTGTTACTTCGGTTTTGTAATTGCTACAGCTTATGTGCAGAAACGAAGTCAGTAGATCATCAGGTGGCTAGAAGATAGTAGCTCATGTTTCTGTTATACAGTAAGGGTTAAAAATAGAGGTTAAAAAAGGGTTTAAAAAAGGGTTTTGCACCGTGCTGAAAAACATCAATAAAGAATGTGCAAGATATCTGTCTGTCTTAGTTGTTCAAAGATAGGCTATCCTTTCATGAAGGGAACCCTTGATCAGCAAAATCAGCTGGCAAAGAGCGCTTTACTGAGAGTCTGATGCAGCTGTCCTGTAGGTGAGCTGTGATGAAACACAAGGTATGCGATTTGAGACCCACTGAAGAGCAGGAACCTCCTGCTCCTGTGTCTTGTGGAGCTGAAAGTAGATAACCAGAGAAGATCAAGGAAGCCAGAAAACAGGGATCTGGTATGCAACAAGTTATGGTAACAGTCTTAGATAATGATGCCAGCAGAAAACAGCAGTGCACTCACAGGACTGATTTCTCTTCAGGTGTCACTTGTTCTTTACATGGAACAATAAATCCACTTCTTAGTAGTAAAGGTACCTGGTCCAGGGTTAGAGATCAGGGTGACAGCCCACACGAATGGAATGTGACTGATGGGAATAGGAGGCTTCTGCCTTGACTGAAATGTAATGAAAGATCCTTCCTATGACTTAATGCGTAGTTAATGTTGCTATTTCAGTATTCTACTGTCACATTGAGGATTGCATGGAGAAAATATGCTTACCTTAAGATAACTGTCATTTTCCCTTTTCTTTGGTATTTGACTTATTCTGTTTGATCCCTGAAAGTCCATGCCTCAACTGAAACTGCCCAGCTCGTTTCCTCCTGAAGGTAACGACTATTCCTTTTTTCTCTGTTAAGAACAGTTGTGATCAGTGAGCAAGTTGGAAAATCTAGGTTATACTGATAATAAATGAAGGATTTTAAAGAAATCTTGCCTAATCAAGATAATATAGTTAAGAATCCTATTCCTGAAAGCTAGATCTTGTAAGCCTTTATAGGTTTTTTGAATTGGAATGGCAATTCAAAATGAATGATTTTGTATAATAGTGTGTTTTCATATAGTTTCTTCCATGGTCTATTTTTCCTAATATAATTCTGCCAACTGACTCTATGTTTTACCCAGGTTTGCAGATTAGCCCCCTGTCTGTGTCTTGGGATGATGGTACAACTCCCAGACATGTGTGCCTGTATTAGTTAAACTTGTTATATTCCTGTGGTTTTATTTCCTTCACATTTCTTAAGGGCAATCCCTTCCAGCCCTTTAATACCCACAACAAGGAACAAGCTAGCTTGAGTCATTCTGTTTCAACCTGAGCATTGTTCTGTCTTTATCAGCAAGACGGGGTGATCTGTGGAGGAGGCAGTGTTGCTGCTTACATCTCTAGGCGTGTGCCCAGGTACCTACTTGAGAAACCTTGAAGCTCTCCAGGAGTCTTGAAGTCTAGGTTATCATGATCACAACTTGCTCTACGCTTATATTTTTACTATTAATAATATGCAGCAAGTGCAGCTTCTCACCATTAATGCATCAATGTTCATTTTGGGTTTTTTGTTATGCCTTTACTGGCTGTATGTAATATTGTGCTCAGCAGAATACTGGTAACACAGTTAGCCAGAGACAGGCTGTTGATGGATTCCTGTGCTGCCCCCCTCGGCTTACTCCCCACCCCGCAAGATAATGTGCAGTAATGTTTAGAGATAATACCATATGTGGAAAACTGTATTATTTTAAAATGCAGCTACTTTGAAGAAACAAAGCTAGCAATTCAGAGTTCCAACAATATAAGGGAAATGTGCAAAACCAGCAATCTGCTAAAGCACAATTCTCCCGTAAAGTGAACAAAGCTTGTACTTTCGAAGATTTGTTCAGTTAAGACTGAATGATATATATTAATCCACAACCATTGGTTTACAATGGATATACAACTCTTTACTGCATCCACTACCAGGGTACAGTGGATATATGATTCTTTGTTGGTTTTGATTGCAAGACAAAGAATAAGAGGAAATCCATGATGAAACAGATTATGTTTCAACTGACTTCTGTTTGTTAATATTCATCTTTTTTTTTTTTTTTTTTTTTTACATGAGAGGAGCAACATAGTGATTTTTCTAACAGGGATGAGCAGCTCTTAGCATAAAGTTTGGAAAGTGTGGTTTTACTGGTATTATTGATGGCAAAACAAGAAAAAACTGCCATGATGCTGCAAGAGTTGTACCATTTCTAGTCTTCCTATCTACTTAACCTTTGTTTAAATTTATGTTTGTATCAAATTAAAAAGATGACATTAAAATTAGAGATGATTAGGTGAACTGTTATACTGGTTATGATAAATTCAAAACCAGCTTCAGGCATAGTAAGCAACTTCATTATATTAATGTAAAATACTTTATTTACTATTGTTACCGAGTAAAGTAGATTCCAAATGTTGTTTAAACTAATAGGAAGAAAATGAAAATCTTAAATATTTTTTTAGAGTTATTGTTTAGAAATGAAATGTTACCTACATGGATTAGGTATTTTCAGGGCATTTAGCTGATCTCAGAGAAAATACTGCACAAAAATTATTACCAAGCTTGAAGAGAAGTACCAGAGTTTGTATTACCCTTTGTCTCTTCCCTCTGCACATCTTAATATTTTTATTTAATTTATAATTTTCATATATATATTATTTATAATAAACACAACTACAAAGAAATGATGCACAGCTCCTACTAATTTTTTATCCTCGCATACTGTATTGTTGTTTTCACTTGCAAAAAACAAACTGTGCTTGCTAGAAATAGCTATGAGATGCACAGATTAGAGTGAGTGTTATGGGAGTATTTTGTACTACTTTCAAAGTGTATCATATTCTTGCTGTACGTAAGTTTCCTCATGTGGAGTATGAAAACATGATACTTTGCTACCTTTCACAGGAGCTATGAGAATGAAACCTGTATGAAAGAAATATCTAGCTAGAAGGCTGTTGGGGATAACAAGGCAACACAGAAAATTATAACTTATTTTGTGAGATTTCTTTGCATTCATGCACACAATTATGAAACCTGCTTTTTGTTCTTATTTTCTGAACTTGATGTTTCATATTCCACTTTGCTCGTAGATGGACTATATGGAAGCAGCAAGCTATCTACCCATTGTAGCAATGTATTAAAACAAAATGCCATCAGGAGCCAACAATACACATTGCTTGCCTTGCTGCATGTAACCATTTCCTCACAGCAAAGTCCTCTGCTCTGAGGTGGGGTCTGAGGAGGGAGGGCTGGTGCCAGGTGGGGTGGCTGAGATTTGCAAGGTGTTGCTACATTGCTGGCAGTGCCTGCGAGGTAGTGAAAACTGTGCTGCAGGTTCTTCCCTTACCTGTAAGTGGAGGTGTGCTTTGCTGTGGTTTCCTGCTAGTAGGCTGTGCGTTAGGGCAGACAACTTTTTCTTCCTGGTTTTCAGGTGAATCCATTTTGAGCAGAGCTCAGGCGACAAAAGAAAGGCCGTTGTGAGGGGTGGCTGCCTATTAATCTGCAATCAGAACATTTTTCAGGCAAAGTTTGTTTCTTTTCCATCAGGCTTATCGGCCTGTTAATAATTTCACCTTTTAAAAGGAAAACAACATGCTCAGGGGTTCATTTCTGTGGGAAGAGGGAGGAGATTGAGGGTGAAGGAGTGATCCAGAACATTCTGGAACGATCAGGAATCACTGGGGGTGTGACTGAGTTGAGGTCCCTCCCCTCCCAGCAGCCAACCAGGGAGTGCCTTTTGGCAAGGCAGTCCAATCAGAACGTGTGGCACCCCCTCTGCTGCCTGTGTGAGGGCCGGGGGGTCTGCCTCAGCCCTGAGGGGGAGAGGAGAGGGGCGGGAATGGCGTGTGTGAGGGTGCTAGGGTGGGGGAAGCTTTGGGCTGCCCCTGTGGAGGAGAGATAGAGAACCTCTGAGAGTGAGGCAAGGGGAAGCTGGTGTGTGATGAGCTGCTGAAGCTGTTTTTTCCTTTGATCCTGGACCCAGGTGACGCCTTGTAATGTGAGGCGCGTGTGGGTGTGAGGGAGTAACTGGGAACATGCAGTGTGATATCAAGCTTGGGCTGATAAAGATGCAAATATATTTGCTCGCCTCACACTGCATCTATTTAACCCTTGACACTTAATGAAGAAATACCCTCTAAGAGTAAAATATTAATTAAATATAGGAGCCTTATGTTATCTAGGTTTCCACAGATGCTTTTGGAGTGTTGCAGGTGTGTGTCTGACTGAGGTGTCTTGTATATATACTTGTTTGTTTAATGTTTATGAAAAAAAGCAAAGCAAAACCTGCTTCTTGTTTCTTACACAGGTGCTACTCAGCATATTTCTAATTGCAGCTATTGCATTTCAGGAGACAGAAGTGTAAGAGTGCCATAATGTTCCCACTCTGTCATATTGCTATGTTTTTCTTTGGAACTGTAGTCTAATAAAAGCTAAATGATTGTGGTTGTGTGTGAATAAATAGAAGTTCTTTAGCCCGGGATATCCTGAAATCATCAATTTCACAGTTTCAAAACTTTGTGAGCTTTAGTCATGTATCTGCTTGTTCTGTGTATATGAGTTTTGCTTAATTCAAATTGTCTTGGTTGTTTAGAACATTAAATATTATTTGTGTGCTTATAAAGGTGTAAATTAATGGAAGAAATATAACTATGACAGTGATGCATAGGTGTATTTTTGAAATCATACACAAGTACAAACATCAATCTATTCATGCAATATTTTTTAAATTTATTGAGCCTACTTACTGAAAATGTTAAATGTACTCATGTTGCCATAAAATAAAAATAGTATTTTAAATCACTGTGTTTGAGCTGACATAGCTGTGCTTGTTTTGTTAGTATTGTAGTCAAATAGCTTCAGAAAATACGTATTTCCAAGTATATTCTCTTGGTTGTTGAAGTCAAGGTTGTTGCTTGAAGGGTAGGTGTTAGAATACATTCAAAAGCATTAGTTATAAATCAAACCAATTTTTTCTCTAGAATGATTTGATTTATGAATGTCAAATTAACTTTTGCAGACTTGCTGTAATTTATCTCAAATATGGGAATTTTCAAAAAAGGAAAATGAAATGTATTCACACTGTGCACTCAAGGTAAAATTTTGATCCAGTATTAATCAATAACAATGTCTTCTAGGATAATGGGGACATAATTCAACAGATACATTTGGAGTAGCTGTCATTCTCCTGGCTGACAGAGGGACCAGAAGAAAAGGTAAGAAAAACCTGTTAACAGGAAAGTATGTTTTAAATCTTGTTGTTGTTGGTGGTTTGGTTTGGTGGTTTTGGTTTTTTTTGTCTCCGCTAGCTTAATAATATCAAAAAGCATGTTAAGAGTGTAGGGGGAAAAGTATTGAACAGATAAACTGTGTAACTGGTATTGTATAATATTAAAGAAAGTTAGTGTAACAGTTTATTAAAATAGGAGTTTCCAGAGATAAAAAAAATGCATTGTTTCTTCTCTTATGCACATACAAAAGATAGTTCTACGATCTGGGATAGATTTATTATTCTTCATTGATTGCCTCATTCTGTTGGAGGACATTTCTGGCAGTAAAGTAGTAGACCTGTCACATCTATCATGATGTGTCAGAGATCTGTCAGGTCCATGGCTCTTTTTGAACTTTGCTGTTTCAGAAAAATGTAGCTGAGCATTATAGGCAGAAGTTTGACATTTCCAAGATTAAAATCAATCCTCCTTGATGTGTTTTTTCTCAAACAAGACTTGTGTTTTGATTGTACAAGTAGTGGCTTCACATGTTTTGAGGTTATAACATAGGCATGGAATAATTTGGGTAACAGATTTGACAGGTGTTCTGTAATGAATATAAATTGAAGAAATTATATAAGGGGTCCTAAAGGCAGATGGCAAATCAAACATTGATCCTGTTGTCACACATATGAGCCTAAAGGTATAAGCTTCAATTTCTTTATCAAGTTGGGAACTTACAAGGTAAAACAGTCTGTTGCAAACTACTATACTGCGTTTAGAGGGAAAGAAGTGAGTAAGAACTGTTAAAATTGATTGCTGAAAGTATAATAAATAATGAGATGCCCTAAATGTATAGAAGGGGAGGTCAGATGAAGCACTGTTGTAACTAATGGACATTGAAGATTAAAATTAATCTAAAAAATGTTCAGGCAGTTTATTTAATTGTAAAATACATTGAAACAAAGGGAACCATTGTGTCAACACAGATCCTTGTACAGCTGGCTAGCATCAGCGCTTTTACTTATAAATTATGGTGGTACTAGAGAAAAGCCACCAAAAGAGTAATGGCATCCTAATGGCTGTCTGTAGAGGCAACAGAAATCTAAGGAGAAAGGGCAGCAAGGGAGCCACAGACAGCCAGATAAGCATAAATGGTAATATGCCAAGAATGTGATGGCAGAATATTTTGATGTTGGGCTCTTCCCAGAGATGATGTTTGGAAATAATGAACAAAGCAGTGGTCTTGTTCTGTTATTAGTTGTGTTCAGGGAAATAGTCATCAGAAAAAACAAACAAATAAATAAATAAATGTTTTGATACTTAGTTTTCCACTTCCAATAGAAAGAAGCATTGAAATTCCAAAGTAGTAGCCATTTTTGTTCTAACATGTAACCATGTGGAATGAGGAATTGCCTCAAAATCTGTATGTCTAAGTTGATGCTTTCAGCTGGATTTTGATTTTGATAGAACTGTACCTTTGGTAAAGACAAATGATATAATTAAAAGAATGCTGAAATGGTCAAGTAGCATTAAGAAAGAGAACCACAGAGAAAGCAAAAGTAACAGAGGCAAAAGTTAGATTTATTGTAATCAGTCATAGATAGAGGCATGAATTGAGTGATTGTCTCTGTACTAAATAAATAAATGGATAAATTCTATATGAATGTAGCACCGAAATGTGCTAAGTTTTTAAAGTTTTTTTTTAATCCACACTGAGTAAAGGCAGTCATTCTCAGAAAACATTTCATTCATGTCAAGACCATTCTGTAGATATGTTTTCATATAGCTGTAGTGATTTTTTTAGTTATGTGTTTTTAGCTGCCTGCGTAGCTCACAGAGCTAGAGAAATTTTCTTAAATATTTTAAAATATCAGTTCAAGGTAATTAGTCATTCTAATAGATACATATTTACTGAAATGTGTTATGTTGAGGAAATACAGAATGTAATGGAGGTTTTCTTGTATTGTTTTTCCAAAACCTTAGGAAGCCTTATTAGTACCTTCTGTTGTACAGTATCTGGCGGTATTACTGTAATAACAGTACCTGTTTGATTCAGGAATTTTCAGCCTGGGAGTTTCTCATTTTAGTCACGAGAGTATTCACAGATTTTTCCACACAAAAGAAAACCTGTCAGCCACAAAATACTGAGTCCATTTTCTTACAGAGTTTAGCAACGCATGAAATGCATAGAGGAGGAATGGTTTCGTACCTTTTCAGTTTCTAACAATTGTCTCATTCAGGACAACAGCAAAACTCCCTAGAGCACACAAATAGTCTTAAATTTCAATAAGATGGTGTCTAAGCTAGCTTGATAATTTCTTATCCCTATAGATACTAATAATAACTTGGAGACAGAGATGTTGGTTGTTTCCAAGCTAAATGCACTGAGAGAGAAAAATTCATTCCATTCCGGAGTAGACACCATTAACACAGATTGCCTTCAGCACATTAAGTCTCGCCACTAAGACATTTTAAACAATTGTTTGCTTCTAAAATCTGTGGAAGCTAGGGAATTAAAAGCCACCTTAGTTTTAAAAGCGTGTTTTCTGAGCCTTAATAAAACGACACTTTGTCTTAATTTTGTGTCTCCAGTCATGCAAGAAATTAGAGGACTAGCTTCCTCCTGCAGAACTTAGGTTTTTCAAACGTCAGGCTTAATTTGGCAGACTGTATTGCTCAAATTAGCTTGTAAATGAATTATTTGTTTCTGAAGTACAACTGTTATCAACTTGCATACAAATACTTAGGAAATGAGCATATATCCCATTTGCTTCTGTAATTATGTGATGGTTGCTCTTGTCAAGATGCATATTTGTTGAGAAACTTTAATATTAATTTATGTTGCAGAGTTTTTTTAACTGCAATGTGTTGTTGCTAAGTATAATTTAGAATGGCCTTTCTCCTCTCCTGTAATGTTCTAAGTTGCAAGCTTGATCTTATTTTGGACTGGAATGATCTCAAAAAATTTAACCATTGTGTGTGTATAGTGGCTGTGACAAGTCTGGATGAAGATGATGTCTGATTTCTTTTCAGTTACCTAATTGATATGAAATGATATTTTCAAGCAAAGCCTGCATACTGGTGGCATGAAATAGATTTTTATGGGGTTGCAGCTTTGGAGGGAATCTTGTGCTACTCTGCAGGGTTACCTGTTGGTCCATCCTGAAGTCAGGTTGGGAGGAGGAGCCACCTTCAGCACACAAATAGAAATAAGGCATTAAATGAACAGCTGAGGGAACTGGGGTTGTTTAGCCTGGAGAAAAGGAGGCTGAGGTGAGACCTTATTGCTCTCTACAACTACCCAAGAGGACATTGTAGCTGTGTGTGGGTCAGTCTCGGCTCCCAAGTAACAAGCAATAGGACAAGAGTAAATAGCTTCAAATTGTGCCAGGGGAGGTTTAGATTGGATATTAGGAAAAAATTCTTCACCAAAAGAATTGTCAAACACTGAAACAAGCTGCCCAGAGAGGTGGTGGAATCAATATCCCTGGAGGTATTCAAAAGATGTGTAGATGTGGTGCTTAGGGACACGGTTTAGTTGTGGACTTAGCAGTGCTAGGTTAACAGTTGGACTCAGTAATCTTAAGGGTCTTAAACAATTCTATGACTGTATGGTCTGTCAAATTTGAGAGGTGGAGGTGATGGCTGTCTATTGCACCCATATACCCATGCTTTGAGCCTAAATCCTGCCTGTGAAAATTGTGTGTTCTGGCAGGTGTTAGTCATTTTACAGTGCTAGCCTTCATGTGTTGCAAAAGAAACATCAGAATTAATATTCCTATATATTGTTTGTCATGTGATGCTTTGCATTTTCCTGATGCTGAAGAAGGTGTATGTGGGTGTTCTGGTTGCCTGTGCACATAATGCACTTGACATGATTTGTAGTGATGTGCTGACGCCCCATAGTCAGCCAGAGCTTTGAAGGGATCTATCTAGGCCTTCTCATTAAAGTGAGTTGCTCAAAGATGATGGAAATGCTTTTAAACATTACATAAGGCCAGTTTATGATAGAATCAAAACTTGAATGCTTAGCTTTACTTGATGAACAAAAAAACCAGAAGTAAAATGTAAACAACAGCAAAAAAAATCCAGGGACTGTCTATTGCAGATTAGGAAAGGGGTAAAGACTAAGGAAGACCAGGTATGTCACACTGTTTGAGACACTGCGTATTTAAAGAGCAAGTGGTAGGACTGACTGCAGAATTGGTATTCAGGTCTTTTCCCTGTTCTGTTCCACTGTCTAACAGTTCCTCCTCAAACCACAGTGTAAAAACTTTACTCCTTGCTCTGGAAAAGTCTCTTGATGTGTCTAAAATCCGTTACAGCTTTGCTCCATATTGGTGCATATTCCTTTTAAGAGCAGTAGTTGGTCCTCAGCAAAGCATCTGACATAATTATATTAGTAAATACTGGACTGTAAGACTACATTACAGAGCAGCTACATTTCAGGACCAAATTAGCATGTTCTTCTGTCTTTTTTTGCCTGTGTTTGCATTCCCAACCAATCCAGTCAACCATTTGTAGAGACACAAGCAAGCTGTGCAGGTCCCTGCTGCAGTCAGTGCCATAAAAACTCTATTCAAACTGCTGCATAATAATTAGCTAGTTCAGAAGAGGCTGCCCTTAAGATGATGTGTTTAACACCGAGCTAGATGCACAGACCTGTTCCACATCTTCTGTTCATTTTGATACCAAAACTAAAGTAATGATGTTGAAAATTGATTTCAGCTTTTGCATTAATAAATTAAGAGAAATATTCTGAACATATATCTTCTGAAATTTCTTTTGAGAAATTGGTTGCCTGATGTGGAAATTAATTTTTGACACATGTTGACATCATGATCAGAGATTAAAATGAGATGCTGGTCTTAAACCAGGAACCAGTAGTAGCTGGATCAGATAGACACTCTCAGTTGTGGATGCTTGTGTTTGTGTGCTGAACCTGTGGTCCCTGCTTACCTGGGATAAGAAAAGAAACCACAGAGTAGGCATTTGTTTTGTCTGTTTGGTTTGAGCTGGTTTGGTTTGCATCACTTAGCTAGTGGGATTTTTTCATTAGCTTGGTGTTAGTCACTTTAATTTATTCAATTGAGTATGAAATGTTAAGGTTTCAGGACTATTGTCCTTGTGCACCGTGTTTCTTTAGCTAGTAGAGTATAATTAATTTTGAAGGTACTAACAGCTCTAAGTGAGATCACTTAGATGTCAGGACAGACTTTAATGCCAACTGGCATGAAGTGTGCCATGTATTCATGCTGAAAGGAGAGAAGAATAGAATTGTTCAGCAGTGAGCTGGCTGAGGAATAGAAGCATCCAACCAACACAGTAGAAGAGGAACTGCTGTGTTAATAACAACACATCTTTCCTCTGAGGGTTGATTGCCCATGGGATCTAGGACATTGTTAGGTTGCAGATTTAAGAGGATAATCAGAAACACAAGAGGAGGAAGAATCTGGCAGAGAGAGATGATGAGGTTGGCAGAACTCCCGTGAGAGCTGTCAAGTACCTTGTTGAGGAAGCAACCTTTGAAATCGTAAGGAACCTGATAACTGTTCTTTTATTTGTTTTTTTTTGTACAGTGGAGCAGCATTTCTGGACCTTCATGGACTGGCTGGTGTCAGAGAGATTTGTTTATCATCAAGTTTATTCCTTGTGGAAGTAACCAGAGATGGACCTCAAATTGGCTTATTGGTTAGAGTAGCACTTAACTGAAGGTAAGCTTTCTAGTTGAGTTGGTTTTATCTGCTAAAATAGGCCTTCTGGTTGAATGGCATCAATGTGCATTTGCGCTTTTCTAGTTTGTCACATTCATGAAGTGCAGCATATACTATAAAAATGCTATCCTCTCCCAGATGTGCCTTTAATCACCATCTAAGACATAACCACTTTTGTCTTTGATATAATTGCATTAATTACTCATATTCCTGTATTCACTTTGCCAATGAAACAATCAATTTTCTTCATGTTACTGCAAAGCATTCTGTGACAAACTGAAACACGTGATCTGTGGTATTTGCGTCATTATACCAGCTCTTTGAAAACACTGGCTTAAGCAGCAGAGATGTTCTTCAATCACTATGGGTACTTTTATGCCTTGAGGATTGCAAATAAGAGGATGTTTTCACATCCTGTGCTGACATAGATTTGCTGGTAGAAATCTGTAGCGTAGGCCAGTTGTTTCTTCAGAAATTACGCTATTACGCTTTAAGTTCAGCTAGGAGAGTGGTACTATGGCTGTGTGAGCCAGAAAGTGCCCTTGCTGCTCTGCCAGGACTACTTGCTATCGTTGCAAATAGGGCAGAGTGTTCTGCCCAACTGCTGCCAGCCTGTTAGGGCTTTCCTTTATTTGCCTAGAAGAGTGTTTCTGCAACAGTGCAATCTTAATCCCCTTATATTTGTGTTCATGGAATGATTTTGTAGCTGTTACATTTCCAAAGCAAAGTATCAGAGTCAAGGGAGCACGACAGTGTATTCTGTTTTCCCAGCAATATTTCAGAACAGAAGGGATGGATCGTTATGAACAGCCCAAAGCTTCAGTGTTATTAGCCTGTTTATGGTGAAAATTTGAGTGGGACAGTAGATTGTGGAAACTGTGCATCTATAGTACTGTTTCTGTGGTAATGATGAGTTTGGTTTTCAGAACTGAAAACAAGTAATGTTTTATCTACAAACTTTAAAGGAACATGAAAAAACATTGTAGGATTTTACTACTATTCTCATTTCTTGAATGACTTATTTTGTAAGGAGACATCCGCCTTTTGGGTTATTGTCAGCTTTGCATCTTAATCATCTCTTAATTTTACTTGAGTTTTCTCTAATCTAGTGTTCCCTCTTGCCAGGGAATAGAAGGTGAGTCAGGTGTAAATATTGGCAGGCATTCAGTGTGGCACACTGCAATAATTTACACTTAAAACAAGCCTATGTATAAACACCTCATTTTTGAAATTTCTCAACTCTGTCTCTCTGTACAATTGTTTCCTTTCTTTTTTTACATGTCCACAGTTGTATGAGCAGGGTATGTAGTTTGCTTGCTTCCTGGGGGGCATTACTGCGTATGCTGCATGTACAATACTGCCTGTGTAATTATAGACTGGTTGCGTGGAATAGTAGATACAGATACACTTTTCCATCTCATTTTCAGGAAATGCATAATCAAACCCATTTTAAAAAATCGTTTAAGTAAGTCCTGTAACAAGTGCTTCTGATTTCTTCAAGATTACAAGGACACAGAATGAAAATAGAAGTCACTGTCTTTAGTCATCTTAAAATTGGATAGGGTGAAAATCTAGTATGTTATGCAATTCAATTATGTTATTTTTTTTTATTAAATAAACTGGCCAATCAGTTTACCTTTGAGAATTTATTTTACAATGGGTAGAGATTGGCATTTAGTATAAAAATCTTTCAAACACTTTTGTTGTACTTTGTAATACCTGTGTCTTACAAATATTTTTTTAAAATTTATATTTATCTTTTCCTGCTTTGTTAGTTAGTGGATATGCCATTTATACAATTTGATCTCTAATCACACCTAATATCAATTCAGATAAATCATAGATATTGCAAAATATTAATTCCTGTGATTAGTTGCTTACTCATTTCTGAACTGTAAGTTTGAATGTACCAGCCTGAAGGCTTCATGGAAGCCACACCGAGGCCCTTGCTCAATGATAGTTTTCTGTTCATTACCTGAAATGTGCTTTATAGGATCATTACCATTCTAATGACAGAGAGGAACTGGTGTCTCAGACCTTTTCCTGATGTTTTGTAATAACAGCTGTAGGTCAATATGGAGAAGGTTTAATTCGAAGCATTTCCTCAGCTGTGACCCATTGTGTCTTTCTGAGTGGACAGACAAAAGGTTGAGAGTGCTGTGTCTATACTCCATTTTGAACATCACCTACTTTTACAAGCATATAGACAACTACTGCAAGGTGGGCTAGCCCAACATACTCGCTTGTTACCCAGTGGCTATAGGAGGCGGGGGGGATGTTTTTTCTGTGAGGAGATCGGTGTATGACATTTGTGTCTGAAAGTCAGAATTTCATGAATCAAATATCCTACATTCTGCCAACATTCATTGTAGCGAAGGCAAATTTGTAGGAGATATGGTGAAAAAGATTTATGAAGCATAACTACTAGGAGCTGTTGTGTGAAACTGGTATTTCCTTCATTAAGGTGTCTTGGAGTAGAGAGTCTGAACTAGCACTGACAGTATAAACTTTCAGACTCCCTGTCCTAATATCTTACAGAAGGACTTAAAACTTAACTTGGTCCAGTCTTTCATAAAGGACAAACAAGAACAACAACTTTTTCCAATTCCTCTGATACAATGTGAAATTTTCTGCATCTCCTCAGCTTCAGCTTGGGGTTTATGGTTTTCACATCTTTGATATCAGAGCTGGAGAAAGGTACCTCAACCTTGACATTGTGTTGCGTTGTATGCCCTTTCATAAACTGTCTGCATTTGGTTTAATTTCTTCTCTTATTGACAATCTGATGTGTGACTATGTGTGAAACCGCTGGTACACAATGTCTGCACTAAGGTAGCCAACCTTCCTCCGAAGTTCTCAGATGTAGACAAATTTCTGTACCCTAAGAGGTAAAAGTTATAAATAGCAGGTGGAATCTTAACAGGTGCTGAATCTGTACAACTCCCAAGTGATTCCAGTGATCAGGCTACTTGAAATACTGCTTTTGTGAACAAGCATTTACTTTAGTTTCTGATGCAATCAACTAATTGTGCCGAGCAAAGCAATATTTTTAGAAGCATGATTTCATAAGGAGTCTAATTACTGTGTGCTGTATGGTGAGCAAGAGGGATATTAGATGCAATGCTAAAACCACTTATTTATAAATTATTTTTATCTGTTTAAGATTAGGTAGTGTGTTAAGAGAGCTGATTGCCAATACATTCAGTGCTGGTATGTTGCTTGAGCAGTCCTAGCAGTCATACTGTTTTTTCATTAGGTCCCTAATTCAATTTTTCTTCTATTTGAGCATTTTTTTTTCATATATAAGGTTAAACTTTTCATGAGAATGGTAACACTTTATGTGATTTTACATTTGTCATATTTTCTGTTTGCATTTATTTACTTCCCTTGTATCACAGGCACAAAGCTAAGTCAAACCCCAGCATAACTGTATCACTCTTTCACTCTGCCTTTTAACAAAGGGGTGGAGAGTGTAATAGCAAAAAACCTTGCTGCAGTAATAACTTCCTTTCTTTTGAAATTGCTGCTTCATTTTGAACTTAAATATTTTATATTTAAATATTTGTTGTAATTGCTAGTATAACATTTGATACTTTTTTTACATGTATGTGGGCATTACAGTTGTTCTCTCAGCATTTATAGACCTTTATGTACACAGTGAAAGACAGACCGTGGATTAATGATGCTAAGTATGGTGGGACATAAATAGTGTCTGTAAAGAACTGATTGAATGCTTGTGGAGGACTTCATTCAGCCCAGTACTAACTGCAGCAATCCTTATGTAGGAACATGCACTAGTATGAATTATGAAATCTTAAACTCTTCTTAAAGTACATTATCTACTACTTCTGTGTAGGAAAAATACCCATCTTCAGTCAAAGTACACATTATATTTTGGTGTAAGAAAATAACTTGTGAAAAGATGAGATGGAGTTTGGAAATCATAACTTTGAAAAATATATATTCAGCAACAGTCCACGTTCATATTTAAGAACAGCAGTTCAAAACCCAGTAAATACTAACTCATAATGTTAAACCTGACAACAATTGGATTTACACATAGGGGCAAAAAGATACTTCCCAAGATCAGAAAAAAAAACAGTTCAGAAAAAAAGTAGCGGTAAACCCTATTACTTTAAAAATGTGATGGCAGGGAATAAAAGAGCAAGCGTGTGGTGTTGGTGTATGAATGTAGGGAATGAAGCAAGTATGAAATAATGAAAATGATAAAACCAGGTAACCCCTTCAGCCTGCCACACAATTTTTTTGAAGAAGTGCTGTAGTCTGTGGTCTTGCAGAGGAGAAATGATAAAGGAACGCAATGTGTTAATTTTGTATAATTTCTCTGAAATATTCTTGGTTAGCAAGTGATAGCAGATTATGCTTTTTAATCATTATTCATAGTTACTCCCATGCTTTCATGTCAAGTAGTACCAAACCTATGCATTTAGTATGCTGTACTGCATTTCAAATACAGAATTTTCAAACTACAAAGTTGATTTAAAAATATGGTATCTGACACTCATCTGTTGTGTATATATAATTACACTGTTCAACATTTTACATTTGTGTCAATGGAAATTATACATGTACACATGCATGCATATTTGTATGTGTGTCAATAAAGTCTGAATATACTTAATTACAACACCTTTCTTGTCGAACATTATCTAGATGAAAAGTTTGTATATGCGAGTCTGTTTTTAAAGAGCAAACTAAATGCCTTCTCTAGGGAGAAACTGTGTTTAAGTAGAAACTGTAACTACTGTCACCAAGCATGGTTTTATTTCAGTGAAGAACACTGAACTAGTAGATTATAATCTGTTGTGTCAGTCTGAAATAGAAGGATTAGGAATTATTAACTTTCATGCACAGAAAAGCTTTGTGAGTAAAATAGCTTGGGGAAAAAAAGAAGGCAGTAAGTCAGGTTAATGCTTGATAACAAAGAACAATTGAGTTGTTGCTTATATATGTCCATACTGCAAATGTTGTAAAGGTGACTCACACCTTAGTTGTTACAAGCTGCATTGAGCAGGGAAAAAAAAAAAAAGGGTGTGTGTGTGTGTATATCTGTGGGTTATTTAATATTCATTTAATTTAATTCTCAAACGTCTTAGTGAATTACTACTTCAGTTGTTGCCAGGATGTGGAGCATGTTCCCCCTTGTGGTTTAACTGCAGCCGGCAACGAAGTACCATGCAGCCAGCCACTCACTCCCTGCTCCCCCCACCTCCCCCAGTGGGATGGGGAGGAGAAACAGAAAAAAGTAAACCCATGGGTTTAGATAATTACAGTTACATTATTGAAATAAAGTAAAATTTAAAAATAACAATAAATGTGACGAAAAGGAGACAGAAAAGAATAAAACCGAAGTGAAAAAACCTCTGGTGTTGCACAATACAATTGGTCACCACCTGCTGACCAATGCCCAGGCAGTCCCCGAGCAGTGATCGGCCACCTCACACAACTCCCCCCAGTTTATATACTAAGTATGACATTCTATGGTATGGAATATCCCGTTGCCTAGTTCAGGTGAGCTGTCCTGGCTGTGCTTCCTCATGGCTTCTTGTGCACTTGCTTACTGGCAGAGCTTGGGAAACTGAGAAGCCCTTGATCTGGAGTAAGCACTACTTGGCAACAGCTAGAACATCAGTGTGTGATCAGCATTATTCTCATCCTAAAATCCAAAACACAGCACTGTACTGTCTACTAAGAAGAAAACGAATTCTGTCCCAGCTGAAACCAGGACACCCCTATAGGAGTATAATTGGCAGTTACAACTTAGTGGGCTGAGTCTAAGGTCAGCTCTGTGGCTGGTAAGAGTTGTTGTGAAGAAAGCTGGAAGCGGGGGCCTGCTCTTTCTTTCCCTTAGGATTTGCTTTTAAGTAGGCTGTACCACTGCCCTGTCTCTGCTACTTCCCAGCTGTTTGTTTGTGCGTGCACCTGGTCGAGTTCCTTTGCAATTCTGACCTGCACCCACTGGCACCTTATTTTAATAGAAATGCTGTACTCAGGAATTTTATTTCTCCCTACTTTTTACAGTATCAAATGTGGTATACAGCCAATTTTGATCTTGGGTTATATTTTAGTTATGTCTTTATATATCTTGAATCTATTTAAACATAGTCAAATGTCAACATAAAAGCATGTAAACCTTAGAGTAGCCATTGAAACAGACATTGAAAAATTAAGGTTATCTTAGTAATATGAAGTTATCATGCTAATTTGCTAATTCCAGTTACTGTTCATACATGCATTCTCTCTCCACCTCTTTCCTTCCCTGCAGTGTTTTTCTTTAACTGTGGTTTATTTTTGGAATATTTGTTTTATAAAAATCTGTGCTACATTTCCGTTTATCATCCCATGACATTTAACAAATTATATGTGGGTGTAGACATTAGTGTGACTCAGCGTTATTAATTAACGCACAAAATTTTGGCTATCGTGGAGTATTTTGCTTATTTAAGAGTTCAGTTTTAAAGGAAAAAAAGGATTACAGGAGTCTCAGGATTCAAATAAATGAAAGTGACAAATAACTAGTCGTCTCTGATAAAGCTTGAAATGACTCAAAATAGTCTGAGCTAGAAACCTATTAAAATTATTGTATGTACTGGTGCTTACAATTTTGGTGACCTGATTCTTCTCTGTTTGAGTGTTAGCTGGTATTATAGCATAAGGAAGGAACCTGGATAGAATGTGCCTGCATCACGTAAACAACTTGCATTATTTATTTACATAAATTTGACGACTTTATTTTTTCAGTACTTACAATTAGTCATACTTTAGATCTAACACTTTATTCAGAGTCTATAATATGTTTTAGTTATTCTGAGATTTTCGTTCTTCCCATTTTATCTCTCTATATATCTTGTGACCTCAGATGCTTGTGTGAGGTTTCTGTCTTGCACTCTTCACTGTTGCAAAGCTAACTTTTGTGTGCAAACTGTAACTTACTGGTGCAATAAATTTGTGAAGAGAAACAAAGATTTCTAGTATTTCTCCAATGTTCAATAGTATTAACAAGGCCTGTATTTTATTAAATCAGAAGCAGGTGCTATGTACGTATGTATAAAATTGTGTGTTAAGGTTTGTGTATGTGTATTGGTTAAAAAAAAAAAAAATCAGTTCTGCAAGAAATACACCTTTAAAACAGGAATGTCACATTCATTAGGAATTGCACTACAGAAATAGATGATGTTCTAAACTGCCTGAACCCTGACCTCTACAGAAAATGTCCTTTTTCCTCTGAATGGAGAACAATCTCAGCACTGATGTGCTTTGTAGTGCAGTCATGGCAACATGCATGTTTGGCATGCGGTGTCCTTTTTCTTGCTTGTCTCTGTGTCAGATGAGTGAGGTCTAGATATGACTGCTTCATTACGCAAATCTGATAAACTCTTTGTTGAAAACTAGGAAACTGTGAAAGCTACCTGGAAATTCTGGCACAGAACGCAGTGGCATGGGAGAGATTGTCTAGGATCACAAATGCTCGTTACAGTCTATCTGAGATGCTGCTGTGTTACACATTAATCTCATTTGAAGCATTTAAGAAATCTTTAAAGCTAACCTTCCCACTGAGCTGATCTGCTGTAGGTTTCCTGAGTCTGCAAAAATGTTTCTGATAGGTGAGGTTTGTGATGTTAACTAGGATTTGGAAATTTTTAAATGTCTGTACAAAGGCAGGAGGCAAGAATGGGAAATTTCTGACTCGGAAGAAAATCTTTAGAAAGTAGTGCACAGGAGAATATGTGTGATTATACTGAATGCCTTCAAACATTTAAACATCAATTTTGCAGTTGGTTCAGTAGTTAAATTACTTGTGATTAGCAGTGACCTACAGGATGAATAGTATGTTATAGGAAAGTTTGTATCTGTGTCCAAAATACTCTTCTTTTGATAATGAATGCTCAGTTACCTGCTGATCGTTAAGGTATATATTAAGGGACAGTTATTCTGAAAGCTGTTTTGGGAATCACAAACCATGAAAAAGACTTACCTAGTAGGCTGGTTGCGGGGTAGCTTTGGTGACTAGAAAAGCAAGATTATTTCAGGCCTTAAAAAAATAAATGTTATACAGTAATCACTTTATAAATATGAAAGTAATGCTTACTTTTGGAAGAGCTTTAGGAATCACCTATACTTTTCTCATTGTACTTTCATATACTTAAATAGGCATGTAGACTGTCAGGCTTTTATACTTCGCTGTGGTGTACTATCGATGAAGCTTCATGAATGAGTTCAAAATTGTCCTCCTTCCTTGATTCTGAGTCTGTTCCAGAGAAAAGTGGGTAGTCACCGGGACCATGAATAAAAGTGTACCATGTTACCACAGAAACTAGAGTGTCCTGATTTTTGTGTGTTCTGTTTAAAGCCTAAAAATTCTGCCAATACAATTTTAATGTTCTTTTAAATTCTGTTGTAGGAAGTCCTAAAATACTTTTTCTTCTCCTTAGGGACTGCTAGTTTTGTATAATTGTATGTGAACCTCAGCTTTCATTAAAAAATATAAGCAAGGCTGCAAGCCTCATGGCTGCAGAGAAAAACATAATAAAGCTTTAAACTTGTAATCCCAGAAGGCTTAGCAGAAGAAGGAAAATCAAAAATCACAATCTATTGTTAAGTACCTGAGGACTTTTCCTTAAAAATCATAATCTTTTTGTGGTCTGTCATGAATCCCTGGACTTAATAGTTCTATAGGCAGAGACCAAGGGAATATGAAAGGGAGAGGACATAAAATCAGGATATACGATGGAAGTGACAGTGACTACAATTAGATAAAAAGGTAAATTGTATGTTGTTGGCGCACAGCTAACCTGTACTGCTTCAGACACCAATAGTCCTACAAAGTGAAACGGAGCTGGAAAAGCTTCATGCAGAAATGTAGAATCTAGCAGTTAAATATGAACAAAACCCCTGCAATTATTGATTGTACCTAATTTTGTATCACAAGCTGCAGATGAGGCAGTGTTTGAGAAGGTTACAAAATGTGGAAGAAAGATTTGAAAAGATAATAAAAGGGGTTTTTCTTTTGTTTTGGGAAAAAATAAAGAAAAAAATGGTCCAAAACATTTTCCTGCAGCAATAAAAGTTTATTAGACTGATCTTTATAATTCACAGTTGTTTGCATCAAGTTTGTAACATTAATGGATGGCAATATCTATAAACAGTTGCCTAAGTTGCTTCTGGGAACAAAACTAAAAAAAGTTTTAACATACGTAGTCTTATGCAAAAGTACAATAGAAATAGCAGTAGAGACAGACATTTTTAATAGCAGTTAAGCAGCCCAGACAAAGCTTTATAAGAACAACATTAGAATAAAAGAGCTTGTGATTATTTTAGATGGTTTGACAGAAATGTCAGTTCAATATGGATTGTCAAGACTGTGAACAATGTCAGGGGAATATTTGGGAGGGTGGAGAATGAAGCAGAGTGCATCTCTGCTGTGTGGAGTTCATGTTTGTCTTGAGACTCCATGGGATTATAAGAGGTTCAGAAAAGGGAAGTTGGGATAATCAAAATCATTGAATGGCTTCTGTGTGCAGAGTGGGTTTCTCTTAGGCTCTTCAGGCTAGTAAAGCGACAATTCAGTGTGTATACAATGGAAGTTGTTAATAAGTTATAGGCAGCACAAGATGTACAGGGAGTGATCATTGCTTGTGTCTTGCAAGACAAACTGTGGCATTTAGATTCAAAGCAAGCAAAAGGAGGTGGTTATTGATGCAGTGAGCTCTGCTGGCTTGTGTTTATGTGGATATAAGGGGAAATTGCTTATGATTGAGGAAGAAAAAAGATATTAGAAGATTGATACCTAGAAACTTCTTCTTCCGAAGGAGTCCCTCAGCTGCAAACTTTTGGAAGCTGGGATCTTGTTTAGATTAAACAGAAGGAATTTTCTAGCAAGATTTTTTGGTTAAAAGAATTATCACCTGATTAGCTGTGGTCAGAATCTGAGTCACCTAAACAGCAGGAGAAAACTAAGTGAAAAATTAACTTGGTCCTTTATGTAGGGATTGCTTAAGGGAAGTTTTATATGAAAAACAAATGTGTAAATAAAAAAGCAGTTGCTAAATAACAGAATAGATGAAATAGTAGAATAATTTACATCATGAATATAAACCTTGAAATTAGGAGTGTTTGTTCAAATGACAAATATTGATTCTAGGTTAACAGGATAGTTGTGATTTGCCAGCACCCACCACCACCCTACCACCCAAAAAAAAAAAAGGGAGGGGTGGTAAGGCTAAACAAAATACTATTTGAAGGGAAGCAAACAGCATTGGATTTACACACCCACGATATTCCTTGGCTTTAGCATTTCTGTGCCTTGGGAAATCTTTTACTTTTCTGATAATCATTGCAGCACAAAAAGTATTTGTTGGATTGCACTGCCTGTCACAGGATGTCATTTTACTCAAGATATGAAGCAGTAAAACATGGCTACTTGTTTAGCTACTTGTAAAACGTGGATGCTTCCTTGTTGAAGATGGATATAGTAGCCACAGTTGCAATGCCAAAATGCAAAGGCACCTCCTTTTTGTCAAATTTTGAAAGTAGAGAACTTTCACTGGCTGGACTGAAGCAACTACTGGAGACCCAAGGCAAGAAATCCAGATGAAGCAACCCCAGGGGGACCTCTTGCGTCATGCCCAGTACTGTATTTCCCTGTAGAAGAGACATTTCCAAAATCCCAATAACAGTCCCGGCCAAACTGTAGAACTAATTTTTTTCAGTTTCCACCTTGCATTCACTGATCTGCAAAAAAAAAAAAAAATTCCCTCTTTGATTTAACTTGAAACTTGATCCATTAGGGAAGAACTTGGCTGCAAAAATTGGTCTCTGGGTTTGAGGGCAGCTCCACAGTGGAAAGTACAAAGAAAAAGTAGTTAAAAGTGTCAGCAGGTTTCTAACCCTGCAGTTCATTGTGAGGAGCAGTGTCAAAGTAGCAAGCATCTGAAGGCAGATGAATAGCTTTATACAGTGCTGGTGCATGAGCCAGGTGACTTCTAACAGATACTGGAATCTATTTTCCTAGTTCCAGAGGGGAGAGGCTGTACTACATGCAGGGCCTGATGTCATATACGCTGTCCGGGGATTCCTGTATGCATGTGACTGTACAGGTGCCCATTCCAGGCAAACGTGACCTGAACTGACAGGCCACTTAGCTGCCTTGGGGAGCACCAGCAGAACTGGAGGTCTCTGTCAAGCAGTCTTTACAAGACAGTGTGCTGTCTTTTTCACTTGTGTTTTGAGTCATCAAATACCAACAAAACTAGCCATTTGGCTCCAGAAAGTTAGTGTAATGTTTGCTGGGACTACTGTTAGATATGTAAAAATGATGTGCTTTTGATGCTGCTAAACAGTGGTGGAATTTGGCTGTTGTACAAAGGGTCTGTGAAACTGCTGGACAGATTCTCTCGCCACTTCCATACTTCAGTTGAAGTGTTAAGTTAAAACAGATAACCCTGTTGAAAGACTTCAGTGGATGTGCAGTCAATAAATGGAAGCATTGATAACATGCAGTTGTGATAGTGTGAACACACAGTCCAAGGCTATAAATGCCCAAGCAGTAACTATGTGATGAATGAATGCATGAGAAGAAACAACATGTATTTTTGCAGGAAAGCCTCTTAAAGTTGGCATTTGTTTTAGTGAACTTGTAAACACAAATAGTAAGTGGTAGATGTCAAAATTAGATCAGACACAAGTATCTTAGTAGTAGAGCAGTGCTACTCTGGGCGAAAGAAGCATGCAAGACTAAGGCTATAGTAGCAGCAACAAACTGCCTCTTGTTGCGAGGGGCACTCTGGAGGGTACAATAAAAAAGTATTTCTCTCACACTCTGAGTCTGAATCTCCCACTTCAGAGATGGGCTTTCTTTGTATCCTTGCTTACATGTCAAAAGTATTCTAGCAAATTATGTAAAGAGCAATAGTTGCATTAATATTAAGATTTTGGCCTGTGAAGAAGATACGAAATTCCACATTAAAATTGACCTTATTCTCAAGCTAGATTCCTGTTCTTTTACTTTATACACTGGGTTTAAGGCTCAAGGGGTGATATTTTCACTTAATGTAAATTTGCATAGGTCCCTTGAAGCTTTGATGATTTACTGCAGATCAGCTGTTGTATGAACCATACTGAGAATTTTTTTGTTTTTAAGAGTCATGTCACCCTTATAATTTCTTACCATTATGTTTTGTATGAAGGATTGTTTCTCAAGGGAAACTCATGTGTGAGCATGCCAGTTTAAACTCTCAAATTCCCACAAACCACAGATAATAACATAGAAGCTGAAATTATATACCGACTTTGTTGATTTCTCAGTATTACCTGGTGGTGCTGTAGATGAGATTACTGGATCACAACATTATGAATATTTACAGCCAATTGTTTGTTAAAAAAAAGGAAAACAGTGGATATGATGACTGCAGCATATATTTTCTAAAATACAGATTATTATGATTTTTTCAGCTTTATATACAGTGTAATTTTATGAATCTGATAGGTTAATACCTTTAAAACATCACAGCAACTCAGACAGATTTAATATTCTAAATCTTATGTCCGTCTTATAGGAATATCACTTAAAATTATTGGTAACGACTAACTTGGATATAAATATATCTAGTTCTGTTTACGTTTTGTAAAATTCACTTGGATCTAGAAAAGCAAAGCATGAGATTCATGTAATCCAGTAGTTTTAAAGTGAAGAGCATGAGCTGCACATAATACTCTTAAACTTGTGGGTTTGATGTATGTTTGTTGTTGGGGTTTTTTGGATATTTTTTTTTTGCTTGTACAAAACCTTGATTGATAAAGGAACCTCATCCTGAGAAAACCAGCTTATACTGTAGGCTAAGCAATTGATACAACTGTACAGTATGTAATTTGGATATATTGTCTTTGTTTAAGTTAGTGCTGGGTGTGAATAATTTCCAAACCCTTTCAGATATAGTCCAAAAAATCATTTACATGTTCCTCAATCCAAATATTTTCTGATTTCCCTTCCTCCTTTTCTCCCTGCTTGTTTTTTATTCAAGAACACAGAAACTGGAGTACTCACCCTAGGTCTATTAGACCAAGGTTCAATCTGCTTTCTGAGTGTGAAGATAAAAACTGTTTCTCAGAGAGAGTTTGTGTAAGCAGCATGCTGTAAGGAATCTCGATGAAATGTAGGTTGGTGCACTGAATGTCTAAGTATCGAATGAGCTGCCCAAGGGGGGGCCAGTCTATATCCACTCAGATCAAGTTTGAATTGGTTTCCTCCTGCCAGGAAACTTCCAGTATGTTGATCCCAATCCAAACATATAAACCCCCACCTTTCTGGCTTTCATTTTGCGTTTTGTCTTGAAATAAAATTGTTATTTATATAAGAAAATATATCTTCACTTGGACAGTTCTCCTCAAATAAAAAGTGCAACTGGTATTATTGTTGTGTTGTTCCATTCCATCCCATCCCATTCCCAGCCTCCCCCTCACGCCCCGCCCTCCACCCCCCACCCCCCGCCCACCCGCGTGAATGGATTGCTGTCAATTTGATTTTCTGCAAAAATTTGCTAGTATGCTGATCTGCATTGAGTCACCATCCCTGGAAGTATTTAAAAGGCATGCGGATGTTGTGCTTAGGGACGTGGTGTAGTGGTAGACTTGGCAGTGCAAGGTTAATGATTGGACTGGATGATCTTAAAGGTCCTCTCTGACCTAAATGATCCTACAATTAATGATCTCTTAACAAGATTAATGCTTAGACCTTTTCTCAACACACAACAACACAGTTCTCATAAAACTTTATAGAACTGTCAATAGCTTTGACAGGGCTCCTTGAAGGTTATTTTTTGCAACAGTGACCATACTTAATATGATCTCTGGGAGAAGGGTCATTTAAAGATTCATTAATTCTGTTTCCTGGTGCCTTCATAATAAGGTGGTGACAGAGAAGAATAGAGTGTGGCATAATTACCTCCAGTGAGGTACTTTTTGTACTCTAATTGTCTTGATAAACATTGTGCTTTTATGCTAATAGTTGTAATCATCAGGGCTTTCGCCAAAATCAAGAGGAGCGGTCTCAAAGAGCTGGTCTAGCTCTGTAGCTTTTTAGAATGGAAACCTCCCCTTCCCTGTTGCTCAGTAATGTTACCTTTGGTAGCTACACAAGTTTAAAGTGCTTAGAAGATGTTATCCTGAGCAAGTGGCAAGTATGAGAAAAGGAATTACTTGCTAGTGGAATTGAGCACCCATGCTTGGTTCTCCTTTCTTAAGAATAGGTATAAGTCTACAGCAAAATCTGCCTAAGTCCACTCACAAGCTAGGGTATTATGTTAGCAACATGTGAGAGTTTTAATCAGATTGACCTTTTAGCACATTATTTGTCTAACATCACTTATTGAAAAGAAGCTTAGAAGCTTGTATGAAAAAGTTTATCTGTGGAGAACTTTCAGGATTTTAATCAGTGAAACGAATAAACCCCCAGCAAGAAAGGCTCTGGATTTTTTTAATAATTGCATAGGGTAACTGATTTATATTGGCTTCATATCTTTTACGTTTTTTCCAAGACTACATTTTCATTGCTAACCCCAAAAACTTGCATGGCTGCTCAAAGACAGAAAATACATGAGTGCTAAATATATGTAAGACTTTTGTTGCTTTATTATTTGAATGCTAGCCATTTAAGACTGTAGGTCAAACATGTCCTGTGGTAACTTCTGTTCACTACTCCCTGGAGTTGATGTGAAAGGCTAGAACTACCTTCCTTTCAATGAATCCATTAAAGTATATGTTACCAAAATCTGAATTACAATCATTAGGTCAGTATATCTCAGCCTAAGGGACTCCCTCTTCTTAATAAAGTTCTTGTTTCTACAAAGTCAATAAAAATTTGGTAGTACAAACCACTTGGCAAATTACAGATGAGTGTTAATCCTGACAGGTAAACTTCCATAACACTCTGTGATAACTTCATAATGTGAGATTATTAATGTTTAGACGTGTCTGCCATTCATGTGGCATAAAAGATGGGTTGGAGAGCCACATCAAGACTTTTGTCATCCCAAAGGGCTGTTATGTGGTTGCTAAAATCCAAAGCAGCTTTTTCAAGAGGTCAAGCATGTGTTCTCAGTGTTTATTCAAATGACTAATGATGCGCAAACAAAGAGAAGTCACATGAATCAGCCCTTAATCACTGCAAAACCTGAGAAAGCAGAATAAACGATCTCTGAAACTATTTTTTGTTTAAAAAGTGTTAAATACTCTGTAGGATTTGTTTGCATTGTGCTGGGAAGTCTTAATTAGATAGGGAAATTAGATTGCTCCTCGTGATGTGTTTTCCTGCTTAGCCAGTTACAGACAATGCAGGCAACAGAAAAAAATCAGAGCAGTGTGATGATATATAGTACTGAAGATGAGATTTTTATATATGTGCATAATTCCATTTTTTTTGTCATTTATAGGAAATGGATTTGGAAATTAATTCAACACACACCTCTAAAAAGAAAAAAAAATAATCTCTATCTAGAATGTCTTGTGTTGATATATAGACCTAGAGCTTTGTCTGCCATTCTGTCTACATTGTATATTAGATTTGCAGCCAAGTCTGTATCTGTTTTCTCCTTACTTCTCCATTTTAAACACTTAATCCCAGACTGCATCATTCGCTAAATTTGATGTAGAAACTCTCTGGTCCGTAAGGCTTGAGGTAAGCCATGTTGCCATGCCAAAACTCAAGCGTGCATTATGTGAATGATGGATGAGTATATCATACCATTTCTCAGCTGTAGTTGTCATCTAGGCATGGCTGGACCCACACAGTTTAGAGCAGGGGTCCTCAAACTATGGCCAGCGGGCCGGCCCCCTGTTTAAAAAGTTTGAGGACCCCTGGTTTAGAGTGCCTTTCTCTTCCATTACCAGGAGGGATCAGCAAACAGAACTGCTTGCAAATGGAGACTAATCCTCATCCGTTTGGCTTCTATAGAAATTATCAAATTTGCACTGATTCAGAATAGGAGGCTCCAACAAACATGCTTTCAGAGGGAATCAGTCTTGTTCTGATATATTTCTCCTTGGAGCATAGACCTGTTTTCAGGGTACTTCATGTTGGGGGAATTCCTTGAGTAAGGCTCCTAATTAATTACTTCATAGCAGTGGTTGAACTGTAATTAAAACAAAGGAAAAAAATAAAGGGGGGATGGGGGCGGGGAAGGTGAATCATGGTGCTGGTCTTCACCTAAGAGGTGGGCAGCTTCCCAGTCCCAAAGCCGATCTGATGGGAGGATGTATAGTGACAGACCATTATGCAAATAAACGTGCAATGCTGGTCTATCCAGTACTGGCCTGGCTACAAGAGCTTAAAGCCTTCCTTGTGCCAGCCTTCGGTCCTGGTGCTTGAGAAGCTATTGTAGGAATTTTTTTCCTCACAGTGCTGGAAGTTGCACATACTGTACCTCCTTGTAAAGCTGTGATGGTTCCCTCAGGTGTGATGTGTGTGCTCTAGCATGGAATTCCAGCTCTTATCCATTTACAACAAGAGACATAAATTAAGGCTGTATTACCTGAGCATGTCTATCCAAACTCTCCTCATGGATCCAGTACTTTTTACATGTTTTGTTCATGCCTCACACCTGGTTTCTTTCTTTCTTTACTCTTTTTATTATAATTTGCTTAAAGAATTTTTTGATTCTCTTAAAACAGGCATCTCTTAAATGTGCCATTTTTGAGGAAGCCTCAATAATTTCTGTGCTTCTGCATACCAATTTCAGTTGCTTTGGTCTTGATTGAAAGGTTGTATATTACTTTGTCTTTGCATATCATAGAATCATTTAGGTTGGAAAATACTTTTAGGTTTGTAGAGTCCAACTGTTTAACCAAGCACTACCAAGTCCATCACCAATCATGTCCCTAAGCACCACATCTATGCATTTTTTAAATGTCTCCAGGGATGGTGATTCCACTGTCTCTCTGGGCAGCCTGGTCCAATGCTTCACAACCCTTTCAGTGAGGACATTTTTCGTAATATCCAATCTAAACTTCCCCTGGCAGAACTCAAGGCTGTTTCCTCTTGTCCTGTCACTTGTTACCTGGGAGAAGAGACCGACCCCCACCTGCCCACAGCCCTTGTCAGGCAGCGGTAAAGAGCAGTAAGGTCCCCCCTGAGCCTCCTCCTGGCCAGGCTAAACAGCCCCAGTTCCCTCAGCTGCTCCTCATCAGACTTGTGCTCCTCCAGCCCCTTCCCCAGCTCCGTTGCCCTTCCCTGGACACGCTCCAGCACCCCTACGTCCCTCCTGCAGTGAGGGGCCCAAAACCGAACACAGGGTTCGAGGTGCGGCCTCACCAGTGCTGAGTACAGGGGGACAGTCCCTGCCCTGGTCCTGCTGGCCACGCTGTTTCGGACACCAGCCAGGATGCTCTTGGCCTCCTTGGCCACCTGGGCACAGTGCTGGCCCATGCCCAGCCGGCCGTCAGCCAGCACCCCCAGGGCCTTCCCCGCCAGGCAGCTTCCCAGCCGCTCTGCCCCAGCCTGTGGGGCTGTGTGGGGCTGCTGTGACCCACGGGCAGGACGCGGCACTGAGCCTGGTTGAACCTCATACAACTGGTCCAGCCTGTTCCAGTCCCTCTGCAGAGCCTTCCCCTCCTCCTGTCCAACTTGATTTTGCCTTCAAACTTACTGAGGGTGCACTTGATTCCGTCCTGTCATTCCAAATCTGTGTTCTTCACCCAGTGTGCAAGAGCTGATCCACAGACAAAGTCAAGATACTGTTTATTGTATGAATCCACAAAGCTAGCACACCTCTTGCCACATAGTAATAATACATTTTATACAGTTGTTTACAATTACATTTAATCATGTGTAATTCTCATTGGTTCTTATGAGCCTTGTCTCCATTTAATGGTACAGTGCTCGCTTTTTCACCATGCATGTTTTGTGGGGAGGGGCCTTTGTTAGTACGGTATTTCTTTGCTCTCGTGTGGATCTTTTAGTATGCTATTCAGGATAGTTGACACATTGTTCAAGTACTTTTCTGTTTACTCGTATTAACCATTTGGTTCTTCTTGAGCTTATCTTGTGCCCCAGCTTGACATATTTATGGTGACTTTTTTAAAAAAAGTAAATAATTCTTGTATTGCTTGTCCAGACCATTGATAAAGATACTCAACAGAACTGGCCCCAGTACTGAGCCCTGTGGAGCACCACTTGTGACCAGTCGCCAGAGTAAACTCTGTTCACTACCACTCTTTGGTCCTGGCCATTCAGCCAGCTTTTTACCCATCTAAGACTACATCTGCCCAAGCCAGGAGCAGTCAGTGATCTTTTCTTTCGCATTCTTGTTCCATACTCTTTGTTTACATTAACTTTGTAGTTGAGTCTTGCAGAGATTTAGAATTTGCTTGTTGCGCTAGATTACAAGAAAAAATGTTTATGGCAAAATTTGGGTTTATTTTCTTAGCACCATTTCCCTTTATAGGTGCAGAATGGTGAATTGAAATGTGATCCCATCCTATAGGTAGTTAATTCCATGTTTCTTTCATGTAATATTGATCTATAATGCATATCTATCTTGTATATTAGCATCAGGGAATGATGGTATCATTATTTCAAAATAAGGGTGGTATGAGTTTTTTGGGTTGCTGTTTCAGTGTTCCATAAACATATAAACTAAGTTATACCTTGAGAAAAAAGAAAAAATCAAGACAAACCAAACTAGACAGACATTGGATTGAGAGCAGTATACGGTTCTAACTGCTATGCTGTCAGCTAGCCATTCTGGGTTTTCATCTTCTCTTTCAACCACCTGAGAAAAGGTTAGGGAGAACCACGCTTCCTGTGGACTTTTTCTGCTAGGCCTCTACTGAACAAGTGTGACTTTCATCTCTGGTAGTGCTGCAGATATTTCTCATCTGTTTCCTAGTGTCTGTTTTCTGTGTGCTCTGGCATCTCCTTATCTATAATTCCTGCTGTGGTTTTCTGTAGCCTTAGGTTACTATTACAACCTGCGGCAGCAGTAAAGTCATGGGCTCTTGGCCAGGTTTTTATTATTCTTATGAACTGTTAACTCTTCTTTTTCAAAGGTACAAGAAGAGGCATATGCTTTGTCTTTTACTTCTGCAACAGCATCTGTCCTTTTCTGTTAATGCTTGTTTTTCTCATGATCTTTGTTAGTGTGAAAAGATCTTTTTATTCTGTTGGGCTCTCACAACTATGCACACTGTCTTGCACCCTCCCACTCCGTCACTGTGTTTAAATGCCTTTTTCAAAAGGTAAATTTAAAATATGTATTAAAATTTACAAAAGACACATTCAAAGAACCAGCTCAAGAGTAAATTAGAAGCCTAACTGACAGCCTCTCTCTTTCTGGTTTTGTTGGGGTTTTTTTGTTTATTTGTTTGTTTGTTTCTCAACTGTTATTAACTCCTTGGATTTCCATAAGTGAAATCCTGATTTACTGTAAGAAGATTTTTGTTCTAGGTGTTTCCAAAACTACTGAAATGAAGGATTAGGATTATTATTATACATTATTTGCACATCTGGATATTAGCCTTTTTAATATCATTTAAAGACCTTTTTATATCATTTCATTTCTCTTACTGCTTCTTGATAAATGTCAAGGTCAGGAAACTCTCAGAAATCTCTAATTTAGCTTTGTATTGAAGCAAAAAAACCTTGTACTAGTTTCAGTCAGACTTAAATCTCATAGAATTCTACTGGCTTTGACAGTTTGTATCAGCTGTATTGTACATATAACATTATGAAATCAATGGACTTAATGCCTCTATAATAAATAGAGAAGACTTTTTAAAAAAAAAAAACCACCAGCAACAAAGAGATTCTGAACTACTATGGCAACATCTTGTTTACGATTGCAGTTATCAGGAAATACAAACCATCAGCAACCTGGAACACAATTACAAGGTCAGATCAAGTGTCCAGGTAACACCAGAATTCCTTCTGCATCAGCAGCCAGTACCAGTTGCCTTGACAAGAGGAGGAGTACCAGGCCCGCACAGTGCCATCCTTCTTCAGAATATTCTTCAGGCTTTCAGCAGTTTTTGACTTGGGGACATTTTGAGACAGAGGCATTGCCTGATTATTAGGATTTTTACTTTCTTCACATAAATTTGCTCAGTTGCTTTTTGAGCCTGCATAAACTTCTAGTATCCTAGAACAATATCCTACATCACAAAAATTCTCCATCTTAACGGCACACAATGAGTGAGAAACTATTGATTTTTGTTTCTTTTGAACCTGCCACCATGTAAGTTCATTTGATACCACTTAGAATTATTTTTTTATAATGGAAAATCCTGGAATACTACAAAACCAGTTGTGTTCTGAATACATCTGTAAAACACAGGGAAAGGTTATTGTTGTGTCATAGTCACTGTTAATTGCAGAAGGCAAGGAACAATTGTGCCCTAGTCTTTTTTTGTGATGACTTGTTTACAGACATCTTTTATATTTCCTCTCAGTTGTCCCTTTCCCAGCTTGATGAGTGCTGATCCATGCTGCTGTGCTTTCTCTGGGAGTTCCTTCGTTCTTTTGATCAGCATTTGTTGACCTTCCCTGAATCTGTATCCCTGTGCACACTGGTTCTATTGTTCAGTATTATTTTTACCAGTTCACCTGGTGCAGACAGCAGACATCTGTAGTTCTCTTGGTCTCTCCAAAACCTTGAAAAGTGAATGAATATCGTATTTGCCTTCTTTCAGTTCTTTGACACAGAAGTATTTTTAAGTAAGGGATTAGAAATTATAATTGAGTGAGGTCTTTGAGAAATACTGCATGTTGTCTGGTTCTGGTGAGTTGGTATCAGCTAAGCATTTTTTTTTTTATCGTATAGCCCCTTCTGCTAGCACTTATGATAGAGCCATTAAGAAGTCACATGTAAAGAGGGGTTCCCAAACTTCCCTGTGAGAAATGTATTTGCAAAAAAATATTTCTGTGAAATTCTTTTTTATGGTTTGATTGTCTGTGAGCGCTTACAGGCTCCCTGGCAAGCTTTTTTGCTCATGATCTGCTTGAAAAAAGATTAATAAGCTTTTCTGCAAATACAGTTTTGTAACTTTTAATTGTTCTGCTTTATTCTGTTTTTATTTGTAAATTACAAGAGTTCACAAGCCTTTCTATTGTTCCTAGAAGCACAAGTTTCTTTTCCTTTTCAGATTTGAGATTTTCTTTTCTTTTAGTAGAGATTTTTAAGCATGTAATACAAATGCATTCCTAGACATACGTGATTTAAATTCATAGTAACTTTATATGCCTCAAGTAATAACCAACAACATATTCAGCATGACTACCGTGGGTTCTTTGTATTTAAGGCTACTATAGGGGTGATCGAGTTTGAAATTTTCTTAGATATTGATGATAGCCAGAAATGTAGATGGAAAATATACTGGGTTTCCTTATTGGCTGAAATTAAGGACTAAGAGTCTAAATCCTTACTTTTCTTCAAGGGAGCTGTGGAAATTGTAAATTGCATGGGAAATTATGGTTATATATTTGACAAAAAACTTGCAGTGGAGGTAAAGAGGCACTGAAACCAGATTGCTCAGAGGGCTGAGAGATCAGCAGCTTGGGATTTAAAACTCATCTGGACACTCTGCGCAGTCCAATTTAATACTGAAGTTAGTCCTGCTTCAGGACTGTGGAGGATGGGATCAGAGATTACCTGAGGTCCCATCCAGCCTGCATCATGCTGTGATTCAGAAGCATCCTGCAAGATTATTCCTGAAGAGTCTAACAGGCAGATTATATTCTAATGCTTGTACAAGAAAGTCCAGATAAGTGACTTGATTTCTGAAGCTGAGGCTTTCTGATCCTTAGATAATATTGTCTAGGAGACAGTTTTCTTGTTGCTCTGTGTGCTACAGGGTAAGACACATGGCTTCTCTGGAGAAACTGCGATTCAATTTGTGGTCTGGTGTTTCAGTTAAAAGTGTGCCTTGCCAGCAGGGTATTTACTACTTCAAAATAATTACCCAGAAGTAAGGAAAGAATAGCTTCTCAGCTGTAGCAATGCTATATAATGCTCATACTAAAATATTTAACAGCTGTTTCAACATAATGCTATTCAGTCTGATGTGGAAATAGATTTTAGTATGAATTCTGTGGTCATAGTCTTCATTATTGCAAATGCTGTTGCCTTATTCCATGTGCAAGTGACTTCTGTGGGTTTTTGAGAATAGCAAGGAGGTCCTATTCTGGTATGAAGTCTAGTTGGCTCCCTTTTTTCCTCAGGGGATAATGGATGATCCTGTCAGCCCAGAATAAGAAATTAGAAGTCATACGGTGTTTTTTAATTCTCCTTTCTATTCAAGTAGTGTGAATAAAAGATAAATATGAAATTGCATCTCTTCATGGTAAAATGAACTTGGGTAACTGAGTATATCCGTGCTCTCTGCCATATCTCCATGTCACAAAACTTGTCGTGTCCTAACCATCAGAAAATCTAGGTGTCAGACTTATCAAGTGCACACAGCACCTCTGAACCTTTCACACTACATGTCCCATGACCCCTGGAATATAAATTATCCCATCTGCGTGTATTCCTCAGAGTAACTTCTTGCTACCGGTCCTTGTAAAGCTTGAATTGCTGCAGGGGAACCCCTCCCCTGTCTGCCCCAGTAGTCTGTATCTCTAAAGGATTCTGGAAGAGGTCCCTTTTAGCAAACCTGCAACATATTGTCAAGCCTGTGGTAAGAAATGGCTGGAAATTACATGGTTTTCTGCTTCTGAAAGGAGTGAGCTGAAGGAGGAGCATGTCCTTTGCCAAAAGGCTGGGAAAGGGAAGAGAACATGTATTCCTGTATAGGTCCGTAAGTAAGAGCTGCTGGAGGAGGAGGGAATTTAGGACCTACATTGAGGCAAACAGTGGAAAATTAATTAGGCAAATTAAGGAAAATTGATTAGGAAAATTCAGGCAAAAGCATAAGCTGAGGCTGGTGGAGTTTGTGGAGGTCTTAACTTGTGTGCTATCTAGTGGATGCTGGCTGGGCACATGGGTACTCTGCAGCCCAGAAGCTGGAGTTATTTAGTGTCCAAAGCTGGCATTTCAAAGGCCAAGATCAGCGTGCAGATTTGCTCTGGATTTTAGCAATGGCAAAACCGCTAAGTGACTGTACATCCAAGTGTCTCCCCCTGTGGGTTGTCTGACTGTTCCAGTTCAATGGTAGTGTCATGGTAGTGTTTGCCAAGTGTGAAATTTCACGCTGCGCTTAGTTGCATGCTTCTGAGTGTAATAGCAGAAGCAATTGATGTGGTGCATTAAAACAGTAGTTGAATAACACTTCTCCCATATTCATCTGATGTGACATATTTCAGTGAACTGAAAAGATTCTTTTTTGGGGGACTATTTGTATCCTTTTTCTTTTGAAAACAAAAACTCTGAAATACAAGTCATCCTGTAAAGGCAGATGAAAGGTTTACAAAATCATCCCTATTTTTCTGTCTTCATGTTACCATTTTCCTTTTGCCTCCTAGTTTAACCAGGTGGATATTTTTTTCACCCATTCTTTTTTTAGTATTTGCCTCTTACTGTTGATTTGCATAATATTTCTTTTTCTGTTTTCGTTGCTCTGTATCTGATACCTATTTCCTGCTCCAGTGTGCTGTTACCAGCTGTGTCACCTAGGCCATCTCCATTGTTAGTTCTTTTCAGCTTGTGTTACACAGTCTGCTGACTGGCATGCTGAGATTTCATAGTACTTAACAATTTCAGTTAAATTGCAAATAGTTGTTCCTCTGTTGCACATTTCCAAGCTTAGGCAGCTTGGGAGCATTTTAAAGAAACATGGTTAAAGATGGTAGATAAACCAGTCCTGCCAAGGATACAAGTTATGTTGGAATTTCTGCTAACATGGCAGCAGAATAGCAAGCAGGTGCATGCTGCAGTGCTCAAAAGAGAAGTAGGAACTCCCATGGAAATTGCATAACAGTCTTCTGTAATTAAAATAGAATGAAACACAAAAAAAGTAGTCTTAGAATTTGTGATTTCTGTCTTATCACTACTTATGGATTAACTCTTTGAGTTTTTATTGTTATTGAAGGAATAAACAACAATGGAAGACTTTTATATAAATTTGATTTCCCCCAGGAAATTACTGTAATTCCTGATTTCACAAGGTTAGGTGAACAAATGCAAGTGCTGTTTTGAAGCAAATGGTACACTAGCTTCAGACAGTCTTAAATATTGGTTTCTTTATTTTTGAAGAAAATGGAATTGAAGCTTAGCAGTCAGCATTGAGATCCTGCTAGTAGTATCCAAAATTCTTACAGATTATTTGTAAATCTAAAAGTGTTATAATTTTTTAAAATGCTACTAGGCCCCTAGCAGCGATTACGGGTTGCTGGACATGTCTTCCCTTATCAATGAAGCTACTGCAGAAATTGTTCTGTCATTGGCACTTCACCTTCTCTTTTAATGGCTCTCTGGAGATGGGTGGTTGTCAGTCCTCATGCTTTTCTTAGCCTGCAGAACAATAAATGAACTTTATTACTACTTACTCTATTGGAAAATCCTGTAGTGGAATATTTGAAAAAAAAGTGTGAAATGAAATAGAGGTCAGAGGTCTAGTGTGCTGTGGATTAACTTTATGGATAATTATCACAATAATTTTTTGTGTTTGTGTGCTTGATTCTCTGCTCATAAAAACACAGACCTGTTCATGTGTTTGATGATAGCATAACAAGTGAAAATGGCATTCTCTACCTGTTCAGTTCTGTTCTCCCATCCATAGTAATTTTTGTCTTTGGTTTAAAGAAGAATTAAGAGATGTCATCACAGAAAGACAGCTGTTTCATAAAATACAGTAAGAGCAGTTGTATCTTTTTGTGCTAAGCAGCAAACTTGATACCTGATTCCCCCTCACGTAATAAATAGCAACCTCTGGGACTATTTGCAAAATGTATTGCCATCACATTCTTCTGTTGAGCAAAATGGTTTCTAATATTTGTTTGCCTGTCTTGTGTAACTTCACTTTCTCAGAACATAGTTTCCTGAAAAATCATGCTGATGTGGGCACTCCTGCACGAGGATACCCCTTGCATAGGCATCTCAGGCTTTGCACAGATGAATGAGAAAATAGTAACTGCTGTAGGCCCAGGACAGTGGTACACGATAGAATGCCTGAACAGTCCTCTGCTGTTTTTAGAGTGTCATATCTGTGGTATATGTACAAAGGGCTTTTTCCAGAGGAAAGAAAGTTCAATAAAGCATCCAGCAAGATTGTCCTTTCACTCGTCTTACCTTGGCAGGCCAGGCTTACGTTGCCCTCTTCTGCAGTGGCAGATGAAAGATTAGAGCCCCCTGTTAGATTTGTCCTGTCTACATGGAGATGTGTATAGTTGTATGATACCTGTTATGGGTTAGCAAAATCACGTACACCGCAAAAAGTACGAGGTGTTCTATCAAATCTTTATCAGGGAAAGCAAAGGGTTTAAAAAATTTTTCCATGATAGGCTAAATATGGACACTTTATCAAAATTTTTATTTACTGAGAGTATGAAAAAAATGGGGTGAAATCTTTGCAGCTTCAATTGAATACAGAAGATGCTTCCACAAAATGAGATATTCTTGACATGTTTCACTTTGGTCCAACCTACAAGTTATGTTTTATTCCAAAATTAAATGTTTGAAATCTTTTGAGAATTATCTGATTTGTTTTAACCATATAGGCCATTTCTGAAATTAAAATCAGTACTTTTCATATCTGTAACTGCTGTTTAATAGATGCTAATGCAAAATTATCTCAAATTTCCTTATAGCAAATACAAAAAGAAAGCATTTGATTACTTAATTAATAAAAAAAGGTGAAAGGTTTTTAAAACTAAAATCTTAATTTGACCTGAATTTTTGGACATATTTTTGGTCTATCCGTTTCTGTTATCACTTAATAGCAATTTCTGGTCCTGTGAACCAACACCAGCTCACACAACTGAACCATGAAAAAGCAAGAAAATTGATCAAATAGTGTTTTATTTATTTGAGTAGAAGCAAAAAAGGAACAGGTGAAGAAATTTTTTTTGCTGTAATTTTTCACAGTTATGTCGGGAGATACTTCTTTGCAGTTGGAATGTCTGCATGTGTATGTAGGTAGGTGGTTATACGTGGAAGGAAAAGAGAACACAGTCCTATATAATGTCAGTTAGAGGGAAAAAACCTGAATCGTTAGTTAGAAAATACTCTTCTGAGAGAAATTAAGGTGGGGTTTTTTTTCTGTAATAAGAGAAAAAATGAGTAGACTTTTTGAGTATTCTCTTAGGTCTGTTTTGTCTACAGGCTTATACAGTTTTTAGTAGCATATGCAGAGGAAGGCAATACATGTAATTTTTAGATTTAAATGGATTGGAGACTCTACAGGGTCAAATGAACAGTTTTTAACAATTTTACTTATTATGGTAGTATCTAGAGATCCCCATTGAGACCAAGTGCTGAGCAAGCCTGTAAAAGGCACTGCAGCAAAATTTGTGTCTTGTGTCAATACAAGCAAGTAGGAAAGCTGTTTTTAAATGAACATGAATCATAAGGGTCTATAAGCAGATTATGATGGGTGTAATATATTTGAATCGTATCTCTGGTTTATGAGGCAAGGACTTTGTGAGACTTGAAGGAGTAATACAATAACTAGGGAAACAGCAATGAAGTAGCACAATCATGTAGCCACCTAAAGAGCTGTCTGTAGTTTACATATGAAGTGTGTGTATTGTTCAGCTGTTTGTGATGAGTTTTTAAGGCTATACAAAATTCTAGATTTTGCTTTTTAATGAAATTAACACAGCTTTGTACTACTACACACATCCACACCCATTTTTGTTCTTCATCTTGCACAGAATTTATCTTTTCCAGTGTGAGTGTGGGGTCCCACTAAAATGAGGTTTACTTTGAGGGTGACAGAGCCCTGGAACTGGCTGCCCAGAGAGGTTGTAGAGTCTCCTTCTCTGGAGACATTCAAAACCTGTCTGGACATGATTTTGTGCAACGTGCTGTAGGTGAAGCTGCTATAGCAGTGGGGTGGGACTAGATGATCCCCAGAGATCCCTTCCAACCCTGACCATTTTGTGATTCTGGAATTGTGCTATGGATATCGCCATTTCAGTGACAGGGCCCTTGAAATACTTGTATTCAGAAGTACTTGAATAATTATTGCTGATCGTCTTTGAAAAGACTGTAAGAACCTCAAAAATCTCTAGGACCATGAATTTCCATCTGCCTTCATTGTAAAGCAATCACACCATGTGTTTCCTTGCAGAAGAGCAAGCTCCTTCTTGAATGCTGGTTAGTATTTTTCCCCAGCTGTTGTTTTTGAGAGACTATTCCAGAAACATGTTCCTCTCATGAGTAAAAAAATCTATTTTCAGTTTCATTGTAGATTCATTCAGAGAAGTAATTCTTAATGGAGCCAACACAGTGTGCTTTCCATGATATGTGAGAAATGAAATTATAAATCGTGGTTGTTCTGTGCTCATTTATATTTTCAAGACTGAACATAGAGCTTACAGCTATAAAGGCTTTCATATATTCGATATGTATTTCACTTTAATTTATTAGGGTTTTTGTGTGTAGGGCTATTTGATCCTTGGATATTGGATTTATACCAGTTATAAATAAGAGGTTAGCAACAAAGCCATTTAGTAAGTTGTGAATAATAAAGGAATATTATTACAACACTAACAAAATTAAGTGACTTGTGACTACATGCAGTCTAGTAGCGTGTGGTATCATGCTATTCTGAATCACACTTAAAATGTTCTGAAGTTCACAATCACATACGAGAAAAACTGGAGAGGGTTTCAGTACATAACAAATCACATTTCTATGTTCCAATGATTGGCTTAACTTTTGGAGCAAAAAAGCTCCCATTTTGCCACCTGAAATGTAGTCATTCAGCCTTCAACAAATCTTGCCTAAAAGAATGACAGCACCTCAAATGGGGACTTTTGTTTGGAAAATTCTGTATTTGTTGACTGTTGGACCTTTGTATTAATTTGCCTGGTGTTAAACTGCTAAATAGTTCTGATTATTTAAAATACTGTTTAGTCTGTGGAATATTTATAAACCCAGCGAGGAGAGAACAAACTTTACTGTGTTCTTTTGTGTTGCCTATTTGATAAAAGGTCCAGATGTATTTAATGCAAATGATATCATGAAATCAGTGAAAGCTGTCTGGTCTTTGGTAAAGTAATCCAAGAGCAGATGCCGCTCTGACTTTGATACTGGGGATCATTACAGACCCCTGCATCGTAAGCCTTTGAAGATCAAACGACTATTAATTGCTTAACTTGTGCACGTAGTATTTAAGGTGTCAACACAAAATACAAAGCTAAGCTAATAACATTTTGAGACTGATGTTAGGCTAAGATAGCTTAGTTTTATCTGGTATCTTTCAAAAGCTCTTGGGTGTAAACAAGATTGTTAAACATTTGATTTGACATTTTAAAAAGTGTAATATTAAAAAAAAAGATGGGTATTAGGATCACATTGTGAGAAACTGGGTTTTAAAGGAGCTATGAAGGACATGAAAATTATTACCAAATGTTACTACAGAATCACAGACCTTATGCAATTACTTAGTATAAGGTGGAGTTTTCGAATTTGCATTGTACTTACTTCTACTAAAGGAAATCACTAAAAATTTGTAAAATGGAACTCGTCGGTTTCAGAGCCAGAGACTGGCATATATCTGAGCATAGTATGATAAAGCAGCTAAGAAACAACAACTTGTTTTATTTTTTAAAGCAGAAAACATGGACTGCAGTAATATTTTGGTAACTACTTATATTCAGAATTACCACAAAAGAGTATTTACTGGCTGGTGAGGTGAAATCAGATTTTGAGATATTACTCAGAGGAGGTTGATTTTAGCTGTTAGTTTTACTTAATTATTTAACAGGAGTGCTATGGAACGTGCACTTACTTTCATGACAAACTGAGCAATGACATCTTCCCAGTAACAGATATTTTACAATACATTTACTTACACTATAGGATTGCTCCTTCATTTTTAATGAAAAAAGAAAATTACTGAACTTCCTCATAGTGGATTGAATTTATAGTTCTGACAGGCTTATTACCTTTAAACTGTTGCTATCTTGGACCTACTTGCACATGGACAGGAGTTTGTAGTACTATAAAGCTTGAAGAAATTGTTTGTAGATACTGCCTTTTGTATTGCAATGTATTGCAAAATGATGCAAGTTAGCAACGGGTAACCAAACAATGTTGGATGAGCATTCCTGGGGTTTTCAGTTTGTAGGATGCTAAAATGTACTAAAAGGAAGACTGGGCTGTTACTTTTCATCCTCCACTCCTGTTTTTGAGCATTATGTATTTGAAGTACAGATTATCTTTCCATCATTGGCGTATATGCTTCAAACATGGAAAACTCCCCTGAGCATAAAGGTCATAAAATTTTTGGACTGCTTTGGAAAGCAGAATAGGATCAATTTGTGGAGCACTAGAACACAGCAGTGATTCACTCTGAATGCAGTGAAATGCCAAATGTGCTGAGAAAAATAAAAAAAAATGGCTAACACATTGGTTACCATAACTGGTGGGTGGCAGAATCCAATATAATGCATATATTAGTACTGCAGTAATTGGTTTCAGTTGATTTTTTAAGTTTGAAGTGGAGAAAAGCAGTCTGTGTGTGTTTATGTGAAGGGAGGGACTGTAGAACAACATATTTATTTATCCACAAAGTTCAGGCACATTTGAAAGAAATACCACTGGGTGTGCTCAGCAGCACGCTTCAATCATGTGGGGAAAGTTTGCATTAATAGGAAGATTTCCCTGGGTTCTCTCTCTGCTGCCTCTGTGTGAAGCCAATTGAAACTTAGCAGAGAAAGGTCACGTTAAGAGGAGCTGGAGAAAGCCTTTTTGATCCATCAGCTGCGTAAGAATTGGTGGTGCCTGCTGTGAGACACTGCAGGTGTCAGTGTCTGTGCTGCTGGGTCCAATGCGCTAATTGTATAATGGCTCTTCAGGGCAGTCTTCAACTGGATTGGGAATGCCTGTTGCAGATTCTTTAGGTATTGGATGTAAAGTACTGTAACTTTTAATACCTGTATGAACCAGAGAGGATTGGGTGGTGGGAGGAACATAACGGTCTGGAAATGCAAGACATATTACTAAAAATAGATTTTTTCTGCCCTGTATCCTTGGTAGATAAGACAAAAAGTTGAACTTCAGGAAGAAAGTTTAATGTTAGATGGCGTGAAAAAACTTCTTACAGTAAAGACTGGAAAACACCAGAGCTGATTTTCATGCATCATTTGGGAGTCTCCATCCTTAAGAATAGGTTTAATTACTCCTCTTTCACGAAAGTTGAATAAAATTTGGAATATGTACTAGATCAGTTATTGAGATGCCTTCAGCCTGTGTTAACAAGGTGCGTCTACATATGATGAACTCGTGGCTGACAATGAATTGGTTCCTAGAGAGGCCTGGTGAGCTATAGAGATTCTTTTTCTTTTCAGTCTCTCAGTATCTTGATTTTTCTCTGAGAAATTCACTACCCTTATATGCTCTGAGTAGAGAAAACAATGATCAGATATGACCAAGGAGTCTGTGTATGAATGCAGAAGCCTGCAGATGTCATAATTGATGTCCTCCACTCAGACACAGTATTGCAGTTGATCTTCTGGAGGACAGCAACTGCAGTAAGGAAGTTTTTAACGTCATATGTGTCCCCTGGTAGCACTGTGTTGATAGGATGGGAATAACAGACCTCTAAGAAGTGTAATGAAGAGGCATGTGCTTCAGGTGCATGTTTGTGCTTGCAGGGCAGGGGATTCAAGCTTCGATTAAGTGTCATAGAGGTTATTGGCTATACCTAGTGATGTACTCTAGCAAGAATAATATATTTAGTTTCTCTCTTAGAATGAATTTTGGAGTTCAAAGGTGGACACAAAGGGTTCTGGAGAAATGCTATGTCTACCATTTCTTACCAAAGGAATTCCCATCTCATTACATGTTAGAGTTTCTATGGTTGTCATTCCCAGTAAGAAAAATGGCTACAATTTTCTACCCAATTCTGGCTTTATATTTACACCCTGATCATAAAGTCAGAAACTCCTTTGGAGAGGTTTTGTAGGATCTGGCTTTGCTGTGGGTGCGTGGTCTGCAGAAGGACTGCTCACTCTTTTCCCAGCTGGTGGTATCTCCTGCCCCAGAGCTTCTGGTACATGCTCCTTGTATCAGACATCACAGGATAAGGCTGTGCATTTTGTTTTCTCACCAAAGTACTCAGAGTTACTTAAGTCCCTGAAGTAGGAGTAGCTAAATGGAGAATAAATTGTAAACCCTGCAGCTGGTGTTTTGTGCAATAAGCTAAGCACCCTTAAGCTTCAGTGGCTGGCTGCCTGATCCTCCTTTTGGCCCCCTAGAAACACTCTAAATTAGATGTAAGTTGTCAGGTGCTTCTGTGTTCAGCACCAGGCTCACTCTTCTGGGCCCCACATCACAGTCACCTGTGAGGGTGCCTGCATCTGGCAGGTTTGGCAGCCCAGCTCAGCTGTGTTCTTGGCTTCCCTCCACACTGGGACTCCACGGGAGAGGCTCAGCTGTTTGGCAACTATCAGGTGTGGAGGAGCTGGATCTGTCTGGGACGTGCCTTCCTGTGGCAGGAGGGAGATGCAGCCCTCCCCAGCTGCAGGGCGTGCTGCAGGCTCTGCTTCATAATGGAGGTGCAATGAATTTGAGGTAAAAGGATTCAATTATTTTGGGACCCAGCATGTAGTCAAGCCCAAAACACATGGGGACTGGCAAGGGTGCCTGGCCTTGCCCTGTGGCCTTGCACCAGCAGCAGGATTCCACTGAGAGCATTTTCAAGGCAGATTTTTTTGATAGTGTATTATATTTGCATATTATTTGGTAGTTATGTGTATTTATGTTTAGCTAAATTTTAATTGATACAATTTTTTAATTATTCAAGGGAGACATTCTTTCTCCCACTAAATTGCAAAATAGGGCTTTGTTAGATATGTTGCATGTACATTATTAAAATCTTGAAGTCCTAGTAGCAGGATGACTTCTTTTTGTATTTTACAAGGAAGCAAGCAATTATTTTTTTTCCCTTTTTTTTTTTTTCAGTGGTGTGAGCTGTTATGAATATCTTTTGAAACTTGGACAAAAAGAAATCCAAAGGATTCTCACCTTTTGGATTTCTTTTATTCTTCCTGTCATTTTCCTGATCATTAGATGATAAATATTTTTTTTCTACTATTAATTTCTCTTGTCTGTAGCTGCAAATATGCAGTCTCTTGATTTTCATGAACAGCTAGTGCATAGCTAGGACTTCTTGTCAGGCTTCAAAAGAGAATTTTTATCTTTGGGATATTTTTGGGGGGGGGGGCAACTCAGAGGAATAGTCCCTGCTCAGGCCTTTTTCTCTTACACATTTGATTATTCATCTAATAGGCATGTAAGAGATGGTCAGAGAATACCTGCTTTAGCCTTGCTACAAAAAGCTACATGTAAAACTACGGTCTTAAGAATTCATGGTATTGTAAGTAGCGAGACTCAGATCTCCTTAGATTAAGAGCTGATTTCACAGCCAGCTTTCTTCTGCTTATTGCCACCTTTTCTTATCAGGACGCATCTCTTAACATTGAAGGTGGTGGCTGTATTCTTACCGGAAAGCAGCCAGAAACGTGGCCTCTTTCTCTGCTGGGTAATAATATGGATTGAGTTCTGTGAGCCCCCAGCTGTGTCTGTGTTGGCCACTTGTGTACTAGGAGAGGATCAATTGAGTGAAGTAGTTGATGAGGAAGACCCAGCTTTCACACTGTATGTGTTTTTTGGGGTGTTCTGTGGGCGGGTGGCCTGTAGTGGTTAGAGCATTTAGTTCCTTTAGTCCTGGGGAGGACCCTTCAGTTTAGCTTCATCTGAAAGTGGTCTAGGTTGTGCATTGTGAGATTGATGTGCACTGTGAGTGGAAGCATGATGAGTGGATACGCTCCTGATCTGAGCTAAAATACACCCAGGTCAGATTAACTAGGTTGTACTGAAAGAGAAAGGTGTTGTTTTAAGTCCTGATCTGGTTCAGTTTAAATCATAGTAAATCCCGCATTACATCCTTGTTTCCCAAATGACATCCTTGTCTCTAAACTGGAGAGACATGGATTTGATGGATGGACCACTCAGTGGATAAGGAATTGGCTGGACAGTCACACTTGAAGAGAGTTGTGGTCAACAGCTCAATGTGCAAGTGGAGACCAGTGACGAGTGGTGTTCCTCAGGGGTCGGTACTGGGACCAGTGCTGTTCTGTATCTTCGTCAGCAACATGTATAGTGGGATCCAGTGCACCCTCAGGAAGTTTGCCAATGACACCAAGCTGCGTGGTGTGATTGACATGCTGGAGGGAAGGGATGCCATCGAGAGGGACCTTGACAGGTTTTAGAGGTGGGTCTGAGTGAACCTTATAAAGTTTTGCAAGGCTAAGTGCACAGTCCTGCATGTGGGTCTGGGCAGTCCTAAGCACAGGTACAGGCTGGGCCAAGAATGGATTGAGAGCAGCCCTGAGAAGGTCTTGGGGATACTGGTGGATGAGAAGCTCAACATGACCTGCCAATGTGCCCTGGTGGCCTAGAAAGCCTATCACATCCTGGGCTGCATCAGAAATGTGGCCAGCAGGTCAAGGAAGGTGATTCTCCCTGTCTACTCTGCCGTTGTGAGACCCCCATCTGCAGAACTGTGTTCAGCTCTGAGCCCCCAACATAAGGAGGACATGAACCTGTTGAAACTAGTCCAGAGGAGGGCTGCCAAGATGGTCAGAGGACTGGAGCACCTCTCCTATGAAGACAGGCTGAGAAAGTTGGGGTTGTTCAGCCTGGAGAAGAGAGGGCTCTGAGGACCACCTTACAGCAATCTTCTAGTACCTAAAGGGGCCTACAAGAAAGCTGGAGAGGGTCCTTTTACAAGGGGTTGCAGTTATAGGACAAAAAGGAATGGCTTTAAACTGAAAGGGTAGATTCAGATGAGTTATTAGGAAGAAATTCTTCACTGCGAGGGTGTTGAGGCACTGGCACAGGTTGCCCAGAGAAGCTGTGGATGTCCCATCCCTGGAAGTGTTCAGGGCTGGGTTAGATGGGGCTTTGAGCAACCTGGTTTAGTGGAAGATGCCCCTGCCCATTGTAGGGGGTTTGGAACTAGATGATCTTTATGGTCCCTTCCAACCAAAACCATTCTATGATATAGTAAGCTTTCTGGGCATAGGAAGGAAGTGGAAAAGCAACAGGCAAAAAAACCCGAGAAGGCAACCACAAAGTACTGTCTTGCACAAGCTGTGCAATTTGAACCTAAATTTTATGAAACATGGTGATATTAGTGGGAATATGTGCATCTCTGAAGCGAAAAATTCTGACATTTTACACAATGAAAGGAAAAGTACTCACTCTCTTTAGCCTAAGATCTTTAAAAAGGGACTACAGTTATCCAGCCAATAATTCCTGTGTAAATAAGTTAGTAATTAAAAGAATTCCTGTTGAATCTTTTTTTTTTTCCCTCTGACAGACTTCTGAGAAATTATTAATATTCCTCACTGTTCTCAAAGTGTGGGGAATAGCCCCGGATACTGTGGGAGGATATAGCCCAATTGGAAATACTGATTTCTTCTTTCATGCTTTTAACAGGCATTTCCTTTTCTTAATGCTGTAGCTAAGTGGAAGGAGAAGGTTTTTAAGGGAAAAGTTTTATTATTTTTTTTTACATTGCCCAACATTTCTTGGTATTTCAAAAGCATTGAAGCATGTTTTCCCATGCGGATATGGCATTGTTGTCAAACTGACAGGGGCAGTGGCTGGAGTGATTGCCTCAGTTATCATGGAAGTTAAAGTTGATTTACTAAATGTACCCATTTTCCTTTATGAGGTCTGTGCTTTTGTTATTTGACTTGACAAGTTCTTCATCATTCTGTGTGGTTTTACGTCCCCTTTGAGATACAGTTCCTTAATTCCATGTGGAAATTGTCAGGTAGCATCTGGTTAAATGAAACTGACAAGTATGTTCTGTCAGTTTTAGTTTTAGTAACTAATTTGTGAAGAAGTCATTGTGGGTGATATTATCTACAGGATTTCTTTCAGTCTTACAGAGATTCATATAAGAAGCACAGCCTGTCTCTGGCATGGCTTCTGGCTTTCAATGAGAGATTTTACTATTTGGTAATTTTCAGTTTCATCTTTTGTGTTCAGAAATCGGTGAATACAAAGGGAATATGTTTAGGCTGTACTAGCCGTTCTAGAAAAAGAGTGGATTTTAGTGTCATTCTGAAAACCTAACAATTGTTATATGAAAAATTAATACTTTTTTCCTGAGTTATTAGACATCACAGTGTATGATACTAAATCTTAAAGTATTTGGTATTCTGAGGAAGACTTTCAGCAGACCATCTTCTGTATTTCTAACTCAACAAAAAGCTTAACTTTGTTTAAATTTTAAGAATACTGAAACCAAGAAAAAACATTTTGGTATTTGAACTTGGCCTGCTTTTAGATCCGGGTACTTTGTGCATGTAACTTTATGAAATAATTCAATTATTTGCACCCAAAAAATTTTTACCAAGCTTAGAAAGGATTCTATGTAAAGCAGACACACAATATTAAGTAACATAAAAAACAGAAAGAATAACATTTAAATATTACTTATTCAATGAAGAAGAAAAGTGGCTCAAAATGCATCCAATATGAGATTAAATTCTACAGTTGTTTAAAGAAACCATATAATTCAGACCAAGCCCAGTTGTGTCAGGCCGTGGTGGCTTTGAAATAGGTAGTGCTGCTTATGGTTTGAAATGGGATTCTACATCCCTTGTGGAAACAGTGCTTCTGTTCACGTAGCTGTGCTCGCTCACACTGTGCTGACTGAGCACACGGTGCTTCTGTTACCCAATTACTGCTTTTTATAATAAAGGGGAGATTTCGTATGAGAATGAAGAACTGCTCAGTAATGTCCTTTATCTCCCTGTGATGGAGCATGATTTTGCATAACTGGTACATTTAACTAGAGCCCTCCAATGTTTGTTTTGTTTAGTTGATCTGACAAATATTTAAGGCAATAGATTTACTTACTGAATCACAGAATTGTTGAGCTTGGTAGATATCTCTGGAGATGTGCAGTGCAACCCCCCGCTCAAGAAGGGCCTGAGCTTTCAACTATGCAATTCATAGTAAATACATTGTAAAAAAGATTTTATTTTACTAAGATTTATCTGGGTTTGGGGTATTTGTGGGGTTTTTTTTTGTCTAAAAATACTCTATTCCAAATTATTTCACATTGTAGGGAGACCTACTTGGATGTAACATTGTGGTGTTTATAATCAAAGGGGTCTGTTAGCCTGTTTAATGCATTAAGTCCATTAGTGGCTTTGGATGGCAAGTTGTAAGAGTATAGTTTTTTCTCTTTTTCTGGTATTCTATACCCCAGCCTGCTTTTAAATGTGTTCAGTGCTATACACAGTGTTTTTAAGAACATGACAAAGGCGTTAATTTCTTAAATTACAAGGGAAGTTAAAAATAAAAGGACAATTTCTTGCTTTTCAGCCATTTATTCACTTTGTATGTGTGCTGGAAGTGAGTGCTGTAACCTGTTTGAGTGTGTTTGGGCACAGCTGATGGACTATAGGAGCAAGGACCAAATTTTCTCCTCTGTGAATGTATTTTGCAATCACATGGATGCATTATGGACTGGGTTTTTTTCCCTACTTTTCTTTGTCGGCATTAGACATTCTCAGTTGAGACTGATGCAGTTTGCCAGATCTGCATAGTCTTTATAATCTTGGCCTACGTCCATGTCACAGGTATGAGTAATAACATCATGACTGAATGTAGCTGTGGTATGAACATTTAATATAGCTCTGATTAGACTGAAGGATATTGGGCGCTGGTCCGCCTAGGTGAGATATGTTAAGACATTAAGTAATGGATTTTTGATGTCAGCTTGAATTTTAGCTTCTGTTTCTAATGCTTTAACAAAATTGTTAAATTCAGTGATTTTCAAATATATTTTTTTGTGGAAAATTTTCAGCTTTACAAATACTGTGTAGCTCTAAGATTAGCCTGAGATACTGTCAGATTTTGTGAAGTACAGTCCTTTATTATTGAAAAACAGGCTAATCAGTCTTTAACACTTAATCAACCCATTTCAGTGAAATGTGTGGTAAAAAGGTGCTGGAAAAAGGCATTTTTGCTGATTTATATGAGACATTTGGAATGGTTCAATGTCATCTCATAGAGACATAAGCTTGCGTGGGCATCTGATATGTTGAATAAGGCCCACTGACAGTTGAGTAAAGTGTCACAGAAATGTCAGAACTGGAAATGTTTGTTAGCATCAGGACTGCACAGCAGGAGATCAAATTTTTAGTACTTACTGCCTGCAGAAAGAAAAGGCGTGAGTCAGAAATCCATCAAAGTTTTCTCTAGTCTTAAGAATCTAAAAATATTAAATATTAATATTAAATATCAGATAGGCCTGGCCTGACTGATCTCTGCTTACTCCTGCAGAGAAGACAATAACCTTCTAGTACCAAAACGCCAAAAAAGCAAAATTCCTTTCAAATCATATGAAGAATGGTCTACCTGTTTTCTGGTTCTTATTCTAACTAAGAACATACTCTTACCGAAGTTAATATCACCACCGATTAACAGTACAGATTATTAGCAGTTTAGTGCAATGTAAATAACATTATTCACCTGAATGTTCAGAGTTCCCAAGGCATATGACACATCTATAATAACAGTATCGTTCTCTTCTGTTAAGGTAATATCTTAATTAATGTATATTCATTTTCATCTCCATGTTCACATTAAGTGGAGAGTTTTAGTTGAAAGGGTGCTGTAAATGGTCTGATCATATTATAAAAATGTTTTATAGATGGGATTGTCAATGGGTTGGAAAACAGCAGTCAAGTCAGCGCACAGTCTTTCTCTTTTCCAACTGTTATGGCAGTTAAGACACTTGTGTGTGTGTCTGCCTGCCTGCCTGCCTGCCTGTCTCCTGTGGGATGCCATCTTCATGACACACTCCCCAGTTTCTTTTAGTCACCTGAGTTACTGTAAATAGCGGAAGATCACAGAATCATAGAATAACTTAGTTTGAAAGGGACCTCTGGAGAGGACTGTGTCCAGTCCTTGCCTGAAGCAAATCTAATTGCATCAGGCTGCCAGGGACTTCTGCAGTTGAGTCTGGAATAGCTCTATGAAGGCTTGATTAACGTGGTTGGTCTTGAAGCAAATCCAGGAACACTCATTCTTCTTAGTGCTGAACTGTGAGAGTCTTAGCTCACAGTTGGCTGAGAGGTGTTTGGGGGACAGTGATCTGTAGCTGCACCCTTAGAGGACATGCTTCAGAGTCTACACAAGCCTACACACTCGCTGCTTCAACTCAGGCCAGGCAGATGCAATATGAAACAGGCAGTTTCCATGAACCAAACTCAGATGCCACAGAAATTTCTGTATAAACTCTGTTACCTTACTAGCTATTTAACGTGACCCTGTTAATGTACCTTCTTAGCTTTGCAGGAAGTGGTGGCAACCTCTTCTTGTTTTCTTCGTGTTTTTGAATGACGACTGTTAACCACTACCTATCTCCAAGACTTCCTATCTCATGACAAATGTGTGCAGCGATCTCTGCTTTCCAGTCTTTCCAAAGTCTTGGCTCTTTGAATTTTGGAATAAATATACTTGAATTTGCTTTTGGAAGGTGAATTCTCAGTGAGGTTGAAGTGAGACAGTAATTGGGGAAAAATTGCAATAAAGGAAAACATGACTGATCACTTCTCCTGATGAGGTTGACAGCTGAAATAGGCACATTATGGGTCACGGTTGCTGGTACAGTTAAGGACTGTTAATGCTGTCATCTGACAGGGCTATAAGATAAACCAGGGAGCGTGGTTTTAACTTGGGAGAGGCGATTTGGTCTTTATTGCTAGCTCAAATGTTTGAGTTGTACAGAATACACAGAGATAACCCTTACTTGTTATTAAATTTCTTTAATGCAGGGTTCTCAGCTTTAGACAGCAATATCTTGGGTTTTGTAGTTGACCTAAGTACAATTTCCTATGCACTTAACAATTCAAGTGCACTCTTAATCTTAACAAGTGAAATTTTGAATTTTTAGTCATCCAAGACGATGAGTAAAATATTTCTTAGAATAGTCACTTAATGATTTTATATAACCTGGATCATTTAATGTAGGGCCTTCATTTATTAATTTAAGTACTGTACACCAGAGTTGCAAAAGAAGAATGAAGCCTAAACCTTGAAAAAATTATTGCATTAAGCTAAATAACTGATTTAAAAAGTAAGTCTATACCTGTCAGAGGGACCTCCATTTCACTGCAAACTTAGATGCCAACCTTTTTCACCTTAGTACTAGTATATAGCCTTCAAGACACAGCTGAAATATTTATGGACATCTGTTTGCCTGTTTCAGCACATACAGAAACAGCACAAAGTGTTAATTTGTGAGGCAGAACTATTTGGTTGAAGCAGAAAAAAACATAAATCCATATCCCTGTTTTCTATGCTTCCATTTTCTTCCTTTTATCTCATTTTTTTTGGTTCCACATTTTTAATGTTGGAGAACCTACTTCCTGCTCTACACAAGGTGCTATCATGTTATAGCAGTTGTGGATATGCAATTTTCACATTTTTTGGCAATCATAGATCATGTATAAATTAATGTAATTGTATATCAAACAAGGGCTTACTAAATCGCACTCTGCGTATTTTAAATAACCACCAGCATCAACAGATAAAACCAGTGTAAACTCTCTGGCTCTCTTGACTGTAAGAGGTTTAAATATATCTTCATCTTCTAGCATCAGGCAGCTATCTCTGGTTATGTGACAACTACCATTGGATTAATTTTCCAGTGGTCCGTTAAAGGTGTGCTCATTGCCTTGTCACATTCAGTAACAGATAAAATGTGGACAGGATCTTGAGAATCCTCAACTTACAGAATCAGTTAGATTTTGCTACCTGTGATCGAGTTTACCGCTGTTATCTTCTCAGCTCTGCTACATTTAGAGGGATGACTTGTGATACGAGGTGCTGCTCAGCTGGAGAAGAGCTTTTGCAGAATTTGTTCTTCTGTAAATGCTGTAGTTGAGATTTTAGACAGTTCAGTACTTTGTCAGCAGTAGCACTGGAGCAGTACTAGCTTACATAGGCAGAATTGAGTTTGCTATGGTAATGTTATACTGAGGAAGACAGGTTTATGTTAAATTATTTTAGTTGCTCGGAGATGCGTGTGTGTGATACAAAGACTCAGACAAATGTCAGATACTATGTTATTTTGAACATGTATTAATATATAATAATGATTATAGAAATTTATTGTCATCTTTGCAGGAGTAAGCAGAGATCAGACAGGCTCTGCTGTAAGGAAGCATACAACTAACACAAAAAGCGTTCATGTATCCATCTAAATTTGACTTACTGGTGTTAAAGCAAAAAATTATCTCCTCATACTTTCGAAATGACGTGATGGTGTCCCCTGGTGGTAAGACGGATGGAGTTCTGCTAGATTTGCAGCTTCTCTCATATTTTTATTTTTTTTCTTTTTACAATTGGAAGGGTTGTGGCATACCTGCAAAGAAGAAGGTTGTATTTTAATTGCTAGTAATAGTTTATAGAATAATGTCATACTATGAGTATCTTTTACTTTCATGTGGATGCTATGTATCTAGAACTCCTGTAATTATCAAGACATACAGTTGTTCTACCTAAGGAGATGCACCACTTTACATGCAGAGATGGAAAGAAGGATGTTTCCCTTCCTAAGTAAACAATGTGTTCCTGTACTCTGTAGGAGGTGTAGTTTAATAAACGATTGCACAGCACACTCCTGATTAGCTTGCAATGACAGTATGGCACGGAAATTTACAAAGTCAACTCTGTTATTAGATGAAACTGAAATAGCCCTGGTGGTAGATCTTCCAGGCACCCACATCATACTCCTGGTATGTGCTGCAGCTATGGGGCCGTTTTATTCTCTCCCTTTCATTTCCTTTCAGTAGTCTTATCAATCAGGCTTTTTGTGTTGCACAATGGAATATTTTTGTAATTAGTAGGAAGTGCCCTTATCTGCAGTAGCCTAATGACTGATACATAGGGCAGGGAGAAGTTTCTTAAAGACATTTCAATTAACATTCTTCTGTGTGTGTATATATATATTATATACCTGTGGCACATCTGTACAGATGAAGTTTCAGAAGAATGAATGATGAAACTTGATGTAGTATGTGGTAGATTTCACTATAATTTTGTTTCTCAAGCCATTTTCACTGCATGTCCCTTAAAAACAAAACGAAACAAAAAAACTTTACACTTAACTAGACTGAATTTTTAATTACCTAAGAGCCAGATCCTGTGAAGTAGTATTTCACATACAGGTGTTAAAGAGTTGATGACCACATCAAATGTGGATATGCAACAGAAGCTGGGAATCTTATTAAGGTCTATGAATCCCACTAAACAGAAGTATGACTCTTGTCCTATGAACAGGTGACTGTATTTATATTTATATTTGTTTATAATAAACTACTGAGATTGAAGCCAGGAAATACTGGCAAAATTATTACATAACAGAGCATTAAAGTATCAAAGTATAACCTTCTAGCACTGAAAGCTATTAATCTATTAAATGCTAGTGGAGACTCAGTATTTTTTCCCAATGTGTGTGTGTGCACTAGAGAGAGCTGCAAGCCAGAGCCTTCTCTCCAAGTGCCCTTGACCTGTAGGGCTCAGAATTGGGTCTTAACATCTAATGCAGTCTCCATTTTAATGTAAGTATCACTTTATCTCTCAAGATCAAGGAATATAAACTGATTCACTGCATCAGTGTATAAATGACTTCTTCAAAAAAGGAGTGCTGTTTTGAATATTAATAGCAGAATTCATTTAATTCAGATACCAAGACAGAAATTAGGTTTTAAAGCACATAATGAAAATAACATGCAGATTTTCAATGGAATGATGATCCTTTTACTTTGGCAGCAGTTTTGTCATTGAAACTCTTATGGAGAAGGTTTGGGGGGTTTATGTTTCCAATTACATTTTATTTTTGTAAGGTATTATCACAGGGAAAGGTTCGACAAGTCCTCCGTATTTTTGAGATTTCTACAAATAAAAACAATCCCTGATTAAATATGTAACTGTTACTGAAATACAACCCCACTTAAATCAATGTAAAACCAGTAAATGAGAATTGACCTTATGTTAATTTTAACTGTTGTATCTAGCCCTGTTCTTCACTTACTGTAGAATTGAGCTTCAATACTGTTTTTTCTTAGATTGTATATGGAAAATACGTGATAAATGTTGAGGCTGCAGTATCTAGACACAGCATTAGGAAGGCCGGATTTTCAGGCTTGGCTGGCTCTGTGTGGGCAGACTCTTGCAGATACAGAAGTCAGCTGCTGTTCTGCGTGCTTATAGAAATTGCTTTTTCTCTGTCAAAGATGAGAAGAGTGGGTGTAACCTGGCATTTCCAGATGTAAGCATTTGTCTAGATAGCAGCATTTGTATGTATGGATAATGGAATTACTGCCACTGAAGAATAATAAGTTTTCATCAAACTTCTACTGAAAAATCTCCCTTCTGTAATTACATTGTGGGCAAAATCCCCAATGGGACAGTAGTTGTTGTTGGATACCTATGTTTTTTTTGTAAAATACCAAAAAAGGAAGGTAGCAGTGACATTCACTGTAAAATCTACTAAAATGTAAAATGAACTTTAGGAAGAAAAATAGAGGCAGGCAACTTCAGAGGTGAGATGTGTGCTAAGTGTCTGTGTCTGATGGTCTGTTTGGAACTTCTTTCCCCTTAGGTTGAATTTGGTATTTGAAAATTGGCGGGGGGGGGGGGGGGCGGGCGAGGAGGTTGGGGAGTGAAGACCCAAACCTCTCAGGGGCTGAAAATAGTTTGAGATCCACTAGATTTCACTACAAAATCACCCAAACCTCTCAGGGGCTGAAAATAGTTTAAGTTGAGATCCACTAGATTTCACTACAAAATCAAGACATTTTATTATGAGAATTAAATCTTGGGATGAGAGCAATAACGGGTTGGAGATGGTTGGTCCTCTGACATGAGCTTCTCATTAGCAACATCTGGGCCCCTCCATGTTCCATCTGTTGGTTGAAGTGTAAGGCAGTTTCTACTTCATTTGTACCTTATACCTATCTCTGCAATAGCCATACCTGCCGAGGAATTGAAAGATGTTCTTCTCTGCTTTCATCTCTACCTTTTTGATGCTCTCTACAGTCCAGTCTTGGAGAAAATTAGCTTTTTCTGTTACGATCCTCTTCTGCCTTCTATGGGAGCTCATCCTTTCTGCTAGTGCCCTGTTCTTCCCTATCTAGGCCCAGCACAGCAGTTAACTTTGTCAGTATATATATGTAATAAACATATATTTGGACTTTGTACCCACCAAATGCTGGGTAGTTTTTCAACTTCAAGGGAAAACCTCAAAGTTGAAGTACTATTTGTCATAATTAAGGACACTGTTGTAGTTATTGTCGAGGAAATTTGCAGATTATGGCTGTTATAAATAACTGCATACATCCTGTAAGGAAATTTTCAGAAATGCGTAGAGAAATAGATTTCTTACAGAGAAATTGTTTGGGAGCCTAACTGCCCTTTCTACCTTAGAAAATGTTCCCCTTAATTTTCAGCTACACAGCTGAATTGTTGAGAAGTGTTGTGTTTAGCTATTACTAATAATAGCTTCAGTCTTGGAAGAAGTGATAGCAGGTTTTTTTTATCTAAACCCAACCATGGATGAGTGCAGTTGTAGTTTGGATATTTCAACAGCTTGATTTTTCTGTACAAAAATAGAAAATGTCTGATATCAAAATGTTGCTTACAAACACAGCTAGTCTGATTTATTAGTTTTCTTAACATCTATTTACTCTGCTAAGAAAACATGCCAATTAGCTGTAGTGCCACAAAATATTTTAAGCCATAATAAACAAAACAAACTGTACACACTGGTGGTTTGATGTATATATTTTCTAATTTCTTATAAATGCTGAACACACTTTCTCTGTGGTTAGAGAACTGCCAGAAGTCAGATCTGGATCCAGGTTCTGCATTTGGCCATTTAAAGTACAGTGAGAGAAATGAAAATGGTGGAATGGGATTCCACATAGCAGAGGGTTTTGTTTACCTCTCAACCTCATCCTTAAAATTTCATGTTCAGGTAGTGAATCTTCCTCCATTCCCTCCTTGTTTTTTTTTTTTTTTTGCTAGCCCATCCTTTCATTTTGGAAGAAAACCAAAGTGAACATTTTAAAAAACACTATTTCTCAGCACTAATCCACCACTTCTCTCCTTTTGCATTACATCATTTGGTTCTCATGAATTCTGTGACCCTATGTAATTTCTGTTGGATGTCTAATAATGTCTTCTTTGTGAGTATATGAAAGTAAGACAACTTTGAGAAAAGGTTGTCCTCTGTGCTGCATAGGGATGCATGAACATGGGTGTTGCACCTGAACACTAAGAGCCTCAAGTTCTCACTGGACAACTTCAGGATGAGAACCTGAAGAGAGGTTCAGCAGAGATGCTGGTATGAAATTTTAGTGGCCTGCTTTACCAGAGGCTGGTCATGAGCCAGCACATCTCAGAAGACCTCTTCAAGTGTTATCTAGGTGCAGTTATCACCTACCAGCTGTCAGAGATCTGGCAGGTGTTAGAGTTCAATACTGTTATAGCAAGATCCTTTTGCTCCTGCGGTGCCTTGTATGCCATCTGCTTGTACCCTTGACAGCTGAATAAACTTAACTTTCCACCTGCTTTGTGCTATCAGTATCATGCAAAACAAGTGGATTGGATATAGAAGCTTGCTCTATCTGTGATAGTAATTCTAATTTATTTTAGCTCACTCACATGGTGTATGAAGACATTCTAATACCATAACTGTAGGGAAAACAAAGCAGCATTGATTGACTGAAAATAAAGGAATCAGTGTAATAAACTTCCTAAATTCCAGAATAAAGGTAACATGGTTCAGATAGCAGTGTAGATACATAATAATCAGGTAATTGCTTCCCCATCATGTATTGTTTGATTTACAGGAAATTGGTTTGAGAAAATAAGTTTTAAATAGATAATTTGTCTCAGGTTTCATTGCAAAGCTGTAAATCCTGGAGAAATGAGCAGTATAATCCAGAGCAATATCCAGACAGCCTGTGTGCTACCCTCACCCATACAGCAAGGTTGTGAGAGCGAAATAGAGAGAGATATTAATAATGGCCAGGGGGGGCTTTTACCTGGGTCTCAGTGCTACTAATGTGAGAATTTTTGCATTTTATGTGTATAACTTCATAAACAGCACAGTAATGTTAATTTATTACTGTGAAGTGGTTCAAAACAAAACCTATAGATACAAAGATGTAAGTTGCTATGATGAATAAGACTATGTTATTGCTTTCAGACATCTTTAAAAATCAGAACCTCAAAAGTTAATCATGGTTAACAAAGAAACTAAACATTAATGCTGTCTCCTGAATAGTTGACTTTTGACATACAGGTATTTTAGAAGACTTAAGTGTGACATCCAGCCAACATAAATATTCTGTGCCAAAAATAGCAGGTAGTTAAAATGGAAAATAATTAATATATGATCCAGAAATTTCTTATGTTTTATTTTTAGTCTTGTAAATGGCTCATATGAATTCAGCTGAACAGTACAATTGCTTCAAGATCTGTGGTGTGCCTCTACAGTTTAAGGCAATGGCTGGGATTACAGTTGGAAAGCTAGAGGGAGAAAACCAGTGACAAATTATATGTACTTTATCAGTGATTGAAGAAAGTAAACCTGCAAAATAAATTAATTTGTAAAATAAAATCATCAATAGTTTTGAGGCAGCCCTACATCAAACTGATATAAATTAATTCCTAAATTCTGGAACTTGGAGAGGTAGGTTAAATGTATATGCACAAGCCATTCAAAGGTTTGATTTCTAGTAGTGAAAGCATGGGTATTTAATGAATTACCACAGCTTTTTAAATTAGTGTTTTTCTTAGAGACATAGTAGTTAAGCAACACATGCATTTTTTTCTTGCTAATTAAACTTTGTTTTCAAATGAATGTAATACATGTGTGATTGTACACGTTGTCAGAAATGGTGACATTTTACTCTTGTTGCTCTCATTTGATCTCATGCTTTTATTCACCTTCAGGCGTGCTTCAAGGGCTGCTTCTACGATACCTACAAATCAAAGTGATCAGACCAAGTTTCTGACAAAGAAACTGGTACTGCGAAAATGTTAAAATGCTGTCTAGTAGAACCATGGAATCATTTAGGTTGGAAAGGACCCTTAAGAACATTGAGTCCAACCGTTAACCTAGCACTGCTATGCCCACCACTAAAGCATGTCTCTGAGCTCACATCTTTTAAATACTTCCAGGGATGGGGACTCAACCACTTACCTGAGCAGCCTATTCTGGTGCTTAATAATCGTTTCAGAGAATAAATTTTTCCCGATAGCCAATCTAAACCTCCCCTGGTATAACTTGAGGCCATTTCCTCTTGTCCTATTGCTTGTTACTTTGGAAAAGACACCTATGGTTTCTTTATGAACAAGGAAAATCACTTCTGTTTCCTTTTAGGTTGTGTCTATATGTTTTAACAGTATTGTATTTTTTGTCCAAATCAGTGAGTTAAGTGACTGGATTAACTTCACTTACCTGCAGCATTGTACTGGTTTCCATTCTGTTAATAACACCAAGCTAAGTGCCCTCTCCCAGCTTGCTTTCTGCAGCTGCAGTAAGTCAGGTTAGATGCTTGATATTTGGTAGCATATTGAGCCATAGTAATGATCTGTCTCTAGTTAATTTGCTTTAGGGTTAAAACAGGTTCAAAGCTGGAAGCAAGCCTAAATTCTCCTTTGTGCATGTGTCTACACATTTTTTTACTGTATTCTGTCCTCAGTGTTCGTCCAGTACGATTTTGAGTCTTTTATTTATTTGAAATTTGTTAAAAACCTGTGCAGACTATTTTTCTCATTATCATCAAAATCCTTATGGAGTTTCAGTAGTGCAAGCATGGGGGTTGAAGGTGGGTTTTTTCGGTATGAATCTCCCATGTTTTGGCCAGTGTTATTACATTGCTGCTACCTGTCAAAGAAATGAAGCATTGCTTTTTCATAGAAAATGTACCATTAAATTGCAGATGTCATGGATGAAAGCACTGTAACAACAAGAAAAGAGATCTGACATGCAAATATGTTAGGATCTAATTCTATTCTTGCTGAAGTCAGTGGGAGTTGTAAAACTGACTTAAAATGGGAACGGGAGCAAACTCATGATGCTGAAGTTAAAATTGTGAAAACCTTGCCATTTAATCAGAAATGAATACTATTCTTCTGAAGTTAGTTAGATTTACAAAGTAGCATTGCTTGAAAGTTACTAGTTTCAATTATTCATGTAATGAAGTTCAATACAGTATTTTAGAGGAGTCACCTTCTACTGTTTTAAAGGCAGCAGAGATCTGTTCCTGTCAAGCAATGAGCACTCTCCACTACCCCAGTGTGACATGGACCCAAGGTGGTTTCCATTAGGGGTGTCAGCGGGGTTCCTGATCCTGCATTTGGCCACTTGGAACTTCTAAACATTTCCTAGAGGAACAAAATGTAAAGATGGTTCACTGGTTTACATACAAATCTCCAGTTGCGTTTCACAGCTGCTTCCTGATGTTGTTCAGCTTATGCCTCCATAAAACAAAGTGATAAGATCTTTTTGTACAGCTGACTTTTTTTCTTATGAATTATTTTCAGGCAGGTGCTTAGATAGCTGCACAGTGTGAGTTCCTTTTGCAGGTGTGCATAGGTCATCACTGTGTCTAAATACAGTGGGATTTTTTGTGTGTATTGTAGCTTGTTTGGTACTTGACCTTGAAATGTATTAATTTAGATACGTTAAAGTATGAAGCTGTGCTATTACATTCTAGTGCAGAAAATGTTATCAAAGCTTTAATAAGCAGTAGCAACAACAACAAAAGAAGACGAGCTTTTACTTGAAAGGTGGTTTTAGGAAAGCTCTGTGCAAGTTTAGCACAGTGATTGTATCATAAGTACTACTTCATGACGAAGGGTATTAGAATCGAATGAAGTCAGTATGATTTCGGTGTTGATCCTATACAACAAGTAAGGCCTTGCAAATGCCAAGTAATTACATTGCTCTTTTAAAGCTGCTGAGCTTTTACTGAAGCCTTTTGTTCCTGACAACCTCACTTAGACAAACTTCCAAAAGCAGTTTGAAACCTGCCAAGTATTTACTACCAGAGACAGATAGGGGTTTTTTTTTCCAAGCAAGTTAGGCACTGTTTCTTAAAGCACTGATAAAATGTGCAGACATCCTTGAAAAAGCCAAGAAATACATTCTGAGACCTAAGATAGACACTCTTCTCTGCTTTCAACCTCCTTTTCTCCATAACAATCCTTTCATTAAATTTTTCTCAACAGCCCGATACATCCTCTGCACTCATGGCAAGATACAGCAGTCTTATAAGGGAACAGGTATGATTTGTTACATTTGTGTGCACCGTATTAAAGCTGGGTCTGTTACTGCAATGTGCTGGGCACTTCTGAAACACAATACTGTTAAGGATGTCCTCCAGTGTCAAGTAATATATTTCACTTCAACTTACATATGCAAGAAGCTTTGTGTGTTTAAGATTCTCTAAATTTTGTCTTATGACTTTTCCATTAAGTGACCAATTTAATTTTTACAAATAAATTATTTCTTTTACTGTATTTTTAGATTTCACTCCCACAAAATGTGACTATCTTGAGAAAGAAATACTATTTCAAAAGTAATAAGGGTTTATTTACAAATTAAAAAATGAGGATTCATTGAATTACAGATACACATTTTGTGCCAGCATAACCAGCTTGGTTGATTTGGAGTTGACTTTCACGGAGAAATGATCCAAAGGCTGTCAGATGAGTAGCTGTTGTGAACTCTTGCCTTCCACATTCATGTGCGATTCTGAAATGTTTCTGTTTGCATATCATGGCACTCCCATTCTCGTGAAAATACAAGCCTGTTCCGGTTCTTCCTAGAGGTCAATCTTGGTTAGGTAGCAAAAACCTTTCTGAAGAAACTTGATTTGTGGTGGCACTGTGTGAAAGTGCCTGCCATGGCAGAGCTGGACTGTGGAGGAGGTGCCGAGTGATGATGTTTCCTTCTGTGGTTTGGAGCAGCACAGCCATTTTAAACTAGAAAACAGGGACTGTGTGGTGGTTTGACCCTGGCTTAATGCCACTATCACTCCCCTCCTCAACGAGACAGGAGAGAGGAAATATAACAAAAGGCTCATGGGTCAAGATGAGGACAGGGAGATCACTCCATTGTTACTGTCATGGGCAAAACAGACAGCTTGAGGAAAACTGTCCCATGGGAGACAGTTCTCCGTGTACGTTTCCAACATGAGTCCTTCCCATGGGCTGCAGTTCTTCACACACTGCTCCAGTGTGGGTCCCTTCCACAGGGTGCAGTCCTTCAGGAACAGACTGGTTTAGTGTGGACCCACTGCCGGGTCAAAAGTCCTGCCAGCAAACCTGTTTCTGCCTGGGCTCTTCTCTCCACAGGTCCACAAGTCCTGACAGCAAACCTGCTCCAGTGCAGGCTTCCCACAGGTCACAGCCTCCTTCAGGCATCCTCCTGCTCTGGCATGGGGTCCTCCATGGGCTGCAGGTGGAGATCTGCTCCACTGTTGACTTCCATGGGCTGCAGGGGCACAGCGTGCCTCACCATGGGCTTCACCGCAGGCTGTAGGGGAACCTCTGCTTTGGTGCCTGGAGCACCTCCTCCTCCTCCTCCTTCACTGTCCTTGGTGTCTGAAGAGTTGCTGCTCTCACATATTCTTGCTCCTCTCTCACTGCTACAATTGTTGCGCCAGTTTTATTTCCCATATTAAATGTGCTATCCCAGAGGCACTACCACTGTTGCTGATGGGCTCAGCCTTGGCCAGCCCACGGATCCTTCTTGAAGCCAGCTGGCATTGGCTCCATTGGACATGGGGGAAGCTTCTAGCAGATTCTCGCATAAACTACTCCTGTAGTCCTCTCTGCTACAAAAACCTTGCCACCTGAACTCACTGCAGACTGTAACCGTGGTAGTATTGAGTATTGCTGAATGGGGTTCTCTTTCTCTGCTCCAGCTGAAAGCCTGTTAAATTTACTCTCAGTTTTGTCAGTGATGAGTGTGATCTGTTAGCACACAGTATAGAAAATTAATGACCATCTCTGTACATACTAACTTGTAAGATCCTAGTTAAAGAGGGTTTTGCTAAATTACAGTTTCCTGAGGGGGGAAATAAACAATATTTGCTTCACAAATTTAAACTTGTAGCGCACATTTGAAATTATCCCCAGAGTGCGTTTGGAATTTCTATTTCAAAATAGCTTGCCTCCTAAAAATGATAAAATTTTCAGATTCATAAAGCTGCCACTAAATGTTAAAATGCACTTTTGAAAGAATAGAAGGTAAAGAAACTTTTGATGGGATCTCAGGCAGCATTTTTGAATGTCACAGATGATCAAGAACATGGTAACACTTGAGTTTTTCATTTTAAGAATATGAGAATTTCTCTATGGTATTTTATACTAAGTGAAAAGAGATTTGACTGAGCCTTGAAATATATCACATACAATTCAGTGATATTTTTATACTTGTCTCTTTAAATTGCTTCCCTCCTTTTTCATTTGTCCAAAAGAGGGATGCAGATCTGTAACAAGTTTTTCCTTCTGTGAGTGAACCAACCTGCATTTGCTCTCTTTAGCTCCACGAAGTGTCTGTGATTTCAGAGATGGCTGTTTGCCTGCTTTTGAGTGTTTACAATACAAATAATTAAATTCTTGCTAACAAGAGTCACTTATGAAAGCTAATTCTTGTCTTCCAGCATTTGGTTGTTGCTGTCAGTAACAAATGCTTTTCAGGAGAATGAAGGAAAATATACTTATTTACAACAAAACAACATAAAGTATTTTTTAACAGTATGAGCAGGAATTTGGAGTTGGAAGTTACTACCTTCTGCCAGAAAGAGCCCCTGTGCAGAGCCCCAGGGAAGGGCTGTGCCCTCTGTTAAGGAAAACCTGTGAGCTCTGCCTGCCTCTATGAGCAAGGACCATTACACCTCTCATGCAGTATGGGAATACATTGAATCACCTGAGAGAAAACAGCTCCTGAACACCTTTTCTCAGCACTTTTATTCCTTCTCTGCAGTGCATTGGGCAGAAGAGAGCTTCCTGCCACTGCTTAGGACATCTGTGGGCTTCAAGAAACTGTTTTAGCACATATGGTTGACTTGAGACGGGAGCTTTGTTGTTTTGTTTTGTTTCATCTTCTTTTGCCCTGCCTTTTATAGCAGGGAAGGTGACATATCTGCTGTGAAGGCTTGCTGCCATCCCAGAGCTGGAGATTCCCAAGGAATCTGTCTAGTAGGCTTTTGACTGGCTTGCTCCTCTGGGAAGAGGATGATGCAATATTTTTGTCTGAACTGAGAAGGAACTTGTCGTGAACAGGACATCTTTTGCCTTGTATGTATCCAACTTGAAGTGACACTTTCAAATCTTTCTCTATGAAAACAAAATGTAGTTGACTGGAGGATTTTGTTTTAAGCTGTCGGAGGGTGCATGGCTTGAATTCTTACACCCTGCTTGTTCTCATAGCCTCTGCAGAATCCTCCACAGTACCGTGTTTTCTACCAAGCTACCTCTATTGCACAAGTAAACTATGGTTCACTGATATCTCCTGGGTATAACGCTGTCAGGGTCATCATGTCTTAGTGTTTCTAGAAGAATGTTGGCTAAAATGAACTGTGGCAAAACACCTGGCACAGATGTCTTTTTGATCATCTTGGTATTTAGAATGCTTCACACATCTAGAAGATTTCAGGGGCTCTCTTAACTTTCCTGTAATTGAAGTCAATAAACAGAAATATTAGGTGGTATTTTTCTTTTTTAAAATTCATTTTACTGTGGTTGCAACCTGTTATTCTCGGGCTGGTTTTCCTTCTTTGTTTTTCTTTTCCTTTTCTTTTTTTGTTTGTGTGTTTATGTTGTTGGTTTCTTTTTTTTTTTTCCTCCCAGCATAACCTTTTAGTGGATGTGGCTGCTGCATCAGGGCTGTGTGCCTATAACAGATAATCATAGGCATTAACAGCATACATATTCTCATTTGTGTGTACGGGTTTGATAAACATAGTTGAATTGTGAGGGGATACTGAAACGCAAAGGGAATACAGAAATGCTTACAATTAAGGATGTTTATGAAAATCCAATTTACTAATGAGCTGGAAAACCTACACAATTTTTTTTTATTTAAAGCACAGAAAATAATTCGTACTAAGCAGGGCAGATCTGTAAGACATTGTAGACTGCTCACCGTTGTGGAGCTGTACATTTAGCAGTGTATCACAATATGTTGCTTTCATAAGACACCAGCCTAATTACTTTCCAAAAGGCAGACAAGGATGTTTGACATCCATGATGACTTTTGAAAGACATTTGAAATAATTGCAGATAATGTCAAGAAAAAAATCATATATTAATTGTAATCTTCATATTTCACTTTGTGGGGTGCATTCTTCCCCAGCATCTCGTCACTGTCATTTAATGAATCTAAAGAGTCAGTGTCTAGCTTGATATAGCTACATGGCTGTAGAGCAGTGCAGCCAGCTTCAGGGAGGAACTGAAGTATGAGAGTTGGGTCTTCCTTCAGTGCTGACCCCCATTAGTACTGACATGTCAGCCTGGAGCATTGTTTTTCCCTACTCTCACCTTGTTGACCACAATGCTTTTTAGTGTCCTTGAGGATTTTTTTTTCTTGTCTTGCTGTCTTTTTTTTAGGCACTGTTCTTACAAAATAAAAATTATTATACTAAAAAATATCCTTTTTAACACAAAAACCTAATACAAGCTATGTTTCCATACATCAAGAAGTTAGTAATTGACTAGCAGAATAAAATACTGCATGAAGAAAATCCAAGTAGGAGTTTTGACAGTAATGTACTGCATGAAGAAAATATCAGTAGGAGTTTTGACAGTGATGTAAACTGTAAGAAAGTAAACTGTATGGAAGTTATTGTTAAGTTCACCAAGACACTGTGATGATAAAGTTGAATTCAAGTGCATTTAAAAATGCTTAAGTAAAATCAGCTTCATTTTATACTTGCTTCACATAGATACCATAGTAGTTTCTTCACAGAGCTTGTATGTGGTTCGTGTGATTTTGAAGTGTTCTGCTTTGTTTTCAAAGGTCTGTGTTTTTGTTTGCTTGTCTGTTTGTTTTGACACACTTCCTCAGTGTTCTATGATTTATTTGGCAGTGAGTTGAGCTCTGTTTTCTGAATGTTTTGGCTGGCAGAAATGATGGCTGTACAAATGTAAAGTTCATGATCACATTCTCCTTGGGGACAGGAGTAGCTCACACTTGAGACCAGCCAAATCTTGTTAATTAGGGCTGGGGGGAAGGGTAGCATACCCTTATGGCACAACTTTTATTCCTAATGCTTGACCCATCCTGTAGCTTTTTTTACAGGTGAACCTTTATGTGCTGGGGAGTGAATAGGCAACTAGAGAGCAATCTCATCTTTACGGGTTGCAAACACTACTAATGAACATCCCCCATCCTTCCTTCTGTCCCCACAGTGCTGTATCTGATGCTAGTTAAGCCTCCCAAATTTACTCTTCCTCATATGCGTCAAATTGATAGATATAGTTTTGTTGTAGTGCAGCTGTTACAAGGCAGTGATGGTGGCTTAGCTTGGTCACAGCAGGAGTCTGTTCTTTCCCTGATGGGCGGGCCTGAGGACATCATGGTTCTGGCCCCAGGGCGAACCGGCAACATTGAATTGGAGCTGCTTTAAGTGTTTACCTTGTCCTGCAGGTCTCAACTGTGGTGTAGCAGAGCCTGTGCACAGCTGTTACTGTGGGATCAGAGCCTGACCCATCTTAGAGGATGTCTCAGTGCCAGTTCTAGGCAGCGTGCTGTCAAAAGCAGCAGTTACACTATGAGGGAAAAACATTTCTGCTAATTTCTTCCAGTCTTGGTTCTTCAAAGTGCAGGAAGTACAGCATTTTTTTAAGCAGTAATATTGATGTTCAAGAAGCTGTGGTCCCTTCAAAAGCTAGATGTGTGTACACTTTGTGTGCTTGACCTTTTAGCAATGGCAAATAGAGTAATGCTTTTTTATAAAATACTGTTGTCTCAGCAGTCCTTGACCTGGGCACAGTAAATGAAAATGTACTAGCAGAGCTATATCCCCACAGGATCAGAAGAGGGACATCATAAGTGAAGGAGAAAATAAAGAAAAATGTACTTGTACTTGTTCTGAAGAATAGCATAGTAGAAGGCCATGAAAAAAGTTAGGCTTCTTATCAAAGACTTCATGCTTGGTGGATAGAAGGTACTGTCTACCTCTCTCTGACTGCAAGTGGACGGTTGTGTTGGACACAGCACTGTCTGGGCTGCGTGGTGATGTACCTCTCATCATCATGGTATCTTTCATTTTCAGTTGTTATTTTTATTTAAGTATAGACCCAGACAGGTCGTTCATAATCATTTAGTAGGATCTGAATCAGGATTTGCACTGCCAGTCTGTGAATTGGCATGTGGGGCCAAGGCATTCTGCAGAGCCAAGGACCGCTTGTCTGCTGAGGAGCACTGCCTCTTTCTTTCTCCTTTGCCCATTTGCTTAATACTCTGCCAGCCCAGCCTTTCTGTGCCTGTGGTATATAAAGAAAAGCTTAAAGAAGCAGAGATGTTTCTGAATATAACTTAAATATTTTGTTAAAAGTGTGTGGTATTTTTAGGACTACTTAGGAAGGGAGACAAATTACCTGAGTAGTTTAAACATCGGATATTAACAGGTAAAATTAAAAATATCTGCATTATTTCTTTTGTTACGTACCCTTGTAAGGTTACATTTTGCCTTTGCAGATAGGGAGCAATAATACTTCTTTTCCTTCCCTTCATGAGAAACCTCTTGTAGTAGCACAGCCAGCTTTAATGAGGTCTTATAAAAGTATGCCTTTTCTTCACAGTGTTTCCCTCCAGGAATCTTCTATCGATTATTCTGTAGACAAAGGAGGGAACTAAAGAGTTGCCTTGCCAGTACTGTTGTACAACATAAGGAGACTCAAGGGAGAACCTGAATTCACGTTTATGAATTATCAACGGGTTGGGCGAGGGGAGGGGGGGAGTCCTGTTTTCACATACTTGGGAATAATAAATGCAGTTCATAAAATTGGAAGTGCCTGCTCCGTGCGAAAATACAAAATCATCTGTGAATTTGAAATCCAGTGATTATTTATTTTTAACGTTTATGTTACTTAAAATTGGTTGAGTAGTTTAATAGTAACAAGGCTCTACAGTATAATTAGTTAAAAACTGACAATGTTGGATAAAATCATGCTGTGTTTAGGCCTGCAGTTGTTGCTGGAAAGACTCGCCTAGTATTTTGGACAGAGATAAATCTTTTCTGTTCAGGACCACTAAGTTCAGATGAGTGTGTAGTTTTTAAAAACACATCTGGGAAATTAACAGGACTACTTGGGAACTTGTGATGAAAGGAAAAGAAAACACCATGATGTATTTAAGAGGAATTCTGCTATGCAGGCTTGTGTCAGGACCTACAATACAGTTTGCAATTTATAATTTTTCTTTAAGCTACCTGTATGTTTGTGTAATTCTTTCTCAAAGTTGGATTGCTGTTTGGAGAATTCTTTTTTAAAGTGTGTAACCAATAAAAATAACATTGAAGTACATTACTAGAAAGTTACTTTAACAGCACTTGTTAAAGGTTGGTATTTCAGTGGAGTTTTCTTTCTTTCCTTCTGCAAAATAGGTACTGGCTGATTAAAATGAAGTGATTGCAAAAAGTATATTGAAAACTGGATTTCTTGTCAGGTGTTGACTTCTTGCAGTCATCCTTTTTGCTTGGTTCTCTTTGAAATGCATGCATTTATTAACAGGTTTGTATTTGGGAAGTTGAAATCTCTGTAACAAATGCAGTTTTCACCTTTGAGGTTGCATTTATTAAGCTTAGGAGACATACCCTTTCTAGTAATATTTTTTGTTTCACAACAAAGTGTTTATCTACCCAAAAAAGAAACCCGAGTGGGGAAAAAAAAGCTGCATTGCAAGAAAAAGTGGCGAATATAAGGGGATGGGAAGGTTGTCACACCCACTTTATTATTGATGGAGTAGTTCAGGAGGTATTCTCTTTCCCTGTCAGTGTAAGAAGAACTTATTTTATTTCTTTCATCTTAAATATTGGGAAGATATGAAAGCTGTTGGAAAAATTTCAAGTAGACATCTGAAGGACAATTCAGCTTTGACTGTTACCGTGTTTGAATCACTCACTCTTAAAGGTTCTGATTTTTTAAGAGTTTTTTGTTGGTTTTTTTTTTAACAGAATACCTATTTTGCAAAGTTTTTCTTCATACAGCAAAACAGATGTCCTGGTTTCAGCTGGGTCAGAGTTAATATTCTTCTTGGTGGCTGGTGCAGTGCTGTGTTTTGGATTTGATGTGAGAACAATGTTGATAGCACACTGATGTTTTTAGTTGTTGCTGGGTATGCTAAGTCAATTTATACTACATTTTTATACTAAGTCAAGAACTTTTCAGTTTTTCAGGCCCAGCCAGTGAGAAGGCTGGAGGGGCACGGGAAATGGGGAGGGGACACAGCTAGGACAGCTGGCCTGAACTATCCAAGGGGATAATCCATACTGTAGAACATCATGCTGAGTTTACAAACTGGGGGAAGAAGAAGGAAGGGGGTAACATCTGGCATTGTGGCGTTTGTCTTCCCTAGTATCCGTTCTGCACAATGGAGCCCTGCTGTCCTGGGAATGGCTGAACACCTGCCTGCCCATGGGAAGTACTGAATGAACTCTTGTTATGCTTTGCTTGCATGCATGTGCGACTTTTGCTTTACCTATTAAATTGTTCTTATCTCAACCCTTGAGTTTTACATTCCTTTCCAATTGTCTTCCTCATCCCTCTGGGTGAGGGGTGAGTGAGTGAGCGAGCAGCCGTGTTGTGCTTGGTTGCTGGCCGAGTTTAAACCACAACAGAAAAGATTGCTTTTGGGTAAAATCTCTGACAACAAAATACCTGCCGTTATGAAACCTGCCTCTAGCCAAAATGGAGGCAATTCTGTGTATTTGCTTTAAACCCGTGTTCCCTCTTTATTCCCTTTTTCTTTCCTTAGAAGAAGATTTTGCTTTGCAGTCGTAAGGACATCGTCAAAATGGAACACTGGAAGTGGCTTCACTGACAAGGGAATGGGAGTTTGTGCCCTCATGGAAAACATGAAACTGAACCCAAGTCTTAAAATACAAAATATTAATACAATTTCTGTAGAAACTGGTTGTAGTGCTACACAATCATCTCAAGAAGACTCACAAGGATCTCAGTTTTTGCTTCTGGAGGGCTTGTATGTGAGTGCTGAGCTGTTTAGCTCTGCCACAACTGATGTGTCCCAAGCCATGGGACGTGGTATATCCAAAGTCAATGAAAGGAGTTTGTAGTAAAATAAAGTGTTTATGAAACACAGGCATGTGTGGCCACTGCCTAGCCAAGACTTTTCAAGAAGTCAGTTTTGTGTTTACCTTCCTACTGCTACATACTTCTGTGAACCTGACCTTTAATGAGGTCTTTTACAAGTGTCATATTTATCATAGCGTTTTTCTTCCTCGTTCCTGGCAAGTTGCAGTATTTTGAAACTGGGCACTTCTGTGTACCTTCCAGGTAGTGCTTCAGGTGACTTTACATGTGCTTTGCTGGGGCAGATAGCACTAGTATTTTACCAAACATACATAAAACTTCCTAACTTTTGGGCAGGCAATCAGGGATTAAATTAGATTGATGCCTGAATCCTCATCTGTCAGGACTAGCAACAGACTCCAGATAATCTTGCTTTTTCGTCTGTTACGAAGGTCATCTCTAAACATTGTGGCCTTTGTGTGTACCTGCATAGAATTTACCTCAATGAGGTCTGTTTTTCCTTTTGATATAGAAGAAAACACCTGTAATAACATGTACTTCAGGTATTTATTCCTAAAGTTAATCACAGGTGTCAGTGAGTATTTACTGATCTAATTGAAAATAGAAATACTGTATTTTAGCAATTCTGTTCAAAATGGAACAAACCATAGAGTACACTCAGTACAGACTCTGAAATAACAGCAATACCTACTGTTCTCAGTCCATGGAAATGCTGTAATAGATCCCTTTAGTGCAGTAGTGACTGCAGGTGAGTGCTGGCACCTGTGAACATTTAATTCTCTGAACAGGCTTCCCAAGAAAACCAGTGAAGGAGGAGAAAGACTGCTTGTACAATTTGTTCATTTCAGGGCAGTTTTTATTTTTAATTGATTTAGCGTTATGCTTTGTTTAACAACTTTTGTCAAGACTGGGTCATGTTAGCTGTATATTGGCGATATGCTTTGTGAAAATACTTTCCAGAGTATGCTTCCTGGTCTCAATCTTTATCATAGCATCCAGACTCCGCATTTCAGCTGTATATCGCCTGTGTTTCTGCAAGATGACCTTTTGGCAATACTATTCCAACTTCTGATTTGCATGGCTTGATTTGGTTTGCTTTAAAATAGGGAAAGGCTTGTAAGAGATAGTACTGAGCATTGATTTTTGCATATTTTTTCTTCAGCTAGGTGCATCCGTTTGAAGCTTTTTAAGTTGAATGTGAAGAATTAACACCTACAGTATAGGTACCTTCGAGTGCATTTCTGATCTGCTGGTTGAGCCAAACTTACACAAAAGATGACAACCATGGAATTTTAGCCAGCTGTTTCCCAGCATGAAATTTTCATGTAGGTCTGTTTCAGTAGCACACAGCATCTGTTGCATTTTAAAGGGGAAGCTTTATTTCTGTTTGCTTTGTTGTCCTGTCATACGGAACATTCTTTGGTGTGCCCTAATGAATGTAGTTAATATTTTATAGCTTTGTTTACCTATAGTATCAAGCTTCAGGAGTATAACTGGAAATGTTATAAACGGGGGGAGAAAGCATGCATTCTATGGCTAATCCCAGTCATCTTGCAGTTCCTATTTTATGGCAAATCTTTCTTTCCAACCCCCCACTCCAATAACAGCCTTTAAACTTTTAATCAGCAAGCATAGCAAAGAAGTTACATTTCCTATGTCTTGCTGTGTGTGCACAGAACCACATACAGCATATTGTGGTCATTATATTATTTAGTACGACAGTATTACTTAAAATAATCTTTCCTATCTTAATTCTGTGATTACATGTTTTTAAGTGAGACTAGATATGTTGATTATTGAAGAACTTGTTCTCACATTTATGATCTTGTAAGTTTGCTGGAAGTTTATGTCTCATGGCATCTCTGGACAGTTAGTGCCATTTGCCCTCTTTTTGAGGTACTGTCATTACTACACTTGTGAAAGAAAATTACTGAGGAAAGCCCACCTGACAAAATCTGATTAATACAAAAGCAGGTTTAATTAATGTCCTCCTTGAGGAGTTGTTTTTGTTTTTTTTTTAATCGGGAGATTCCATGTTCAGAATCTACTTTCAAGGTAGTATTATATACACCCAGTTCATGAGGAAAATACAGGTATTCTCATACGTTTGTATGGTTCCCTGACAAATTCAGAGTATCTAAAATCAAGATTTTATTGTTTGAAATTTATTACCTTCAGAGGTATAAAAGAAATTGTCAAATGTGAACGGCATGTAATAACTACAGTGTTTAGGTGTCTCTGCACTGAAGACTAGAGTATAGATGAGAAACATCAACCTAAACAAAAATGTGAAAGCCAGTGTTTGATCTCCTGCAGGCAAGTTACATTAGGTTCCTCTGGCATTGCCTTTGCTGCCATCCTGTCAACCCCTCAGGAAATGGCAATGAAAACATATACTTCATACATACCTTTTCATATTCTCTAGATTGAACATATTTCTTACATACAGTCACTTGTGATTACCACCTAAGGTTACTAGTGAAATTACAAACACTGCTGTTGTTATTGTTCCTCTGTAGTCAGCATACTTTATTGCTCTCCATTTGTGTCACATGTGGGAAGTGCAGAGCCTGGAGGAGGAGTGCCGAGAGCAGAAGGGGTTCTGGCTGTTAGCAGGGCTCAGAGACCATAGGGAGGTTCCAGCATTTGGGTTACATGAGACAGTTTATCAGCAAACTATCTAGCTCTTGATAAAAGATTTTTTTTCATTCTATTATTTCATGAGCCACTACTTTTATAGCCTGTATTTCATAGTAAAAGCTTGTAAGATTGAGATTTGAAATAAATAGCCTTTTTTATTTTTTTTTTTTATTTTATTAAAAGAAAATGTCATTCCTTAAGGCTCTGAAAAACTACAGGGCAGATAGGTCCTATAATCCATACTATCAAAAGTAGAACATAACTGTTGACATTTTGTTCACTAACTGAAAAATTCTGTAAGCGTCAGTGTGGATCGGTGGAAGTGTACATGCATATGTGGATTTTATCTTGTCTGATAATTTTTAGTCCTTCAAGAAGCTGATAATACTTAGAATTGGATTGGTGTTGAACTCTTAAAGACAAGAAAAACAGCAGAGGAAAACAGAAGAACTTTTTTATGATGTTGCTTTCTGTTAGGTTATTTCTTGTAGTGAGGTTGTTTCAGAAATTGCCTAGCCAGAGCTGTTACTGGTGTCTGATACTAACCCTGCTTCTTTCTTTGAGTGACCAGCCTTTGTTTCAGCCTCCCCTCTATCTATCTTTCTTTAATAATATGTCTTTTAAACATTACACAGTGTCACAAAAAATAGAGGCAAATTTTGGCAGCTTTAGACCTGTCGACTGTCACTTTTGCTCAGTTTTGAAGAAAGATGGCCTTTATGGTAGGAGAAAAGCATCAAAGCTAACAGTCTTGCAATGGTAATAACACCTTCTTTTGTGATGAAGTTAGAGTCAAGCCTTAGTTTTAGCTTTTCAAAGCTGTCTGTGTGTTCTACAGTGACAAGGGAACTGTATTGGAAATGAGAGGTACGTGACCGCTAGAACCAAAGAAAGAGATGAAAAGAAGCGTCAGTAGAGTTAAATCGCATCTAAACGTACAGGTCAGGTTGATAGTGCCTGGACAGCTACTCCAGAGGAGAACCCATGGAGTGGGTTTTTGTATGCATAATATAAACAGGGAGGTTTGTTACCTTTGTGCCAGGTGAAAGATACATGAAATTTGCGTGGTCTGTAGGTAATAAGGCAGGTTTGAGCATGATAGAAGGAAATTGGAGTTGTATTTAAGTGATTAGAATTGCATGAAAAAGCTTCTGTGTTGCATAAAGTGATAAGTAAAATCTCCACTGTGAAAACATATGTAGGCAGCTGTTGTTCCAGATGCCTAAAATGGATTAACAATTGAATGGCTCTTTATAACCTTATCATTGCTATTGTTTGCAGAGCTCTCCCTTAGGATCAAGAGCACTAAATCAAAAGCCAGGAGACTCTTAAGAAAAGTGGCTTTTCAGATGAGCGTGACTTAGGAGGGAGCAGCACACTAACTAGAAAACCCAGTGCATTTCTGCAAGGAAACCTTCAGAAACCTTTTTGAAAACCTTCAGAAACAAGGTGTTTTTAAAATGTCCCTTTGTATGACTGGGTTCAGAAAGCTGGTTGCAGCTGTAGATCTTGAGACTGTAGAAATTAGACTCCGAGCTTTTGAAAACACAACCAGCAGTTGCTTTTTGGTTTTATTCCTTTCAAGGAGGTCTTTGTACATGTGAAGTTGGTGGGGGAAGAGGATTTCACATAATAGCTGGAAAGAGGAGGAGAATTGGGGGGAGAAGAGACCTCTGATTTCTGTTATTGGGAAGAGATACCAGCCATATATCAGATAATACTCATTAAAACTGCTATGAAAACAGAGTTACTGTTTTGAAGAGAATAGCTCGTTTCTGACTCATCTTTTGTATTGTCTTGCACGAACTGCGTGTGGTTTAGACCGATCGTCTCTGAGCAGCGAGATGGATAACCTCCCAACACAGCTTTTGTAATATGATAGACTGTTGCTGGCATGAGAATTGATAGAATTACACATAAAGATATAACTGCTGTGATGATGAAAATTTGCCACAGTGGACCACAGATGTATTTGAATCTCAGAATACACAACAAAATAGAGAGCAGGTAGTTATCCACAAATCCAGACAGCGTAGCCCTTGCTTCCCCCGTATGATCATTGTTTGCCTGTGCTGTGAACAGGGATGTAATTCAGAGACTGTGGATCCTTGATCTTTAGACCTGTGTACCCCCATGTACAGCCATGTGCTACAGCAAATCTGAACGTAATGTACCTACACTAGGTTTGCTGTGTGCTTTAGCTATTCAGGATGAAACGTGTGTGGATGTAGCTTAGATTTCTGTCAGCTCAGGTGTTCCAAGGGTGGTATAGACACAGGCTGAAAGAAAATATTTGTAAGAGGAAAAGCCAGAGGGAGTTAAAAAAGACATTATTCACACTGACGAGAGCAAGAAAAGGCTACTTCTGGATTCTTTTTGAAGATGGATGTTTGAATGTACTGCCAAGGCTTTGGCCACACAAGCCAGGAGAAGATTGAATGTTAAATGCAGATGAACAGTTAAGGACACCTCTGCATTTGATCACCTAGAATTTGCAACTTTGTGACAGCATCACTGTGAGGGTCAGATAGGTACTTCCCCTGATGTGGAGGGACCCTGCTGCAAGTGGGAGAAATCAAGAGTTGCTTTCAGAACCAGACCCCAAAGTGCCTCTGTTCCGCATTCCTGTCTATGAAATATTCACAGAGAGATGGAAATACTAAATATAGTTGTTAGGATGTTTCAAAAGGAAACTGGTACTAGCACATCCTGATTACTCCAAGTAGCTTCTATAGTCCAGTACACAGATGGATAAAAAGGTAATTTAGCGATTGTATAATTTTCAGTTTAATTGTAAGATTTTTCTTCCAAATGCATTTACTTAAAATTTTTCAATAGAATTGATATACTCTGTCCCTTTTCTGCTTACCATCCCAATAACCAGGTCTGCCTTGGAAATGTGCAAAGAAAAAAATGTTTGCAAGCAGATCTTGAAGGAAAACAATTCTAGACTGAATGTGTTACTAAAACATTTTGCATAGCTAAACAATCTTATGTTAGGGGGAAGTACGGGAAAGCTAGGCCTCAAATAGAAATAATACTGTGATTAGTTGAAGAATAACATATACCTTAATTTTTCTTGTTAAACACTTCAAGAGTTTCTTACACACACACTTACAGAAGGTGGGTGAATGATAAAAGGTTTTGTGGAGTACCACAAAGGACATGTGTAAAAATAGTACTAGTAAATTAAGTTTTAAAGATGTGTTTTATTTCATTTTAGATGTGAGAAACTAAGGAGAGGAAACTCTAGAAGTGTTATGTCAGGAAATACCTTCACTGAAAGAGAACCTGCATTTGGCACAGTATGTTGCCCCCTTTATTCCCACCCCCCCACCCCACCCCTCCAAAGAGTAGGTAAAAATATTTAAAATCATCGTCAGTCTAAGTGAGTAAAAATAGACTTCAAATTCATTAAGTAAATTATTTCAGATCCTAATCAGTAAACATTTTCCGTATAATTCATCATGTTACACTTGTTCACGGTTAACAATTGCAGTAATTGTATTTTAATTTAATATGATCAAAAGAAGTTAATATTTGGCATTCAGGATGTACAAGTTTTGGAGAGGTGAAGTTATTGAAGAAATTTCAAGAAAACAAATGGCAGAGAGAAACATGCCAGCATTGATAATATACATATAGTGATTATTATGAAAATAATGCATCGTGCTTCTGGTTTTAAGGTTCATTAAAAAGATCTTGAGTATAGAGCCTCTGTCATACTTTTCATAAGAAATGTTGCCGATACGTCAGTGCTGTATTTTGTGGGGCTGTGGTCCAGCACCCTTACAATATGTTGGCAGTGGCAACGTTTTGTTTCAGATTTCAGTTTCTCGGTGAGCTGCTTGTATATGCCACCCTTCGTCCTCCGTGGATGGCAGTACATGATGGAACTTAACCTCCACATGCTCTCAGATTTCTTTATCCATAGCACACACAATTTCAGTAGACTCCACACGGGCTACTCTAAATAATCAACTTAATCGGTAAAATAGAATAAATGGACTCCAGTGAGGAGTCAAATGTTGATGCTAGCATTGTCCATGTATGTGCTCTGACTGTGGAAAAATTGAGCTAAAAAGAAAAAGAAAAAAGATGAGATTTATTTATATTTAATTCCCCCAGATTCCTCCATGTCTTGCACCCCAAACACAAAAGAGGCTATAAATGTCAAACAAATGGCCTGACAATTAGCAGTGTTCAGTCCGTTTTTGAGGTAGGATGAGCTGTCATGTTGACCAGTGGATGTCCATCAAGGTACTGAAGGACAAGTTGCTGATAAAACAGTAAGTGTGGTGTCCTGTCCTAGGGCTTAAGTGTCATCATGTACTGTGGCTCATACTTGCCTCGCGGCTTTCGAAGTGAGATACTCAAATCAGTACTGCTTTTCTGTCTTTCTGTATTTTTACATGATACTGATTAACTGCAATGTTTGTGTAGCTGTTTCATTCAGTGAAGGGACCCTGTCTTGTGACACCGTAACCCCTGTTTCACAATGCAGAATTATGCTATGTCAGTTGTGAAGTTCTGCCACTTGCTGCTGGGGCCTCTCATCTACCTCCCTCTTATTCCACCCCCCCACCCCGAATTCCTAAACATTCCTAAACATTTGTACATCTAGTATGTGGTATACCATACTTATGTACTTTTATCTGATGCTTTGAAGAGCCTATCCAGAACATCTGGTATTTTCTGGTTTTGTATTAGCTGCAGCAGAGGAGAACAGTATTTGTACTTCTAAGTTTGGCATGGAGAAATGATGTCTGAGCAGTTTCAGTGAAAAGTGGCTTTCTGTAACTGAAGCCATAAATCTTTCACAGCTATGGACATACACCAAATGCCAGGTTTTGAGTGTACTTGGTGCTCACTAATCTACGTGCATTGTCACCTGTGTTGTTTTCTCATGGAATTTCATTTTATTTCCACCACATTTAGTTTATCAGATCTCTTTCCTTGTAGGATTTGGATTTCTTGTGATCAGCATGTATAAACACTGTCTGGTCTGCACTGTGGTTAAGATCTGGGAGCATTTTTTTTTTTTGTTGGAAAACTTTACAAGGTTTAGTTCCCCACTGTCTGCTCATTTTCTCTGAGAAATTTGGTTCTGTTTGTCACTGGGGCTTCTAAAATTTCTGGTATCAATTACTTGCTCTTTAGCTTTGTATTTGCTGTGTTTATGCTTTGTGCTTGTATTTTCTGTTTGAATCATTATTCTTACATTTCCTTGGGTTTTTTTTCTGCATTGAGAGCATTCTTTGGAACAAATTTCCTTTACAGACTATGTTCTTATACTTCGCCACTTCACCTGAATTAAGAGGAAATACTGGAAATAGCAAATTATTTAGAATAAGCCTCTCTAAAGATAACAGTTCCCAAATCCCAGCCTCCAGTAGTTTGCATCTGCAACTCCTCTGCTTCTGTTAAACTAGAGAAAGCAAAGCAGAAAGATTGGATGTGAAGAACAAAGTATTCCTGGACTTAGTTTTTTCTTCCTTTGTTTCATTTTACTTTCATCTAAAAATTGAAGTGTCTTCCTTTTATGTGGGTTGGATGCATAGTAACTGTGGGCATTTAGTCAATTCAGACTTACACTGAAGGGATCAAATTGATTTGTATGTGGAGGGGACACGAATTTCTTTAGATCAGAGGTGAAGATCTGTTTGCCTCTTGCAGTCTAAGAACAGGAAGGAAAGCTTCCAGGCATCTGTGAAGACTTACCACCTGAAGACATTTTCAGTGCAAGAAAAGCCTCAAAGGAAGTGAAAAGCAGATTTAAAAAAAAAAAAAAAGTTATTTTTTGGGTGTTGGAAAGTGTTGATCTACAAAGCAAATACAAGAGAAACAAACATCAGCCCAGTACATCCAGAGAGAGCAAGGGGAGCAACGAAGTCCGAAGTGGGTGGAGGTAAATGTGATTGGAAATGCCCAAAGCGCAACACATTTCATAGACACTTCAGTCTATCTGTAGATCTTTTGTATTTGGCTTCAGAAAGTGCTTGGTATGTTCTCACATGAGGGTTTATTAAAAAAAAAACTACAAAAGATAATCATTAAGTATTGTTCAGGGAGTAGGAAACTGGCTGGAGCAGTGATAGCCATGGTAAGATAGGAACTCAACTTCAAGAGGTGAAAGAGGTTATTTGAAAATAGATAAAAATAGTCCATTAACTGTGGAAATTACATGCAGGTCATCACAGAAATGAACTTTTGCAAACAGCTTTTCAGGAGGGGCTGGGAAAAACAAAGGCACAGAAAATGTTCTTATGATCCAATATATAGCTTGATAAATTTAGAAGATGTTTAACTGATAACTGGTGAATAGTGGCAGGGGTCTGCATAGGGAAACTTGGGATGTCTATTCCAGTTCTTTATTCCCTGTCTGTCTACTTTGGGATGATGCGTTGGCTGCTCCTCTTTAAAGTCACCTAGCAGTTTTTTTCACTTTGTCATGTAGTGTGTCTTACCATGAAAACAGCAGGAAAAATGGATGCAATGTCTCTTATCTTTGTTCATAATCAGATTTGGGTATTGCGATACTGCTAATTAGTTCAATACTAAGGCATGGTAAGAGTGAAAATGATGTTCTTGGTATGCTGAACTGGAAATATATTTAAAAGGTGACAACCCACTTGATTAAAAAAAACCCTCACACACACACCCCACACCCCATTACATTTAGAATACACTATTCCCTGTATCCAAATAGGCTTTCATTCATTTTGGGAACAATTGATTCAGAAAACACAGAATTTCCAAAAACATGAAGAAAATGTAGGCCTGAACTCAATTTTCATTGATGTTAATGGAAAAATTTCTGGGAAAATTTTGTCAGGTCCTAGGCAAGTGAAAATGGTAAGATAGAATAGGGCAATTCAGTAATCCCACTGGGGGAAGATCATAATCTCTGTAAAGATAAGGGTATTCGTTTTTACTTATTTTATGAAATGCACTGAATATATTTCTTACTTGGTGTCGTACATGATTGTCAAATATGAACCTGATATTGGGCTACTGGGGAAGAGTAAGAGCTTCATGCAGCTGTCAGTACAGTACAGAAAAGTCATATGCATTATGTTTTAAGAATAAGGAATCATAGATTACTTTTCCCTTTCTACAGATATCATAGAGAATAGGAATGTGGCATACTTGAATATTTTGTGTACATACTAAACCATTATTTTAGGCTGTAATAAAATAACTGTATTATGGACTCATTGTGTGCCGTAGAAAAGTAGTTATAGTATGTATGGCTTTCCTCAGTACAAACTTGCTCTCAGTGTTGGCCACGTGCCACTATCTCTTCCTAGCAAAAGGTCATTCTTTCACATACAGAGGTGCAAGATGGAGCTTAGGGTAGAGAAGCTTGAGCAGCTTTGTCTTTAATTGTCCTCCAAACCAGAAAGCCCTGAGCTGCAGCCTCTCCATCAGGGGTGTGCAGCCGTTCACAGCAGTACTGGCCGTGGCTTCCTTCTGTTGCTGTGGTCCTTGTTTAGCCATCTATTTGGGTAAAAATACGGAATTGCTCGTAGGTTAGTTCATTTTAAAACCTCAACACATGACCTCTTGTTTTTCAGTTAGTTGCCTTTTCTAAAAGCATTCACATTAACCTGACCCTTCTCCTCCAGGATTTGGTTCATGTCAATATGATTTCCACTTGGTCTCCCTTTTTTGCCTTGCTAGGAGCCAGGTCCTAATCTTTTGTTATATGACTCAGTCTACAAACCTCTGAACACTTTTGGTTGTCCTTTGTTGCACTTTTAAAGTCTTTGCAATGTTCTTTTCATCAGTGTAGTTTTTGGTAGGCTAAAATACTGTGTTATTGACACACACTTGCCTGCTGGGAGAAGTCAAATATGCCAGTTATTTGGGAAAACTAGAGACTCCAATTAGGTATACACAGTGAGATATTATTTTCTCTCCTTTTATCTGTGCTACTTGACATAAAGTTTATAATGGAGATTTTGTTCCTGCTTCTGCTGTTTAACTATGGTACAGTTAAACTGGGGAAGGATTTTTCTCATCTTTCATGCGTTAACAGCTCTAAGAAGATTTAAAGGGAAGTTTTCCCTTGCACAGTAGTTGTTATTATGCCTTTATATTAGCATTGCTGTGGTTTTCCATTCTGTACCTTTTACTTCCTCTTTGGTGTGTCTCGATCCCATGCCCCGCAAATTTAGTGTGTTTTTACTGTTATGGGGATGCTTACACAGAAGTAGGTACGTATGAGACAAATAAGTTGTCTCTTAATGTATGTCTTAACCTTTACTCACGTATGGGATTAAAGGGTTATGTTTTTTTGCTTCCGTGTAGATTTCTCATGATAAATATTTTTTCAAGTCATGGTGTAATGTAATGTTGCTTTAGATTTACTTAAACTTTACATTCTTGTATTTATGACACTAGGCTTTCAGATGGTTTTTCACGTCATGTATGGAAAATGTATATTCAGTAAGGCATTAAATTATTCCAGGTCAGTTATAGCTAAGTTTCACATGATAAATTTTAAAATAGCCTATGTAAAGACTTTAATAATGTGTACTTTCATACATTATAAAGTTATTGGGGGGATTCATAGGAATTGAGGTAGTCTAATGCAAAGTTGATTTTCTGTCTAGACAAAAGCTTTAGTCTGTGTTACATTGTGTCTTTTATTTCATTATTTACTTGAGCAATAGCAGTCAGTTGCTTTTTTCACCTTTCACCTAGAGAAGAAAGTATTTGATCAAGGTACTTAATAAACTTTGTGAGTTCTGACTATGTGGTATGCCTCACGATTGCTAGCCCTGGTTCTTGCAGGGAACTTCACCCTACCGGCTGTCTTCTGGAAATACAGCACAGCGCAGAGGAAACAGCCTAGGAGGTTCCTGGAGCGTGTGGAAGATAACTTCCTGACATAGCTGGGCAGTGAGCCGGCCAGGGGAGATGCCCCACTGGACCTGCTGTTAACAGACGGGGAAGGACTGGTGGGTGATGTGGTCAGAGGACATCTCGGGCATAGCGATCATGAGATGGCAGAGTTTTTGATTCTCAGAGAAATAAGGAGGGGGGTCAGCAGAATCACTACCTAGGACTTCCAGAGGGCCAACTTTTGCCTGGTTGACAGAGTCCCTTGGGAGACAGTCCTGAAGGGCCAAGGGGTCCAGGGAGGCTGGATGTTCAAGAAGGAAGACTTAAAAGCGCAGGAGCAGGCTGTCCTTATGCACTGAAAGATGAGTGGTGGAGAATGCCACTGGCCTTGCTGAACAGAGAGCTTTGACTGGAACCGGGGGGGGGGGGGGGGGGGGGAGGGGAGAGGAGAGTTTACTGCCTTTGGAAGAAGGGGCAGGAACCTCTGGAGGACTGTAAGGATGTTGTGAGGTTATGCAGGGTGAAGATTAGAGAGGCAAAATGATCATCCCTTGAAGGTAGTCGTTACAAAAAACCTTCCTCAGTCATGGGAGTTACCTTGTCTTTTTCTTGTCTGTGTGCAATTACCGCTGAGACCAGTATCTGCATGTCATATGAATGAACTGCCTCTCCTGTGGACACAGGGTTTTTAGTTGGATAATAACTGCTATCGAGGTTATTAAAGATTAGAGTTTCTTTGTACAACTCGGTTTTGCTGTTTATGGCAGCATATATACTAGCAGTGGATTGTGCCTACTTTGCTGAATGGTAGACTATTTCCTTAATTTCATATATCTGAAGTTTATAAAGGTTTTGAAATGCTTTTAGTTAGTTATAAAAACATATACAGTGAGGAAATTGCAAAAGGAAAATAAACCTGACTGCTGTTTAGCTTCTGCCTCCTCTCAGGATCTTTCTTTTACACATGCTTGACTTCTTTAGACCTGGTTAAATAGAGAAGTTTCTCTGTACTGCATTCATGTCCTCACTCAATGTGCCCTCTGTGACTGTTCCCTTAGAGGATGTGGTTGAAAAATGCCTAGGCCAAAGTCGTGTTTTCTTCTTTTTCTGAGCACTTGTTTTCATACAGCACAGAAAATGAAGATGTATTTGATACTTTACTTTTGTAAGAAAAGGCAAGTAAACAGTCACTTTCAAGTATCATCAAATACAGAAGTGAGGAACCCAAGTGATAAGAAATTTATTAAAGGACAATTGAGCTGGGTCATTAGCGTGAGTCTAAGCTACACAAAAGCACATGGCTCAGAAGCTTCAGAATTCTTTTGAAAGACCCCTGTGTGCTAGTAGTTATGCAAAGCTATGTAGTCAAGGACAAAAATACTTAGAATGATTTCACAAAACCACTTTTCACAGAAAGCAAGTTCTGTGAAGAAAGCTGTTATATTATGCACTTAAGTAGCTATGATGCTAATCATTATGTCATTAATATTATTATATATTTTTTTATCATTTCTTGCTTTTTAATCTTTCTGCTACAAGATGCAAGAATTAAAAGCAACCTGTTAGACTCATTGCTTTCTAATGTGACTTCAGAAGTGGTTGATATTTAGATGATGTGTAGAAGTCAGTTCTGTCAAATTAATACTCGATTTGTGAGCAGGTTTAGTTGTGTTCTCATTCTCAGTTTATCAGACAGTATTGTGTTTTTTCCATGTCACAATTCTTTTTAATCTAGACATTTGCCTTTTCCTGCTCTTGTCAAGTTTTCACATTGGAAGATTAAAATTGTTGTTTGCATACTGTTGACTGTATGGTGTGAATTCACTGTCTTCAGGTCCTCCAGCTGCCATCATGGTATTAGTTGGATTGATAATCCTGGCATTATCTGTGGTATCCTTGCAGAGTTGTGGCTTTTGTTATTGGAGTATATTGGAGGGCTCAAAGAGAAGAGTAAGATAACTGCTCTTCTGCCTTACTCCCATCTGTGTGATCAAAGGACATGGCCAGAGAATGTCTGTACATGTCTTGAGCTCCTCAAAGGGCAAATGAGGCATTTTTAGTGAGCATGGATCTTCTGTTGACTGATGGTAATTAAGTGGCAGATGGGTTTGTTTGTGGGCTTAAAAATGGTTAAATAAAAGTATAGTGTTAAAAGGGTGATGTTATCAAGGACAAAGAATTTACCGAATTTAACACATATAGGTTTAATTGTGTGGCACCAGCTTAGAGCTTTACTGGGGGACATTTGTAGATAATACTAAGGTAAATGAGTGTATGCATTGTAAGCATATGGGTGTAGAGACAAGGCTCAATTTGCATATTTCTTTCATTTTAGTTTCCTTGTTTTCAAATGTTGCATTTGAGGACAAGTGCAACACTACTTTTGCATCAGCTAAGTTACTTGCCATTTGTTTTTTGAAGTATTTCCGTAGAAATAGAAAAGCTGTTTGAGGGATGAAATGGCGATTTAAGCAATTGCTTTTACAAAGATGGTTTTCAGTAGAGATGCAACTGTAGCTGAGTGAAAAATTACATACGTGCCTGGTTGCTTCCTTTTTGTAGAGCATAATTTCCTGCATCAGGGTACAGTTGTGTGCAATATGCAACTCAACTTTCCTATTGTATATCTTCTTCCTCTTCTTATTAAGCTGCAAGCATTTTTGGATGACCACTCATGCAAATTGGTTGCTTACTGTCTGGTGTCCTCTGCTCCTGTGTACATGTCTCACCCCAAGCAGTGCATGGAGAGCCTCAGACTTCATAGCTAAGTCCTGTGGGCTGCATAGTGGCCAAGGGTACAACACTTTTCCGTGCCTGCGAATCAGCTTCCTTTCAAATCAGAGCATTTCCAGCATAGTCAAACCTCCCCAGCTGATTCCTTTCTTCTTCCTATTTACTATTTATCTTTCCTGTTTGTTATTAACCAGTTTCCTTAGGATCCACATAGTTTGCACATATCTTAGTGTATTTACTTCCTGACTATACAAGAAGGAAATGGAATTTTTCTTTGAAATCAGTGCAGATCCTGTGTTGGGTACAGGAAGAAGGCAATAGATTGGACTTTGCATAATCCATGGTGCAGGAAAGGTCAAGCCATGCAAAGCTGCTGTGTAGTGAGGCTGTCAGAAAGCTAGAGAGATGGACACACCAGTTCCCAGAGACGATGGAATAGGTATCTAGGCTCCATGACTCCATGATGAGCAAAAATACTGTTATTCCTCACAAATCCTGAGCATTAAGTGTGTATCTAACAGTAGTTTTTAAATTATTATCATACTATGTTTAAATAGCATGTTTCCTAAATGCATAGCAAGTGCTGTCCTCTGGGAGGGGAAAACAGCAAATGCGTGAGTCGTTTTCATAAACAGAGTTCTCGGTCTTCGTGTTTGGTGCGGGCTGAAAGCCTCCTTGCAGTGTTGATTAATTTAAAAGAATTGCCAAACAGATGAATAATAACATTAGCAAAGTTTTGCTCCAAATTGCATTCCAGATTTATGCAGATACTTTAATTTACTTACCTTTGAACAGCACCTCCAAAGGAATAAAGATGAGTTAGCTGATGCAAATAAAAGAGGGATAAGGAAACAAAGCATGAATGTGTTGGATGGGTTGAAAGGGGTGATTGTACTTGACATGGTTGCAGTTGATGGAAGACAAAAGTAAGATGCTAACAAAGGAGAGTCCCAGGTATGCTGGGAGTAATGTGAAAGAAAAGTGTGAAATTAAGCTGTAACTGTGAGCTAAGCTATTTGAAGTGGCAGCTCTCAGAGACTGACACTCCACTGCAGGGGAAGTACTTAAGAGTATGTATTAAAAAGTAAAAAAAAAGACAAAGTAATCTAAGCTGTATAGATGAAGTACACAGAGTGCAGCAGGAAAAAAGATTTACTACCTATTTAATATGACATATGGCCACCTGTCACTTCTCTGAAAATTTACACATTGGTTAAGGGATAAAACTGTCATACTTGGCTTTTAACATTAAAAGCATGGTCTTTAGGAAAAGAGCATACTCTCACAAATTGCAGACAATATAAGAATAAGATCTCAAGGTTTTATGTGATTTGGCATATATAGGAAGTTGAGTTGTCTAATAAACTGTAGCAATTTATCATCTACGTTGGAAGTCTGAAGTTGAGTAGGTAGTCGTATAGTATGTCTTTTGGTGCCTAGGCTACCTCAGGAAAAGAAATCATGGATTTTGGAGGGGCAAGGGGATTGTGGCTTGATTTATTCAGCAACAAAATTGACTATAAAACTACTTTTACTATGCTCAGGGGACCAAGGCATAGAGATGTCATATTGAGTAATAACATCAGGATAATATCAAGGTCTTTGGTCATCTCACTGATTTCACACAGGCAAAGCTACAGATATAAAACACTTGATACCAGAGGAATAGGACATTTCATGTGGATAATAAACATCTAGGAAAATTAATGGTCTGTCTGGCTAAAAATATAAGCCTGAGTCACAATAAGTGAGAGCACTGGAGGGAGAGCCAGCTGCTACATGCATTTAACTGTTTTAGTGCTGTCCAAAGTATCATTTATTATCAGGTAAAATGTAGTTTATACATAATATATTCCTATATAAGAGCTAGTGCTGCATCAAAGGAATGTCCTGCAGTCTGATGCGCGCTGTCTAATTGCAATAGTTAATGAAAAAAATGCATTCATTGCAAGCATCCCTTTTCCCTAGTACACATTTTAATGCCAAAATTAGAAATTATGTTTTTATAAGTTGAAGTACCTAGCAGCAGGTGTCTGAATCCATTTGGGGTGAGTAATACACCGAGAATCAATTTACAAAGTGATCAGCAATTGAGGTTTGCTAATTTTTGTTTGGCTCCACGCTGTGGTGCACAGGATTTTACAGCAGTCACAGTGATGTTGAGCTCGTCTGGAGCTACGGGCACTCAGACGCTCTCGTTACTCCATTCATGTGCTGTGTTGGAAATGTGCAGCATTTCAAAGCAACACCCTCTAGGATGTAGTGGCAGCAGAACCCATTGCTGTTACTGTCACTAGTAAATTTAAACCAGACTTTAACAAAATCTACCCTAAAGAAAAAGGTAATTCTGATTGTGGTTTCACTCAGCTGGGTTTGTTTCAGATTATTTTGTTGTTGTTATTTGAAATGCCTTGCTGCCCTGCTTTGCAGCAGATCTTAGCTCACTGTTTTATGGGGACTTTCCTCAAGTCCAGTGGGATTGAGTTCAGCAAAGCATTCAAATGTACATTTAACTGCAATACATACTTGAATCCTGCTGAAGACAAAGCAGAATGAACTAATAAGCACATGGTGGAGTAGGGAGGACATGGAGTGCATGCCCGGAGCACTGCTAAATATCTGCTTAACTACTTGGTTAACCTGACAGGATATTGTACAGTATCAACTGAATTAAGTGTGAGTTTGAGGAATGGCAGTTCGGAACTCTTGCCAGAACACACCAAGTTTTTTCCACTATGTAAAGATGATATTCACACTGTAGGACACAACACACATGGGAAGAAAACAGAACCAAGTGCTCTGTAGGTACTAAGCGTACGGCAGGCAAGCAGCTTTAAATGGTACTTTTTTTCCAAGTGGTTATGTTAGCTTCTTTGATCCTGAGATGGTAAGTGCAGAAAATGAAATGCTAAGGTTGGAGGGAGGAGAAAGGAGAGGGAAGGCTGCACACCCTGGATTTGTGCATGTGATCAGCAATACACCGTGCAAAGGAGATCACTGCCCCTTTTGCACTGCAGATCCATGATATTTAATTGCGGAAGCAATGCAATAATTTAGCTGTTACACCAGGGGCTTTTCCCTCCTATTCCTTATGGCAACCAAAGTTGGTTTAAATGGCCGTGTAGTAGACCATGAGTATGTCTTCTCCAGTAAATATTTTAGATGAATTTTAAAAAAGAAAAAAAATCCATAAACGGTTAAAAGCAACCTCCTGAGGCTTGAGGTGAATCAGTCAATGATGAATCAGTCCTACACAGATAAGGCCAAAGTACGGACACAGCAGAAGAGAGGAAAGAAGACAAAACTGGTGTGCATGCATACTCTCACTCAACATGAAATGGATATGGATTCCTACCCTCATTAAAAACAAAAATGGTTGAACCAAACTTTAGAGTCATGTGGGTGGGGAGAATGCTGTAAGCAGAGATTTTTCAGATTTGAACACAATTTTACTTCAGTAGTTAGAAAGATTTGGAAGAAAAAAGCAAAACATAACAAGAGTTGGTTTAGAAATGTAGAAATGCAGAAGTGCAACCTGTATTCACTGTCAATTGCACTCTAATTTCTGGCATGTATTTTATCAGAGATGTGTGAATTTAGATTTTAAGAACAGTTTCCATGAAGTTTGACCATTCTAATATTCCTGATTCCGAATTCTGTAGAAGTTGAAGTTGTAAACTGCTCCAATATTTGCATTTAAAATACATCATTACATTTTATGAGTTACAGTTAATGCTTTCACATTTTTTATTATTTTATTTGGGCTGTACATGCATAGCTATAATAGCGAAATTGCGGTCGACAGCTGTTCTCTCACAGAAAAAACTTTTTAAGAATAGCCAGTAACTGTTATCCCAAACCTCCAATTATAAAATGTATGTCAAATTGCTAACAAACATGTGTACCATATAAATGAAAGATTGTGGCAGTGTGCGAATATAAACAAGTAATGAAAACACTAACACATTATTGTCAATAGACTGTTTAAAAAGGAAATATTTATTACCAAGCACATATGCATATATATAAACATAAATTTTTTCACAAAATTTAGTAGTATTCTATTGTTCAGGGATCAGAAAAAGTTAAAGTTTCTAGAGCAAGTGGAGATGTACTCTTATTAAATATTTGTGCCTGACAAATGCAGTACAAAGCTGCAGGCAGCACTTCTTGCATATGCGTTCCCTATTTTGCTACAATTTTACCTTTTTTTACACAACCTGTGTATGCATTGCGCTGTTAGTTTATAGAGCAGGAAAAAAAATACCTGTGTTAATATATTATTTTGAGGACATTTTAGTATACAAGGACTTGAACCATATTCTCCAAGATTGTTTAAGAAAAATACTAGACTGGGTGAATCAAAAAGATACATAGTAAGCAAGGAGGAAAAGGTAATTTATGATCCAGACAGACATCCATTGGTAGAAGAAAAAAGTAAAACACAGATAGAGCTCTAGCAAATTTCTAGTCTAGGAACAGCAAATAAGATGGCTTTTGGACAAGAAAAGAGAAATAAGATAGTCTCCTCTATCAAATAAAGCAATCTATTGCTAGCTGTTTTCCACTAGCTTTAACAAAGGAGCAGACTCGAAACTGAGCAGAGTTAACAAAAAGTTCAAGGATGTAAGAGGAGGAGGAGGAGGTGTAAGATGTTTATGTTTAGTCAAGGCAAGTCAGTAAGTCAGTCATGCTGGATGCATGTGAATGCAGTTGGAGGGGTATATGAGAGTTCCTGACCTGATTCGCTTGGCAAGTACCCTGATTTAGCAATGGGGTATTTCTATTTTGTACATGCCAGATCATGGTAAATCAGTTTTCACTTCAGAGATTTGCTTGCAGAAAAGGTATAAATGCTAATTGGCCTTAGAGTTTAAAAAATTACTTGCAGATAGAATATTGAGAGTGATTTACCAAATTTTTTCAAGTAATTCAGATTCCAGCAATGCTCTTCACAGGTTTCTGTAGAGCATAGTCTACTATTGTTTCAGTTATTTGTATCCTTCTACAAAACCATTGATGATTTTGAGACTAATTCTTTCGTTTATTGGGTAGAAAAAAAGCTTTTTCCATTTGCATTCGATTAATTTTACAGGTATATAGAAGATGAAGCAGAAAGAAGTACATTATTGTACAGAACTATAGAAGAGTTTGCCCATTTATGCTTTCCATTGACCATGGTAAAAGGGTTGAAGAAATGAAGAAATATGAAGAAGAAGAAAAAGAAGTCTTCCCAACCTTATATGTACCTACATTTTCTAACCTCTTGATATGACTGTGACTCCTGAAACAGCATTCTCATGAGTAACCATGCCTCAATAGTGTATGTGGTTTAGGTTGTTAGATCATAGAATTATAGAATGGTTTGTGTCAGAAGGGACCTTAAAGATTATCTAGTTCCAAGCCCCCAGCCACGAGCAGGGACACCTCCCACTAGACCAGGCTGCTCAAAGCTACATCCAACCTGGCCTTGAGAGCTTCCAGGGATGGGGTGTCCACAATCTCTGGCCAACCTGTGATGGTATTTCACCACCCTCACAGTAAAGAATTTATAATAAATCTAACTCTACCCTCTAGTTTAAAGGGATTACCCCTTGTCCTATGGCTACAGGCCCTACTAAAAAGTCTGTCCCCATCCTTCTTATAAGCCCCCTTTAGGTACTGAAAGGCTGCTGTAAGGTCTCCCCAGAGCCTTCTCTTCTCCAGGCCAGCTCTCTCAGCCGGTCTTCAAAGGAGAGGTGCTCCAGCCCTCTGATCATCTTGGAGGCCTCCTCTGGACTTGCTCCAACAGGTCCATGTCCTTCTTAGGTTAGAAGCCCAGAGCTGAACACAGTACTGCAGGTGGGATCTCATGAGATCAGAGCAGAGGGGGACAGTCGCCTCCCTTGACTTGCTGGCCATGCTGCTTCTGATGCAGCCCAGGATATGGTTGGCTTTCTGGGCTGCAAGTGCACATTGCTGTGCCAGATCTAAGATTGTGTGATGGAATGAAGACCTCATTATTCTTAAATGCCTGCTACAATGATAATTAAATGTATAGATAAAATTTCAGTGGCGTCCCAAGGCTCAGTCCCTTAGTGCTTTTAATGGCAAACATAAGCAGAACAAGGAGATGGGATTTTTGTTCTGGCTGTGACAAGGAGAAATAGCTGAAAGATCAAGCTGGTCTGTGCTTTCAGACTTGGACCTTTTCTAAGCAGCATAGATTACCTCCTTGCAAACTTCTTGTCATCACAGTGGCAGTGGGTAATAATTGCTTGAAAAAAGATAGCATGTTTTTCAGGTTGCTTTAAATGAGATGCATTCTTTATGTTATGATTCACAAATTTAAGAACTAAACCCATATTCTCTCCAAATTACCGCATTTTATTGTGCTAGGTATATGCTACCCCTTATATCTCTAATGCAATTTTCATCCGTTTTTCTGGTTTAAAAAAAAAAACAAAAACAAAAAGCTTAAGGAAGAGTCACTTGAAATTACTTCTAAAAAGATGCACTGTAAATTTGATACTGCAGTGAATTAAGAAGATTACCAAATGGCCATCTTAGACAATTTTTGTACAGCTATATTTATGTGGTTGTTGCAGAGACTTGCGACTGCCAGTGGAAGAAGGGTGTTGTAATTCTTATTTATTTCTTTAGAATTGAAGTGATGCTTTACATAGGATGAATTCCCCAGGAAATTCCTGCAATTAGCAAAGTCAACAAGAACTTTCTAGTTGAGAAAAGTTTTGAGTGTCTGGATGGTATATTTGGGAAAAGGCAGAGCCTTCTGCTTAAAATCTGTCAGATTTCTAAGTGCTTTGAATCTCACTGGGAGTACCTACATTTTCAGCTGGTTTAAATCACTGAATAGGTACTCGATTTGGTCCAGCTCTGTTGATTTTACACTAGGTAACCTTTGCAATTCCTTGTATTACAGTAATTTAGTTGTGGAGGAAAATCATGTTTTAAATAGACTAGGTAGAGAACAACCAATTGCATGCTAGCCTGCCTTGAACTCACTGTTTTAGAGTAGGGATAACCCAGTGGGGCAGAGAGCAAATGATGTTACCTATTATTTTCTCCCATTTATTATCCATTAGCAGTCATAGGTTAGGGTCAGTAGCATACAGATCTGAGAAACTCAGAAGAGTTTACAGTCTAAGACTAAAGATGAGAAGTGAGTTCAGGAAATTTCAGGATGGTGTTCATTGTTGTGGTAGGCAGCATTCTCAGCAGCAGGCACCTGTCTGATGGTATATATGGACTCCCTGACAATGGAGATTTTTAGGAGTTTTGATCTCTCAGACTCTTATGTCACTGTGAAGAAGCTTTTATCACCAGATTGTTCATGATATACATACTTTCCAGTGGCTTCAGTTTTCAGGTCTGGCATAAGCTTTCATAAAACTTGAGTTAATTTCAAATACATTGTTTCTGATTTGGTACTCTAGAATCTGTATTAATACTTCATGTGCTACGTGATGAAGATCTTTAGTTACCATAATTTGACTGATGACATGCATGTTAGGCAAAGATGCAGCTAGGAGAATAACTTTCTGATTCTCAGAGACTATATTAATTTTCAGTAGGTAGTATTTTCAATATTTATGGCTCTCCAGAAATAAATCATACCACTTTATCTAGCAGAACCTCAGTGTGAAGTCAATCTCACAAACAGCAGCAGCAAAACAAATGCATCATCCACAGAGACTTCGAGCAATGGAACAGCAGCACTGCAGAGCTTTAGCCAGAATCCAGCCCTCAGATTGAATGGGTTTATGTACTGTGTAAACGTTGCCCTAGATTTTTGTTGGACTCAGCCAAGTTCTTGGGATTTTTCTTGCCTTCCATGATTTCCTTAGAGGCTCTGATTCTGATCAAAGGTATTGTGTTTCATTTGCACAGTCACTTGGTGAGCGTGCCGTATTTCATTTCAACAGAAATATCTAGTATTTTGTTTGGGTGTGTCAGACTTGCATACATGATTAGCTTGAGCTTTTCTAGTAAATACAAAAGAAGATTATTGAAGTCTAAAAGCTATTGTCCCATATGACTTCTTTTTTTGCCCAGGGAAAATACCACGGTTTGAAATAACAGCAAAAAGTTAAATGTACAAACACAGTTCTCAGTTCTAAAGTTTATCAGACTGGATTTACAGTGCTATAATCTTGAGAAATTGTTTCTGATCCTTGCTGAGCATACATCTGTATAATCTTGCGGAGGTGTGTGATTACAGCTTGCACAGACAAGCGTTTGCGCTTCTCACAGAAGAACCTGTGACTGTAAGAAGCTCAGGGAGGCTGAACTTGAAGACTGCTGTTACAGCTGTATTGGTCTTAGGGTCAACAGCAGCAAATTCAAACATGCTTCCAACATCTTAACTGTATTGTGGATTTTAGTACAGACATCCTAAAATAGCAGCAAGATTGAAACCTAACTCCTGATGCATAAGCAGGGTTGGGATCCTTTCCTTGTAGTAGGACCTTATTTATTCTGCTGGACTGTCAGAGACAGGTAGTTGCTGGGGTGTTCAGGTCTTACCCAGACCCCCGGCAAAATGGGACATTTGTTTCTGTTGTTATTTCAAGAGGGACTCTGTTACCTTCCAGGCCATTTTTAGGAATAATACACATGACTTGTTGCCTTACTGTCAGAGGGAACTGGTTATGTTGCTGGCAGTGAGCTTCATGTACAAGAACTTGCACCTCTCTTTTAAACATGCCTTTGGATTGTCTGAAAAATAGCTAGTGTGTATCAAGCAAAGAACCTACAATGAAGAGATAAACAAAGAGAGGTGAAGCAGTCCCCGTCAGCTGCAGCATGTTTTTCTTCCAAATCTCACCCTTATGCCATAGTACAGGGTGAGGGTTATGCTTGCTTTCTGCTATTGTCTAAGCAAAAGCTGGAAAATCCTGTCCGAACTTGTTAGTTCAGTCAAGATTATGTTTCCTACCAGTGAAAAATTGTCTTTGCTTCCTGCATCAAGGCAGAGGAGTGCTGTCCGTGTTCCTGTCTGGTAGTAGCCAGAAACTGGAGTACTCACCTGAGCAGTGTTGGCAGCTGCTGGGTTTTTCCTGATATTTTGGTGTTTTTTTCCAAGTCGAAAGTCCTTAACTGCTAATGGGTATCTCAATTTGTGTGTCGGCTTATTCCAGCTTTTGTATGGTTATCCCTAGCATGTTTCCACAAAACAAACTTGTTTACTGGGAGCTAGCCATTCTGCAGTAAGCTATAATAAGGGAGTTTTGTTTGGCTTGCCATAGGATGTCTTCAGCCTATCTAAGAATTCTTTTTTTGTCTAAATATATTTTCAAAAATTAATGGACCCACTTTCAGTAAGTTAACTCACCGTTTTCTCTAACAGTTAGAGTTTCTCTAACAAACTGCCTCTTCTTCTCTAATTAACATGTATTTAAATTACAAATTGTATTCATTCTTGTTAACAGCATTTCCAAGATATGCATATACAATACAATTATACAAGAAATAATGTATAGCAATTTTAATTTTCTACAAAACTGAAAATCTAGTCTTTGAAAACAGAAAAACCCCTTGAAAATCTGAACCGTAAAGGTTTAGAAACAAGAACATAAAGCAATAAAAATTATAAATAGAGAGCACTTATAAAATAATTTCATATTTGGGCAGGTTGTCATTATTTTTAAAGACTGCAGGGGTTTGATCCTAGAAGGTGTTTTGTATACATTAAGTAAATCTTTCCCTCTTATTCAGAAAACACTGGGACTTACTGTGAATGAGAAGTCCAGGCACATAACTGATGGTTTCCAGGGCAGGGGGCTGAGCCTCCCAGTCTTCCTGGACTTTTGATGGAGTTAAATAAGATCCTTCAGAACACAGTTCAAAGTGGGATCTTGACTTATACTAGGTTGGGATTAGTGTTACTGGCTGAAAAGCAATGGGACAAAATTGTTTAGATGGAGGGTTGTGTTTTATCTGGATTTTCAACATATTTTCATTGTGATGTAGGGATTGAGGGTGGTAATTCCTCTTCCTATCACTTTGTGGTGTCTCAGTTCCTTGAGGTGGTCTGAGCAGCTCAGAACCTACTGATGATGAGGAGGAGACATTCGGTAGAGTCTGACCTACATAATGTGAACCATAAGCACAGGTGCCTTTTAATATGCCAGATGAGCTCTTACATAGGAAAGAAGGTGAGGAAAACTGCTGGGCTCCAAGAAGGGCAGGACATATACCTCTGGTGTCTTGTCAGACAGCAGAGCGTTAAAGCACCTTGCTGCTTTTTTCAGTGGTGCTAGGATTTGTCAGGTGGCATATAATCTGTATGAAATGTTGCACAGGACATATATAGATTATCCAAGAGAGAGCTCTCTCTGTTTGCTTTTGAAATGCTATGAGATGGTTAATCTAAAAAAGTGATGCTTAAGATTTTTTGTGTGCTATGGTTGTAATCACAATCTTTCTAATTATATGAAGTACAGGAGAAACCCATAGCTTGGAGTCAGTGAATTATAGTTTAAATCTGCAACACTCAAAGAATCAGGTCTTGCAGTGCAAAGCTCCCATAAGAAGATAAAAGCAGAACAGCAATGCAATCACTTGCCATTTTTTCTACACATCATTTACTTTCCTTGATACATAGTCTATGCTTTCAGATTAGTTTTCCCCCTGCCAGTTTCTAAAGATATTATTTTATTTTCTGATCATGAAATTAAGTTTGAAGAATTTTCTGCTTGCTAATGAGATAAAACTTTTTTTACCTTTCCCCTCCTGGTGAGTACACGTAGCCAGAGGCCTTGATAAGTGCCAATAGACTTGGTTCTTAATTTCAGCAAATTCTAAATTCAACAGCTTCAGAACAGTGATATGCTGAGGAAAGAGCCTTTACTAAAATAGAAGGAATTTAATTGTATTACGTTCTCACATGATTAGATATGTTGGAGAATTTGCTAGAAGTAAATACTGTTTTCCTGGTTTCATAGTGTATTTAGTGGTTAGCTTAGTGTAAGGGTTTTAACATTTTAATTAGAACATAAATATATATTTTCATACTTCTCTAGTAAAATGATTTAGTATATATAATTAATCATGCCTCCTCAAAGTTTCTCTTTGCGTTCTTAGGTTTATGTTAGCGCTGTGTAAAAAAAAAAAATATATATAGTTACAAACATTAATATTTATTTTTATCTATAATGCATGTTCAAGTTAAAGAAGGGACTAAACATGCCCTAATGCTAGTTACAAGGACTGCTTTTCTCTTTCAAACTAAAAACCTAGGAACCTTGAAGGATTGGTTTTGTCTGAAGCAAGCCGGGAGAAAAGTTCACTATCTGTTAAGCACTGGGGTCCTTTCTCATATGAAAATACCAGTTCTCCATCCTTTCTGTCATCCCTAGATTTGAAATTGTCCCCCAAAATTTTGGTCTCTGTCATCATTATGCTGTTTCTATTTTGACTTGAACCCCTGAAATGTTGAAGGGGACACAGGTAAGTTGCCTTCCCTGCAACAACCCCGTTGCTTGCATCAGAAAGTGTAGTCCAGGTTATTGCTGTTTAGTGGATGAAAGTCATCTAGGAAGGAGCTGACACCATAGGACAGCTGATAGATAGAGGGCTTAGGTGAATGTATCCTGTGGAGGTGCTTTAGAAAGGGGCTAGGTGAGGCAGTACAATGGCAGAACTTCTCTTTTCTACAGTGTTAACAAGATACAGGAGAAAGGTGATGAAGTCCTGTAAATTGCTTGGAGTCAAGATTGAACTGGAAGGGCTGAGTGCAGCTCTGCTAAATAGCTGAAGATACATGAGCATAAGTAATTACAGGAACTGTGCAGTTTACTGTAAGTTAATTCCTATGTGACTTAATAAGGTTGCAGCAAATTAAGTTATATATTACTCTGTTGTCCGTGGAGCAATAACATCATTTACCTGGCTGAGGAAGGTAGAGTAGCATTATATAATGTTTCATTAGTTTTCCTCCCATTATATTTCATTTCTCTTGGGAAATGTTGCAGTATTAGTTCCACCATCCCTTTATGTACACTTTTTATTGCTGCTTAGTTAATTTATATGTGAGGGTTAAAGCTCTGCTATAAATATGAATATATTTTTCAGGATTCTCTCAATGTGGCTTTATGTATAGCCAGTTAAAGATGTGAACACACTTCTTTTGCTTCTAAGACAGTTCAAGGGTAGCTATGAATGTACCTCTTGCAGTTAGATCTAGGGCTTTTAAGTTCCTGAATTGCTGGATTGGCCAGTGTGGCTGGCAGCAGCCCTTGCCTTGGAGAGGAGCAGAGTACTCTTCCCCTCCCCCCACCCCTGCCTCTGGTAGAAGCTAAAAATAAAGGATATGTGTATTTTCAAAGAGAAACATGGAATAGAAGGTCTAATGTTGTTGCTGGTTTTCTCTGCTATTTTCTGACTGTATCCTTTCCTTGGGAGAGAAATTCAAGGCACTAAATCCATCCACAGGAATTTCTTACTCTCTCTGTCCTTTGACAAGGTGTTCAAGAATTTGACAATTCCTGTTCTTGCTCAGTATTTTTGGAACGTTAGTGCTGCACTGATGTATCACGGTTTTATTTTGCCTAGAGGCTTTGGCTGGCTGTTTTCCTGGTGTGAGAAGTGAGAAATATGGACATAAGCTTTGTAGTAGAGTATGAACTGTGGTTAGTTCTTGGAAGATCTGTCAGCCAACCATAAGCAAGAATTGTATTGCCTTTCATGAGAGTCCAGACCTTGTACACATATCAATTTTTTACCCATGTTCATAGCTTAGTTAACTTTCTGTCTTCTTTAAATGAATCTTACCACAGTTGTGGGTGTTCTTGGTTTGTTGCGATGTTTGCCCACTTTCCACTGACTGGGAGGTTTTGTTTTTTCTTCTAAACATCTCCCATCTGCACTACTGAAATGAATGCTACACAGGAAATACTGGAAAGGCAGAGATGTCCCTTTGTGAGCATTCCTCTAGAAAGCAAAAGTTTTATAGCAAAAAGAGATAATATCCAGTTTGCAAGCCCTCAAGCCTGTAATAGACATGGATATCAGTGTGAATGAGAGGATAATGTGATTCCAGGATTTCTGGGCTAATGTAGAGTCTGTGGATCCCTATATCCACACTGGTCTAAGCTGTGCCGATACAAACGGCTGCTCCCTGACCTGTAGATGAAGTTCTCCTTGCATGATTTATATGTGATGTATTTGAAAAAATACAGGAACATTTTGAAAATGCAGGGCCAGTTTATTTACTGTCCTTTGTTTGTTTTCTTCTGCGTGTTACCTCTGCAATTTTATCTCCTAGGACACTGGTGAATCAGACAGACAACTGAAGTTTATCGTACAGGACGTTTCTGTTAGTTCAAACCAGAGCTGAGCTATTACATTCTCTATAACTAATATTGTGTATTGAAAACCAGAGCCATTGAATTAAGTATGTATCACTGCTAATCCAAGGAGGGTTACAAAGTTGCTAATTTTTATTAATGAGAGGCTGTCGAGAAGGGAGAAGTTTGTAGTGGGGAAAAAAAAAATAATCCTATTTTCTCTCCTTATTTTTCTTGACTTCTATTCTGCTTTCTCACATACTCATCCTAAATTGATAGTATAGTCTGTTTTATTTAAGGTAGAACAAACTGTCTTCCAAAAGTAGTCTCCTGTCATGTATTGTCTAGAAACTCTGTGTCTCTTGATAATTATATATTTGATTTCAAATAAATGGGAATTGCTGTATGGTTTTTGATCTGTGGCAAGAAGTGTAGAGCAGGATTTTAAGGCCTAAAATACCCAGTGGCCTATTTAAAATTCTTGCTGTTGTTGTACCTGAGGAAGAATTGTTCAAGACAGCATGGGAGGAGTGCTGCTTTGTATACTTAAAAAAAAAAAAAAAGGCTTTTCTTTATCAGGAAGGTACAACCCTTTACATAAAATCCTCATCTGTAATGAGTGGTTCCAGGGAATGCTGGCACAAGTGACAGATCCTGCCCATCTGAGGGACTGTCACAATAAGTGTGCAAGTGTCTTCCATGTGGAAAATTAATCTTCTGTGAACTGTCATCCCCTGCAACAGAAAGTTGCTTCTTATTTGAGATTGTCATGATCTTTAACAGTCAGCAATGCTCAATGGGTGGTTGACCTGCTTGTGTATTTCTTGGCTTTCACTTTCACTAGGTAACCTGAGGGAGATGTCTGTAAATCAGATTGTGTTTTGATTAAGTGAACATTTTTCCAGACTGATAATGTGCATAAATAACATTGTGAAAACTTGTTTAAATGAGTGTTTTTCTCAGATGTTATTTTCTGAAAAAGAACAGTAATTACTCAGTCAGGTTGCTTTGAACCACACTGGGTATTTGTAAGTCTGTTACTCCATTCCACAAATTCTTCTAATAAAAATTTCCCCATCTTATGCTGAAGATTTATATTTTGAGGGGTGTTGCATACATGATCTTTTAATATACTGACTACTTTCTATAGAAATACTAACAAAACCCACCTCTGGATTTTCAGAAAATTTCATAGCAGGTTTGTTGAATGGGCTTCAGAGGTTATAGCAGAAAGTAGGAATAGTCCCTGGCTAGATTACACTGTAAATACATATATACAAGCATCATCTGCTATGATCTGGTTTCTTGCAGAAGGACTTGATAGTGGTAATTCATTCTGTAACTAACGTGTCCATGAATTCCAGATTACATGAGCTGAGATTTTTCTCTTTTTTATTAGAAGATTTCGATTTAGTTGTGATTGACCTTTGTTACTTCCTTATAGCAGATGTTATTTGAGGAGCAAGTTTTATCTGAAGCTAACATATTTCATGTGTTTAAGGAGAAATTTATAAGGAAGCTTTGAACAGACTGCATAAAAATGATGGATCTGAAACCATCTGAGGAATTTGCTGGTGCATTCTGGTGTAGGTATTTTAAAGCTGTAAGTGACAGCACTTGATACAATCTGTTTTCCTTAGCTGGTAAAGCTGAACACCCATATTTAGCACCCTATGATTGAGCATTCTATGACTGAGTCCCACTTGGATTGCTTTTAGGCTGTTTATTGTTCCTTGGTTTTCATCTTGCCTCGTTTCACGTTTAAGAATGAACTGGATATGCAATATATTACTTCATTATTATTAAAAATAACATGGTGTCACAAGTTTATGTGGGGCTTTTTCTTAAAAATAATAAATGTTTGCTTCCCTGAAGGGATCACATTATTTACATATTTTCAATGTACGTATGTGGATTAAGTAGGCATGTCACATACCTTCATATAATGGAAGTGAAATGTCATTGAGTGGTGTGATGATGATTCTGGAAAGCTGCTGGAACTTTAGAAACCTCATTTTATCCAGCTTCACTGCTCCAAACTTGTCTAGGAATCTAGAACTGAGAGTTACAGTTATTTTCCTGTCTATCCTTTCCCTTTCCACCACCTCATAAAGTTTTTTTTTTTAAATGTAAATTAATTTTGGCTTTAGGTGGGGGTCTCATTCAAAATGGTAGCCCATTTCAGATAGAGAGTTAAGAATATATTTATACCTGATGTATGGAAACTTGACATGCATTCTTTACATTACAGAAGTGACTCGTAAAAAATAAAATACTGGTGATGTCCAGATTGATGCCTTGTCCAGTATTTGTCTCAGTGCAGAGGCAGATGTGATAGTATTGTGTAGTTGTACCAAAGATGGGCATAGCTCCTCACTAACACAGAGAAATATCAGTCTCTTTGGATATTTTCCTATGTGTATTTAGTGTTTCATAGTGACAGTGACAGTAGAAATGCTCATAAACTACCTTCCTTGTAGAAATTAGAAGACTACTCCCTCCAGAAAAAACCAAAATAACTTCTTTCTGCAAAGATAGATGCCCATATTTTATATTTTAATCCTAGAAACATGGTATAGAAAAGCTGTCTTGCTGACCTTTATTTGGCTTAACAATTTAATATTTACAGATTCATTTAAAAGCTGCTGTATTACTATTGTATTAAAATGCCAACCTCCTCGTTCAGCATTCTGAACTGTTCATTGTCTTTTGAAACACTGAAACAAGAGAGTACAGTTTGGCACTACTATTCCTGTTGCTTTTTAGTGGATGAAATCAACTTGCAGCATTTTCTGTTGTTTTACTTTAAGTGCTGTTTGTAACATGTTTAGTGATTCTTTAAAAGCTGGGTTTAGCACCTACAGTAAGCTCTTTTCAGAAATGTTTTCATTGTATGTAAAGGGACAGAATTCTACAAAAGCAGCATACCATCATCTTTTGCTTGAGTCGTTTGCTACCATATAATCATCAGTTTCTTTTCAGGAATGTAAAATAAACTTTCTTCCTTTATGCCTGCCTTCCTGATGGCATGTGCCAGGTTGTGTTCATTCATGTCCTTGGGCCTTCTTTACACTGGATTTGGGGAGCAGGCAGACGTGTGAATCTGCTGAGCTCGGCTCACCTTGCACTTAATTTTTGAGAATGTGCAATGTCTGAAGCTGGCTGACTTTTAGGCATATCATCCTAGAAAGACTTGCATGTCCATTAATCCCATTGCACTCCCCATGTGTGACATGATGTTGCTATTTATTATGTTACACCGTAATGGTATCTACAGAAATGGTCAAGTTACTGCATGCACAGGGTGCCAAAGCTGGCTCCTGTCTCCAGGAATAACCATGTATTGCAGTTCAGACAAGATCTGAGCTTTAATTTCTGCTGGGTGTGTTCAGGCAAGGGGATATGTTATTTCTGCAGCAATCCATACCAGTTGTGAAGCGTGAATTAGAGTAACACAGCTGTATCGTTAGATCTAAAGGCTATATGAAATCTGATTTTGTTACTGCTTTTGTAAGTGTACTTGTAGCTCTAAGTCCTTTCTGCCCATGTTTCCTCTTTCCTCTGTGTGACTGCGTGTACAATTCTAGCCTTTGCTTAAATTGCTCCTTGGTGGCCTTACCACTGTGATAGCTGTCAAGGAGATAGTGTCAGAAGGCTCTGGAAATAATTTGTATATAAACTTTTTTATCTGAGTGGAACATCTTTAGTGTTTGGATCCAATACTCATTTTTTTCCCCTTGGGGAAAAGATAATTTGTAGTTTACCACATGTAATTCTCAGTGGCTGCTGCTAAAAGACTTCTTGGCAAATAGCTGTGTGCAATTAAAGGATGTCTCCTTACCTTTGGACTTCTGTGATGCTGAGGACATGTATTTGCTCTTTCTGTGGGCTGCAAGGGCAGCAAGTACTTCTGACCTTTCCTTAAACAACAGCTGGTGTTGCTACCTGTGAGTGTGTGGCTGGGTTTGTCTTCTGACCTGTTCTCAGCAGGCACTGAAATCCTGTTGAGACCCTATCGCTCAATCTGACAGCAGCAGTCCATTGCCCCAGTCTGCATGTGAAGGAGGTCAGAGAGCCCCTTCACATAAGAAAAGATGGAGAGGTCCAAGGGCTTATCCTGAGGAATATCAACTGAGCTAAAAAATGTTTTAGTATTAACTTATTAATGAGTTAAAACTCTAAGAGATTTCTGAAGTGCCCTGAACAAGGAGGTGTGAGAGACATGGATAGCATCACCCCAGGCTCATATTCTGCCTTCATTTTACATGCAGAAATACAAAAGAGATCGATTTTGATCAAAAATTGGGTAAGGTTCTGTATAGGAAACACAATAAGGGGGGGTTGTTTTGTATATGTGGAAAAGTGAAATTTCTTGTGGTCTTCTGAGTAGATAAAATACTTTAGTTTTGTGTTCATTTCATGCCTCAAAAATATTACCAAGTTGTTTAATCAAAAGTGCATATCATTCTTAGAACAATTTAGATTTATTTATTTTTTTAATGAGGATTTGTGTCGCAGCACTCTCCAAACTATCAAGCTGCAAACAAGGTCTTTTACCATCTCATAGCATCATGCTCTTCATACAGTCCCTCTGCTGCCTTCTCGTCTCAGCTCATCCAGGGCGTGTGTTCCTTCTCTGTCTTCTCTCTGCTTCTTCCTTGGCTGTACTCTCTTCTTGGCTCTGAACCCCTTAACAGAACCAGCCACAGCTCCACCTTATCTACATCGGCCAGCCCGCCACACCTGAAGCCAACCCACAGTTGTATATTATCAATGCTAATTAACCCAGCTTCATTTCTCTACAGGTTTGAATTAATACAGATGTGATATTGCAATTAGCCCCCCCTGTGAGGCAGCAAGGTGGCATATTTTCAAGGAAGGATATAGATTTGAATAGCAAAACCTACAAAAGGAATGAAGTATCAAGTAATTTCTAGCTGTAATATTTGTTTACCCTACCATCACTTTAAGGATAACTTTAAGGAAGTTATCTTTCCTGTTATGGGTTAAGAGAAAGTTGTCTTTCCTATTACGTGTAAGGTTGGATACTACTGCTCTGTTTCTTTCTTACCCTCTGATTTTGTACTTTGCCCTTACACAGGATGTAACATATTTCAGCCTTAGCAGTCCAGGTAAAATGGGATCAAGTCTAAAAGTATGTTCCTGCAGCTGCCACTGAACAGCACTTCAGAGTATTGTAATGTGTAAGGGAAGCTTTTAGACCACTGCGTGTTTGTTTCCATGTGCAGAAGTATTTCACAAAACCAGTCCAATTTTATGTTCCTTTTCAGTAATTGGCTTTGTCTCAGTCTTTTGTGTAGTAATGTTGTAGACCACACAGACCCTCTTAATCTCATTAGTGTGCTTTACATTTTCCTCTTAAAATCTTTTATTGCAAAAAAACCCTGCTAACTTTGTCAGTCTTCCTCAACACAAGAAAGAGTAAGGATACTACAGCCTACCAATGGATTGAGGAAGAACACAAAGTGTAAATAAAGTAGGCAAACTTAAGATGGATGTAATAAACCCCAAATTTATATTTTACAGTTTCTGTAATTTTTTTTATCTTTTCTATGGCTAGCACTTCTACACAGACATGCTGTTTCTGAAACTAATAGGAAGTACTAAGTTTAGTAGAGTTTAAAAATGCTCATGTTTCTGTAAATCAGCCTTTTCTACATTCATAGTTTTCTATCCCAGTTCATCCAGGAGCAGATAAGATGTAAGAATTAGTTTGGAGTATGTCTAGTGTGACCTTCTGAAGATGGGTATTCTGTAAAGCTGAAATGGCTGTAACTCATTGTTATGAGTTTGTTTATTGATAGTTTCTGCCACTTGAGCTTAGATTTTGCTGTCTTCAAGTTGAAATGGGCATTGCCAATGGTTTTTCTTTGTTTTATTTTTATTTTTGAAGTAGGTTAGGTTTGGTTTTGGGGTTTTTTGATTGCTAAACAGGATTATTACTTGTCCTTCATTTAGAAGAATTGCTGATTTTGACAAGTTTTGGTAAAAGTTTTAACGACTAACTCTTGAGTTAAACTTGCGTATCTGTAGGCTGGTTTACTGGTTATTTAAAGGCTACGCAAGCATTATCCTGACAGTAGTTATTTCTTGTTACAATGTACTCTTGAGACAAGAGTTGAAATTACAGTTTAAGAGAGGTTATAATTTACTGCATCATATATGATTTTGCCAAGCAAAATATTTGTTTATAAATAATGACATTTGGGTTTCTGTAGTGCGGAACCAATGACAAGTAATAATAGCCTGTCTTTTGTGTGCAAAATGTTTTTCATACCTTCAATTTTTTATGAAGGTGATCCTAATTTGTCTCTTTCCCCAGTTACTCAAAATAATTAGTTTTAAAGCTTTATGTAAAACTGACTACAGCTGTGACCTTCATTCTTGATCAGTTTCGCAACAGGATCTGCTCTTTTTAGTTACTTCAGCAAGAAGGTGTGTGTGAATGTATCTGTATAAGCATTAGTTAAATACTGCATTTGTCAATTATTTTTTTCCCCTGTTGCTATTAAGCTGATAGTGTTAGGGGATGTTTCAGACAACCCCAGGAGGCAGTGTCCCCAGGTAGTCTTTGCTTCATTCTCATTTATGTACTGTAGGGAAAAAAATAATAAAAATACAAAGGTAGATAAAAGCTGGGAGAGAGTGGTGGCTGTGTTTAACATCCTAATAACAGACAGGGCTAGACCCAAGCATTAGAAACACTTCATATGCATTAAATGGAAATCTATATTTGGTTGATGGTAGAAATTTCTTACTGTGGAGGTATCTGTTAGCCATTTATATATAAGGTGTATGTATCACCATACAGTATCTTTAGATAAATATGTTAGAAAATGAGGCAGGTACCTTTTGCTAGAAAAGTCTGGGAAAAACAAAAAGTGGATCAATACAGCATGTCCCTTATGTCATGTGCTCTGTTGAGGTAGGGATGCAGTGACCAAAAGTGCCCAGGGCATCAGGTGCCATCTTTTTTATTTTATTTTTTCCCCTCTCACTTGATGTTTTCTGTTGGTTGGTCTATGTAGGAACACAGCAAATAATAATTTTATGTTCATGAAATAGAGATTTCTACTATCATGGCTGAATCAGTTGTTCTGGCAGCTTTAGCACAGCTACTCCATTTCTGAGGGGCAGTGGAGTCACAGCTGGGTGAAGGACAATGTTTTGGGCTGTGCCCCAGGAAGCCATAAATGCTGTTTGTTGTCTTCTGTCATCACTCAGCAGATGTACTCAGTTACCACAATTGCCATTGCTTTTAATATCAAAGCAAAGCTGCCATTGCTCCTTGAAAGTTACTGAAAGTATTGACTATGTCCTTGCCCCCTGGGAAAGAACAGACATTTGTTGTCTATTTAAATAGTTGTGCTAGTACTTGGTGCTGTTGCATTTAGTGTTAGGTCTAGCCTTGTTGCCTCCAGTGCTAATGGTTCTTCTAACTTGTTTCAGTGCTTATATGCTGTTTATGATTCCACTGAGATTAGTAATAATGGCACTGAAAGAGAGAGTGGAAAGCAATTTGGGAGTGGGATTACAAGTGAGCATGGGAGTGATAAGTTTCTGGACATATTCTTTCCTGAAAGTTGGAGCTGCAGATTGGTAGGAGAAACACAGCTCACATTCAGTTCTTGCGCAGAAGAACTGTGCCAGCTGCAAGCGTCAGGAGAGAAGGAGGAGACTCCAAAAGCAGAAAAGCTTGTCTGTTAGGGTGGAAAAGGTGGAGGGCCTCACTGCAGTCTAAGGATTTGGGGCTGATGCCCTCTTTATGCATCCCTGGGAGCTGAGCAGGTAGTCCTGGAGTACGGGTCAGTCCGAGCATGTGGCTTCTCTTTGCTATCAAATGGTAGCTCATCCCTTCTCTAGCATCTGTGAAGTGACAAGGAGGAGCAAATCCTTTTCGACATGTCACAAGTTAACCAGCAGCCCATAAGGTAACTGGATACTGGGGTTTATTTAAGAACCGAACGAGAACAGAGCTTTTATCCTCCTTGATTCTCTCACACACTCACCCCTGTGAGCCACCCTCAGCCCAGCATCATGTTTATTAGCTCCTGACTTTCCCTCCCATCAGACAGATTGCTGCTGCCTGGGAAAGTATGGCAGAAAGTTCAGTTCTGTTATTGCTCAGTTACCAGTATTGAACATTACCAGCCAAGTTCCCTGGGCACCCCAGGACATTGTCTGCATAGATCTCTCCCCATTTCTAGGGTCTTCCTGTGCTGCCAGCACCACTTCTCCAGCCCGGATGATTGCCACATTCTTTCCAGGCCCCCAAACCCCTGGTTTTCCCAGCCTAAACAGGCTATGTGCAAAGCACACATGATCCACTTCCTAATTTGTGGTTCCATCTCACCTCCCTTTATTAATAAGATTCAGGACACGTTGATTTTGTTTCATCCTGCTGTTACCAAAATTTACCAGTCCTTCCTGATACAGATAGTGAGTAAAAGGCTTTTGCTAGATTCCAAAATTTCAGTTCCACACATTCATGCATACACCTGTGCAATGATGTGCTGGCTGTCAGTATGCACTATTGAAACCATTTTAAGGACCTCATGCTGCTACATGTACAAATTTGCTGAGAACGGCTGGTACCTTATGGCACAATTTTATTTTCCTGTGCTCACTGTTGCACAGCCTAAATGAAGCCCATTCAACAAGTGGGCATAGTTGATTAGATGGGTTATAGTTTTTCTTATACTGGACAGTTTGCCAGCCTACATACAATTCTGTAACAAATTGTACCTTTTAGAGTAATATGATTTCTTTGCATTAGTGGGTCAATTCCAGGCTGATTCTGTCTGGCTTAATGGAGCATGGGAACACTTCTTGAAGTGCTTGGCTGACAAAAGGGGAAGATGGATGGTTGTGGCAGAAACCACTGTTGTTGCAAGAGGAGCTCAGTCTGTCCCTGGTGTTTTTCTTCCTGCCCTTTTCAGCCTCTACTGGGACAGCAGGAAACTTCTTCAGTGCTGGAGCACCTGAGCTGTGCTCTGGGGCTGAGCGTTAAAATCCAGGTAGATTTTGGCATTTGTCATGCAATCTGAGTAACTGTTTCAGACCTACCACCTTCTCTTATCAACTCTGGGTTTGTGTATCTACTGTAGTTCGGAGGTACTGATGGTTGCCATTTCAATATAGTGCATGGGGCCAGGACTGGCAGCAGAAAGAAGAGCATAGGAGTAGAAGGGGTGGATGAAGGGCAGATGACCACAGACCATGTTACTGGTGAAGCACTCCAGAAACATGTGGAGAGACAAGCATTTGGAATGTTTTAAGTGGGAATTCTATCTCCTTGGGAAGGAAACTGTTGCAGGCAAGAAGGAGCAAATGCACCAGTCAATTTATATTGCAGAAACTGAGCAAGAATAAAACAGTAGTGAGACTCCTTATACATGGAGTACTTGATGATAGGACACACCATCTAAACTTCATGGCGTGCCCCACACTTCTGGTCCCTTGATGTAGCCTGGAGAGCCTTTCTGAGCACCCTGCAGCTTTTTGCATGCTCTTTATTTCCCTTCCAAAGGGAACTAGATTGGGAAGAGAATTGAATGTGGTTGTGTGCACCTAGGAGCTAAGGGGTGCCCTTGCCCTCCCAGATTTAGTTCTTGAGAAAAGCAGTATTTTGGAAGGACAGAAGCCTGTGAAGCTGAAACAAAGGTTGTGTTTGATGTTGTACTTGCTGAAGAAAACATGTAAATCTTCCAAGACTGCCCAACAAAACTACCTATGGTGAGGATTCAGCAATGGTAGGGGATCAGTCTGTTTGTGCTTGGTGTAGGGTGATGTATACTACAAAAAGTTATATAAAGTTTCTTTGTTATTTGTTATCCAGAAATAATTTTACTGAGTGATGTGACCAATTTTACATGTGATCTCACGGCAAACATGTATATAGCTAGGAATGACATACTGACTCTGGTAATGACACATAATAAGACTATTTGGTGTGAGTTTTGCTGGAGTATAATTTTAGGCACATTATACAGCAGCCAGTGTAGTTGCAATCTAATGGGTATGTGGAAAATGTCAGAACTCAACAGCCAAACAGTCAAACTCAGAAAGCTCTTTGGCACAACTAAATTATGATCATTCAGAATGGAGATCATCACCTGCTGAAATGTTAATTTAAAAGACATTGGCTTGCTTTACATGCACCTCTGTTAGAATGCACACGTACAGAAATACACTATGATGACTATTTTTACCTTCTGTGCTTGCAAAGGAGTGTGTGTGCACATCTGTAACAAAACCAGATAGGCAAAGAGTACAACATTGTCTTCTGGTGTTTTTCCACTGTTTGAGAGGTGGTGATGATCTCCAGGTCTCATCAAACCTCAGTTATTCAGTGATTCTCTGAATATTTAATAAGGACCAACCTATAGAGAACAGAAGATACCTTGAGTCTTTTCCATACAATGGAGGAAAAGTAGAGAGGCTTAGTGACTGCAAAGTCTCCAGCAGGATTCTCTACAACTCCCAGCTAAGCAGACATTAAAAGGCAGTATCAAGTAGTCTTTCTATATAAGTGATTTTACTTAGTATTGTACCACTTTCATTATAGTATTGAGAAAAAAATCTATGCTGTATATTTTCAGTAAAATAAAATGTGATAAGTTAAAAGTTTCTCTTGAATTGTGTTTGCTGTGGTTAGACTTGCCCCAGATCATTGGTGTTCACCTGTGTCTCAAACTGCAGTTTTGCGTATTGTAATAATAAGATCTTGAATTATGCCTTAATTTTGGAGAGAATGTAATAAATTTGTGAGAATTACTTATTGAAAAATATGTTCTACCACTAGAGATTGATAGTTTATAGCATTAATCCTACTTCCATAGTAATCACTGATACATGTAAATAGGTGATATAACTCTATGTTCAGTTATATTGGAACCGTGACCCTGAAACACTATAGGTCAGCTGGGGACGTTAATGCCTATTTGCGTGTTCTTCAGTATGACCCAGTCAGTCTAATACAACCCATGCAGTATTAATACTACTAAATAAGACCAGAATTACTAAGGTAAAAGACTAATTTCATCTGTTTGGTAATGATGATTTCTCTATACTAAAAGAAGTTTAGCTGTAGAACAACAACTGTTACTGATTGAATAGTATCTATGCAAAAATTACATATACTGTTAAAACTTGGAATGTTTTATTTGGATTTTTTCAATGTTGTTCAGTAATTGCTAAAGTGAAGGTTGAATAGGAGTTCAGCTCTAGAAGTAGGAAAGAGGAATGTTAAGAATACTGTTTTATTTGGGTTTTCTTCACAGCTATAGTTCTAAGTTATTATATAATAACTTTTTAAAGTGTGATTCTGAAAGTTTTGTTTATTAATATTTTACTGCTGCTGTAATGTAGAGTGTATATGAAGTTGATCAGTGGTAGTGCCTCTTCACATGGATCTAAACTGTGTTTAGCATTCAGCACTAAAGGCAAGTTGTTCATCAAATCGGGTGCAAATTTGTGTTGCTGGCCAAAGGTCAGCATGCCTTCTCCTAAACAGCGGTCCTGGAAGTTAGCTATAATCAAATAAATATTCTTCATCACCTGGCCTGACACTCACATTTCATAACCTTATATAGAATGTTTTAATTTCTAAATGTTTTTCCTAAATTGTATTTCTAATTTAATATCTGATTGATGGCTGCTGTCGTCTGCATATGTATCTATTCAATGAGGAATCTAAACCACAAAATCTACCTACTTTTGAAGCCTTCTCGTCATAGGCAAACCTGTAAGGCCACTGAGTGGCATCTCATTTCTCATGCTCATTACGATGGCCTGTAATGGTAGAGAGTAACTGGAGAAACTGGCTTGGGAACTTCCTGGAAGTGGCTGCCTGGAAGCTGAGTGCTGACAGTGGTGGCTGAAAACATAGGTTAGGAATGATCTAGTGCCTGTAACGTGGAATGGGTTTCTTGCTGTAAAAGTCTAGTCGAAAAATAAACAGGACTTAATGGGCTTAAATAGGTTAGGAAAAGGTGATGGAATATCATGGTTGTGGAGGCAGTACGGATTCATTTGTCTTAAAACTAGCATCTTTGTCAGCCACCAGTACTTTTGCTACCACCAGAAATCCCCTGATGTCTAGGTGGGCTTACTGCAGAGAGCCAGGTACTGTGCTTCAAAATGGAAAATGAGCTTCAGAGCAAGGGGGAACAGAGGAGCTGATTTCTTTTTTGCTCAAAGGACATGTTAAGATTTCAAGCTCTTTCTAGATGCAGATAGCAGATTACTAACAAATCCTACTTTGAGAAAAACAGCGTCAAATTTCTGTGCATCCCTAAGAGGTGTAATCCGAGTCAGTTGAAAGGTGGAACCAATTTATTGCTGGCTTTTGAACCACATGGTAAAGATCCTATCATTCTTTGTTCCATGCGGTGAGCAGAATAAGCATTGGAGAGGTGTAATGATACACATTTCACATGCCTGTGAAAAGCCTGCCTTCATGAACCACTTGGACCACAGGAACTGCAACAGAGAAGGGACAATGGTCCCTCAACATTTCTGTCAAGGTTGGGTTGGTATGTGAGGCAGCGCGTGTTGGAGAGGCAATTCGTTGTGGTAGTTTACTATGTTTGTGATCTCTCTAACTGCCTTATTCCAACTGTGAGAAAATTTGAGTATACCCAGGGAGCAGTCACTATGCTTTGTGGCTGATTCCACTCATCACAGACACTGAATCATAACCTCAGGAGTTACTCAAACTACAGGACTACTGATTGAAACCCATAGGATCCTTCTTTGACATCAGTCTCTGACTCCAGCAGACAGAGAAATGCCAGTCCTGCTTTTTGTTAACAATGGTGAAGGTGATGTGGAAATTTCAGGAAGTTACTTGGCTGTGTCAGCTGGAGGAGAAAAAAGTAACCACACAATAAACCCTAAGATACAGATTACTTTTTATGAACTGAAGAGGAACACAAAGGTTACTTACAAAACTTAGCCTTCAATTCAGAACTTCCTTCATCCTCGGCTGAGGTACAATGCCACATCGAGGACAGGAATGAAATTACTCTCCCTTTTCCAATCCTAAGGTAAATGAATTTGCTGGTGCAGGAAAAGAGATGGCAGAGGAAGCACTTTAGGATATAATGCTGGTGTTCAGTGGCTCTTTCTTACAGATAGATACAAAAAAAGTGTGACAGCAGTGCACTAACTTGCAGTTACCCTGCTTTCTGCTCACTGCAAGTTTTTTTTCCCCAGAGTTCTTTAATAGAGAAATCATAATAACTTCCTGCAGTCAGCAGTCTCTCCCTGCAGGAAATGTGGTGAGGCTTTCAGCTGCGAGAATGAACAAGCAAGTTTTTGTATGTGACCAAGGCCACTAGAAGATTTTGAGGCCAGGAAGGTGGGGAAAGGGTTGTGAAGATAGGCTTGAAGAAACTCAGTCATTTAAATTACCCTATATTTAACATAATTGTTCCTGAAGGCTGTGAAAACCCTGAATTACTTCACATTGAGTTTACTCATTATGTAGGTTATTGGTAATGCCACGTGTAATTTGCTGGAAGTTAAGTGCTGTGAGAAAAGATGTAATTTTCACATTCATGTAATCTTGGTTGTATCATGGATATATAAATACATATATGAAAACGGCAGTGCAAGCATTGACTAATGCACACAATAGTCTTAGATGCTTCTTGATACAGTGGAAACATCTTGTTGGACCTCACAAACATGTTTCTTAAAGAAAATGTCCCATAAGTACATGCTTTTGGTTCTAATTAATTATATTTTCAATGTCTTACTTGAAAATACATAAAAGAAAATAGGAAGTGGAACCTTGTTTTGTAGTCCTTGGTTATCTGAAAACTTTTGTAAAGCTGATTGTGACTACCTATGAGTGTGAACTAAGAGAAAAAAGATGAAGTTGTAAAGACTATATGCACACATCCTCTTGGTCTTTCATTACATTACAGAATTATTCTTAGATTTTGTGGGATTTTAAGACCACTCAACAGATAGTCTTATAAAATTACGGACGTTTTTACATTAGTGTTTTGTTTGTGTGCTTTTTGACCTCCAGAACTTTCTCTTTCAGTATACCTATCACAGTGTGATCTTTGAGGGGCATCTTGTTTTCATATGTGCCATGTGATCTCTCCTTAGCTTGGTTGAAATGATGCAGTAGGTCATAATGACTACAGTTCCTTTTCTTTCATTATAAAGTAGCTTGAGGTGCAGCAGAGATCCCTGAGCACATGTGGGATTGTGTTAACAGAACTGTGTGCAGTGTAGAGAGCTTGGGGCACAGAGAGCAGCTCCTTCCCTTGCCCTCAAATCCTCGCCCAGTGTGAGGTTGAGAATCCCAAGAGGTGAAGGGGGCTCAGTGTTGTCCCTGCCTATATTTCACCTCAGACTCCCCCTGGGCTGTGGTTTTGGGTTGAGATGTCTTGTAAAAGAAATAGTTAGAGCATTGCTATAAAGCAGTAGAGCTGAAAATTAATCAACAAATATTATCTAAAACATCATCTTCTGAAAGCAGTTACCTCCTAACTCTGTTAGGAGTCAGCTGTGAAATACTGGTTTTAATGTTTAAGACTTCCGTGTATATGCATTTGTCCTCCTTGAAATAACATCTAATAATAGTAGCTGTGCAAACCTGAAATTGTTGCAGGAGGAATGATCGAATGCATTAGGTGGTTGGAGACCCGTTGCTTCATAGCTATTAAGTTGTAATAGTTAAATATATTTCATGGTTTTGCTGGCTGTAAAGCATTTGCTGTCTAAGGAGGCTTGCCCTTCATGTCTTTGCAAAGACCCTAACCGACCTCTGAGTTCTGAGTATCAGTTCTGAGTATCAGTGCGTCTTTATGGTTTGGATGGTCATAGTTGTGTCGTAGTTTAATTAAATATCATCAATTGGAAGGCTGCTTAAGGTTCACATATACCATAATTCCATACTATCTTGCCCATGCAGACATTTGCCCTGCAAGATACCGAAAATTTTACAGTGTTCCTCTCTAGGAGTCAACCACTGTGAGTGAGTTATGTGTTCATTTCTGCAGGGGAGAATGAGCAACATTATTGTGACTTTAGATAGCAGTTTCATTTTCAGAATGATGTATCCTTATCTTTTGAAGTTTGTTCTGTACAGATCTTTGAAGCAGATATGAAACCATTCAAATTGCATTTTATGGTCTACTTTTGTGAAAACAAATGTTTGTAAACACATATCTCTTCTAAGGCTGTAAGAAGGAGCTACTACACATATTATACATGTATTATGGCCACTATACTTACTTATAGGTCCTGGTGTCTTCCCCTTTTATCATCTTATTTTTACCACAGCTCTTACACATTATTTGGTTCAGATTGGTAAAGACTTGCCCACACAGGAGAAGTTTGATGTAGAAGAAGTATATGCAGAAAGAAATCTGGGGATTTTGGGACTAAGTACGTGCTGATATTACTTATTTTCATTCATAGGCTACTGATGAGAATTAAATTGAGGTCAGCACTGGGCATAAAAGATTTATTTGATATTGTTGGTCTTGAGAGTATATACAATTAATGTCTGACCTTGGTCTGTTTCCAAGCAGCAGAGCAGATAGTATTATCGTTGCAGATTCAGCACTGAAAACTACTCTCCTGCTCCAGCACCTGAGGGGGAAGAAAAACAGTTTCAAAGTATGCCTACAAACTGTGCAGACAGGGTGGCTGGAGACTGCTTGGGTCTGTCATTCGTAAAATTATCATGGTCTGTCTTAAACTTGTTTGTTTTCTCCATTAGCTCCCAGTTTCTGAAATCTTTCCCTCTAGTAGGTGTAAATTTAGCCCTAAGTTGTTAGCTTTCTCATTTCCAGCCTCAATGGAGTCATTCCTGCATTATAACCATTTGTTATTGTGTGAAATAAACAGAAAAGGTGAGCATGGGTAGTACCTCCTCTTCTGTGGTATTTAGTCCAGGAATATTTATAGCCAGTATCCAGTGTCAGACTTGTAATGCTCTTGTAACAGAGGTGCACTTTTCCCCATCTTCGCGATAGCCTCTTGTGTACCTCTTTCAATACAAGCGCAGTGTTTTTAAGTATATGCAGCCAATACAATCATGTAATTTCTCTTTATATCTTTTCCTGATTCCTCCTAGGATTGTGTCTGCCTTTTTCTATGTTGTAGTAGGTGCTAGTTCCCAGTCGTCCTGGTATTGACTCATATACCCAAATAGTTTCCTCACATAAAACATGCTTAATGCACCAGTATCATTCATCAAAATATACAGCAATATTGGTACTAAGCTGAATCCTTACACTTATGACCTTTTTCACATCCTTTTCACTAGTCATGGATATCTTTTTTGCTCTATTATTCTCATGTATTTTAAAAGATTAGGTGCAGTGCATTGCAGCTGTGGAGCACCATTGCAAAATAGCTTTTCACAGGTTTCTGGGTTTCATAATGTATTTGCCAATTGTAGGTCATTCCCCTGGACAAATTACTTTTTAAAATTTAAAATATGCTCTTTTTTCTTCATACAGGAATTATTAAAGTATAGATCATGTTCCTACTATTATTAACAGTGCAGTGTTAACCCTAGAGGATAGGTGAGGCTTATTCCCACAGAAACTACGTTAAGTCCATAGAGGAATGGAGTGCTGTAAAGGTATAAACCCAAAGGTTATATTATGCAAATCCTGTTAATTCATAGTCAGTTGGTGTGATTACTCCCACATGTTGCCTGAAAAACATACTCATAAATTTAGTTAAAAGCAAATAGAGTGTTTTTAACTATTGAGTCTTTGAAATAAGTCTGTATTTTGGATAGTAGAAGGCTGTTACCTATCATCAAGCTGAGATAACGGCACCTCTATCTTAAAAACAAATACAGGAAATTTCCCAAAATAAATTTTTTAGGTTGCAACTTCCCAACAGAAGTAGTCTTGAATATGCAGAAACCAGTTCTTGTATTGAAAATCGTCTTTTTTCTTGCATGGTAAGTGGGACAGACAAGGTAGGCTAATGCTTAGGTACCAGTTTTCCCAGGAAATGGGTAATGTGATCATGCTGATTCAGCTGCCAGCATCCAACTCTGTTCTGCACCAGCACGGTAGCACCAGGCCTGGGCTTGCTGGCGGCTCAGCTGTAGAAGGCTCAACTAGAGCCTGAGAGCAGGAGCCGATGTGGTGGGCAGTGGCTTTGCTCACAACAGCAGCGAGGATAGCTGTAGTAGGCATTACCTGTTATTCTAGAGGGATGCACGTAAAGCATAATAGAGAGTAGCCTTCAGAAATGTAAAGTTATCACATTTGCCTGAATGTGAGTTATGTTTTTCTTTCCGTATAAGTATCTTGCTAATATTCTCCCACACAAGCTGCCTCTGCATTGGTACAAGTCGGTGACATTAAATCTAATGCTGTGTGATTATGTGGAGGAAGAAGGGTATGAAATTCATCTATAATTTTACAACAGCACTGTTGTTTGTGTTACACCTATGCCAAACGTTTTAAAACTGGACTCTGATTTGAATTATAAGGCTCACACTGCTGTAGAATAGTTCGGGGTGGTTTGTGTTTGGTTTATTTGCTGGAAAGTCACAGTATTTATCTACCAGAATGTTATACCTTTGTAAAGAACACATCTTGACAGCTGTTTTAATTTGCATGGCAGTTGTCCCCCTTTCAAGGCTCATGCTGTTTATGCAGGAATGTACTTTAAAGTTGTAATTTGATATGGGCTTGTTTTTATCTCCCTGTTAAGATTTTGGGTTTTGGGAGGTTTGCTCTCCATCTCCATGAACCAATACAATATTCAGATGCTGTGTGGAGCCTGTGTTTCAGTTTGGCTCATCATTTGAAGTGATACAGAAAATATTCAGTGCTTTATAAACAAATAATTTAAATTCTGCTAGTTCTTATGCCAGGGTGAGAAGGTGAGTGTTAGGAGTGCTAAGTTTAAAACATGAACCCTAAATCATATACAGTTTTTGGTAGGTTCCAAAGTATCTTTGTGAAAATACAGAGGAGGCTGCAGTATTGCATGAGCCTTGTCTTGAAGAGGGAACCTGGAGAATCTGGAGAACTATAAGATAACAGAAGCCCTTGATGTATGGCACATGGAGGAACATAGTTGCTTCTGCGCTGCTGTAGCAGTACTTTTGTTGTCACTACTTCAAAGGGACACAGTAGCACAGCTGGATTAGCAGGGGTGGGCAAACACTGCGGAAAGAGAAGTGACAAGGGATCACTATGGTGACACCATGGTTGCTGCTGTCTTGCATACATCAGACAGTATTTGCTATTCTAGAATACCTTGCCTGAAAAATGGAAGCCTTATATGGGCAGATACAGGTGCAGTGTGCTCCTGTAAATTGGTGTAGTCCACTTCACCTGAATGAGCCAAGGTTATTGTTCCCATCTAGAAGTTGTTCATTTTATCCTGCCATGAGTTGGCATGGTCTGATAAGCGATGAATACATGTCATGTAGAAAGCTTGTAGGGGTGAGCTGTGAGAGCAGGAACATGTGTTTTACTTTCATTAGTCTTCAAAGAGGTGGAACAGAATCGCTAACATGAATGTGTTGCAGATGGAGTGATGCACTTCACTCTTAAGAGAGAAACAATATCTTTATTGGTATAAACCAGCGATTTAAGAAAGTTTGATAGTAAATACAGCAGTGGTTTAATGAGATTTGATGGCAAGATACACTTGATTATTTACTGCACAGAGAACAGGGTCAAACAAAATTGTCAGAGAGACCCTCCTATTGAGTCATGAGGTTCAGAAGGGACACCCTTGCATTCTAAACTCCTTCTCAGAGGGGAGTTTAGGTGCAGCTAGATCCAGAATTAGTCTCAGTCTTAGTCAATGGTTTATATCTAAAGGGATTATATGTGCGTGATCAATCCCTTATACCACTTGGATAAGATTTCGAAGTTTAGCGTGCTATTAATCACTTAGTGAGAATCTGTTGCGGCAAGGAATCTCTGAGCCTCGAGGATCAACCTTGAGAGGTGTCCCTGCTCAAGGGGAGATGTGTCATGCTGCGCACTGCCATGCAGGAGAGCTCAGTGGGCCCTGAGTGTCCACTAGTGATGGAGTAAGATAATTGACTTGTAGCCGTATTTGCATAACAGCTACAGAAGCTGGTTTCTTTCAGACTTGGCTTGAGTGGACCTTGACCACCGCTTTTAGGTGGGTGCATTGTTCACATTAGCCCTTGGCTGTCATGTTATCTGTGTCACCAAGACCACTTTGAGTCAGATGGAGCCATCAGGACCAGACACAGCCATTACAGCCGCCCCTGGTGGTTATCACATCAGCATTGTTGCGCAACTAAAGGTCAGGATTGGGGGTGAACACAATGCCACAGAGAAGGTTAGTTGCATGAGAGACATATTTTCATGTCCAACAAGGAAAATTCATGTATGTTTGAGTTTGATACTTGTATGTCCCCATGCTAAAAGGAATAAGAAATGGAGAAAGCGAACAGTGTATTAACTTTTCTTTTTGTCTAGGAAAGACACTTGCAGCAAACACATTTTTCAGTGATGAAGGCTGCCCATTTTTCTTTTGTGATACCTGTGCTATTTCTAAGGACAGCTTGGTTTTGTTCCCCCAGTGTTTGGCCTTGTGATGACATTGATAGTTTGTTTGGATTTTTTCAGGGTTATTGTTGTTCTGAATTTTCTTCATAATTGCATGTTTTCTACATAACATTACTGTTATATAGAGAAAAAATGTGTACAGTTTTATTCAAGATTATTTTAGTAGTTTTAGGTTTGTGTTAAAAATACCTGTATTTTTAGGGGTTTTTTTTCAGTGTGATTTTCTTAGTACAGACTCTTCTAGGTAAGTTCTTGATAAGAAACAGATTAATAGAAGAGCTTTCATGATATGAGAATGAAATGTCTAGTTTGTTTTAGGCTTGTAATTATTCTCAATGATGGTTTTGTAGTTATAACTGATTTGTAAGCTTCAATAATCATAGTATGCAATCATACCTTGCAGCATTTTCTGTGTAAATCCATCTCTGTTTCCAGCTTGATATATCAGCACACTTAATGTGGTTGTATTTTTCAGGGTTTAATTAAAACTATTAATTAACATGATTTCAAATTGCCAGTTCTGGCAGCCTGCAGATAGATGTAACAAGGACGAAATCATTGTGTTCTGAGAATTTACTGAAATTTACAGTGAAATTTGTTCAGCTGGTCACAACTCAGGTGGTTTGTGGGATTTTGGAAGCGAGTACATGTCTTTCTTTAATATCAGCTATAGAAATTTCATAAAATCATTTTGTATGGCATGTGGGCAGTGAGTGTTCTATGTCACTGAAAAATAAAATGAGTATATTTCCGTCTGAATTAGTGAGGAGAAGCAGCCTGAATTATTTCCTGTCTATAATGTATTAATTCGTTACAAAATGAATAGCCAGTGTGAAAATCCCTGCGGTATCCCCACTGTATGCTTGGTTTCCAATTTCACTACATGGTGACTTAAAGGGAAAAATATGCCATGATATTTGGGGGTTTTTTATATTTGAGATGTGGAAGGAATTTAAGTTCTGTTACGCTGAGACCACTTTAACTTAGTAAATGTGTATCTAGATTTTCTGTTTCAAACTGAAACAGGAATAACACTACCCTTAGCCTAAAAGGTTTTATGTAGAAATCCATGCACATGCCAATTTAAAGCATTAGATTTCCGTGCTGATGGGGAAGTGGGCAAGCCAGGTGGAGTATTCCTTGCTGCAGATAAGGCAGCAGAAATACCAGCTTTTATTAGTTTAAAAATTAATCTTTTGTTATGTTGATTGTACATCTTTGCTGTAGAGTATGAATTAAGCTGTTGTTTAGGTGTATTAATTAAATCTGTTCTGATACCATATGCAGTAGTTTCATAGGATTCACCTCCCGAGTGTTTGCACATCAAGTATTCCGCCTGAGCACACTGAGGCTGTTCTGCAAGGCCAGTCATGTGCATAGGAAATGGGGGTGATGGGGCATGGGCAGTTTTGGCATTTGAGGGAGGGAAGCAGTGACATTCCCCGAGTTCCTGTACTAGGGCCAGGCCTGATTCACTTGAAAAGTGTGTCACAAGTACTCATGCTGTGGCACAGAGGGGAAGCTGGATCTTTCGGAAAACCTATGGGAAAAGAGGTGTGGGAGAGCAGTAGTGGGAAAGGGCTTGTTTAAGACATCCAAATGCTGTGTCCTGAGGGGTTGCAGGGACCTAAGGGTGGAATTGAAATGCTGGCAGGCATTTCTGAACCATCGAGAAGATGGAGAAAAGTGTCCCTTATTGAAGTGCACAAGTATGTTTAACTGTGGTCTGTAGAATGAAAACACTGAAATTATCCAGACTTTGAAGTAATTTGGGTTTTTTTTCTTACTAAAATGTCTATATGACACTCAAATGTCCATGAAAATTAATGCTATTAATGCTATTACAAAACCTCAGTAGCTTTAAAATAATTATTCCTTGCCAGTAGCAAAGACTTAGAGTCACACTGTGATTTGGTGAAAGAGAGACTTCACAGAAAAATTGTCCTTCTTCTTCACTATTGTACTTATTGTTACATCAGTCAAAGCTACATTTTTTACATTATATTCAGTACCCTTAAATTATCACCCTTTTAGCTTGGTGAAGAGCAGTTGTAGTATTTCATTGTTCAGTGCTGTAACAAGGAAGAAAAAAACCCAGTAAGTAATAGAAACATGTTAACACTGGCCACTCTGAATTCTTGATTTTTGAAAATCTCATGTGTAATTGAGCTACAGGTTCTGGATGTTAGGGGCTTCTACATTTGTTGCTTATGGATAAGGCAGGCACGTACGCATGCATGTGTAGTTGGCAAAAGGTACATATTCTGATGTTATCTTACTGTGCTTCTTCTTGTCCTGCAAAGGATGAGTTCTGAAAAAACTGTTTGCAGGCTTAAGGAGTGATTTAACAGTGGGAAACATTTACATTACCAATATCTAGTTACTTCTGATTCAAGTAATGAAATATTTTTCTTTGCATTTGATTTCATTATTTATTTTGTTAAATGTGAGAGGAAAAAGGTGTACAAAAGGGTCATAGTACTCCATTTATTTGCTAATTTAGATCGGGATGGTATCAGAGGATCTGGTTTTCCCAGGGTAAATTTGAAAAAAAATATTGTATATATAGATAATAATATACTGTATATCATACAGTAAATATTATTTAACTTTTAAGTAGTGTGACCATCATATTTGCTAACAATAAAAAATTCATTGTAGGAAAACAAATTAGCACAGTTGGATCATAAAGCAGTTTCCCCCAAAGTGGCCTAAGAAGAAATTACACTTCTCATAGCAGAAAAGCTGCACTGCACATAAATGCGATCAGTTAAAGGGAGATGCATGAAAGAAATTGAATTAGTATAAAAATATGCTTCGCAGAACATCTAATTGCCACACACACACGGGGGAAAAAAAAAAAAAAAAAAAAAAAAGGAAAAATTAGAGCTTTCATTCTGAAATGTTCTGAGTCCAGATACAGGCAAGCCAGCTAGGAAGAGAAAAACAGCAACCTTTGTATTCATTCTGTGAACTAACTCTGCCTCAGTTTGCCACATGCATGTATACCTTCTTCAGCATCATTCTTCTGAAATAATTCCTCTCTCCATCTTCAACTACATTCCCAAGATGGAAGCATAAATAGTTTGAAGATTTGACTGAAGCAGTGGTTATATTTTTGGATGGGAGCAGATAATAACACTGAGACAAAAATCTAGCTTGTACAAAGTCTCTAACATTGGCTGGTAATTACCTTGTCTACACAATTGCTTTCTTTGATTCGTTTTCCTTCTTAAAGAAACATTTGGGTTTTATTATGCTTCAAATTTGTATTCACTCTTGAATTTTAGAATAGTAAATTTTCTTATATAGTTTTTTTGTAAAATTTCTGCTTGTCCATCCTTTTATCTGCTGGAACTTGCTATTTCCTTTTCTAGATGTTTTCCTGCTTCTATTACTTTATTATAAAATAAATAGGATTTTGTTTAGGAAATAACAGGCATACTAACAATGAAGTTAGTTTTCTGGAATTAAATCCTGTAATAAATGGGCAGAAAGAAAGGAGAGAAAAATCTATCTAATGACTTCCTTGTAAACCTTCTTTGTCATTCGCCATAGATCGAGGCAGGTTTCTTTTCTTACGGATGAACTGCAAGACTGACCTCTACAAATTCATTTGTATTTTGAGGATATTGCTGTCATCAGCAAGGAGGTCAAAATGGGACATCAAGCAACATTAATTTGATGACCACCAGAATTAATGGAAAAGTTGTTTCTCCTCCTGGTTATCTAATAGCAGCACAAAAATATTAATTTTTAGCATTCTACTAAGAGGGAAGATCAGAGAATTTAACACAGAGATTACATGTCTGCCAAAATCTAACATTTGGAAGAAAGTATCTTTTAAAATAAACCATAACATTCATAAGATTCATACAAGTATTATGAATCCTCAAGAAAATTATTTATGAAGTGGTACAGTAGACTTACAGTCTAGCTGGCTGCATCTATGTGTTTCTGTGGCGTAGGGATGGGTAGCCACCAGACCTCTTTTGCCTAGCAGTTTATGTTGCTTCGCTGCTTGGCATGCAAACATTGCAAATGAAATAGTACAAAAATGCCTCGAAACCAAAACATTTTCTTATACAGCTAGCTCTGTAGAATACAAGCAAAGAAGTAGAAAAAAACATAGTAACTGTCTTATAAAAAAGAAAAATCCTTGTCTTGTAAAGTCAATGGATAACTTCCCCAATTTCTGTCTTCACCACACTGGAATACTATGTGACAGATCTAAGTCCTTTCTGTTTTTGTGGATCCTGATGCAGTGTTTCAGGTTCAGCATTGCCCTGACCTGGTCAGAAGTAAGAAAAGCACATGCTGTGCTAAAGGTGACTTCTGTGAGGATCAAGGACTGAGACCCGAGTTGGACTGTAATTAAACAGGATCCTTGGCTGCTTGGAGAGGAAACATAAGCTTCACATCCTCCAGCCCATCCATCTCTATGCTGTTGAGATCTCCAGGCACATTCAGATAGCAGCTCCTGGTTTATATTGCATCCTCGGGGCAGTAGTCTGCTGTCTCTCTGATTTTAAAAATCTTTGCAGGTATGACAAGGTGCTCTTCCATTCTTCAGCAGTACTATTAATGGTTTACATTTCATGTAAGAGTGTGCTGGGTTAGAAGGGCTATTGGCAAGATACAGTTCTTTGGTCTTTTTAACTACTCAGAATGAAAGCAAAACAGAATTAGAAAGTGAGTACGTATGGAGATGATTTTGTGCAGCAGTGAAGCAGGCACTGAGCATACAGCTGATTTTTGCTGTTCTTGCTGCCCAGTAATTTCTATTGGTGTGATTTGTGCCTTCAATGCAGAGTTGTGTGCGTGTACAGAATTGCTGTGCTTGTTCCTTTAAGATATCTAGATTGTGGATTTTATGGATAAATGGGACTGTTGTGAGATTGCCTTTTTTTAACACTGGCTGTAGAGATGCACCAAGTGAACCCTGTACTTTTCAGTCAACAGAAATATGTAACCTAGTGAACCTGTTCATAATGAAGGTAACATATTATTTTAAAACCGTTATGTCTTTTTCTCTTCAGATCTCTTTTTTAACATTTAAGCAGTCTTTTATAGTGCCTCCTCGTCTTTGCGCTTGTAGAAACAATGTGTTCAAAGGAAGTACTTGGCACAGAATATTGTTTCCTTTAAGAAGAAACTCTACTCCTTATAATCCTTATTTAGTGCATAGCGCTGTTTGCTTGTGAGTTGGCATTGCTGGGAGGGTATAAAGAAGTCAACTTCCATGGATGAATGCAGGCTTTTTTCCCCTGGAAGTGCTGCTGGTAAAAGGGAAGGATTTGTGCTGACTGCTCAATTCCTTCTGCATTGCAGCATATTCTTGTAGTCAGAGAACATGAATAGGGTATAACCACCTGTATTTGTACGCGTATTTGAATCCAAGAGCAAGTAGTTTGAAGTGAGAGGAGAAAAGTTTTTCCTTTTACTTTTAGTGATTTATCTAATATAATCCTAATTAATTATGCAATATTACCACCTTTAGGTCTTCAGTTGTCTCTGTCTTTAAATTAAAATCCTTGATGGCAGCGTGTGACGGTTCTTGGCTGCGAGAACAGCTCCCATAAGCACATATCCCACTGGAGGGTCCAGGACCTGTGCCTTCCTGTTTGTTTTGGGCTTACTGCTTCTATGAAGATAAATGCCCCAAAACTTGCCAGCAACACTCTGGGCAAGCAATGCCCCGGCTTCTCTTTTGTGCCCTTGGGCTTTGAAGGTGTCACTAGCCTCAGGAGGGACCATGCAGCCCAGCGTGAACCCTCTGGGTTTGCCCCTGTTTTTGTTCTTTAAAGAACTCTAGTTTGTATGATCTGTGTTCAAACAGACTAATGACCTTTCACTAGCAGGATATTAAGTCTCTCAGGAAGAAGAGGCTGCTGGTGGCGACTTGTCTGAGCCAGGAGAGAATATACCGATTCACAGCGAGGGATTAAATGGTTCTGTTGATACCAAGGGGTAATCCTTGTGGGTAAGGCTTGATGGAGGATACCAAAATCAATTGATCCTGAAGCGCATAATGTGGTTGTGGTTTGGGGTATTTTGTTTTGTTTTGTTTTTTCTAGGGTTTTGATCAAGTCCCGTCTTACTTTGTTCTTTTCCCTAAAATACAGTAGGGGAAGGCCATACTGAGCAGTGTAACACCAGGTAATTCAAATTATGAACCCAAAAGATGTCATCAGACTTCAGTTTATCAGTGAATTAAGAATCAGATATGGTGATGTTAAATACTATTCGATGATTGCTTAGCGCTCAAGGGGCTGAGGGGCATTAGAGAAAAAAAATGTAATGCTAGATGTGCTGTACTTTTGTTAGTTTTGTGAAATTTAAGAGATTAAGCAGAGAAAAGTCTTTGTCACAGTATGAGGTTCTCCCAAAGGGTAGAATAACAGATAATCCCTTTGTACTAAAGCTATATATTTCTGCTACAACAGCAATCAAAGTAAAACCATAAGCGCCTGTAAAAACCTGCCTGAAGGGCAAGCTCTCTCTGGGTGCTACAGAAGGCAGTTTCAAAGTTGATATAACAAGATCAATTCACTCCTTTTCTAAACACTGCATGTTGGATGTTGGGTCTCTTCTGATGCTGCCAGTAACTGTCCCAAGTGGAGCTCTCTGAGACATTGCTGCCTTTAGTATCTGTGCTTTTAAAAACCCGAATAAATAAAATAACTCTTTGGATGAGGTTGATGTGTTTGAGGAATATAATGGGTTTTTATTATCATTATTTTATTTTTTCTTAATAGCGTTAAGCTAGCCAGGTGACAGCTCAAATTGGTATTTTGCAGGCACAAGCATCTGCTGAGCTTCTGGAAATGGAGAGATGGAAAATACAAGTGGATTACATTTACCAGTTGTAAAATAGGTTGTTAGTCTGAACTACCTTTTGGCCACTGTTAGGCAATCAGAGCAAAAATGTCTGTCGCGTATTCAATTTTTAGTCTTCCACCTGGGGTTACAGAGCGAGCGAGCCATTGTCTCTATATGCAGCTGTATGAAGTCTGCCACATCACTAAATGCTGACACATTGAGATGTAATGTGTAATAAGATGGGTGAAGATTTCTTATTTGACCCCTTTTAGCGGCTTGGGGAATAAACCTCCAGGTGAGGAACTGTTGCAGCAGTGGTAACTTTAGAAGCTGGCAGAGCCATTTAAGCAGCTTCATGCTCATAGCGTACAGGAGGGGCATTTCACCAACTCTTGGGTCCTCTTTTTTTTTTTTTTTTTTTTGTTTGTTTGTTTGTTTTTGTTTTTGATCTAAGAATACCTTAAAGCTGTTTGAATCTGTTTTTCTGGAAATTCTTTTTGAAATGAAGGCATACTTCCTCTGTCTTGACAGACTTCCGTCAGCAGTCTTTGGAAGACAGCGTGGCATTTGCGTGCATTGGAGAATGTGTGGGTGGCTGTGTTCCTATGATAGGTCTAAATACTTCAGAATAACTGCAATTTTAGAAAGGAAAGACCAACAACACTGCTTTAATTTTCCTTTCACTATGCCTTATTTTTCTCTTCTTCTTAGTTTTGAGGTCTCCTCTTAACAGCCAGAAGCCCTTTCAGTCATACATTACCCTGTTGTCTTCATTGAGCTGTGGCTTTTATTCTTCTTGTAACATGCAACTGTGACATGAAGAAATGCAGAACCATCATTGAACTTTTACTGAAACAGATTTTTGAAGCTTAAAACACTTGTAAACTGCTTTTTAAGATTTGCTTTTACTCAGAAAAAATGATTAATTTTGTATTAAATAAGGGACAGGAAAGGAACAATACTACACCACTTCTGTACCTTCCAGATTTAAATAGCTATTAGTGATGATGGCAAGTTCTAAAATTTTTCTGAATAATCACCATGTGATGGAGATGGGTGATCTATCAGTGGCTGGCCACATTTGAGTGTAATGTCAGGTTATTCTTTGGAAACTGCCTACTTTGTGATGCACTCTTCCCTAGTGTCTACTGTGCTCTTCATATGTCATGTCTTTTCTCTTTGCTCCCTTGCTTCCTTGTTTGTTTTCTTTGCTTTTCTTTTTCTCTCTTGACCTTTAAAATCATGCTACCTCCCTGTAGTCTTCTGGGGTTTCGATTTACATGCCTTTTGAGTCCATCCTGAGAAAGGTGTAGAAGCTACCTTTCGCCATCTTGACTGAGTTGTTTGACTTGTGAGTGGCATTGCCTTGTGCACAGCACAGTACAGAGAGCTCAGATTGTTCCTTCTCGCTTTCCAGGGAAGAAGAAAGGAGATGATCCTTAATCCCATGAGCTCAAACCAGCCCGTGTATGCACTAGGAGGAGGAATAATGAAAGGTAGCAGCCTTGCATGGGAGGGATCAGGGAACAGGCCAACAGCTGTCACCCGATCAGCACTTTCACCCCTAGTATGTGCACACATTAAAGATTGCCCTGCGTGAGCACAGTTGTGATACCAGGAGTGCTAAGAGCGAACAGCTTTAGTAGCTGACTTTCCAGATTTACATGTATCACTTGAATGCAGCAAGCTGTGTTCCTTTATGTCAAATGAAACATTTGTAATTGCTGACTATAAAGGAAAAATACAGAAAGAAAATCTCTTAAAGCCCTAGCTAGTCTCTTTTTAACCTTCAGTTGCTATGTAATCATCAGGAAAGTACTAAAACATATCATATCTACAAACTGAGGACAAAAATACAAACATGGCTCTGTACAGTGTATATGGGCTAGAAGATACTAGTCCTGAGTTTTGACCTACATTACCTGCTAAATAAGAAAGCACTAAGTGGCAAGAAAGTTCCCCAGAAGAGGAAAGATGCACTTTTTTGGCAAAGTGCTTGTAACAGTCTTAGTATTTCATCAGTAAGTTACGATGGCAAACTGACATGTTCGTTTGTGGGCAGTGAATTTCTCAAATGACCAGTGAGCTGTTCGCTTTGTTCCTAGGGGTTTGTAATAGCCAGAGTGGTTCTATGCATAAACCCCTAGATGATGTCCAGCAGCAAGATGGGAGGTTGCAGCAGTGCTACACAAATACATGAGTGTCTCTGCTGAGCTGCTCCCCCAGGCACATGTAGATGCTAGATGGAGCTTTTACTTGAAGAGCATATTTTTCTCATGCATTAATGTTTGCCTGAGTCACGTAGGGACTTTCTTTCCACACTGCTGAGTGTCACCAGGGAGGTCCCCTTTCAGATTCAAGTCTGCTGTCTTTGCTTTTCTGCAGCATTAGGCATTCCTCCTACTCCTGTGTTTCAAGGGCTATGGGAACCAGCCCAGAACTCAGCTGTGTTCCTCCCTCTCAATTAGCAATCACAAGACACCCTTATGACATCTACACTGTTCTTCAGTGGAGATATTTTATCCCTATGATGTGGGAAGCGTGGAAGTGGCTGGGGTACACTCACCTTTGAAAATCACCGGTAGGTACATTAAGGGTTGTTTCTAATGCCATGGATGGAGATGCTGGGAGGAAACCTAACCTGAACTGAGTGGCAGCAAAGGTCAGAGTGGACCAGCCTGTTCCAGGCCACTCTGCAAACCTTTTCCTGTGTTCAAAAAAGACATATGTCAAGTATGTAGTTTCATTGCCCCGGGAGAGCCCCAGTGAACTGGGCTGCAGTTTTCGTATATTAACATCACTTGTTGTCCTTTGGTACCACCCTTCCTGCCCCCTCATGTGACAGCCTGTTGCTTAGACAGAAGCAAAACTTTACTGATTCCTCCATTCTACAGAAAACCCCAAAATCAGAACCAGTAGGTTTAGGAGAAAGAAGACTCTTGGGAAAAAAAGTCAGCTCAGTAGTGCCTCAAGTATAAAACATGCTGTAATTGGTGATGTAAAGAGGTTGAACAGCGTAGAAACTTCCATGTAAAGCCAGTCCCAACCTCATATTTGTTGAGTGATCATCAACCTTTAGTTTTGCAGAATCTCTGTGTGAATTCTGTTAAGGCATCATGCAGTAAAGCTCTGTGAACTGCAAAAGTAAATAATTAGTAAAAGGGCAAATTATACAGAGGTGCTTATATTCAGGCATAAAAACTTCACCTCTGCAAATACCTTGTTTGTGTGTGTGTGTGTGTGTGTGAAATCTAAAATAAAGATTAGGACAAAGCTATCACCCTATCAACTATAAAATAACTGTGTGAGATGATGCTGAGAAGTTGTATCAGATGCTCAGCCATCTCAGAATCCTTCTGCTAGTCCTTACGGCTGAAGAGTTCATTTTCCTAACTTTTTTTTTTTTTTCTCCAAAAACTGCAGCAGTTTTGCACCATCTCTGCCAGTCTGTCGGAGGGCTGTGATACAAGGTGATACCCATCCATTTAACATAAAATGATCAGAGTCGGAACAGATGAACCAACCTTGGGGACTTGGAGTGTGAATATTTTCACACTGCATTCAGTGAAGTATCTATCTTAAAGTATTTTTAAATTTAGTTGTGATACTATGTAAGAGTAAAATACATGGCACTAATTTTCCAAGAGATGAAGTAAAGGATAATATATTCTACAAATATTTAATTAAATGCTTCCTCTCATTGTGAGAAGCATTAGAAATATAATGAGTTTCTTCACTTATTTAAGTAGATAAAGCAGGGATTCAAGGAGGAATAGATAAAGTTAGAAAAATAATCAGAGAGGTTATTTGTATTCAAGTCATCAGAGTAAAGAAATTCATCCTAAAGCATTTGTGGTACTGACCAGAACAGTCTGCACCATTATCCATTTGAGACTGACGGATGAAAGGAGAAGTCCCATAGGAATGACAAGGGAAATTTCATTGCATAAATAACTGGCTTAGTAGATGGCAACAGAGCAAGCATTGCAGTTTGTTTCAAGTTAATTTGTTCTTTCTCATAAGCAAACAGAGTTATAATCTAGGTAAGTCACCAGTAACATGGTCATGGCTGAATGTGAAACCATTGTCTTGCATGTGTGCTGTCACACAGGGAAGTGTTTTCAAGTCTGTTTTGAGCTTGTGACAAATATTAAACATGAAAATGTCATGTTTAATTTTTTTCTTCATTGATTGTGATATCATAAAGACTAGAATGGGAAAGTCGCAGCAGCTTCAGAAGGATTTGTAAGCATTTCAACAAGGTGAGAATTATAATTTTACATGATGTTGCACATGAATAAACTATCTGAAATAATTTAAGATTTGATTTTGTCATGACAAGTGCTATGCAATACCAAAGAGAGAATAAATGGCTATGTGTAACTAATAAGACTAAAAAAGACCTAAAGAGGGGCAATTGGGTGGAATGGCACAGTGTGAGGAGGCACTGTGAATGGATGTGTGGTGTGGACATCATGATGGGATGATATAAGCTCCAAAGTGGGGAAAAGTGGCAAAAGCTTTAGATCAATTCAAGGTGCAATTTGACAACTTCATGGAGGAAAAATTTTCCCATGATGTCACCAGGCAGAGGTACCACCTGCAGCTCCATAAACCCTAAAGCAGTGGTTCTGCTGTTCCTAAAGGACAGTTACTGACTGGAGCCGAGTATGCCAGCTCTCTGTTTCAACATTACTTCAGAAACAAGGTTGCTCCATTACTAAATTTCTACGACTGTCCGCTGTTTTTGAGACAGTTACGATCCTCCCGCTGATCTGTAAAAAACCACTGAAATCAGTGACAGTTTTTCTCTGTAGATATAAGTTAAGGAAGAATATATGCAAATTCTTTTTAGGCTAGTTGCCATGAAAACAATTTCACGACTGCTTTTATCACACAATAAATTACCCATGAAAGAGGATAGCAGATTAATTATTTTATTTAAACCCAATAGAATATTGTTTTATTAAGCAATGCTGTGGCATAATTAAGAGTTGTAATTGATTAAACACTTTATAACCACAGAGCTATTAATTGATACTAAATTACAATACAATTAACAAAGTAACATACACAAGACACATGTTTTAAAACAAAAGTGATAATGCATCAGCTAAGAAGCTGCTTTTATAAACCATTTCTTAAAGATTTTGACTGCTGAAATGAATATATAATAATTGAAAAAATGGAAATGGGGCAAGAAGAGCATTCCTTATGATTTTTCAACTCAAAAGACTCCTCTGGTGAGAAACACGTTTTTTAAGCTGGATATTAAGTGAGTGTTGAAGCAAAGTCCTTGAACACAAACTTAGAATATGCAGGGAACAATTTAGAAAGTAAAACTTAATGTCAGCTTCAAGACCCCCTCTAGATTTGACACTTGTTTGCCTTATTTGAATACAAATCTGAACAACTTATGCATTGCTAAGCTTTAATTTGAGTAATGATGTATTAATGCTACAGCTCAGATTCTGTTCTCATTTGCAGGAATGTCAGGAAATTTATGAAACTATTTGCATGCTTAAAAGATTTGCTGGATTGGACGGTTTGCAAATTTCAGAAATCCCACAGGTATTCATTTATTACTGTGCATTAACCAGAGAAATACTAAATACATAATATCCAAGTGTAGGACTACAGGGGCCAGTGGAAGTATGACATATAGAAATATTTTTCAACTTTTTCTGACCTGGGATCAAATGTGGTTAAGACCAAATACGTTATAGGAATTTGAAACAAGTTTTAGCAGCATCTGAGAACACCTAGCAGAAAGATTGCCAAGGTTTATAATACTATTTAGGCCTTGGGATTTTGTTCTGTGTGAAGCAATGTACAGATTCCACTAAATATATCTGGTTTTGTATTAGCATTTTGGAACCTACTGAAAATTAAATTTGACTATTTTCATTATCTCACAAACACAAACTCTGGATATATACTTTTTGTTTTTCTTACATTAGTTATCAAGTTTACTCCAAAGCCTAAAAGTATTGTATTTGTAGCTTGCTGTTGAATTATAAGTGCCAAAATGATGTAAGACAGACCTTGTGTAAGTACAAATTGAAGCCCAAATGTCTAAGTCAGCAGGCTGCTAAAAAAAAGTTTTTTACAAATATAAAAATACCAAATATCAAAACTGGACTTGTTGTTTTAATAACTCATGCAAAATCTGGTCTTTTTTATATGTTTTAACACATCAGTGTGACTAATCTTTGATTTATCAATGTTTTTTGTCCTGTCTTCTTGTGTGTAGTATGTAGACACACAATGTTTATACAGGAACATGCAAATGCATTTGCTACAGTGTAGATACTCCTATGGAGAAATTTGTGGGTATTCATACATGTAATGTCACTGCATGTGTCTGGTTCTTAACGTGAATGGCCTTGTAGGTACCCAGTTGCTTTCAGGTACCAAAATATTTACAGTTGCGCATATTGTCTTGAACAGTAAAAGGCATTAGTTTATGATTTTGTCTTGAGTTAGGTTTATTAGTGGACAGAGGGCTGATGGAGGAGAAAGAGCTAGGCATGTATGTATTCAGAACTGTAAATCCATACATTGCTGAAGGTTTCCTTGAATAGTTCAATGTAAGCAGGAGAAATATTAAGCAAGCCAAGCACAGTCTAAAATGGGCTAACATAAATATTCCACAGACTGGGGGATGAAAGGCTGTGGGAGCTTTCATTCCAGAATAAGCTGCTTAAACATTCGTGAACCTCATTAAGATGGAGAGTAGGAGGGAGATTTCAGGAGGGCAGCATCGAGTATGAACAAACATGGAAAAGCAACCACTTGTTTAAGGATCTCAGTGTAATTACGTCATACAAGTTCATGTCATCCCTATTTAAGAATTCTTTTTAGGCTGTGGGAAGCAGAGTGTGAGCAAGGGATTGTGTCTGGGACTGTAACTGGAAGCGCCCATTTTCTGGTTCTTTCCAGATTCGTGATGTGCTGAAACTGCATCATTTTTATGGTCTAGGAGCAGCTGCAACTCTGTGTTTGCTTAGACAAAATCCTAAATCCTTTCCTGTCTCATGAAGATTTTGCATTTGGTGTCTTGCTGTCAGTTTGTAACTGCAGAATACATGGATCTGTTTGGACTCCAGATCTGGTACAGACTAATCTTGCCTTGAGGACTAAGATTTTCAAATGCATGTTGGGGGATATCCCATCTTTCCTGAGTGGAAAGGCTTTTACCCAATTTCTTCTTGGCTGTGTTTGCTGAGAAGGTCAGCCTGCTGTTCCTCACCACTCTCACTGCATTGCCACCTCCAAAAGCCTCATGACTGGGTAGCTTCTACTTTTTCTGACACCATTTTTTGCCAAATGAACCACAACCTGTCACTTAAACTTGTTTCACTGTGATTGAAACAGATTTGAGAACAAGCTGGTGGCCCGTGTTCCCAGCAGGGCTGGGGGAGTGGGTGCGTCCGCCAGAACAGCAGTGAGGAGCAGCTGGACGTAGGCTGGGAGACATCTGCGCCCAGGCAGCTTTTCATTTGGCATAGCTGGAGCTGGGTGAGGACATATTTGCAGTTTCTCTCTCTGGGTTTCTCTCCAACTTCTCTCGAGCATTTCATAGGAAGGGACTGGCACCATGTTTTCTGCTTCTATAAAGAAGTTGGCATTACATGAGCTAAAGCCTTTTCAGCCTGAATAAGCCAAAGAAAGATAAAAGGTATTTTCTACATTTCTCCTCTGCTCATGTCAAACCATTGGGATGGTCTTGCATGTTGAAGGATCCATCTGTTTCATGCTTTAAGACATCCTCTGAAAGGAATAAGATATTTTGGGGGGCCTTAATGAAGCTGGAAGAACAAGGAGTGTTCCTGCGTTAGCTGAATGCCGTGTGCTGTAATAGGCTGGAAAGAATATTTTGTGAAAGCGCTCGGTTTCCCTGCTGAGTGAGGTGAGGGCAGAAGACTGAGGGAGTATCAGACCTTCTCAGCTCCTGGTCTGCTATGGTACTGGCACTTCATGCATTCCTGCATCAGTTTTACAACCAATTGCTTGAACATAGCACTGCAGATGTAGTGCATGAGGAGGAGGTGGCAGGCTGCTGGCTAGGCTCCTGGTGATGCTTTTTGGGTGGAGCCTGGTACAGTGTGACCAGTGACCATAGAGGAGGAATTACCCTCAGTTGCTTGTGAGATACCCTATTGGAGAATCTGTACATCACAATTCAGCAATGGAAAGTGAAGGATTTTTTTATTTTTTTTTAATACTTTAAAAAACCAAGAGGGTTTACATGCAAATGCACAGCTTGTAGTTATGTCTGTCTGTAGAGAAGTGGTCAGTGTATGTGGTGAATACTGTTTTGGAAACCAGCTCTGCAACTGTGGTAGTAGAAAACAGGAAATAGAAGTCAGGGAAAGGTCCTGTGAGCATGCAGGGGCTCTAATGCAGATTTTTCTCTAAGAACAGATCAGCTGAAACTGTAGGAGAGAGAAACTGTTGACAAACAGTGTATGTATATGTGTATATATTTCAATTGTCTGCCCTTTAGGTGTCTAAGCAGCGTTCTGAATGTCATGAAAATCTGTACACTTTTCTAAAATGTTTTCTGTGAACATTTTATTGTTGTCTTTATCATGTTTCTAAAACAATTCAAATCCACAGTAGCTGAAATTAACAGTTCATTCCAGGGCTGTCACAAACAACAGATCGCAGCAGTGAATCAGTGTAATCTGTTGTTTGGGTTATGAACCCCACACATTCCAAGTTTTCAAAAATCTGAAAAGTTAAATGCTCAGGTTTACTCCATTTTCCATTCATGTGTGATTTAATAGAAAGCCACTCAGAGATTCCACACTGACTAGCTTGTCCCAGGGTCAGCTTTGTAACAGTGACTGTCCTTAAGAAAATGTCTGTGTGGAGGTGACTTGTCTCTCTCCCATCTCTTCCCCACTCACCTCTTGGTAGCTGTAAGTGTCAGGACCGGGTTTCATCAGAGCTGAGGTCTGGTCTTCCTCACAGTGCTACGTACATGTTTGTAGGGCTTCAGAATGTGCTCAAGTTAAAAGCATTGAGTCTGGCAGCTGATGACTAATGTGAATAGACAACCCAATGTCCTAGCTGTAAAAACAACCAGGGATTTCAGAGATGGGCTATGTGGGAATAGGAGAAAGAAGATCTCACTGATTTCTCTGACTGGGGTCTGCTCCTGGTATTCTCCCACTTCACCACAGGCTGGTATAAGGAATGAATTTTCTGCTTACACTGAGGACCTGTTTACAGGTTACAAGGTATCTGTGTAGGATTCATCTGAGATAACATACCAACATGTTTCCAAATGATGCTTCCTGTTTCCATTGTATCCAAATGGAACAATTGTTGGATATTTCTGTCCTTTAATCTGATGTGATTTGTTGTGGTATCCCTAGCAATCTCTACTGCAAGTGCTAGGTAGGATGGAATATGGCTGTTGGTTGACAAGATTATTTTATTTATATGGTATTTAAAGTGCATTGTATTTTACAGCAAGTCAGCTGGTCAAAGCAAGCAATACCTGAAGAACTGAGGTGTAAGTCAATGTAAAATGGTACAAAGACAGATGAGGAATACGAAACAAGCACAGAGTTGTTTTGTTTGTTTCCTGAGGCACTGTGAAATTTTGAGTGGCCTGCATTTGGGAAAAAAAGTCACTAAGACTTTGTAAAAAGTATTTTGGAGGTTTTATTTTATTATAAGCAGTAAATTCTTTAAATATACTTTGGATGCAGTTGAGTTATATGGCGAGTTTGTGTGGCCCAGAGCACAGAAATCTGAACAGAGATTATAATTTTGGAATTTGATCACTGCTCCTGTGTTCAATTAATCAGGTTCCACCAGCTGTGCAAAACCAGCATTTACATGCATTATAAACAGAGGCAGACTTTAATATATATGAAAGGTATACAGGAAGCAAGAGGTAATGCTAAAACAAATCACTTTGAGTCAAGTTTACTTTCTGTTGCCAATAAAAATAAGACTGACTTGATTTTCCAGAAAAGGATCGCAGTAAATCCAGTTTTCGTTGCTCAAATTTTACAACAAAGCTTATAATATAAATTCCAGAATAATACTTTTTACAGATTATTGGTAGTTGATGGAGACTTTTGGAAGGTGGTGCTTTTCTAAGGGATCTTAGGAGAACCACCTGCAAGTTTGGCTTACTAGGGAGGAAGCATATTGATTTACAAACATGGAGTAGACAGGTTTTATTATTTGCAGAAGATATAGCTGCATTTGTATTTTTTCTGACGAAAACTTTTATTTAACGTGCTTGTCAGGCAAAATCAAACCCCTTTTTTTCTACAGGAGAGGAAGAAAAAACTGTTTGTATGCAAAACAATTCTTCTCCCCCCACTGTAATGCTACTTAGTGTTTTTGGTTCATGGATTTTCCTCATAAGCAGTCAAAAAAAGTAGTGCTTGGTCTCTGCAGAAAGCAGATTATGTGAATGTTTAAAGAGCTTTTCAGTATTCTTTAATTTCTTGAGTTACAGACTACTATATCTTAGCTGCATAAAAATTCAAGATCAGACATTGAGGGAAGTAGAGATGAAGTTTGCTGCAGTATCATATGGGAAAATGTTCATATTTTAATTCATTATAGGTTACATTAGCCTAATTGAAATAAAGATTGTAATTTTCAAATATATTTGTAAGATATAGGATTCTTGCTTTATAAAAAGTGTGAATTTGCATTCCTAAGCTTTGATAATATGGCTCTTCATGCTGATTTTTAACATAATTCTTTAAAGTACTTGTATGAGTCACTTATTTTAGTGGAGAAGAAGCTGAGTGACAGTAGAGATTCGGAGAACATGCTGGAGAGCAAAAAGTAAGTTTCATGTAGAAATAAATAGGCCAGGAGTGAAGAAATTAATGAAAATCGTTTTTTATAAGTTCCCAACCTGCAATATCCTGTGTGCATCTCTAATCTTATTCTAGTTAAAATGTCGGGTGATAAATATTCACATGGACTAGGAGGGTGTTAGGAAAGCAGCCATGTGGAGCATGTCTTGCAGCAGAGAAGGTCAGGGAGCTTGCAGCCCAGACTGAGCTGGGGAGAGGCGATGGGACCTTAGAGGGAGCTGCAGGCAAAAGTGACAGGGTAGGTGTGTGCTGTGGGGTCACTTGCATTGGAGGAAGCAGAGTGGTGAGCAGCTGGTGGCTTTGTGAGATGCTGGTGCCTGTCAGGGACAGCATGGAGGAGCAGAGCTTGGGGAGGGCAAGGTGGAGTCCAGTTCGTGTGGGTGCTGGTGGTCAGACCACGTGCTGGTGGCAACATGTGAGGACATGAAGGGTGTTGTAGAGTCAAGCCAACAGATCTGGCAGCTTTTGCAGAGGTAAGGGGCGTTTGGGTAAAGATGATGTGGCTGGGAGAGTGCTTCAGACAGGCTCTTAGCCAATGTCTAACCACTAATCTGAAGCCCTAATTTTAAATTTTAACTTCTACATAGCTCTTACCCTATTGCCATATTGCAATTCATAACCCCCAAATGCTTACTTCTGAGCTGAAGCCTGAAATCATAACTTCTTACCCTGACGTTTCCATTAAACTGAACCCCTAAACAAAAAAGGATGTCCATACCTTAGATACTAACCAGAAGCCCTACGGAGAAACCCAAATTCTCACCCTGAGGGTGTATCTAATCCCCAATCCTCATGCCTCGCTAACAGGGGAGCTCTCATCCCTAGCCCTACCCGCAGCACTAACCCCAGAGCAGACACCCTCACCAGATGCCCCAACCCAGTGTGCTTACCAGAAGCCCTAAGCTCTCATCCCCCATCCCACTCCTTGCTGACCCTGTCCCTCAGCAGTCTGTTGCCCAGCAGGCCGGAGAGGGGCAGGACTCAAAAGTCCTGCAGGGAAATGTTGTGATAGGAGGCAGGGGAGAGGGAGCGGCATGTCAGGTGAGGTGTAGGTAAATGTGACGTGATGGGTGTGGGTTGTGAAGTCACTTGTGTTGGAGAAACCTGAATAGTGAGGAGCAGAGTGTGGGGAGGGTGGAGAAGAGGCCAGCACATGGGTTCTGGTGTGAGCCTGTCCCAGCACCTGCCCTAAGCTTTACTTTAAAGCTTTTCCCTAGTCCTTATTTCAGTCCTCTATTTTCATGCTGAACCCCAGACCCCCACTTCAAAGCTAAACCCCAGTATTTTTCAAACACTAGTCCTGATTCATAGCCTTGAAATGCTACCCCCTAAGCCTAGCTCTAATCCCTCACCCTAATCCAGCCCCTCAACTAAGACTAGCCCATAGCCTCCCTGCTAACCAGAGACCTTAGGCAGAGACCCTCACCCTCATACCCAGCCTCATTCTAATCTGTGACCCTGATCCTAAAAGGTAAGTTGAACTTCTCTGGCCCTAACTGGAACACTAACGCCCAGTCAGAAATCCCAAGCAGATACTGGCAGCACGTAGGCAGTAGGCAGCTGCTGAACCCATCAGCATCCCAAATAGAAAACTAACCCAAATAGTCTGTAGTGTTTTGGACGTGGGTAGTATTTCCCACGTTTAGCAGTATGACAGAGTTTTGTACTGACTTTTCTGTTGCGTGGTAATGGAGCCTGGCACAGCCCAGCTAGGTGCCACTCAGCAACATCAAGAATACTTTAAATTAGGTGGTGGGAAGGGACAAGAAGTGCTTTTAATGACAAGAAGTACTTTCCTGCTTGGGGGACAGCTGGGGAGGGCTGAGATCATCCAACAGGGAAGGTTCAAAACTCACATTTCTGATGTCTGTCTGATCACCACACTGTGGGGCAGCCTCCCCTGGGCACTGGGCACTGAGTTAGCAATCTCAGCTCTTGGGATCCATCTTTCTAGCTGCTAGTTCTTGTGTCTGTCTGCTCTCTACGCTTGGTCATGCTCTGCTACCTTCCTTCCCTGTCCAGGTTCCTGCTCTTGGTTTCCTGATCTGCCTGCATGACTTCTTGTTTGAAATCCTGACCTTACAGCAAAGAATTTCTCATTTTGTGGATTGTAAGGCCTGTTCTGTTTCACTTGAGTTTAGTGTGCCTTGACTTTATGCCTGTTGTTGCTGGCTCTGCTTTGCTGCCTTGTTCCCATCCCCAGACTTGGTTGCAGCTTATTCTTAACCACTGGCTACAGCTGTCAGCATTTGGCTGTATGTCGAAGTTTGGGAGTGTACTACCAGTCTTCAACAGGACATACCTAAGCAGTTGCCAGATCTGGCAATCAAAACAGAGTGAGTGCAGATGCACAGAAAGGTGGTGAGTACTTCAACACCAACTAAACTATAACCAACTTCTCTGGATCAGAGCCTCAAGTCTTGTCCATTGCAAGCTCATAATGTCAGCACACAGGTGTCTGTTGCAAAAGGTCAGGAATCCATTTCAGGAAAACAGAAATGAATCCTTTGTATACTCAAATTCTAGTGTTTGTACTTTCCCAGCAATTGCTTCAGTCTTCAGATGATGAAAAATTGTAAGTATCTGGACACAGCTACAGAGTGAGCCTGTCCTTCATGGTTTTCACATTGCTTGTGGGTGTTCTTGGGAACAGAGACCTCTCCACCTTTCTTCTTCCCAAATTTGACCTTTTCCTCTCGTTTAGGTGAAATATTTTATTGTATTGTTAAGAAAGAAGGCTGTCCTCAAAACTGTGTATCTTAGAAATGTACCAAAAAATGTTACAGATTTAATGACAGGAGCTGTTTTTCACGCAGTCATCGATTGTAGAAATTAAGCTAGTCTTGACTTACAGCCTTGAAGACTTATTTAGTCAGCAAAATATTTTGAATTGATTATGCCAACATGACATTTGTGCTTCTTCTCTAATTTAAAAGATATGTATACATCTGCTGGTTATAAGGAAAATTGGCAGCAGAATTGCAGAGCACCTTTCACCAGGTCTTCCATTGCTGAAAGGACAGCAAAAAAATAAAAGGTTAAATGTCCAGTTTTTAATAGATATTGGAGGCTTAATGGTTGCTTACTAGATAACTAGATTACCACTGCTAACTGAAGAATCCCCCCAGTTCTTGCTGTTCACGATGAATCTTGATATTACAAGGTATTTGCAGACAAGGGCTATGAGAGGGAACTGAATTGCATAAAAGCATGCTCTTACCTTACCCCTACATTGTTAGCGTGTTTCTCTTAACATATCCCATCACTTCCTCTTAGGAAGAGAAACATTTAATGGTTTGGTGCAGTACCGTGGTTTTGAAGTGAAAATCATTTCTGTTTATTGTGTTTTGGGTCAATTCGGAGTATGTTGGTGCATGTGAATGATGTTCGTTTTATAGGAAACTAAACCAGAAGCCCCATTCCAGTGGGCACAAAATGCTCTTCTCCCCCTGATAGAGGTGTGAGAGTCTAAATGAGTGACTGGTCCTTCACATAGCTTTGAACCACATTTATGGTGGGGGTGTAAGATCCAGACCAAACCCCTAAATTATAGATTTTATAGATTAAATGGCTACAGCACTACCTGCTTTCATCTGCTCCTCTTGCACCAAATCAGAGACTAATGGTAATAGCCAGTCTGTAACAGTAGTGTTATCCTCTAGTGCCATAGAACACTCTGACCTGAAGTGTCTTTTTTTTTTTAATGTTAAATCCAAGAACAATCACAATGTTAACAGTCAATTTTTTTGTAAAATAATATACAGAACTAAAAGCCCTTGATGATTAGAGGAAGCGTTCTACAGTTTGTGAACAACACACAGCATAATGCATCTTCATTACAAAAATGCAAAACGACGATCATTTATCATAAAATATGTTGACAATAGGCATTCATCACTTAGTAAACTCTGTTCCCATGGCAATGCAATTCATTTTGTTCCTCTCCCTCTACTACATGCATGGAAGACTGGGCATTCTCTGGACAAACAAATTGCAGCTTTAATGCTATGGATTTTTGTGGGTGAAATACATAAGTATTTTGGTGGAACTTCAGTTCAGTGGTAACCACAGTGCTGGCGGAACGTGCCTATATTTCATACAGACCAGTGGACAAGTGGACATGCTCACTGTGCAGATGTCCTGCCATTCTCAATTTTATACCAACTCTGTTTAAAGGAAAGGAATTCTTTCAGGAGTAAGTTTCAGTAATATATTTGTATGCTGGGAACAATATTTAAAAAAATATGGTAGCATTGTTTGCTTCAGAAATATGAACAAATGTTTGTTATAATTAACTGCATGTTGTTTATTCCTTATTTTTATCTGGTTGTACTTTGGTTTTGTGTGTGTATGTATGTGTGCATGTTTAAAAGTAGAAATTATTTGGTCAAGCAGACCTGTTCTAGGGAAGTTATGCACTCCCACACACATATGGCATCTTGTTAATGAAGCTTACCAATTTTTACTTAGTTGTATTTTGAAGGCTAATAAAATACCATGTTCTTTCCCCTTATGTGATATTTTGTTTGAAGTCAGCACATCTATGTATTTCCACAAATTTCCATCAGTTTCAGAAACTGTGAGTTATTTTATAAATCTGACTACCCAACCTACCATGTATTTGTTCCACCGCAGAACAAACTAACAGCTTCAGTTACTGCAAAGCAAACCATGTTTACCTAAATATACCTGCTTTCTGCTTTAAGAGCATGACAGGGTGGCTGACTCCAATATAACAAACAGCTTCTGTGCTGTCAATTAATAGCCCTGAGAATAAGTTTTGTTCTTTTAATGGTTGAGTCATAGCTCTTTGCATATTCCGGACAATTGGGTCTTACTACATAGATAACTTAGGAATACTAAAGTAAAAGAGAAGGCAGCAACCTGCAAAATGTCTTTGCTTCATGTGAAATTGTCTGAAGATAATGCTGACAGATGCATTCTTAGTAAAGACCTGGATTTTGCTGAAAAAGAGAGGTGAAATGAGCCCCGCAACTGTACAATTAATTTTTAAAGCCAACCAATAACAATTTATAATCTCCGCCCCAAATAAAAGCCCCTGTTCAAATGCACTTTCAAACTGTTTCATCCCTGGGATTTTTGCTGGATGGAGCAAGCAGAGCTTGGTCCAAGCTGCAGCAGGCAGTTATGCCTTGCTCATTGCAAGCCTTTTCATTCTGGAACTGTTTGAAATGGGTTGGTTTAGGTGTATTCTGCATGCTTAGTCTGAAAATGAGACTGTATGCAACTTTCTAACTTCAGATTACATGTTCAGCCTGTGTATAAACTTGAAGTCTGGAAACATTCTGAGCTGTAGCCTTGGTTTAGTTTTATTTCTATTGAATATGGCTAACTTACAGTCACACTTACTTAGCAACTCGGCAAACTATCCAAACAATGCTGTTCTTTGATGTAGGTACCTCTACGCTGATAGCTGATCAGCTCATGTAATTCCAAAAGTTTGGCACAAGATGTTGCCAGGATGAGGCAAGGGGGTACCTATGGAGGGGAAAAATAGGAGCATAGCCATTGACCACCCAGTTTCTCCGGTGGGTTCCTAATGCCCCTGCCCTCTGCTGTGCCAGGTCTCACACCATTAGGAGCCCTGGGGTCTCTGCCCTGTGCCCACCAGAAGGCCCTCCTTGGTAGTGGTCCTTGCGTGTTTTCGGTCCTTTCACGTTTCCCCTTGGAGCTGTGAGAAAGGTGAAACCTCCAGTCTGACAGTCTGGGCCTGAAGGCCCAAATGGCTCTTGAATTCCTCGATTTTTATGGACATTCCAAGTTTCCTCATGGCACAGTCTCAACTGAGTAACCACTGTAGAAACAGTCCCCAAAATATTGCTACGCCCACCAGTTGTGTTCTCCATCCCAGGGAGAACTCACATGCATGTAGCAAAGGGCTGTAAAGCACCAGTCAGAGGTTTTACTGTTAAATATTTTAGGTTGGGCAAGGACAGAGATTATACTGGAGCTAAACAAATGACAGATAAGTGCCTGATAGATATGTTTTAGGGTAGATATTTTACAAGAATAAAAGTTTTATGAATTTTCCCTTGGTTTCTGAGTTGACAGCCTTCATAACACCTTGTAAACTAATGAAAACCTCAGGCATTGTTTTCTTATTTTTCTTATTCAAAGCTGCCTTTATTAGGAATAAAAAAGCAGTATAAAAAGCTACGTATTCTGCTCTTCTCTGTTTGGAAGGCTAAAATTATTTTAATAAAGGATAAATATGTGATGTTAGTTGCTCTTCTTAATCAGCAATTAAAATCTGAGCAATATTATTAATCTTATATTTTTTTGCTTTCCAGATGATCAACATATAATCTCAACAACTATGGCTGAGAAGTGCAATTAAGGTAACATAATTTCCCTTTTACTATGGGCACGCTTTTGGTGAAAGTGATTTCCAAAGTACTCGCTCCAGTAATCCACTTAATAACCTGCATTTCTTGAGGCTGAGTTCACCTCTGGATGTGTTGGTTTTGTCATTTACCACTTTGGCTACTGCACTTCCTGAAAACTCCCTAATTTTTTCATAGTCCTTCTCTTTCAGCTTCCTGTTTTTAAATTGAGTAACAGTGTTTTAAGATATCTGTGTAGACTTACATGCTGGGAATAATGCTTACATTATATGCTTGCAACTGAAGGTCATGTCTTTGAAATATTAACTCAGAAAATGTTGTGGGGAAATGATAGAAAATCTGTCCATAGGAGGCTTTTGGAATGATGGCTGCTGCACGCTCCAAGGCACCAAGGATTTAATTGCTGATTTCAATCACAAGATGGAAATCTGCTCAGCAACTGTACTGTACCACAGGGAAAAGATGCTTGGTTTTGTTGGAAATACACATATCGTGACCAGCATTATCTCTCTTCAAGTCATGTTTTCACTTGTAAATTTCTAGCTGGGACTTCAAACAAAAGAGTAGTAAGATAGGAGAAAGTGGAAATATGTCTGGTTCCCTTTCCTTGGCAAGTTGCACTGAAATCAGATGGCAAACTTCAGTGAAAAAAATAATTTCTTCCCTACAAAAAGTGAAGTATGAACAAGGTAGGACACCAGTGCTATCGGATTAAAAACTTCATGAACAATATTGAACATTTGTTCTACAATGACATGGACTAGTTCTTGCCGAAGCAGTTATCATGGCAGTATTTCCATTCCATTTCTAAATGCCTCCACTACTGGTTTAATAACGCTGTTGAAGTAGTCAGCTGTAAAATCATCCTGGAATATTAAATGGCCAGTCTCCTTAATGATGGGATTTTTGTTGTTGAGTCTGCATGATTTATTTGAGGATGGGTAAAGGATAGGAAAGCTTTCCTTTTTTTTAATTACCTCCTTTTAGAAACAGAATACATTATTTTTCCTATTTTACCTCTAGTTGCCAGAAGTTTCCTAGCAAAACCTCTTAATGTTTATTTCAGTATGGGGTTACTGCACTCTGTCTGGTGAATACTAGCATATATGCAAAAACAGAAAAAAAGAAGTCCTGAAAAGTACATGCAAATTAGGTTATTTCAGCAGTCTGTAATGTCTTAGGACAGGTTTTGAACAGAGAGTAATCCAGAATATCATCGTAAGTGAAAAGAGGGATGAAATGCAAAATTCTGATCAGAACGTGATTTTGTTAGACTAATTTAATGTTTCTTTTTCCTATGATAGTGAACATCTCAGACTACAGTAATGCGATGTGCTTAAGCTATCTAGATTTATAGGAAGCATTCATTCAGTACAGTTCCCAAAGGAAATTATTATTTAAAGTGGAGATGGTGCAGATTAATACAGGAATTATAAGAAGCTGTCTTAGGCAGATAAGGAGCTGGGAAAAGAGGGGAATGTGGCAGGATGTAGTGAGAGGTGAGCTACCAGGTTGCAGGGTAGTTATTAGAAGTATTCGTAAGAGACAGGTCTTGTGACCAGTCCTCTGTAATAATTCTTTTAGTAACCTTGACACAAGGTCTCTGATGCAGTTTTTTAAACTCCTGTAATGCTGTGAAGGACAGCAGTATTATACAGAAGAATTTTGTTGACTTTGTGGATTAATATAACAAAGGCAGGATAAAATTTCATAGTAATAAGTACACTGCCATTTTGTTAGGGGCCGATAGCAGGGCCGGTTGCTATAAACAAGAGCTTCAGCATATGGAAGTTCTACTTTTTTTCAAGAAAGTGTGATTGGTACCTAACTGAAGCTTTCATAACCTACATAATTTTCATGAACACCTGCTTACCAACAAATTGAAATTTACTGTAAATGGTTTAGAGAGTAGGTGTTCAAATTCTGCTAATTATGATAAAATAAAATCTTAGATTTTAAATATCAAGTTCCGAACCTTATTCTATAAAGTTCAAAGCAGTTGCAGGTGTGAACCCTAACCTTGCATTAGGAGTAGGAAGTTGCCAGACTACCAACGAGTAGGTTACTGTAGCAGCTGAGGAACTGATCTTCATATAACCAGCCCATCTGCCTCCTCCAATCCAAAAATCCCCAAACAAACCAAAAATGTGGAAACAAACCATGCAGATCTCAGGCACTAAGTGAGCAGTTGTGTTACTTTGAAGCAAGAAACCTCATCTAGGATGGGTGTAGCTGTAGCAGAAGCTGAGCCAAGATACAAAGCTGGAGGCAGAGCAATAACTACTGAAGCAAGGCCCAGGAGGTAGCTGATGGTTAAAACTGTACAGTTTTTGGCTGTCGGAGGGAGGAGTGCAACAAGACACTTACCATGGGTCAGATTGACCTGGTACAAAGGCAAACAATGTAATCAGTGCTCATCCTGCCTCACAGAAGAATTAGAGTCAGCATATGGTGCAGGGATCCAGCTTAATAAAGCGTGTGTCAAAATATATTGAGTGTCTACCTTACATGGGACTGGCAAATGCGTGCTGACTAGGAGGACAGCTCAGTGTCCTCGAGGTCAGCTTTTTGGAGGAATTCAGGAACACAGAAAGGTTTACTGACACACTACCTTCAGGGTCATCTGTCAGTAATACTCTAGTTGAAGAACCCTAAAACTACTGAGACAGAGTAAGAAGAGGGAGCATTTTAGCACAATCCCACCTCCAGAGTAGCAGCCCCAGGGTCACGCAAAATGACATCATGGTGGTATTCAAGAAGCAAGTGAACCCAAAAATGGGCCCTGCTCAGTGAAATACGGGTATGCTATACTCTATGGCTAACCCTCTGAGGATTAGTGAATAAAGCCAAAAGGATGCAACGGTGGTTCTTCATTACCGTACACTTAAAAATCTGCACTTCCATCAGATTAAAGGAATGCTCTACAGATCAACAAAAAGTTGGTCAAAAGATATGGAACAGAAGGTAGGACTAACTAATCAGTTTTCTGAGTGACAGGATGACAGCAGTAGATTCTCAAAAGAATCTGTCCTTAAACTGATGATAATCAACTGATAAATCAACTGGAAAAGATGACAGAGTGTGCTGATGATGCTTTTATTCAGAGCACCGAAGATGAGTGCTGACTGGGGAAAACCACAGATGGATTGTGCAAAACAAAGTGCCTGGGCAAGGCAGTGGCAGATGAAATTCACTGTAGGCGGATTCAAATTGAAGATGGCAAAAATCCTATATGTGAGGTGATAAATGTTGAGCTGACCGTTGCCACTCACTGACCAAAGTGTTGGGCATAGGTAGAGCTGTAAAATATAAAGGATGCTTCTCTGACAATGTTGACTTTAGTTTTGACGAAGTTGACTTTGGTGTCAGTGGCAGTTAGAAAAGCAAGTAGTATAACAGGAAAGGCAACAAAAATATCCTGCAAATGTCACATTGCTACTGTGTAAGCCTATGTTTCTCTTGCATCCTGAGTAGTGTACAGTTTTGTTTCTCCATTTCAAAAAGGTGTAACAGGAGCTGGGTAAGTTTGGAGGATGGTAAGCGTGACACAGATTTCTTCCAAGAAATGATTAAACAGTGTAGCATTCCTTGGTGTGGGAAAGGGACAGAGGTCTGAATAACTTCTTGAGGACTACCAAGGGTGAACAGGACCCGCTGGTCATTATCATTTCCAGTGCCAGAGGCAGGGAGTGGAATTAGTGGGTGATGAGTGCACAGGACGTACAAGGGAGAGGCCTCCCTGGTGGGTGGTGGTTATTGTGCGGCCCAAGTTAGGGCAGGAGGGGAGGGCTAGCCTTTCACATAGGCGTAGGCAGCAACAGCACAGAGTTATGGAAGGAAAGTATAACAGGGCCTGAGAAATACAAAGACTTCACTGTTTATTCAGGAAGTGAGTGGACTTGCAAGAGTTTGAGGGTCATGTGGGAGTTCTGGGGAATTCTCCCATGGGATGGATAGCTCTGCTCTTCCTTAGGGGCTGCTGCTGTCAGGGAAGGGCAGCTGGGCTTGATGTACTCTGCTGTGAAGGGCTGTTCATAGGCTGTTACAGAGCTTAAAATGAGAGGACCAAGGAGCCACTGCTTATGGAGCTACTAAAGAAAAAACAAACTGCTGAAAGGAATTTCAGGCTGTGTCTAGCAAGTAGGAACAGGGAAGTGTTTGCCCAGTTGTACAAGGCTCACTTAAACTGTTGTATGTGGTTTGGTTACTTGTCATCAGAAAAAGATATATTTAAACTTGGAGAGTTGTAGAAAAGGATGAGTAATTGTGTAGTGTGCCTCCATACCTCCCTGTTACAGGACTGATTGGGATTTACTAGATTTTGTAGCAAAGTAAAGAGATACTTACTTTTTTAAAATACATTGAGGATTCAAATAGAAATGAGGGAACAACATAATAACATGGATAGAAAATCAAGTGGGCTTATGTGTGTCTTGAGTCTGTTAAGGCTGGAAGTGAGAAAAAGACATGTTAACCAGAGAGATGAGTGAAATTCTACAAGGGCTTTCTTTGCAAACACAGCTGGGACACAAAACCAGTGTTCTTTCAAGATGAAGCTTATGGGAGGGAACAGCAGTTGAAGAGCTGTCTTCCCTTGGAGGATAAATCTCTTGCATCTGCACTTCTACTCCTGCCAACTCAGGAAGCACAGAACTGGCTTTGGAGCAGATAGGCGCACGTGAGATGGCAATGCAGAAGCTGAGCTGTAATGCCAGCAGTAAATCCAGTGCTACCTTAACAAGAACAACAGAAGCAATAATTCATACAGTTCCCTGTGTAATTCATCAGCTACCTATAGATCACGATGGCTCTTCTATTAAAGCATAGAAATAAAAATCTTCAGATTAGACTTGTAGAAACCCACCCATGCTGCCATATTTTTACTAATAAAATTAGCAGTGGAAGCTAGAAATAAATTATTATTACTTATCCACAGTCTGCTGATACCCTCATGTTGCTCTGTGGACATGCCTAGCTTGATGAATCCTTCCAACAGAAGGGTGGATCATGACACTTGAATGCAGCAGGCTGAATTTATGTTCTTGACAATAGTATTAGATATGTTAAGATCTAAAATATTTGGAGCCATATACAGCATAGAAGCTAGAAGTCTTAAAGTACATTCTGCCGTTTTAAAGCTTCTTAATTATATAAATGATCTTGTGGAGCTCTCATACTGTAGTAAAAGAGTTAGATGAGAGAATAAGGCAGATCAAAAGTAGGTTATGAATATGAGACCCCTAGTCATCTGAACTAATGCATTTTCATAGACTAGTTTTTTATAACAGATCTAGAGCAGTGGGAAATATTTACCTATCGTGAGGTCTGTCATTGCAAATACAGTGTTGACATTTTTGTCAGGACTGAAAAAGTCATGAGAATTTGAAACTTTTTTTTTTCTTGCAGTGAAAGGAGGCTGTAATATTATGAGTTGAATCTAGGGATTTTAAAAACAAATAGAAAACTGTACACATATGATAAGATGAAAAATGGTGTCATTGTTAGCTTACATATAATAGGACCCTAAGGGGACAGATGTTCTGGGAGAACACAAAGCCATTAGAACATGATTGAAGGGGGAGATTCTGAAATGTAGCCAGAACATACAGATGGAAACTTTAAATAAATAAATAAAAATCAATTTACAAGTAGCCAATATAAATAATGCAGGGGATGCCTAACATGTTCTCCATTGTTCAAACCAGCAAACAGACATGCTTCTGCATTCTGAACAATTTGCAGCTGATGGAGCAGGTTTGCAATGAGGTTAGCTGAAAGGGAATTGGAGCCAGCCAACCCCCTGGGCATTTGCAAAAGTAATATCAGGACTCCAGTAAAGAGCAAAGACTTTCCTTTTCAGAATTCATTTTTTGAACAGTGCTTTTTTATTCTCTGGTACTGTAACAAGAATTAATTTGGGGATACTCCATTTCAGATGAATCCTTTAGCCTATTTTGAAGATAAAGTAGAAAGGAGAGGGATGGGTTGTAGAAGGACATTGCACGTATGACTGTATGAAGTGATAAAAGATGGATAAAGAATCATCCCAGAAACAGTTTCAGCTACAGAATAGCATTAACTTCAGGCTTTTTACAGACTCATCCTGAAGATACATATTTTCTGTTCTATTATCAGTGTAGTGCCTAGGTTGCTGGGCATGTACAGCACTTGCCTGGTGGTCAACTATTTCCAGTGGACAATTTAAGTTTCATTGGCAGAGTAACATGAACAAAGACAGTCTCCTTTTGAGAGTGGCTCCCACGATGTACCACTGAGTCACAAGTAACATCATAGACATCAGAGAACAGGGCAAATGCTTCACTAAGAAAAATCACACATCAAAATAGTTTTGAGGATTGTTCATTTTAAGAAATCAACAGCAAAACTCAGGAGAATATTGTCAAAGCAACAACTGACAGTTTTCCCTTAGAAAGAAAGCACACATTAGCAGTTAAGAGTTGATTTAATTGTGCTGATTGTCAAATGGAAAACTGTGAACTCATTAGCAGAAGCGTAGTCTGTCAAAATTGCCTGCTGGCCTGCTCTATGAAGAGAAGGAATTTAGCACTGGACACCAAGAACCAGAAGTCTTGCGTGAGGACAGACAAAACTGGTTTTTTTCCCAGCAAATACAACTACCCTTCTTTTGAACATGAATGTAAATCCCCAGTCTTTGTGAAGCATTTTCCCACAAAAAGAAAAAAAAAAAAAAAGAAAAAAAGAAAAAAAAAAAGATTATTTTCAAATGGTTTTCATAGTGGAATTGTGAAATATTCCAGTAGCAGAGAAGTGGTCTATCTCTAATCATGTTACCTTTGGAGATGTCCATCTCTTAATTTTAGACTATAGTATGGCTACTGTCACAATTAGCTGTAAATCTAGCCCTGTAGCACGTTCCGCATGAAATCCCCAAAGCATTCCTGCACTAGCAGCATTTCCTCTTGGTAAAACCTGACATCCCCAAACTTCATCAGCTTAACCCCTAAACCAGGAACACCTTGTGGATTCACTAACAAATGTAATCTGCTTTGATGGTGTGGACTTGAATTCTGGAACCCTAGTACCTGTCTTACAGCTGCCATGCTCTGAAGCAGTAGCCCTAGAGCAGCCCAGGTGGCCTTTGCCATCCTAGTGACCATGGGGCATACATATCCAACCTCACTCTTGAGTACTTGTAGCCTAAGTTCTTAAGATGTAGACAATGCTAACCTTAGCAGTGCTTCCAACTCTTATCCCAATTTAATTTGGTAACTTCTTTCACCTCTCGCACTATATGTAGTCAGATAAGGTACCTTCACAGGAGATTCCTTCCTTGTTTATAATATTTCCCTTCTTATAAACAGGAAGACATAAAAGTCTTTTTTGTAATAGCATTATGGTAATTCTCTACTATTTTCCATTCCCTTAATACCTTGCTTGCTTTTTTTGCATCATGGCTGTACAGTTACATATTATCAAGAATATATCTATATATGTTAGATTTCACCTCTCACATATTATTCTGTGGTAAATGACTAAGGAAAACCTATTTAGAAATCCATATTATTAAAACAATGTTTAAATAAATTATAAAATCATATTTATCATATAAATAATTGAATCATATGATAAACGAATGGGAAATTTTATCGTTTATATGATAAAATATTTTATCATGTAAATTGTATAACATTCTGAGAGGGTTTTGATGCAAGAGCTAAGTTGCTGGCAAAAGTATGTCATAAACCAAAGCACTTACATTAATTAACAGAGAAGGGAGCAGGCTTTGCATTTCCGTGTGGTAAAACCCAGTGCAAAATGAAGAAATCACTGTAAAAGACACGTAGATTTCAGTATTATTTATGGCAAATCTTGCTATACTTAAGTTTTCCTATGTGAGTGGAGCAGGATGTTGAGACCTCCCTTTGTGCTGCCCATATATTACATTAGTAGCAAGATGGTTGTGTTCAGGAATCCTTAAGGGCAAGACTGTCCTTTGTTACAACAATAATGACTTTATTCTTCAGAAGCTAAAAATATTTTTTATCAATTTTGCAGCAGTAGCTGCATTGCTACAGTTTCTTCACTCAAAGTAGTGGTTCTTGTATATCAAGTTGTGTTAGTGCAGTGCTGTCATCTTCCTATGGACAGATACACTTGCATCTGTTTCTCCAACTAACCATGGAGCTTGACTTCTCCACCCACAAATTTACCTTATTTTCACAGTGATCTTCTACTTTTTCTGTACTAAAACAATGCTATAAGAAACAAGTTGTTGGTTACATTGCTGATCAAAGAGCATCACAGTGGGAGCCAGCCAGCCAGCAGCACCAGCAGTTAAAATTTAGTGGACATTGCTTCTTAAACAGTTTATGTTCTTACACATATCATGAGTTTGCTAATGGGCCACATGTTTATGCATTTCACACTCACTCATGCACATCAGTAGTTATGCTACAAACACCTGCTTTTGCACATTAAGAGGATCATTATTTGGAGCTAATCCACTTTACAGATATTCTTAGTTAAGCAACACCGGTCTAATTTGAATAGTCAAACTAGAAGCCTCACACTTTCATTAGCCTTACATCAGTATTCAGATTCTGTTCAGAATCTGAACTAATACAAGGCTCCTCTGACAACCCGGGCCTTTCTTCCGACTTGTGCAGTGTAGTTTTACAGACAGGTAGCTCCAACCTCCGTTTTATGGTTGCCTTTGCCATAATTTCACTTAATTATAAAACATCCTTTCAGGAAGTAGTTATTGGGATTTCCAAGAAGAGAAGGGAGACAAAGAAATATCAAGGAAAGTATGTTTATAAAGTCATTTGAATTTGGGGAAAATTTAGTGAAAAATAGGTACTGGTAAGAGAAATCCCTCTGTGAAAGTCAGAGTCCACCATAGTGGATTTTAAAGTTTTGACTTCCCCAAGAAGGGCTGGCAGCCAAATCTGGACTTGCTACCTGAATAAATGAGCACTCCTCCATTGAGTATGATGCCCTTAAATTTCTGAGTTGATTCTCTGTATATATTTTTGTCTGTACTCTAACAAAATTAATTCTTTTGAATGTTTTATTTAATTTAGTCTGAGGCCTCGACTTATCTTGGTTGAAATCTTCAATTATTATTTCCATGAATAGTGAGAAAGTCCTCCCTGACTTCAGAGTAAAACATTTCCACAGTAAGAATAAATAACACAAACACTGACCTTTCAGTCCCAAGGAGAGTGTCTGCTTAAGAACTTCACAGCTTCTTGCCTCAGTGCCGATTGACATTTGCAAGGTTCATAAGTTGGTTATTTGGATGTAAATCAACATGGAAGGAAAAACAGTCTCAATAGTTATGATAGCAGAGTCCGCTTTTTCTGTGATTAATATAATATAATGGATAATATATCACGGAAATTCACCATCAATGCATAATTTAAATGATGGCTGCTGTAAAGTATCAATGTGGAGGTCTGGAAAGGGAGAGACAGTTAAAATATTGAAAAATCCACTACATTTAATAAAGAGAAAAAAATGCCTGTTGGGGAGTTTGCCAAATATGCCTTAAAGTATTGTTGTAGTTTAACCCAAGCCGGTAACCAGGCACCACATGGCTGCTCGCTCACTCCACCCTCACCCAGAGGGATGGAGAGGAGAGTTGGAAAGGAATGTTAAACTTGAGGGTTGAGATAAGAACAATTTAAAAATTAAATAAAATAAACGAAAACCAATAATAATAAATTAGTAACAGTTATAATGAAAATGAAGGAGAAGGGGAGAGGAATACAATTCAAAGGGAAGGGAGAAAACTAGTGGTGCACGATACAGTTACTCACCACCCACTGACCAGTGCCCAGCCAGTTCCCGACTGCAAGGCCCCAGCCAACGCACCATGACCACCACCCCACAGCCCCTTCCCAGTTTATATATCGAGAATGATGTCCCATGGTATGGAACTTCGGCTAGTTTGGGTCATCTGTCCTGGCTGTGTCCCCTCCTAAGTTCTTGTGCCCCTCCAGCCTTCTCACTGGCAGGGCCTGAGAAACCAAAAAGTCTTTGACTTTGGATAAACATTCCCCAGCAACAACCAAAAACACCAGTGTGCTATCAACATTGCTCTCACACCAAATCCAAAACACAGCACTGCAGCAGCTACTAAGAGGAAAATTAACTCCATCCCAGCTGAAACCAGGACAGTATACACGTATACACCCCTTACTCCATACCATTTACATCATGCTACATTTTGCAATACATCACCGTCTTTTCCGTCTTTTAAGATAAATACATAGATGTCATTCCCTTAGTCTATGGACCATCCCTCATGATGGACCATCTCCCATCAGGAGATCATACACTAAACTATATAGCCCTGAACTTTTACCAGGATTGATCCATTACTTACTAGCCCTTGTCTTGAAACTACTATTAATGACAGAAAAGAAGCAGTGTAGTACTTAGTACGTTTGCTAGATATATGTTAGGCCCTTGTGGGACATTCCCACGCTTTTACTGATCAGATCTGTCCCCTGTCCCCACCTCAACCCTGGAAATTCTTATTAATTTTCTACAAAAGGAGCCTTACAGAGTCCATGTATATGCATCTACTTTAAAGTTATTGGCAAGCCTCCGTTCTAAGTATCAAGGCAAAGCCAACATAATCTCCTTCAGTCTCTGAGACCTGCAAGTCAGCAGAGTGAAACAGCCCACTGCCTTTTATTAGATATTACGCACTTGACAGCCAAGTCAAACACCGAGCTTGGTAGAGCAGTAATTCAATTCATGACCAAGTAATACGCTGAATGTGTCATTCCTGTCCTCCAGAGAAACTTGTGACCTCTCCACTGAGGTCCAGCTTAAAATAAGAGGCATTTCCTTGGGGTCACTAGTTTTTCAGGGTAATGTTGGAAGTGTTTGAACCCACTCTCCACCACTCTGTTTCCTTTTCCAGAGTTTTCAGAAATATGGTGTAGGAACTGGGAAATAAATATGAGTCCATATCGATGCTATCCCTAGAAAGACTGTAGGTGTAGAGGTGCTATGAAGACATCTCATCAAGGAAGTAAAGAGAAAACTGATTTTAAAACAGTCATTTTATCACTGCTTTTTGTGGGAAGACGAGCCTTGAAGCAAGCTAATGTACTTAATTATTTCACTGTGGTTTTAAGAGTTGCTGCCCTAAACAGTTTTCTTCCACCTTGAGTTAGGTCATCTTTAGTATATGCAGCAATTAATGTCTTAAAACATGAAGAGACTCCCTTCTTATTCCACCCTGATGTATGGAGACAGTGCCTGCCTGCCTTTTCATGCTAAGCTTTTTGAACTTGAGCTAAAAGCTCATTTTTCTTGTGTGCAGCAATTCGGTGAAACCTCCTTCATTCTTTGTGCAGAGAACAGTGCCACAGTGCGAGAGAGTATCTCATTATCCTGTGCTGCGTGAAGGATGGACCAGCACACAGCCTTTAAAAGCAACCAGGACTCACACAACGACACTGAGATTACAGGAACATAACCATGAAGAGCTGCTTCAGCCACTAAACTTTGGTGGACTGAAATAAAATAGATCATAGTTTTGCTATGCAAACTACATCAAAGCCTCTGAAGTAGCTGCTTCCTTATTTCCTATGTAGAAGTCATTTTCACTATACCAATGTATTACTTTGAAGCAGAAACTAGTCTACCTGGGACTACATTGATTTTGAATTTTAAACTCAGCACAGCCTTTAATGATCAGTTTGTGGCATCAGGCTTCCTAATTTTAGAGCACTTTCAAAGGTGCATCTTTATTATGGTCCAAACAGCCTTCAGAGATGAATCAGAGGGTATGGCAATTGTAGAGCTGCAAATGTGTGAGACATTAAGTTCAGGTATTTGCTTGTTCTGGTGATAATTTCTATGTATATATATATATATATATTTTTTTTTTTTTTTTAGTCTGAACTTTGAAACCAAAATTATTTCTTAACATCAGTATATTTTTGCTAAAATGTACAGTTCATGTTATAATACTGTCTTTAAAATCTTAACTGTGGGAAGGGTTTTAAATTTTGTTTCACTATCATGTTGAGTAAGAGTTTGGGGTCCAAACATGTGCCAAAAATTAGACAATTTATTTCATAAAGTTAAAATTTCCACTCTCCTATTTAGTAGTTTGGTAGGTAACTCTCAGGATCAATGCAAAATTTTCAAAGGGCACTAAAGTCTACTGAGAGTGAGTCCATACAAGTGAGGAAAAAAGTGTATCATCTGCCTTTGAACAAGTAAACAAACAAATGCAACTAAATGGCGAAAGGTAACAGTGAAACTGTTTTAAGGATCAACTAACAGATTGACCAAGAGACAAAGACATTTGCTGAAGTAGGATTAGTTAATTACCGTATTTGTAAATTTATAAGTAAACTGAAACTATCAACTTCCATCCATATGGCAATTCCTCATAACCTTGCACTTTGTATGTTAATAGTGCAGTAGAAGGAGAGGTTTGCTGACAGCCTTGCAGCAAAGGGCATTCCTGTCAGCCTCGAGCCAAGGGCCTGAGAGACCTGGTTGAGCAGGAGGGCTATAAATGTTTGCGGGTGAGAGCAGCTCACAGGGAGGGAGCTCATTCTGTTCTTCTTGACCTCCCAGTCTTGTTGAGTGTTGGCTGGACTGCTGTGCGCTGGTGGCAAGGAGGAAGAGGTTGCTGAATATTCAGGAGAAAAATGAGGAATGGATGTTAAAGATGAGTGACTTACTGGGACATTCACTTCTGAAGGACATGAGATAGAAGGGTGTGTACCGCCCAGGTGGTGAGAGGTAGGTTCTTGGGATGGGACTACTCAGGTCCTGCTCTATAATGTTTGCAAATCAGAATGTCTTCTCACTTAACATTAGATTGCAGCTGTATTATGAGGTTACAGATCTAGAGGGGTCATTATCATATAAAAGTAATCTAAAAAGATCTTGGGGTTTCTAGGGGTCATATAATGTCCACTGAATACAAACCCACGGATTAACTCAACAGTTACAAGCTCAGCTTCAGAAGTCAAAAACTGCTCAAGCTGTGAAATTAATCAATCTAGCTGTCCATGAACTGTGTATTCATGATTTCAGAGCATCTTCTAAGCCATCTGCACGTAATCATCGTAAAAATATTTTCACAGTCTAAATTGTGATTGTCAATGGGATACATTGACATGAAAGAACTTAAGCCACCTGCTTAAAACATGTAACTGTTCGCTGTAGTAAGCAGTGTGTTAAAACTGCATTGCATGTCTTCTTCTAGGATTGGAATGAGGATTCATCTAGTTGATTAGCTTTAAAGAGAAATAAGTTACCGTGAAAATGATTATGGAAGAAGAAAATCTCCAATATGTCGTCGTCTTTTTTTTTTCTTTTTTTTTCTGAAGAAACTCATACAAAGACAAAATGCATGCCCTTATTTTAAAACCACGTTCAACATGTCCCTCTGTCCTTTTTCCTTTCGGTTTTCTCAGGAGATTTTGAAATGTTAAGAGGTGAACTAGACCAAAACAAAACATGAACAGAACAGGAAACACTTTAAAAAAAATATAGTAGGTAAACATATTGTTGCTACTGAAGGTGGCAAAGAGCTATTGGAAAATTATATTTGCCATGTTTCTGCTAGCCCTATTGGAACGCTTTGCTGTGATATATAGCACTGGTTTTAGGATAAGCCATAATTTTATCTGACCAGATGTAACTGATCTGTCACTAATTGTAATTTTTTCTTAGCTGCTTGGGAAAAAGGAAGGCAGGATCACTACTCAGTTAAACAGTATAAAACTTCATACGCATGAAAGTGGTCACACCGATCAGCCTCTCTGGGATACAGTTTGCTGGTTCCTAAATTTTTTTGGAGTCAGTAATGCTGCTGTCATCATCTTTAACCCTTCTGCTGGCTTCTTGCCTCTTTGCCACCATCCTGATTGTCCCTTACTTCCCTGGCATCAGCTTCATCAGGACCTCTGAGAACACTTAGATGACAACTGTTGAAAGAGGGAGACACTGAAAAGGAAAGTAAATTAAGACTTTTAGAATAGAGTTTTAAATAAATAAATTTATTGTTGTATGCTTAGATTTTTTCAGTTTCACCTAAATCAAGAGGTGTTGTATGTATTGAGTAGAACCAACAAGGCAGAATGGAGTTAATCATAATTCCAGTGTGAGTGCAATTTATATTTCTTGCTCCCTTTTTCACAGGCAGGTGTAAATTTTGATTGGCATTACTGTTTTATTTAGAAAACTGCAACAGCAGTGTTGGGCTTTCTTGCCCTTAGCCAGGTTGTTTCAAGTGAATGTCTTGCTGCTTTGGGAAGGTCTGAAAGCCAGCTGCGTGGCTAGGCTGTATCTCCCTTGCCTGGGAAGGTCAGTAGGAGCAGCTTGCTCTTCTGCAGGCAGGGGAAATAGCAACTGAGCTTTGTGTGCCAATTTGAAAAATGAAGCAAAACTGGAATATAACCAGTGCTTAAAATCAAGGTGTGTGTAAATAATCCCAGCTTGGACAAAACAAGAAGGTTCTTCTGTTTACTTAATTTGGTAGAAGTGTTGCAGATTTAATCTGAAGAGGTATTGCAGTTTTAGAGCACACTGCAGGCAGGCTGGGGTTTCCTGATGATTCTGCTAGGTAAGGCCATCACAGCTGGCCAGTATTTCTTTTGCAGATTCTGTTGTGTTCGGGTTGACCAATCTGTTCTGTTCTGTTGTTCCCAATGACTGTCATTTGTAAATAATTCCTCTTTATAAAACACTTTTATATTGTGATGTTGAAGTGATGGTTGTTATTAGATCTTTGTTCAGTCTTTGCTCATAAGTTGTATTGTACAAATTATTAATATTACTGTTGTTCTTGAATATTCTCTTCTCTGCCTGCATATGTAAGTGCAGTGTCCAAAACTGGATGATTATCTCACTGCGAAACACCAGTCCAGCTCAGAGCCAGAATTTCTTCCTGTTCCTCATAGATGATATTGCAGCCAGGTTTCAGGATTATATTGCAGTGTTTAGTCACTCTGCAGCCTCCCTAGTCTTTCTGTTCAGTGGTGAACAAGTCCGTCCCTATACTGTACCTGCACGTTTGACTATTTCTTACATGCAGTATGTTGCACTCCTTCAATTGCCATGTGGTGCACAGAGTCTCCCACATGGGTTCTGCTTCAGGAAAATATCTAACATATTATAATACAATAAGAACAGAAATCTGAATGCAACTGAGTTAAATTCTTGTAGTTTTAAATTGGGAAACGCCTTCATTTGGGTGCCAGATTTGTTCTCTTTCTCTCTGTTGATTTATGATGTTTTGTCTTAATTATCGTCTGTTTTCTAGTTGAAGAAAAGTAGACTTAAGAATGAGCACTCACGCAAAAAAAAAAAATCTTCTAGAGCAGAATTGATTTAAATACACCTCAGCAGTGTTAAAGCTCCCAAGAGACACTACAGAGTGCAGAGAGCTTCTTAAAGACATTGGGCAGGTCAGGGTGCCAGTTTGGGGAGAAACTGGAAATTCCAGTTTTGTCTGAAACCAAGGTAAAATCAGCTGGGATGAGTCCAGAGTCAGGTAGTGACCTAATTACCTTGTCTTTTTCTGAGGCTAATAGAAGGAATAGGGCTGATCTGTAGCACTGCCTGTGTGCTACATTTCTAGACTTGTGATTAGCAGATGCTTTTTAAAACAACGTATGCTAATGACAGAAATGGTCTTGGAGGAAGAAAAGGAAGGGAAAAAAAATGTTCATTAAATTTGCACCCGTGAAGCAAATAAAAATTGAGAAACAGCTAAGGATTGTGTTGAAAGAGAAAGGAAGGGAAGAGGTTGGTGAAAAAATCTGAGTATGGATTGAAAGTGCCATTGTGATGGGGAAAAAAATAAAGGCAAACATAGTCCTCACGTGTGTATGAAGCGTAATCTGCAACCAGGACAAAGTAATGGTTCTGCTTTACGCAGAGGCAGTAGCAGCCTAGCTGGGGTCTCTGTCCTGATCTGGGCAGTGCATTTCAGGAAAGCTGTGGGGCAGCTATGGGGCGTCAGAAGAGAACAGTAAAATCAACCACAAGTCTAGAAAATACACCCTGCAGGGATAAATTGATCTTATTTAGTATGAATACAAAAGAAGGGAAATTTGAAAACAGTGTTCTGCTGCATGAAAGACTATTTCAAAGCAGAGGATAGTTTATTCTTTTTATCCATAATAGATGGCATAAAATTAACAGATGTAAACTGCAATAAGGAAGGTTCGTATTGAACATGCTGCCTGGGAAGAAAGGAAGCATTAACAGTTCAAGTAGTGACCAAGTTGTCCAAGACCAATGTAGAATATCCCAAATGGTGGATTTTCTAAAGTTGAATGTCTCTCCAAAGACTTAAACATGGATCAGGAGTGAAAGAAAGTTCTGAATGTATTTTGGAACAGGAAATGGACTTGATGACCTGTTGAAGTTCCAAGCAACCTGGTCATTGCTCTGACACCATTAAAATAGAAGCCTTGACCCTGCCTTTGTTTTAACATACCCAAACCAGCACTGAGCATAGAGAGGAAAAGAGTCTCTGTGTGGCTGAGAACAAAAAAAGCTGACACGACCCAAAAGAACAATTGAAGCGGAATGTGGGCAGACCAAATGGACACCAGTAGTGCAGTGTTCGGTTAGGCTGAGATCTTCTTATCTGCAGAGGACATCACCAGGTTACTCAGTAGTGCACACAGGTACCCATACAATTTTGACTAAAAATGCACAGGGATTTTGCTATCAATTGTAAATCATAATGTATGAAGACAGAAGTAAATTTTGCTCCAATTAAATTTTTTAAATGGCAGCATTGATGGTGGGGAGGGAGTGAAACCTTCCCTTGTTCCCATTAAGTTAGCCTATTGTCCACATTTTTATTTCTATTTTTAATGAGCATAATGGCTATGCTTATTAGGAGCTTCTCAATGTACTTGCTAATGAGAGAAAGAAAATAGATTTGGGGTTGTTTTTAGATATCTTTGATTTAAATGTTTCTATGTTTGAGTGACTTACCTCCCACTCTGTATACTGACTGTAGATTCACAAAAGCCTTTCTAATTTGCCAGTGGCCTAAGTAGCCAAATTGTTTTCTGCTGCCATGCAATTTTAGTGCTATAGTATTTATTCTTTTTTTACAAAATTTTCTTCATAACCAGATGTGCAAAAACTTTGAGGTGAAAGACCATGAAATGGATCAAATAACTTTTGAGTTTTGCCAGCTGCTGCTTCTGCTCTGTAAGAGGAGCTCTATAGCAGGGACTCCTCCCAGATCAATAAACCTAGGATTAGTTGGGCAGAAGGGAGACACTTGTGACTTGAGCATCGGACTGTCTTTCTGCAGCTCTCTAAGCAATTAATTTAGAGTAGAAAGTGTTTTGCAAACAGCAATAATAGCTGCCAAAAATACTGACCCATGCAGAAGATAAAAGGTCAGGATGGATTTTATTCCTGGGACGCAGAGCACCAGCATGATCCGGAAAGTGCTAACTTTGTGGAGGAAGAAGTATGGCCGTGCATGTTGGAGTAGGAGGGCTCGTGCTGTAGTGTGTGCCTGTTGGTTTTATAGCTGGCACCACAGAGATCCTCACTTCTCTACTGAAATCAGTTTTTTCAATTATTTTGTTGGCCTGTTTCCTATTCTTCAGCGTTACCATCCTGATCTTGCGTAATTTTAAATAAGTATTTTTATTAACAGGTAGAGAACATAAATCAGCGTATACTGACTTGCTAGCAGAGACTTCGCCTTCTTCCCAAATAGTAACTCACAAGATAACATATATAGTATGAGCGTCTGTAAGGGGCAAGGTAGATGAAGCAAAGCCTGTGAGCTTGCACAGCCTTTAACTGCAAGCGCCTCTACTGATAATATTTTGTAACAAGCCATAACTGCATCTGGTTTTGTGGGTTTGCACAAAATAGTGTCAGTCTTTGAGATGTATCCTTTTGTATTTACTACTTTGCTTAAACTGAAAACCTCTGTTGTATGAATGGTGAAATTAATTTCAGCACAGAATTTGGATTACTTCCAGAGGAGTAAACCATAAGCAAATTGTTTCTTCAAAGAATCCACCTTCTCTTAGTTTGTGTTCAATTACATGATTATTTTCCAGTGGGAGAGACAGAAATGTTAGTTATCTCTGCTGCTTCCCTGTCTGCTTTCCGTAATCTGCTTGTAGAGGGCGCTTTTATTCTACCGAGGCAGTTTGTTCCCTTTGAATCCTGTCTTCCCCTGGTAGGGAGCTACTGCCTCACACCTCAGCAGAAGATTTGTGTATGCAAGTGTGTAATTTGGATTATACACCAGCAGAGACATTCTTCATTGTGCCTCTAATATGCCCGCTCCTCTTCCAGTTTGCAGTACCGGTGCATCTTCACTGCAGGGAAAGGCAGGGTGCTAGTCCTGCACCTCTTCACCATTTCCAGATTTAGACCTGCTCTTTCACCTCAGTAACAGTGCTGCGCTTGTTCTAAGAATGCAGCCTGTATGTGATTTAGATTACATCTGAGACATGCTATGCCTGTAATGAGAGAGTCTGATGGTGATTCATTAGTCAGGACTACACTGGCCTTCCTGCTCAAACAGAGGATTCAACCTCTCATCCATTTCTTACTCTTTGTGGCTGGGAGTTAAGAATTTCTCAAGCTGTTTGAAAGGTGGACTTTGATTTAATTTTTTTAGAAGAGCAGTTACACGCTACTGAAAAATTAGAATATAGAGACTATATAATAAAAGAGGAGCAGCCTCCTGCCAAACAGACATACAATCCAGCCGGTGTGAAGAGTGGATGTCTGTTTTAGCTTAAAAGAATACAAATACTGTCCTCACCTTACTGTGACATATAGATATCTATCTAATTGATAGCAAAATTATTTAGTTGCATTCTGTTAAAAGAGCACGAATAACATTTTCCCAATTTTTCCTTCTTATAGGCTGTCACTCTGTGAGACTGCAGCAAACTGCTGGAGTATGAAGGCAGCTCAGAAGTTCATGTAAGTGTGTATCTTCACAAACGTGAATTGCAAAAACAGCCATTAGCTCTCTGGCCCTTTTAAATTTGAGGGAATTGATACAACAGGAAACACTGATGAAAAAGGGATGAGAAGATTGCAGGGTCAAGAAAAAGATAAAAACTCACAAACAATGTTAAAAATATGCAGCAGGTAAGACTAAATTGTCAGTGTCTGACTTCTTGTGAACAGTGACGATTTATAACAGCAGTGAATCACCCAGGAGTCTAGAAAGAATGATAATGCATTGCTGACTTGCTGTTCTTGGCTTCTCTGTTTTTTTGGAGGGGGTTTGCAGTCAGCAAGTGTGAGGGCACACTAGGATGGGTGGTCTGGTTTCGACTGGGACAGCTTACTGTTTCCCACCCCAGTGGCTGCAGACCATGGCGCCTTTGAGGGTATTAGTGTACCCTCAGAGCCCTGGCATCACGTTTTAGCACACAAATTTTCAAGTAATATTTTGTTGCACTCTCAGTTTCTGGTAGGTTTAGGTGCATTTGCAGGTCTATTCTGCATTCTAAAAATAAACTTGGCACTAGCTTAAGGTGTGGACAGCTCTGCCTGTGGTAATTTCATAGCCAATTTCAGAATTGCACGAGGTTTACAAAGCCATAAGAAGTTACTGAAGCATAGCTGAAATTCTGTCATCGTATGTGCTGGTGCCATATTGATTGATTCTGTTATGTGCAAGAAAAGACAAAATATACTATAGCTACTATAATGCATTTTTCTGCTGAGCCTAATTTAAGTTTTATCCTAGATTTGACATATTCCATCAGTAATGAGTTAATTGTATATGCCACAGTCAACTATATAAATGTATAATGAACTTATTAGCAGTGCACTTGATTCTGCGTCCCATACACAAATGAAAACCAAAGAGGAATTATTTGAGGCTACTTTCAGCTGTAGGTCATGGCTTTTTTGACAGTAACTTGAACATTAATGTTATACTGTTGTATATTGGGTAAACAGCTTTACTCAACTGTATTTTCTCTTTTTCTTGGCTTAATGTGACTTTCCACGGGGGAGAAAAAAAAAATCTGGTTTGTCCATGGGCACCATGGAAGTCTGGTGGCCTGCTGCATATTTTAGTTTAGGTGCAAGAAAGTGATTTCTGTTTGAGGAAAGTAAATCACAGGGGAAATGCACTGCTGTGAAGTCTGTCAATACAATCTGCCAAAACGCATAGGATTTGGGCTTGGAAAAATCCCATCACAGTAATCCATTAATCCATAGAATTACCTGGAAGGTTTTCAATACAAGGAAATAATTAGATGAGATCCCAATTTTTAAATTTGTATTTAACATTTATGGCTATTTCTGGTACTTTATTTTCTTTTACTTACTGCCCTCTAGAGGTCTTGCAAATGAAATTAGACTATGGGAAACAAGGTTGCAGCAATGACTGTGTCTGGCTGGTGCCGCTATGCACTGGCTAATACAGTGTATTGAAAAACTGCATAGATGTTCCTAGAGCTAAATGCTGTTTTCCATACTCATTAGGAAGAGAAAAAATATTTACGGTGGGAGAAGTCCAGGTTTTGATATAGTGACTGTCAGTGCCAGTTCATATGAGCACAAAAGAAACTATATGACACTATCTATAAAAACCTACTTGCTTTATTACAGGTGATAAGACTTATTGCATACAGTTATCAGTGCATCAAATGTTTGTCTATTTATCCCTTTTTAATATATTCTCATTCAAAGTATTTTCAAGGAGAGATCGTCTTTGTAGAGGAACTGCACAAATGCTTCTGAACCCGAGAGTCTTGCTGTTACTTAACAGAACGGGTGAGACCCAGCGGCCTTATGGCTTCACGTCTCCCGGTTGGGCTGTGTGTGCCCTCGTGAGGCATCTCGCTCACCCAGAGTCAGAATGACAGTCTCTTTGATGGATTTCCCTTATGTTTAATGAACGCAGCGTGTGACCTGCAGTGTGTCTCCTTGGACATTTGGGATGTTTGCAAATCACTCTCCTCTGTCTGGCTGCCTGCTTTCATGAAGTGATTTGTATCTTAGTAGCTTTGATACTGCTATCAAAGAGTTTTTGGGGAAGGACAAAAAGGCAGTGGCATGGTATGATTTTGTGAACCTTGCTTCTTGGAGAAACCCAGCTGAAAATATAAATACTGTCTTTAAATTATGGCAAGACTTCAATTGAAGCTTTGCTATACCCACTGGTGCTTGGTATCAATTTGATAAATCAATATAAAATCATATTTAGCTCTTTCACCCTTGATTCACTGGCAGTTGTCATGGGTATCACTCAGCAGAGATGCCTGTAGTCCCGTTGCTTAGCCAGGTAAGGGAAGGGCAGCACTTCCGGGCTTTGTGTTTTATCGAGGAAAACTCTTATTCTGTACTTCTTCAAGTCTGCTTCTGTGAGATGATTTGTGAGACATTGGGTTTTTATCTTTGAAATGAAGCAAATTAAAGTTGGTTGGAGCAACCTCGATGTCCTCTCCTGACTGAGGAAGGCCGGCCCCAAAGAGAGCAGCCTTTGGCAAGGCCCTGCCTTCGCACGGGGGCTGCTACCACACAGCTGACCAGTGAGCAGCCCCCTGGGGGTTCTTTTGCATGGACTAAATTGTGTTGTAGGTTGAAGCAGTTAGCGCTGGGGATCCAACATCTACCCAACACGTACAAGAAATTTTGTGCAGGCTGTCTTTTCTAGCCTGGCCCCCTGCAGCTGGAACAGGCACATCGTTCCTGAATTTCATAGTTTTATCATCCAGGAATCTTGCATTTGTGCTCCCAGACCTCTCTACAAGGCACACCAGTGCTCTGTAAAGTGAGCATGATGAGGACAGTGACTTCAGAAGAGCACATCTGACCTGAACAGTAGCACTGTTAAAGAGAGACCCTTGATGTATCAGTATCTCTATCCTCAAAGGAATAATAAGATTTATCATGGATCTCTGATGCAGTCATTATGTAGCCTCTGTTGATTTATATATGATACTTATCTCTGAGGATTGACTCTTTTGTGTATGGCCGTAAGTTTATTTTCTCTGTTCCAAGACGCAGTTAGAGATAGTGTTATAAGCTCTCTAACCCGAGCTTTAGTTGAACTGTATCTTGGCACTGGACCATTCCTCCCCAAAGTGAATTTGTTCCCAAGTTATATTCCCTAAAGGAGAGAAGTCTTGTTTGAGAGAAACCTTTGTCACAGTTGTATAGTGGCACAAGTAAAGCTGTAGAGATAACTAGAGCTGACTCCTCAGCAGTGCTTGCTGCCTAAGTGGGCACCCAGAATTAGCAGTTTTTGAAACTTAGCTATGGATGATGGATATGGAAAATGAATTTACATAGATCTCCAGCTTTGCATTTCTGTTCTTAATTTTCCAGTTGATTGGGGATTTGGTGTATCACAGAAGAATTTGTCTTTCTTGTATCACAGTCTTGAAGCGCAAATAAGCCATTGCAAATTGTCACTTACAGCAAAATGGTTTATTATTGATGAGATTTGTGAGATTTAAACAGGAAGGATCACTGAAGCATTTGCAGCCTTACAGGAGCTTATAGTCACAGAAAGTAGTGTAAGGGAAGTGTAAAATACCTGGGGGGAATTACTCCACATAACTATAGGTAATAATAGTATGGTCAATACAAAGGTCAGAAGGGTACGTTTAGGATGCAGGCAGATACAGGAGAGAGGTCTGTGCTCATGAGTTGTAGACCCTTTGGGAGAATGGGAAAAGAATTTTCCTTCTTTTTTTCAGTGTCTTCCCATATGTCAGAACTTTTCCTCGGCTTGTTGGAAGGTGCTTGACTACTGTGCTGTTCTCTCAGCTTCTTGGTTGCTCCTCTGCCTGACCCTGTGCACTGACAGCACCAGGGAAGATCAGCCCCTAGATTCTGGTGCTGGTTTATGTTGCCTCCTTGAAGCCGCATTTGCATGCTTGGCCTTCCCATTGTCAGTTAGGAGCACGCTGCCTTCATCCAGATGATCGCTATCCAGTATTGCACAAACGTAGTCAAGGTTTCTGAGGGTAAATATTGAGAGGTGGGTAATTTTTTCATGTGGTAGCATCAGCCTGAAAGACTACCAATAACATAACACAACAGCTTTAAGCCAGAGCAGGACAAAACAGCGGGTATCTGTTAATTGCAGTCTGTTTGATTTTTGGATCAGAACTTATTTTTGCACTTAACAGAAAAAGGTCTAATTTTGTTCTTATTTTCCCTAGGTAATTATTTCGGTTGAGGTACCTTTCCCACAAATATATTGCTCTTAACATTAATTATACCTGCAGATGGCTTTTATATACAACTTTCTCTCTGCATGCCTGTATGTAAAACAGGGTAGTATAAATGCTAATGCTTTCATTAAAAGATACAGCAGAGGTGGATTAAAAGCAGTTAATTTTTGCTGATCACTCAGTTTATGAAGAACTTCACCACACAGCTGCAAAGTAGCAACTGGCTGTTTGTGGCCCATTTTCTGTAAGTAGGTCCATTACAAAGCCATCGCTGTAGTTGCAACAAGCCAATACCTTATCAGTAAAGTCCCGAAACTGCCTGTTGGTATGTCACCTGTGTATATGTCCCCTTGCATAGATACTGACTACACAAGTGCTTGTAATAGAGAAAAGGACATTGCTGTGTACCTTAACAGAATATAATAAATGCTTTGAAGTGATGCATGTCTGTGCCTTCAGTTATCAATTTCTTGACATATGCTCACATAGGATTTACAAAAGAAGGCGTCATAATTTAATGTATTTATGCTTTGAAATAAAATGCATCAAGAAAATACAGTTCTCCTAAATTCCAGACCTCTTGGAACTGTAATTCCTTACTGAGTCTTTGTTAAATGTGAAAAAAGAGCGCTAAATAGCTCCAGTGGTGCCTAGCTCACTTGACCATTGATGCTTTTTTTGTTTTGTTTTGTAATTGCTCCTTAAGGCTCTAATTAATATGTAAATATATGCAGTTTGCTACATCTCAGTTGGCATTATTCAGGATGCTTAGCAGAGAATCCGTAGGCAAGGGGAAGGGTGGTATACCTATGATAGCAGAAAGAACAGCTGGGCAGGTGTGACCATAAGGCTAGATTAGCCAGTAAATATTCAGCCCTGTGAGTACAGAGTGATGGCAGGACATTTACTTGGGCTCTCTTTTATTCTCAGCAGTTGTATAGTCAGAAATGAAAAAGCTTCTAGTACTGGAGCTGAAATATTATGGCATTATATCTGAATAACCTCTTTCCCTTTCATTGCCATTTTAAGGGTCTGCTTTTCTATCAGTTCTCTTTGGTATTTTAAAATGCTACTGGATTGTTTACCATGATGGAGACAGAGATAAGCCTTAGACTATGTGGATTACTTAAGTATTTGGAGGAGTTTCTTAGAGCTGAATTTTGGCTGAATTTATTAGAATCAGAGTTTTATTTTTTACCCCAGTGGGAGTAGAATTCCAGCAAGGTTGATTTTTCTCACAGGTCAGCTTTTCTGATCCCTGATTTAGTCCCTCCTTTGTGTGTGGTCCAGTGAATACAGTACTTACTGATTTCTCTCCCCAGTTGCTGTTCCTGCATTCAGAGCCTTGGTTGTGATTACCAATGAAATTTTCACCAAGTACTTGCAACACTGGCAACTTTTATGGTCATTAATAATTCAGTGGAGATTACCAAACTGGAATTGGGTATTTCCTGCAATTTGGGAATCTTTAAATAGTCCCTACTCTGGAAAACATGCCTGGACGCACACTTTCCCAGCTCTCAGTACCCCCAGCACAGTTCAAAGTGCTTAAGTTGCATTTGGCAGAGTTTTGATAAGAAAGTCCAGCATTTGAATAGGACAGTGCATTATTCCTGTCCACTTTCACATGACGCTGTGCAAATGTTTGGGTTAGTTCTGTTTTGGGGGGGGTTGGGGGGGGGGGTTGTTTTGTGGAGGTTTTGTTTGTTTGTTTTTAAGGAAAGGCTTTGATTTTTATGCTGTAGGAACTGCGCAGAAAGCCCTGTGCTGCCAGGCTTTGTGCAGGCATGGCAGAGCAGCCCAAGCTCACAGAGACAGAACAGTAGGCATAACAAGGTACTTTGAGGGGAAGTTCTGCGGAGCCCAAGAGGTGATTTGCCAGCAGCACACACTGTCCATGCGCTACATGCCCTTGGCGCAGTAGTCTGCAGAGCCCCCAAAAGTTGTTGGATACTGTTGCACACGGCAGGTAGCACAGCCCACCTCACTGCATGACAGTGGGTCTTGGCTGTCTGTAACCGAAGCTCAGAGTTTCTTTCTCCAGAGAGGCATGATACTTATTAGCAGCAAAGCAGCAAGGTGAGAGATTCTAGCTCCTGCTGAGCTCAGAAACAAATCCTGCTGGATTTTGGCCTATTTAGGGTCTGCGTTGTTTTGGGGACTCAGGCCTTGTGGCATCATCCATCCTTTGCTCCTGTGCGCCCTCAACAGCAGCAGCTCTGAAGGGGCTGTGCAGTGCAGCAAGCTTAGAAGGGAATGAGGGACAGCTGGGTGAAACCTTTGTGGTTGTCTTAGATTATAAAACATTGTTAGTAATATCTCCAGGATGAAAATGTCACAGATGTTTCCAGATTCATAACTTACTTGGACAATTCGTTGTGCAACCTTTTTTATCAGGTGCTGCTAAGTATAAATGTTCAGGCGAGCCTCAAATGTGAACGCGTGCAGAAATCCCAGGCTATGCTGAGCTGCAGATGCTCAGCATTTTAGTTTTGAGCTGGATATTTTCATAACTCTTTGAAGTTTTTACTCATGCCAAATAGCTGTTAGGTGAAGCAGATGACTTAGAAAAGAGGTACAGCCATCTGCTGCAGTGTTTCTGTCCATTGTCTTAGAAGTGTTAGGGTCTCCTGCACCAAGGAAATTACCTGTGGTACACAGCAGTAACACCAGGTCATCCACAGGTGGCAACATAAATTGGAAGTAAAATATCGCAGAAACTGGTCCGTTCAGGTGTTCTCCATTACTAGCTGTTTGTAAAAAAATGTTACAGTAACAGCATGCAGTATTCAGAAATTTCAGAAAGAATGTACTTTCAAGGTATAAATCAGATATATAATCATTTACTTACATGACATGAAAAATCTATGTGATGCTGAACAACCATTACTTAAAAGCATTCGGTATTAAATTGAAATGGAAAGATACCAGGTTTTCACTGAACCTCAGTGGCACATTCTTGTTGATGGTAGTATACAGTTTAAGTCCTGATATAGCAAAAAGAACTGGGATGATGTTGCCTAAACTCCCCAGTTACTGAATTCTGATCTAGTTAAACAAGAATGTAGACAAAGTTTGCGTCAAGCTGGCCCACCCTCTCCAGTTGTTAATACCCAAGTACCCACCAACTCAAGTCGTCAAAACTGATGACTGAAAGGACTTTTCATCAAGGGGGTCCACCTTGGGAAACAAAGAACAGATAAGAGAGGGTCTGCAGCAGAAAAAGCAGGCCAAGCTGGTTCTGGAGTTTGGGAAGGAGTGCTAAGTAAGGGATATGTGCAAGAACTTAGGTGGAGTCATGGGGCAAACAACGGGATGAAGAGGAGTGAAGAGGAAATAAAAGACCATCAGATTGTCAGGAGGACCACCTGGAGGCATAACTGCCCAGGTGGGAAGGCTTATACATATGCAAATAATTCAGAGAAATGTAACGAATATACATATATGAATATACAATGAATTTAGCTGTGTAACATAAAATGGGACCTGCAAAATAGTTTGGTATGCATGTTGGGTGGAAAGATCCCTGTACATCCACCGCTGCAATAATTAATAATGCCTGCTTCTTAATGCTACATTGGTGTTAAGGAGTTCTGTTCCTGAATTTCGGTGACAGTGACAAGGCAATGTGCTTCTCAAATACTGTTCCATTGCTAGTTAGATACTGAAGATTTGTGCAGCTGAGGACAGGGGAGATATGAGGACAGATTGTTGGAATCAGCAACAGTAAAATAGAATTAAATCTATGTTTGCATGGAAATCAGAGGAGCGCATTTATTTAATGAGGAATGGTGATGTGCCCTGGCTGCACCATTTTGCAGGAACAGATAGGTTGGGGTGTGCACAGAGTCCAGTGCAATGCACTAATGCAGAGCCACAGGGGTTTCTCCTTTGTTTTTGGCACAGGCTGCGCAGAGCAGGGCTCATACAAACATTTCAGTGGCCTCATATCCAGATAAATTGGAGAGCGTGACTGAATGGTGATCGAGTGCTCTTTGCTCTGCTGGCAGTTACAGGAACAATGACTGGCAAAGGGGAGAGCAGTTAGAAGATGCGTTCATCCAAGGTCTTTATTAGCTGTTCCTGCCTGTGGCTCCTCTGCAAGTGAGTTCCTCCTGCTCATCTCCCCAGCCAGACCCACAGTGTGCTGCAAGGAGGGCCCAAGGGCTGTGCTCACCCCAAAATCTTTCCACAGAAGCCTCTGCAACAGCCTGTTTTACTCTTCTGCTACAGTTAATGAATATCAAGAATATTCTATACACCCTACAGTATCTTTGATTTTCCTTCAGAGCCTGGAAGGATGAATGCAGAATTGTCTTTGTGTTACTGGGAAGCTGGGGAAGATAAGGTGTTCAGAGATTTAGACTAGCAAAAGGCTTTTACTGCGTATCAGTGTGTCTAAACGTGCCTCCAGAGATGAGTAGTGCTGAAATGCAGAAAGCCATGTTTTCTACAGACTGTCTCAAATCAAAGGATAGGGGTGGGAGAGACAAGTACTGGGAAACAATACACGTTTTCTAGGTCCCTTGCTGTGTGCTTTGGCAGTTGAGATATAAAATATTCCTTTGCTGACCTTTTTTTTTTTTAGTGTTTTTAGGTTTATTCTTTATTTTTTTTCTCTGAATTTTGGAATCTCAAGTTTAAGCAGAGAAATAGCAAAAATTGTTACTTAAGGAGAAGCTTTAAAAAAGAATGGGGCAAATTCAGAGCGTTGTGTAGGTTATAGCCATTTCCATTTTATTTCATTACGCTATTTAGCGTTCCTTCTCAGTGTGTGTGTATATATATATATATAAGAACAGGAGAGGCACTACAAGTGTATTATCCAAGGAAGAATGGTACTGGGTAGAAAAATGGACATGCTGAACTACCTAGCTTTTCTGTATACCTTTTGCCACCTCTTGTTTTACAGTTCTGCTTTGGTGGCCTGGCATACAGGGTTATGACTATCCTGCCTTAGATTTATCCAGCAAAGTAAAAAATAATTTAAAAGTGAATATTCATACTTGGGGATTATCTGAGAAGTTTTACGCATTCAGATTTTAGAGACAGAAGTATCTGAAAGAAGCTGAAGTTTCATTGGCTTAGTCTGTTTTCTGAACATCAAATCAAAGGCTTGAAAGTTTCTTTGAATGAAGATGGAAAAGCCATTGCTGGAAGGCAGGAGGCTGTGACTGGGGATAAAAGGAAGCAGCCAGAGCAGGGGAGTTTCTGTATTGGTTTCATGCTTATTGCTGGGTTTAAGCTATTGAATGTATTTATCTTGTTTAATTACCAGTATAAACAAGGTCATGGGATAATGATAACATCCTTAGATGTTGATTAAGGAATAGTCTTTATCAGATCTTTTAATGTAATGAGACAGTGACGTTACAAATAGTTCATTCACCATTTGAAGAAAAAATGCACAAAACAGTGGTAGGAGGTATCCCTAAGGCCGGTTATCTCTGACTGTTACAGCAATTCCTAATTAACCCGTGGGGCTGACTAAAGGGTGATGTTATTTCAGTCAAACCCATCCTCTTGTTTTGGTTGGCTTCTTGGAACTTTTTGTTTGGGCCATTAACATCTCTGTCCCATTGCTTTCCCTACCTCCTCAGTTACACAGCTACATATCATGCTGATAAATCAAGAAGCCTGTCTTCCAACCCCAAGGCGATCTCAGTTGTTTTGAGTAATGATTTAAAAAAAATTAAAATAGTTTAACAAGTTAAATAGCTTTTTTTGTGCATAACCATTAATAACTTGGTAAAAAAACCAAAAACAACCCAAACCAAAAAAGAAAACCAAAAAGGCCAGAGTGAGAGAATGGGAAAGAGCTTATAGTTCTACTAACAAATAACAAATACATTCAGCATGGTCCGTCGAGTGCCACTTCTGACTCCCTCAATTTAATACAGAAGTCAAAATACTGTGATGTAATTCTGTACTGCACAATTCATTGGCATTAGAATTTAATATGTATTCAGTCTATTCATTTTTGCACCTGTGAACCACAAAGTATGTTGTGACAGATATGAAAGAACCTCTATATTTCTCCACAGCAGAACATTTATTTCAGTAATTATTATGAGGCAGTCAACAAGGGTGTAGCTTTTAGAGGGCAAGTTTCAATTTTTTAAATCATTTTGTGTTTCTTTTTGCATTGTTTTAGTTACTTGGGCGTGAGGGGGAAGCTGAATGCAGCACAAACAGTTATGAGAGCTATAACAAAATACTTTGTGCCTGTGGTATATTTTTTCCAAACATTTTTCTCATACCATGTGCCTGTCTGTGTACAATAAAAAAATGCAGTTCATGAAATGTTTAAAATAATTCTTTCTTGAAGTAGAATATTTATTTTGCAAGTTGGCAAAAACCTGATTCTTGCCATGTTGCATCTTGAATTACCACAACCATTGTTTTTCAGAGAAAAAAGTTTTAGAGAAGTGCCAGCAAGATGAATTCTTTCAGGTGATTATTAACAAATGGGGCAGTATGAGCAACTAGGCAGAGCTTTGGACTGGTTTCAGTTGCCAGCTCTGCCAGCACTGGCACACTGCGGGATCTCTGCACATCACAGCGTTTCTCTGGACCGCAGTTTTTGCAGTTCCTGCAATGTCAGAAATTACATAATTCTTGTTTGAGAAACACCGTTTAGAAACAAAACTTTGCTAATCATAATTGCAACATTCAGAGCAATACAAATGGCTATTTATTGTGTTTTGGCAGCTCACTATGACCAAGATGTTTTGGTGTTTACGTGAAGAATATGCTCTGCTTATCATGTATTCCAATTACAAATACTACCTATATTGTAGGTCTCAGCAGTAAGCCTAGTATATAAATGAGCACAAAAATGAAATATTTTTTTGTCTGCAGCTAAATATGGGACAGTGTGATTTTGCTTTTTATACATCTGTCCTGCAGATAAATATTTAACTTAGTCCCCAAGTTGGTTTATGCAAGAGGAGGATTGGATTATAGCGGCTCCTCTTCTTTCCTGTCCCAATTGCTCCCCTCTGGCTGACTGTGTCCTCTTGCCCCAGTGTTTTCTAAATAATTTTGTGTCGGTCTATCTAGCAGGGGTCCTCAAACTACGGCCCGCGGGCCAGATACGGCCCCCCAGGGTCCTCAATCCGGCCCCCGCCCCCAGTACTTACAGACCCCCCCGCCGGGGGTTGGGGGGGAAACCAAGCAGCCGCAGATGGCTGCCTGCCACTGCATCCGCGCGCCGGCCCCCTGGTTAAAGAGTTTGAGGACCCCTGCTATTTAGCATTTCCAAGACACAATGAAAAATTAAAGCATTAAACAAAAAGCTGAGTTTTAATAAATACAGTATTTCAAACCCACTATTCACCAGTAAAATGAAGTCGTACCAAGAACAAATACTTAATGTAGGTTAAGGAAGGAAAGAAAGAAAAACACAACCCCCCCCACGGTCTTGAACTAGGTGTAGCCAAACTGATAGTTTCAGTAAATCAAGAAAATTGTTTCTTGATGTTGACATTTAGTGTGCTTACTATTTCATTACTAGAAATTATAAGGAAACATTTCCTGTAGCCTAATGTTATGTTTTTTGATTTATTATTGTTAGTATTTTGTTTTCATTTGTCATGTTGAACACCTGAGAACATGTTGGAATAAGGATTAAATTACAGGAGCGTTCTGTGGTGGGTCTCTTGAAATTCCCCTTTCATTCTGGCTGAATCTGTGCAAACTTTCACTTTTAGTATTTTGGGGAAAATCAAGTCACAGATGGGGTGGCTGGCATGTTTACAAGACAAGCCATGCCACCTCGCACAAGCGAAAGGCAGGCATTTACTTTTTTGTAAATAGTGAATTGCTGCTTCTAGCCTGAGGTAATTGATCTGTGTACATGTTGGTATGGGGGGAGAAAAAAAATGAAGGCGTGAGGGTTCCACCTGGTTATGACTGAGGAACTGGAGTCACGAGGCTGTGTCAGTGTGGGGAGGGGGGTGGAAGGCAGGCAGAGAAGCCTCAGGTTTGAAAAAGACCCAAAGAACAAAACATGCCAGGATTGTGTTGTTGTAGGCCTTGGCCTTTACTAGGTGTGATCCAGTAACCTGTGCTGTCCTTCCAAAAGCGAACTTCCTCCCACGTATATATTAAAGGCCTAACATAGAAGTGATAACCATGATGTATTTAATATGCTTATCTTCCTGGTCCAATACTGAGTATGAAAGCAATATTTATCTGGATGTTTTCCCTTGTATCTCTCACTATTTAAAAAAAAAATACTATCTCCTAATGGTAGGTTAGGCTTTTTAAAAATGTAATCATCACTATGGCTTAACATACTAAATCTTTTTTCCCCTCCACCCCTCCCCAAGGTCCCTAGAGTAAAAGCTTGGCCATTTGAATCAAGCCAGTGGAAATTAGGCAGGCAAGAGAGCTGGTTTAAACTTTGTATTTTTTAAATATTATTTAGTGTTCTTTCTTTTTATATACCAGTGTGGGTGTTCCCTTTCTAAACTTTGTTTACAGTTTTAAAATTGTATATTGTTGCCAGGGACTTTCCTACTCCAGACTTGTGCCGCAAATGATCTGCTCAGGCGGAAGCTAGAGGTAGGGGTTTGCTTTTTGGAAGCTCTTTCCTGTTGCATTTCAGAGAAAGCCAAGATTTCAGTGTGAGGTTTTCACTCATGAGCTTTATTTTACGAAGTGGGCAGACCTTTAGCTGCCTTTTTATTTTTCTCCTCTATTGACCTCACTTCCTGTGTCTGTAAAATAAGTGAGTAGGCATAAGCTGTGATCATACACTGCAAGATGTAGGTGACACATCAGAAGAGCTCCTTACTTGGTGCTTTATTTTATATTCTGCCACACTGAAAAAACCACATCATTGCTCCATTTTACATACATTTGGCTCTTAGTGAGATGAAAGTTTGCACCTACACTAAGTAGGGTTCACATTATGGAGCTCAGTATCGATGAAAGAAATGGTGAGAAATTCATATCTGTCAGACTAATTTTCTAATAAAAATCCTGCGCGCATTCTTTGATACTTTAATTTTACATATAAACCAAGGCTTACCCACTTCCATGCTCAATCCAGCTCAAATGTTTCTCACTGCTAGTAAACAATTTTATTTTGGTAAATAGATTGCTGCTGATGATATTATTTAAATTTACCCCCACAAAGTTGTTGGGTTTTTTTTTTAGTTATGTAACAAGACATCAAAGAGGCGTGATACTGAGTTTTTCTTATTTCAGAGAAGAAATACCAATTTTCTCTTTGAAGCTGGAATCAAAGCGAGAGAGCCTGCAACTGATCTGAGACATAGGAAAGACAGGTATCCTGCTTGAAAGTAAAATCAGAGTTTTGGCTTTGACAGATACACAGTTTTTTAAATACTTGCATTTCTTGTGATTTTCATCTGATGGAAGCAGTTTTATTCACTCCAGTGAGCCAGGGTCTTCTGCTAATGGATTTCTTTGTTTACTTTGCGAAGAAAAATCAAGTAGATTGAGTAAAGATAGGATCCATTCTAACACACCAACTTTAACACACAAAGGAAAAAGATAATGTAAATAATAGAACCTAAGACTTCTAAAATTATGTTAAGTGCTTGATCAGCCTTGAAGCTTTCTTTTGGACGTATCAGGAAAATCTTTCTTACTTTGCTTTTAGGTAACTGGCAGTTTTGTGTTGCCTTAGTGAAAATTCTTAAGTAATGCTTTCCTGTGGGAATGGCAGTGGAAAGCAGCTTTCCCACTGTCTGTATTCTCTTGTGAAGGTATTGGGTGAAACACAGTTTTTAGAAAACATCCATATGTAAGTAAGAAAACATTGCTTTTATTTTGGTGTTAAGATACAATCATTACATTGATAAATATGGTGAAATGCATATTTTATTTGATGGTTTGTTTGGTATATTTTGGTTTTAACTCACTGTTGAAAGCAGCATTTCTGCTGGTAGATAACAATGTATTTACCAGTTCTGGACAAATTAACAGAACTGGAGACAGCCACACTCTTGCAGAATTGAACATTAATGAGTGTTTAAAAATGCCAAGATATTGTGACACTCCTGCATATTCTTCTAATTATTGAAATACAGATTAACATTTCCTTGGTGGCATTCCAGATCTTTGTCTTAACATTGTATTTAATCCCAAACTCTCCAGTTTTAAAAGAGATATAAATTCAGGTCTGTTAGTGCTGAGACTGCACTGCCTTCCTATTGCTTTATTGTCTCAGTGTTTTTTAAATTATCTAGTGCTGTGGTGGGTTTTATGCTGCAATTTTGGCCTCAGATTCTCTAGCACTCCCCTTCTTTTAGGCTAACTCTGGTTACCACTTGTTTGAATCCAAATGAAATACAGCTGCAGTCTTGCTTATAGCATTATAAATTATTTTTGGCTTGCTATGGCTATATATTGCCTTTCCTAGGACTAAAAGTCAACCACCACTTTTACTATTTGTTTCAAAAAACAGAGATTTGAAAAAAACCCTTGGGATTCCCTTTCAGAAACAGGTTACATGCTGGGAGCAGCACTGTGGAGAATGCAGATTTTCTAGACCTCCCACTTCCCGTCTTTCTCCTTGTGTCTGAGAGCAGACCCGAAGAAGGCTCAGCCTCCAGCTTCAGAGGAGTTGAAGGAAAGTCGTGATTACTGTTAATGACTACCTCTGGATGCCACTTGTGTCCAGGCCAGCCCTGTGGCAACCGGTAGAAATGTGTACAAATTTGTAGGAGTTTATTGTAGTGAAAGATGGTTTTATTTATAGCAGCAGAGCACTGTGTCACTCAGGCAAGCCAAGTTAATCAGGAGTACCACACAGCGTGCTCATTGATTATCTCCCTGAGCATCTTACCTGCCTTGCTTTCTCTACGGAGTGTACCACTGCCTCTGCCCTGGATTTGTAGTGCTCCACTGGGGATGATGAAGCCTGGCAAATGCAGTTTATAATCTCCCCACCTCTTCTCTCACAGGATTTGCATGGCTTCCACATCTATTTTGAGACTTCTGACCCCCCCCAAAGCAAATAATTCTAGTATTCATGTTTCTTTTTTTGGATGATCAAATCGTTTGGGATATCAGATGGTTCATTTATGTAATTCTGTTTTAATTATTTTAAAAAAGCATCACTTTAGGAAATCATGATTTTATAGTAGTGCCACAGACTAGGGTATATTTTTGTATTCTGGATATAGGAAGATATTTAATGACCAAATCTCACTCTGTTGATGTGTAAAGAGGGCCTATTTTTTATTTTGTAAGTAGAATATCTTAATTCATTCTGTGCTGAATTTCAGGGTTTTGACTAAAAAAAAAAAAAAAAAGTGGAAAAGCTTAAGTCCGTTATATCATGCTGGTGATGGGCCTATTAGAACTACACACATGTTCATTTTAGCCGTGCTGTTGGTAGCATGCTGGCAGGGAGAGAGGCAAATAGTCCTTGCACAGCTTATAGCTTGGTAGAAAGCGGAAGGCTGCATATACTAGGAGACAATTTTAGACAGCTTATGAACCTTGATTTTGTTTTCAAATGTTATTAATCCCTCTTTGAATCTGTGGAAAAGGCTTTTTCCTTGAGAGTGGATGTTATGATATGAATGTAACAAGTATTGAGCGCTGAAATAGTAGCAAGAGTTATATACATTCTGTAGCTGTTTAGGATGGACAGTTTCTATTTTAAGGGAAATCATAGCAATTTTTAAAGCACTTTTTTCATCTTATTTATATTTTATTTATTTGCTCAGTGCCTATAGTTTTCTACTAGATTTATAGAGGGCTACACAGTTAAGTGTTTGTTTTATTCTAAGTAGGAGACACTTCAGTCTTCACTGAAACGCAAAAAAAAAATCCATTTCCACCTAGTGATGTTTGGTGCAGACAGAAATATACAACCAAAAATAGAAACTGGAGGTTCCCATCAAATGTAATGAAAAGTTTGAGTCCCTTTATCAAATTCGTCTGATTTTTAGGTTTGTTTGGCCTCTTGGTGCTCTCAGTGGGCACACTAGCTTAAAATTGCCAGAGGGGTTTTCACTACTAGCTGTTTGAAAGCAGGAGGAGGTGAAGTGATGCTAGGAAAGCTCCTCCTAGGGGCTATGGAGAGGGCAAAACAGCTGCAGACCTTAACATACCTGCAGCCGGTAGTGTGTCACAGGAGAGAGAGGTGGTCTTTGTTGGAGCCTGGGCCAGATTTGGAGACGCTTGTGGGACCGTAAAATGGCTTGCATCAGAAATCACAGCACTTATGAAAGAGCAACACTCATTCAGAGAGCTCAGCCCTGCTGATCTCCAAACAATGGGTTTGGCCCTTGGCACCAAGGAAGAGTCAGGTCCTCCCTGTATTTCTCAGTTATCAGTGAGATTGAGAAAGCAGAGGTGAGTAAAGGAGATAAAATTTCTCTGAGCTGCTGTGTCTGTTCCTGCATTTATGTTTTAATAGAGCAATTGATGCAAATAAATGTAGTATATACAAGTTCTCTATCTTTACCAAGCATCTTCAAGCTATAGCTTAGATGTATCTTTTGTGTTGTAGGGCAATGAACATGTTGTTAGCAGTAGAATCTACAAAATAATTCTAATTTGAAAAAATGAGAGGATTTGTTAGGTAGAAAATTGGGATTATAGCAAGGAACAATTCAATACAGTAACTCAAAGCTTGACCCCTGTACATGTGATAGGTGGGAAAGCTGTTACACTGGTTAGAAATTCAATTAGGAAAGTATCAAGGACTGAACATTGTGAAGTAGTGCAAGATAAGAAGTATAGTAATGAAATAATGAAGTACTTCTTTTGATTAAACAGGGACATATTTAGCGGTGGTAGAACATCATCTCACCAGGGATGCTTCTGCTGCTTCTCTGAATGACTTGATATCATGACTGGTTTCAAAGTAATGTAAATTTTCTGTTGATACTTAATTGACAGAGGTACAAATAGAAAGTCACAGTGAGAGTATGTTTAAAATTATTTGGATAATCTGAGCTTTTGGGCTGTTCCTGACGGTCTATGTAGTGAGATTTAATCATCATAAATACAGCAATACAGAAGAGAATGCCACAGAAGAACAAAAAATAGTCCAGTTGGGATAATAAATGAAAAATACAGCTCAAGCTATCTGTGCAGTGCTCTTCCTTCTAGCAAGGATAAAACAAAGAATATCTTCAAGCTGTATACAGTGAGATAAGGCAGTAAATGGTGAAACATTATCCTGGAAGTGTAAAACGTGTTCTGTAAGAACATACTTTGATTCCTGTGGATTGGGCCCATGTGTTTCGGAATGGCATTACCGTATTACAGTGGTACAGCAAAGCACAAACACCTTGATTGAAGTTTTGGGGAGTCCGACTACGAAAAAACTCAGCCACAGCTGTCTGAAATCTTTTTAAAGCACCTTGCAGTAGGGTGAAACAGAAAAGGTGCTGAAATGCAGGAAGTGGATTGATGAGAATTAGTTGCCTCACTATTTGGAGAAAGTTACGTGGAGATGACAAGTAGTGGGATAAGATGAGAAGAAAGTCTGTCTATGTGTTTTGGGCATGAAAACCAATTAGTAGTGAGGGCGAGGAGATGAGCTGGAGTCAGTGACAGAAATGCATATAATCAGCTTGGGAGGCAAAATTCTATTACTGAAAAATCGTCACGCATGAAAGGCTGTGGTAGAAGATGGGTATTAATGTGCTGTGTGGTAGGCCATTTGTACTGCTTACCTGTTTAAGGACATGTCTTTACCAACTTTATGAATTTTTCTGTGCTTCTCATTTCTAGCCTGCCTGTATCTCACTTCTGAACTTTGGCCCTTTCAGCACTTTCTGTGATTAAGAAATACCTATGGTTGCTCTAGGGGAGATCAATGAGTATATGACAAATAGTTTAACCAGGAAGATTCTCTTTTTGTCAACTAATGTGTAGTCTGAGAATTACTTCGTTGGTTATTTGGCTAGAGACCAAATACAACTAGTCTACTACTGAACTATGGTAGACAACATGACGAATCTATGCATCAAAATACTCCACCACTTAAGCAGCCCTGCATTTAATTGTGTAGCCACTTAAAACAGGATAAGGGTAAAAATGCAAAAAAAGAAAAGCATTAGTCTGAGTTCATAAGCTCTCACAAGAAAGTACAGAGCAGCAAAATATTATCATCCCAAAATATTCCATAGCACAAACATATTCCTTGCTTTTTTAACTTTTATGTTTACAAGGTGTAACTATCTCTTTTTTTTGGAATGACCTTATTATATGAGCACAAAGAAAAAAGCTTTTTGAATAGTAGTAAAATACATCCTTTTTATATTAAACAAAGATGGAACTAAATGTTAATTTGCTTACAGAAAAATTTAAGTCATGCGATCTAGGTTTAAATTTTAGATACCACTGCTATGAATGTTAAAATACACGCTGCTTGCACAGTACTGCTCTTCTCATTCCTCTGACCAGGGCTTCTCACATCTTCCATTGCACTGGCAACTTGCTGTGGAGTTGCTGCCTGGCAAAATTTAAATTTCAGCTGATGGAAATAATAGCTATATTCTTGGCAGAACTGTGAAACAGGATTTATAAAGAATAAGGCATTGCTTGACAGAGTGAAAAAGAAAAGGGGAAAAAAACCACGTGGGGTGGAGAATGGCTCTGTTCATGGGCTGTGTCAGTAACGTGCAGAACATTGTTCTGTACAAGTAAGAGCAGAATAATTTTCTGGAGAAATGTCTGAATTGATAGGGACAAAGCTGTTTCTTATTACTTGGCCCTGGACTTTTTGTAAGTGTGGCGATATTGTAAAGGCAGAATTCTTTGCCTTTGCACATTTCAAATATTTTAATTAATTTATAAAGAATTATTTAATGACACTGAGATTTGGCTCTTGTGGATGGTACTGATCCTTTTGAATAAGGTATAAGAAGGTGCTGGGTTTTAATATTGTCTTTGACAAACTTCATTTAAATTCTCAGTGAATGAATATCTTCTATTATTTTAACTATTTCCTTTAATTGCGTTTGTGTTATAATTTTACTTTAATTTTATAACTTTATTTAAAAAAATGTTAAAACCTCTGTCTCTAAATGGTTTTCTAACATTATTTTAGATATTAATCTTAAGTAAAAGAAAATAATTGAATATGCAGTTTCTAAGTTACTGCTTTCAGTCATTGAGATCTTTATAATGGTGAGAATTTGTTACCCTTGTATAGCATTTCGGTTAATTATGAAAAATGAGATGTGATTGTTGTTACCTTGTTCCTGACTGGACTTCTGCCAGCACTTCAGTTAGCAATCATCACACTGATGGGAACAGCTGTGAGGCCAAGAATGAAGCAGACATGGAGAGCAAACTCTTATTGAGCTGGACTAAACTGGCACCTTGAGAGGACATGGCAAATTAGGATTGGAAATTTCAAATCTTGGCAAGTTGCCCTCTTTAACACATGATTCCATTAAGTCTAGGGTTTTACACTGGAAGACTCAGAGACATGAAACACCTTTTGCTATGTTCACCCAGTGATAAGCATGAGGGGGCCTACCCTTCCCAGTGCATTGGCTCCTCCACCCTGCAGGGTGTCACTGGTTACCTATAGATCCAATGATCAGTTTGGGATGGGAGTGAGTGGTAGTGTCTGGGTGAGAGAGCAGAACTTGCCTTTACTCCATGAATTTGTACTCATCAACAACTGCAATGTGTTCTCGTCTACCAGGGGTGAACGTAGACATGTTGAACCACATAACATGGTATTCGACACAACTTTTGAAATGCCTTGCAGTTGTTCCTCTTACCCAATTCCTATGCACATAAGCAGGTGAACTGTGGATAAATACAAATGGAAACACATTGTGAGCCCGGACTAAATTACAAATGGGAGAATAAAAGGATCTTTTCTCTAAAACCTATTAGTTGAAATTTTAGTCTTTGTTTGTTTAAATTTGGTTATGTAAACCTCAGCTACCGACAGCATGTTGAAAAGAAGCTTTTAATCAATATTTATTTCTTATTTATGTTTGTACATTACCTGTCAAAAAACATGAATTCATTAATAAGAGGAAACATCCTGCAAACACACAAAGGTTTCATATGCTCTTTAATTTACTAAGCTAGTGTTCTAAATGCATTGTTTTTACTATCTCCATAATATTCTTGAATGCAAGCACTAGAGTCTGGACTTTGAAACATTTTTCAATAGTGCTGGTACAGTCCACTAAAAACACTATATAATCTGAATGCAGGTTTTATTCTCTGTATTGCAGATGTACTGACTGCATGTCTTCTAAGAACTAAGCTGTCTATTTTTGAGTAAATTTAATGGCATCTGTGATGAATATTGTTTCTATCAGAGACAAGGGAAAAAAGCTAAGCTCCCTGTTTCTGAAGAGAAGCAAGAACTCCACTAAATATGTGTAAAAACAGATACAGAAAAAATGCAATGGTGCCTCAGTAGCTGAAACTAGAAAAGTTGTTTACAGAAATAACCAAAGACAAATGTATATGTATATATGATAGTATTGTACCTAATAAAAGGGAACAACTTTAGAAACAACCCTCAATTTCTTGCAGACAGCATGGATACAATTTGAAGGTATCATATGGCATGTCCCGAACATGCTAACTATCAGAAGAGATATGAGAATGTCCAAAAGAAATCTTTCCTGTCTAGAAGCAGGGAATGGATAGTTGCTAGAAATACAAGAGGTCTTCAGAAAGCTGAAGCTGTGTCCAAGCAAAGAAAAAAGATCAATACCAGGCAGATTAAACAGTAAGACATGCCAATGAAGAACTGGAAGAACAATTTGAAGAAGGCATGAGAACTAATAAATTCTTTTGCAAGCAGGCCAGGTGGAAAAAGGTGACCACAGACCTTGTAAGATGAGTAATATAGGCACAAAAGGAATAGTTGGAGGAAATAAGACCAGAATGGAAAACGGGAATGAGTATTTTGCATCTGTATCACTACGGAAAAGTTTCAGCAGGTTGCCAAGCTCATTTTTTGAAGGTGGGTCCTTCCTTGCAACCATATTGGAGTTCCTTGGAGCTGTCATCAAGTCTGTAGACAAAGAAGAGTGGCTGATATTCAAAAAAGCATTGTGTGCTGTTCTTAGCCAAAGGCTCCAAGAGAAACTGAGCTACTGTGAAATAAAAGGGAAGGTCACATCAATAAATGATGGATAAATAATTGGAATTTGGCAGCTGTTGTCTTTCCTCAGTACCTTCTGAAAAATCAGCTTAATCTCCTTGTTTGAGTACATGTTGGTAGCTTGGCTTGGAAGAATGCTAATCATCATAGTTAGCCAATTTTCATCTTCAAACTGCTTTTTAGCTGGATCACTCTTTTGCTTTCTAGATAATGCTGTTTCTGAATTCTCTCTCCTTATTTGGGTTTGCATACTTAGCAATAGGTTGCCTGTGAGCTGTTAGTAAATCTAGAAGTGTTGGGTATTTTTACTGCAGGAGTGTGTTAATAATCTAGCACCAGGCAGCCTGCTTGTTAATTGCTCTTACTATGATTCTGCCACTGTGAAGAAAATTGTGTGCGAACTGCTGCATGGATGGGAAAAATGTAGAACTTATACTAACTTACACTGTAGCATTTGGTTTAGGATACATTACTAGGTAGTGTTTTGAAAACTAGAAAGATAGTGTGCATTAATGTACAACACAGCTTATATTTTTAAAACATTGTGAACATTTGGGAATTTTCTACCAAGTTACACTTTATACTAGCTTTTGCATAGTCTTTTTATGCACGTATGTGCAAAGACAGTTAGATGTCTTTACCCCATGCTTAAACTCTCTGTGTGGCTTGAAAACATTTGTTAGCTCTAGGGCAAAATAGCGTAAGCATGAAAGCTAGCATTAAGAGTTAGCCTTTTTCATGCGCACCAGAAATCACAATAAACATATTTGATCATAATAAATGTATTACTTAGCATTCAGCTCCAGATCTTCTGTTTTAGTAGGAATGGTAATATTTTGACCTGGAGGTCTGACAGCATTAGACTGGCTTGATTGTTAGCCTTACCTATTAACACATGATGGAGTACCGTGTGCCTCATACACCGTGTACCTCAAAGCATGATGCCAATTATTTTCACTGGCAAGCTGTCACCTGGCAGAGTGACTCTACTTTTGCAATTTTCCCTGAAGTATATGAAACTAAATGATGCACAAACAAAGCAGGACATGTTTTATTTAGAATGATTGTTTCAGGTGTTCCTGTATGAAAATCATTCTTGGGGGAAGTGTACTGTAGGTGCTATGTATTTAAACAGGTGAAAGAAAGCCAGATTTGAGGGTGGAATAAGCAAGTGTTTGAGTCAATTTGTTGTGTGTTACCTTGGCTTTTTTGCATTGCCCAATTTCACATTTTCTTTCCATATTTGCTTTCTCCCCGTTTCTCGCTTACTGCTGTTCCTTGTCACCTTTTCAGTTTTGCGAGTAGCAAAAAATGCGTGTTACGAACAATTTGGATTTAACCCACTGGGAGCAGACATAGTCTCCCAGTTAGACCTAATATGAATCATGGAATTTTTCTATTTTTAACTCAGTTCATTGCAAAAGCTGAGTCACCTTTTATGACCAGCATGTGGTCATGTGCCATGTGAACCTCCAGTTATATTTTATGAATATCTGTAAATTTTTTTTTAGGAATGCTCTAATATTTGCCATCTTAAGGTAGCTGGTGATAGTTGGATAAAAGGGTCTGGAAGCAGTTTGGTTTACAAAGAGTGCAGTCATTTTCACACTTGCATCTTAACATTAGCTCCTTATGTTAATTGTCAGCTACAACAACATACCAGGCTAATGCACAGATATTTAGTAGATTTCCTGTCTGTTCTGAATTTCCCAGGTGATTGCCAAAGATAATTCTCTCCTGCTCACTAAATTACAGTTTCATTTTCATCATTGAAAAACTGGGATGAGACATGTTTCTGCCTCAGTGGAATGATACTAATTTGTGTCTTGTGTTTTGAGACCATGGATGTAGATGTCATTTGTAAGATTAAACATAGATAATGTCAAGGTTTCATTAATAGAAAACTAACCATTACCTTAAGTAATGTATAATAGAGTTTAACAGCGATTTGTTAGCATACAGATTTGCAAGAGCCTTCATTAGGACTCTTCGTGGTCATAAAACAAAACAAATCCGATCCTACTAGATCTGATGACAAAAAAAAAAATCCCTCTCAGTTCACCACAAGGGCAGTTAGGCACTGGATGTCCACCTTTGAAGATTGTAGGATTGTTTGGTGGGGACCTCACCTCCCTGAGCAGGGGCTTTGGACTAGAAACTTCTGAGGACACACACACAGACACACACATGCACGAATGCACGCACGCACACACACACACACACACTTTTTTTCATCACTTTTTTCTTCTTAGGGACTGAAAATGAAACTGGTACTGTCTCAGCAAGTTTGGTAAGGAGGTAAAAGCAGGAATTGTAATAAAACACTTTTCCAGTATTAGTTTCATTTCAGCATATAGCATTTTGATCACCTACCTTTTTTGGATTGTGAAAAAAGGAGAAAACTATTGGCAGTGAATGTTGTTATTAGAGATCGCATAGAAGTAGAAATTATTTTTAGTGTCTAGAAGTGTAAAACTGAAAAACTAAACTGCAGAGGAGTTCACATAGAACAGTCCATGTTAAAAACTCGCCAACACCTGCACTAAGCACATAGTGCTAATGAAGACATCCTGGTAGGTGTTCAGATTTTATTTGCTGTTGTTGATGAACCACAGAGCTTGAACTTCCTCAAGAAGTGAGGAGATATTGATATTTATAAAGTAGCTTTCTGGTAAGGAAATTTGGTCAGTTGTCTGCCTGGAAGTTTGGCTGTGCTCTGTAGGGATTTTTCTTTTTTCCCTTGTTTGTTTTGTTATGTTTCAAACCTACCTTTCCAGAGACCTCACCTACATCAGCTCAACACCACTAATCTGCAGCATATTTTATTAGAGATACGCTTTGAACTGAGCTTGTTGAGAAACAGAACTAATCCTTCCAATTGTGAAAGGGAGTTGGATATATGGAGCTGGACGCTGCTGCTTTGTGATTTTCTGTGGTGGATTGGTGCTTTCTGGATGAATCTCAAGTCTGTGTTTCCTTAAAATGAGACAAGTGGATTAGAGAAATATAACATAGAGGACCGATTTTTCTGGCAATCCGTTGAGTTAAGCAAGGAAAAGTTTGTTTGCTTTAAATTGGAAGGGCTACAGAGATAGTATTTCGCAGTATTTCTTAAATCATAGAAGGGTTTCTTCTGCAAACTGAGCCTGATTTGTTCATTTTCTTGCCACACTGTGAAGCTTGTTATTTTTCCCAGATATCAGAGGGAAAAGTTCTTTGGCAACTTCTGCAAAAAAGGAGTGGGTAGATGGAGACTTCCTTTAAAAGCATACTTTATCTGTCATCAAGAGAAATGTGTGAACCAAATACACCTTTTTTAGTTTGTTTTGTATTGTTCCAAGTTTTTGCATTTTGAATTATTTGTAAAGCAACTTCAGCTAGAAAAATACCCTCAGTAGTGATGAACACAAACAAATGCTATTAAATATCCAAGGCAATTAAATAACTTACCTACTACCATGCATGTTGTGGTACTTCTAACATTCATAGGTAAACAAGTTTAGGAATGAGAATACTGAGTTAATAATACTGAAAGCGCTGCAGCAAAAAGAACTGTAATTTTTTTAGTAAAAAGTGAGAAGCAAGTTTCATGTATTATGTATACATTTATAGTTTATTATAAGTAACAATAAACCCATAGTATTTAAAATGTGTTACTGATAAACACATCTGAATGTGTATACAGTACCGCAACAGGAAGGGAGTGTAAAGAAGAAATACGACAAAAATCGTAGGACTTGTCTTTGCATTGCTGCCTATATGCATTTTGATATGGAAATGCAAAAACTTTAGATGAGTTGGATAAAGTAAGGTTTTACTATTTGTTCTTATATAAATCATCCTTCTTGGGGGGTATGGGGGTTAATTTAGAAATTATTTCAGAGAGAACAGAACCAACCCTTCCTCCTCAGCAGCTTTCAGTAATGTAAAAAAGACATTGAAAACTGAGACAGTAAGATACAGCCAGCCTCATTCCAGATTCTGGTTTTAATCAGTGTTTAACCAAGAGACAGCTAGGTGAAAATTGTTGATGATTCACAGTGTAAACTATAAGCAGTAGGTATTAATATATCTATAAAACATGTTTTTCTGCAAGAATAAATTGGTTCTATGTAAAAATAATGTCCCTCTTTTAGGACTGAAGGATTGCTTATGAAAAAGCTCCTTGTTTGCCTTTATATAATCAGGCAAATATAAAAGTAGGGGTTTAATAACTTACTGCAAATGAAGTTGGGGAAAAATAAACCTAAATTAATATTGCAAAAAAATGTTGCATGTTATTTTTTCTCTCTTTAGATCTTAAAATAGATGCATTCCTACATATTTCAAAGTTCTTTGTGAATTTAGCTGTGAATCACTCTTTCTCTAAATTATTCAGGCTGCAAAATGAATAAGAGTAAAATCAAACTGAAATCACAAACTGTGCTGTACTGGAAGTGCATGTAACTAGTTTATCTAACCAACACAGCAGCCTGAACTTTAAGCGCATAATCCATTTACATGTTATCAATTACCCTGTAATAGTTATATTATCAAATTATCCAGTTAGGAAAGCAATCACATATGTTACCGTTTTTCAGAGTTATCAAATATTTTAGGACATCTTTTAACAAATATTTGACCTAAAAGCTTATTTTCACCAATTTAAAAAAAAAAAAAAAAAAAAAAAAAGGCAAGCCAATTCCTTTCATATTTGAAAAAATACAGACATAAGGAGATCAGCGTTCATTTTCAGAAATGGAAGCAGACTGGTCCTGTCCCTGCTATCGGCCTCTTTCCATGCCTTTGATAAACTGCAGCAGACCCATCCTGTGCTCCAAAACAAACACTGTGCTGAGTACAGCCCTGTGTTTTGTCTGCCCTGCAGGAATTAATGGCCATGAAATTCTTATCTCTAGAAGACAATGCAATATTTTAGCCTGTAGTAAGCTAATAGCATTAATTACATAATGTGAAGATTATGGACAACCAAAAAGTGCTCATGTTGCATATAGAATTTTAAGCTAGTGCAAAAATCCTGCCCTAGTGAAAATCAGATGGCCATCCAAAAGCCTCAGGTAAGTTACAGGAGTTAAATTTTTGTTTTCTTAGGTGTAAAGGTTTAAATAATTGCACTTTTTTTTTCTTTTTTGTTCTTCTAAGATTCTTCCCCAGTGCAGGTACTGAACTGAAGGAATGCCTGTACACCACATCGTTTTTCAGGGATTTTGAATTCTTTACATATGCTGATTGTCTTGAAAAGTCTTTATTGGGTCTGTAGGAAAGCCCGGGGAATTAAAGGCTCTGTTTTGTTTTGTTTTCTGGAGACAGGTACTAAGAGCTAATAATAGCTGTTAAAGAATCCTATTGCTTCTCTTTCATTAAAAGAAGATTGAGGCCAGGCTTAGATCAGTTAACAGGAGACATTAGCAAATGAGTTGGTGCAGGAGGTCCAGGTAAAAGGTTTTTGTGGCTGTAATGTCCTGCAGCAGTTTCAGGATTGTATTGTGCAAAGGAAAGATATTCCAAAATGCAGATGAAGTTTCTTTGTACAAGGAACTCTTCAGTAATCTGTACCATGCACATGGGGGGGGGGGGAGGGGTGTGTGTGTCAGTATGTTTTGGAATTGGTGCTGAAGCTTCTAAAGCCTCTTTTATATTGAACATAAAAGCAAAGGAAGAAATCTGCCCTGCAAGTGTCTGTAATCCCCCAGCCTGTCTGGGATATTAATGCTTGTTGGTTTGTATATGAATAGAAGCAAGGAAAATTACCTTCAAGTTCTGTACTTCCCTTGCAGCCTGCTGAATCAATTCTGCTGATCCTTATTAACTGGCCTCCAAAAACGCAGGGTACTAAATACCTCCAAATTCTTATTAAAACACTGTTCAGATTTAAGCAAAATAGATGTCATCTTTGTGCTAAGAGACTAAAGAAACACATGGTGTGAATTTCGAGCATCTCCTTTGGAGCTGTCAATTGTAAGAGGCCCTAAGGTTGCATCATGTGCCGGTTGCAAGCTGTTGAGTCTGCTCGGGGCAGGTGCGGGGTATTACAAGAGCTATGAAATTCTAGCCTGAGAGGTAGGACTGGTACAGAGGGTGCTGCCCTGAAAGCGAGGAACACAAGTAATGGGGCCACCAGGTGCAGAGTTGGGTTTTGGCCAGAGAGATGAAAAAGGTATTGTATTCAGGGTTTCTGTTCATGGAAGTAAGTGTCTGTGTGCTTTTTTGGCTCTTTGCGCAAGGTACACAGAATTTATTACTTTTGTAAGTAAGTAGGTGGCATAGCTACATAGTTTGTCTCCTTTTTAGCTTTATGAGTCTTTGCAAGGTCTTCAAAACTGCAAATTTTCAAGAGCAATAATTATACATCAGAAAACCATCTCTTTCAGTTTAATATTTCAGGGTAAAATGTATCTTGGAATCTGGATTCTGTATTAACATTTGTGACATTGATTTGTCAGTCATTTGTACAAATGAGATTTTTCCCCAGGATCTAGCCTTTTTGAAGCCTTCCTGAAAAAACCCACTTAACCCATCCTGGCCACAGTTTATCCCTGCCCTAAGCCCTGGGTTTATTTGGTGCTGAAGGGGGGAAGGTGGTCCTAAAGGCTGAGGCAGACTTACTTACCTCATGGTCTCCTGGGAGGTAAAACTAAATGAGCTCTGAAATAGAGATATTCTATTTTCAGAGAAATTTTCAGCAACAGGCATTAATTTTCTCTAGGCCATATGGATTTTCTCAAAAGAGTGAGCATTTAGTGGCTGTAGGGGAATAAAATTCCTGAGTTAAAATGCTGTCTTAGCAAACCTTCAGGAGCCACAGAGTCGCTCTTGGTTCTTTCTCAAGTCCTCAAGAGGGTTGTCAGGGTGCCTTTCTCTTGGAGGGGCACTATCTTACCAAGGCTGTCTCTGCCTTTCCTTTTCTTAAGCATATTTCTTTCTCACATTGTATTTAATCCCAGAATAGAGATTTCATTGTTACTTGGCGGATGTTGCTGTCCTTGTCCCCTGAAAAGCACCTGCCCCCAAGTTCCTATCGGTGCCAGTTTATATGATTACATATAACTATACACGAGGGCTCATCCCAAGACAAGACAGTGGCTCATTCTTTCCTCTTGTAAGTTGCATCCAGAAAGCTGAATAGAGGAAGTAAACAACGAACATAAGTATTACAAAACGTTCTCATTCTACACAAGTTAATTTTAGAGCAAAATCAAAATTTGTTCATGGTTTAAAAAGATCTCCATCCTCCTTATTACTGTTGTTATAATTGCTGTGACTATTTTTCAGTAGTACCTTAGATTTACAAGTGGCATTTTGACCAAATTAAAAGAGGTTCATTGAAAGTTAATGGTAATCAGAGGGTTTTTTCAAGATCCCAACACAGGGATGCTGCATTCCTTTGCAAATAAGAAATTCTTAGAGGTTTCTTTTTTTCACTGTCTGCACTTCTTGTACTCCTCGCTCTTTCTTTTCTCTCTCATTTCTGTTTTAATTTTTTCCTTTTCTTTTGGAGGGGATGGCAGTGAGGAGTGGGCAGAGTGCCAAGTTGTTTGCACATCAGCTTTTATAAACCAATTCCTGCTGCATATTAGGATCTGCAAATTAGTACATACATACAGACACAGGCAAAGAAGGAAGACTGAATTTCTGCAGACTTTCAGCTGGTCTTTAAACAAAGCAGAAGAGTCAACATATGAGTCGTGGTCAGGTCTCAGGGGATACATACATATTACCCCCACCAGGCTCACAGTGGCTTCCTCTTTTCAAGCCTGGCAAGCTATTTGTGTCCTGGTTTTGATCTCATTTTCCTTTGCTGCATACTGTTTCTGTCTGTTTTGATCACCACAATTTTATGTGGCAAAGACCGAAGTTTTGAATCTTCCCAAAGAGAACTTGTTATTCTCTAGGGGGAAAAAAGTCAACTTTCATTCTTCACTGTGACTGTCTTTGATTTGTGAAACCGAGTGGTCCATAAAACAGCACTGTGGAAGAAAATGTGATGGGTTCCAGGTAACGAACAGCAAAGCTATGAGCAAGTTAACTGGCAATAGGTAATATAAATCATGCAGTCAAAACAGCCAAAGTTTTTGGTGGAGCCAGTAAGGCAGCATATCATCACTGGGCAAGGTTGATTGCTCTTGCAAGGGAAAGGAAACACTTTCCTTTTGTTTTTTTTATGCTGAATAAAAGTTAGCTGCCTGTAATGACAGCAACTGTTGCAGAGGTGCTTACCTATGTGTGTAAGAAGGAAGTTTTCTGTTTAAACTGTGCTCACAGGTACCAATATGATGAAGGTAATTCCCAGGGGACAGGGACAGGAGCAAAAACCTGCCTTTGTCATGCCATATTCTAGAATGGGAACGTGGCACTTCATAGAAAAGGAAGAAGATTGGCATAATCAAGTTTAACAACTTAAAGTAACACGTGATCTAATTTAAGTTCTGCTATAGTCAAAATTATATGTAGATCTTTGGTGAAGTGTGCTACTTTAGTGTTTATCATCCTGAAAATTCACTTCCTAATTGAAATTTTTCATTACTTAACCTATTTGAGTGGAGAAGTTGTTTTATTTTTTTCTGGATTACCCAAATAGTTTATCTCCCCAGCATAAATAAATGTCCTTAGGCAAAACCAGCTGAACTGTGCTCTGACATGTTGCTTTGCAAACAACATGCTCATAAATCACTTACTGTTGTGGGAATTTTTTGTTGTTTTAAGGAGATTAAAATCTTCCTTCCCTCTCTCTTACAAAAAGTATGCAGACACTTAGAAATGAGTGCTTCTGTCAGGAATGGATCTATGTTCATACTTCCTTGATATAAGCATTATTTCCTATTTGTATCATTATATTCAGCAGGATCCTAGCTTTTTTAATATTATTCTTATTTAAGATCAATGGAGTTTAGTTGCACTGAATGTGAATGCTGGCTTTCTGACTTGTATAAATCATAAAATGAAGTGCTGTTCTCTCTTGAAAGTAATAATTGGGTATAGATCACAGAATGATCTCAGATGAGAAAATTCACTTGAATGCTAAGGCTTCTGTTTGACAATTAAGTGTACCTCTGTGATTCAAAAAGGTAAATGTGACATTTTTTTCTGAAAGGGTGCAAGGTAAGAAATGGGGTTTAAGTTGTGAAGTTTACATCAAAATTATGTTTCCTTCTGAATGTATAACAATAGAATATTTATTTCTGGATAATTGTAATTCAGTACAATGCAAACAAAATCTCAGTTTTTCTTCATTAATGAGCTGCTGTCTCATTATATGAAGATTGGTAACAATCTGATATTTGATATTAAAAGTTGATATTAAAATTATAAGCAAGAATGCAGAATAATTCCAGTGTTTCACATTTTGAGTTTATTGGATATGATTTGTCATTATTCTTAATCTGCTATCAGACACACCATGTAACAGATGAGCCGAGCAGCAGAGAAATTTGCAGGATCATCTGTATTATTTTGTAGCTGAGCTGGTTTTACTATTCTGCGTTGGATGTTGACCTGCTAATGTCAAGGTCATTATAGATACAACCAAGTCTAGCAAGTACATTATTTAGATAAATTCCTCTGTTTTGAACTGCATATTGAGGGCATTGAAGTGATTATCATTGTGCCCTGGACTAACTCCATTCCAAGATTATTATTAGATTTACCTGAGGCATATACTCAGACTTGTTGAGCAGGAGGTACTAGGGACCATAATCCTTCCCAGGGCCTTTGTTTCCCTGTACGTATCCCTTAGGAAATACGTTTGTTTCTGCAAGAGCACTGTTTTCAGCCTTGATTCACCTTGTGCTCAGAGCATGGTCTACTCATGGGTTATTCCTTACTCTTCCCGTTATTTTTTTTTTATTTGGAGAGGAAGGAGGTGGGATAGGAGGCACCCCCAATCAGCTGCACGCTTGAACTTGGCATCCAACACCAATTGTGTCTTTTTTTCTTGCACTGTTCCCATAGCAAAACCAGATTGCTGGCAGTGAAAAGCGTGAACACCACCAAGCAGTAAACAATATACCTAGGATCTTTCACTGCTGGGTGGTTTTTCTTTTTTATTTTTCTTCTTTTTTTTCCCCTGGATGTCTTTCAACACATGGTCTTCTAAAGCATACTGCTGCTGTGAGCAGGTGGCTAGTGGAGAACACTGGGGACAGGACAGAGGTTGGTCAGAGCTCAGCAGGCCCTCTGGTTTCTTACAGAACTGTTCTCATTCCTGAGAGCTGCAGAGCGGCTGCACAGCAATGACTTCATGTGCTTACAGAGCATTGTCCTGGAGTCCATTTTCAACCAGTATGTTTTCACCAAGCCAGACTGTGAGCATTACTTCCCTTAAATCAAGATCTCATCTGATCCAGTCTGGATAAGTAGAAGGGAATGAAGCATGATATTGATTCCAGGAGTAAATCTGAGTGTCCTACCCAGCAGTTACAGCTCTTCAGGATGAGCTCTCTGTATCGGTTTTGCCGGAGTGTCAAAACAGTTGGAATCTGTGCTGAAAAAAGGGGTGTGGGCTACCTGATCTCCCTTAGTCACATCGGGGCTTCTTCCAGATGCTGGCACTGTTGTGACAGGAGTTTAGTCTCAGTAGGTACTTCTGCCTGGTGGATATGAATCACAAGAGGTGGAAGTGCACCAGCAATGAAATATGTATGTGAACAGCATGCTCTGAAGGATGGTGTATTGTATGTCGGTGGAAAAATATGGGTGTAGAAAAGCTAACAGACAGTTGACAGTGAAGTTTGAAATTCTATACCTTTTTTAAAAGCTGATTATTGCATGATAATGTTTGGGAAGTGGTGTACCAGTGGAGAGAAAAAGGAAATGACAGCAGGGTAGAAGTGAATTCCACTGAATTCAGGATGTGACTGCTGAGACCTCAGCACTGAGAGAGGTCCTCCAAGAGCCCCTGAGAAGAGTCAATGATGGGAAGAAAGCATGAGAAAGGAAGTAGGGACAGCCAAGAGGATGACACGGAGAGGAGGATGGAAGGAAAAAGTGATATGATCACCCAAGTATATGAGGAAATAGCACAGTAGAGAAAGAAGAGGTTGCAAGAGGGAAGAGGTGCACCAGAGACAGGAGGAGAAAAGAGTGAGGAGTAGGAATTGGTGGGGGTAGGCACAGAGGAAGTAAAGGCAGTAGCTGGAAAGTTGGGGAATGGCAAGGAAGGAGGAACAGAGGTGTATCACTGAGACTTGGAGCTTGTCAAAGGATTGGTGCAAATATACGAGGCATGGAGAAAGAAGAGTTAACAGGAAGGGAAAGTACAGGAGAGCTGGAAGGAAAGGAGGCAATAGGGATAAGAAATGATTAAGTTTAAAGCAAGGGAGCTATTTTAATGAGGAAAAATTATGTGAGCATAATTAGCATTTAGAAGGGAGAGAGAAAAGGCATTGTCGAGATCTGGACCATATTTTTAATTATGTTTTCATGATAAAATATAAATATGGGTAAAACCCCCTATATTACAAAACTCTCTTCTCCATGTATCCCCTTGCATTTGGCAATTACAGAAGGAGAGTGAAGGAGAGGTTTGAAGATGACAGCATAGTGGTTCTGCAAGTAAATTTGTACAAGTGGCTTCATACATACATTGATGAGGGAAGACAAAAATAAGGGCAAATGGATGGTGAAAACAAACACCACTGGTAGAGCATCAGCACAGGTTTCTTCGTTCCTTTTGTCATCTCATCTAAAAGGACCTAACAAGGGTGTTTCTAAACAATCATTCTCTGTTAGCACAAGCTATGTAGCGGTTGCAGATATTGAGGTTTCAGTTCAGAAAATCATCAAAGCATAAGGAGAGCCTTCCTTCCTCTTACTCCTTTGCTAGGCTCAGCATATGCATATGGAGAGAAGTTTTTCTTAACCATAGAAGCAATTGTTCCTAACACTCATCTGATTCAGTCAAACACTGACGGTGTGGACTGCTGTGCTTTTTTCTGGAGGTGTTTCATCCAGCTCTGGAATACTTCAGCATAAAAATTAGGAATGGAGTACAGAGCAACATATGGAGATGGAAAAGGGATAAGGGGTTTATCTGCAAAAGATTTTAGACTAGATTGTTAATCATATTGGTCTTTTCTGTATAATTCATAAAAAACCCACAGGTCCTTCTGTAATGTTTTACCCTGTTTCCTGTAAGAACTGAATCAACATAAAAATGAATTTGGGGAATACTTAAAGGTATTCTTAATCCACCTTTGTTCTTTTCAATGTACTTTAAATATGTTTCCATTAACTTTCACAATACTGCACAATGTGTCTGCTTCTAAGAGCTACTTGACCCTTGCTCAAAGTCTATCACATAATAACGCATTAACATAAAAATGATTCTAAGAGGTGAGGTTGAAGGCATTGAGTGGTTACAATCTTCCTTCCTCAGCTGGATAAGAAATGGGAAGAAAAGTATTTTATATACACATTGTACATTTCTTCTACTGCATTATATATATCCAAACGATGGAGAATTTTCAACAGCAAATAAATAACAGCTATGCAGAGCATTTAAAGAAGCAAATACTGCCACTGCTAACTTCAGAAAAGAAACAGAAAATCTGGATATTCAGTGTTCTGTGATTTGCCATGGGCGCAATGGAGAAGCCAGATGCCTGCATCCTTTCTGCTCCTCATAGCTCAAGTCAGTCTGCTCCACCCACATGCACAATAAGCTCATTGGCACTAGGAAGGTAATTATTTGCTCCCTGCTTGCTTATTGTATGTGCCTCAGCATTGTAAAAACTGGCAATGCTGCTGTTGTGTTTAACTCATGGCGAAGTCTTTTTTCTTTAATCCTCAAGAGTCTAATATTAGTAGAGACTCAGAATTGCAGAACTGTGAACTCCTGGTTGTATTTTAAGACCCTTATCCTAAACATTCACACTTATTCAGAGGAGAAAAAGTAAATTAACACTGTGATCCAAAGGTGGAAACAAAAGGGTAGCCCTGGAGTCATACTAGTTGGTGGTTTTTTTTGTAAAGGCTGATAAAAGTGCATTGAAACTCACCCTTTATCCAGAATGGAGAAGAAGATTCTTTGGAGCAAAGTGGGTAATTCTCTCCTGCTGGTTCTCTGGCAGGTATGTTTGATGAGCTGTTTGCAGTTTGTGTGTGTGTATTTGAGGTGGGCATCTTTTTCTTGGAAGCTCTTAATGATAATTTAAGTTTTCTCTGTTTTCTGAGGGAAAAATGGAATTGGAGGAGGGGAAGAACTGAAGGTGAAAAAGTGGGGAAGGTGTGGACAAAGCCTAAAAGGGAGAGCTCAGGCTTCTGTTCGAGTAAGAGAATGGATACCCCTGCCAAATGATGCCCATAGACTTTAGGAACAAGCCTTCGTCTACAGACATCAGAGAATCATGAGGGGAAATACTGCTCTGAATTTAGGGAAAAATATTTATTTAGTGGTGAAGAACAAAAGAATGATCTACAGTTTCTGTCTCTGACCATTTGTCACAGAGTTGCAAAACATCCTGTTCAGAGAACAGGGATCAGAATTCCCTGGAGAGCAGTTGCATAAGGACACCAGAACAGCAGAGAGGAGGGATCTGTTGTTGTGCATTTGTTACTGTCATCAGGTAACCGTGTGATCATTGAGTTAATCAGGGTAAACATGCATGGCATTGGTAGTAGGTGGTCTGGCAACTAATTCACAGTCAGAAAGTGATGGTCTTAATTCATCTCCTCTGATACTTTTGGTGCAGATAATAATAATGAATGGGCAAATCTTTTTTTTTTTTTTTTGTTTTCTCTTGACAGATGATTTAGGAAGGAACAAAATGCTCTTCTCTAACAGTAGGATTTTAAGACCTTGGGGACTCTAAGGATTTCCTTCTTTAATCTGTGGGAATTAGCCCTGACTGACAAGGAACTAGCATGCAGTTGACTTACAGTCCTCAGTTAACTTGCAGGTATATGGTATATAGAACTACGGGAATAAAGTGGTTCTAGCTTGAAGTGGAATTCCTATGAAGATCCAACCAGAAGTGTCAATGCTGGAACAGAGGTTGCCGTTGAGTCCTGGGGGGAAATCAATACAGGTTGGATAGAAAAAAGTACTTTTTTTTTTTTAAAAAAAAAATATCTTTAGTATGTAGTAACTACTAATCAGGGCTCTGTGAATAACTGTGAAAACAGGAATAATGTAAATCATTGTGTAGTAGCTTACTAAAAGTAAATTCACTGGATATTGTACTGCATAATACTGTACGTATAGTATGCTATGTTATAGTGCTTTCTGATGTTCAAGCAAAGCTTTAAAATAGTGTCTCCGAAGACAGCCTTTTTAGCCTTCAAAAAATGTAGTTGTGAGTGACCATTACAAAATAGTCATTTGAAGAACAAAGGTTCAGGTGGTGAAAAACAGATAATCAACTGAATGCATTGAGTGTGGTAGTGGGAAACAGTGCACAGAGTATGGGAGAATGTACCAGAGAGAGAAAAAAATATGCCAGAAATCTCCCAGACAGGATTATAGCTTTTCAAAAATTGCTAGTTGAAGGGATGTCAGATGTCTCATAAGAACTAGTATTTGGATATAAAATGCCCCTTTCCTACAAAGGACATTTCATTTTTTGTGATACATCTTGCTGTCCTTTTATTGCTGAAGGATTAGCAAATCATTTAAGTGGTTTTTTTGTTTGTTTCCCCTGCTGCCTACTGTCAGCTCACCTAGTGAGGAGAAAGCAGAATGCAACAACAGCAAGCAAGTTGGGTTCAAGTGGGACAGGAATAAAATGGTCTTTATCTGTAGCTCATCACTTGCATCCTTATTGCTGTAGTAGCGAGTGGAAGCCAGGTCATCATCGTATGGTTGTGAAGCTGTTGGTTTGAAAAGCTGAACAGCTTTTCCACAGAAGAAAACAGTTTTCAAAGCTGATATTTACTTTGCCTGCTTGTTGACAGCAACTGAAGGGCATAAGCATCTGAACCACAGAGATGTTTCTAGGACAAGACCATGGCATTTGGATGTTATAGACACTACTGTGCCACCGAGACCTTCAGAAACATCTCTCACAGCCATTGCATTCAGAGAAAGAAGAGAGGGAATTTTAATTTCTATTCATTGTTTTTTTTCTATTTCCTATTCATTGGGACTTCAGTAGTGTGGCACTGTCTTGTGCTTGAAGTGGTTGGATCTTGTTTGGTGTTCCAAGCTTGGGTAGGCTTAAAATGGTGGAAAGGGATGCTTCCAGGCTTCAAGAGCTGTTAAACTCTTATACCACCAAGTATAACGATACATTAACTAGACACTTTTAAATAGAGATGTGTGCGTATATCTCTCTATGTATATTTTATATTTTTATTTATATACATATATGCCTACAGATATGTACTTGCTGTATTTGCTACATTCCTCTGCCTCTTTCAAATATTAAGTGAATTTTAACAAACCTTCTGCATCTTCTGGGGTGCCTGGATCCTAACCAGAATCACCCTTCGTGAGATTGTGAGGCTCACTAGGATGTGCTGGCCCTAAAAGCCCATAACTGTGCTAGCATCGCACCATGCCTGAGTTTAAAAACCTTGCACCTGAGCAGCTGCACTTAGCCTCAGCACCCTGCCACATTGCCCTGGGCACCCTGCTCAGCTCTGAGTCTCTTTGCTATACTAGGCTGTGCACTGTAAACATGACACCAGATGCCACAACAGTGACCTGAGATAAGAGGAATTTACCCAAGCAGCATCCTTTCCATCAGGGTTGATGTGAAAGGAGAGCTTTGTGCCCACCCACTGGATTGATGCTTTGGAGATAGATTTTTATTCTCTTTCTTCTAAGGTTAAGCAGAGTTCACATTTTCTGTTTAAAACATGCCAGCAGAAGGGGATTCTGTCCTAGGACTTTCTCTGCATTTTACACTAAACAAGCCTGATCACCAGGCTACAGAGGAGTTATCTCTTAATCTGGCTTTGCAGCCCAGTAAAACCTACTTTGCTGGCAGGGATTCAGCAGTAGATGTGAGGAGTATCTCTACCAGAATTGTTACTTCCCTGGTGCTTAGAGCATTTTTCTGCAAAACAGAAGTAGTATCTTCTTGTTTTCTTCTGGTCCTGAAGGGCTTGAGTTTGGTTTCATTTCCTATGTGGAAGATGATAGGCACCTCCATCCCTTATATGGCAGGATTTTTATAGAAAACTGTAGTCCTAACTTTGTGAAAGGCGTGCAACGTGGGAGTTAGGTTGTGGGAGGTGATGTGTACAGAAGCCAATATATGTGGGTCCTTACTCTCTGGTTTTCACTTGGCTTAAGGTGGGAGATGTTGTGTTTCTCAGCCTTGGTGGGACTCAGTTCTGAGTCTGCACAGACGTGGAGCTTCAGGCAGCTGGGAAATGTGAAGGATAAAATGCAGCAACACCTGTGATCTTCCAGCAGCGCAGAGTTACTATGTGAAAAAGGAGTATTTCAAGTCTGTGATTTGATTTAGGCATTGAAAATCCCATATTTCCCTAAAATCTTGTTTCAATTCAGGATTGCCAGGGTGGCCAAGTTCTGCCACATTGCCCTGGTCACTTTTCCTTCTACTCTGCCCCAACAAGCCTTACCACTGAGATGAGGGTCTCACGTATACCAGGCTCTGAGCGCGTGTACATTGGTCAAATTCCATTCTGTACAAAAGGGCTCCTGACACATAAAGCACAGTTTCCTTGGCAGGGGTTGGGTGGGATCAGGCCCCCAGTGTTGCCTTTGCAGTAAGAACTACAGGTTACACAGTCATTAGCTGTGCTGTGCTTTAGATGAGAAGTTACTGTGCTGGTTCCATCTACTTAAACCTCCTGGTTCTTTAAATAGGTGTCCTTGGCCAGCTTTTCTCACTCCGTTAATCCTAGCACAGATGAACTGGCATGAATATAAATGTTTATGGCAGTCTTCACAGCTGCATATGGAATATATCTGATTGTTTGCCTGTAGTCAGTGCTGTGGGTTTACAATTTGATGCTCTATAAAGAGTCTTAGATAATCTTTCTGAAAGGAGCTGTGTAAATGAAGATATAATTAGCTTTATGGTTTTGGGTTCTTTTTTTTTTTTTTGGAAACATATCTTTTAATAAAGCACTGGAGCACAGAATAGCCATTTCCTGTGATTTTCATTCACATAATATTTATAGTGCTACAGAACAAATGAGCCGTTGAAAAGGGAGAAAAATTAATACTGTGAATGAACTTGCCTTGAGAGGAATTTGTGATAAAATTATGAATCTAACAAACTTCAGTAAACCAATTACTGCTCCTCCTGGATTTGTGAATATGAAAGCTCAATGGGATTTGATGTAATCCCTCCCTGTGAACAGATGGGCAGATTGCAGGTCTCTGCAGAATGTGTTCCAGCCCTCCCAATTCCTTCCACAGTCGGCTGTGATCGTGTTTCTTTACACCTTGCCTCTTGGTGACAAAAATACTGAAAAAGGCACGAGCAGAGTCAGTGAAGATGTTTGTGACATGCCCCTGTGCAAATTACGTTTAGGTTTTTTTTCATCCAGTACTTCAAGTCACATAGAAGAAGGATGGTCATTTTTGAATGCCCGGTGGCACATTACAATGGGCCTACTAGTATTACTGTAGTTAAGAGGCAGTCAGCAGGGAATTACAGACAGCCAAATTTTTTACTCCAAGTTCAAACCATAAAATTCATAAAATGAAATTATAAGAACTAAACCAGGAGCAATTTTTAATTCTCCTCCCTCCCTGAAATCAGTTTGATCACAGTTATTCACTTGCCATCTGCATTTTCTGCCTTCAAGAGCAGCAAACTTTCTGCTTTTCAGGAACATAGTAAAAACGTTGCATCGGGTCATAGCTAAAATGATGCTGTATTTTGTCTAGTGTAATTCCAACAACCTCCTTATGCTGCTTGCATTGCTCCTTACATTGCAAAACATGAAGACATCTATATAGTGGGATGGTGCAAGTAGTTTTGTTTGCCTCAACTGAACTACACAAAATCTTAAAGCTGAATATTTTTAACTGTTTTGTACAGTTATGGTCTTGCTTTTAACTGGAAATATGTATGCTGGTAACTTTAAGACGTGATCCAGCATTTGTTTCCTAAGTAGTAACTAACATTTCTCAAATATATTTTGCAACTACTCAGTAATGAAAGAAATTGCTGCCTGCTTATGTGAGTATGTAACTTACTTGGAGGCAAAACTAGGAGTGATAGAAAATTTATGTTGGAAGGGATGTTGGCAGGTCTGTGGTTCCATCTTCGGGCTCAGAGCAAGGCCAGCTCTGGGGCCAGAGCAGGCTGTTCAGGGCCTTGTCCAGTCAGGTCCAGAAAACCTCCAAGGACAGAAGCTGCCTAGCCTCACTGGCAACCTGCAGCACTGCTTGTCTCTGCTCTTGGAGGAACATTATTCCCTATATCCTTATATTACTGTTTCAGCTTATGGCCGTTCCCTCTCCTTCTGCCACATCTGAGCCCCATCATTCAACCAGTTCACCCATTTTTTTGTTAGATTGTGCCGTCCTCACTTGGATACAAAAATGTTGTGGAAGACAGTGCTGAAAGTCTTGAGAAAGTCAAGGAAAATGACAGCTGCTGTCCCCTCATCCGCGTTTTATCACTTTATTATTCCTGTCATTCTACCACAGTCAGGTTGGTCAGGCATGATTTAGCTTTGGTAAATCCAGGCTGACTGATCCCAGTCACCTTTTTCTCCTTCATATGCCCAGAAATGTGTTTAGGGAGGACAAGCTCCATAATTTCCAATGATTTTCATGTCATATAAGGTACTTAAAATAGCTGGAAGATGGGAAGTAACTTTATACAACTATATAACTTAAAAGGCTAAAATGGAAAACCTGTTGTATCCACACAGAATTGTGAGCAGAATCAGAGCCATGCAGCAGCTTCACAATAAGTCAGAAGATCTGTCCATCTTGCAGAGTGGTGGGTTGAACTTGCATTCCTAAGAGTACGTGCTCCTGGAAATAGTAGGTGGGGATAGGGTCAGTGAAGAACAAATAAGGCTCTAGTGGGACCTTAGTTCCTGCTTTTGTAAAAAGCAGGATTTGTTTTCCAGACACTTTATCCCTAAGAGCAGAAAAATACACCTCTGGGTCTGGTAACATTGTATTTTTATTTTCTCCGTGCTGCTGTATAACTGTAAATACCTTTCAAGAAGACTTTGGCATGCTCATCAATTGATTGCATAGAAAATCCTCTGTGAAATGATGACCCTGGATATGTTTTGGACATATTCATTGGTGAGATACAGGATCCTCACAGAAGGTAAAGAAATTAGTGAGCACCTTTCAAGTCAATCGTTATTTTTGTCAGATTTTCATGCTTCCAAAATAACTTCCTTATGCAAAGCACTCAAGTATTGTAGACCATAAGGTGAATTAGTTCCTTTTGATAATGTTTTGAGAAAATTTGAAACTAACAATAGGGTTCTTGTAGCATATAAAATATTTAATATATGTGTTCATGATGAAGCAACTTTTTTCTTTCACTGTGCGGCACTTTGTCTAGGATAGTCCTTTCTGCCTTTAGGAATTGTTTTGTTGTAGGGGAAAGCAAAACCCTGACTTAAAGATTTTGTACTGCTGATTTAATGGGAGCTGGTCTTAGCATTTTGAGAACACGTGAGTGTTGAATACTGGTTACAGAAGTATATGTTTGTGGCTTACACTATGGACAGGTGTATCTCACAGGAAAGCTAAAGCTTAGTAATAGAGCAAACTGAATGCACACACCTACATTGGGAAAGAGTAATTACTCTGTTTTTTGCTATATATACCAGGTTTTAAAATTATTATTTATTTATTTATTTTTTTAAGTTTTCATTGTTAGGTCTCAGTGTTGCTGGTTTTATCGGACAAAGAAAATGCTCGTTCTGATTAGTCTGAATTAAAGTTTTGTGTGTTTCTTTTGAAAGAAATAAAGATTTGAAGTCTTACTGGTAGGTAGAGCTTGTGTATGAGAACCAGTAGCTTTAGACAGTTTTGCAGTAATTCTTTATGGTTTTTTTTAGAAGAACCGGTGAGCAATTTTAGTCCCAGCACAGGTTTTCAAGTAATTGATGTACTATGTTATTATTTCATAGAGGTTACTTCACCATACAAATCTTTTGTAGTGAGCTCCTATTTAGTCTCACCCTGTAGCCTGACAAAAAATACTCTTATTTTGAAAAAATGGCATTTTTTGTAATAGGGACAAAAGCACAGTAGGAAATTGGGCCAGAACCTCTGAAGTTATTTTGCTTTGGCCACAAAAGCCTTTTAGAAGATAACCACCAGCTTTTATTTCCAGATTAGTCACATTTAGCTGGTGCCCATACCTTGCCAAGTAGATCTGAAACTGTCATAGCATTTTCTCCATTTCACAGCAAGTTCTGTAACTACACTCTCCTCGCTCACACTGCAACTTGCAGCTGTAGATACTACTCTTTAAAGGTAAGCCCAAATTTGGACAGGCTTACTTAACTGCTTACAGGAGTAGGCTGTGGAAAGGGTTGGTGCTTGGTGTGAAATCCCACCTGTCCTTATCAGTTGTTTGATTTTTAATAAACTTGGGTAGATGCCTGTGCAGTCTCAACATGAGTTGCATTGTGAGTCTGTGCAGCCTTTTCTGCAAACGGGAGTTTTAATTAATGCTGTTTCAATATAGTGAGGGTAAATAAAAGACTGAAATATTTCTTGAAAGGCGGTGCTGTCTTCTGTTTTAGCCAGTCACATCAGGCACCTTTATTTCGGATACCTTGGCCTTAACTAGCAGCATCGTTGTGTTGGGAAGGGCTTTAAAGAGATTACTCCTGTCCTGTCAAATGATCTCATAAACAAGCGTAAGCTACTTCCTCCCTCGCCGCTGGGAAGGCAGAAAGAGCCGATACCAAGCTGCCGGGAAAGCCGGTGGGACACGGAGCAGGACAGCGCCCCGCGCTCGCTGACCCTGGGACCCGGAGCCGCCTCTGGGGGCCGCGCAGGCGTTCGGGGGCGCCGGGGCTGGGCCGGGGGCCGGCGTGCGGCGCGGCGGGCAGGGGGCGGGCACAGCAGTGCCGGGCCCGCGCCCAGTGCCCGCGGGCAGGTGGAGCAGTTGGGATGCGGAGCGGAGGGTGGCGAGCAGCTGTGTGCCTCTCGGGCTGATGTGCGGAGGTATGCTTCTTGTCGCTGCTATTCCTTCGGTTATTTCTATGCCAGCTGCGTGCGCTGCGCGGGGATCGCTGTTGCTCAGTGTTTTATCGGGTTTCCTCTGGAAGCAGAGTGACGCGCAGTTGCGGCGTTGTTGTTACTCCGTGCAGAGCCCTGGGGGGGGAACTTGCTGCGTGACCCAGAGCGGCAAACTTCGAACTGCTAAGTCAAGCTGGGTTTTCTTCTTGTTTCTTTCTTTCCCTTGGAATTAAATCGAGGTAAGATTGACCACAGAACTAATAGTTTATTCATCTGTTTAGAAGAATCTGTTGCGGTGCACCCCTCGTTCCGTTAGGCTTAGAGTGGGGGGAGTCGGTAAAAGAGGTTTGTTTGGGCAGAGTGTCCTTGGGGAAACTGAAGTCGGTCTTTCCTATCAGTGCAGTTTCCCTGCAGTGATGTAGGAAAGATCTTAGCACTTGCTTTTCAGCTATTTGTAGTACAAATTAATGTTTGTTGCAAAGTATAGCTCCTGCAACTGTTCTTCCCTTTCTCAGAGGAAGTTATTTTCAGATGGCAAGCAAGATTTTGTCTAATTTTTGCAGGTTTTGGAGTTAAGGCTTAGTGTATGGCTAATTTGTTGATATGCCTCTAAACTCTGTGCAATAGTAACTGTGTTAGTACTTTCTGTTAGTCTCTTGCTTCATCCCCTTCTTCTCATGCCACAGATAACCTGAATTTAAAAAAAAAAATCAGGGTTGTTTGTCATACCTTGAATATCCTTCATATTTAGCTGTTCTTACTGCATAGCTTTTTTTTTTTTTCTTTTTTTTTTTCATTATTGATTCCTTGTCTGTTACTTTGGCTGGGCTAGGGTATTATTTTAATAATTACACTTCCTGGATTTTTGCATTTCCCTTGTTCAGCATTCACTACAATACTACTATCAATGTAAAGATACTGTTTTAGGTAAAAAAAAATATATTTGCAAATTTTAGTGATTACTGGTATCTGTCTAATATGGAGAACTGTAATCAAGTTTATTATACTTTACATACAATTCAAAGACAAAACGGGTAAGTGTGTGTATATATTTATATGCAAGAAGGAAGCTTACCTATAAATGCAGTGCTATATTGTTGCAAGAGGGTAACAGGTTGCCGTGTGAGGTTAACTCTAGGTCCACATTTCATTACTTCTTAGAAAGTCAGCTGACTGGTATAGTAAATAATGAATGATGTTAATGTATTGTGGACTTTTACAGGACTGAGTCTTGCTTCAGAGAATTTGAGGCATTGTGTATGAATTCTGAGTTACTGTTATCTGAATGTAACTATTGCTTTTGGTTTTCTTTTCCTGGGGAGGCAGAAGACTGGCTAGCCAGCAGGGTTATTTGATGCATTTTGTCTATCGGTGTAAGTGCTCAGGTTTCAGGAACATAATCCACATGGCTTTGCAGTTACAACCCTGTGAAATAAGAGTGTAATTTAATGAGAGGATTGCTCTGCTTAACAATGAAGTGCTCCTCTCTCAGCTGTTGTACTGAGCTGCTGAAGCAAGAAAGTTCCACCCAATTGCTGTGTTTCACACTTTACCCTTGGAGAGTGAATATACACACTGTAAAGTTTGGGGCTCGATATCTTCTTTATGGTTTTCTACTTGTGGTAAATCACTGGTTGGAATAATTGTATTGTCACCTGGTGTCATATTTGCTCAGGTGTAATAGCATTGCCAGAAAGTCAGTCGCCTGTAAAATTGTGGTGCAAAGTTTTTAATGTTCTTTGGAAAGGTGGTGGTGGGGGTTGTTAGAGGATTTTTTCCTTTAAAAAAATAAGTGTTTCTTTTTCTCTCCTTTCTTCCCCCCCCACCCCCTTTTTTTTTTTTTTTTTCATATGAGCTTATTGGTTTACAGGTGTATGGGATTCTCTGATGATAACATCTTTCCAAGAAATGTTTATGCTGAAGAAGCATTTGCTCAGAAATACTTTCAAATCGCATGAAATGAATGAAATTTAATCTGTTAAGATTAAAAATAAAATCAAGTGGCCATGTTAGAGTCTGGTCTTTACTTGCTGTACAGCTAAATTGTTGTAACAGTTAAAGGTATAAAGTGGGAATTGATTCCTTGTGTCCTGCAGGCTTTGGTTTAAGATGTCCAGTTCTGAGCTTCATTTCTGCTTTTTAAGTTGTATGTGTGTGTGTTGATTTTTTGTCTATGAACGTCCATTATCCCCAAGTACTATCCTTTTTTTTTAAAAAAAAGGAAAAAACAAATTGTCATGAAGATTGGACTTGTGAAGGGCATTTGTGTAATTTAATGTTGATATTGAACTTGCAGGGCTGAGATGTGGTAACACTGACATTTGTAGCCAGTTTTTGCGCCATTGGCTCTAAGTTCATGATTTTAAATATGTGTTAGGAGCTTCAGATTGGAAAACACCATCTGTGTCTGCAACTGTGGTTCCTGCTACTGCAGCCTTAATGCCTTACCATTGTTGGCATACTTACTAGGTCCCATCTGCATTTCTTTTATTCTTCTGTCACTGGTGCTCCCTTGGATATCTGGAGCTCCTGACACTCAGGTCCTTCTCCTGATTTCCAGAGTAAATACAGTCTTTTTTTTCCCAGTATTTTTACTGGGTTTTTTTGATGCCTGTTTCACCTGACATTCATATTTTAACATGGTGATCAAGATGGTGTGTGGCATGCATTTTTATGCATAACCAGTGTTTTGGTTCAGTGATACCATTGCTTTCTTGTTCCTATTGGAAGTACGTCTGTTCTGGATCCAAGTATCACATTTGCCAGTTTGCACCTGGATCACATTGATGGTTTATAATTGTGTGTAATTATCTAAAACACCTAGGTTGTCCTCCTGTGCAGTTTTCACTGGGAAGTGCACAGCATACCAGCAAACTTCTTGTACTTCCCGGGAATCTTGAGTTCTGCCTTATTGAATTTTGTCCTGTTGCTGTTCAGTTCTTCAGAACATCTAGTTATTTCTGTGTAATACCTATGTTCTCTCTTCCATTATCTATATCTCCGCTCTATTATGTGTCATCAACCTATTTCTAATTCCAGCAACAGAGTTATTGGTTGAAACACTTCATAAGATCAGTTCCAAGACTGATTTTTAAGACCTAATAATTACTTAAGTTTTCAGGACTTCTGCTGTTGTGTCCCCTTGAACCAGATGCTCACCTACCTATAAATTCCGCTGCTAGTTGCAGCTTAACTGATAGTTTCCCATGTGATGCTGCTGAATACTCTGCTAAAATCCAGATTAATGAGATCTACAGCATTTGGAGAATGTTATCTGATGAAGTAATCTCTTAGGTTAGTCTGTCACAAGCTACCTTGTGTTAAACCCATAATAAATTTGGTTAGATTTTCCACTGCTTTCAAGTCTCTAGAAGAAAATTTTAAGGGAAGCATACTTGGTCTCTATGCCACGGAAGTAAGTGTTATAGTCATGTAGAAAATTCTCTCTTACTTTAAACATGAATAATTTATTTGTTACTCTTTAATTGTATGCAGTATCCTAGTTAAAGAAAATGTCTTAGTAATGTTCAATCTTGTGTGCCTTTTATTTAAAAACTCTGGGTTTGGCTGTTTAATGGCCCCTAAAGTTTTTATTTCACTTTGATGATTTCTTCTTTTGTACCCTTGTGTATCTTACATGTTTCTTTTTTTTTTTTTTTTCTTCTCCATTCACCCCCTTCCTCTCATACCATAGTAAATGTTAATGCCCTTACTAAAAATAAGATCAAAATTTTCCTTTGTTACTTAGATTATCTTTCCCCAAATACCCTTCTTGCTGCACAGGAACCCAAATTTTCTTTTTCTGATCTTTCCCTACATAGAGCACCCAACAATCTTTTTAAAGCTATCAAACCCAGGAAAATACTGTGTTGGGACTTTGAGATCTTCCTGAGATTCTGTTATACCAATTCTTACTGTGGTTTTGTTTTTTTTTCTTTTCTGAACCTCTTAATTGTTTCTGGTTTTAAGGTTTTTAAAAACCCGCATGTTCTCATTAAAAACTTTCTAATTTTAGTGGCAATTAACTGTTAGATGTGTATTCATACAGAAAAAAAAGTCAAATCTTTCTTCTTCAAAGTCTTTCTGTCCCTCTTCCTTCCTTGGAATACGGAGGGGTTTGACACCTTTGATTTGAAGATTACTAGGCCTCCTTCATATTCAGATAGCTGGGCTTCTCAATTCAATTGATTTTTCTAGTTGGCTCAATTTTTTTTATTTTTTTTTTTTTTCAAAACAAGTGTGGATAACTCTTAATTACAAATCTGTTTTCTTTTGTTCTTCCATTTTGTTTAATCAGCTTATTGCCATTCAAATCCAGTTTCTGTGAGTGAACTCTCTCAAAATCGAGTATGAATTAACCTTATGTCTTCTATATACAAAGGTTATCCACTAAGTCAATCATGTATGAGAGTATACAGATTACACTGCTGTTAGTATTCTTTGCTCTTCATAGCTGGAAAATGAAATTTTTCTAATAGTGGCACAGTTTCTATATAGTTCTTACTCCTCTTAAGAACACTACAGCAATCTACATATTGCTTCAGTGTTTATGGCATTACTGCAGTTGAATGCAGTTTGACTGGATTGGTTCTTCCCAGAGTGATTTTTATAAAAATGAGTATTGAAGTTTAACATATGGTGCTCTCCTGGCTTTATGTCTCTGTCTCAGATGGAAAACCCTTTGGAGAATTTCTTCTCTGCCCATGGCTGGAGAAATAGTAAGATCAAGTTAGCTGGTTGCACCATGTTTCGTTATCCAGGTTCCTGGCATTTATATGTAATTATTCTCTACTAGCAGCTCTGTGCACCCCAAGAGAACCAATCGCAGTTAATGGCAGAACTCTGCCCAAAATTAGGCCAGACATGGTAACAGCATCAACGTTACAACACTTGTTAACTGTGGCTAGTGCGCTTTGTTGTAATAAACTGAATAATCAGAGTGGTTATTTCATCTAGAGACCACAACAGATGCAGAAGTTGTTCGCTTTGTCCTGATGGAGCAGAAGCGTTTCTCATAAAGGATTCCTTCAACTGCTGCTGAGGCTGTTTTCTGTTCCACCTGAAGAGAAGTTATTTAAGATTTTCTTTTCTCTATCACAGAGTGACCATAAATCGGATATACATCATGCTGTTTTACAGGTACGATGAGGCAACGCTACAAAGCTAGCAGACATAATCAAACCTGAAGCTTGTCCTTTGTAATAATTCAGAACCTGATCTGAAGTCTATGGAAGACAGTATTTCTAAGATTCAAATCTTTGCTTTAGTGCTTCCAGGTGGCATGGTTTTACAACCATGCTACTGTTGTGCTTGTAACTAATTGAGTGCATGCTGTCTCTCTATATGTATGTACGGACTCATGTAATGTGTGTGTATGTATGAATATGGTAACTACTGTCCTGTCTTCAGGGTATGAGCTTCAGCAGTCAAGTGTGTCTTTGTTCCAGTCCTTGTTTTTGTGGTGCCCCGTTTATTTTAATGTAAGTTCCACTTGCTGAGTAGACCTTCTCTTTCTCTGAGCAGTAGCCATCAGCTAAATTGCCAGCAAATTCGTGCTAGTTAATATCTAACTGTTGGTTTGATGGAAAAATATCTGCAGGGTTTCGGATTTTAAGCAGAAAACCTTTGTATCACAATATACAGAAGTAACTGTAAGCTCTATTAAAGCATGGAATATATCTTGAAATTTTATAGCAGTTTTTAATGTCTCACACCTTTCGTAAAGTAAAATTCCACTATGACTTTTTGTGCTGAAATTGTTCAATTTTCTGAATATCACAGCTGCTTTGTCTTTGAAGCTGTATAAGCTGATTCTACTTTTGATGTGACATTTGAGATGCTACAACACCTTTTGCATTTCCAGAAAACTACTATTGCTTGGTAGTACTCTTTTCCATCCCAGCATACTAGCACACATTAGATTATAAAATAGATAACTGTTACTATTTTTAAGCACGCTGTCTTAGATCAAACATATGATGAAAGAGTAGAGGAGGATTGTGACAATCGAATCATTTGGAGATATAATTTCTGATGATTCAGTGGGACAAAAATGGTTTGTTACAGTTTGCTTCTGAATGTACTGGGGCCAAGATGCTTCTGGGTTGCAGAAGAGTTACGGTTCCTCAAGTGACTGTTCCTGATCTGGCCACAGTCTGTAGGTTGTGCACACTCGCTGAATCCCAGCCATGGGATTTGTGTCTAATGGTAGAAGAGTTTGGCAGGGAGGAAGGTTTAGGGAGTGGTGGTTACTGGTTTTGCTACTCTTTAGTGTCATTGCAAAGTGCTTCCATGATTGTGAGCTGTGAGAGTGCATGATCGACCTGCTGCACTGATGGTCCTGGGAAAGTGCATTTTGATTTCAAGTTATCAGATCGTAAAAATTTGAGAAGGCAGTACTTCTACCTTGAGTATGGCCATAACCACAGCTCTCTCAGATCAGGGAACAGCCAAATAAAAGAGCTGCTGTTTTACACAACAGGTCAGAAGCTGATGATGGGATACAGAGTTGTTCTTGGTCCATAAATTTATGGTCTTGGTTCATAAATAACCAACACTTAATTTTATTTTGGCAATGTACTTTCACACTGTATCCTTCCTTTAACAGTTTTGTAATGAGTTTCCAGCATGCTTGATGCTTTGGGGACTCTATTTTAAGAGTTCTCTGCTCAACCTACTGAGCATTTGCTTTAGAAATACTATGTATTGAGAATAACACTATATTCACCACCACTTCTGTGTCTCAAGTTCAGTTTTCTGCATGCTTTGTTGTATCCTGAGCAGGGAGTGTAGTGCTGCACCTTTGAAATAACTGTTAACCAGGTAAGCTCACTACACCATGCTGGTCTATGTTCTTTGTACATTGATTTAAAAACTGCTCAGGGCTGTTCTTGTTGAGTAGGCAGCGTGTTGGATAGCTAACCGTTCCTGGTCTGCCATCACAAAAATAGGTGAATTACAGTACACCTGCCCTCTCTCTGAAGTCATGAGCCTCATAGGAAGTAAGCTAGACAAAATCTTCTTTGTTTCAGAAATACAGAAACAAATATGTAGTGAAGTGGCCACCAAGCTGTTGTTCGTGGTGGAATTGACTCTTCCTAAGATGAGTTTTGAGTGTAGCTACTAGACATATCATGCAATGTTGAATTGATTCATCCTTGCCAGGGCATCTGTGCTTAGATATGTAAGATTGATCTGTCCTGAGCAAAACGTAACTGCTGCTACTTGCCTAAATGATGAATGTTGTAAAGCCTCGACAGGTGAGATGCTCTGTATAATACAGAGTATTATACATGCAAGGGTGTGTGTGAAAGATGATATGCTGATGGAGGGATTTGGTTGCTTTCTTTGACGGCCCTCTCTTTTTGAGATCTAGTGGAGTTAGTTCTAGCTTGATAGAAAGTGCCCTGCTGTACCTGCCTGGTGGAAGCAAGATGTGAATGGCCTAGTCTGTTTCTGCTGGACCTTAAGAGCTTTGTTTAATTTGTACTGCTGTGACTCTTCAGTCATATGCGGTGTCCAATTTGTTTTCTAAATAGCTAAGATGGGCATTGGTGTTGCTTCTGCAAGTGAATCTTTATGCTGCACATACTGTTTGAAATGCAGTCAAAGTCTAGTATACTTGCTTGTCCCAAGCGTACCTGTAAACAAGTAGAGAAGACATGCTTCTCTGTTAATTTTGACTCGTGTTCTTTGTCCCTGGATGGTTCTGATTTACTTGGATGTTGATCACACCATAGGCAATGCTTTCCTTAAAGGCAGGGAGCAGGGTAAGAAACTGTGACCCTGTAACTTAAAATTTAATAGCTTAAAATCTCCCAGATTTCCCAGCATCAGCTGGAATGTGGAGTCCACATTGCAATTTATGAGGTGTGGTGGACCATGGTTATTACTACAGTTGTTTCAGCTGATGAGTTGCACACTAGACATAGCACAAGGCTGCTGCTAGTGCTTACAGAGCTCTCCAGAGGAAAGATGATTGATTGATCCAAGGCCTAGTGCTGTTTTGGCTTTGGATCAACATCAGAGACCTAAGAATGCAACATGAACTATCCAGTGAGTGGACCTGTTGCTTATCTTTTGGTATAACTTCCTTCTTTTTCCCTGCTCACATTGACTTAGCTCAATGCAAAACATTTCCATGTAGCATACATTAGAGATGTCTTTGTTCAGATAGCTTTAACCCCAGTAAAAAGCTGTTTTGCCCCCTCTGTATTATATGAAACTGCCCTGTTTGTTTAAAAGTGTTTTTTAAGACCCACTGTTAAATAAACCCAGACAGAGTGGTGTTGCATTAACTGGCATGCTGTCTGCTTGGTATTTTTGCTGTTGTAAGTGCACTCTAAGTTGAGATTTGAACGGTGGGGTCTGTGAGTCTCCCTGCAAATGAATGTTTTGTTTTCCAGCCTGTGCCTCGAATAGTTGCCACAGCCACTGTGTTATGCCTGCATCCTCCCCTAGGACAGCCTCTGCACCATGCCACAAGAAGAGTTAGAGGCCTTCAAAAGGGTTGTCTTGTTTTGTAATAGGAGCTGGGTCAGCTGTGGCAATTTCCAGGCACTGCACATATCTACACATACGGTGTCAGCAGGGGTTAATAAGGCCCCAGAGGTGCATGCTTGCTTGCTCTCAGGTGAACCCCTCCAGTTTCTGTCTTCCTCTCTGCTGCCCTAAAAATGGGAGAAAGCCCTCATACTCCTTTTCCCCCCATGGTCTTTTCTCAGAAGGCTTATGAAGATGGCTGCCTCTCAACACACCCAAACTAGCACCTTGCTGTGAGCATGGGTATCAGCAGTGTCTCCTGGTACTTCTTATACTGAGGGACACTTGGAGCTGCTTGTTCTTCCCATCAAAGCCTCCCCTCCCCACAAGTCAAAAAGCTATTCTCCTTGGTAGGGGTGGGCACCCTCTTTAGAGTGGGATGGCTCTTTGTCTTAGTAGGCATTGTGTCCTAGGCATGTTGTCAGCCTCTGTCTGCACCCCTCTTGAGCAGCAACGTTATCTCTTTTAGGTGCTTGTCTGGCCTTGCTGAGGGCTTTACCCCTCTGGGTTGATCAGCAGCAGGTCCTTGATACTCATGTGTGATCACAGTGAGTCGTGAGCCCTGGCTTGGCTGTACCACCTGAAGTAGAGCCAATGGCAAACTTGTGTGCATTCAGCTCACTGGCACCTGAACTTCCCTGTGTGGGTGCAGGGTTTATAGTGTTTTCTGCAGGTTGCCTTCAGTTATCCCCTTGGGACTGCCTTCAGTACCCCTTGGCACAGCTTCTGCCCTAGATGCAGTCACACCTCTCCCAGGCACCAGGTACCAGCACCTGAACAGGTTTCACAGCATTACCAGCCACGCTTTGGAGAGCACAGAGTGCTTTCTGAGGGACAGGTAGTGCCAGAGCCTCTGCCATGGCTTGCGCACGTATGTGGGTGTGAAGCTTGAGCAACATTGGTAGCACAAGCAGATGTCTGACTCTTGCTTTGTGCAGTTTCAAGTGGCTCTTGGATCGGAAGTAAGACTCTTGGTTTCTTTCTTAGCACAAACATTTACATATAATCCCTGAAAAATATGACTTTACTTCAGCAGACTTGCAAGAATGCACAATTAGTAAGTAGAAACAGTGCTGATGTAGTCTTTGGTTTCTAGTTTGCAGACATCTGAGGTGCCAGTAGATGTGTGCAGAAAATGAGACAAATCTGAGTGCCTGATGGGGAGAGTAAAGAAAGGTTTCTGTACTTACTATCTCACCACACAACCTACATGATTGTTATGAAGTGAACTGATGAGAGATACTACTTCTCTCACCATCGTTAATTAGGATGCAAGTGTTTTCTGAATGTGCCAGATGTTTGGCTTTCATTATCTGGAAGTTTCTTTCATTTCCAACCCTAGTGAAAGGGAAGCTTGAGCACGTCCACCAACAGAATTATAAACAGTTTCCTGTATGAATGAAGAAAGCAGCATACTTAATGAACTGCATCATGGTAATAGTAAGTCCAGCTAATGAATGCTTTCCCTGTTATTTTAGAGAGGTGGCTGAGTGACATTTTTCTGATTCTGGATCCCTGAATCCGTATGGATTATTTATCTAAGATAGGCTTCCTTTTATTTTAATATTTGTAAGGAGTTTATTTAATACCCTATATTTTACAGTCAGACTTCTGAATTATTCAGTATACTCTTATATGCAAAGTTGACTAAGGTAAGGGTATGTCCTCTAAGGTGCTAGCATTTAAAACAAAAAATCTTTACTAACAGTTTTTTGCATTTATTCTGGAGAAATCCAGTAAGCATTTTTACAAAGCACTATAATATCAGCTCCAATAACATTTTTTTTTAAATATTACTTTGTATAGAAGGAGGAGTTTCTGAACTATAAGTTGTAACCAGGTAGTTAAGACTTGAATGTTCAGTAATGCTCTGGTAAAACCACTGTAGATTCCTGACTCCATGTAATGAGGCAGTGTTACCTATCAGAATATTCGCCAAATATTTTGCCATACTACTGGACTGTTTTGGATACATGTGCAGCTTTGTATTTCTAAGGATTCAATAAATGTTTTTTGGAGCATTGAAAGGCACTTGGATACATGGTATATTGCTGTGCCAGGTGGAACAGGTTTCTTCTTTCCAGTAATAGAAGAGAAGAGAACTTGTTTCACGTGGTATTGTTTGAAAATATTTTCTTCAGCCAGGCAAGCTGGATTTGGAGGGGGAATTTGTCTGCAGTTCTTTAGCATTTAATTCTTGCCATAACTGATCTGGGAGTGATCTTCACTGCAGCTCAAGTGTGACTCATTGGTTTTTCTGATGATTGGAGCTGAGAACCTACTGGAACTAGTTACAGCTAACAGGAAGACCTGTTAGAAGAAGAGTAGGTGGCCTCAGGGTTTAAATGCAAGATGCATCTTGTAACAGATGAACTTTTAGGGCTGTCCTACGGTGGTCCTTCAAAATTATATTCTTCCAGTCTAGAGGTGAGAATATAGCTGAAGCCTCTTCCTGGTGCTAGAAGCAAGGAGATTATTGTGAGTTGTGCTAATTATTCACATGAGCTTTGTGAAGGGTGAGATCATCTGAGGTTAATTAATTGATGTGTGTTAGCTGAATGAGGTACGACGCATTTTCAACAGGAGGGGATGGCACTTCAAATGATCTTTAAAAGCAGTTTTCTCCCCCATTTTGCCAGCTTTGTGTATGCTATGCTTGAGAGCTCCTCTTCTGCCAGAAGCAGGGAAATGCACTGATATTTTTGTGTTAGCTGTGGTATATATTTTTGTGTTAGCAGAGGTATATAGGGAGTTGCCATCATCATGCTGGCATCTCCACCTGTGATTTTTTTGCTGGGCTCTTCTACAACAGCAAAGGGCACTAGAAGGTGGCAGATCCACCTCTCTGAAAGCAAAGTCTAAGGAATCAGTATCCCCATTCATTGCATCTTTTGGGAAAGACTGGGTGGAATTACTGCAGTGCTGCACCATTTCTCCCTAAATAACTGGAGAGAATTAAGAGTACCTTGAAATATAACGTAACAAAAGATGATGAGGCCTCCAGCAGTATGAATGTAGAAATCTTATCTGTGCCTGTCTCATAAGTCAGAGCTTCTGGAACTGTTCTATATAGAGTCCAAATCAGCTCCTCGGTGCCTTGGACTAGGTTCATTAGGCAATATGACATTTTAATGCAGTCCAGTGTTTTTTCTTAACTTTGATCAGATTGGATGTGAAACAGTGGATTGATGAAGATCCCTTTGTTCTGTAGGTGACATTGCAAGTACTGGACCCCCATACTGCATTTTCCATGGACTTGATATACTTGCTTTTCAGAAGGTCCTTAGTTTCTATTAGTTATGATCTCAAATTCATTTTGTCAGGAAGCTGCAGCTTGAGAAAATGATCTGGTATGTTTTTAGTTAATATTTTCTTGAAGAGAGCTGTGTAAATATTTGGATTGAACAAAAGGAGGAGAACATGAATGGAAGGGCAATAGATATGAAAGGAATGGGAAGGTTATGCGAAGATATGTCATGTTGGAGGAGGAGGATACATAGGATGATCACAGGGAGAAAGAGAAGGAAAACTTTTGCATAAATACAAAACCAAACTGGCCCAGATGAATGCATTTTATTCTTCCACAAGAATGTTGTAAGGAGAGCTGCACAGCGTTTGGCTCTGTGTGACTGCTGGAAGCTAGATAGGAATTGCCCTAAAATGGGATGATTTTATTTCATAATCTGTTTTGAAAATTACAGAAAAAGCATAGAGTTCTCACTATGTTATGGAGCAATGCATTATCCTTTTAATGGAATTTTTTGAAGGTGTTGACTGTGTTAATAAGCAAAGTGGAAAGGAAGTTTAATGTTTACTGTCTAATATGTATAATGCATGCTTAAGTATTTCCTCTTGTCTGTGGGTAACTGAAAGAGGGGTCTTTTTATGCTTAAAATGGTTTGAAGTAAATCTGTGGTATTGACCTAAATCAGCTGATGTTGAGAAAACGATCTGATATGTTTTTAGTTAATATTTTAGAGTCCTCTAGTGCTTTCTAAATGTTAACATCAAAATATTAGAGACACAACTTCACAAACAAAGTAATTGTTTTGTAAAATATTCATTTTCCTTTATATACAACCTGGCTGAAGTAAGAAACAACCTATGTAAAACATTTGGGTTCACTCATGCCTTAAACAGAGCATAGTTTCTCCAGGGAATTAGGTACAACAACGAATGGCTTTATGATTTTTCTGTCTCTCTTTTGAAAAGTATGACATAGCCAGGTCTTTTTTTGACTGTTCAGTGCCATGTAAGCACTGCCTCTTACTCCGTCCTCCTAACAGATTCTTCATCTGGTGCTTGGACCTCTTGCCCTACTCTCTCTTGAGAAGAATTTGGGAACTAGAGTGTTATTTGTATTTGGTGGAAGGAGAACTTTATTGCCAGTATTGGTTTTATGTCACAGTTGCAAGAAAGAAATCGGTCATATTTTTATACAGGAGTTGGGGAAAGAGGAGGGTTGCATTCTGCATGTTGGTACTAATAAACCCTATAAAATTCCTGGGAAACTGGGTTTTTTGCAAAATATGGTTTACAGGGAGTAGTGTCACATCTGTTGCTCTCCAGAAGAGGATTTTTGGAGCAATTAATGCCATTTCTTAAAAAAAAAAAATAGTCCCCTTTTTCTATGTTACTAAAACATTGAAGTATTATTAAATAGATATAAATCCCTTGAAATACAACAAAATGATTTTTAGTGATATCGAGGTTTTGAGAATATGTAGGAATAAGTATAAGCTTACGGGAAAGGAAAAAACAATAAAGTTGTAATTTTATCTTAAATGCTGTACACTTGACATAAATTCCTGGGTTACAGTTATTTAGCCCTATTCAGTGATCAATATTTTATAAAATAAATGTAGAAAAAAATTAGCAAGTTTTTGGCAGGACAACCAAATCTAAGAACAGACCTCCAGCTTTCTTTTCATAACAAGAATAGTAATAGTATTTCATAAGTAATTGTAGAGAAGGATTGCAGAGGGATTTTTTTCAGATGTTTTGCATTAATGTGTTATTAGCATACTTTAATATTATTGATTTAAAACTACATCTTATAATATGTACCTTGAAAGGAAGTTTCTTCTGTGATAAGTACTCTTAATTCTTGCAAACTTGTTACAGCATATATTATACTTCAGGTATTTTAGGGTTTTGGGGAGGGGGAAAAGGCTGAGGTTTTCTGTTGTTACTGTTTAAAGGATAGGTCTAGGATAAGTGAGTGGCCCCATGAGTGTTTCAAAGCTATTACACTACTGCGAATCATTCCATTTACCGTGCTCAAGAGATAAGGCATTGGTCCCAAAGTAACCTTTTATTTCAGCAGCTATTGACATTTTGTCTAACACAGACAAGCAAACTGAAGGACTGTACTCATCCAGGGAAGATGTGACTGGATATGCCTTATTTTTTTAATGAGTCCTGTGCAATTGTTTTCAATGTCAATAAATTAAAAAGTTGCGAAGAAGTGAGTAACTACAGTTTGCTGACCCTAAAGTTTCATGGACTCTGGCCTTTCAATAGAAATAGTAATCCTTCACTTTGAAAATGCATGTTTTTTACATCTTTACCACGTGCCTCATGCCATTTAATGGCTTCTGTGTACTAGCATACTGCCTTGCTCATCTAAACTCAGAGTAGCGCTAATGTAGTTCATGGTATGAGTCTTTCTGTTGCATCTCGGCACTTTTAATATGTTACTTCTTTTTCTTTGGATTCTTAAGGTTTTTGAAATGGAACCAAATACTTTGCCCTTCAGAGCAATAGGAATGTTTCCTTGTTTATTGTTTCTGGAGTTTGGGTTAGGTGTATGAAGTTTCAGCTGGAAAAATAATGTTTTGTACACATCTGCAATGTTTGTGTGGTGATTTCTTCAGAGATCTTACCTGAGTGTTAAATAGCCTGAAGTCACATGTGTGGATATTTATAGGGGATGGTAGCAGCATGAAGTCCATAAAGTGTACAGACTGAAAGATTTTTACTGTATTTTTTTTCTTTCAGAATTCTAATGAAAATAACACACATTCTCACGATGGCTTTAGTAGAATATGTACATACAATGCTATCCATGGCGGGCACATATGTGCTTACTTTTTCCTTTCTTTTTTCACTGTTTTCCTTCTCCAAAGCTGCTGAGGATGGGAATGCTCCTACAGGCAGCTCAAGGGAGGATCTGGTGTTGGTTTCTCAGAAAGTGTCTGGGGAAGATGAAAATATTTGAGGTGGTAGGAGCTGAGTCGAAACTGGAATTGGTTGGGGTGACAGCTAAGTGGATGGTTTTAATTTGTTGTTGTTCCCACAGTTGCTTGCTTGCTCCTTACTAAAATTAGCAAGACATGCTGATGAATGAGATGCAGCATGGCAATATCTTCTTGAACCAATAACCTTTAGCAACAACTTACGCTTTCAGCCAGTTTGTACATGTGGGATGGGAGAAAAAGCGCTAGTTAGAAACAAGTGTTGGAAAAAGAAGAGGTTTTTAAATCTAAGGAAGATAAATCAGTGCTTTGCAAAAACACCTATTCAGACCAATCTTAAATACTTCAATGGTATCCATATGCTAAAAATGCACCTCCCATGGGCTGTTTAGCTTTGGTTAACTGGTGTTTCTCATTTGAAGAATGTTCCAATAGAGCATTCTTGTTTCTCTCTTTTTATAGAGAAGAGAAATGTGTACTTTCACTGTAAATGACAAGCCTAATCAATCTGAGTATGCCATTTATCTAATTACAATCGGAGATTATTAGGTTTTTAGGTAATCCTTTAAATTACATCAGAAATCAGTTCGTCTTCCAGCTTGACGATTCCTTTCAAATAGAATTTTGTTTTCCTGCCTAGAAAAATGAGGTGTTTTGTAGTCTCCTATCCTGCTTTCAGATATTTCCATTGCATTTTTATGCCCTGTAGCTGCTGAGAAACTTTGAGATACATACTTAAGGCAATATGTGGTGTTCAACGCACTGGGTTCTGTATATACATGAAGTTGCGGAGTAAATCTTCTATATGGACATTGCCAAGTGGCTTTGTGACTTACAGTGGAAGAAGTAAGTTGTTAAATCCTTGTTATATACCTGTTAGGCTTATACAGCAATCTGTGAGAAGCTCATTTGGAAATGCTTCTTCTGTTTTATACGTTTCTTTTGTTGTTTCCTGCTTTTGCATGAAAATTATTTTGGTGAACTTAACCTGCTTCTCCCCATCCTCTCCCTCAAGATGAGAATGAGAAGGGTACAGCATGGCCACAACACTGATGCCACCTACCACTTTATCTTGCTTTTCTCTCTCTTCCTTTTGCTCTGCACAGTCCAAATTCTTTCCCTGAGATGGTTTCATGCTCAAACAACAGCTATTGCTTCCTTTAAGGATTTCAGTGCTGTGTGCAGTTCATGCAATATACAGTAGGCTCCTATTTATATCAAAGCTATTTTTCATGGCTTGCTTTGAGTGCAAATTGCACTTCCAATTAAGCACTACAGATCTTCTATACCATCTACCTATGCGCTCTGTTCTGTCTCTAAAATCTGCTCTTGGTGGTTACTTTCCTACAGGCGTACCTCTGGGTTTCTACATGAGAGTTGTCTACATGCATAGTAATTTAATGTTTAAATTCCAGCACAGAGGCTCCTTCCTTTGGTTACTTTAAACCACATTTACATTTAACACAATTTAAAAAAAAAAATCCAAAAATGAGTGCTGCCGTAAGTGCAGTATATCACAGTTGTTAATCACATACCCTGCCTGCAGTTGTGAATCCTCCCACTGGGTAAAAATGCACTCATCTTTACCCTAATTGAGATTAGTATTCAAATGGTACTGCAAGAAGCCATTGCTCCCCCTGCTCTGCACACCGGGTCACAAAAGTAAGCTCATTTTTCCTTGCATATTTCTTAGACATGGAGGTTTGCATTTAAAAGGAGAAAAAGAAAAAATAAAATAAACCTGGTAGCTGCTGTTGCTACAATGTTTTCTTTCTGAAATGAGAACGTTTGCACATTTTCCAGATTTTTACCCAACCTAATGGTAACAAATTTAATGTTTTTATGTGCTTTGTTACTGGTTTAGTTTGGGCGCTTTTTTTGGCTTTTTGGGTTTTTTTGGCTTTGAGGGGGGTTTTTTTGCACTTTTGTTGGGCTTTTCTTGTCAGGTGGTGATGCTACATATGAAACAGCTACTTCAGTAAATCTTGTTTTGTCAGTAATTTTTGTTGAAGATCTAGGGGCATGGAAGCATGTGTTTCTTGTTTTTGAGACCACTGATGAGTTAAGTACCTACTAATTTTGGACTGGATTTTCAAAGATCTCTTAATGAGGGGTGAATATACTGTTAGGGATGGCTGCATATTCCCTGGGGTATTTGCAGTAGGTGATTTGTAGATTTTTGAATTCTGTTGTCCACAGGGTCCCTTTGTAGCTTGTCATTAGTACAAGATTTGAAAAACTGGGTAGGGGAGATAATCTCCCTTCCTGTTTCAGTCCTTTCTAGCTGCAGTGCCCTGGGGGAGCTTCCCTGAGGTCACTCGGTATTTTCTTTGCCTGGGGCTATTTTGGTTTGTAATTCTGTTTGTTTTCTGTGAAATAAAATTTGCAAAGGAAGGGGGTGGTTCCTGAAGATAGGTGAATCTTCAAGAGTCACTGGATGGTTTGGATGCATTCTGATGGTGCAGTGCCGAGCTTCAGGTGCTGCTCAGCTGTTTGTGGTTGATTATTGGAGTCCTTTCTGCAAAGTGCTTTGGAGCTGTAAGTGAGTGTAAGTGGAGCATTGTAGTGCCATTAATTTCGCTCCTGATATTGCCTTTTCAAAATACCATTTTTTTGACTGCATTCCTCTGTAATGACTGGTTCATGCCAATATAGATTGCACATCGTAATCCATAATTTTAGAGACTGTCAGTCGTCATCACAAGATGTCACCTTCAGTTTTTGTTGACTGATCCAGCCCTAAGCCCTTGCTGATCATTGCCTAGGAGGTGGTGATACAATTGCATATAGCTTTGGATTCTTTACAGGTATGCTAGGTTAATTGTAAGTTTATAAAAATTTACCATTTTGGTGGCTTTTTCAAGCTACAGTCATTTACCAGGTTGCTATTGTCTTGGGCTTAGGCACTGATGTGGAACACAAGTCTGAAAACCTAGCTATGCTATGTGAATATCAGTGACCTCAACTTACAACTCTTTCTAGGAAGACTGTACAGGCAGTTTTAGTCTAAGCAATATTGTCCATGTCACTCTATAATCAGTTGTTCCGTGAATTAATTAAGGCTTAAACTTTCTCATTCTTGATATATTGCATTTAATAATCCCATTAAGTCTCAAAGGCTGGAAGGAAACAAATTGCAGGTTTTCAAGATTTATAGTTTTGGCATTTGCAGTCTGCAAACCCTGCTTCCCATTTTTGGCAGAATTTTTAACCTCTGGGAAATTCTACAGTTCTAAGTCATGCACTGACAAGTTCAAAAGAGAACCCAAATTGCCTGGGGCTTCTGGTAAGGACTCTTTGGTGCTCTTCTCTGGTTTCCGAGCTCTTAAGGTCCACCAGCTCCTTGTAAGCATTTCTAATTTTTGATTGCTCAGAAATGCCAATAAAGCAAATATATCAGCATTTTAATGAAAGTGTGAAAGTTCAGAATTCATTGCTTTTCAAAGATGGTCCCAATTCCTTTGAAAACCTCAGTAGCAGTTAGCTAAGAAAATTAGAACCTGCTGCATGGATATTATGTAGGCGTTTTTAGGAAATCCAGATAAAATTGCTTTGTTCATCCTTTCCACTAGAATAATTTTACTGAGCTTTACTGGAAGAAACTACTGGACTTTACTGGTAGAATTCATCTAACTCTGGCAACATTTTCCAGCATGGATTAGGGTCAGAAATATACAACAGAGCCGAACAGGCAATACTGAGGGGTGGAGCGAGGTGCGCATGGGGTTATATAGTAATTGTAGTTGAGAGCAAAGGTGAAAATCATTCCCTCAGCCTTTTGCCATAGAGTGTTTGAGAGTGGAATAGGAGCTCTACGCAAAGGTGTAACAAGGCTTCACTTAAATTCAAGCACTGTAAGATCTCAGACTTCATGTGGGAGTGAAGTGGCAGACAGGTGATGTGCTTATGAGTGGATTAATCTTGAAAATTTAACTGTTGCTATTTGTCATAGCAATTATCTTGTCTTTTTGATATACAATCAACAAGATTTTTAAAAGACTTTAGGGACAAGCCCCAGAGGGTGAATTTAAAGGTAAAGTGTCCTCTGTGCCTTTTAATGCTGCTGAAGCAGCTCTAAAGTTTTGTTTCTCACAGGGAACTTTTTTTTTTTTTTTTTTGTGGGAGGGGTTGTTGATTTTTAAGGTGAAGTTCTAAACACTACTACCTTTACCTGAGTTGGAATTGCTCAGGTTTATTTATTTATTTATAAAGGAAGAGTAAAATTTCTGGCTGCAGACTACTTTGAATGGAAGTATGCATTGTTTATTTTCTTTCTTGATCTCTCAAGATCTGTTGCATTATTTGTTATTCTAGCATTTAATACAGACTTTTGTATAGAAGTGTAAGGACAATATAACAGCTTAGCTTAATTTACATTTGGAATTTATAAATGTTGCTTAAGAAACTGGTTAAGTAAAATAAAAGGAAACAGCAGGTTTTTTCCAGCCTCTCTCCTCTGAACTTGAAATAGTATAGCACAGACTTCAAAGCAGTATGGATGCGTCTTTTAATGAGCAGAATGAGATTGTTTCCAAACTTCTTTTTACTTCAATTGCAAGCACATTTTATTTATTTTTTTTAAAACTGGATTGCTGCAGGAGCAGTTGAACTGAAGAAAAGGTATTGTTTGTGATGTGCCTCTCGTGTAGCTGCTGTAAAATTTAGGTACCAGAGCACGTTTGGGGATGTGACTTTACAGAGTGCTTGGACAATGTAGAAAAATTAGGGGATAAAATGGGTCTCTGACTACTGCTTTTTCTGCTTACAGTTTAATTAATAATAATAATTAAAAAAAAGTAAAACCACTGCATCCTATGAAAAGTATTTTCTCTAGTCTTTGTTGGTATTTGATTTAGGGTTTTTCCCCCATGTTTGAGGAAGTATATGCAGCTTTGATGGTTCTTATACGTTGAAAATAGCTGGAACATGCCTATTTGGGATTGGTGAAACTTTACTCTCCCAGTGCTTGCTGGAGGAGCCTTCTGGTCATCAAGCTTCACCCCTGTATAGGCAAGGACTGTGGAGACTGGCCTTGGTGAAAGCAACAGTGTATGCAAGTTTCATGGGCATTTCTAGTTGCATTTTACATATTGGTGAAGGGAATTCCAGAGATTATCAGGGTCTCATTTGATTACAAATTGAATCAATAGCAGAGACCTTGCTGACTTGCAATGACTATTTTCTTTGTGTTCACACACACATATGTATTAAGCACAGAGCACATAGGTGTGTACGCAGAGGGCCAGGTCTTGGTTGTGTTACCACTAGTCTAATTGTATGTGTATAACCTCCATTGACCTCACAGTGTTGCCAGGTGTGTAAGTAGCTGCTTTCAAAGATTTTCAGGTGTGAAGGGTTCAGGAATTACAGTGTTAACACAGTTACTTGAGTTCCTTGAATTTACTTACATTGAAGGTGATGAGACCTAAAAAAGGGTGGGAAAGAGTCTCTCCTCAGGCGGTTGTCCTGGTGCCCTCCGGTTGTGAGGTGGTGGCTGGCAAAGCAAAAAAAATAAAGTGTGCTTGCAACTGAAGTAGAAAGAAGTTTGGAAACAATCTCATTCTGCTCGATAAAAGACCCGCCCATACTGCTGTGAAGTCTGTGCTACACTATTTCAGGTTCAGAGGCGAGAGATGCCGCCACTGAGGCGGTGGGTGTAACATGCAAGAAGATACAATTCAGCTGACAGCACAGTACCTCCACCCGGTTTTTCTTAAGCTTTGAAACTGTCTGTCCCGTTTTGAACAAGTGACATAGAGCCTGATAGGGGTGAGGAGGAGTGGTGAGAAAAAGGTACATTTTAAATGGCTGTGTTAGGTTTGGATGTTTCCCTCAGCCTTCAGCTCCTCACAGGTTCCCGCCGATAGCCGGTGTTAAAGCCTTTTGCGTGCGAGGAAGGACCGCTGGCGGTCTGCAGGTGCCCCGGTGGTAACACCAGTGCTGTGACGGTGTTTGTGAGCGCCTAGGCTGCGCTGGGGGTGATGCGAGTGTGCGGGGTCGTGGCCGGCGTTTGTTCCGCTTCTGCGGCTCGGGCGGCGGCACCTCAGAGACCCTGACAGGCGTCAGGGGAGTGGCCGGTAGGCGGCGGGCGGGGAGGCGGCAGTGGCGCCTTCCGTCCTGCGTGAGGTCGAGCGCGGCGGTAAAAAGGGCGGGAAGGAGTCGCTCCTCAGGTGGTTGTCCCGGTGGGGTGCTGGCTGGCGAGTTCCTCATCCTTCGCTTGGTGGTGTCTTGTTGGTGGTTTTTTTTCGTGTGTGTTGGGTTGTGTGTTTTTTTGTTTGTTTGTTTTTGTTGTTGTTTTTCTTCTCTCTTTCCTTTACCTGTTAAAACATCTTTATTTGACCTTGAGTTCTCTTACTCTCGTACTTTACGTTTTGCCCCCTCCTCCTGTGTGTGAAGTAAGACAAGCTGGAGAGGCACTGACTGCTAGTTAATTCCTTGTCTTCTTAACTAGACCTGATACCAGTATGAAACGTGGTAAGTTACTAGTTTCTGTATTAAACCCTTCTTAGGGCTTTTAATTTTTGTATCTGAGATCGTGTTAACTGAATGTATTTTAGGTCTTAGAAATGCCAGACTCTTCAGAAATGAAACAGCACACGCCTCTACAACCTGCGTGTGTGTAAATTCTCCAAAAGTATGGCAATGTAATTCAGCAGCGTGGTTGTGAAGTTATCTCAAATAACACTGTAGGAGACTGTTAGAAACGTAGGTTTATTAAAGGTGAGAGTTGCAAGAATTTGTGTAGATAATTATGTGAGTCTTTGATAATATATGCATGAACTTGCATCAAAATGTTCCTGTAAGTAGTTTTCAAACCTGCAACTATCAATACGACTAACAAGATGACAAATAACAGAAAATGGTTGTATATATATGTGTGTGTATATTTATGTACACTTTGTCTAAAATTCTGCATTATGTTCTGAAGGAAGCGTGATCCATCCAGTATAACATACGCATACATACGTTTATAAAGTTACCACAATGTTGTAGTAGAAGCACAGGACAATGCCTCTAAGCAGAGTGAGTGATGCAGTGGTTTTTTTGCAGCTCAGTCTGAGACCTGTGGAAGTGCCGTGTCTGGGAAGGTTGTGGGAAGCTGAAGTTGGGCTGGGTTTGTGCGTGAATACTTTGTTTTGAAAGTGAAAAAATACTTGACTACTTTTGCATTGTAGTCTCCTGGCTTTTTGTTATGTACCAAATGGTTGAGTTGTGTCCTAAGCAGACTCTCAACACAGTCTTGAGTATTTTATACACCTGGTTTTATCTTCAGATATAAATGTTAGCCTAAAGCTGCTGTGCATATTTAAAAAAAAAAAAAAAAAACAACTTATAAATTAATGAAGATTTAATATTCTTGCGAGTAGAGTTTTATTTTGCTCTTGTGGGCCTTGAGAGTGTGCGTATGTTCACCCTTATTTCTCCAAACAATAACTGTGTTCATACTTCAAAATTTTCTTGCATAAATTATTGCTTTGTTGTTGCCAAACTTTATTAGTCATATTAATAAGAAAACAGTTCTGAAAAGGACATGAAATTTGTTGAACTTATTTATTTGTTCTGATCTTTTAGATTATATTTTAAGATCTTGTCTTCCACTTACCACATTTTTTTTGTTTGCCTTTTGCTTAATATTTTTGCATTAGCATCAATATTGTCAAAGTCAGCAGATAGGCAGCTTGATGTATTTAACCCTTGCCTTGAAGTAGTTGGAGTTTTCACCATGTTAGCTTCCTTGTGTACTGTTCTTTAACTATACAAACCTCAGACCCTTGATGGTCCTTTCCTTATGAGCATTTTTTAATAGTTTATTGTAATGCAGCAGCTGGGTCGAGTGATATTAATATCAACATACTCTTACATGAACTCCAATGGTTGCCTTTCATCCATCCTGGAGACAAGGCAGGGTGCGGTTTGTGGCTGCAGAACTTCAGTGGAGCTCAAATGCTGCCTTTTCATAGAGGTAAGGAGGCACCCTTAGCTGAAGAGCTGCTGTGTAGATCATTGCCTTAACAGGTGTGCACACTTGGCTGCTGTGTTTCTTCAGTGACCTTTCTCATTGCCTAATATTTCCCCAGGTGTATGTGGCTTTAGAAATGCAGGGCACCACAGTTCCCAAAGAGCTGGAAACTGGCTGCGCTAGACCTGTGTTGAGGCAAGAGTGGGAAAGCAAGAGCGTAGGTCTTATCACATCAGCTCCAGGCAAAGAGGACAGACTGATGAAGGTGGGGAGGTGCTCAGCTCATGATTGGTTTAATTTTTTTCTCTTTTGTGGAAAAGGCATTGCTGGCTCTTGGTCATTAGACTTCTTTGTTTGCAGTCCAGATCGCTATTTCTCCATTTCTCCAAAGGGAATATAGGTAGCTCTAACAAATAGCACTTCTACTTCCTCTGTGTGGACTGGAGGGCCTGGAAATTGTGGTACTTTTTAAATACCTGGTGTTCCTTGGGCATGCCCAGGACTCTGCTGTGTATGAGAGTCTTCCTGTAAACAGATTGAGATTTCATGCAACTGCTCTTCTGTCAGATTTCTCTGAAGCCAAGAGCAGCTTTAGGGCCTTACAAGTGCTGCTTTCAAGCACAGTTTTTGCAGGATGTTTTGGAGACTGCTAGTCTGCTCTTTTCAGTCAGAGTCTGTAGGCTGTACAGGTTGGTCTGAAGTGTCAACATTTGGGAGCTTAAATGCTGGACAAACTTGGGAATACTACTGCACATATCCGTCATGGTTTTGGGGAAGATTAGTAATCAACAAGAGCAGGAAAGCTTAGGGTGGTGGCTGTTCACAGGGTACTTCTGGTGACTAGAAGGGGAAGACTTGCATCTTCCTTCATTGTCTACAGTGTGACATGCTTTGCAGTTGGGAATTGCTCTTTAATTTGGGTGGACATTACTGGTCCTTAGAGCTGGAGGGCCTGTGTATTCGTGTCCATGCCAGAATTTTCTGAGCTGTCTACTTCAGTATTAGCATTATCTGCAGCAACACAGGTTCAGTTACTAATGCTTCAATTTGTTTCGCTTATAATATTTGTTACTCTTGGGTACCTCTGCAACTTAAGATTTCTCCACCAAATACTTGCCACTGATTTGGAAATGTAGTGTTAAATATGTCTACTTTGGTTTATGACAAAAAATCTGCATTGAAGTACTGTTCTCTAATGAGATAAATTGGGACTTGTATAAAGCTGTAAACAAAACATGAAATGTGGATAACTGGCTAGCTGAAAAAGTTCACATAGACATAGTCCAGCTGGCTGGACAAAAATGCACATTGCTCTCAGCTTATCTGAAGTTAAGCAAAAATACACTGTCTTTGGCTGTTCTTGTTACACAGTAACAGGAAGATTTTGGTGGGAAAAGAATGTTGCAGGTGGGAACAGATAACTACAGAAGAGAAACCAGGGGCAGGCTTGGTATTTAGGCAACTAACCAATAATGAGCTTAACTTTTGTAATATGTATGAGCTAATTATAACAAGGTATAAAAGATGACTGTAAGGGACAATAAACAAAGTCTGCTGATCACTCATTGAGTGACTGTGTCTTCCCTCCATCGCGACAATGAAAACCAGAAGTGTATAGGCTAGGCACGTGTATGGATTCACCCTTCCCCCTCCAGCATTCTCACAAAAACCTAATCGTTGTCTTTGAGAAGTAACATAACATAATTTGCCTTAAAAAAAAAAAAAAAAAAAAAAAAAAAAAAAGTATCTTCAAATACTCTGTTACTTTAATCAGTGGGTTGTTTTTTTTTTTGGTTTTAGTGAGAATAACATGTTGTGGAAAGGAATACCCATATAGTAGTTGTTTTGGTTTTATCTTGCACAAACCTAATTGAACCTGCTAATTTAAATCTCCTGCAACTAGGCTAAAGTAATACTAGTTATACTGCAAGCTGTACAGCAGTGCCAGCTAGGATTTGTTGTTTGGATCCTCTTTCCTGTGAAAATAAGGTACTGCTCTAGAAAAGGCAGAACTAAAATACTATTTGCTGTTGTTGTTTTTTTGGTTGTGTGGTTTTTTTTATTATTATTATTTATTTTTTACTATTATTCAGCTTATATCTGTGTGTGGGTTTTTAACACATTTTTAATAATGCCCTTCTTTTTCAAATACCACCTTGTAGCTGCAATATCACATCTAAGAATGCTGAAAACCAGTGTTTCTGCTTATCTGGGTTTAAGTAGGTTCCATGTTCAGTCAGAAATATTTGGGAAGTGTGTGAAGGTGAAGGTACAAATAATTATATTTCCTAAGGCTGTAGTATTAGGGAAACTTTTAAAGTGGATATTCCTTCTGCCTGTAGAAATGGATGTAATGCTTCCTTCTTAGCACAGATTCATTTGGCTGCTTTTCGTTATTTTTGTTGCACTGCTTCTACAGCATTGATATTTATCTATTTTCAGTACAGCTGCTCAGGTTGTGTATTTTTATTTTTCTTTGTAATTATGTCATATCCACTTGCTGTTCTCTTGTAGTATTTTTTCCAGCTATCTTAACTTTACTGTAAATACTTATGCTTTTCCTTGAGTTGCATCTCTGCTTAAATTCTAGCTCAGATTTGCTGAAGATCATCTGCCTGAGCCTGCATTTGCATTACTTCACCTATCTCTTACTAAGGTTCTTGTAATTCTGTGAGCTCTCAGCCATGTGATAGCTTCCTGCTTCAGATCTTGGCCATTACTGTTATTCATCATATGGGTCTGTCTCTCCTGGTCCAAAAAGCTTAAGACTGTTGTGCTTTAAGGCTCTTGGCTCTTGTGAACTTTGCAAGTTAACTTTAGAGAAAAGGAAGAAAAAAGAAAAGGAAAAAAAAAAAGGTGGAAAGTGTATGGGGATTATTTTTAGGAACATACCATCCCTTGAAAAAGCAGCTGTCTAGTGTCCACCAATACCAGAAGTATGTGCATTAACCTCAGATTAATCCACATTCATTTACTGTGTTATGTGTATATGACAAGAGGAACGATTGTATTTTTGAGCATGTCTAGTTTTGTTCACTGAACAAAGGAAAGAGCAGACACATAAGGCGAAATCTTAACTTATATTCATTTTCATACATAAAAATATGGAAAAGTATAACCCACACTCCTAAAGACGTTTCTGAGGGCTTGTTTGCTGTTTCTGTAGGTAATACACAAATTAACCAGTGACAGTGTGTGAAGTGAGCAAGTACATAACACACTAGTTGCAGTGTAGGAGACCTTGGTCAGGAAGTGATTCTTGTTTTTTTCGTTCATGAAAAGCACATCTCTTCCAGAAGGACAATAATTTACATATGTTGTTGCTTGTGGAAGGGGGTAAGATCTATTTTATATCTCTGTTCTTGGCTTGTTGTGAGTGTACAGAGCAGATAGGAGTGTGTGCTTTGCATTGAACTGGAAACCCCAAAACATCAGCTGCTTTATATATGTCATATTTTCAGTTAATGTGTTTTGATATATCACACGTAGTGGTACTTGCAAATAAAGTGAGGAAGAATACGTGGTTTTGAAGCTCCTCTTTCTGCAAATGGGGAAGGCTCAACTAACCTAAACATAAAGAGTTTTAGAGCTATGATTATGTAGTTAGGAGCTCTCAAATATAGATTATCATCTAAATATCTACAATCCATAAATGTTTGCTGCCAAAAGAAAGCTTTTTTATTTGAATTCTGCTGGTTGAAAATGCCATATGAATAGTCTGTCTCATATCTCAATGATTCTAATGATAGCAAAATGGAGAAATACAGAGGATGTATGGTAAGGGGGAAAAGGTTGAAACTAAAGATTAAATGGAAGGGATCATAATTTCACAGGGTTTTTGTGTATGTGTCTGGTTCTTGGTATTATGCACTTGTACGCTTCCTTGCATTGCAATCAAGAACTTGGGGCAGGGGGAGTATTTATGTGTAGCTGCCCTAATGAGTGCTTACTCCAGTGAAGATACAAGAACATATATGATCTGAAAAATAGTGTCATTATCATGTCTTTGAAGTACAAAATACACTGTTTACAGTTAATATATACATGTAACTTTTTGTGTGGGAGAGACATATTCCTGGCAACAAATTTCTTAATTTCAGTGGTTTTATTTTTCTTGCAGCCTTTGGGTTTGTTTAGTGTCTTTGTGACAATGTGTGGTTATTTATATTCGTAAGCTGATTAACTGGAAATGCATTCACACAGTCTAAATTATCTTGAAGTCCCTGAGCACTGTGTGATGGTTTCTCTAAAGTTGTGACCCATGTCCTTGGTGTCCTTACCAGTTAATGCTCTCCAGGAGAGTTGTCTTCCCTTTTCCTGATACTCCTTCCCACTTCCTCAAGACTCCTGCACCTTGGTGAAAAATACACACCTGTAGTAGGAACCCAGACCGCAGGATACTTTTACAGAACAGTTTGTTTGATTTCTGTACCTCCAGGGCAAGGGAATTCAGATTCATTCACTTGAAGATATAAAAGGAAAATTCTATTTGTTCTACAAGGTGAGGAGTTGTATGGTTGATTGCAAAGCTACAAGAAACAAACTGAGAAAACACAACCTCATGATATGGCTGAACTTCATCTATGTTGTCTTCTAACTATCATTTTGGATTTCTTGATGTCATGTTTTGTCTGTGGAAACCCAGAAAACAGCTTGCTTTCAATACAGGCCCCTGGATACTTAGAATTGTTCCCTCTTTCTGAAAAGAAGGCTTTTTTTGGTTCTTCCTTTTTTCGAACATCCAGCTTTTGGATTTATACTGGATTTGACTGTGTGAAGTTTCCTTTCTGTTTTTTTCTCTAGTGTTGTGCTTTGAGATGCAGAATTAAAATAATGTGGGATGTTTTCCCTGTCTTGGGATCTTCTTTAAATGTATTTTGATATTCTCTGTATATTTAGACAAGACTGGATCATAGTGGCAGACATCTAAAATTCATATGATTAACAATGCAGGCCAAACCATTTTCATTGAAAATTCTGGACACAAAGGTTTGGTGATGAAATACTTGTACCAGTAGCCTGATGTTTGTTTATGAAACAAATAACATGTGCATGTCTAGTTACTAAATGTGCAGTAACAGTATATAGGTGAAACACACAGTAAAGGAAACTTAGGGGTCTTGAGCAGTGGATTATAGCTGCTGAGAGGACAGTTCCCCTTTCTTTTCCTTTTGACCTAAGGAAGTTCCCCTTCCTTATCTGTGTCAAAGGTTTTTGTGGGTTTTGGTTTTTTGATTCCCCTCCTGCTAGCATTTCTGCCCTCCTGCAGTGTTTATGTTTTCAGCATTGGGCAGCTCCTTGTGTCTTTAGCAGCATCTTGATGTCTTTTGTGAAGCAAGATAGAGGCTGGATGGAGTTTTCGTTCTGTATCTGGTGCCCCAAAATCAACAGAGAGTAGACATGGGGTCCCACTATTCTGTGCATTGCTTTTTGCTCCATTTTGCTTTAGGGAGTCAGAACCCAAGTTCTGCGTTTCTGCGTGGAGAGGCATCTCTTGTGTTCCTCCAAAGCACTGGAGGGGAGACAAAAGTAATGCTTCGTTTTGATGATCTAAAGATTGGTAGCTTTGATGCCAGAAGAAATAGTAACATCTTTCTATGGCTTCACTGTGGAACCCTGTATTAATGTACAACAAAGCCAGCAATTTAGTTTGTATTACTGAGAGACAGGTACTGCTGAAAACCATGCATAGTTTTTTCTATCAGTTACCTCTTCCACAAATTAACCGTAACCATGTTATTTCCATTAATTCCTAGACTGTAATTACTGAAAAGCTGAATTCTGGTGGCTGATAGTCTCTTTTGGTAACCTCTAATAGAAGTCAGGGGAGCCTAGCTTTTATTACTGGAAGTGCAAACTGTCTGGTTGTAATCACTGATTGCCTGTAATTCATCTGCTTGGGCCAGTTTCAAGCAGCTCTGGTGGCAGTGTCTGAACTGTTTCAGGATTTGTTAAATGCCCTTCAGGTGTAGTACATTGTAAAATGCAAATAATCAGGAAGATTGAGTGGCTTTGCTGCAACCCTTTTTGCCAAATTCATCATTAGTCTATTGCGATGGGAGAAACTGGAAATTGGGCCATCTAAATTGGATGGTTTGTGCATATGAAAAGGGTAAAGAACCAGATGGAGCGGGCAGACTGCATATTGGAAGCTTCCTATGTATACCTGTGACTTTCACAGCAGTGTAGCTCTTACTTTGAGTCTCTGAAGTTTAAAAATGAGATTAAATTGTATTTTAATACTAAATTTTTAAAAATACGTGCTAAGGAACACAATTGCATTTCACAGAAGCAGGAAGAAAAACAGTAAGAAAGAGGTAATTAATAATTTGCAGGGTAACATTTTGATCCAGGCTGATTTGTGTCCCTCCTTGCTGCCCTTGGCCAGAGCTCAGCTCAGCTGGTGGGTGTCCAAGCACCCCTGTACCCACAGCCTTGTTTGAGGGGGCTTTGGCCCAGGTAGCATTTGTATAATATGGTGATACTGGCTATCTCTGTGTAGCAGCATGTAAACTGTGGGGAGGAAACCAAAGCCAGCTTCTGTTGCATGCTGTGAACCAGAATGCCAAAATAAGAAATGCTTACATGTTTCCTAGACTCTAATAAATTCTCTTCTGATACAAATCCTTCTAATAAAAACAGATCTATTAAAAATTATTTTTATTTGGAAATAGTTTTTAATACTAGAGAGCCTTTATTCATGCCGTCAAATGTGTAACAAAATGTAATGACTGGAAGTTAATTGTTGACGTTCAAATTCTAAACAAGCTGTAGATAATTTACCAAAGGTCATAAAACACTGAAACAAATTAGCAAGGAATGTTATAAATTTCCTGTGGCTTTGAAACTACTATGAACTAGAAATCTTTTTAAAACACCTCATGCTTGAGCTGCAGCTCGTTGGGAGTGACTGTGGGCATTGATTAAATAAAATTGCCTATGTTGTGCATGGTGGGTGCAAAATATTCTTGTCGTATTAAAATGTGAGAGTAATGGGAGCAGGCCTTTTGTAAAAGACGTAAATGTTTACTTATTGGCTTTTGGTTGTGCAGCCAGTGTTGCTGCACCTGGAAGTATGGGATAAGGAAGTTGATTTAATGGCACGTGCATTTATGTTAGAGGTTTAATTCTAGTAGCAATTGGGTTTGGATTTGATTTTTTTTGTGTGTATTGAGGATGGGGTATATATTTATATATATATATATAAAAGCTGTGGTTATTTAGTGAAGTAACATATTTATATTCTTTTATGTAAAAGATTTAGATGTGAAACAAAATTATCTAGGTGCTGTGAAGGCCAGCAGCTGGCTGGGGCTGAGTGGCTGGGGACTCAGTAGGGCTGACAGGGCAGGGCCTTGACAGGTAGGATCTGTCCCAGTGCATCAGCCAGGGTGTGTGGCATCCCTGAGGCCAGGTCATTGGACACCACTGGGGGAATGGGACATGTCCTGGGATGGGTGGGGCCCAGTGTCTGTGACAGGGCTGGAGGCTGGCATCCTACAGCATTGCAAGAGCAGGGCTGAGGGCTTGGGTGCAGTGGGGAAGCCTGAATGAGCCTGATCAGGAATAGTGAGGCCAGTTAGTGCTTTCTAGGCCCTGACAGAAATGTGTGGTGAGGATCCGCTTCTTTTAAATGTATGTGTGTAGAATCATGTTCATGTCTCTATGAAGAATCATGTTCATGTCTCTATGAATGTCAAATGCTGCTGCTGTTTTTTTCCTAGTGACTTGTGAAAGGATTTGCTTTTGATAGCTATGGTGTTTCCATATGACCACCAATTAGCTGCTGTCAACAGTCTGTGTTCAGAAGTGTTACTGCATTCTTAGCCATGCTTGCAAACAAGTTCTTGCCCATGCTTTTCTTTCAGGAGGAGTTTTCTTTCTCTGTGATGGCAGAGCAAAGTGTATGTAAGAAGAGTTTTAAAGTGGTTTGTTTTGGAAAAGGTTATTTGTGTAGTTGGTGTTGGCTTGCTGCTTTTTTGTCCTTTACATAGGATACAAGGGAAGTGATTGAATACCATATTGAATTACAAACGGGGTTTTGGTTTAGAGGGGAAAAATAACACACTGGGTGATAATACAGGTCACAAGTAGTGTTTTGACTTTTACATGTTAATTAATTAAGTGTTTTTTAAAAATTGTTGCATACATGTTTAAGAGTAGATAATGAACAGCTTGCCAACATCAGTTTAGCATTCATTTAATATTATCTCAGATACAAAATGGAAGACTTTTGTTGACTAAATTCCTGAAGGTTATTCATGATACTCTAGATAGATACTTGTAATAATGTATTTCAAAAGTCATACAGTCATCAACTGCAAGTGGATTGTTCCTCTTACATGTTGGCTCATTAGAAAAAAATACGTAGAATTCATTTGGATCTTCAGTATTTTCAGAATATCTTCATACATGGATTGTTTTGGTGTAACTGAGTCACAACTTGAAAGCTTATGGGGAAAAAATCAGTGCAGAATATTGTTTTCCTTGTGGAATTTATGTTAATATACTTCCAGTTCTGAAAGGTGGTGGAAAGCCCAAAGTAACATCAGCCTTGTTATGTGAGAATGTTCTAATGCAAAGCCACAATGTCTGCAGACAGCCACTGGTTGCAAACCATGAGTTTTTTAATGGGAGATTCCTTAGTACTTGGGGAGGTTACCAATGAATATAAAAAATGAAAAATAGAAGCCTTTTTTTTTAAATATTAACAAATTGAAAGAAGAGGGTTTGGGCTGTTGCCTGTCATGCTACAAGCACTCTGTTCTGTACATGTCACTCTGAATTGTAGCTGAACCTTTGGAGTAAGCTTTTTGAGGGGGAGAGTAAAGGAGGCATTTGGCCTAAAGCAATTCTGTATAAGGAAAAGTTTGAGGTGTTACATGGTTTTCTTTTAATAGCTATAAGTCTTAATTCCTTTTTCTTTACTGAAACAACATTCTACACACAAAACCTTACAAGTAAGCCAAATCCAGTGACTCTGCTACAGTCTCTTTTAGTTTAGATACTTTTATTGCTGTTTTCTGGAAGTCTGAGGGAGAGGCTGTGTGCTGTTCTGGCATTTGAAGTTTGAGAACTGAACACAGAATTAAATAGTTGTTCTGAACAGAGCAGCTGAGTAATGTACTTGCAAGTATGAATCTTGCTTAGTAACTCACCTGAGGCTTGTTGGGCTTCATGGTCTTCATCTTAATTTATAGTTGCAGTTTGCCACAGGAATCAAGTGTGAAGGCCACACAGATCACCATGACCAGACCTAGATGGGACTGGATTAACTGGCTGGAAGTTGTGTCCCTGTGGTCGCTGCTGCTGGCAGGCAGAAGGCAGTTGTCTCCAGCTGAAAAAAGACCACAGAGGGCAGATGTGTCGTGTCTCAGATGAAACCTACTTAGTTTTTCTCCTTTGCCCACGCTTTATTTTTGTTTGAGCTTTACGTGGCTGTTCTACCTTGAGTACTTGTGCGTGAGTACTGCCAGAATTATGAAGAAAATGGATGGGTTTGACTGCCTTGTGACACACTGTTCTGCAGTTTTTCTTGCCACTGGGCAGTTGAATATATATTATTACAGAGCATGACTATGCAGTGTGATATCCATTCCTGGGAAGGGAGCTGGTCACACACTTATAAATGTGATTACCACCAACCAAGAATAAGCAAAGCCGTGTTTGCTGACTACCTGGTCTTCCCTGCCAGTTCTTTCTGAATCATCAGCTTCTGAAAAGAGCAATAAAATTTGTGCAAAGATCTAACTTTCACAGGTAATCATCTTCAAGTGTGACAGTTGTCATCTCTTTTCCCTTATTTTGGAGGCTAGTTAGAGATGTGTCTAGAGCGTTGAGTTTTCCATTGCTCTTGGAATGAGTCATGGCCAGAATTCAAAGTGAAATGGTTAGAAGCGGGTTTGTGAATCATTTTTTGGGGGAGTGATATTACTTTAGACAGATTCCTGGCCTTTGGCCAGTAGGTTGTTCCTTGGGAAGATGTAAGAATGACCTGTACCATGTAACTGGGCCCAGCTGTTGCTGCTTGGGTGTCAGATATTTGAAGAATCATCTCAGTGTGGTCCTTTCACACACTCTTGAACCACTGTGAGAGGAAATCCTTTCGTATTTTCTCTACCTGGTGATCAGTGAAACCTGAGTGTAGACTCTCATCATGTTCATTAACAAGTCTTTCTGCATTGGACAAAATAATATTCAGTAGTTGTTAAGAGGAAATCTTTATGTCCAGTCTCTGCCTCTCTCCAAGGTTATCATTGCTTAAGATTTTAGAAACACATTTGTGGCTGTCCCCTAAGACTGTACTTGTTACTTGTCAAGTTAACATTAGGTTCCTGCCTTTCAGTGCAAAAACTTAAATATTTTTTTTTTAATTCTGATTTTTTTTTTTTTTTAGCATGCTATCCATAAGCTAGATAGGAAGACAAATGACAATCACTGTATCAAAGAGTGTTTCAGTATTCTTGGTTCTGTGGTTGCTGGTATAGAGTAAATAAGAAGGGAGAGAGCAAAAGGCAAAATTAAATACACTTAGAAAGGTGAAGTGATGACTGTAGCGATGCAGTAAGCATTGTATGGGGAAGGTAAAGGGAATCTGATCTTGAGGATAAGTATATTAAAATGGTAACTGGTATAAGGGCAAGATAGTTCTTCAAGAACCACTGGCTATTGATGTAGTGATTAAGATCAATTGATGTTGACTGATGGGAGCTGTGAATCCATAAACTTACTGCTTATGACTAGTTTGGAGAAATTGTAAAAATCTAGTGGGAAATAACTGTGAATACAGAAGAGAGATATTTCTTTTGGTTACTTTCAGGTCTGTCATTCAGCATCTGCTTACCCCAGAGATAGCTTTGCAAGTAAAGAAATTGAGTCGTGTGTTCACCTTCCAGCTGTACATGTTGCTTGGGGAATGCCGGAATGGCACTTCTGGTAGTATTACTTGAGCCTGAAAGTCACCTTTTAAATTCCTAGTAATTTGAAACTATAGAAATGTGTGTTTACAATTCAGAATGAGTGATGTTTCTCTGAATTGTTTATTGTTGCCACTCTGGATTTTTTTCCATAACCACAGACTGCAGAATACAGTAAATCCTCTTTTCTATTTACCTTTGCTTTGTTGAACAAGGTGATTCTACAGTTGCAAGCTTGCAGTATTTTACCAGCATGTGGTATCGGAGAGCAATGTCAGATCCTTTATCTCCATGTTTTTTGTGCGACAAGGAGAGCACTACTAAGTTTTGGAGGCCATTTCTGAATGCTTCCCTTGTCCTTGCTAATTGTGTCCACCGAGATTCTACCAGTGTCACTTCATCAAGTGGGTTAGGATGGTGGTGGCAGAGAACTGAATGAGTAACATTTTCTTAATTGGTTAAGATGATTGAGCCCAGAACGTGAAGCACACTGGACAGTGATTTGGATGTTTCTAGCGTATTAAGAGCCAAATAATTTTACTTTCCCCCAGAGGCTAACCTGATGTACAGATCAAGTTCAATTAACTTTTTTTCACACTCCAGATACTCATTTTTCTTGTTATGACAGTTTTATTTACTGTGTGCCTGGAAGTTCTGCCACCATTGACTGCTTTGGCATCCTGTCAGTACCCTGAAGACAGCACCTAGTTGACAGGTGCTTTGCATAAAAACATGTATGGATGTACCATTGACTTTCTGATTTAATTAAATTAGGAGGTGGTGGTGGTGTCCCTGCTGCCCTGAAAGCTGGTTAGTAACAGCTAGATCTGAAGTTACCTTGAGTTTTCAGGGAGAGGAGCTTTCACAACTTGTGGGCTATAACGTGTTACAGATTCTGTTTGTGTTGCTTTGTGTCCATCAGTTGCAAAGCTAGGCAAGTCACCTCTGAAATAAAAATTTAAATCATCTTGATGATTAAAAACTTAAGAGTTTTTTTTATTTTCTGGTATTCATTTCAATAGAAAAACTTGCTGCATATTGGACACATGTAATTCCACATTTGTGCTTTTGTTTCTTGTTTATCCTGGTATATATTGTTGAACTGTGTATAAAACTTTGTGGAAGGATTTATTGATTTGTTTTGCACATCTGATATCTGCCAGGGTGGAGATGTTGCTTGATACTGTGTGGCAAACTTTCAACAGTGTGCAACTATGAGAGTGGTGAGGCACTGGAACAGGTTGCCTGGAGAAGCTGTGGCTGCCCCATGCCTGGAAGTGTTCAAAGCCAGGCTGGATGGGGCTTTCAGCAACCTGATCTAGCGGAAGGTGTCCCTGCCCATGGCAGGCGACCTGGAACTAGATGATCTTTAAGGTATCTTCCAACCTGAACTATTCCATGAACTATATGCTTAAATGAGAGAGGCAAGAAAAAGTACACGTGGCTCAGAGGAACCCGATTCTTGTTTGGAACAAGTGGAGGAGGTGCAAGTAGATCAATTTCTGCTTCTGTATGGTTCTGAGTAAAGACTCCATTCTCCTGTGTTTTGGCCATTAACCTATTTCATGCTCTTGATATATTAATTACTGTTCAGTTCCCAAAGTGGACTGAATGTGATCAGTTAAAAGAAATCTCAGTGGCAGGCATCTCATGTGAGGAGGGCAGGTAACAAATGTAGCCCAATAGCAAGGCCAGAGTATGACACTTTCTGGTTTTTGCTATGTAAACTATCTATGTCTGTACAAGTTTCCAGTGTTTTCAGCTAATTTTTCTGTTTAGCTTGCATGCTGACCTGTGGCAAAATGGTTTGTCAGGGCTCGTTCCCCCCATTGAACACCTGATGTGAACCACCCACTAAGAATGCTTTTGCAAGTTGCAAGTGGGTTGCAGTGTTACTTCTTCCCTTTTTTTGTCTGTCTTTTTTTTTTTTTTAACTTAGCATTGGTAAGTCCTGTCTATGATAAAGGTTTTAATTTCTAATGTTGCTTTGTATGATTTTGGGGAAAATTTAAGTTTCTTTGTTTTAAGTGAGGCAGAGTTTTGGGATTTTTTCTTCAATTCTCACTACTGCAGAACTTCGTTTGACCTGTTCTTAGGCCGATTAAAGTTCGGGACCTGTTTTCTAGTGATGTGGGGAGCTTAGATGAGCCTTATATTGCACCTTTCCAAATGTGAGTGTGTGCTTCTGGAGATTAAAGTGCTGTATTAAGAGATTGATTAAAGCATAAAATTAAATTGCATATCTTGATTTTAGTTCCAAGTTTAGATTAATTAAAAGCTAAATTTCCTATAACACCTCTACTTTTGATAATTCAGTGCCTTCCCATATGATCAGATGAAATTGCAAGGCTTAAACTCTTTCAACTCAACACGCTTGTACATGAACAATTAGAATTAAATAGTGAAGTTTAGTTTGGTCAATTAAAATTAGAAGAGACACTGGTTATGATAAATATCTTCTGTTTTGTACTACGATGAAAGTATTTTTAAAAAGGAAAGCAGTATCCTGAATGAAGAATTTGAAGGAAATCTGATGACTTCACCAATAATATTATACAGAGAAAACTGTTTCGGAAATGTTTGTACTTGCTATTAAAGAAACTGAATTCCTAAAGTGCTCTGATACTTCATTGTCTTTCTTACTGCACAGATCAAATGTCCTGTTCAAATTTGTTCTTGGCCATTATCTGTTAAATTATGAGTTTGGATGTCCTAATATTAAAATTTCAAGTCATATAGATCAGACAGTCAAGAGAGACTATTAAACAGTTTTCAAGATGCTGTTAAATTTTTTAAATTACCATTGAGGGATTTCCCTGCATTTGCTGATGCTGCTAATGTTGCTGGGGACTTGTATGTGTATATGTATAAAAAAAAGGTAGTGAAAATGTGGCCAGAGCTGCACTGCACGTGTTTTGCTGATAGTTTTAAACTTGTTATTTATTATTATTTATTTGGGGACTTATTCCATTTCATTAAAGATTTCAGTAAAATACAAATGCATCTAGTGCTTCATGTCAGGTTGCTTTTACAATGATGTCCTATAAACAGAGACCCAGTTTGTAGTGATTCAGTCTGTAGAGAGGACGACCCTGTCACTTGTGGCTTTTATTTCAGAATCCCAAATTTGATGATAATTAATCTGTTTACTGAAGTTTGTTCCTCTCATGCCATTATTTTCTTCCTTCTTAGAACATGTAGTTGGCAAGCTGTTCTCCAGATTTGTCACATGTGTTGAAATTAATCTGAGGAACACAATGAAGACATTTTTCCGTAAATGATAGATTGTCCTTGAAGCCTGGGGCTTTGCAGTAGACAGCTCTGAGCAGAAATGGATGAGGAGTTTTTCTCTGGTTCTGCTCTAGCTTTCAGGAAATTTTAATTTTTGTTCACTTCAGATAGGAAATGGGGTGTGTCCTACTATGAGATGGGAGAGAGTAGTAGAACCAGAGAAAATAGTTCTGAGGAGCATTTGAGGATCAATTTTTTTTTTTAGAAACTCAAATATTCCAAATACTGTTTTTTTTTTCAAAAATGAGTTTGCTCACATAAATGCTAGAATCCTGAAGTTTTGCTACCTTTTGTTGTCCCTAGGGAATAAACTACTTTTGTATGGCAAAATTATTGAGGCAGAAATTTACAGGAAACCTGATTTCTGCCGGGGTCTTAAGACTGTCAGGGAGGGGAGAATCAGACCATTGGAAACCCCTGGCTTGTTAAAACACTTATTCTGCTTTTTCAGTATGTGTGATTGCAGTGAAATGTTCCCCCCGCAAATTCTGGGAGTCCTGTGCTCTTAAAGCTAGCAGATCTCTGCCTCTCTCAGTTGACTGTTTCTCTGACCAGCAGCAAATAGCTAACAAAGCAGATGCTAATGCCATAATACATTGCCCTTCTAGAGCTCTGTAATGAAGGAGAAGAATCTTCGTTCATCCATAAGAATTAAATAATCTTTCTTTTATTAAATATTTTTAGATTATGCTAGGTGATTAATTTAGTAACTAACAGTATCAATCACACTGTTTTCCTGACTGTTATCTATTGAATTAAAAACAAGTTTCTAACAAACAGTTATGCTTCTTATTATTGACATAACAGACGTTTCATTTACTGGTGTTATAAATTACCTTCTGGTGGTACTTTGGGAAGTGTGGTGCGGCCTGACAGTAATTAAACAGTAATTGTTATACAAAGGGAGGACCTGTTCCCAGTAGCTAACTATTCTGTTAGGAAATAATTTAATTTATGCTATGGTATTTTAATAACTGACCAATTTCCATTTTATTATGTGCCATATGTTTGAGCAGCAGAACTTTGCATTTGTTTTATGAAAAGTAATTGTTCTGGTTTATTAAATGTTGATTTTAAAAGTAACTTTTTTCTTGACACACTAGGCTTTTTTGCCTGCCAAGGGTGTTGATCTCTCACCTGACCTTCTAGATGGCTTTTGCATTCATCATTTATTGTTAAAGAAGGTTATTTTTGAAGAGGAAGGATATGGTAAAAGAGCACAGTTACTGTCTTTGTGTGTTGTTCTCTAAGGGCAAGTTTGGTTGTTTTTCTTCCCCAGAAATTAGACCTTAGGAATGATGGTGGTGGTGGCAGCTTATCTTCAGCATGGTTTTGAACATATCTTAATGGCTGGACTTTAGGCTGGCATATCACTAATTTTTTAAGCAGGAGCTGCTTCTACAGATCCATGTACAAATCTGACACTGTTTGCTCCCTGCCCACCTTGTTTTATGTGTGGTGTTTGGTGTTGTTTTTTTTTTTTTTTTCTTTTCAGTGTTTGTTCTGTGAGAGCCAGTCTCAACTGTATTTGCATGCAACACTTCCTATAAATGGGGTATTAAAGGATTCCTGCTTTTGTTTGGGAGCTTGGTTGTTAAAACAGCTTCTCTGTAGAGAGGCATATGTTTGGTGTTCATTGAGGAATATCCTAATGGTCTTTCAGTGTTATAAAGTGACTTACAAGTCATCTTTCTGCACCAAGACTTTTCCTGTCATTGCATTCCAGTGACATACAAGTCTGATACAGAGATTTAGTGCAACAGCTATTTGAAATTATTAGACATAGACATAATATGTTGTAGTTGTTTTTTCCTCTGCATTTTTCCTCTGCATTTCCATTGCTGTTAATGATCTCTCCTGGTGGGTAGGCAAAAGATGAATATGTCATCCCATCTCTGTGTCTGAAATCTAGGGTACTGTCTGTGCTACCTAAAGATTGGAGTAAACGGAGAAATGATTTATCAGGGAAAGGTTAGAGAGTTTAGTTAACGGAAGAGATTAAAGGGTGGAGGCAAGAGAAATAAGCTTGTGTTTAAATAGGGCTGAGTCATGGAGCAGACGAAAATGTAATAACTGACTCTTGACCTGAGTTAATGTCACATTCATATTATCTCAGCAAAGCTACAACTAGCAAAAAATACTTGTGTTTTTTCCATAACTGGGTAGAGATTTTTAAGATATGATGCATTGTTCCTTTCCTAATTACCAACTGACACATCACCATAGCAGCAAGGACTATATAGCTGATATAACTAAACTATGAATGGTTCCACTCATGGCAAACAACTTAGGGAATTTGTTTCGTGGTTTGGGATTTCTTGAGTTTTATTTTCATTTGTTTTCCTCCCTCTTTTCAGAGGCATAGTGTTCACAGAGATGTAACGTATGAGTCTAGTCCTGGTTCTGACCTATAGCTATGGTGCCCCATAGTTTGCATGGTGACTGGGATTTGCCTTTTCCCCCAGTGCTTAAGCAGTGATGGTGTCGTGTTGACAGTTTCTCTGTTTCCTGAATGTTTGGGCTTTATAAAAAGGCTTTTCTGTTTCTCCACTGAAACATAGAAGGTAGAAAAACATTTTGTTCATTTTCTCTGGGAATTAGTCCCCCATTTTCCCCCCCACTGTTAAGATTTGATGAAATCCAGAGCAAATTCAGCAGAGATCTAATTGCAGATATATAAATAATTTCTCTGTGAACAATAACTAAGTAGGCTAGTATACTCAGCTTGGAAGAGGAATGACAGAACAAGGGTGCGATGGAGGTGTATAATCGTGACTGAAAGGGAGCATGGGGAGATAGTTCCCATCTCTTCCAATGCAAGCACTGAAGCATCATTGCATGCAAGTAGTTGCTATGAGTTTTTCCTTCCTGTGCTTTCTTTTTTTTTTGTACTTCATTTTGGCTTCCTAATGATCTTCCCATTGATCTTTTTCTTTGGAGATAAAGCAGCTATGCCTGATCAGCCATAGGTTTGCCTACACTAACAGCCTTTTGTCTTCAGGAAGGTGAAAAAAATATCGATAGATACTTTATTTCTTCAAAGGTGATTTTTTTTTTAATTATTATTTTTATGTTTACGTAGCCGGTATGAAAACTTGTTCTCTCATGAAGGTAGGTAAAAGCTTATTGCTACTTATCCTGTAGTAGCATTTGTAGTGGCGTGTGTTAGCTAATTTAATCCCTCCCAAGTGATTTGGCGGGAGGAAGAGAGAAGGGAAAAGTGCAGGGTGGATTTTGTTCTGATTTTATTTTCTGATAAATTAACATAGGCAAACTTATCTACTAATGCTGTTCAACTGTAAGATCATGGATTTAATTTAGGGAACTGCCTTTTATAAGAAAAAAAACATGTCAATGCATGAAGACCTCAAAACACCTGGGTTTACCCTCATATATTTTCAATGCAGATATGCAGTGAACTGCAAGGTTCTTCTTAATCATATGCTCAAAGTATTTACACTCGTATCAGAGCTTCTCTACTCTGATACTTAAAATAGTCAGGAAATCCAAAGGAAATTACATTTGTTTTGAAGGCTAGCAGGTTTTGTCAGATGTTGGTATCTTTCCTCCTTCTGCTCTTTTGTAGCAATACTTTGCTTCTAGGTTGTGAATACAGTGAAGAATTTTGTTCTTAAAAAAAATAATCCACAACACAACAACAAAAAAAACTTTCCCCAAACTACTGAATTACGTGTCGAGACCTCCTCTTGTTGCCACTGGCACATAACCAGTTTTACCAACATGGATCACTGTTCTCAAAGAAAGTAGAGAATTGAAATGTGATACAAAATTGGACAGACTGATTTTTATTTTTATTTTTTTTAATTGAAAGTGCCATGCTACTTTTGCAGGTCACAAGTACAGAAGTAATCAATGCCTCAATTTCATGTCTCATCTAGAAATGTCTGTTCCCTGCTGTGGGTAATTGCCCTGCAGCAATGCATGGAGCTGTAGCTGAGCCAGAGCATCCTCATCAGTAAGTATTCCTCTGGCCATCAGCCTGAGGGATCTTCAGGTTCCCAGATTCCTGAGAATGTTGCTGTAGGCCCATTACTTCCCAGGTGAATTTTTTTTTGGTCAAGATCTTTGCCTTGTAAGACTGCAAATTAGCTTTCTAAGGCAGTTTGTTGTTTTTCTGCATTAGGTTGTATTTTAATACTAACAGAATGATAATGTTGTGACTATAAGTGAAACCTATTCTTTACTGTAGCTGAAATAGTTTGCTTTTTTCCATGGACCTTACCTGCTCCCTTCTCCAAAAATCAGTATTATCAGGTTGTATTTACATATTTCTCAGCTCCCTTAGTGGAAAGGTTATGTCTTGAAACCTTTGCTCAAGGAGGACTATCTGTAGCCTTCCAACTTAATTCCCTTGTACTTGAGGCCAGAATTGTTCATGTCAGTGCATTGGCATATATCTGTTCTGTGTTTGCACAAAGCTCATTTATGTTCTAGTGTCTCCATCTGCAATGCCTTTTTAAGATGTAGCCATTTTATACTGTGAACTAAACCAGGCATTATATTTCCAGCAATACAAAGCATTTTCCCATTGGCAAAATACTGTAAAAGTGTACTCCATAACAAAACATGATTTCACGCATTTTTGCAATAAGAAATATTGGACTGTTTAACTCTAGCATTTCTTGGTGTTGTGCTGAACAGTTGTTTTTCAGGTGTTTTTAATTCTGCAATTTAAAAAGTAATGCATGCTGAAATGCCCTTTGTGCTGTTGAATATTTTAGTTATGTTGTATATGCATTAGAAGAGTAAAAGTATAGGTAGTATCTACTGAGATCATGTAACTCTGAAAAGAATAAAGGAAAAAAATGAAAGATAACAGGGATTTCAATTTAAAATGGAAACTGTAAGTTTTCTTCAGTGCAGTCTACATTTTGTCATATACTGCATTAGCCTAGCTTTCTTGTCATGTATGATCTTACGAATCCTTTGCCTCTATTGTTTGTAATCCCTGAAACATTTCTAGTAGTTCCGTAGTCCGTACTAAGGGTACGCTGTATTAAGTAAGCTTTTTGTGTTGCCTTTTTCAGTGGAAGCAGGGAAAGGGTACTTATTATGTGGTTTACCACTTTTACTTGAGCCTTTTTGAAATGTGTCCATGAAGCCCCTGTTGACTCAGTGTTGGTTCCGTACCTGCTGACAGGTAAGCTGGCAGAGGTTCGTGCAGCCTCTACTTCCTTGGCATAGTTGCTGAATTTTCCACTTGCTGCTTGCCGTTTCCATTCACATATTGTATTAATGGTAATGAGAGACAGTTATGGCCAAGTATCAGGGTGAAACAGGGACAGTATCTTTTGCTGAATATTTGACAAGCGTAATACAGTGGTGGATGTGAGATGCTGGGTGAAAGAGCATCTATAGACACTGAGATACAGTGTCTGTCTACATGGCCACACTGGTGGCTTTTATGAACCTTATGTCAAATGAGCTATTTGCAGAAAAAATTACTTTTAATCACTTCAAAAATCCTATTTTCAGAAGGGCCATGGGGACTTAAAGGCACATGGTGAAATGGTGTGCTCTAAGAAGGTGCCAGACCTGAGTCTGTACCTGGTAGGTCAGACGCTGGAAGTCTAACATTATAACAACATAGAAACCTGTCATGTATGATTTGCTCTTCCCTTCCAGATAGACCGTGTCTGGATTTTGGGTATGTGGTGCATCTGTGCTATGAGATGTCCGCTGTGTTCCAAAGAAACTTTATTAAAAAAAAAAAAAACCACACAACAAACCAACAACAACAACAAAAAAAAAACCAACACAAAAAACCCAAAACACTTTAAGAATGTGTATCTTTGGAGTTCATCACCAGTATGCACTGGGTGGTAAATGGTAATGCTCAGGAATTTTCAATCAGGCTTGACCCCAGCTAACTGTTTCTTACAGTCTCTTCTGACCTTAGTGAACTTGCAAATAGGCAAGATAAAAATCTGTACTGATCTTTTATAAGATCGTGTTTTGGGGTATGTTGAAATGAGGATTCAAACACAGGTGAATTCAACGATTCTTGGAAGTAAAGCCAACAATTTTGCTTTAATAAATGATTTTTTTTTTAAATGTAAAAGGATTTTATATGTAGAAGAAAATTTGTTGTACCCAGTTGATGCTAAAATATGTATTTTTCTTTGCCTCCTCAGAAGTAAGAATTCAGTTTGAATTGTTTTTCAGAGAGCCCACCTTTTTATTGTGTGTTTTACAGTTCAACTGTTAGTTATGGTTATGTTTATTAATAGTGAACTGAATTTAGTGTATAATATCAAAGTTACGGTCAGATTGGACATTCAATTAACTTCAAAGATTATACAAAATGTTTACGTGTAGTAAGAGTGGACTTGATGCCCTGGCACAAAACAAAATTACTCTCTGTTTTTGTCTTGGGATGCTCAGATTTGGATTTTACAGTTTTTTTAAACCAAATTATGCTGGTTAAGTAGAAGTGTAAGATTATTTTTAAGCAGCAGTCTTCCAATTGCACAAGTGATTGAAAAGATGAGCATGACTGTATTTATGTGAAGTTTTTTTGCATAATGAGAAGGGACTGAATTATTGGGGGAGAGATAGTAATGATCCAAATCATAAAGTCTATGCTAATGAGAATAATTTCATTAAATACTCCAGCAGATCAGTAAATCCTTCATCTGCCTTTTTCAGTACAGTTATATAGTCTATGTTCTTTTGGGAGGAATTCAACTCCTGTTTCTTGCCTTCTCCCTCCAGCTTGACATTTTGCTAAATCAATTTATTGCATGGCGGAGCCTGCAAACAATGCCTTCCAAAGCATTAAAGATCTGATCTATTTAGAGAAGACCTTTTCTGTTTATATCCTAAATATGCTGTCAACTGCTCATTAGATTGGAATGTAGCTTGTCCCCTTTAATCTCGTGCAAATTCACTCTGGTGACAAGCCCAGTTCCCTGGGCTTGTCTGGGCTGCTCATTCCTTTACCTTAAGAATTAATTTCTGTGTCCTGAGTGGCCTCATTTGGACCCATCTATCTGGTCAATATGGTGGCGAGTCTCCATAACTTTTGGTAATTGGATTGCAATCACAGGCCTTCTGTGTTAGCGGTCCTCAAAGAAGGAAAATTATCTTTAATAAAGACCCATTTCTATGAAATTCAGCTTAAGGAAACAGAAAGGGAGAAATTAATATTAATTAATTACAGTTGAAACAGTTGGGACCAGGATTTGAGCTTTTGCTAAAAAATGAGGAGGTAAGATGCAATGGGTTCAGCAAATAGCATTGAGGAACTTTTGTGCTTTTGAAGTCCTTCAGCTATATTAAGCAGGTTAATTCTTTGATTATTATTTTTTTTTTACCCTGTAAATAATTCTTGTAGAATGATGCTGGTAGTTACTTACTGAAGCCCAGTTCTGGATTTGAAGTGATTGAAAGCCTGGTTTCCCTATAAAGAACGCAAGATATTTACCCCAACATACAATGATTACTTTTTGAGCACTGATTCCTCCTTGAAGAGTGTAGAAGTATAATTATTAATTTGAATTAAAAAGAAAAGCATAGAGTGGGCATTAGGAAATTTCTCTACTGTTGGATCATTTTTTGTTCCTAATGAATTTGAAAGTTATGTATCTCATTAAACTTCCATTTTGAATCAAAGCTGGTAAAATCTCATGAACAGAGTACTTCTGAAAAACTTCTATTGAAATTGTGGTTAATATGTTTTGCTAATGTTTTCCATACTGAACGGTCTGCTCTTCAGTAGATTTTGAGGAACATGGGGGGGAACCAGGACAAAAATATACATTTTAAAATGTGTAACTTAAAAATTGGATCAATCAGAAATTATTTTTCTAAGCAATTATAATGACACTGAAAGCAGAGCACAGTTCCAGAGAGTAGCTGTGTTGCATAGAGGAAGATTGAGTAGTTTGGAATGGGGATTACTCCAACAACACCTGTATATAAAGTAGAAGACCAGGATTTCTTGTGAGTAATAGTTCCCTTTGTATTCACATGTAGTAAAAATTGCAAAAATACATAGTCTTTCTGTTGGAGAAACACTTTTTCCCTGTGAGAGTTTATTTAAGAGAGATTTATGTTGAAGGGCACAAAACAGAAGCAACAGGATATTATTTCTAAAAGATCCTGCAAAAGGACTACAGCACAGAAAGCCAACATACACTTATATAACCTTTCAGTCCCCCGATGGGACATATGCTGATCCAGATTTTGCAGTCTATCTGCATCAAATGCTTTCAGATATATGTAGTATTTATAATTGCATATTAAGTTATACCTGAAAATATATATATTTGCATTTTTGCCTCTGCATTTGTTCTGAGAAAGGTATAAATGATGATTAAAGCATTGGGTAAATGGTGCATGCATAAAAGTTTCGAGGAGAAATTCAACAGAACTTTGAAAACACTTGAAAACTGAGAGTATAGAAGTCTATAAATATGTCTCAAGAGATTAATTTCAATAAAAGGATAGTATCTTTTAGTCATGATTGAGAATGCCTGATCTAAAGTGATTTATAGCTACTTAAGTTAACTGAAGAGGTTGCTTGTTTTAGGATGTCTGCTTATTGGTTGGTATTTTGAAGAGCTGCTGCCTTCCAATCTGAGTTAAGTTTCCCCATACAAGTGGCCTGTGAGGAGGTTTAGCCAATGCTGGGTCTTCATGGCCTTTTTTCAGTGTTAAGTTCAAAGTATTATTGCTCTTATTCTTTATTTTCTCCTCTGTCTTGCAGAGGGTGATGGGGAAAAAAAAAATACACAATCCTGGAATATGGTGGCATAGTTATTTAATAGCATTGATCCAATTGCATTATTGAAACTGTTTCTTTATAATAAAATCTGATCTCAGTATGTTTAAAACTAACGCCTTCAAGATGCAATTTATGAGGCCACTGACAATTTAAACTTCAAAAATGTCATAAGGCTATACACCAGCATTCATGTCATTACTGTGATAATCTCTACTTTAGTTGTGCCACCTAAGTTCAACTGTGTCCTCAGGACAAGTTGCAGTGCTTCTGTCATGGATTGTATTTTGTATAGTTTCTCGAAGGTTTTTGTTGGTACTACATCCATATAAATTTTGCTTTCATTTTGGTGCCTTGCCTCTAAGACAAAACTCCTTATTGTTGTAATGATATTTTGTCTTGAAGGAGATTTTTCCAATTTTCTCTCTTGGAGAGGAGTACCTCAGATCACAGCTAACTCCAGGAAAAGTTCATGTCACTGCAACAATATATCTGTGTGTTCAGGGCAAAACACACAGCTTCATAACCAAATGAACCCTGGCACAAAAGCAAAATTCTCTGTGTTATGGAAAGGCAGTCTGGGTCTTTGGGGAACTGATAGGCTAATCTAGTGTAGCTACCTGCTAGCCAAAAAAAAGGCCTTCATAATTACTTCCAAGTCTATCTTTAAATTGTGTGTTGAGGGGAAGTGCTGGACTATGCTATAAATGGTGGTCTAGCACCTGTTGTCTTGGAGTTGATCTTGAACAGATACATACATTGGAGAAAAAAAATAAACAGTTCTAACTTCAGAGGCATGCTATTAAAATATTGTGAGACCTGCTTTGGTAAATGTGGTTAGGCTCCTCTGCACTGGAGGCTAGAAGAGAATTTGTAGTGGTGATAGTCCTGGCCTCCAGGCACGCTCTGCTTCTGAGGCTGATAATGATGTTCCATCCTTCAGAAGTCTACCATGAAAAAGACCTGCTGCTCAGCACTGCTGGGGAATCCACTTTGGAAAACCTGCCATACAGTAGCAAAAATAGGAAATTTACTTTGGAGAAGGAGTACAGACAAAAATGTTGTCATCTTGCTCCAAAACCTGTTTTTGAAAGGAAGTTACAATGGTGATCTCAGGAGTTGGAGCCACCTACTACACACAGTTAGAAATGCTGTCTGGGGAGCAGGTGTACATCAGTGTGTTAAGATGGTTTGTGCCTACAAGGCAGTGCAGCTACCTGGGACCTTCTGCCTCTGATTTCTCATTATTGTGTGATAACGGAATTGTGCAAGTTCAGGGGCTTCAGTGCAGCTTTCTGCATTTTCCCATTTATAGCATTTTAAGGTTTTGGATTCTGAGGGCTGGTATCTGTTGTCAGCATGCCCTGCAAAATACATGTATATTTTACCACTGGGAAACTGTCTTAAGATTGAATTACACATTTCAAAAAAGAAAATAGTCTTGTTGCTCACAGTGTTGCCTTCACTTGTGGAAAACTAAGTGAAAACGTGGATTATTTATTTTTACTTGCTGTGCTGTATGTCATGGTAGTGGATTTTAGCTCCTCCTGTCTTAGACTGGAAACCCATTTCTCCTTCCATTTTACAGCATCATACTACAGTAAGAGATTCAAATATGAAAACTGTATTTTTTTGTTAAATGGAAACAGAAGAGATTGGTCAGATGATATAATTGAATATTAGTTTTTAGAGCACCTTACTTTGAAAGACTGTGTGAAGGACAAAGAGATACCAGTCTCTATGGGATATGTTATCACTTGCAGTCATGTTGCTAATTACAGACTGTCTGAATCAGGATACTGTTAAAAGTTGGATTTAAGCCCAAGTTTCCCAAAAGCTGGTGGCTTTATGCTCATGTATGGTAATTTTTCTCTTCTCTGTTGTGTGCTGAGGGCCAAAGTGATGCAAGTAAAGTGACAGTGGTAAGGTGAAGAAACTTCTTTACTCCAGGTTTGGAGTTCTTTAGCTTGGAACAAGTGTAGAGAAGTGTGAGGGAACTCTTAATTTACAGGTTTTATGTGCTTTACTAAGTTTGTAACATAGAGCTGGGGGAGGTGTGGGGGAAGTGAAAACATATAAATTAGCAACTGAATTAAGCCATTCATCTGTTATGTTCAGCATGTATTCCTCTGTTATTGCATGTTAAATGCATAGAGAAAGTGAAAAGCTCCCCTGAACCATGCCCCTTAGGGTGAGCTGTATAGTACTACGTGGCTGTTTTCTCTTGGCTCCTGCAGGCAGTTTGTAAAAGCCTGGGAAGCATGGAATATCTTTGCCTTAACCTGCAGAGTTAAAAATGTTACTGTTTGCAAAGGTAACTCAACTGGGAGTAGAGTCAGTTGCACTCCCTGTCTTAATGACTTCCTGAGAAAGCCCAAGTGTTTAGTTTGTATGAAAAAGATTTCTTGTATTTATTCTTGCTTTTATTTCTGTCCATATTATTGTAGTTTAGAAATATTACAGTGTCAAGTGAAAAAAAATGTTACTACACCAGTTTTGGTAACCAGTATGTCAGTTGATATCTGTAATGTCTCTTTCTTTTGATAAGTAATCCTTGGGCTGCTTTCTCAGAGGTGGGGGTTGTTTTTTGGGGCTTCTTGTTCTGTTTGAGAAAGAAGGGTTAGGTCTCTCAGTGTCTTGAAGAGAGCTGAGCCTGTCCTGCCTGAGACTTGTTCCTTCTCTGGTGTCTTTCTCTGAAATTATGGCAATAAAACCAGCATTTAATGCTCTAGGGTTCTTCTATTGTCCTTTATAATGTCATTATAATTTAGGTCCTATTTCTATCTCTTCTAATGCTTCCAAGCAGTTTGTTTACTTTAACTCAGTACACATTACGCTACAGCAGCTATCTATACTGTCTCCTCTGAGGGGAAAATAGCTAAAATGCTGACAAATTCAGAATCCTTATTTGCATACATGAATATCTTATTTGTCCCAATGTGCATTTTTATCCAAATGGAAATTCATTTCCCAAGCTATTGCTCAGGTACTAAATGCATTTACATCCTCATAATGCTGCTCACAATCCTCTGTGGTTGTTAATAACCACAGTTGAACCTCTGTGGAGTCGGCAGACTTTCACAGTTGGCACTTCTTTATTCCATACTACTTCACTGACTCCAGTACTGACATCTACATCTCCTTCATCCAACAGTAGTAAACCATGTGGGCCAGCTCATCTGGTCTGTTATCTCTTAGTTTTCTATTGTGTTTACAACTAAATTTGTCTGACTAAAATTTTGTTTCCTACAGTTCAGACTTTCACCTTGAACAGCTAATGTCATATGCTATGGCTGCTTTCCATTCTAGAGTATCCCAGAACCATGTCTTAAGTTAATGCACTGTGATGCAATACCATTTTGGGGGTGGGGATGGTAAACAAACAAAAGAAACCACACTAGAAAAACCCCACCTGAGCATGAAAGTATTGCGCAGTCCCACAGGAATGCTGCCTTTCCCATCAAATATCTGCCTGCATTGAAAGGTATCTCTCTTCTGATACTAAAAGACGACTGTCCTGTAATTTTATCTTTAGAATGAATGTTTTATGTTCTTGCTGCTGGGGTCTTTTTTGTACGTTACTATCCTGGCAGCTTCAGGATAGTCTGCAAGGAGGAACAAGGCATCAGGAATAGGCATATCACTTCATTTGACACTATTTAGCCATAATTCCTGTACAGGTCATGTTGTTGATGCAAACTCTATGAATGCATCTTCCTTTTGCTTTAAAGTAATTGTCTCAGGACCATGTGCAAAATCCCACTCTCACCTGGATGAAAAATCATGACTCACGAGTCCGTTACTGTCATCTGACTTCAGCAGTGAGTAGGACTCTGTGCTTTGCATATTACTGTTTCTGAGCTGTCTGTTGTTTGGAAATGTTTACATGTACTGGTTTCTTTCAGGAGTCACTGTTGTCAGTTTTCTAGGTAGTAAAATTACTTCAGTGGTGTGATCAGAGCAGCTTCCAAGATGGATTGGCATTGCTTATTTTTCCTTGAATAAGGCAAGCCATTGCCTAGCTGTCCATCATGAATTTGTGTATGTATCTTCTTCCACCTGAGTGACTTGGGTACTAGTCTACTTGCATGTCCTTGTCTGCTTGTGAGGGTCAACATGTTTTTATATTGGGGACACTGCTGCTGAACCTTGAGTCAAGTTATATTACTCCAGATAAAGGAGGTATCTTCACCTCTAGTTTCAAAAGTTTGAGTTGTTATCTCATGCCTGAATGTGTGATAATATCCTAGTAGATATGTATTGACTCATTCGTATGCTCTGTGGAGTTCAGTGAGTGTCAAAAGTTGTGTCGGCTGTTTCCAGACTCTATTAAGCTTTACCAGCTCAGCTTAATGACTTCTAAATGCCAGTTTTTATGGAATTCATAGAAATGTCAGCTCAGTAGCAATCAAAAATAGGAGCTAGGATGCTGGAAGTGAGTAGGAGAGGGACAGAACTTTATCAGGTGCCTCTTTACATATACAGGTTGTGTGCATCTTGAATGCTGTCTGCATCTCAGAATGCATTTACTTGTTTACCTTTGCCCATTCTTCTGTAGCTGATCTCAGTCAGAGGCAAAATGGTGGTGCTAGATGACCTTAGGGGTGTGTAAGGATACTGTTCATTTAATGACTGTGAAAGAGCAAGGTTGTTTTTTCCTTTAGGAGATGTTACAGGAAATTGTTTCAACAATCTTATTTACTTTGACATCTTTTGAAATCTGAGAATAACATAGCCCTGTTTTTAAGTATTACTCTGATGCATTATTGCTGTGCTGTTAAAACAGAAGCTGTTAAAGCTCTTTTTTGGTAGTATGTAGTGCTCTTGGATTTCTTTTAAGTATCTTATCTTTACTTGGATATTTTGATGGTTGGTGAAAGATAAATATTTGTAAACCCATTTTGGCTAAACTTTCCTGTCTTCTGGAAATAATCACTAATACAGTACCTATGAATTAAGTAATTAAATGATTAAATGTCTTCTGTTCAAAAAACCTGCTTAACCTATTCCAAGGTATGGGCTGCAATTACACTGAAGTGGGGATAATTCTAAACCTTGAAGTGCATCACCACCCATGTGGCTGTGTTTTGTTCTGTCCACCTCAAGGTTTGCTTGTGGTGATGTGTTTTGTCTCTGTTGCACAACATTGTTGGCGAGGTGCAGTGCTCTTCAATGGATGACGTTGTGTTTCTTAAAGAAAAGCAAGAATCTTTTTTTCCCATTGAAGGCACACAGCAGTTTTGATAGGCACTCTTACTGCCAGGTGTCCCTGAATGAGTACCTTGTGCGTATGGAAAAGTCACAAAACATGGGCACATACCCCCCAGCTCTGCAATGTGTGAATCACTGACAAATGTAGTTGAATAAGGAAGCTGATAAATGCAAGATCAAGTCCTTTATTCATTAGTGCACAGAAGTACTTTTCAAATTCTTGAAGGCTAGAAGAGAAGGATTTTCTTGAAAGATGTGGAGACTAAGTGTCTCAGAATAGCCAAAGAAACCTGGGCATGTGAGAGAGCTGCCTGATCTTTGGTTTTAGGAAAGCAGGAATATGCAAAATCCAGGAAATCTAGAGAGTCAAATGCTGAGTGTTGGGCCTAGATGCAGTACTGAGGTGTACAAGTAGCTGGAGAAATAGAGATTCTGGAGATGGATATACATATTTGCCAGAGGGCTAAAAGGTGACTGGAATGATGAGAAGGTTTGGAAGGTGGTAGGGGTTAGATAGAGGTGGGCAGATGTGGAGAGGGAATGATTGCGGGTTCTGTGAAGACTTTTAAAAGGGGAAGAATAAACATGTGAAAACAGAGCAAGTACGTAACAGCCTCCTTTCCCTCATGGCCAGCAAGCTCAGAAAGCAAAGTGTAATCACAACAAGTAATCACATCTAATTATGCATTTATTGTCTAGTAAAAAGTCATAAGAGGGATTTTTAAAGGTAAGAGCCCCCAAAATACTGGGAAGGAATATCATGGAGCAGGTAAGTGAAAGAGTATTTGGTAGACTTGATGTTAGATATGGAAAAGTTTGGAGAGTAGAGGGGCATATGAGAGAACATGGAGCAGAGCTGGAGGTTTGGAAGAGGCTGTATAGGGGTGGTGATGGAGAGCAAGTTCGATGTGAATTAGCACCTGACAGAGTGAAGGAGGTGGGGAAAGACAAGACAGGACTCCTTTGGTGTTGGATTGCTGTTAGATGGGAGCAGCAGGAGACCGAATGGCAGGCCTAGCAAGAATAGATAAAATAATGCTACACAGGGCTTGAAATATGGGATGGGTGATTAGCAGTTGGTATATGGTTAAAATAATGGAGTTATTGCATGTGACTTGATTAGCAGACTCTCAAATCCAGCTGTCCAGACTGACAAGGCATATCAACAAAACTGTGGTGATGTATGAGAGAGGCCTAGATGAAACAGTTAGGTAACTCAACATATGAGGTTGTTTAATGTGTTGAAGCCTCCTTGTGTGCTTGGCTTATGGGTTAAATAATTTGTTGGTTTAAGAGCTGGTAAGTGTGTAGCAAAATATGGTAACTGATAGTGCATTGATTAACCCAGTAAACAAGGAACTGATGAACAAGAAACTTGCTGTTTACTGCACTTTTCTAGAAAAGAAACTTAAATTCTTTGTGAAATAGCTCAATTTATGATGAGCTATGCTGAGTAGTCTGGCATCTGGAGAGTTCAGAAAGGGATTCTCCTCTGTAGTCAGCTGTGGCTGTAGAGTAAAAGCCGTATTTGGAGTGTTACTGGTTTATTGGAGGTTAATAGTCAGGTAGGCACTGGAGGGAGAAGAGGTGTCAAGGGTTTACTGAGGAACAAGGAGAAGCAGGTACTGGGTATCCCAAGGGTGTGAAGGAAGGCAGGCTGAATAGAATCCTTCATTTATACAGTAATGGAATATGCATTAGCTTATGGAGGACTTTGTAATGCTATTATTCCACTGCTATGAGCAACTGCTTATGGATGTCTCTGATAGAAGAGTTTGTAGCTGAGTGACATCCTCAGCAATATGGAAGGTGATGGAGTTACTCCAACAAACAGCAGCAGTGGAGGACTTTGGTTTTACTTTCTGTGATTGCCAGTTAAACAAAGCTTCTAGTGTGAGGCAGCCTGTTGAGCTGTGCTATCTCCACAGGGATCTGTCTAGGAACGTGATTGCTGGGAGCAACATTAGAAATGGGACTGCAGATAACTCTCAAGGACTCTTCTTGGTGGGTTTCTTTATCAAGATTTGTTATACATAGTAATTACACATAGTTTACAACCCAACTGCTTTAAAGGGTTAAGTGGAAAATTTTATTTCTAGAGAAACAAATTACAAGAGAAGGCACCTTTAAACCTTCTAAACTTTCTTTATGTAGTCTGTAACTTGGAGTGCAGACATGCAACTCCAGTAGCTGTTTGGCTTAATCAACTTTAATTAAGCTGTCCTAACTCCAAAAGCTAGGACTATTTTTAAAACTTCTGGCTCAGTAATGTATAATAACACAATCTTCACCTTGATATGGAAGTAGCTGAATATAATGTCTGCTAAGTGTGTGTGTGCGCGCATGTGTGTATATTTATGTGTATACATGTTAATTCTGAAATGCCGTTGTATTGAACTATTTTAAGAGCTAGTAAAACCCCCTGTAATTACTCCAGGGTATATTTAACGCTGTGTTTTGATGTGTGATGACTAACAGGCAAGTAGAAACACTCATTTTCTAGAAAGGTAGACTGTGCTTTGACAACTTTGATGTGTTTATTTTACAAAATTTAAATAAAAAATCTCTTAGAGATGAGAATCTGCAGCATATATATTCTACTTGAGACAACGTAATTTTCTTTGATAAAATAAATTCACCTAACAGAGTTTTGGACGTTTCCATTGCTATAATGGAAGTCAGTTTTTAAGCCTTGAGATGTTGAGACAGTTAGTGGTTTCCTACAAGGAGCACTCAGAGGGACTCTTGACAGAATAGTTTTTGACCTGAGAGAGAGACTCATGGCTGTGGTGGTGTCTGCCTGGTCTAGCAGGAAGCAGGAATAGGAAAGTTAAGAATAGAGCTGGGTAGATTTGGATATTTTGACTTTAACATGAGTATTTAAAGGTAGGTTCATCTTCAAAGAATGATTAATCTTGGGAAAGATGAACAGATATCTAGATGCAGAAATTCAGTCCTTCTAATGGTGCTCAATGAACCATTTTAACTGGCTCAACATCTTTTTAATGGTACTGCATAGTAAACTACTTGTTGTATGCTCCTAGCAAGGGCTTGGCATGTTGTGTGACAGTAGCTGCAGCTGGAGACTGCATGTCCTTTTTGGAGCTGGGCAGTGGTGTGTGTCCCCTGCCCCCCAGTTGGTGGTGGTGGAGTGAGCTGGATGCCTTCCAGCCTCACTGCTTTTAGGTATTTTTGCTGTTTGCTGCCATTTTGACAGCACCTCTATCCTGGCCAAACTCCAATTGCTTAACCTGAGAGCACTAACATTCATTTAGGTTCCCAGCAGCACAAGCTAAGAGTTGTGTGTCTGAGTGTGCTTTTTCTTCCTCATTGCATTTCATGTGTTTTGCTCCTATGAGAATCTTCTAGCTTGTTGAAAATTTGAGTGGGAGCCAGGAAGAACCTGAACTTTCAAACTATCTAAGATTTCAAAAATCAAACATTCTAACATTCTTTCCACTGTAGCAATACCAAGATCTTCCTTATTTTTTGCTTAAAGAAAACCTGATTTGCTCCTCTGTATTAAGCAAGTCCAATGAATGACCCTTGGAGAGGAACAGCTCTGGCAAGGAAGGAACTGAGAGATTTCTGGGATGTCATCCAATACTTGTCTTGCAGTAAAAGCAATGAAGCCGATCTTTTAATTTGTACTTTCATATCAAAATATATTTTCATTATTAACTAGCAAAATAACCTGCACTTCAATGTATAATTTAAGCTTTATGTGCCTATTTTGTAGGGATGAAGATTATTGAAGAACTAACTTTCCTACCTCTGACTAATATAGATTGTATTTTTTCTAATATTTTTACATTAAGCAGTTAATGTTACTTTTTAAATAAAGTCTTCTGGCAGTGATGTATGGGGGTTTAGGATATCTTTCCCTCCTTCTCTTTCTAGAGCCACAATCTGCAAAGCAGGAGTTTCGCATGTACAGTGTGATGCAGCCCAAATTTACAAATGTTTTTTGATGAAGTACTCAAAGCCTTCTGTGAGAACAGTGTTTTATAGGTTAAGTCCATGCACAGGGGTTGGGAAACTGAATATCTATATAATAAATTTATAAATTGGATTTGTAGACAGGTATGAATTGGGTACTTTATTTACCCACTCATGATTAAGAGGTTGTAACACTGTTAATCCATCTAATAGCTGGATTAGTTTTTAAAAATACAGAAAATAAATCAAGCATTCACAACTAGTGATGGAAATAGGAAATAATTCTTCTCCATCTCTACGTCAGTTGTTCTAGAAAAGCTTTTTTCTATTTTTGGGTAGTATAGTTGACATTTCTCTGTTCAAACCTACATATACTTAGCAATCTTCTGTCTTCTGTGGAAATTAGCAGTATGCTACATCAAGTGTTAATATAGTGCCTTTATAGTACATTTTGCTGGTAGGGGGTTTGGAAAAGTGCTCTCAGGATGTTACCTACTGTGAGTCAGGCTGTAAACGCATTGGCTACTATTGCTGTATAGAGATGGAAAATAATTTATTTATGGAGTATAGGAAAATACACATTATTTTGGGGATAAATAAACGTAGGAATTTTTGCATTGAAGTACAAATGACTCTTGTTAACTTTTAAATTACATCGTTCACATCTAGGTACAGTCAACTGTATCTAAATGAAGTGCTGTCATTGAAGTTTTAAATTACTTTTGAGCTAATGCAGAGGCAAGTAATTTGCTGTTACTGCTGCTCTACTTTCTTTAGAAATACCTTTCTGTGGCAGTGGCTAAGCATCTTATACAAAAGTGGTCATTTCTGTATGAAAGTCACAGAAAATAATAGGTGTAAAGAGTGGGGTAGGGAAATACTTAAAAGTAGTAGCCCCTAGAATAATACGGGCAAGGAGGAATGTATGAATTATTTGAAAGTAGAAGCATGCTGAGGAATTTTAACTTGCAGATGAAAATATTTTCAGTTTTTCATATAAATTGCCATCAGATTTTTCTTAAGTTCTCAGATATCTGCTTTCTAAAAATGCTCTCTCCAAGTAAGGCTAGAAAATCAAGACCCTGGTAAACAGAGGAGAAAAGCAGAAATGCAGCATCAATGCAATTCTGTTCTTTATGTTGGTTTATTTGGACTGGATCCATAAGAATGGATCCAGCAGCTGTGAAAAAGGAACGGAGTTGTGAGCACGTTTGATCTTGATCTTAAAAAACCTCCATATTCCAGAAGACTTTTATTCCAAGGAGGGGAGAGTAACAAAACCCATACCAGTTGTGCTGACTCTATAGCATGAAAGCCCTATAGCTAATATAGGGCTTGGGTAAACACAAGAGTCCATAGGCTGGAATATGCTCAAGCATTGTTAGTGAAATAAAAACTGTAGTAGTGTTCTGGTTGTATTTGCACAGTAGTTTATTCACAATGACCCAGTTCAGCCAAATATTTGCTTATGCTTGAATTCTTCTTCAGGAAAGCATTTAAACATTAAAGTCTTCCTTCACTGATTCTTCTCTTGTTCTTAAGTAGGTGCTGTGAGATGGGCTTAGCAGTTGCCTGGGAACTGGGCACAGGAGTTTGTGGCCTGACTTTTAGCCTTGCAGGATGCCTCAAAATAGTGGTGGTTCCTGAGCTCATGAGATGAAATTTAGCATGTGTGTGTGCGCATGTGCACACATCCCCCACACCCCCACCCTGTCCCTCGCCTCAGGTTAAACCTAAAGGGAAGATGTTTTCCAGCACTGTAGCTTTCCAGCTGATATGCTCCAGATGTGCTCCAGCAGCAATTCGGGCTTGGGACCCAGCTAATCAGAAGTACCCCACCCTGAGATAATTAGTGTGGATGTCAGGTCCCAGCACTGACTTCTACTGTACCTATGAGTCCCATCTGCTTGCTAGTGTAAGTGTCACAGTGCTGTGCTGCATTTGGTTTGTGTGGCACTGGAAACAGCTAAAACTGTAAATGGTAGGCATTCTGCTGTGCCTAACTGGAATAGGACATATGTTAAGGCAGATGTAGCTCCCCACCATATGAAGTGACATTAGTTAAGAATGGTGTTGAGACAAACCAGAGTTGTGGGGTGGTTTTTTTGTCTGTTCGTGTTTCATTAACACTTCATAAGGCTTTTTTGTATGTTAACAGTTCAATGTAATTGTTTCAACAACAAAAATAAAACATTTGGGGTGTATAGTTTAATGGACTGTAGCTTTTATCAAGCCAGGAACACTATCAGATTTCGAAGCAAATTAATCTCCTTTTTGGCTTCTGTAAGAGACTTCCCCCCCCCCCCCCCCCCCCCCCGTTTCTTTTGACACTTCTGATTTATTATGGCACCTGTTCTATAGAATAAGCATTTGCACTTCAGTCTGAACCCTATTTTTGTGTACACAATCTTTAAAAGACTTAATCTGATCAGTAGTTATACAGATGAACCTTATAATAAAACTGTCCACTATAGTTTTTCCTGTGTTTAAACAATTGTTACATGTAATTTTAAAGATTTATCACAATCATAAAATACCAAGAGCAATACCACTAAGCAAAATGTGTAGCTTCTGATGCTTGAAGGAGTTCTGGATGGTTGTGTAAATTAATAGCCTAGATATAAATGTGTACTTAATAATTTTTTTTAAAATGCTGTCTTACTCATCCAACTATGGCAGTTTCATGGGAGCTTTTGTTTTTGATATATACATTAAATGGCAAATATTTGTTTACGTTTTGACTGAATTACTGTGTACTTAATTTCTTTTTAAATATGCTGTTTCTGCTTCTACAATGGATTTATGGGTTTGAAGCCCTGATAGAGTGCCTCAAAGTTGTTTTCAGATTTGCTGCTTAATGGTAAGAGAACACTTAAAGAAGTTGTTGCTCTGTGACTATTTATGTGGTGTGGCACTACTGTATTCCACTTTTGGCTTGCTGCAAGCACAGTCCAGAATTTGGTGATTTGTTTGTTTGGGTTTTTTTCTGATTCAAATAGAATTGTCAAGTGTTTACTGAAATGCTGGATTCTGCTGCAATTTAAACTCGATAGTTGTGAGCTGAGTTTATTAGAGACCAATGTGGACAATGTGTGCAAGGGGTTGGGTATTTGTACACTAGTTTTTCATTCAATTTTATCAACTCTGAAATGCGTAAATTATTTTAATTTTCTTTTTTTGCTCCTTTGCCTATCTTTCTCTGGGAGGTTAACTTTTATAAATCATCAGTTCCATTTAACAGGTGACATTAGCTTGTTAGCATGTATCCGATTTCAAAACAATTTCTTATAACTGTTTGTATTTCTACACAGCAAACAAGTCTGTATAGGCATTTAAAATCATTTTTTTACCCCAACTATGCATGGCTATTTATTTTGACTGAGTCCATGTTTCCCCCCTCAGCTTCAAGTAAATGCAATGTTTTAAGTACTGTAGTAACAACTGATCTTCAATAAGTATTTAAGGTTACTGTAATATAATTTGGCCTTAAATATATTCAAGGTGCTTGGATTTGATAGCTTCTATTTGATGTTTTGGGGGTTTTTTATTCACTTCTATCTCCTGTTAGATTTTACATGCCTCTTGTATAAATGTCTCAATAACTAGTCAGTGTTTTGGCTGATTCAGTAGCTGTATTGGTGAGAGGGTAGTAGGGGGAAATAAAAAAAGGCCAGAGGTGAGAAGAGGAGACGTGATTGCTCCTCAGAGTGCGATTATGCCAGTTTGCCGCAGTTGAGCTGTAAAAATCTCCAGTAATCGCCTGCTGCTGCTGCCACTCCTCTGGGAAAAATCTGTGTGTATTTTTGTTTCTCAACTGTATAGTCAATTGGGGAACACTCTGGAGAGAACGTTATCGAAATTTTTTTCCTTTTTAAAATGCAGGCATGCCAGGAAGTGAAATTTCCTTAAATTTTAACTTTCTGGTTTTCATTTAATATTTTTTGTGCATCTAGAGTTCAATACTGTATTTTTTCCGTATTGTTTACTTTTGGGGACTTTGGTAGTAACTTCTTTGTTGTGAGCTATTTCCCACTTAGCAAAATCTGTTGAACTTAAGAATATTCTTGTTTTCTACACTTCATACCAGTTTATTCTGGTACAGATTGGAGGAAAAAGGGTGTGTCTGTGTGCAATTTTATTCTGCTGCATTACAGTTGTGAATAGATGCTTATTCTTAGAGCAGCAGTGTTGCTATACTTGTGGTTCACTTGACATTTCATCAAAGTAAAAAATAAATCTGCCAAGATTCTGTCATAAAATCTCTCCAGAGCAGACTCAACTCATGGATGTCAGATGAGCTCTGAATAATTTCTAAAATAGAACATCATGATTGGAGATCTGGATATTTTTTTCAAGGTTGTAAAATAGAGTATCAGAGGCCTCTGAAGTGCATGTGTGCATTTCTTTCTAGGTCTTGTAAGTAATCTGCATATGGATGTGATTTTTCTTAGACTGACCTGAAGAAACTAAGAGAGTCTCCTGAACCACTTATTTCTGTTTTCCGAGGTGCAAAAGATTGGAAGAACGTGACAGCAAATGCCACCAGTAGTAACACTGGCTGCTTAAGCTGAAAAGTTGACGGAGTCCAGATCTTTTAAGATCACCTCTCAATGTGGGAGGAAAAAATGGTGAAATATTGGGAATTTCACATCCTCAGAAGTTCCCAGAAGAGTAATGATGATGTTGGATTAATTTGAATCCATTTGGGTAATGTGGAGACACTCAGCCTTTAAAAGTAGTCAACTAGAATATAGTACAGTGGAAAATATTTCTGTTCTTTGAAGGTGCCATTGCAAAATCCAGAGTGACTTCTGATTTGACTAAGTGGAAAATCAGGAGACAGTTATCAAATGAGCATTTTGGTAAGTGAAAGAGAGGAAAAAGGCACTTTTGAGCAACATCAGCAAACTTCCTGAATGGGTTCCTCAGGGAAGGGTTTTTTTTTTGTTGTTGTTGCTCAAGAAAGAACTAGCTGCTCCTTTTCTCTACAGGTAACATACCTGATGAGCTTGCAGCTTCCTTTTTCATAGCTATGTAGCAAGCTTTTAAATAGTTGTTAGGTTTTGTTTGTTAGTTGTTTTTTTAATTATGGGTAGTGAGATTTTTGATAACAATTCTGCTCTCCTTACGTGTATAAGAGTGACAGACCCTTTAGGAACAGTCTGAAATTCTCATTTGAGCTGTCTCTGCTGGAGTTAGGGGCAGAAACTGTTGTAGAAGTGCCAGTGGAAGAGGAGGAGAGAGGAGAAAGGTGTGTGCTTTTGTATGGTTCATAGATACTATTGCATGGCTTGAATTCATTAATTCCTGTAACCTTGAGGTGTTTTGTCAAGACTGACATTTCTCTAGGTGAAATGAAAATGAACAGTCCCATGAGATCTGTACTGCTGCTTCAATTAGACACAGGCTGCCTCCTTGTTTGAAGTATAATATTAAATTTCTTCCTGAAATTGCTGCCTGTTGCAGTTAGCTGCCTAAAGTGATCTACTACTGCTGAACAGGGTGGGAAGAGTCCTACTTGAATGAAGATGGAGATTGGAAAGCCTCTCTCCATCTTTTAACACTCAAATGAGAAGTGGAGCCCTGTGTGTCATGTAGGATTTTAAATGTTTTTTGCTGCTCCCCTTTATTTTTACAGCATTGTTTGGACTAGCAAATGTCAGTATTGGAAATCCACTGGAAGGCATAAAGTCAACTGTGATCAATGCAAAGAAAAAAAGAGCTCTGCTTGCTGTGTAAGGGAGCCTCATTGATTCCACCCAGCCGGAAGAAGCAGGCTTAATATATACAGTATCAGCCACCTAGGAACTTTAAATATTTAAGTAAATGTGGTACAATCAATCTGGCTTATTAAATTTAACTGCTTGCTTTCCTTATCCATTTGAAAAAACTCAAGTTTTTCCTCCAAAATCCATGATACATACTTGTGTTGGTGTTTGGTTTGGTTGTTGGGTTTGGGTTTGGGTTTTTTTTTTGAAACAGTTTATATTCTAGCACTGTTTCCTTGATATTAACCAAAATATTTTGTAAAATGATATGGTTTGGAATAAATTAAGATCTTAGAGAAATTCTTGGCTTGTCTGGTACTTAAACTATCGTCTATTTCTGTTAGTAGCAACCCTGCTTCTTTGTGGCTCAGATAACTCTTGAGAGTGATCTAAGAGGATGTTTTATGCCCTAAGTAGATGTGGGGTTTTTTTTCCTGTGTTGTGTGAATTAGATTCTGTCCATACATTTGTGCTTTCTATAAGCTTGGTTTGTGGAAGGAAGATGATAGCACATCTTCAATAATATCTTGCTGACAGAGGATCAGATGCTGTTAATGCTGAGGCTGTTAAGGGGGGGCTAATAGTTTGTCTGTTTGACTTAAAATGAAACACAGCAGTTCTGTAACCACAATAGAAAGTTATAAGCAGAAAATGGCAATGAAATCAGAGTCAAGTGCTTTGCTTGGGAAAATAGACAGCACTTAAACCATTTTTATACAATAACTTGTTTTTATACTGCTGTAAGTCTTTCTCCGTTTCACGCTTCTGTTGCTAGGAAGTCCATTGCATTTGTCACAGTGTTTTACATGCAAAAGGAATGTTTTTAAGTAATTCAGTTCTGGGCTACCGAAATATGCTAATTCTCTTTATTGGAGCTGTAAAACAGAGCTTTAGATAACTGTCTAATGTTACTTTAAGTATACTCCCAGAGTTCAGACAGATCTGTCTTGGCCAGTTTGTTCTCCTGTTGGTTTTGTGGTATGGGTGGGCGTGGGTTTTTTGGTACATACGGGTTTTCTTTTCGGTTTTACCCCTTTTACTGGGCATGAACTAATTCATTTAACTCTCATTAAAGAAGGCCATCTCTGGGGTTTGCTCACATTTTTCCTGGGGGAGGTTCTGCTGTGGGATGTTTTTGAATACTGGGTCCCTCCTAACGTCTGCAGTTGAATGCTAGTTTTAAAAGCAGAATATCTCTGATACGGTTACTTTTCCAAAGTGCTTTAAAGCATAAGGCTAAAGCAGGAAGGATAAATTGAATACTTAATTGTATGGAAACTAGGGAAATGAGGCCATATTTAAGCAAGCAACTTGCATTTTCTTTACTTGGAGGCTTATGCAAACATGGTTATCAAGTTAATGAGTGCATATGGATGTATTGATGCTAATGGGATTAACCTTGCTTGTTTTAACAGAAACAATGTTGTGCTCTTGTAGACTATTTAAACCCCATGTAGTGACCTGTGAAATAGTTTGTTATTACTCATCTTTGTGTAGGTTGGTTGACTAATGTGTGTATCAAATCTTTCTTTTTCAGGTCTGCCTTGAGTGAAGTTTGACAAAAGATGTTACAGCGGTTTTGTCTCTGGAAATGTTTAGCTGTAGGGATTGCAGTTGCTACTGTCTTAGGAGGTTGTTTGGCCCAGAATGATGAAGGTAAGGTGCTTGCTGTGGGGGCATAGCTGTGGGAAGTGTGGGATGATTCTGTGACTCCATTTGAATTTTGCTCCCCTCCCCCTGCCCCCTGGAATTATTACTTGAAAAAGTAGTTAGATACTTGGTAGGAAATAGAGGTTTAGGTATGTCTCATGATTTTAAGCATCTGCTGCTGATTATATTATACAAAGCTGTTGATTAACCAGACAAGATAAAATCTTAAGTTATGATTAATTAATATTGGACTCTAGCATTAAAATTTGTTTCCTCTTACTCATTGAACAAATACTTTACCTTGTTTTATTTGTCAATTGACAGTTACAGTACACGGAACAGGTGTTTGAGAGGGAACTGTTAATGGGCTGTATGCATATTTGACCAAAAACTTGAAAAAAGATCCACAATGAGGGTATTCTAGAGCAGGGGTCCTCAAACTTTCTAAACAGGGGGCCGGTGCATGGATGAAGTGGCAGGAAGTCATCTGTGGCTGCTTGGTTTCCCCCCCAACCCCTGGCAGGGGCGGTGGTGGTGGTGGTGTTCTGTAAATACCAGGGGTCGGATTAAGGACACTGGGGGGCTGTATCTGGCCCGCGGGCTGTAGTTTGAAGACCCCTGTTCTAGAGCAACAATGCTTGGGAAATACTGAAATGTGGAACCATTAGCTCGTGTTCATCCTCACAGCATCTTTGTTGAATTTATTTAAGAAGTACTAGAAACGTGTTCTGCCACTTATCTGTAGCAACAAAGAATTACAGACCTAGATACCTGATTATGATTTAATATTTTGAACAATTCTAAAAAAAATGAAGAATTGCGTTTACAGACTTGCTCTTAAATACTCCTAAGAATAATGAAGGGAGATAAGTAAAAACTGAGTATGATTTCAGAATGTCTGTAATGAAGTTGCTCATTATAAGTGGCACACTTCCTATGTAGGTAAACTGTAACAGTACATATTTATATGATATACTCTTACAGTGGTATTTTCTTTTGGAAAACTCTGTTTTTGGCAGTTATGATGTACAATGGTTTTGTTTTCATGAGAAGTCTTCAATCCTACTAGAACTTTGCTTAGTATTTTTGGTATCTAGTAGAAAGTATGTTTCTATTTCTCTATTAATTGTTCTCCAAATGTCCTTTTATTCCTTTCCAGCCCCTAGCCCAACCCTACATTGTGTTTGATGTCTGTAATATACAAGAAAACTGATTTAATTTTATCCGTTTTTATACACTGTCATTACAGCTGTCATTCTTGACACTGATGTGTCTGAGCTGCTCACATTTCAGATACTTGATCTATGCTTGGATACAATTAGCTAGCTTTTTAATCATGTATTATAGCGCAGGAGTGGGGCCATTATGCTTTGCAAGCTTGGACTTAGTGATGGTTGTCAAGTGGTCTTTGAACAGCAAAAATGCTAGATTTGAGGGAGGAGAGGCTGCACAACAGTGGGATGTCCCCTGGCATGTTCATTAGCATGGGAGAAAGTACATACTCTAGAGTGAAATTGAAGGAAGGGAAGAGGACCAGGATGATATGGCTGCGCTGGGCTATATCCATTCTGGGCCATGAAAAGAGAGCACTTGTGGTAGGCTGAAAATATGAAGCAATACTTTTTACTGTGATCTTGTTTGTACTCACACAGGCAATATCGTAACATTCATCCAAAAAGACCTCTTTCATCAAAATAATGTTTGTTGTGAATTTCAGTTGAATACTGATTTCTATTTACACTTGAACGATGCTGAAGTATGCAAAACTCACGGCACAGATGCCCCAGAAAGAATAGTAGTAGACAGTTTGATATTTCAAAATTGGAAAACAGATTCCTCAAGTTTCAATTTTTGTTCCCCTTTACTTCTTAAATGAGGAACTTCCATGTTTATTAATGTCCCTATCTCAAAAAGTATGCTGATCATACCTTTATGGAAAAATACTTGTCCACAGTTTTATACAAAGCTGTCCTTCATTAATGATAGCGTGACTGAGAATGTGTAGCACTTTCTGTACTTAAAAAGGCTTGGAAACATGTAGTTGCAGTTAGTGATCTGTTGTTCATAAAACGTTTTGTTGTGTGATGCAGTCACGCGGTAGGAGAGAGTCTGTGCAACTTCACTTCTGTGTCAGGAGTTACTGTGAGCAGGTGAAAATCGCATCACTGACAAATAGCAATGGCAGCAGAAACTCTGCTAATTTGATTTCTTTCTGTTTTTTTAATTGCCTTGCACAATTTTGACTTTTTATTTGATTCTTATATTGAATGCTTGCAATAATTCTATGAAAATTTGGCAGTAAAGCTTTCACTTGTGTCACTGGGAAGCAGAAGACCTGAAAATACAGAATATTTTGAAGTCAAGTCTAAGACTGGTGGGCAACTTAGTAATATATCTACTCCAAATATCCACAACTTTGGAGACACTATTCAGATAGTATTGGGGTTTTACAGACTTTCTTTTAGTGCATTAACCTAGATTCCTGAAATTTTGTGGGGTTTGTCTAAGCGGATGTTTCAGATGAGTTTACAAGGCTCCCTGCTAGTGTGGCTACACCATGATACTACTCCTGTTGTGTTTTGGGTTTTGTTGGTTGGTTGGGTTTGGGCTGTTGTTTTTTTTTTTTGTGTATGTGTGTGCTTTGGGGTTTTGTGGGTTTTTTTTGTTTTGTTTTTTTTTGGGGGGGGCAGGGTTTGGTTCTTTTTTTGTCATGGCTTATGCCATTTTGTTTACCACAGAACCCAAACTTGTTTTTATCCTTAATATTCTCCCATACATTTTGAAAGAGGAGCTTTGCTTTTCAGTGAATATAAATTTGATGCATACATCTGAGAGTTTCATTACTTTACTGGGGAGAAAAGTTCAGAAATGACGTTTCTTGAGAAACATGCAGCACCCCGATAGAAACTTGAGAATCAACTGCTTTCTGTTCCTGTCCTCTGCCCCCACCGTGTTCAAGAAAGGGTAAATTTAGCTAAAAGTACTTGTAATATTTTGAATGTACTTCATAGGAATTCCATAATGCTATAATAGTGAAAAAATTATGTGGAAATTGATTTAAGCCAGGGTGGGGTACATTAGCCACCCAACTAATGAGGCAATGCTTATAAAAACAGTTACTTTGAAATATGTTTCTTGCTGCTCAATATAGAACTATGTTCTGTACTTACATCATTGCAGAGAAGTACTTTAGCATGCCTGGGACTGATAGACTTGTTGTAAATTGCAAGAACACGATTTGTAATCTAACATATAAAAGATGAATTCTTTTTAGTAATTGCAATTTAAAAACAGCATGTTACTTTAAGAGCAGAACAATCATGAATAGAAACAGGAAAATCAATTACAGAAGAAATTATAGCCTATTTCTTTGCATCTAGCATGCAAATGTTCTGTTTTCATGGTTGTACCTGTGCATATTTAGTTGCATGTCTTTCCTGCTGCATTTTGCTCCATTAGCTCATACTTTCTCTATTTCAGGTGTTTTCGCTTGACCTCCTGAGTCATCAAATCTTTCCCAGCCAGAACAATTAATGATGTTACAAAGTAGCCTTCAAAACTTTATCAAGGACTGGCTTGAAAATGGTTAGGCTGTTTTCTTCCTATACTTATCAGGAAGCTTCCCCAGAATCTCGTTTGTTCATTTGGCTTAATGCCATTGTCTCATAGAAATGAGACAATTTATTCATGGCTAGCTGATGGTGCCTGCATAATCTTTCAGTTCAGGTAATATGTTTCCATCACTGGTGTTTCTAGTCTCCAGTGAAAGGAATATTTAAAGAGCAGTCATTCCCCCTTTTGGTTTTTTGCTCACTAAACACGTTTCTGTAGGCTGCTCTTGCAAAGTAGATTCTTCTTCCCTTTGTGATCCCGGTAGTCCTGTTATGTCCTTCTTCCGGCTACATTTCTCTCTTCAATGTGGTTGCTGACATTTGTATTTTGTGTCTAGGTAACATCCTGACAGTTCTTTACAATGCTAGCTGTGCTTTACTGTCTCTGTTAGAATTATTTCATTCAGTGAGGTGTATTTTGTGCATTGGTGGCTGGCATTTGTGCTGTAATGTAGTACAGCTCTGTCTTTTTCTATAGTCATCTGTAACTGATAAGCATGGGCCTTTAGGAATTTTTTTTCTTTTTCTTAGCAATATTTTTGTCAGTGGTGTCCAAGAGACGTGCAAAGCAATCTCTAGTTTGTGCTTCAGTTTTGTTTCTGTTTGTGCCACTAATAAATTTGTGTCCTGCATTTCTTGTTCCAAGGTTTCAATGAGCTGAAATGTTAGTCATATGTTACTACTCATTTGTAGAGAACTCTATCACCTTTCAGGACAAAGTACCGATCTAAATTAAGTCTGCTTGTCATCTTACTTTAGCCAGCTCTCTTCAGGTAGTGCTTAAAATTTTTATTCTAATCCATCCTTTCCAGCTTAATAATTTCTTGTGGGGAGTATGTAAAATGTATTGATGAAATGCAAATAGTTTACATCTACTGTAGTCCCATTGTATTAAAAAACACACACCCCAATTCTTCTGTTATCACATTAGTCTCAATGTACTGTTGGTCAACCCATTCACTGTTTCCTTCCAATGATTTCTCTGTATTATTGTTTTGCTCAGTCATGTGGTATGCCAGAATAAATGTAAAACTGTGGGTACATGGGTGGCTTTTTTTTTATGTTAAAGAAATCTGGTTCTGCCATATCTGTTGCCCTTAATTGGCTCTTTCCCAAGCAGGAGAAATGCTGCTAAAATTATTTGTTTATCACAGCCCCCCCTTCCCCCCATATTTTAGCTTCAATCAAAGTAGAAATGTCAGTTATATCTTTGTAATATGTAAAATCAGGCCAGCTACAATCTGTTGTCTTTACAGTGCTACTGTTAAATTCAGTAGCAAACTATCAAGCTAAAAGAAGCTGTGAGGAAGATGGAAACCCAGGATCCAATTTCTTCTTTTTTTTTTTTTTTCTACTTTAATCCAATGTATATGACTAGAAGAAATGCTTTAGAAGCAATTTTTTGGTCGGTAGAGAAGTCTGATGCATTTAAAAGCTACTTCTGTGCGCTTTCGTGCTATACCAAACTGATCCAGCAAAAATGATCATTTAACAATTAACAAATTTAATAGTTTTCAGCATTTATGCTTAGCAATTACCCATCACGAAGGATACAGCTGTGAACTTGAGGGTACAAGTAATTTATTCTTTACTCTTAAAAAATGAAACAAAGGCAAAAATAATTCTGATCACTGTTTGAAAACAAAGTAAAACCAAAAAGCAAATGTGAAGATCCACTGACAGAAGCTGCAATGATTCTGTTAGTAGGATTTTCAGAACTGTTTAATGGGTTTGAGTCTCTGAGGCGTGCTACTCTAGCAGAGGTGCTCTAGCGTGGAGGATCATGCCAAGAGACTGCTTGGAGCTTTTTGTGAACTGAGGTCAAAGATAAAGAGAGAGGGTGCCCCAGCCCACTTCCCCCCAGAATTGGAAGCGTTGAGGCCCTGATGAGTGGCAGCTCTGACTCAGTGCGTGTGGGGCCAGGAGTGAAGGCAGCAAAACCCCGACGTGTACAAATGCAACCCCCAGAGTGGGAGTGACTGGGATTGTGGTACCAGAGCAAACAGGCCATGGCACATCATCCAGGGCATGGTGTGGCAGTTGGCCGAGGGAGAGAACTATCCCCCTAATGCCTCAAAGAGGCAACCTCTAACAGTTATTGTTGCTCCCCCTTCCCAAGGAAAACAAGCTATGGCTTCCACTCGGCCAAAAGCAAGCGTCAGAAAGGCATGTGGTGACCCAGACAGAGCTCCCACAGAAACATGCAGCTGTCCAGGTCTTGTGCTGCAGGGAGCGCCTGAGCTTCTCACTGCTGTTAGAGGGCAGCTGAGAATACCCGTGTGAGGTGTGACCAGGTGGGTGAACTGCTCAGCCTGGTGGCAGAGCTGAAAGAGGAAGCAGAAAGGTTAAGGTGTATCAGGAAGTCTGAGAGGGAGAGAGACTGGAGGAGCCACTCCCTTCCAAATTAGACAAATGCATCACATGTAGTGAGAAAAATGCACCACATGGACACATCACAAGAAGCAGAGACTTCCTCTACCTACTGTCCGCTACGCAGATGGAGGGGTTCTAAGTGACCAGGAGGAATGGAAACAGGTCCCTGCTCAGGACAGCTGGCGAATCCCCTCTTGGCCTACCTCACCTTCCCTGGTGCCTCTGTACGACAGGCACACCACTCTGGAACCTGAGAGCCAGGCAAATGATGGTGTGGACAAATATCCACCCAGGTTGGAGGAGCTGCCCAGGGAGACTCAGTCAACTCCACACATCATGGCCATCTCTGCTAGGAAGAAAAGAAGGGTGGCTGTCATCAGTGACTCCACTCTGAGAGGGAACAAAGGGCCTGCTATGCTGACTGGATCCAGCCCACATGGAAGCTTCTGCCTCGCTGGGGCCTGGGTCAGGGGTGTTGCTAGAAAAGTCCCTTGTCTGGTACAGCCCTCAGATTATCTGGTTTTCCAAGTGGGCAATAACGAAGTCCAAACTACAAGAAGTCTGAGGGCAATCAAGAGATACCTCAGAGCCTTGGGGTGACTGGCTGAGGGATCCGGAGCACAAACAGTGTTTTCTTCTATCCTGATAGTTGCAGGGAACAATGGAGCCTGTAATAGGAAGGTCACACAGATCAATACCTGGCTCCTGGCCTGGTGTCACTGGCTAAATCTCAGGGGGTTTTGATCATGGGTCAGTTCACACAGCCCCAGGCCTGCTGGCAGCAGGTGGGGTTCACCTGTCCCAAAGGGGAAAAGGATTCTAGCTCAGGAGTTAGCAGGGCTCATTGAGAGAGATTTAAACTAGATTTGAAGGAGGAACAGAATAAAACCAAGCTTGTTAGAGATGAGCCTGTGGGCAGCACACCAGTGTTTGAGGTGAGATCCATAGCACAGCTGAAGTGCATCTGTGCCAGTGCCCAAAGCGTGGGCAGCAAACAGGAGGAGCTGGAAGCCGTCATGACATAGCTGCCATCATGGAAACATGGTGGGATGACTCACATGACTGGAGTGCTGCGATGGATGGCTACAAACTCTTCAGAAGGGATGGGCAAGGAAGGAGAGGCAGTGGGCTAGCTCTGTGTGTCAGGGAGTGTTTCAGCTGCCTAGAGCTGAATGATGGTGACAGAGTTGCGTGTTTATGGGTAAGAATCAGAAGAGGGGCCAACAAGCCAGGTGGGAGTCTGTTACAGACCACCCAGCGAGGATGAGGAGGCAGATGAAACATTCCACCAGCAACTGGGAGAAGTCTCATGATCGCTGGCCCTTGTTCTCCTGGGGGACTTCAACCTACAAATGTCTGCTGGAAATACAATACAGCGGAGAGGAAACAGCCTAGGAGGTTCCTGGAGCGTGTGGAAGATAACTTCCTGACACAGCTGGGCAGTGAGCCGGCCAGGGGAGATGCCCCACTGGACCTGCTGTTAACAGACGGGGAAGGACTGATGGGTGATGTGATGGATGGAGGACATCTTAGCCATAGCAATCATGAGATGACAGAGTTTTCAATTCTCAGAGAAGTAAGGAGCAAGGTCACCAGAACTGCTACCCTGGACTTCCAGAGGGCCAACTTTGGCCTGTTTAAGAGTCTTGATGACAGTGTCCTTTGGGAGATAGTTCTGAAGGGCCAAGGGGCCCAGGCGGGCTGAGCATTCTTCAAGAGGGAAGTTGTAAAGGTGCAGGAGCAGACTGTCCCCATGTGCAGAAAGATGGGCTGGCAGGGGAGAAGACCAGCCTGGCTGAACAGAGCTTTGGCTGCAATTTGGGGAGAAAAGGAGAGTTTACCACCTGTGGAAGAAGGGACAGGCACCTCTGGAAAACTATAAGGAATTTCCGAGTTTATGCTGGGCAAAGATTAGATAGGTGAAAACCCAGCTAGAGCTCCAGCTGGCCACTGCTGTAAAAGATAACAGAAACTGGTTTTACAAATACAGTAGAAACAAAAGGAGGGCCAAGAAGAATCTGCATCCTTTATTGAATGGTGGGGGAGAACATTGTCACAAAGGATGAGGAAAAGGCTGAGGTCCTTAATGCTTTCTTTGCCTCAGCCCTTAATAGTAAGGCCAGCTTCACCCAGGGTAATCGGCCCCCTGAGCTGGAATACGGGAATGAAGAAGAGCAGAATGAAGTCCCCACAGTCCAGGAGGAAAGGGTCAGTGACCTGCTGCTCCACTTAGATGTGCACAAGTGTATGGGGCTGGATGGGATCCACCTGAGGGTACTGAGGGATTTGGCAGAGGAGCTCGCTGAGCCACTGTACATCATTTATCAACAGTCCTGGTTAACTGGGGAGGTCCCAGAAGATCCTGCCCATTATAAGAAGTGCAAGAAGGGGGATCCCAGGGAGTTACAGGCCTGTCAGCCTGACCTCGGTGCCAGGGAAGGTTATGGAGCAGGTCGTCCTGAGCACCATCACATGGCACATGCAGGACAACCAGGAGATCAGGCCCAGCCAGCATGAGTTTGTGAAAGGCAGGTCCTGCTTGATGAACCTGATCTCCTACAAGACAACCTGCCTAGTGGATGAGAGAAGTGCTGTGGATGTTGTCTACCTGGACCTTCATAAAGCCTTTGACATAGTCTCCCACAGCATTCTTCTGGAGAAACTGGCTGCTCATGGCTTGGATGGGTGTACTCATCTCACCCTACCAGGGCAGGGTGAGACCCAGCAAGAGAATTCCTTCCTGGCCTTCTCTGGTGGAGCGGTGCCTGGGTGGTTCCATGGAGCATTTGGCTCTGTATGGATGCAAAACTGAGCAGTTAATTTTCTCACCGCATTTTTGTCCTGAAGGTAATGAAGGCTCTTCAAGGGCTGAATCAACATGGGTTGTTTTTGTTGGGGAGTATAGACTTCTGTGTAATAAAATATACAGTAAGGAGAAGTTGCAGAAATAACTGGCTTCAGTGAGAAATGGTGGCAAAATGTGATTGCTAGGTATCAAAACTGACATCATGGTGTATGAACTAGGGTTGTGCTGAGCAGTAAGCACATAATTCTTCTCTGACTTTGGATGCAAAGGAAGCTACCTGAGGTAGCAGATAGCCAAGTGAGCCTGACCGTCTGCCTGGCTGCACTAAAGGAGCTGCTTGAGGATAATCCTGTACTGTACCACGCTGATACTGTTTTTCTTTACTACCACTGAGAGAAGGGCGCATGCAGATGGCTGGTTTTAAAGTAGACTAAAGTCAGGCCTCATTTAGATCAACATCAAGTTTTTTTAACTTTGTACCAAGGAACAGAAATGCTTACTCCTGACTCCTTTTGCATATTGAAAAAAAAACTCCAAAACCAAACTACTACATGAACAAGTAGATCTCGCTGGGTTTCTTTTCCATTGGTTCAGTAAACCGAGCTGACTCACCCTATGGCTGCAGAACTGCTACATCTGCAGCAGGGCAGGGGGATACCAAGTCTGGTAGAAGGGTTTAACAGCGGCTTCCAAGTTAGGCATAATGTAAACCTGTATCCTTGCTGCATTCTTAAACTGAAATTCAGACTTTGCAGGTTGTATGGGCCAGGCAGGAAGAAACACATTTCTTGCCAACTTCAACACTTGGGTGGTGTTGAACTACTTGAGATTAAGTCTATCTAGTTAATTAAATTAATCCATTAAGTTAATGCTAGCATCTGAAATGAAATAAAATTCAGACTAATCAGAAGGTTTACTTACCCAAGAATGTATTTCATTTCAGAAGGGTTAAGTAGATATTTTTAAATTGGGATATAAGGAATAGCTGTTTAAATAGTCTTTATCTTTACTCTGAGTGGGAGATCGTTTTTTAAGTAAGGGTTTTCCTGTGCAAAAGGCAATGGTACAGTTCACTTCTGCCACCAGGATTGTTCGGCCATTAAGCTCTTTCAGCAGTTCTTTCTTTAGTTACTGTCTTTTATTCAGCCTAACAGAGTCTTAAAGCTACAGAAAGTGAATAACTAAAAGGCCTTACAAATCACTTTAAGAGACTACTTTAAAAATAAAATAGTTTCAGATCTTGTTATATTACTGTTGGCCAGGAAATTAACTTGGGAAAATGCATATTTGATTACATGTAGCTCATTTATCATTCCCTGATCCCTACACTGTACATATCCAGTAAAAGAAGAGAAACACAAACAGGTGCTTGCCTAAGGGCTGCCTGGGAAAGCCTCTGTTCTTCAGAACATAATTGTTTGTTTTATGGAAACTTGATGCTTTTGGTTGGGAACTCTGGCACTTGGCTCTGCAATGATCCTAAAAGGAAAAGAGCTGCCATTGATTTCTTTGTTGGTTTTGTGCTACCATTAGTTCCTCTGCAGTGTTTAGTTCTTCAAAGTGTGACTGATGGGACATCTGGAAGTGCCACTAGCAGTGCTCTGAGTCTGCAGAAGATCAGTTTCCCTTTGGCAAGAGGCAAGTTAAATTAATGAAATATGGGCACTGGAAACAAGGGTTCATCTTAATTAACAGTTTTCAGCCCTTGGGCTCCTGGAAGAAGTGACTGAGTACCCTGCGTGCTCCCTGTGAGGGTGCTGGGATGGATGAGGCAGGAAGACACTTGTTGTTGGGAGGTGACAAATCCCAGATCCCAAGATACTTGGAACAACCAGACTGTGGGATTTAGCTAGGAATGAGGCTCTTCTAGGCACTGACCTACCAAGTTCTTTCTGCTCAGCCTTATTTTTTGGCACATGAGGTGTTGTGTGTTGTATTGCCTGGATTATATGGTTGCAGACATTGATGTTCTTTGAGTCACCTAGGACCTGACTGACCTGAGCCATCCCTTGGTGTGGGAAAGCTGTGACTATTGAGCTAGTGCTTTTCCTCCAAGGTACAGGTGCCCTTTCTTAAGGTGTAGTCCATGTCTGAAAAGGGAAGGCCTGGTGCAGGGAAAGCAGAAACCCTTGTGAAAGTGCGCTGTCACAGCTTGTGTCCCCTCTGTAAGAGTGGCTTGGACTTTGGGACTTTATCATAGAGTAAACTGTAGCTCCAGTGATACTGGACTGAGCTCCAGAGAATCAGCAACAGTTGTGTTTGTGCGTTCATGTGTTGGTTTATGGCCGTAGAGCATACCTGTTGAGCAAAGCTAACCCCTGTACTGGTCATTCTTGTGCTTTAATAGTAATGTATGGAAGTCTTGAGTGGAGAGGTATATCTGTGTAACTTTATTTCACAGATTAGTCAGTGTTTTGACATAGAATTAAAGCAAGCAAGTCAGGTTTACTAGAATACTGTATTTGTTTATGATCTCCATCTCATGTCTGGATTTACCACTTCCATTGAAACTAATTCCGTTAAGCCAAGAGAGATTTGATTTTCACATAAGAGGAACTGACTCATAGCTCTGTCCTGTAGAACACACGTTCTGTGCATTACGAGTTACAGATTTGGTTTTGAATCACTTCAAATGCCCAGTTGTGCTTCAGTTCAATTAATTTATATATTGGGAGTGGCATTCTTAACTACATCAATAATGAGCCTGTTTGTTTTATTATGTGGCAAAGATGTGATTGAACAGTGGGTTGTGGCAAGGACACTGTTAATTACAGTAGCAATAAATATGAAGTTTTAAGTAATTAGTGTAGAAAAAGATCAGTACTACTGTAACTAAGTTGTTCCAAAAAATATAGCGTGAAATCTTTTTCCAGAGGACATCTTAACTTTCTTGTTGATTTCTTTTCAACTATGGATTCTTAGTTAGGAAGGCTTTAAACAGGGGTTTGGGTCTTTCAGTGCTTCCAGAGGGTCTGAAGAGTTCATGCAGCAGACAACAGAATCTCTGCTGTAGTGTGTATAGTGGGAGCAGAGTCATGTGTTTGGGCAGTAATTGTAAAGAATGAGCTCTCACAGCTCATTTTAATGCATTCGTTTTACAGTAATCATTTTCAGATTAGGGGATCATTACTGTTCAGCTGTTGTCTATCATTAAATATAGACAGTGTTTTTCTTGACTAAAGCTCATGTAAACTCAAAAAATTGCTAGGGATTTATAGGGAATAATGACTGTGGTGACAAAATGTCTGGTGTTTTGAATCTAAAACCAAAAACAACCACCAAAAAAACATCGCAGGCCAAACACCTTCCCCACCTTTTCCACAAATATAACTGTAGTTTTTAAAGTAACTATAGTTTGTAACTATGACCTGTAGTGTTGGATGAATAAGTGCCAGCTATGATGTTAATACTTAATGGGAACTTAATAGAGCAAGTGGAACAGACTTGGAAAGATTTTTGTTTTGAAGACTTTTGCCCTTATACACAGATGGGATTGCTGGGTTTCCTCCCAGGCAGATAGTCCCTCTCTCATCTTCTAGGGAATCTATGTTGAAATATAAGGATTTATTTTTTTTTTAGATAGTGAAAGAACTTTTGATTAAATAGAAGAAAACAATAGTTAGAGTTTAAAAAAAACAAAGCAACTCCAATGGTCTTATTGAGTTAATATTTAATTTCTTACTATTTAAAAAAATAGTAAGAAAAAGTCTGTTCTTTACTGCAGTGTTTATTAGACAGTCTATCAAGGCATGGCAAGCCTTAAATTGGTGCAGAGAGGAATATGTAGGCTACAATGAGCAGAAATCAAACATTTAAATAATGTCAAATTATTGTGATGCATCTAGTTAAGCTTGATTGCAAAGTGAAGGGCTGAGAGGAAAAATGAAGCAAGAGAGAGAAATTGTGTTTAAAAATTGTATTTATAGATAAATGGGATTTCTCTGCAATTGAAGGCTGAACAGATCTAATCCGGATTACCCTAGAAAACTGATTTTCACGGAAGGATGGGTATTGTAGTATGAGCTTGAGTGTATTTACCTTACCATGGTATTTCAGTAGTGATAAACATTATCGTTTTTCATTTTAGAAACATGTGAATGGGTTTCTATTCAAAGTATTCCAAACTGTTAGGCATTTTAAAACATATTCCTGCAGAGCAGTAAATAGTTTACTGACATTGTTTACTTTGCTTGATCCTGTACTGTAATATAATAGGTTTAGCTTCTTATTTTTACACTACTGATTATTTTGCATGCAATATTGATGCAACATTAAATACTTGATTGATTTATCTTAATTAATTTACCTTATAATAGGTCAGATCCTGCTCTGTGGTATTCTCTGTTGAGAAAAACAAGTTATTGCCAAAATAATTATTTTTCCTCTTCATTTGCTAGAATGAGCTGTTTGTATTTACTCAATTATACTGACAAGAAAGGTTTTCTGTTAGTGGTATCATCTTGTTTTGGAGCATCATTGGTTTGAGCAGCTACATATAATTCTTTTACTGCCAAGCGGTTCCCTGACTTTAAGGATGTATAATAGCACAGCAGTTAATTATTTGACCTGTGCAAGTCTTGCATGAGACTAATTTCACCGCTAATTTCTAAACAGAGTTGTTTGAACAGACTTGGGTTTTGGGTTCTAAAGAGGAACACACAGTTGTAAGCAGCTAGGGGCCTCTCTCATTTAAATATTAAATTTTAACCTCTGGATGGTCCAAGCTTAAAACAAGGCATCTGTTGTTGCCTGATGTTACATTGGTATTGCTGGAGACTTTTTGTTTGTTCATTTCCTTGTGACCAGTTTGCCAATGCACTGATCGTGTTTCTTGAGAAATAGATGGGCTTTTTTTTTTTGTTCCAAGATGGACAACAAAGAACAAAAATAAAATGTAGTCAAAAACCATAGTAAATTTTGAAAAAATCTCAGAAGAAAATAATCAAAGAAAACAAGTGGACTGACATAGTATAGCTGATAACGATACTGTGTGATGGAGTAGTTCATCTTTTATTCTGAGTTTATGGTGATTATGTTATTCTCTCCCATCTTCTTACATAGAAGCAATAGGTTTTACTCACTTTGCAAATTTCCTGACTAATCAGGCTTCTTTTTTTCATGAAATGGTTGGGATTCTGCCATGTGAATCATAAAACTTAATGCGATTCTGTGATAAATGGCTAATATTGGATGAAGTTGCATTAAATGATACCTTTTGAAAATTTCTGTAATATTTCCTCTGTTTATTTGACAGTAATAATAGTGATGAACAATAGGACATCTGACTGTAAATTGGGGAGCTCCAAAGAAATCTTGCTTGAAGTGTCAGTCTGTTCTGTAAACAGGATGTTCTCACTTGGCACCAGTAGTTGTGTGATGTCAGTGGTTCATGCCTCTGTGTTGTCAGTGCAGAGAAATGGACACGTTAAAATGAAACAACTCTCACCTCTCAGAAGATGGGGGAGTAGTTCCCTGTAGCTGATGTTCGTTAGGATAATTACTTTAGAATTTAGAACAAGATTTGTACCCGTATTATTACCTGTAATTCCATGGTATCTGGTGTTTTATCACAAAGGTTTTAGATGTGTAAAGTTGAGAACAGTATCTTCAAGCTTGTGTTATTATTTCTCCAAAGTTCAGCTTTGAAATTACAGTAAGAGATGCTAAATGGCTTTTTGAGTCATTGATATAGTCCATTTTGTTAAGTATCTGAAACTCTGCATGCTAAAGTAAGAAATGTCAACTTTGTTTCCCTTTCTTTAGTGGTGCTTTTTTTTGGTTTGTTTTGTGGGGGTTTTGGTTGTGGCGGTTTGTTTGTTTTTTTTTTTTCCTTCCAGTTTTTTCTTTAATGCTTTTTACTGCAAAATTAATTCAGAAATTCTGGGTACTGTCCTTCATTAGATTTCTAACAATTTGAAGTTTTTAATGAAGTGTTTCATGGTAAGTACAAAACTGAGGAAGCATTTATCAATGCAGATAGGGAATTTTTTGGTGAGAGGCTCTAGAGAGATATTTGTGATGTTGTTCTTCTAAGAAGCATTTAATAGTTATTTGAACCCTTTTTGCTGCTTGGCTACAGTACAGGAGTTGCTAAAGTGGAGAAAAAAAATGTGTTTGTTGTTCGATCTTATAAGTACCATCTCATTTGGTAAGTATCATTTTCTAAATGACAGGAGGTGTTTGAAGTGTTTTGTGTGTACGTATGTTTTGTGACCTATCTGTTCCCGTGGGCCTTCTGCTACTTAGTTTTGGAGGTGGTTTTGGGGGGACAAAGGAAAAATGCACTTGTACATTGTTTGTATTTGAACCTGCCTTGTATCTGCTATTTTATAACATATGCAACTGTAGCAAATTTTCGTAGCCTTAAATTTGTTTCAATATCAGACAACAATCAGTCAAAAATTTTACTTTATGGTCTTTGATAGAGATTTTATTTACAGTTTCTTGTTCACTAAAATGCCAGGTTCTATAAGATACATTTCTCGAGACACTCACAAAGTATGTTTGTCTTGATAGGAAATTGATTCCAGCTCAATTAAATGAGGCATCTGCAATTCCTGCTAAGCATGGTGATACAGTACGTGAGGAAGGTGCTTTTATTTGCTAGAGATAGGGTTAGAAGCCTTAGCTTCAACTTATTTGTATGCTTTCAATGGGAGTAAAAAAAAAAACCCACAACAAAAAAACCACCAAGAAACCCTGCTGTCTCTTTGCTTGTCTGCACAAGAACAACGTATCTTCTGCAAAAATCATGCAGCTTCTACATCAGCAATGTGGTTTGGGAATCTTGCTGAGTTGTTCAGAAATGCTGTGGAATAATTTCTGGGTGAACAGATAATGAAGGGGAAACTTGAATTCACCAAACAGAACTGAAGAAGTAAAGTGTATCTCTGAAGTTGTGGTATTTCATCCTTCTGGGCTGCATCAGTTACAGATTAACACTATAGAGCTAAAGACAAGCCCAAATTTGTTTTGTTTTCACGTGCTGTTAAAACTATGGACTGCTGTGTTAACTTTAACTATAAAATTTTGGGTAACTTCTGATGGAAAGAAGTGGAATGATTTTTAAGGTTTACCAGTCATCTGGAGGAAAATGAGAAGTACTCTGTCACTGAGCTCACAATGAGATTGAGGTTCCTAGAGCCACAAAACATAGCAGACTGTGACTGCTCTTTGAAATCTCTCTGGCAGTATCTCAAAGGTGTACTGGTGGTGTCCATTTTTCAAATCTCAAGTGCACAACCTGCAGTAAAGCAGTATTATTTTTCATTTAATGAGCTTTAGCACATGAGCAATTAAGACAATGCAATTGAATGAAGCTTATCAGGAAGCCACAGAAGCTTGCCTCTGAAATGCTGCTCAAGTCAATTGCTCCTCAAATCTACAATTTTATCTGTTTAGTTAATGACACCAATGGGTATAGTGGCACAGGCTAGTGGTTTTACAGCTCCAGGGGCTTGGCTGTTTTGTTTTGTCTTCAAGCTTTAGGGGTTTGTTGGTTTGGGTTTTTTTTTTTTTCTGCTAAGGAGGTAGTGACTAATAGGTGATGAGTGTCTCTGCTTGGCTAGCAACATTTGGAGTGCTGAAAGAAATGTAATGAAGACTACTGTATTTTAAATGTCTTTGAATTGCTCAGTATACATACCACAGATAAAGCCAGACATTTACAGGCATGGTCTTCACACAGCTCCACATAATCAGTGAACCTGTTGTTGTCTGATAATTAAAATGGTTATGAACATACTGACAGGGAAAGATAAATTGGTTGAATGGCTTCAGATAAATATTTTCTTCATTGCCCAAAAATAAACTTGTAAAGAATGAGGATTGTACCCCCCCCCTAAAAAAAAAAAAAGAAAAAAAAAAAAAGAAAAAAAATCATTGTATGCTCAAAGGACATAAACAGTCATACATAGAAAATGATAATAAAAAAGTCCCATTGCTGTGCTCAGCTCTTTCTTAAAGTCTTTGTTGGTAGAACCTTTATATAATTAAGTACTAGAGGTATGAAAAGAAAATACCTTATCTTCTTGTTCTTGCAGTGTAATCAATGGCTTGGGATTTATTTTCGGTTGTGCATCTGGCTAATACAAAATTAATCAACCTCTCAATTACAGTCAGCCTGGATATGGAGTAGAAGCTGAGTATTTCTCTGTCAGGTGTGCTACTTTATCAGTGACTGTGTGCTAGATAAAAAAATAGGTTGAATGGGATTAGTAGAGGAATAGTTTTTTGTAAGAAACTATGGACTAGGGTATTGTTTATTTAAATTTATGTTAAGTCCATATGTAAATGTAAAGATTAGACAACAAAAGATAAGATAACCGTCAGGTGTCCAGGATGCCACCAGGTGTCCAGGAACCGACAGAAACAGGGCAATGAGACAAAGGAGGAAGACCAGCAGGAGGCAGAAAACGACCCCCCTAACAACAAAAGCATGACTCTACTACCTCATGAACATGGAAGTAAAGATGTATAAAAAGGGACTGTTTGAACTGCTCAGTACGGCAGTTGGTGGAGCGCAGACTCCCCTGTCGTCCAGCGCTGTTTTGCTCATATTCTACTTGCTATAATTAATAAAATTTTAATTGGATTATGATCCATTGTGGTCTCAATTTATAACATTTTTGGTGCGCTACTGAATGCTAAGAATGCATTTTAAACCTACAGAAATACCTGTGCAATTTCTGTGTCATCTGCAGGATTATTTTAAAAGATATCTCATAGGTGGGAACCTTACAGGAGAAATTTGAAAGCTCCCTTGTATTTCCAACTTAAAGATGAAACTGCCTCTGGCTTGGAGGCATCACTTCTGTCTTCCTGCTGATGGCCTCTACGTAGCCTGTGGGTCCAAATTATTACTACATTTTTGTATTTTAAGAAAAAAACCATTCTAAGTACTAATAAATTCCTACTAATATTTGTCCTTTCTAGTCAAATGCTGTTTTGAGAAGTTTGTGTGTATTTGGAGGGGAAAGAAGGATCACTGATGGGTAGAAGCTGACATTCCTTTGGCACTTCTGGTTTTTCATAGGAGCCGAAACATTGAGGAGAGCTGTGTTTTTCCAAGAGCAGATGATCAATCTTTATTTCTGCCATCAAATATCCTCTTCTTTTTTTGAAATTTTGATAGTCTTTGCAGTAAGAAGCTGAACTTGGAATTTATGTTAATTTACCTATACTCGTTATTAGCACCAGGAGTAGTTGATTCATTAGTGGGTTTTATGATATTTCTTTGCTATTTGGTATCTTGGGAAGCACAGAGGTACCACTGCTCTGTCTGTTTTTTGGAAAAGGTATGTTTTCCATGTCTTCAGTTCTCCCAGAGATTAGTAACAGAGAGAGGTTTTGATGGTAATCAGTATGTTGTATAAGGTATTTATTTTTGAAACTGTCTTTTAAGTAGGTAAAAATTGAGAAGGACATATTTTGAGGGTTTGGAGTCATAGTGGAAGGGATATTAAATGTCTTCAATGTAGCAGAAATACTCTCTTCTTGCAATTTGTCTGTTGTTTTATAATAAAGATTTCAGGTAGCAGATGTACCATGGTTGGACTTCATTTTCAAGTGTTCTTAAAAAAACAGAAGAAAAAAAATAAATAATCATCCTGTCTAAAGTATGTAAATTTCTGGAAAGAATCTTTCAATGTTCAGAGCTTGGAGAGCCCACGCACCAGCATCAGCTGCTTTGCTTGGCTCTAACACTATGTTTTATGGGTGCTTGGCATGTTTTGGGAGCCTTTTCCAGATGGGTGCTAGCAACCACCGTCTGCTAAAGGGTGCTGAGTCATATAGTCCTTTGTCTACATATGTCTTATAATCGCATGCTTCTTTGCTCACATAGTTGCTTTACAGGGGAGATACCTGAAAACCTTAAATTTACTAAAATAAAGCTTAAACTGGTTCAAAGAGAAACAAAGGCTGTAACTATTTTGCATTTACCACATTGTTTTTGAGTTAGCGGGACCCAAGCTTTCTGGACATAAGTGTAAGGAAATCCTGGCAGGAGTAATATATGATGCCACAGATACACTTTTTCATCTCAGATTGTAGTTTGCTTATTAAATAGATGCTTCAAAAAAGAGGCTTAAGTTACACCTTCATGCTTTTCACCACAATTTTTTTTTTCTGAAATACATTTTGAAGAAAGTACTGACTTGGCACATAAGCTTTGTACTCCCCCTTGCCCTGCACTGCTTGTTTCCAGGCAAATTGTGGTTAGAACTTGGGAGATGTTTTGTGAATGTACCTGAAGATGTGAATAATAAACTGTGGGAATCTGAAGTCCAACTCCTATAAGGATGGGTATGATTATCATTGTAGATGGGAAGAATTTTAATTATAAAATCAAGATTGTATCACTTTTTGTTCAACAAAATAGGTATCAAAAGTATGCATTTAACCAGAAGAAAAACAAAGAACTCTTTGTAAGCTACCCAACGTTAAAGTCCTTGTTTTTATAATTAACTCAGGTTCAGGCTGTTTAGACACAGGCTAGATATATGATGGGCAGAAAACAGTTCACACTTCAATTATTGAATCCATTGGACCATAATTTATTAAACAGATACAGAAAGTGTCATCCTTTGAAGTAAAGTCTTATTACTTTGCATTTTTCATGGATGAGGAACATGCAAATGGATGTTACTCAGGTGGCATGTAAGAGCTGCGCAATATCTTAGATAAGGTTTTGTTTGGGTTTTGTTTGGTTTTGTTGGTATTTTTGTTGGGGTTTTTTTTTTGTTGTTTTTTTTTTTGGGGGGGGGGGGGGGGGGGGGGCGAAGTCGGGGGAAGGGCCTTGTATCTGTGACTTTGGAGCCTGCTTTCTGCTTACAGCTCTACCTTTTCACCCAGTCTGTGGGGGCAGCATTTTCCAGACCTTGGCTAATTGATTTTTACGTCTGTGAATATGTCAACATCCTCAGTGCAAAATAATTTAACTTTATGAAGCCACAGGAACCTGATTTCAAGTAGCAAGTTCATTCTAGGCTATTTCCTGGATGCTGCTACTATGTATCTGCTTGGAAATATGCTTAAAAAGCAGGTTTTGGCCCTTTTGGTGCTTTTTTTTCGTCACTAATGTGGATATAATGTCTTCTTGAAATATCTACGCCTTTCTGCTTTCAAAACCATAGCACAGTGTCCGTCTTGCTTTAAGGTGGTGTTTGATGGTAATTAAATCAACATTTAGTTAAGACACATTATCAGGATCAGTATTTTAAATGTGAAAACATCTAGATCAGCCCTCAGTAGTGCAGATGGTTGTTTCAGCAGGGATGGAGTAGGGGATACTCTGCTGTATGCTAAATAATCCAGTGGAATACCATGACTGTAGGATGTGGCAGCTTGTCCTCCCAGAATGGGGTTGCATTTGCCAACAGAGAAAGAGGGAGAAAATTTATACTGCGCTTTTGTAATTAAGATGCAGTTGTGGAAGTCTATTTTGCTTGGCTAATTTTAGCAGCATTTGAGGGAGTACTCAAGGAGCTGAAAGAGTAGGGTGCCTTTTAAGGCAAGGAGTTGTCTTGCTTCTCTTCATTTCCGTGAAGGGCGCAGCAGGGTATTGCTTTACCAAGCAGCAAAGCGACTTCCTTGCCTTCTGTCATTGCTGCTTGATGTCTTGATTAAATTACAGGAAGATGTTGATCAACATTGGCTTCATTAGCGATGTCATGAGAAAGATATTTATAGGCACAATATGTAAATGTTCACGAAATTGCAAGTTAATTACCTGAAACATAAACAACCTTAGGACTGGTGGGTTAATTAGCACAGCCTGTTTTCAGTGGAGATAGGTGTGTGTTACCTGCTACCTGCTGTAGATTTGGCACATCTGGTACCAAGTGGAATTTTCTTGAACTGTTTAAATATTTACAGCACCTAGTGCTCAGCATGGGAGAGGCGAATTCAGAAGAGCAAAACAGCTTCTTGTTCTACCACCAAAAGACTGACAACTTGACTCTTCTTTTTTGCTAAATAACGTGTGAATATTGCTGATGTTTGAAAGGAGGGGATGGAGGGTTTATAATCTTAAAAATCCAAAGGCAGGTTGAGGTTTCATGTCAATATAACTTTTTTGTAGTCTACTTTATAAAGTGCTGCTTTTTAAAGAAAGTTGGTGAAATCATAGTCTCAAGAATATCATTCAGTGGTATTCATATATTGTAATGTAAAATTCTAAAATTTTATATCTGCTTGAAAATTTCCCTGTCTGTATATAGCAAAAATTCATGCAGGTTTTTTTTTTTTTTTTTTTATTTAAACTTAATCTTAAACTTATGCTTAATGCTGCTTTCTTTTGTTTTGGCTAATCTCAAACAGTTCTGTGGAAGACAAACTAATGTTTTCCCTGTCTGTTGTGTACAAAGAGTCTGGGACTGGCATAAGGGAACCTGTTCAGGGGAAGAAGAAAAGCCTGGTAATTCTATTTCAGTGGCAATGAACCTTAATATTGAGCCGATAGTCTAAAAGTCACAAATTTACACTTTAGGAACCGGGAAGGCTGAATAGTATTAGCTCATCTATAGACAGTTTAGCTGTGTCCCATGTTTCAGTTAGTAAAAGCTAATCCTTTTTTATTTGTATGTAAAGAAGTTTCAGCAATATGAAAGGTTGCAAGTATCTCCAGCTGCTTTTTCCGGAGTTGCTTGTACTTGTAGTTAAAATGCTTTGACTTTAAAATTTACTTCTAGTATCTGGATTGTTTAATTCCAAATTAAGCAGTTGGGTTTTTTTGGTGGGTTTTTTTTTTTTTTTTTTTGTGCTCCTGTATGAAATTTGTCTTAAATGCATCACACAGGTAATAGGGAAAATGAAATTTCAAAAATACTGAAAAAATCATGACATTGTAATGCTCAGTGCATAGTAATGGTTAAAAGGAGGTTTAGTCAACTTTTAGATTCTAAGCACTTCTGAAGATATTGCAGCTATTCTTGAGTCATCCAGTGTGTTTTAATGCTCTTAAAAATCACTTTTGGTAATAGCAATTTTAGGTGCTACTTGGCATAATATCATATTTTTATGTGTTTTACAGTGTTTTCAGGCAGAAGTGTGATTTTAAAGACACTGTCAACTGCTTGTAAAATGGAAAGTTATTTCAATCTAAAAGAGTATTGCCTAAAAGATGGATAGTACTGCATTTTTCTAAAGCTGTAAAAGTAAAATAGCAATCCACAGCACTTGCAAGGCAATTTTCACGTACCAAACCCTTTATAGATAATATATCTGTGAAAAAAGAGTTGGAAGAATGGAAAAATAAAGCCACAAAATAAATCCGCTGATCAGGTTGCATATTCTATATAAAAGCACATTTTCTGAGGCTGTGGGGGGAACAAGAGCTTACAATAATACTCTTTATTTAGTTTATGTCTTTTTTATACTTTATTATCCATCAGCCTTGCTTTTTGTCCACTTAAAAACAAAACCATACCCAAATTCAGCTACAGTCAGATTTCAACATTTAGCTCATCTTTCACTTTAGTCTTTGAGTTTCTGTGCTATGAATTTTAGAGTAGTGCTTAACTGAGACACTCTGAATCAAAGCACAGAAATTCAGTGTAGATTTAAGAAGTGTGTTTGAATCAAATGTGTTTGAATCAAACTCAAGTTTGCTGTCGTTCCTTCCCAGTTTCTACAATTAGAGATGTCTGTCAGGAAGAGCTGAAAATAGCCTGTGAAAGCCCTTCTTATGCTATTTTCAATACAGAGCAATTGTAGTACAAGCCTGCTAATGTAAAGGTTATGCCAAGCTTATCCTAAATTGCACAGCTGTAGTTCTGAATTCAGTCACACAGGAAACAAGACAGGACATTTTTCCCTTAAACTGGGTTGCTTAGTTACTCAAATATATGGTTCTATGTAGCTCTTCATTAGGAACCTTGTTCTGTAAATAGAAGTGTTTAGAGACTTTCACGGGGTTTTTCTGTGAGTGTTCCCTGCTGAATCGTGGAAGTAAAAACCATGGAGATAAGTATAAGGTCTTTCAAAGAACTATTTACTTAATGAGCAATTGGGGCATTTCTGACAGTGCATCTGAAAACAGAAATAAATTTTCCAGCAGATTTAAATGTGGGGGTGCTTTAGCCTCAGCCAATGCCACAGTCTGTTAGAATTTCAGTTCTTGCATCTCCAATTTAACTAAAGCAAAGAATACACTATCCCTTTCCCAGTGTATTGCAAACTCCCAAGAGCTTTGCTGGGAATTTCAATCTATAAAAACACACAGGCTTGAAGTTTTACTGTATTTGCTGATACTCAGTTTTGTGAACCACTTCTCTTGAAACAGGCTTTCTCAGTAGCTTGCACAGTCTCCAGCCTCCCCAGAAGTTCAGAACCTGCCCTCGTGGCACTTGCTGTTCTGGCAACATTTTGGTAAATCAGTTAGTACAGGTGTTCTGGCTTTATTCTGTCACACTTTTTTTTGTGTGTGTGTATGTGGCACATGCACAAACTCTTTAATTTCCGGTCAGTTATCAGGCAGAAATAGTTTATTTTTTTTATTAATGACTTCTTACTAATTTCATAATTAAAATGGCCACAGTATTATTGGTGACTCAGGCTTGAGGACTGGATTTAGTGGTTCTTGCTGTATACATCTGAGACTTTTATGCAAGGTTTTGTGTGCCTAACAGTACAGAAGAAAGGGGAAAAAGAAAAGCTTTAAATACTTTGACTTCCTAAACCCTCTTTCATAAGCTCTTTTTTCCTTTCTCATCATGGACAGAAAGGGTCAGTGTTGAAGAAAAGAGTATGCTTGAAATTAAGACTACTGCATAATGCTTACTGCTCTCACTGAACTAAGGAGCACTGTTGAATGTTGAGTATTGCCTTTGTTTTATTCTCATCAGAGCAAAATTGAAATGCATGTAAATGCAGAGGGGAAGAATGAAACCAAAAAGATTTAGCCTTTTAGCTCCACTCTAGGTACTAGAAAACTCTCTGTTCCTTCAGGATTTTCTCTAACTGTGCTCCCACTCTTCTGGCTCTGGAAAACGGTTTTGGCTGGCTTGCTGACAGGCTTTGTGTAGTACCAAATGGCTTGTCAGTGCTTCATTATTACGGAGGTTGGTTTCCCAGCATTCAGTGTTGAACTACCGAAGGTTTTCTCTATCATCGCATGTGTAGCAAATAAGGTGGCTTTACTCTCTGCTTTGGTGCAGACCACAGGTAGGCAGCTGGACCTGTAATTTCAATACTCAGAAATTATGTGTGAGTTATCCTATGGTTGGACAGCTGCTTCAGAATCTGCAGGGGTGATCAAGGTGTCAGAGCCTCACATTTCACTTGCCAGTCATTTGTACTGCTTTGTCATCAGCTGCTATTATTCAAACAGTTAACCCAAATTAAAAGACTGCATAGAGTCACCTCTGGGATGTCAGGACAAAATGAGCTGGCTTAGTTCAAATGTCAATGTGCTCTGCTTTGCCAGGTCAGCAGTAGGGAGGACTTTTTCTCCAGCTGTGAGACAGTGACATCTTAAACTGCCACAGTATGTCTGATATAGTATTGTATGGTATATACGGTGTTAGCCTGAAAACTGTTGCTTGTGTTCATCATTAAAGAGGGGTTAAGCTGACTGGTCCTCTATGTTGTTAATGTGCCTTATTGTAAAACATTTGCACATATGGCTTAAAAATTATCGCAGTGCAATTGGTGGTGATTCTGAGGCATCAGCAGGGTTCTTTGCCTAGAGGCTCCAGAGTTGCAATCAGTTTGTTTAAAGATGGCAACTAATTTTAATATTAAACTTTCCATATTGCTATTTTTGTTATTCATAGCACATAGTCACTGAATTGGATCAGAATCCCGAACTCACTTTAAATAATTGTTTACTGCAATATTTAGGGTTTACAAAATGGTTTATTGAAGTTATAGAGGGTGTAGAGAGTCAGTAGGGAATGGTTGGGTACTGCTTCTTCCTGCACCATGATGAGGTGGCACCATGTGAACAAGCAGTGAATAGGTTCAAAATTAGCCTTCTCTAAGGTGTTGTAGATACTGCACACTTTCATGGTTTCAGGAGGAGTTTGGACAAATTAACAGAAAGAAAACAAGTAAGAGTTAATACCCTATTCTTGGAACATCGCTTTTGTGAGCTGTGCTTGAGGATAGGTTTAAGTGTTCAGTGTTGAATGAACATGGCTTTATTCAGTGTGTCGGAGTTGCCAGGCCTGAATTCTGTCTCTTGAGTTCACAGCTTCACAGGAAAGCTGTTAAGTGTGACCAACACCACCTTTCACAACATTTTCAGCTTGGATTAAATGTTCGTGCAAATACAGAGTAATTGTTAGGTTTAACATTCTGAATTTCATTAATACAACAGGAGTGGCTGAAACATAAATAACAGAGTAATCACATGGTGCAAGTTTCCTGACCCAGGGAGATGCTCTAGGTAAGGGATTGATGCTGAAGAGTAATAGAGTCTGATCTTTGTTCCAGTGACAAAGTCAAGAATGAGATTTTATTCTTTCCAACAAATAAAATAATTTCTTTTAGTAGTTAGTGAATAGAATTTTAATAACTTTAAATCAGGCTGCGTATCTGCTAGAAACTGAGTCAGTTTGAGGTTGCCTGTTGTACTCCCTGTGACTATTTGTTTGAATAAAACTAAACTACTCCTGAATATATAAAAGCAAAATACAACATAAAATGTAAAATAACTTTAATAATTGTGTATTCCTGAAGCAGCTGGAAGAAGAGTTGGTAATTAGCCTATTGAATTGGATTTTTTTTTCCTGTTTTAATTTCAGGAGCACTTAGCAGGTGACAGTTATTTCACAGAATAATGTCCCCAGAAAGGTTAAGGTTGGCTGTTTGTTTTCCAGAGGAGCACGCTGTGCTCCCTGCAGGACAGGTCGCTTAGGATTATTTTTCTGGTCAGGGTATAACTCTTGCTGTCTTTGATGCGGTAGGACTAAGTTATTGAAACTTTCTTAAAGTTGTGTGCTATTACTGGGATCACAAATTCCCTCTCAAGTGTTGTGGGACACCTTTTTTTGGTTATAGTCACTTAAATTTATAAGACTTTGTGGGGCAAGTCATTTTTATTACTATTAAGTAGCTGATGAAATTGGATGCCTTGAAGTCATATGATTTAATGATCAGAACAGCCAACTTCAGACACTGTTCACAGCTAATTCAGATATTTTATTTTGCTGGAATTTAGGGATATATGAAATTCAAATGGTTATTTGGGGTTTCCAAGTAGTTGTGTTTAGTAGAGGGATGTTACAATCACTTTTTGATCACTGTGACCGCGTTGTGAAGTTAGAACTTTGGGTCTTCATTGTTAGACAGCTTCTAAATATGTGTGAGGCTACAGCTGTCTTTGCAAATACATGAATATGGGGCTTATTGAAAATGTTGTTAAGGAGATACATGCAAAGGCTACTGTAGCCTCATGAGCTCCATCTGCAGTTTGTGGCGAAGAGCTGCATCCCTCGTGATTAGGAGCAGGAGCTGTTTGTAAGGTCCTTTTAAAACATCTTTGAGGAGGCACTGGTCTCTTGGGAGATGGCAGGAGAAAGAGCTCCCTACCTGAGGCAGAGGGGCGCTGGGAGGATGCACTTGGCCTTCGGGATGGTGGGAATGAGAAGAACAGAGTTCAGAAGGGGAAAGTGCACTGCTGTTAATTGCAAACCCCCACGATTGTGGGGCAGCAGTGCTGGGAAAGGGGCCTTTGGCTGTCAGGCAGTCTAATCCCTGGCTGCTTGTGTGACTGCCTTCACTCAGGTGTCTTTAGAACTCTTCGTGTTCCATGTCAGTTCCCCACACTTGAAGTTTCTTGTTTGCTAATTCATTGACGTTTATTTTCATTTTCATAGATGTTTCTGATTACTTTGTCTGTGAAGTTGAAGTAGAGTATTTGAAGTAATGTGACCTTTGGATGGGAAGTGCCTTTGAGAGGGCAAAGGCAAGGTGAAAGGAAGATGGTCAGGCAGCTCTCCATTGACAGAATATGGGATTATTCAAGTTATGTTTGTTTTTGTTTTGGCTCAGGCTGTGTGACCTTACTCAGCATCTTACTTAGAACACTGTTTGAGGGTTTCCTCTAAGCCATCTCATAAAAAATAATTAAAAATTAGAATAATGAAAATTAGCCATCAGAACCAAATGGATCTGAGCCATGTAACTGTTCCATTAAGAGTTTGTTAAATAGATTTTCACTTTACTCCCAAGGAAACAGGCCCTTTATTTATCTGCCTTTGTCTTGATCATGTAATTTTAAAGCAAATATACTAGTTAGATGGAACAGTGAACTTAATGACAGGAACAAAAATGCTTTTTTGTTAGCATTTAGGAAAGCCTTCCTAGCTTGTTGTTTTGTACTAAGTTTTATTTGCTTGATGCCTACTGCATTTTTGTAAGGCACTTGGGGCTGGTAGGAGGGCACTGCTACATCGAGATTACATTTACCAGCACTGCTGCTTAAACATAAAACATATTGTCAAACCTGTAGATAGGGAAGTTCATTTATGGAGGGCCTTTTCTGCCTTAAAGTATGTTCAATTTAGCATGATTTTACTTCCATGACTACTCTGTTATGCCCAGGAATTTCAAGGAGAAGTTGCCTTGTTTTTGAAAAAGTTTAAAAAAGCAAATGTAGAAGAAATAGACCATGGTTCAGTGTGTTACTTCTCCCTCTGCTTCCAGCAGAGCGGAGGTTTGGTCCATTGGTAAGACAAGTCAGACAGCCTCCCTCTGTGTGGTGTTCCCTGCTACTGCTTGCTGGCTGCTGTTTGATGTGGCACAGAGCCTTTTTGCAAATAAACTATGTGATGGAAGGAAACCATACTGTCTTAGCGATTGCAATAGTTTTATTAAAATGTTGGTCTGTTACTTAGGTGCATGTAAATATTCTGGTAATAATCTGCAGTGTGAAATTGAAATAATTACAATATCGAATAATTGAGGCGCACAATCAGATATAGGGCACTTTAAAACAGAAGAACAGGCAAGTAAAGTGTTGTGTGAGTATTTCCTTTGTAAGTCACCTTTGGTGCTGAAATTATCTATGTTTGTTTATATTGAATAAAGTAATCTGTTACTGCTGAAATAATTTCTGTTGAGGAACATTCAAATAAAAATTGAGAAAAACTGAACCCCATCTCATGATATTACTGAGGAGCATTCCTTGCAATCTTTTTTATAAGCAAATGAAGGTATTTTTCAAAAAAAGCTGAATGAAATTACATTTCGGTGCTGTTCCTGCTGTGGAATAGCATTCAAGGATCTATTTTGTCTGCCACCCCTCCCATCCCACCCCCCCACCCGCCAAAAAAAAAAAAGTCCCCAAAAAACCAAGTTTGGGCTGGAAACATTTTTTTTTTTTTTTAAACTTTGTGGGCAGCATGCAGCCATTTCTCCTTTGTACTTACAGTGTTTGCACTGGTGTTGGTCTTTAGTTTCACTCATTTTTCCTCCTTGATGTTTACTCAAGTATGTTTCTAGAGAGCTTTAATTTTCCTAGACTAATTAATTCAAGCTTCTGTCATCTTTATAGGATGGACTCTCTATCCTCCTGATGATGGGAATAACCTTTCTGTGCACCTAGCTCAGTCTAAAGATGTTCTTTTTCATGTATCCAGTGTTTCCCACCAGGTCTTGCTGCTGCCTGGTGATGCAACACAGTGCTTGACTTATCACTGAGGTCTTATTGCTGCTGCTTACTGTTTGTATTTTGCAAGGAAAAAAAAGGAACCACCCATGTATTAACAACATGTAACTTTAAGTTTTTTAGTTGATTGTCTCCCTTTGAATCGGCAGCTTGTGTAAGTTAACAATTTTAGATTTATGTGTTCAGTGTATGGTGATGAATGTGAAACTAAATGAGGCTGTGGCATTATTTGGTTTGGCCTTTGAGAAGGGGAGGGGGAGATGTGACATGCATCTTAAAAAGCAATCGGATGTTTGGCTAGTACTGACATGGTGGAAATTGTATGAAGTAATCTGTGAACTCTCATCTATGCAATAAAACTACATGTTTCTTCAAACATTTTTTTTACTGGTGCCATGACAGTAATCCACAGCAAGATTTCTACTACACATCCTGTTTATTTTTTTCTTCCCTTGGCTATGCTCATTATAAATTTTATTGCTTCACCTGCTCATACTTGCAATAAATTCTCTGCAAACTGCTGAACTTAACTGTATAGTCTGTCTTTTCTCTGAGACTATCTATATCCAGATTTCGATGCTGAACATTGATTTTAAACATACGATATAATGACTTTGTTTATAATTCTGGAAATCCTGATGTGTTTCATGTAAAACCAATCACATGAAAAGGGTACTAGCATGTGATTGACTTGTAATTTTGGTTATTTGCTTTTTGAAGAATGGAACTAGAGGTTGGCCCGATTTCAGTGAACTTTTAATCGAGACACCCAGCAAGGAGAAAACATCATCATGGAAACATAGATGATGGTGAAAAAGCTTATTAAGCTTTCAAAAAAAAGTCATGATTATACTTTTGGTAAGGCATATGCAATCTTTAAAATTAAAATTTGCCCCTGCTTTGGGTTTCTTTTGGGTTATTTGTGCAGTAATTGCCGTTCAGTGGTGAACGATTTTTGGAAACAAAGTATCAGTAAAAATTTCTATCAGTGAGCTTTGCTGCCCTAACAAAGAGTTTGTAGAAGGGTCATTCAGTTAGGAGAATATAAACTCCTAGAAAATTGTGACACATCTCTGGAAAAAGGTAGAGTTGTGCTGTTACAGTCCTGTTATTGCATCCAGCAAAAAAAATAAGATCAGGGGGAAAAATCCTTTTTTTGTGTGGATATGCCAACATTACTTATCTTCCCACATGATATGCTCATAGGAAACTACGGTGAAATGAAAGGTGTAGTTTTTCAGATGATCTGGTTTGCTCTGTTAATGCCTTCAAAACAAAAAGCTTTAAAATTATCAGCAGAAAATGTTCAATTTTTGTTTCAAACTAAAGCATAGAGTAACAAAAGGAATAAGTACTGAGAATCTGTTAATAAAATAATTTTATTTAGACTGCTTAGAATAGTGAACCAAGTGGACTCTTGAAACTCTACAAGCAGTATCACCGATGTAAGGGAGTGAGTGGGTATCCACACAAGCTCTTTGTATTTTACCTTCAGAGCAAGGGTTGCCTGTTTGTCTTAAAAAAAAAAAAAAAAAAAAAATAAATTACTTTTGTGTGTTGTGGTTTAACCCTAGCTGGCAACCAAGTACCATGCAACTGCTCACTCATTCTTCCCTGTCCGTGGTGGGATAGGAATGGGGAACTGGAAAAAGGTAAAAACAGTGGGTTGAGATAAGAACAGTTTAATAGTTGAAATAAAGTAAAAGTAATAACAACAGCAATAGTATTTGTAAAGAGGAGGAGAAAGAGAGAGAGGAATAAAACCCAAGGTGGAAAAAAAAAATAAATTATGCACAATATAGCTGTTCATCAGTCCCTGAGCAGCAATCAGCCACCCCTGTCCAACTCCCCCTGTTTATACACTGGGCATGGTGTTCTGTGGTATGGAATATCCCTTTGGCTAGTTTAGGTCAGCTGTCCTGGCTCTGCTCCCTCCTGGCTTCTTGTGCATCTGCTCCCAGTGGAACATGGGAAACTTGAAAAGCCCTTGAGTTGGGGTAAGCACTACTTAGCAATAACTAGAACATCAGTGTGTGATCAGCATTATTCTCATCCTAAATCTAAAATACCGACTGTGCCAGCTACTAAGAAGAAAATTAATTCTGTCCCAGCTGAAACCAGGACATAGTGCGATTGTGTTATCGTTAGTATTAATTCAGGTGTCGTTCAGGCTGTTCATAAATATTCAGCCTGAAGGAATGCCATGCTATCAATCCTTGCCCTTGGTATTTAGAAGTTTGGTGTTTGGAAGTTTGGTCTTGCAGTTGAACTCATCAGCTGAATAGCAAAGCTGTTGCTAGAGGAAATTATCATGCCACAGAGATGTCCTTTAGATTTAGAGGCTTCACCTAAATTGAGATCTGAGTAAATGCTTCACTGTTTTGATCTTCCTTCATAGGTCTTGTCTGTGCTGGGATAATTACTGTCTGTAATTAGCTGCAGTGTAATTCTTTTGAAGTCTATGAATGTGTAAATTTTTTTCCATAAGCTGGGAAATAGCATTTTACTTCAGCTTGCTCTTGTGTTTAACTTACAGATGATTTTCTGTTGGGATTTTTGTGTAAAGCATTTAAAACTTTCCAAACAAAACCAATGCCCCACCACCCCCACCCCCCACCCCCCACCCCATCCCCCCCCAAAACCAAACACCAAAAAACCACAAAAAAACCCTAAAAAATCCCCATGAAAAACAGTGATACTCCAGCATTTCTTTCCTTGGCTAGATACCAATTAGCCATCCACACAGCCAGGTCCATGTCAGGAGGATCAGAGTAGCATCTACATGTCTTAAATAACTGCAGTTTCGTATACAGTTCTCCATGGTTAAATGGGAAGGAGAGTAATTGTCTTTTTGTCATGTAGTTTCATCGATACTGTGAGGCTCTTTGAAAATCAAAAGCGCTGCTTAATTACCTTTTATTTCAGTATGCTTTAAAGAGGTAATATTTTTCCTCTATTTAATGTAAAATACAAATTGTTCACAAAGTACAATAATCACAGGTAGTATACATGCTTTTATGTATTTTAAGACCACACCTATGTATTTGCTAGATCTGCATGTACTGCTTTGTCTTTGAACCTATCTTTTCAGTAAACCAACAAAATCTTACTTATTTTCTTTCATTATTCTGCTCTGCTTCCATTGATGACTAAACTTTTGACTCCAGACTGGCAATATGAGGGTAAGATGGCAAAACATAACTTCCTGAACATTGCTTGTCTGTTCTTAATTTTTATTTTCCTTAGAACATTATTAAAATTCTGTTCACTCTCTTTAATTAGATCCTTTTGTTGCGATTACATTCAGATTATGTTTGTTTCTGTTGTGAAGCTTTAATTGCAATTTACACCTTTTAATAATTTCTTTGTTATTTATTTGGGTTAACTTACCATTGTATTATCTCTGTCCTGAAAGGCTTCTGCTTCACTGAGATCCCTGGTGGTATCTCTAGAGCAAGACATGAACAGGTTTATTAGTGTAGCCATCAGACTGTATTGTGGTGGTATGTGACAAAGATCCAGGGTATGTATGTTCATGACATGGAAAGGAAGGCTGACATAAGAGATAACAGAACAAACTATATTCAATTTTTGCTGTTTAAGTGTTTGTTTTAAATATGGATCAGTATCTGAGATGTTAAAGCCTTTGTCATCAGATTCTCCCTTGTTTTATGAAGTTTATCTGAGTAAGGGATAGGCAAAGAGCTCAGATTTTGATCCTCTGTGAGTATACTTAGCTTTGTAGCTCATACATACGTCTTGTGTAAGTAAATACTTGTCTTTGGTATGCTGAACATCCTGACTGGTTTTAAAAAAACAGCAACAAAACCCCCAAGATCCTTCTTCTGGAATTAGAAATAACTTCTCTTTTCATCTTTATAGATTGCAAATTGGCCAGAACAGGTCCTCCAGCCACAATAGTTCCTATTGATGAAGAAAGTCGGAACGGTGAGTGCACCTTGGTTTTCCGTGACACCACTTTGCTTACTCAGTTTTAGCTAATCAGGGTTTAGAGGCGCATGTGGTCGAGTGGTGTGTCCATGTCCAGATTGGCAGTGAGAACTGGTCTCTGAAAACCAGTTAACAGGGATTGCAGGTGGAAAGGTGACAGTAATCCAAAATGCTGAGAGGTGTCATTGTTTCCTAAAAAATCACACATTTTGATGACTGTGGTCTCTGACTCCAGATAGCTTTTGTGAATATGCATTTAGTTTTAGCAAGTATTTAGACCACAATTATTTGTAATACAACAGTTTAGCTCCCTTGTTGGTAACATATCAGTTTACTTTTTACTGTCTGACTTATGTCAATATGATATTACTGGAGGACAGAGTTCTCAGTTTTTGGTTTTGGTGTGCGTAAATAAAGCTGAAACCTTTCTATGAAGCTTGATAGGAGGGTTAACATTGCTGTTGTCTGGGTTTCACATACAGCTTTCAGAAGATTATTTCTTGGTTTCCTCTAAGTTTAATAACATCAGTTTATGGATACCTCTGAAATGACAGAACTTGCTTGCATGTAATTATGGAAACTTCAAAAGAAAATGCATGCTTGTTTTGTTTTTATTTATTCTCCTGTCAAATCATACAGTTCTTGCAATGCTGAGCCTAGAGATCAATAGTTCATTTATGCAGCATACTGTAATGTAATCAAGTGCTTTACCCTGTTAGAGTGAGAGCTTTGTACAGGTGACTTACTTCTAATATTATTACTCTTTCCTGCTTTTTATTTTGTGATTATTTTTTTTTTTGCCTTTGTAAGCTAGGCAGAGTTGTGTGCTCAGTGTGGTTACAATTTATCATATATGGGTGCCTGAAATGACACACAAAGTCCAGGTCATGCTGGTAGAACCTTTCTGCTGTTATCCTTGAGAGAGCTGCTTGCTGTTGGAATTGCTTATGGTCAGATGGCTAAGTGTCTACAGGTTTCATTGTTAAGAGAACCAAAAAACCAACAGTTAATATGCCTCTGAACTGAAGAACTGTGTTAGCTGATACAGTAGTAGCTTTTAAAAACAGACTGTTTTCTTCCTGTGCTGATTTTTCTTGCAATCATGTTTTCTGAAACTAAAAAATGATGATTGGTCTCAGAAAAATGAAATTCCCCTGCTAATCCTGTCCCCGTGCTGAGAAAGACTATTTTTGCTGTTTGTTTTGGTTTTTGTAATGCAGCCTTGGTGCCATAAAAGTAACTTAAAGTGCAGTATCAATTTAAGTAGAAAGCTGTATCATGTTCATATCATGCTTATATCAAGTGGAAAAAAAGCAAGTAAGTTGTTTTTTTTTCTTCCCAGAGTGTTTAAATGGTGTGTGATTACAACATCATGATAGGTTTTATTCTTTAATAGAATAACTTCTGTGTGTAACCTGTGCTGCAATGTTAGTCAACTTTTGTTAAAATAGTTTGGTATATAATGGTGTGTCAAAAGTTCAAGCATCCAGAATCAATACTGCGTTTTTATATCTTTTTTTAATGTATGTACTATTGAAGATGTCTTGGGATTTGATGCGTATAGAGTAAGTGTAGCTGTATCACCTTGTTGGGAAGGCATCAAGTATTCTTGCTTATACATAGGGAGTACTGGCATGTTTTGTAGCATTTTCTATTTTTGTGCTAGCAGCACTTGATTTACTTAGGAGAATGTTGTGGGAACAACAGCTAAAACTAAGACTAGATGTTCACCATAGTCATTTGAAATATAAACAAAAAATTAGAGAAACAAAATGCTCACAGCTCTCTAATTGAATGGCATAATAAGCATTTTTCAGCTTTTTAATGCTTGATTCAGTGTTTGTAAAACTAGAAAGTTAAATTTTCTGTTTAGATGTAACAAGCAAGAAAGATGGTTAACAAGGGGGAGGGGGGCAGGGGGGGAGGTGTGGATTTCCTACAAGCTTTGCATGTGTCTGCAACAATTTACCTTTTTTGCTATGAATTCCTGCAAACCATTAACTCCACATCAATGTCAAAATTGGAAGTAAAACTTCAGTTCACATTGTAGTTATGAGGTGTATCGCTTCCGTTCTGTAAGTCACTATATGTATTAAGTAAATGGATCTCCTGGGAAGCCAGCTCTTGAGTTGAAATGTCCTTAAACCTTTTGCTGTTTTGAAGTGGCAAGTTGTATCCTCCCCACTACCATCTGTGACTGTAGAGACTCAGCGGTTGAGTCAATGTTACTACTTGTGTACTTCATTTTAAATAGTTGTTTTTACATTAATCTTGCTTAAACAGAATGTAGATATTTTAAAATAGAAAAATAGTCACAGCAATGGATTTGGAGCAGATACCAGCAGATTTAGTTTTCCAGCTCTGTGTGTGTGCTCTTCCAGATGTCTTCAGGTTCAGGGCAAATGCTTTATCTTGCTGGAGTCAAATTTGGATCCATGCCAAATGATGGGGGTTGTTTTAACTGAAAGCGTTTGAGTATGCAGACGTGCACGCACACATACATATTAGGGAATTAGAAGACTAAGTGATCAGGTAACGCTTTGTTTCTTGGATCTTGGATGATTCCTGCATGCAACTGCACTTTTTTTTTTTTTTGGTGGGGGGAGATGGGGAGGCTCTTTGTGGTCATGTTCACACTTTTGGTTTAGATGCATTATCAATTTATGTTCTACAGCATATAACACTGCCCTTGTAAAATTTCCTTACGTATTTTACAGTACAGCTACAGCTTCAAATGACTACTGAAAGAAGCAGACTGAGAGCCAGTTCATCACCAGTAGGGTCTAGTGGGATTTACAGAATTATCAGTTTCATTCAGTAGAAACTGTTTGGGTACCAGAGTTCATCTCTTCTGGCCTTTTAATACTTCCTGTGCATTAGAAGATGAATCTATATAAATGGTAACAGGTAGTAAGTCAGTCAAAACAGCTTTACCACCAAAAAACCTTCGTAACAATCTTGAGATGGGAACAAACAGAGGATATAAAAGCTAAAAAGGAAGGTCAGCTGAAGCAGTGTGTTGTGGTGAGAAATGTCTTAAGTGTTTGATACATTGGAACCTTGGGTGCAAGGATTAGACATTGCTGCATTAAAGACCATGCAGCCTGCAAGTAAAAAATTGTGGATATCAATGCCAAGATCAGTGGGTTGAGTGCATTTACTGTGTGTGTGAATTCACTACAGTAGTTTATCAAAAGCTGTTTAAAATAATTTGCCATTCAGTCTCAAACTTGGCATTATATAGTTGTTAAAAGTGATAGCAAAACTGTAGTGATAAGTGTTTGGATGATATATGGATTAGGTCAGGAGCCCTCAAACTACGGCCCACGGGCTGGATACAGCCCCCCAGGGTCCTCAATCCGGCCCCCACCCCTGCCGGGGGAGGGAAACCAAGCAGCCACAGATGACTGCTTGCCACTTAATCCACGCGCCGGCCCCCTGGTTAAAAAGTTTGAGGACCCCTGGATTAGGTGTTATGCAACATTTCCAGTGACCAGACAAACTTTGTATTGGAAGTGCTAATGGATGCAGAGAAACATTCCACCTGTATTTGTTCTGATATATACAAGTATGTCTCTAAATCACGTAAAAGTATGAAATCTAATCACGCTATTTTAATTCCTTGCACTGCAGCTTTTAAAGGTCTGTTGTTGATGTTGGACTGTCTCTTCTAAGGTTGTAGAATGAAGATCTCAAAATAGTAACCGAGTGAACATCTCTGTGACCCTTCATTTCATCCAGTGCACACATGCATCAAGTTCTGGCAACTGAATAAACAGAAAATCCTGCTCTTTAGAAGTATATTTTTAGTTCCACTGTGTTGAATGTTACTTCTCAGCGTACTAAGATCAATCATTTCTAATTCACAACAAGTTTGGAGACCAGCAGATCTCGAGGAATAAAATTATTTAATAAAATAAATATTCCTTGTTTTCATAGTCAGACACACAGTTACCATGTGTGACTTAAAGGTGTTCTTGAGAGATCAGCACAGATGTTAGGATTTTATAGTTTCCCACCATTGTATTAATATATCTTTATACCGAGTAATATCAGTACAGTAGTATGTTATAGTTGTGTTCCTGTGAAAAATCCTAGAAGGGGTGAACTCTACATTTCTTAAGGTGCAAATAAATTATTTTTTCATTTTTCCTTTGTTTAACTGTATGGGTGATAGGACTTGAGGTCATTTTAACAGCAAAATTTAATTCTTTTGGACGTACAGGGTTTTTTTTACAGGCAGAGATTTTATTTTCCCTCATGGATTTTTTTTTTTTTTTGTTACTGAACTTGAGACTTGGTTTTAACTTGTTTTGAAGAGTGACGGAATGACACTTATTCATACTTCAGGCTTTTTCATTGCAACTGCACCCCAAGCTTTTTGGGAGCTTTCTTTTAGAGCTGCCTGTGCTTTTTTCTGTAAGATGAGCATACTTGAAATGCTAAAAGGCTTTGAATCTTTAAAAAGGGTTTTTAATGGGAAGTAGACTATTGGGAAATTACTTCTAAAAGAGGCAAAATTGAAATCTGCCAGATATGGCTGATTAAAACAGAATTTGGAACAAAATGCAGAGCAAGCAGGCTGCAGCGTTGCAGGCTTCCTGGCAGTATGCTGTGGCCTCGCATACAATGGGGTGCACAGACAAATACTTCTGTCACCTGTTGCTTGGTGTTTGCCCTTTTTTATTTCAGGATAGCTACAAAGTTGATAGAATATGGGATGAGTACAATTCATATTTTAGAAGATACTTCTTTTGGGTATAAATTACATAGCTAATAGCCAGTATGCTAGTCAGGTACCAACAGAGAGAGACTGTAACTCTGAAATGTCTGCCCTAATGTGAAGAACAGTATGAAGTGGTCTCTTGGTAATGCGTTCACAACAAAAACTCTGTAGTTATAAATATTTTTTGTGTTCTTGCTTATCATAGGTAAATTAGTAAATGTGGTTCTGCTTTCAATTTTATTTTTGGTTTGTGTGTTTGTTTGGCATGTTTTTTTGTTGTTGTTTGTTTGGGGTTTTTTGTTTCTCCCCCACCTGCCTTTATGATGGTGTAGAGTGATAATGAATAGTGGGACCATCTCCACAAATTATGTGATCTCTTTTCTTCATACATAAATCTCAATGCTGATTGGGGATGTTTGGTATTTATGCAAACACAGGTAAGCACAGGAATGAGCTTTCATGCCTGTAGGTGGGTTTGGTATAATTTTAAAATCTTTTCATCTTCCTGCTATCTTGACAGCTATCTTTTGTCAGCCTGACTTCCTGGGAAGGCAGAGGATGTGTGATCACTGCAAATCCCCATCAGTAACTCCCTGTGGTGAGGGTGTGGGGTATTTGCCCTGCTACTATTGGAGCAATTTATTTTCAGTAATTGATTGTAGTACTGAAAGTAGGGACTTGTGTACTAAGGCACATTGACAGTTTCACTGCAAATTTCCATGTTGTACCAAACTACTTTAACTTATTTTTCAGGGGCAATTGACAGGGATTGAAGAAAATATCTCGAGGCACAAAATCTATAGTCTCCCTTCTGAGACGGGCTTAAGTGTACTAATACATTTCCGATGGATTATGTGTGGTAGCTTCTAAACAGCCGTTACTTAATAAAATTTTCAGTGACTACTGGTGTGGGCTGGCAATAAACTTATGAGCCTTAAATTAAGGGTCCTGCTATCCATCTCCGGCATGGATCATATGCTGATTTCAGTCTGGCTGACTTAAGACATTTTGGCTAAGGGGAAAAACTGATTTAGTAAAATACTATTTTCTGATTTGGAAAGTTGCTGTGGTTGAACACAAGTATATTGAGAATAGCATTTGTTAAGAGTTGTGACTCTGTGGTCTCTTCCTGCTTTTCTATTTCAGAAAAAGGATGGAGGTGCTTCAGCATATTAATTTTTTCAAATAATTCTTCTTACAGAAATAATGTTCCTGATATTATTGCTGTTTTGAAATTCTTTTATCTGAGAAATTTTTGGTTTTGCAGTTGAATTTTGAACATGCCACAAGGCTATATAATTCGTTTAAAATACCATTTATCAGGTTGTTTTTAAACATTCAAAAGTTCACTCAAAGTGTTTGGGTTATTGAAATCCAGTGTGTTTTTTCAACAAATACTCAGATTTATTTGTGAGAAGTGTTATTTTACATCCTAAGAGTTGCTGAATTCTAATTAGTGGAACTAAAATCTGCAGCAGTTAATCTTGGCATTTGGCCCTGTAAAGCCTTAGTAGGGACAGCAGGCTGAGATGAGAATGTCAGACATGTAAAGGAGTTTCAGCTAGTGTCCTGTATGTTTACATAACTCTCTTTACTAGTGTATGGTGAATTTACAAACCAATATAAGTTAGAAGACTGTTCTGTAAAATTTTGCAGTGTAATGTAAGTAGTGTCATTAAAAGCTCACGTTTATTTCATATACTGACAAGTAGAACAGTGCATTTCAAGCTCATCCTTTCCCCTTTTTGTTAGGAAAAGAAGCAGTGGGAAGGAAGGGAGGTAACATCCATTTCATGGTAGTGTAGCACACTGTCCCAGAGATATCACTGGTGGAAGGAAACAGTCTAAGCCTGGTGAAATAGCTGTTTCAGTAGGAGCTTTTCACATGGTGCATGCAGTTCATGTGGTTGTAGGCCTATTAAGTCTTTGTCATGCGTAAGGCTTGCTCCTTTGACTTACTGCACTGTCTGCCCTAGCACTCTCTTTAGCTGGGATAACATGAGTCAGTTGACACTCAGTGGGGGAAAAAGATACAAATATTATGAGCTGAAGACAGCCTTGTGTACTCAGCACTTGATCAGGACTGAAAGCTATTCCATGCAGATTAACAAAGACTAAAATAGAGCTGAGCTTTCAGCCTTAGCGCTGGGTTTTTTGCTCCAGGAGGGAGGATTTTTTTTTTTTTTTTTTTAAGCTGTACAGATATTAGCATGTTGCATAGTGGTGTTAGAATTCATGAAGTTATGTATTCTTGTAAGTTACAGTTTTCTGTCTGTATAAGCCTCTCAATCTTTAATTTTAAACCAACATATTTTCACCTATTACTTCCTTTCATTCAAAAATCAACTTTATGAAGCATTATGAAATCAAAGTAATCTTAGTTTCACTATTTCAAATCATTCTGAGAAAAAAACCAACTCTGAGATGTTTGTGTGGATGTGGAAAGGGAAAAGACAGAGCTGTAGATTTTGTATGGAGTTATCTTAGTTTCCACGTAAGTGCAGTTTGAGGTCTCTGCATTTAACTTTCATTCGGTATGCTATTTCTGTTGTAACAGTCAACAGTTAAATTCCTGTAATGGAAAAAAATAAAATTAAATTAGTAGCTTACATGTTGTTATCATTGCTTTGGAACATTTCCTGGGAGAAGCTGCTTCAATAAATTTCCAATCTAAGTTATGCAACTGTCTATATGCCTGTGTCCGCAGATAGATTTATCTCACATCTTTAGCTAATGTTACAGCTTCCTGAAGTGTTTGTGAATGTTTTTCACCAGCTGTGGAAAGTATTCCTCTTCCAATAAATCTGTACCAATCCAGAATTTGGTTTCCGTCGCAATGGAGGTGTGGTGTCGTGTGCGTATATATATTATAGTGTAAGTTATTACAGCCAATAAGTAAATCTTTGAATGAAATATTATCGTGTCGTACAAGAGGAAGAGGAGTTCAATCAACTTTGCTTCTGAAGCACCAGCTTTTCTTCAACTGTAAAGTTAATTCCTCTTATTGTGCAGTAACTGCCACTTTCCAAGGTCCCAAGTGTATGTACATCTGAGAATGCTTAAATACGTTTAGGTACTTTCAGCCAAGATTGCAGTTCAATCTAGTGGCATCAGTTAGCTACTGATACAATATAGACGGCTAATATGATTGTAGTGTTGTGCATCAGTAGCCTTTTGCTGAATTTGTGTGTGCTGATGCTATTCTGTGATCATTAATACCGGCTCTGTGGAACATTAGATTAACCAGCAATACAAATCTGATCTGGATCAGGCCCAGGCACATAATAACATTTTGTCAAATTAAGTCATGCAGTGTGGAGTTTATTCTGCCTTTAAGTTTTTGTATAGGAAGAAAGGTGATAACATTAGATCTAATGTCTGCCAGATTAAGTAACTTCTGTCAGAAGAAGTTACCCTTTCAGAATGTTTTGGACAAATTTTGACAAGAGGAATGGATTTGTATTGATTTGTGATGCCACATGGCTGCACAGTGCTAGAGCTGCTACTAAAGGCTGAAAACTGAATTTGTCACATTGTAGAGTGCTGTATAGTTCAACACCATCTTCCCACACCCTGACTGATTTGTGACCCCAGATGTTTCCTATTGATGCTTCTCAAAGTCATCCAGATGAACAGCTGTGGCGTGGGCTGTTCTAGGTTGAATGTAGATGTGGCTCTGAAGATACAACCAGATCTTGAGGCCACCTGAAAAGAAAGCCCAGAGCTTGGTGTTCTCAGCCCTGGCCTACTGGGTCTAGTTCTGGATCATTCAGGGCATTCCTGTACTGTTTAGTAGTGTATTGGTTAGACTTGCGGAAAGGTGTTAGTTTAGGTTGTGGAAATCCACTGGGAACAGCGTACAATCCAGGAAAGTTTCAGCAATAGCATCAGAAAGGGACATACTGATGACTGCTGTGCTTCTTGGCTTTGAGATGGGAAGTGTGCAGCAGGGTGCAAATGCAAGAGTATCAAGGGACACCCAATTGTAGATGATTTGGTTTATTCTTCTGGCAGAACTACTTCACACTTGAGCTTTTTCTGATAGCTCTGGTCCAAGCACTGTCCTACAGTTTTCCATAATGGAGGAAAATTGGCTAATATGCTGCAGCTTAATGATGTACTTTTAAACTATTCCTCTTTTTCATGTCATGACTTGCATACTTGGTTGCCAGAGATTTAAATTTCCTTCTTTTGTGTTCAGAGATAGAGCCAATTAGGACTGAGGCTTATTTGTCTTAATCAGCTGTTCCAAGAATCATTATTATTAAATGCAACAACAGGAATATTATCAGAGCAGAGCAAGTTTATATTTCAAGAAAGAATGAATTGCCTGGGAGAGTATAGCTGCTGTTCTTCTCGGGTAAGAACCTTTAGAGTCGAGCAGATGAAGGGTAAGTGTAAGAACTAGGTAGAACTAAGTGTAGGCCAAGGCCAGGCTGGATGGGGCTTTCAGCAACCTGGTCTAGCGGAGGGTGACCCTGCCCATGCCGGGGGGGTGGAGCTAGATGATCTTTAAGGTCCCTTCCAACCCAAACCATTCTATGATTCTAATTAGAAATTAGAAAACTGTCTTATACTCAGCCAATATTCAACAGGATGGAGTATGGAATATATTTTGTAACTTGTATTTGTGGTTCTCCTCCTTCCTGTTAGCTGCTGGCTCGTATCTGTTAAGTGCTCAACTTGCTGTCTTAAGTAGTTTAAATCAAAATGTAAACTAGTGCAACTAAATATCACTTCACTGACAACTTGATTTAGTTTATACATTCATGAGATGGGGAAAAAAGGCCTAAATATATGGAAATTATTTTTTGTTTCATTCAAATCTGTTTGTTCATTTCTGTTCTAAAATTATGCATTCTTAGGATATCAGTATTCACAATCTCATTGAAAAGTCATGAATCAGTTTGTTGTCTAATACTCTTTTTATACCAGAGATTTAAATTCATGCTCACATGTTTTTCATGGAGGTCAAATGTGTAAAGACTAAAGAAGCTGTAAAATGGATGAGCTGCTTATTCCACTTCTATTCATGAGCACAGACATCAGCAGTGACCAGTATTTAAGCAGAGCCTTTGTTAAAGATATTTTTCATTAATTTTTTTAAAATTGTCTTAAGAAAAAAATAAATCAAAGTGCCAAAAAGCAGGACATAATTTGGGGTGGAAGTAGGGAAGAAAATAAGTTGTCCTTTTAGAAACTAATTTATTCTTAAGGATAAAAAATACAGTTAGTAAGTGATAGAGTTGGAATTATTTTAAATGTTTTTATGCTGTCATCTGTCTACAAAAATACCCTAACCTGGTATTGGTGCTTTTGGAGGGAGATGAATTAATGTCCTTAAATTACTTCCAGGGATGAGATATTTTTCCCCTTATTTTCATCAGCTTTCTCGCCTATCTCTGTAGGTTCTTAGGACTTTATGTAGTCATCAAGATGGTTTTGTTTTTCTTTGTGTTGCCTGTGCACATATTCAGGTGTCATATCTTGGCTCAAGTTGCATCTGCTGAAGTCTCTTGTGCTGACAAGTTGCAACTGTCTCGTTGTACCCACAGGCACTAATACAACTGCAAGCTATTGGGTTTTGCTCACTAAATATTGAATAACTATAGGAGTAATTAGCCGATTAGGCAAGATCACAGGTTTTCCCCTAGTATTGGTGTTTAAGATAATGAAAATTGGGAATTTAACTTTATTTTGTGGTAGGTATAACTTTTGTGATTACTCATTATGGCCTGTAATTCCAAAGCATTTTGAAAATTTATTTGAGTTATTTTTTTTAGTGGAAATTCTCCTAAGAGCGATTTAAAATTTTCTGAACAGGTCATCTTTGACAGTTTGAGTATTCAGAATAAATTACTCAAATTACAAAACTTGATCCATTCGTATTCCCAGGTTGTCGGTTTATCTTTGCAAATGAAGAACTGCATATTTCAACAATTTATTTCTTTCATATAATTTTGAAACATTGAATGTAATTTTACTAGCAATATTAGTTAACTGTCTTCTTTACAGTTCCATTAAATCAGTGCAAGAATAGGAGTATTTAATACATTTTACAGGTTTTCTCTGGGGAGTGGGAGGTGACTGTTGTGATCCTTTGGTAGTGATTGCCAGAAGCATGTCATGCTTTCTAAGTGTTTTCGTATTGCTTTACTTTTGGAGTTACTGTTACTTAACTAATTTCTTTACTTACAGGAGAATAAAAGAAAGCTCATTTTTTCTATGCATTGCAAGCAAAGAGGGGGAACTGGTGAACTTTGAGGTGAAACTTGTTTGAAATCTTTGTTCACAGTGTGTTGAAAAGATAAGCAGAATTTCTTTCTGTGGCATGTTTGTCAATACAGAATACTGTTTTCACAAAGTATGTGTTGAGCTGTGTGTTTCGCTTCCTTTTGTCAAAGCTTAAAGAGGGTACCGTGGAAATCCTTCTAGAAGCAAGAGTAGCATGTATGGGTCAGCCCAATAAGTAAGACGATGCATTTAAATATTCATCTGCCTTAATTTCACCAAGTGATACTGCTTTTACTGCCATGACTTAAAATTAATTCTTGCCAGGTTCTCTTATGAAACCTTTTCTCTTGTGGAAACATGATCTACATTTGGTACACTGCTCATCTGGAAAAAAAATCTGTTCCTTGGAGCATGTCACTGTCATTGTAATGGATATCTATTACTGTTACACTACCCACCAACAAGTCAGACATTCTTGTTTTATATTCTCCGTTGCCAGTTCCTATAAGCAACTCTCTTACCCTGATGTGGGGAATTGGTGGCATTTATGTGAACACCAAGACAAGTGGCAGAGCCAGGAACAGATTTACGCATCTGGTAGCAAGGGGAGGGGGAAGAAGTATCTTTGCTGAGTTTCACAAAAATACGAAACAGAGTCCAAAGCAGGAATGTAAGATTCCTAGGTATGGGAGAGCCTGCCTGACCCATATTTGGAAAGATCAAACCTTGTTTTGTTCTGAAAGTCCCAGCTGGCCCTGGCCTGGGCTATGTGAATAATAGTGGCTACCACAGAGATCTCGCAGTGTTGAGAGCTCAGGCCTACCCTATGACACTGGCAAAGATCTACCACTGATGCTGGAGTGAATTAATCTTCTTTGCCCTTTGGGGAATGGCCTTTTAGGTATGTGCAGTGTCAAATAATAGCATTCCTGCCCTGCAGCTCAGAATCTGTTCTTCTTCTTGTAGCTTTTTTGAGCTGTGTATTGGGCAGGCGCTCTTGTTCCTAAGAGACATGGCTCTGCTGGTTCCTGTGTGCTTGAGCTAGTTGATCCCAGAATCATCTGTTCTTACCCACTTGGGCTCTGCTGAGCTGAACTGACTCAGCTCACACAAAATTCGCCTCTTGTTCAACTTATCTGTGTGTGGTAATAGCATGTTAATAATTTCTGAATACTTTTGAACTGCGATATTTACAACTAATCCAATGTAAAGTGTAAGATGATATTTTTCTATCCCTGTGAACTAAGATGAATTTGGACTTGTCAGATGCCACAGCTATTATGACATCTTTTCACTAATACTGTCAGGAAATATTTTCACTCTGCTGGAAGTTTTCACTTGATTGAGTTGGAAGATTCACGTGCTCAAATTGTGATGGTGGCTTGGGACATCCGATTGATTACACATATTGAAGAGATATGGTGACCAGAGGAAACCCTTGAGAGTGAGGTCTGTTTTAAAGGTAGGGGTTTGCCCATCAATGAGGTCCTCTGTTCTGTTTCACTTAATTTCTGTTGGTGATGCCTTTATTTTACTACATCCCATTAAGTAGCTTGTTACAGTGTTAGCTTTTATTAGTGTTTGTATTGGTAAGCAGTGTGGTGGGGCTGAACTGGACTGGCCCCAGCACTGGTTGAACAGTGTCCCCACTGACCAGGATGTAGTAACACAGGACCTGAGGAGGGTGGGAAGAGCAGAGATGGTGATAACAGGGTCAATCAAAAGTTGAAACACACAGCAGGGTGATGGAGCAGGTCCGGGTCTGTGTGGGGAGTCCAGTTAAGAACAGCAGAGGATGAGTCTGGAAATAAGTACACTTCTGACACAGGGCAAGAATCTGTGGTAGGAAAATTTGCCATGCTATTTAAATTATCTGTAATACTTTGAATTGAAATTACTACTAGTTGGAGGATGTAATTCAGTATTGCAGTCACTGATATCATGACAATGTTGAAATAATCTTCTGTACTTAAATGTACAGATGTACAGAATGTACAGAAAGAAGTGAGTTCTATGATGTAAGTTTTAGTAAGTTCCGGTCAAGCTGTAAAGAAGTTTACAACTTGTGTTGGTGCTGTAATGCTGTGTGTAGAGTGCTTCAGTCTTCAGGATTGTTAGGTAGACAACTGTATTATTTACAGCTATAGAGATACTATTTGTCTAAGAATGCTTGTGGAAAGAGAGTAATGTAGTAAGATGTGTTTTACCAGGTTTTAATTTTATTTTTTTCTGAATACAACTCTTTTGTAGCTGAAGGTTTTTGTTTTGTTGGTTGGGGTTTTTTGTTTGTGGGTTTTTTTTGGGGGAGGGGTCATAGCTGTCATGGTTTAATTAGCATTGTTAATAATTTTTTAATTTATTTTTATTCTAAGCTTAGTTCCCCACCTACCCCAGGTAATTATTTGAATAAGAAAATGATCTGGCTGTTGCAGAGGTGTAGTAAACATTCTCTCTAATCTATGAAAATACATTTTCTGCATTGCTTGTAAGTTTCTGAAAATATTAATTTGAACAGTTGGTTTTAAATCTTGTTTTCATGGTAGTAAAGATAGGTAAGAGATTCAGTACCTTTTAAACTATGTGACACACTCTCATTTTTTAGGAGTTCTTAGGATACGTCCTCAAAGAGTACAGTGAGTTTTTCTTGGGTTTTATGCATGTATTATTATGGAGCCTGATACCAGGAAATACTGTCAGTGGCATAGGTGTGGAAGCAACATTGCCACATGTGAAACACTGTTCAGACGAGCAAGCTGCTGCTGACAGCCTGTAAGGAGGCGGCAGACAAAGCTGGCAGCACTTGTTCAGACAAAACCAGTGTATCTTCACAGTGCTGTAAGGTAACAGCTCTATTTACAGGACGTTCAGTTTAATCTAGGTTGGGAATCTCTTTGCCATACATGGTTTGGATGCATCCCAGAATACTGAAGTATGGAAAGCCAATGTCATTTAGTGGAATGTACATTTGTAGATAGGTATCTAAAAAGCTTTTCTGAAAAAATAAGCATGTTAAGTTTGTAAACCTACTTGGTTTTGGTGATGGTCAGGGGGCCTGAGCCACTTCAGTTCTTTTCAAAGTCCAGGTGATGTTTAACAGTGTAATGGGATCCCAGATTGGCCTCCTTTCTTTCTCTTCTGTGTCAAAGGGATTTCCCAACTTACCTTGTTGGAAACTGAAGTGTTTTATTAAAGTGTACTACAAATGACAGCTCACTAAGCAAAAGGACTGTAGAGGTACTGAAAGAGGGAAGAAGAAAGGTTTGCAAGCAGGTCTCATTGCAGTAGCCACTGTCTATGTCCTTTCCAACAGTGCTCATTTTTGGCTGGCATCCCAGATTGGGGGGGGGGGGGGGGGGGGGGGGGGCGGGGGGGAAGTTGTTTCCAGGCCCTTCTTGAACTATCCAGAAAATCTCTTAATTACCTATCAGGCTGAAGGTTGGACTGCATGCAGGCCTACTCCTCTCACTTCTGAGGAACTCCATTTTACATGGTTTCTTCTTGCTTCCCACCCTGTGTAAAGTGTGTTCAGTTGCTCTAAGCAAGGTACACACAGTCCTTTCTGCTTGCTATCCAAACAACTTAACACAATGTAGAGAAGAGTGTGTCCAGGTAAAAAAAATCTGGCCTTGTAAATGGTCATGCCCCAGCTTCCTTTAATTATATTTATTTCGCTTTGATGTTGAAAAGACAAATAACTGTACAGCAACTCAGGGTATATTTTTCTCAGTCATATACCCTGTGTTTTTAAACAAGTTGTTCTGAAAACATCAGTACTTTTAGCTTTATTCCAATTTTGAAACACTAATAAGAATAACACTTAAGTTATTGCTTGTTTTGAACAGCAGAGTGCTTGTAACAGTACTTTATTAAGTGATGGATTTCAAAGCTTTACTTGGCTCAAACATAAATTACATTTGTTGGTTTATTTTGTTACATAGTCTCATGTGAAAATTCCTTTTCTCCTCTTAGATTTTCAGTCATGTTAAACAAGCCAGTTGTTATTCTCCACAGCTCTGATATTTTTTTTTCCTCCTTTATTCGCTTACCATTTCTCATCATTACTATGTTGTTCTACATTTTGTCCTACCAGCCCAACTCTTTAGGAAAATACAGCCTGATTAAAATACATTATCATGTCTTGACCTTCTGGATATCTACCTCTAATTTATACCATTAGCGCAATCGTAGTGATAATTTTCTTCCTCTGATTAGCCCATCCTTTCTTCTCTAGCTGTTTTGAGGAGCAGTGGTCAACTGTATGGTCTGAAAGGGCAGGATGTTTTTTACCATGTATTTGCTGGGAGAGTGAGGCTACATTCAGCTGTGAACTTTGAAATGCTTTTATGCTGTTCTTCATCATGAGCCTGTGCTGTTTTAAAACCTGGCTTGATTCACTGCCCCTTGGGCCAGCGCTCTTTTGTGTATACACCAGGTGGTTTATTATTGTTTGTGGTACCATAGTGGAGGGGCCATGGCTGCAGTACTGAATGCATTCAGAATAAAAATGAAGCCAAACTTCTACAGAGTGCAAGGCTTGTTGGGCATAATTTCTTTTTTCTTTGCTTAGTTATTGTACACCAAGTTCTACATCAACCCAAATGTATATTAGTTCTTTTCAGAAGAATAATTGTATGTGGTTGCTGCAAGGCATTAAGATTTATTTTTCAGGATGGTTTATGAGCCCAGTGAAGAATCTGGCAAATACTGCTTCTGAAATGCACTACTGAGCATTTGTGTTGGGCCTATTATTTTGTCATTGTCACAACAAAGTGAAGTTTAAAAGAGCAGTTCTGTGATAAATTATCTTCCACACAAGGAATTAATAGTTTTTGAGAAGGGCATCCCTGAAGAAACTGGCAGCTGAGAGAACCACCTAACTTTTCAAGCATATCTGTGTGTTTTGATAGTTTTTCTTGTTTGTTCTTTTTTCTTTTTTGATTACTGTTGATATTCCCCTTCACATGCAGCTCCCCACCCTCTGTTTTATGCATTCAAGTCTTTCTGTAGTTCCACCCACTGTACGAAGGGTGAGAGGGTGCAGTGCTCACAAACAAGGCAGCCTGAGATGCCATGTAAGTCACTTTGGTTCCTCCCTCCTTGTTACATTTTAACCTGTTTGCTCATTATTTTTAATACCTCTTGTGTCTCTTCCTTTTTACAAGCCAAAATCTTATTAGGTCCCTTTAGGGATCCTTTTGTGAATTACACTTTTTCTCTGCAATTAACTGCTGAGCATAATACTTTCTAAGTTTTGGAGCCTGTAGGCTGCTCCCCATATTTGTCTGTCAATATTAACTTTTATCTGTTTCCAGAAGTAACTCTGTTTACCCCACAGACCAGAGACACCTGGGGAGTTCAGTTCTGGCTTTGCCTTAATCTCTTCTTTTTTCAGTTTACCAGAGATTGTTACTCATCCCTTGCTTTGGTTCCCTTTTTGCATTATGTTGATGTAGCTCCAGTGTTGGGGGGGGGTGGGGGGGTGGTTGTTTGTTTGTGTTTTTGTGTGTATGTGTGCGTTTGTTTTTTGGGTTTTTTTCCTCGCTTTAATTATTCTGTGGTTTAATTCTATTGCTTTGAAGTGACAGAAGTTTCAAAGAAGAAATACAAACACGAAATTTGCCTTTCTTAAGGAAATGTTTAGTGGGTTTCACCTGATTTTACTGATTCTTTGCTGCTACTTTAAAAAGAAAAATCAAACAAACCTTAAATCAATGGAGATCTATTTTCCTTTTAGCCTCCCCATCAGCTTTATTTTCTTATTTCTGACCTGTTGCTTTTAATGTATTAATTCAGCATTATTTCCTTTTTTCTGTTCCCAACATGCTGTAAGTACTCTAGTGTTTTATATCACCATGCTCTTCCTTATAATTTTGCACTTGGCTTCAGAGGTGCTGCTTGTGTGTGTTAAAACAAGAAAAATTTGGAGAAGTAAAGCTGAAGTCATATGTCTATGAAATTAATCCTTTGGTAGATTGGGTAGAGTTGAATGTCACATAGGTGGCAATTCTTTTGAGGCTCAAGATTGCTGTTCTTCACTAAATATGTATGTCGATTTTTTTTTAATAAAATCCAAATATATTTTATTCTTTTTAAAATACAGATAAGAAAAAAGAAACTAAACAGGTCCTGGTACTCTGTTTTCTCTTTGCATTCCATTAATTTTTCTACTTTTTAAAGGGTTTTTTAATGGATTTTTTCTTCAGCGCAACTTAGTGCAATGACATATTTATCTTTTATTTCTTAGTGTCATGATTCTGAAAGTGTGAAAGATGAGCCACTAAACTCACACTAGGTATGACTTACAGACTGTGATGCCTGGGTTGCTTTAGCTTTTCAAGAGTCTTAAACACAAAAGCCAGTCGGACAGTTTTTGATTCACATATAAGGTTGCCTTTAGGCTATGAAAAACCTGGTAACAGGTCTTTAGCTGGTCACTGGCCAAGGCTGTTCACCAGCTGTGTAGGTTTTCTGAACAATGTCTTTATTTATGGAGCCAAGGTGTTTGTGGGTATATGATGATGTGAATGTATAAATGATATAATTGTATTTACCATTTAAAGACTGCATCAGTTGTGGAAACACTTCCTCTTCCTAGAAAGGCTCCCCCATGAGAAAGGAAACATCCAAAAATTTTTTTTCTGGCTTTTCCAAGGGAATTCAGTGGCTACAGTGTTTTAGTAGTTTAACATTTTTTTTACACTTGGCCTTACGAAGAATATTTTTTATCCTTTTATCTTTGAAACTTTTCCTGAGTATAAGATTTGGAAACCTGATTGGCAGTACTGGCTCATGATAGAATGTGAACCCTTTGTATGTTCTGCTACAAATTAGCATTCTGGACCAGATTTCCCCCCCCCCCCCCTAATAACCTATGGCGAAGTTATTGCTTTAGCTTTCAGTCTAACAGAAAATACTGGAAAAAGCTATGAACTGCTGAAACTGAAATTAAAGTTACTTCCCGCTTTCCAAAGCTGGCCCTGTTTTGAACAGGGGCTTGGACTCAATTGCCCCTAGCAATCCCTTCAAAACTTACTTATTCTATGATTCTGGGCATACACTAAGAACTGCCTTATTAGCAAGCAGGATGGTTTGTTTGTAATGCGGATTTATTTGCATTGTTTGCATCTTTTGGGGGCATAATATTCTACAGTCTTCTAAGCTGATTGTTAAGGAAAAGAAATGAGATGGTGTTCCCATTCTCTGATTGCTATTTACTTTCATTTTACCAACAGCTGTAAGGAAGTCATAATAATTTTTTCCTCCTCATTGTTCCTGATTTGTTAAGATCGAATTTGGTATAGTGTTGGAATATATTAAACTTCAGTTTCTGTAAATATGTCTGAATACAGTGGCTCCTGTTTTATCTAAGCTTTTCTGAAAATCTCTGGATCAATGTCTGATTTAGAGAGACAAGCTTCTGATATGCTAAATGACCAGAGATGTTCCAGGGGAACTTCTGGATGTTCTGTGCAGTAGCCTTGAATACTACACACTTTGTGGCTGTTAAACTCTGAATGTCCCCAAAATATTATGCTCTGGATTGTAGAGGACAATGGGAAATAGTTCATCTTTGCTCTTCATTACAAATCAGTGTGAATAATTTTTTACTCCTGAGGTAGATGAGAGGGAAGTACTGAATCAAAAAGAAAAAGAGCAAGATAATTACCATTGGAATACTTCTCATTAAAGGTAATTGCAGTTCTAGGACCTTCCATGATGACACTGATTGCTGCTACCCCCCCAGGGGAGTGGGGGGAAGTATTTTGTGCATGAAGTTAAGCCCTTGCTTGGGGGGTCACAGAGTGTTTTATGATGACCTGTTGCCCTGTCAGTTTGACACTGAGGTTGAAATGAAAAAGGGGTAGTTGACACAGCATCTTGCATTGGGTTAGCTACTGATAGTTTGACATGTACAGCACTCTCAACTTCTGATTTATAGCTCATTATTCTTAGTTAGACACCAATTACAGCTTTAAAAAAGAAAATGGAAGTAAAAGTTGCTAAAAGAAAACTGCCAGCACTCCCTTAGAAATGTAAAGGAATTTCAGTAGCAGCCACCGTTTTGGATGATGAGATTTTTAGGTAATCCAAAACTTTACCAAGTGCAGTTATTCTTAAACCACTTTGAACATAAATGCTGTTTTGTCATTTAAAGTGTAAGTGAGCATGGTTCTTCATTAAGGGCAATTCTGATCTGACTAGAAGCCTTGCAGTTGCAAATGGTGGTTACCAGACGCAAGATGACACATTCTCTTTCTTTTATCCCTAACTCAAAACCGTTTTCTATAATGTTTTTTTCATGTTCTTAATTATTCATTTAATGCTGCTCAGAAAAGCTTTGGAGAATTAGTCACGAACCTGAGCCCTCTATATGTATATTATTCTAAATATTCGTGATGTTGCTGTATTAATGCAGGACGTTCATGTAAGAGTCAGAATGATATGTGCTGTAAGTATCTGGGATCAGCAGCCTCCAGACAAAAGTAATTATAAATTCAGGACATTTCTTATATTTGAACTGGATGGTAAACTACAACATCGAAAGGGATGAGACATGCAGAGTTCAGTGTCTGGGATGTTCTTTATCACAGTGGAGGACAGTTGGTATTTGAAAGAGTTCAGGATTATGAATGGCAGTGTAGCTCTTCAACTGAATTGATATTCATAGGTCAGTAATCGCTATGATTTTTAATATTTTTTCCAGTTTAAATAATGCTATTTTAGGAAATAAGTATTTTTTTTTTAACTTACGTTGCTAAGAATGAACCAGCTAGATAAATGAAATTCTTGAAAAACACTTGGAATGTAGATGGGAAATGGAGAAAGAGGTCAATTAAGAAATAAGCCTTTGATCAAGACATCAGAAAGTGAGCGCTATCAAAAATCTAGTTGACTTGGGCATCAAAATATGTATTAAATATTTCAGCAAAGAGAAGAAGAAGTATAAATGAAATGGGTTGGCTGTGCTTTAGGGAAAGAGTAAAAATTAAAGATAGTCTTATATATTGACTCAAACTTAAATGCATGCTTTGTCTAGGTTATAATTAAGGAAGACTATGCTGAAACTGAGGGTGAGGGCAGGACAGCTGGTGAAAACGTATGGAAGCAATGGAAATGACTGCATTTAGGTGGAATGAAAATGAGTGAGCTGTCTGTCCTCAAAAGAGGAGAAGCAGGAAGAAAAGCAGATAATTTTCATCCCACAATAGTGGAAGAGCTGATGCATGAAATTACAGATGAGATGATGAGGATTTTAATAAATCTTTCAAGCTTGCCAATAATACATGGTTAGAACATATATATTGGCAAATATATTGGCTGAACAATAACAAAGTTAACATACTATTTTAAGGAACAGAAATTATTCAGGACCTGATTTCAACAGTAGGTGGAAAAAAAGTAAAAGCTTGCCAGTAAGTACAGTCTAGGTAAAATGAATATACTACTCCATACCAGATGTGACATCAGTGAGTGACTTTCTAGAACATAAATTATAGTTTAAAAAAAGTTATCTGCACAACTGTGGATGAGCGAGGTAATCAATCAACAGCCACCACTGCTGTTAAAGGGGGAAGGATCAGACAGAGCAATTCGTCAGAGATCTGGGCCAGTCACTTGTAGTGATACCATCCATGGCAGTAAAACCCCACACATCTAGCCTGTTCTCCTGCTTAGTGTGAGACAATTTCATTTGGTGGTTTCTGTAAGAAACCTCAAATTAATCGTGGAAAGAGCATCTAGTTTACATCACCTATGCATGGGGGACCTTGGCGTGTACTACTTCTGCTACGTTGCAACTTAGTGTATCAAACAGCATTAATAAGATATATTCATGTGTCAGAACTTATCCTTCTTTTTCGTTGTCTTATATAAAATTCTAATTCCAACCCTGGTGGCTGGAAATAATCTGGCTATAAAGAGCATTTATGCAAACTTTGATCCTCCCAGTCAGGCCACTACAACTCGGGCTGCCTCGCTGCTGTCTTCAAGGCTGCTTTGCAGAAGAGATCGGCCTTTTATCTAGAGTGGGTGTGAACTCCTTCAGTGGGCGTATTCCTTGTTGTTAATGACAATGAAAGAGGTCTCCATTGATTCCTGTCCAATCTCTGGAGTCTCTGGGAGTGATTCTGTATTGTGACAAATAAGTGTTTTTGTGAGGGAGGTGAATATATGCCGCACAGTGAACTTTTCCCTGGAGCTTACTGTTCAGCCTACTGTGACAGTAATACGTTGGGTCTGCTTGTCCACATGGTGTTATGTTATGCTAAAGAAGAGGAAGACTTACTTGTGTGGGATTTATCCTCATCTGCGTGAATTACATTGCATAGCTTTCAGACTCTGTTCAGACCGTTGTCCATGGATGGGGTCTGAATGGTGCTGTTGTGGAACCTGTTTCACATTTTTGCAGCACGGATTTACTTAATTCCAAATAGCTTTCTCTGCTCTAAGGTTTGAAAGCTGAAGCTTGCTTCTTTCTAGGAGCAACTAGCCACGGTATGACTGTATTTTTACCAAAGACAGTCAGTTATGCTTGTTACGTATTTCTTCTCTGTATTGCAAGGCAACTTCTTTGGGTGATGACAGGCATGCTTTACAGCGACAAGCAAAAAGATTGTAAAGGTTTATCTACACGGAGGAGCAACCAGAGAGAATGGGTTTGTTTCCTGGCAGTGTACTCTGCAAGATTTTTAAAGTTTGTTAGATGATTCATGCAATTTACTTTTTCTAGATTGAGTGGAGTAAGGTGATCTTAGCAATGTACTTCAGGACTTGAGACAAACTGTGATTGATTGATTAAATGATCTGCAAGAAATACAAAAACTTTTACTCCAGAGCAGGTCTTACTCCAGCATGGGTGTTGAATGGCTTGAACTATTCAGTGTGATATATGTACTGATGTATGAATTTCCTCCATCTCTGGTTTTGGTTGAAGAGGTCTTTCAGGTAAAACAGGATTGGGCTTTTCTAGCTGAGCCATGAAGTACAGGTGTCAGACTTCCTGCAGCTCTGTATGGAGGACAAGAACCATAAGTCTCATTTCCAGATCTTTTAGAAACTTAATGTGAGGCAAAAGTTGAAGTATTTGTCTTTCAGGGTTGGAATTGAATTAGGTTTCTGTTAACTATATGTTATCTGATAAAGAAGTTGCCCGCTGAAGGAAGAAAAACAGATGACCAAATGGCTGATGTTTATGGTGTGGATGTTCTACCACTCGTGTGCTCCCACCTGCACTTTTTTCTATATGAAAGAAGAGTTTTGTAGTTTTGTTTTTGTTTTCAAAATCAGATAAGTAGAAGTCCATTTGTCAGCAGTTTTGGCTTTGCATACTTTAATAAAGGAATTTTCAGTTTGTCTTGGTTTTTTTCTTGACCTATTTAGAACACATATTAAGACTGCTTTCACAATTTAGAGACTTTATCAATAGGAGCTTACACCCCCAACAGGATGTTAGTGTTCATGTATCTGAAGGGAAGAGTCCCTGAAGCCATTAGCTGCTTTTCCTTCCCGTCATTTGTCCATGAAAGAACACACTTCACAGTATTTCTCCCGCTTTTTTCCTAAAAGCAAAACCCTTGCAGAAGGGCCTTGAAAGGAAAATCTTGTGTCTGTTTCACAGCATTTAACTAATGTTATATTGGATTTTTGCTGGACTATGAAAGCAAAGGCATCTGCATTTTTCTCTGACATGCATATGCAGCAAAAGCTGTCAGGTCTTAGGTGTCTATTTTGCTCAGGAGCCACAGGTGCTGTGTTTTACCAGGACTCCTCATACCTTTGTGCCTGCTATGGACTGCTGGAAGGGATTGCCTGCTTCAGTGTTGCCTGCCTGTTTGGCATGAGGTGCTTAGGGATGACTGACTGCCCTGGGTAATTAAAACCTTTTCAAGTACAGCTCAAGTAACATATCAGTATCATCAAGCTGTAATGTATTAACATGGTAAATTTGCAAAGCTACTGTATGGAGTTTGTTTCATGCTTTTATTAAGTGTTAATGCCCCTGTTGAAGTGTCACAAAGCAATGTTGCTTTTGGAAGTGTAGTCCCTCAGTCAACAGGAGTTCTGAGATGCCTCTCCAGGCACGTAATTAATCTCTGGTAAAAAATCTAACCATGTATCTTTAAGATGTGTTGACAACATGTGTATTCAGTACCCCTACCTCTCCCACAGAGTACATATGTAGCTGAGAAGAGCTGAAAGAGAAGGATGTGTTCCTCTTCTTTTGTAGTGTAACTTGAATGTGGGCCTGGTGGATACTGCTAGTTATCTAAGAAGAAAAAAAGAAAGCCCTGTAACAGAGGACTGCAAAATGTATTTCCATAAGAAGAATGCATGTTTAAACAATGCATACAGTGATCATCCTTACAGAGCTTTCAGTTTATTGAGATGTTAATTATTTTTCCCCACCATTGGAATACTATATGATACTAGTTCTAACTACTTTCTGCTATTTCAGGTTCTTTTATTAACAGCATCTCATCATAAACCATAGGTTTTCAACTGCCTTTAGGATAATGGCAAACTCTGTAAAAAGCACTTAAAGAGCACCTTTCTTTGACCAGACTCTGCAGCTGGAGAGCACGCTTTGTTCAGGTCCCTACAGACTACTGCTTGTTATACATTAAGTGTTAAAGACCTGAAAATTGTATTTCTTGCCTGTTGTTGAAAGCTGTCTCATGCATTATTTATCAAGCAATAGATGAAGACTTCAACCTTTTTATGGTAATTTATAGTGTTTAGAATACAAGATTACAAACAGTTCCTGAGCACCAGTAAATTCCGGCATGGGGAGTGTATTATCACGATACGTTTTTCATAGTTAATTCAAAATATATATGCTTTATTTGGCTTCACTTGGAGGCGTAGAAAGGAAATAGATGATAAAACTGTATGTTAATAGTGTTGCATGGGGCTTTGCCTGCTTGTGTTTTATGGTATTCATTCAAACTGCATGAACTGTAGCTCTTTCAGTGTGAGATAGTAAGATTACAGATAGTTTCTATGGGGTTTACAAGCTGTTCAGTACAATCACCATGCTTCCTTAAAATCCAGGATCTTTATGCAACAGTTTTTCTGTATCACCTGGGGATTTAAATAGTTTTGATATTGGGTCCAGTTAGAATTATGTTAATCCGCTGAGTCTGTTATGGTCAAGAGGAGCAGTGCTGCCACTGGAGCGACTTGCTCGCAGGTGACTCTATAGACCTGAACATGAAAAGCATCTTGCTGCCCAATTTGCAGCACTGGTCAGTGTGTGAGCTGCTGCACCGTGTCTCTTGGCACTTTCTTTCCTTACACCAGTGTCATGGTTTAACCCCAGCCTGCAACCAAGCACCACACAGCTGCTCGCTCACTCCCCCTTACCCAGTGGGATGGGGAGGAGAATCAGAAAGGAATGTGAAACTCAAGGGTTGAGATAAAGACAATTTTAATAGGTAAAGCAAAAGCCACGCATGCAAGCAGAGCAAGCAGGGAATTCATTCACTACTTCCCACGGGCAGGCAGGTGTTCAGCCATCCCCAGGAAAGCCGGGCTCCATCGTGTGTAACAGTTACTTGGGAAGACAAATGCCATAATGCTGGATGTCCCCACCTTCCTTCCTTCTTCCCCCAGCTTATATGCTCAGCATGATGTCATATGGTATGGAATTCCTCATTCACTAGTTCAGGTCAACTGTCCTGGCTGTGTCCCTTCCCAGTTTCCCATGCCCCTCCAGCTTTTTGGCTGGCAGGGCCCAAGAAACTGGAAAGTCCTAGACTTGTTTATAAACATTACTTAGCAACAACCAAAAACATCAGTGTGCTATCAACATTGTTCTCACATCAGAGCCAAAGCACAGCACTGTACTAGCTACTAAGAAGAAAATCAACTCCATCCTAGCCGAAACCAGGACAGCCAGGTTTCTGGTCCAAATAGCCCAAGTCATTCTCGTGTTCAGGTGCAGTTGCTACCACCTTGGAGTTGACATGTCAAAAATGTAGCTGGTGAGTTGTTCTGTCAGTTTAGGAAGGTTAAATACAACTTAAGTTAGTAAATTTTAGCTGTTTGAAAACAGACAAGGGATTGGGTCATTATGAGGTGTTAAGGTGTACAATTTTTTATTTGGAGTATCAATTGTATTGAAGAAAGATGAACTTTGAAGGAGACAGATAAAAAATAACTTTATGCCCATGAACTGTTAATTCAGTTTGATAGAGCTGGAGCAGCTATATATTGATGTCTCATTATTTTTAAATTGAATAAGGGTTTACTTTCATTAATCCGGTAGCCAGTTGGGAAATTGTAGTTGCTTTTTTTAAAGAGCAATTTTGCCCAACTGGAGTACATTGAAAGGATTTTTTTTTTTACTATTGAAATATGGTGTGACATAGTTGGGAGAAAAAATTAGATACTTTAATTTGAAAAATGTGCAGCCTTGTTCTTTTATTCCTTTATAATCTGTGGCAAGATTTATGTTAGTTTTCAGCTTGGGTACCTGTATATCTCAAAACATGTCTGGTAGCTGTCAGATGTAAGTACCTCAAATTCAAAGGTAATGGTTGTGTGCCAGTTATAGGTCAGAACAGTGAAACAGTTGGAAAAAGATCATTATAAAACTGACATGTTGATTCTCACTTGAGCTCATGACCGGTAGTGGCTGCACTTCCCCTGACACTGGAAGTTGTCCCGCAGCCTTGGGCTGAGCTGGGAAGAGTTTGACTCTTGGGATTATGGAGAAATGTGTAAATCAAAAGCAAGGAACCTGCTTATTTTCATTCAAATGTAGTTTATGACTTAATCTCATGTAACTAAGGATTATGGGGGTTTTAATGTGTCATTATGGACTAATTACCCATTTGTCCAATAAATGATAGAAATGAGAGCTGTTTGTGTGTCATGTAAATGGTGTTCAAAATACGTGTTCATCCCTGGTAAAGAGTAATTTCTGTGCAGACAATTTAAGCAGAACTCAAGAGTGTTGTTATAACAAAGAAGGCTGTGATATCTTCCTTTTAGCTGCTAGTAGTTCTGTTGTCTTTTGCTCTAGGTGTCTCAAACCTAGTGTATAGAATCAGGAATCATTTAGGTTGGAAAAGACCTTTGAAATCAGCAAGTCCAACTCTTAACCCAGGACTGCCAAGTCCATCACTAAACCATGTCTCTAAGCACAGCATCTACATGTTTTCTGGCCCTTCTTATAGATGGGTATCACACTGACTGACCTCCAGTCTTCTGGGACCTCCACAATTTGCCAGAACTGTTGATAAATGATGGAGTGCGGCTTGGTGAGCTCCTCCACCAGCTCTCTCAGTACGCTTGAGTGGATCCCGTCCAGCCCCACAGACTTGTGCATGTCTAAGTGGAGCAGCAGGTCACTAACCCTTTCCTCCTGGACTGTGGGGACTTCATTCTGCTCCTTGTCCCTGTCTTACAGCTCAGGGGGCTGAGTATCCTGAGGGTAACTGGTCTTGCCATTAAAGATTGAAGCAGAGAAAGCATGAAGTACTTTTCCTCATCCTTTGTGGCAGTGTTCTCCCTCACATTCAATAAAGGATGCAGATTCTCCTTGGCCCTCCTTTTGTTTGTCATGTATTTGTAAAAACAATTTTTGTTATGTTTTATGGCAGTAGCCAGCCTGAGTTTTAGCTGAGTTTTCCCCTATCTAATCTTCACCTTGCTTAACATCAGAAATTCCTTATAGTCCTCCAGAGGTTCCTGCCCCTTTTTTCAACGGCAGTAAACTCTCCTTTCTCCCCTGAGTTCCAGCCAAAGCTCTCTGTTCAGCCAGGCCAGTGGTCTTCCCTGCCAGCTCATCCTTCTGCGCATGAGGATGGCCTGCTCCTGTGCCTTTAAGGCTTCCTTCTTGAAGAATGCTGGCTCGGTGAACATTAAAATACATTGAGAACACATATTTCCTCTTCAGTACTGATTTTCATTGTTCTTTTCATTCAGCAGCTTGACATAGCCCTGAAACTTTTTGTACCATTTCTATTAGCTCTAATAAGTATTTGAGCAGGACAGGCAATGTGACAGCTGTGGAACAGTAACGTGTATTTTATGAGTTCTAGATGTCATTCCAATTTTTTGTACGTGACTGCTATCTGTTAGGTTAAACCCACAGAAATGTTGAAGAAAGAAAAAGCTATGAGTTAAGCTTCTCGTCCTTTCCTGCTTCATCCCATCAAAGACATCAGGGTATTAGCGAAGGAAAAATGCTCTTCCAGCTCAAATCAAAATATAAACCTTACTGTTAGATGAGTGCAAGGATGAGACAGAGACCTGAAAAATCAAAAAGTACTGTAGCTGGGTGAATAAATTATAAAACCTTCTTGTCTCTCAGGGCACATGAATATTCTTACACAGCTCAGGTTTTATTTTTCCAATCATCATTTACCAGTATTTCTGTTAATGAGCAGTACATTCACATTGTTGATAAACTGTTTGAAAAATTAAATATTCCACTTCTAATAGAAAATACACCTTCCTTTTTCCCATGGTGAAAATCCAGTCTTGCTGGACTGAAAATCCAGTCTTGCTGGACTGTTATTCTCCACAGTGTAAGTGCTTTCTAGCCTGGTGCCTTAAAGCAGTGCAAGTCTGATCAGATCATTCCTCAATCTCTGCTTAATGAAATAGAGGGAGTTTTAAAGCATTTCTTACAATACCAAAGGTTCTCTGATTTGGTCATGGGTCTGATCTTTGTTCTCTGACTCCTCATGAAGGACTCTGCTTAATACAATTTTGTGAGTCATGGACCACTGGACTATGGACGCAGTCTTTTTCCCACTTGGCTGTGCTAATGCAAACTAGAGCAGTAGCAAAACTCACTGGTGTCCTTGTTATGTCCTTGGTCACACAACTGCAGAATGCATCAGTGCTTGTGGACAATGTCCTGTTTCCAGCAGTGATTGCAGGCAAATGCTGAAGGAAAAATGGGCATGACATGAGCCGATATGGTATTTGCCCTGCGTATGCTCAAAGTCTGCAACTGTTTTCATCTGAAAAGGAAAGAGGTACCCAAGGGTCTCTGCATCATCTTGGTGGTGGTGGCCAGACCCTTCCTAGTCAGGATACTCTGCATTTCAAAGCATTTCCAGATCTAGACCTGTGTATTTACATGCAGCTAATGTGGTGATTTCCTCCTGGTTGCATTTTGAGAACTCTCAGCTAACTAAATCTTAAATCCATTTAACTTTCATCCGGTTTATTTTCAGTTTCCTAATCAGTTTATGTGACATGAAGCCACAGAAATTTAAACTTGATAAGTTGCACTCCCTTTGCTGTCCAGGCTTGTAATTTAAAAAAAAAAAAAAAAAAAATCATACAAAATTGATTATTGGTATTTTCTGTAAGTCCATGTTAATAGACATAATTATACTAGGCATGCATTGAGTCTCATATGTGAGCTTGCATTCTTTTTCCTGTGATCAATATTTAGTTACTATGTATATTTAAATATATTTGCTATGTATATTTAAACTGGGTTTAAAGAATGACACGATGTTTGCTTTCCCAGTGTTTCGGAACTATTGCTAAGTGATTCAGCTGGCTCTTCCAAAACACCTCCAAATCTGCACGCTGGGACCAGAGACACAAAAATGTCAACACTTATTTGACACTGTCCTCTGTTACAATGGAAATAATAAGTGTTTTGTCAGTATCTTGCGACTAGTCACTTTTTTCTGCAAAAAAATAGATGCCAGTTTAATAAGTGCTTCTGAATTTTCTGTCCTGTGGACAGAAATGTTAAGGAACACCAGGATTCAGACTTTTTGCATTCTGTGAAACATAACAAAGCAAGATCTCAAAGCGGCTTTCAGGGGCTTAACCTGGGCAGTTTCAGGTTTCTTCTGGGGTCTTTTGTCTCTCTTGGTGGTGTTGTGAAGTTTCTCTCTGTCTTGCATTAGTTTCTTCATCTCTGTTAGTATTCAGTGGCTTCCGTTTTCTGGAATGTTTTTCTTTAGTATCCAGTGGTTTCCATTTTCTGGAATGTTTTTCTTTGCCTGATCAAGTTGGTTTTGGTTTTTCTAGCTGATTGCTACACTGACGGTATTAGAGTATGTAACCCTTGAGGGTTACATGCCTGTGTAACCTCTTCAAGTGGAAAATACATCTTACTGTTTTGATAAGACGCGCCTGTTAATCCACTACTGATTACAGGTACCCAAGGGAAGACTGCTCTCACTTTGCTACCAGAAGTCGTTAAGGCTTGCTGATGGGGTGTGTTGGCACAAGTTCACAAGACTAACTTAACAGATCAAATGTGTTTTCTTTCAGCAGCAAAAGCACGGTGGTATGTTGAAGCCCACATATTGCCAAAAAGGGACAAGTTTCTTCAAATTTCCAGTCACTTCCTTACTGGGCAGTAGCTGAGATGTGTGATCAGTGACTTCAGCCAGAACAGATACTTCCCCACATTACTACATTTCTATTAAGGTGAAGTAAATTTTAAGGTTAAGGACATTTAGATGTTTGGCATTATAATTTTGTGACAGTCAATGTAAACTGTCTTATACTCATCTATCTTTTCAAGTAACTTAGATATGCTCTTATAACGCATTTTTTGTGAACAGCATTATGACGTAAGATAGAAGAATCTTAGCAGCAGTTTGACAAATGGTTTAGAGGTGCACTGTCCTCTCAAGTGGGATGAAAACACAAGTCTTAACACCAAAGGGATGCAAAGCCATAGAAAACAAAGGTAGATAACAGTGTGACAGCCCTCTCCTCTTTCTGGTCATCCCTTATCAGTGAAAGATATAGATGAATTAGAAATTACTAATGGAGATTTTTAGAAGTGTGGGGAAAAAATCAGTGGCAACGTATATTAAAAATCTTCAAATTTTTGAAGTACAGAGAGAAGATGACGTGCCAAAAGTATGGGAAAGTTAAATAAATAGATGTTGTGGCATGGACACCACCCTCTATGAATGAGGTCTCTCCACTGACTGCAGAAGCAGCCTAGGGCAGCCTACTCCTGTGCAGATACCCAGTGTGTTGCTGCCCAAATAAAGTGAGATGCATTTCCTCTTTTTTTAAACTGTGGATGTAACTGTGAAAGGGGTAGTTAAGGCTACACAGAATGAAAACGTAGCTGTGATTGTCATTGTTCCCCTGTGGTGAGGCCTTGCTTCATCTCACTAACCAACATAAACTACTAATTGCAACTAGTAATCTACAGTGGTGATACAGTTGATGGGAAGAAGAGAGAACCAAACAGCCAAAGTGTCTGATGCCAGGGGCTGTCTGCCAAGGTGTCCTGTCTCCAAGAATGGGTGAACCTAGTTCTGCCCAGAGGAAGCAGGTAGAACAGTCCGCTGCTGTGCGATGGGTAGAAATACAGTGTCGCAGAAGAAGGGCAGTTGAAGAGTACATAATGGCAAAATATTTGAAGTGTGTTTTTTTCTGTTTCCTAATAATTTCTACTGTTTCATTTTTTTCTCTTGACTCCTGTAAATGCTGGACTGGTGATTTCATAGAATCTGACTGCAATTCCAGTGTCTGATGCTTGAGTGGAAATGGCTTGCTTGGAGCCCAGTGTATTTGTATTAAGTTGGAGTTCCCTGCCTCAGTATGTGTGTATTTGTGTGTGCTGACTATATACCCTGCAGAAGACCCTTTTATTTTGTTACTTTGGAAGTAATATTCCTCTTTGGTACTACGTCATTCAGTGACAGAGATTTAGGTTTCTTTTGATGGTGGTGGTATTTTCACCTCACCAAGGAGAGGAGTCTACCAAATGCCTCTTCTGCTGCTTTAATGTCTTTGTGGTCCTGATGTTAATCAACCTCTTTAGAAATTTTCCATACAGTTTATTTCCAGCATAGGTGGATTTCCAGCTGTGCTAAAACTTGTTGGGAAACAGCAAAGTGAACCCTGGTGATTGCTGGATCACATTTCTGCTGGATCCGACCTGGCTCTGGCATGGGGCAGTGCTCCTTTCCAAGCATTTGTAGTGTAGATGTTGACTCATCCCATTATCGAGTCTTGTGCCTTTCTCAAAGCCTCAATAGGTCATTTCTGCTGCTTCGAGCAAATGATGTGCTCTTCCTTCCACAGTATAGCTATGCTGAGGTTTGAGGGTGTATTTTCTGTGGGTCTTTAAGGGAGAGCTCCCCAGTTATCAGGGAAGGGATGAGCACACTTGGTGTTTGGGTGTACATGGGGGCAAGGTGTACTGAAGTATACTGGTTAATAGCAAAAGACTGGTCCATCTCTTGTGATGTTAATTTCCAACTGGAGACAAGTAAAAACTCCTGATTTGGGATAGCAAGCTCTTGATTGTGGTCTCACATACTGGCTGAATGAGCAACAATTAAATAGTTGGAATAGAAAGAAAGAGAAATTTGTAAGCAGTATGGGGGTACCAATACTGATAACGGGAAAAAAAAGTATGTAGCAATATTGATGTTAAATGAAAATAATAATAATAATGGGGGAAACAAACAGGAAGGAGAATTTGTTTTTTATATGTGAAGCAAAGGCATGAATGCAAAATAGAACATTTTCCAACTTAATTCAAGAGCTGTATTTTGAAATTCGGACTTGACAGGTCATTACCACGGAGACATAGCAAGCTGTTAGCATACCAGTGTTTAAATTCCTGCTGTGCTAAGTGGATCTTTTTGCCTTGTTTGAAAAACTCCTCTTCCTCTTTGATTTATATGTACTTGAGGGCCAAGAGACCTTTGGTATTATCTCATGCTTGTAAGAACAAAGTTAATTTCCAGCTGTTTGTACTATAATTCACTTTCTCCATGCTAATCTATATCAATCAAATTTACTAACTTCCTTTATCAGAAATATTTATGCCTACTCAGAACACATCTAGTTAAAATTGATTGCATCTTAATTGGATCCAGTATGAAATATTTTTTTCCTGGTATGGGAGTGTTAAAATGGAGACTGTTAAAAACAGAAAAGATAGAGAATGTTCTCTGTAGCGGTGTTTAAATATCATTTAAAGTTACAGTTGTGAGAATAACGACTTTTGAGCTGCTCTCTGTACTGCTTTAGGGCAGTGACCAAGCCTCTTCCCTAAGTGCTAGTACTTAGCCAGAAGTATTATAGGATTGCAAGGTGAAAGGGCATCCGGAGCTCAGTCCTCATGCAGTGTGGAAGAATGCCTGCCATTTAATGTTGTTCTAAAAGCTGGCTCCATTTCATGATTAGTTTTTGATTTACAAGCTTCTTTGCTAACCCCCTGTTGTTAGAGAAAATGGAGTGGGCTGGCTGCAGTGCAGAGGATTTAGGTTCAAGTCTGAGTGTGCTACCCTTGTGTGACCTATCCATCATTACTGGCAAAGTGAGTACTAGGAAATACTTTGAAGCCACGATGCATTGTCCAAGATTTGTCTGGTAAATATTCTTCCAGCAGATTGAGAGGTGTGTTGTTATTGTTGGGTGCAGAGCACAATGGAATGAGCCATTACCCGCATGATCTTCAGTATCGCTGTCAAAATGAACTCTCAAAAAATTAGTGAGAAAGAGCCACATTGCCAAAGTATATTCAGTGATAATACTTGGATTTTGTGGCATAGTAAAAGATAGTGGAATTAGAAAAGGAAGGAAAAGCTGTGTAATACTCATTTATGCACCCTGTCTGAGCTCCTTGATCCAAATCCTACCCCAATAAAAGGGGATGAGGGGCCTGAAATAGCAGAAACGGCTCTAGGCTCTGTATCTCTCTGCCCTAGTGGAAAAAGTCTTAAAAAGAGGTGATAAAATTGAGCAGGCTGGTAGTCATGAATTTCAGATACATTAAGGTTCCAGACGGTAGGGTAAAACTGCCTTTCTTTCTCAGCCATGTAAAATTGCCATATAAATTGGGCAGCATGTATTACACAGTGAGTTGACACTACATGAAAACTTAAACATAGTATGTTTTCATTTAAGTGTATTTTCACAAATTAAACTATGTAAGTAACCAGGAGGTAAATAATGTGCTTAGCAGTTTCTCCGGATTTTTGTGGAGTGTTACGGCTCCTTTTAATAGGTGCTGTTTTAGGGTGGATTTCATTTAAGCCAAAATGCCATTTAAAGTTAGAAGTCCGTAGGGAACTTGAGGAATGAATGATTTTGACAACTGAGTAGTTGAGAGAATTCATTTTCTGTGGAGGAAAATCATTGAAACTCAGCTTTCTTATACATGTATAGGGTAGAATTTGATTAATTTCAGGTAGAAACAAAATGAATAAGTGCCTTGGGAAGTAAGATTCTATTCCAATTAGACCAGCCGAGCAATCAGACCAAGACAAATATGCAGATTTTTGTAGTAATGCTTGAAGTCTTAAAAACTTTAGTAGCATACTGAAATTTGTGTGCTTCGGACAGCTGAAATTACTGTTGTAACAGATGTATCAGAAACTAGTTGGAAGGTAGAGAGCTGATGGGATTCCTGCATCAGGAGAAAATGAGATGAGACTAACATGGTGGGTTGTTTCATGTGAAGCCCTGAAGAAAGCACAGATTTGTAAAAGGGAAAGTAATGCAACAAATACACTAGTATCTCCATAGGCTGCAGTTTCATGCCTGGAAAGGAAAAGTTGAATATTTGTGCCCTACCTGCCACCTGGACAACCTGGAAGGCCGAGAAGACAAAAGATGCAGTAAGTGGGGGCGGGCTGTGGCTGACCCATGTAAGGCTGGTAAATGGTAGTGCAGCACAGTGTATCTGGTGCGCTGGGCACTGTAGGAACCTGTGTCCTGCAGTAGTGAGATGGAGAAGCCATCCCCGTGGCTTCCTGAGCAAGGCATGGTGCCTGATTCAGGTGTTAACTGCCAATATGTTGCGTTTTAATAGTGACTTTAATGAACTCTTTGATGGTATCTTTATAGAAGCAAATAGTCATTTAGGTCTGTAAGGTAATAAATAGTAGGAAAAATGCTAACTGTTTCTCCTAGCAGGAGAACTTGGAGTTATTATGTGCAATTTCTAGGTTGCATGATTACACAAGGAAAATGTTCCAGTAGTGCCTCATCAAACTATGACACCCACTGCCACAAAGTAGTCAAAATGTGAGTGAGCTCAAAAAAGGAATCTGAATCATGGAAAAATGTATATCCAGGCCTTTTTAAGGTCCCTGTAACATGATGGTCCAGCTACATTTGCTGGCTCTGGATTTTTCTGAACTGGTGATTATGGAAACCTTGAAACTACAGCAGAATGTTTCCCTCTGCACCTAGTAAACAAGACAGATATTCTGATACTCTCCTAATATTCAGTTGCCATTGAAGAAAGGCTGTTGGGACAGATACCTTTGAACTGGCTGTAGCCTGATGGCACAGTGGAGCCTCAGGAGCTGGTGGGGTATGCACATCTGACTTTGCCTTGGGCTGGCTACGGGACCTTGCTGTAAAGAAAGGAAACTCTGAGGTAAGAAGCAGCTGACTACTCAGTTCTGTTGAATGGACCAACAAAAAATCTGCAGCCTGCTTAGAAAGAGTTGAAGAAGGAAGAAAGCAGGAAGAAATGGAGGGCAAACTCCGGTCAGCTGGGGGGGAGGGTGAGCGGGTGGAGTTTGATACTGCTGGGATGGAATTTTTTTATATTTTCAAGAGGGAACATAAATGCAATGCAAACTCTCAGAAGATGAAAATGTACTGAAATAAAACTGTAAATAGGAGCAGTTGTAGTGCATCAAAGTATATGTGGTAAATTTCTGCTGGAAATGAATGGATATGTCAAAGAAAGTTACTGGCAATAGCAAGATAAAACCAAATAATTATAGCTGCCATAGCCAGGACTCCAGATTACTCCAAAAAAAAAGCATCAATCTAGCATAGTTGTGCCCCAGAAACACCTGCTAGTCACTTTTTTACACTATGGTAAAATTCATGCTTTTAGCAAACTTACTTTTTCCATAATACTGTGTGATGAAAATTAACTGTTTGTTGAATAAAAACAACCACCCTTCTGTCTTAATGGAAAATGTGATTGACTGCTGCAGCTGGGCACTTTTAATTTAAGATCTGAAAAGACAATGGCCTGTTAGTTGCTTGTTAAATGTATATACAGTATATTTTAACTTCACAAAGTGTGTAGTTAAAATCTTTAGCTTAACTGCTCAGTGAAATAATGTGATTTATGGGAAGTTTTCACATTCTTTACTGTCTAGAAGTTTTACAATGGATAAAATAACTCCATTTATTGGGCATTGGTGTATTCCCTAATATGACAGAAAGGTACACCTTATAGCTTCTTATTTCCAGGCATTTACACACAGCAAGCTCTGGCCACATTGTTCTAGTACTTTACAAGTCCTGAGGTAATTCCTATGAGTATATATTTGCCTTTTACGAGAGGAATACTTGTGCGCTGTGCACTTGAACAAAAATGCAGTTGTGGAAGTAGTGCATTGCTGCATAGCTGTAAATATGATTTTTTTAATCCTTACTATTATCAAGTTTAAGCTTCAATTCATAATAAATACTTTAAAGGTATCTAAGCAAAGACTGACTCCTCAGAGAGAGCTTGAATTTAAAAAGTCTGTGAGTGGGTTAGTGAATGAACTCTAGTCTGTAAGTAGAGGCAGTAGGCCTGCCTGGCCATGGAGCCCTTGCTCGGTGCCCACGTACAAATGTGCAAAGGCCTGGCGTGCAGCAGCATGGGCCAACTGATGGTCCATACAAAAGGGTTGTCATCTACTAACGTGCTTTCTGATTTTGAAACATTAGCTGTTCCTGTTTGTTTCTCTGAATATAAAAGGCTGTTGTCCATGTTCGCTTTCATAACTTCTCTTTGAGGTAGGTATCTGATAGATGAGAAAGATGCTGCTGAGCCTTTGTGTTTGTGAAGAATGGGGAAGGACAGAGAAAGATACATGCAGTGTCTTTGTTTTCATGTTTGAAAAGAAAAGGTTTGGGTTGGGTTTTTTTCTGTATCACAGGACAAAGGGGGAAGTTTTAGGTAAATATACTTGGGGACAGGGAGAATAGGCTGCAGAAAAAAAAAGGAGAACCATATGCTTTGATGAAACGCTGTAAAAAAATCAGTAGTAAAGGACATCAAGTAAGTTTATCCTCTTGGAACTATTCGTTACTAAAAAAATGTTGTTGAAAGCCTGGCCAGACCTATAGAAGGCAAGATTTTTATCTGGATGTTTGTGAAAGCAGTTCACAATGAGCAAGGGGCATCTGGCAAGCTGGACAGAAAGGCACGAGTGAGGAAGATACTTGGGGTGTTTTTCTTAATGAAAAAGTCTCAGTTAGGAAGGAGCAGCTGGCTGGTATACTGCTCATCTACAAACTTAAGATGACAGTTGCTGTGGTTTGTAATATTGACTTCAAAAGCTGTGGTACATCTCGGTTGTGTTCAAGTAATTCCCACAGAAAGATTACTTCATCCTTTATAACAGGGGCATGGGATAACCACAACTGTATGCCAGCCTGCTGCTGCCAAAGGACTTAATGGGAAAAAAAGCATCTTTGTACGTTTACTGCTGCATTTTTGGTTTACCTCAGTTAAAATGACTCAAAAGAAAGCCATCTGCAGAGAAAGCAGACTTCATTTGTTCAATTGCTGGTGGGATTACTTGCTTTGAGTCGGACTGAGTCTTTGCTGAAAAATCTGCTCTCTGCAATTGTGGTGTTTTTTTTGCTTTCCCTACAGCTGAGCATGGAGCCAAATCTCTAATTTATATTGTGGAGCGTTTTGGTAGGTACTACAGCAATTGCTGATATGGGGAATTCTTTCACCCATGGATTGTCTGTATCTGATTTAGTAGCTTCAATTAAACAGGCCAGTTAGCTCCATAGCAGATAGAACAGAAGATTTCAAAGTAGGCAGGAACTTTGAACAACAATTTTCAACAATTATTCTTGTTGGAGATTAAGTATTTTTACCTGAGCAGAAGACCCAGAGCTGCATTAAGCATTTGAGAGGAAAGTTTCCCTGGAGAGTCTGTGGCAGGTAGTAACAAAGATCACTCTGCAAGCTCTGCTACCACAGACATAATGAGATTAAGAGTGACAGGGAGAGTTACATGATTTTCCTGTGAATAAGATTTTCTTTGTATGCATAGGTAGAATTTGACAACTCTTTTGTCAAAAACCCCCAAAACCAACCAAACCCAACTGAACTTATCATATAGTATTGAAAGAATTTTCCAAATTTTCAATTGAAAGTGATGTGAAATCTGAAACTAACTTGTTTCTTTTGCCCTTGCACTGAAGAAAAGAAAAACAAAGAAACCAGAAAGCAAAGCGAACTTTCAACAGCCATAATGAAATTTTCTTATTTTGAGATTCAAAAGCAAACTTCCCTCCTTTCCCTCCCACCTGAAACATACTGGTTTTAGACTGACCAGAATTACATGGAGACTGGTTTTCTTTTGGTATGGCTGCCACTACATTATAAACAAAACCAGTCAAACACAACCCAAACAAAACAAACTCCACAGTTTTAATTCTGCCTATATAGTTCAATACTAAAACTGTTGATGCTGGTGAATTGTTTGTTGCCTCTGACACATGGCAGTGACTGGGAAAACACCCCTTTACAGTCAGTAAAGCCACCTGATGACAGTATGAATGGAGCTATTTCTTGACTTGAAGAATGACTTGGTATATGTGCTTTTGGTTGATCTGCATGTCAGCTAGTTTAGAATTTTAATCAATTTGTTGTGCATCTGTGTGGAGGTTAAAAACTGAATTTTCCATTATAAACAAGAAACAAGGCTTTGTTTTGTCTATTCTAGACAACAACAATTGATGACTTCGGATCTAGGTAACAGCGGGAAAAGTGTCTCATCAACATTTCTCACTTTTCATGTTCTCTTAATGATTGCAAAAAACAAACTGCTGCTTAAAGATATCATCTTGCACCAAACCTGGTAGAATTCCCCCAGACAGCAGACTTGGCTGCTCCAACAGGCTTCAGAGTGCTGCCACCACCAAATCTCCCTCTTTACTGTATTTTTCCCTTCATTCTTTCAAATAAATGGTCTGGGAGTCATTTGAGTGGGTCTGTTTCAGCCTCAATTGCATGTGTGGAGTTGTAATGGTGTATGCCCCCATGAGGTAACATCATACCAGAGAGTCTGTTCATTATCTAAATTAACATATTCAGGCATCCTCCTTCCTTCAGTTTAGCAGAGTTCTCACATAATGTGATTATCAATAATAAACTATGTTATTATTTCCTCCATATGCCATTCAGTCACATAAATTTAGGTCACATAAATTTATTTGCGTAAATGTTGATTATTCTCATCTCATTCCTGAATGTGCTTTTCAAGTTGGTTCTAAGTTGAACAAGTCATTTCAGCTTTGCAGAACTTATCAAGAGCTTTTCTGTGAGACTTCTGACTGTGGGATCAATTTTCTGCCCAAATCCCCCAACGCCTATTAGGTAAATAGCTTTTCATGGTGCATTACAAGTACTACTCAACTACCTAGATGTTGTCATTATTCAATATTAATTTGATTATTTTTTTAAGTGTTGTGTCCAGTGCACTGAAAAGTCTACTTTGGTGTTTTTGGTAATTGTTTCCACATCCCAACACCCTATTTTCTGAAAATCAAGTCGACTGTATTGTTCTAATGATGTATTTTTACATTTAAACTACTAAAATGTTTGGGAGTCAAGATGTTGATTTATCTTACATGGAATAAATTTTTTTCCTAGCCCAATTTGGAGTATGACAGGTTTCTGTCACTAGCAGCAGGGCTTATGCATGTTTAAACTGAAGTAATTTTTTTATTTGCAGCTACTACTGTTCAGTTGTTCACTTGTGATCTGAACTGGAAATGCTGTCATTAAGTCTTTGCTAATAAAGGCAAACAGCTGAATTATTTGAGGGGGAGTTAAATGCTGTTTGAATATAGTGGTTTGGCTTCATTTACACTTCCATTAAAACAGTATTCTGCATTAAATTTGCATTAAAACTGCAGAGGTCAGTAGCTAAGTGTGGGCTGTGAATGCTGTAATTAATCAGAATTGCCAGTGATGTGAGAAGATGAGGTGGAGCGCAGCAGAGCATGATCAGTACTTTTGAGTACTGGGTACAAGAGGTCCATGGTTGGCAGCCATGGTGGGAGCCCGTGAAGAGGCCAGGAGCAATCAGGGACCTGTGGGATACCTGTGAATCCCAGCCAGGGACTTGCATTTCTGGCAGATCAGTGGTGGTCTCTGCAGAGGTTCCCTCCTTCTTGCACTCTCTCAAATCTAATGTGTTTAATCCCCCAAATCCCAGGGATTTGCCCATAACCAGGAATGGTGAATATGATAGTTTAAAATTAAGGCAAGAGAGTTCTGTATCTATGTGAGTGAATGTAAAGAAAGAAATTCTAAGTACTGGCATTAGGGTGAACAGCAGCAAAGCTAGGAGTGACACAACCTAATAGTCTTTGTACCTTTAGCATAGAGATAGGAGAGCAAAACTATCAGCCTAAGAAGATTTTTTTCTTCATAGCTCCTTTTGCTAAATGCGTGTGTTTAAAGGAAGTGATTTATTCTCCAAGTTTTCTCCAAGCTGCTGCCAGATCTCAATACTGATGGAGCTGATGGAGCAGTAAATGGGTTGTCCAGCCTGACTGATCCTGTAGGAAAGCAGCCCCTTCCAGTCTCCATACGTGCAGACTGTCTCTGTGACTGTCTCTGTGGTGCCCAGAGTGGAAGCTAAACTCAAACAGCTTTCGAAGATGCCTAAAGAGAAATGTGCATGGCAAGTAAAGACTGTAGAGAACCACACACCAAAGAAGAAAAATGGTAGAACTGGTTGTACTAGTCAGATTTTACTCTGTGTTTTGGACCACTGAGTAGCAATACTTCTGGGGTTAAAGCAAGGTTTCAAAATTTAGTTTGTTTCCAAAGCTAAACAAGAAGAGTTGGAACAAAGTTAACACTTCACATTTAGTGTAGTTCATGCCTAGTCCCTGAGGTCAGTTCTTAATTTCCTGTAATGGAGTGGCTTTTTTTTCTATGGGCATATTCATGTGAACAAAATACTGGTTAGTTTTTAAGCCTCTCTATTTTATTGCAAGAATGTACTGGAAATGACAATAGTCTTTATAGTAAAAAAGAAAAAAAAAAAAAGCTAAAGTTTCAATGCCCATGAAGATTTACTTCTAACAACGTTTATTTGGCTATGTAATCAGCTATTACTGTACTTCTCAAATGACACTGGTTTTCCCTTGGGATGCTCTGACCTCTTCAAGGATAGTCTTATGCAAACTGAGAAAAAATTAAACAGAGTATCTTTTGTAACAACATGTCAAAATGGAAACCAGCACTGAATATTCAATGCCAGCTGCTCAGGGGTAGGCAAATACATTTAGATGACATGGTAATGATGCTGCAGGAAAGAAGAATTGGAGGGAAGGGGGCAGCTTGTAAGAATAAAATTTATGGCTGAGTATATTGTTATCTTTTCCTCTCAGAAAAAAAAAAATGCTTCATTTTATAAATTATTTCTATTTGTAGATGCTTATTTTATGTGTTTGGGAGGCAAGGAGGAGGGCAAGTAGTACAGTTTATTCCAAGATAGTTTAATACACTGTACAACAGTATAGTTTATTGAGAGAAAGGATTATAGATTTATGATACTATTACTGTAGTAAATGTCATCAACACAGTGCTCGATCAGGGTATCATTTCTAACTGGGAAACTGGGTTTTTTTGGGGCAGATTGCCGAGGCTTCCTGCACTTCTCAGGGCTGGGCTTATGCTAGCTACTGTTGGGACTTCACTGCCCCAGACTCAGCTGTGGTCTTCCAGTGCCTTGTAAAAACTCATCTGGTGCCCCAAAAGGATAAATGTTTTCTTTGCAGTTCAAGGGAAGGAATTTGTGCATTGGCTCAAGATATACACTCCCTGAATGCCTGATGCATGTTTCTCTGGGAGTTGTGTGTGGGTGTCAAACAGAGCAAGCCAGTGCCATTGCGAATGGTGTTGTTTGACCTTATTTCTCATTTTAGTTTGTTTGGAGTCAGACTAGAATATCTCAAAAGATGTAATTTGCAAGTAGCTGTAAGAAATTATTCTGATAAGAAAGGACAGCAGAGAGAAGTACTTTTTTAAATTGTATTGGGTAAGTATTCATAACTTGTTGACTCCAGTATTTAGAAAAATTTCTAGATTTTAGTTTATGTCAAAGCTAGTAGATAGGTGCTTGGTTTAAAAAATGAATTTTGGAAAGCAAAATATAGTCATAATGGTGTTTTATCAGGTATCTCATTGCTCCAAACATCTCTGTAAGTTTGTTTCTGGTTAGCAGTTTATGAGGGGATTAAGCTACAAATGTGAAATAAAACAGGCCAGCCTACAGTTGCCCTTTGCCGTTCACTCCTGTGAATGCTGTCTTGTAGCTCTGTAGCTCCTGCTCCTTGTGGGGTTACCTTGTTACCGTGTTGTGGTTTGGATGAAATTGCTCTAAAAGTTTCAGGATTATCAAATCTAAATGGCCTATAAAGATTGTTTTATATTACTGACGTGTGGAATTAAACTCTGTAACTCAGGATAGGTTATAAAGCACGTATGTTCAATTTATCGGCGGGCATCAGGGTGGATAATTCCAAAAGCACCTGCTGCCCCGGCTTCTTCGTGCACATGTGATTTAAAGCATACATTCATACATATTCAATAGATGCCTGAGAATAGGCTGAGTTAGGATAATTAGTCTATCGAGAAGTCATTAACATAAGTTTCCTCCCATTTGTGCTTGCACACTGTCTCCTGGTGGTGGTGTGGGGGTCGTTGTCTCGAGTTTCTTCAAAAGGAAAAAAACAGGACAGATCACATACCAGTGTCTCCTTATCAACACATGAGCATCCCAGGTCCATCTTATCAGTACAGAGGGCCCCAGGACTGGACCTAATTTGCAAAGTCATACTGTGAAGCCCCTCTTTGTACATATGATGAGAGTTTTAATTATTCTAAGATTTCTATATCCTATTAATCTAGTTATTTCTAGGCTTTCTATCATTACGGTGTGAATTGTCTGCCTCAGTATGTTTCTAGCTTCATGAAACGGATTTACTTTTAAACATAAAAAAAAAAAAAACCAAAGCCAAAAAATCACCAGGTAACTGAGGTAAACAGTGTCATCCTTTGAATATAGGAACATTCATTTGGAGTAACACCTTTGGCCCCAGTGCACTGTTTTTTCCAGAAATCTTTGCAGCAACAATTGATCTGTTATTTCTGGGTTTACGTAAGTAATGGACAGCTGTGGTTGTTGAAGGTCTTGATAACTTACAGGAAAATGTAGTAGCAAAAAAAGTCTTTGGGCATTGAGTGACTTGTTCAAACAAGTGAGTAACAGAGATGTTTTAACAGATGTAATGAAAGAAGGGAACTTTCTGCTGACCTTGTTACATATTTAGGTAGTAAGCTGTATATTTTTTCCTATAAGTTCATGGAGTTCTGAATCAAAATAGTCCTTAAAAATATCTCTCAGGACCTACATACTATAGACTATTAAATTAACATTAACCTCTGTATTGCAGGGGTAATGTTATAGTAAATAATAATTCTATATCTGAAAAAGTACTTTAAGGGATTGTACCTATTTAGTGCATTGCATTTCATAGCAGTACATTTATTACATTGCACTTACATTTGGTTAACCTTACGATTAATTTCAGTGTTTAGTCTCTTTCTCTTATTTGATTCCTTAACAGTATGCTTTTAACATTTGGATGTGGTTCTCATATCGTTCTCTAACTCTACCTTTCATAACTGATACTTCCACCTACTAGCAATGTTCCTCATACGGAGGGATCAGGTAAGCTCCTGTTCTTTCCTGTAAGTCAGACTGATTCACATCTTTCAATGCATTCTTGTGTAGTATTACTTATGCACGAACATTATCTTTTTTCTTTACTGAATACTTTTCTGTTTATCAGTTTCTTAACAAGCAGATATGAGAACTGCAGTCACTTTTGCAGTTTTGCACTTTTGCAGAGGCTAAGCAGTGCTGTGCAGAGTTAAACTGACATTCCTGTTTCTTTCTGTCTTCACTCTTGGTAATGTGTCTAAGGATAGCATAGTTTTGATTCAGTATTTGAGAGGGCAAGCAGAGTAGCTTGTCCACAGTGATTTCTGAATATTTTTCAGAACCAATGCACTTCAAGGAGTGTCTTATTTTGTAACTATGGACTACATCTCCTGTTTTTTAGGTACTTTCCATTTGTATCAAGCAGCCTTTGAATGCTTTGGGCCTGCTTCCTGTGAAAAATATGAAAGCTTAAGATTTGGACTAAGAATTCCACACGGTAGTTTGTAGCTGCTTAGAGAAGTTATTCTTAAAAACACCTCTTCAATTTATTCAAAGTTATTCATCACATGTGAGAAAGCAATAAAACGTTATAGAGTATGCGTGTGGCTTAATGGGCTGGGTATTTAATAGAATCAGATGTTTTACATTTGTAGATGAACCGGGTTACATTTTTAGATAAGAAATATTTTTTGTAAGGAAGTGGGTTTAATACCATGTTAGCTGTTTTCTTTGTGAAAGTTTATTAATCATGTTGCTTTAAAATGTTACAATGTCAAATGGAATCCAAAATAATACCTAAAATATCTGACTAGACTGCTAAGTTCACTTTCCTGTTTATAACTTTTGCTTGAGTTAGCTTTGAACAACTGGAAGAAATCTATTTTGCTTGGCCTCTTTAAACAGACAGAACCACGTATGCATTATTGTTCCACATTGGGAGCTGAATGGAAACTGAATAGTGGTAGTACAGTGACTCTTCTGCCCCAATGAAAAGGTAAAATGGTGATTAACTAGGCAGAGCTGTCCAAACTAAAATTCAACTGTTAGCAAGCATTAATGTTTCTGAAATTGCGCTCTTCACTTCTTTGAGGTTGAAATTCAAAATGCCAGAAAAAGCAACTTTGTCATTGTCATGCATAAGATATCAGCAATTATGAAAGGGTTTGACTAAAACACTTCATGATAAAGTGCAATTGCAATTACAGGTAAAATATGTGGACAAGCAGAGGACTGATTCTGCAGTCCCTGTGCAGCACAACTGTACTTCCCTCTTAAAAGAATTGATTTTGGAGCAGTTTCTTCACTAGTTAGTGAATTGCTGGATTTATTTGGACAGCAAAAGTGCTTCTCATAGAAGATGTGTGAGACAGACCCATCCTATTCTGTCTGCTTACCAGCTCTGCCTCTCCCTTGGGCTGGAGATCTCTATACTAATGCAGTTACAGCTGGATCCAGGTCTGAGTATAAAGTCAAGCCTAAACTTCATTTAAAACCTTAAACTTTCTCCCATGTTGCTTCAAGCCTTCCCTTTAAAAGCTGGAGAAAATGGGGGGGAGAATTAGGTAGATAACAATAACAGCATGTGATGCTGTGTATTGGCTTTGGTCATCAGTGACTGAGTGATGAGACCTGGAAGCAATTTGAGTGGTGAAGCCAAAGTTTTAATTAGTTGTTTACACTTGGAGTGTTAATTAGTTTTGAGCCTTTGTGAGCCCATCTATACTGGTAATTTAAGCAATGTGAGGGCCTTTTCTGTGGTCCTGAAGCCAACTGCCATGGTCTGACCATGTCTATACCATTACATTCCCTTGGCCTTCAACGCTGCAGTACCTGCATCCAGGCCTTGGGTAGTGGCGCTTCCCAAACTGTGCCTGGCCTTCCCAGTTGGGGAAGGACTAGTTAGCCAGGGCCAGAGATGTCTTGGAGACCATAATAACCATTTACCAGCACTGATTATTGTCTTCAGTGCTCAGGTCTGTGCTATGGCACTATTTAATATAGTAAAAAAGACATATGCTTATGTGGGAAGGATGGAAAGTGGGTCAGTTCTTACTGCCTTTCCTATCCCTTGCTCTAGTGTCAGAGCGACTTGCTTTTCAGTAATTTGCTTGGCAAATAAACATTGCTGCTGATTCATTAGCATTTGAGATAGTTATTTTCATCCTTATTGGATATCAACCCTTTACAAAGCAAGTTGACATCTATTTTGGTCTTTTCTATGCAAACAAAAAGCTTGTACAACAAAATAAAAGAGATGCAAATGATCTGTTGCTAAACTTGACAGGTTTTTTGATTTATTATTGTTAGGCTCTATGTTTCTATTTTCAATTAGCTTTGAAATCTATTTACATACTCTGCTGTTTAGTATTTCTGTCAAAAGAAAGGAAGAGATTGCAGCATGTGTTCAGGAAAGACAAACTGGGAAATACTGCTCAAAGAAATACTCATCTGCACAAATAATTTGCTCCTATGGTGTGTTGCTGGAATTGCTCGGTGTAAGGATAAAAGCATGCTGTGTTTAAGAAAGCATCAGAAAATATTATTAGATTTCTGAAATACTTTTTTTCCCCTTCCATCAGAAGCTCTTATTTTGGCTTGTGTAATTTTTGTTTAAAAAAAAAAAAAACACAACACCCTAGTCTGAAAATGTAGATGCTTTTTTTTTCATGGTTCAGAATAAATATTTTGAGAACATGAAGAAAATGAGCATGTGAAGGAGACTTTGCTGAAAGTCTGATTTCCTCAGGCTTGAGGTATTAATAGATTTCAAGGGTTGCCAAACCAACCTTTATCAGCAAGCACTGATAATAAACACTGCAAGATCATAATTAGTTTGGATGCAAAACAATAATCATATAAGAGGTATAGCAGTTGCCAATTGTGCTGTTACTGTTCTGCAAGTTTGATGGACTGTGTGGATGCTTCCACACTTAGGTTGGTTCTACTTTCATGAAGTGTTATTTCTGTATCTCTTATCCCTTCTTTTGTAGGTGTTGTGTTACAGGTATGAGTCTGATGCATGGCTGGAGGGAAAATGCCCTCTCATTGAGTCACGAGGTTCAGAAAGGATCTTCGTCCTTTCTAAAGACTCTCTCAGAGAGGAGTTTAGATCCAGCTAGATCCAGTCCTAGTCTCAGACTTGGTCAGCGGTTTAGGTCTAAAGGATTATATGTGCAGCCACTCATCAGAGCCAACGCTTGCCTGTCAGTGCCCTGTCAAGGACTTTTCACTGGAACAGTTGCATAAAGTTGAAAAGAGAGATGATTTATTAAGGTGACAGATATAACAAGTTTGGAAGTGCCGTTGATAAATGCACTTGCTGCAAAAATCGAGCTTGAGTTAAGAGTTCAGCGCTTCTTGTTAACAATACTTTCCTGGGTAACATCTGATGTAGTCGGAAGCACAAGTCTTACCAAAGAGGCGTCCTTGCTTGAGGAGGGGAGAGATCCAGGTCCATCGACCTGTCTGATGGCTGTAGCTCTCGTCCTCAAAACAAGGGATTCCAAATGCCAGGTTTGTACTGATGGCGAGGTGGGACTAAGTCAGTTGGTGTGTGCTGACCGGCCCTTAGCAAGGACTGTCAGTTCTGGAAGGCCAGTGGGACCCAACAGTTCAGCACAGGGCAGGAGATTCAGCACAGATGTACGGGGCGGGGGGGTCTGTTTGGCTTTTACTGAAGCAACACTGGGCTGTGAGACGCCCACCTCACCCCGGGTGTTACTCAGTTGATTTGAGTGTTAGGCTGCACCCGTCACATCTGTTTTGTGAGAGAAGCATGTTGCTCAAGTCAGACCCCGCTACTCCCTGCTGACTCACGGTAGCTTCTGTAATTAGTGCCAACAACTCTGGTGGAGTGCCAAGTATTTCTGATTTTCATAGTTTTCTATTGGTACGTCTGCAAGCACAGCTATGAGTTGATAACAGTGACAATAAATGAACTAGATTTTGTGTGTTTTAGTGTACACAGAATAAAATAGTATGGAATAACTATACTAATAAAACAGTACAGACTGATATTTGTATCAGTCTGTCCATTGTAATCCACCACTCTTCCTGCTTGCTATCAAAATTGCCTGATTCAGTATTCTACTCTGAAACTGGTGGTGTGACTCTTTCTCTTAGACACTGTCTTGTCAGTTTCTTGGAATTCTAATTCCTTTACCTCAACCCAATTCATGGAAGTTTATGCACAATTGTAGGTTACAAATGGTCTTGTAGATTTCTGTGAATAATAAAGTCCTTTCCTTATGCTTATTATTTCTGTAATAAAGCAATTCACAGAAAAATAAAGGATTTCTCTCTCCCCATGAAAGAAAATGCTTACCCTATCCTCATAGAAAGGGAATTCTAGGCAGTAATGTACAGAAGGCTTAGATGACTTTATAAAAAAAAAAAAAAAGTTACACCCTACCTCCAAAACCAGACTATTACAGGTTAGTACAGAATGAATTTCAAAGACAGAAGCTCCTTTCCCTCTGTCCTGCTGTTGAGCTCTCCTGGCATTTGTCATCTGGGGTAGTTCCTCCTTCATTAGCCACTGCTGAGGCATCACCAGAAATTCCTTCATTCTCTAAAATTGCATCTCCCATTTTCTAAATACATAAGTTTTCCCAAAATTACTGATTTTCCTCTACCTGTTATGAAGTCGCATATACACTTGATCTGTAGCACTCCATACGTCAAGGATTCTTTTTGCTTATGAAAATAGGACAGATACTGTAGCAAGAGTACAGTAAGACTGAATTACTGTTTAAACAAGACTTGTATCCAAATCTAGTTGAAGATACAAATTTAGGTTTGTTATTTCTGCCTAGGTAATGTTCAATGCTGGCTTTTCCCGGCCCTTCCCAGAAAATTACTTTCTCTTTCCCCTTTCTTGAGGCTCAGATTGCATTGTCTGTGGCTTTCCAACATATGCAGCTGGGAAACTAGAGCCAAACTTGGACGAAACAGTCATGTTGGGGCAAGATTCTGGAAAACAATGGATTTAATTACTCTGCCTTTGTTATTGAATGGGATGCACCAAGAAAATCAAGGTTTGCTTGCAATGCTCATTGTTTCCCTCTGGATACTTCCCTGCAGAATGTAGCACAAGCAGATCAAGAGGATGGATAAGCATCAGTAAGCTGTCCTTTTTTTGCCTTCTTTACAAGGAGAAAACAGTTACATGTGGTTATTACAGTGCACCATAAATGCATAGGAAATACTAAAAAAAAAATATTGCAGATAGCCATAGGCAATGTTTAGGTAGGCCTTTTAGAATTTTAATAATTCAACTTTAACATAGAGGGTTATAGGCTTCTGCTGCTCCTCTCAGAACAGTATGCAAACAGGCCCTAGGTTAGCTCCAAATTAAAGGTGAAAACATTCAAGTCGTTTAATTCACACCTTCAGTGGCCATTGCCTGATCACACTGTTCCCAAATGCTTCATCTGTTTCATTATTTATAAGTCCTTCAGTGTTTAAAGTGTAAATTAGGCTTTTCTAAACAGAGAACCAATGAACCAATAAACTCTGATGTTGAATAATGGCTAAAGGAATTGGAAAGCAAACAAGATTTACAAAACCAGTTTTTAATATATATTTGTGATCTGAGACACTCTGAAATGTGCCCAGGAACTCTAAAACACATTACCTGAATATATGGTCTTTCTGAGGAAACATGATGAATGGAAAGCTGTCCTGCACACCATCTCTGTGGGTGCTGTGCTGCAATGCTCATTTTGATGAAATAATTTGCATTGGAATTCCACTGGTCAAAGACATCACCCCATGCACATGCCTGCCCCCTTGTTCTCAGTCTTGCTTGCCTCTATTAAGAGCTCAAGTCCCACTGTATTTTGTGCAATCCCAGTGATGTATTTTTGGTTAATTTTGAAATTTTGAAAGTTTCCATTTTGAGAGGCAAAACTAGCCAAAGTTTGGCATTTCCTGAATGTCAAAAATCTGTATTTCCAAATAAGTATTTTTTCTAGAATCAGAATGAAAATCAGAATGATAGTTTTCTGTTTTCTGTAGAATAGAAATAGAACTATGGTATCCTCTCAGAAAATGTAAATGAAACAGAACAACCTGTCTCTCTGAATCACATGTATCTTGTGCATAAAGGAGCTGATGTCCAGGTAGCAAGTATTGGTCAGGGAGTAGGAACCAGAGGACCTTTGCTTGACATCCATCTTCCAAAATCCTGAGGCTTATCTGTAGGGAAAGAGCCAGGAAATCCTGGTTGCTCCAACTTGACTGTTCCCTCCTACGTTGTTTTGGGGATTTGCAGGTTCTCATATGTGGCAGGGGGAACCTAAAAGCCTGAAGATCCCTGGCAGCAGCGCTTCCTACGGGTCACCCTGCCTTGGAGTTCAGGAGCCATGGGCTCACTGTGGAGATCCCCATGCTCTCCAGTGGATTTTTGGGTCAGGTTTGACATTTGAGCTGGTCCGAGGTGACACCACAGGTGTCAGCTCAGGCTCCTCTGTGTTCTTGGTGCTTGTAGGCACAGAGAGCCTGGTCTTGTATTCTCAGCAACCAAGACAGCAAAAAATGAAGCAGATCTCTGATGAAAACCTGTTTGTGTTGAAGCAGCATTTGTCAAACCTGACAGAGAATGTTTCCAGGAACTTAAAAATAGTGTTATCAGAAAATTATCAGTCAGGGATCTTGAGAGGAAACAGAGGCACTGCAAATACAAATGTTATCACACCTGGTCTGTAGTTGCCTCAAAAAAAAAAAGTCATTGTAGTCACCACTAAGTTAATTCAGGAACACTTCCAGTTTTCAACAGAAATAGTTTTCAAAGTTGCATTTCTTTCAGCCTATACATGCAAATTTGTCTCATTTATGGACTGGTCAGTGTACACTATGTAAGTGCTGGTGGTCTCAGTTTCTGATTTTAAAATCTGGCACATTTGCACTCAGTATGGCAGGTTGCAGACGTAGTTTGAATGCATTCAAAGAAAGAGACATAACCTCTTGACTTATGGAAGGGTTTGGGAAGAGAAAGTCCAAAGTTAAAGAAAATGAACATAAATTTAAAGGAAAGTGCTTGGACTTGTGGGTTGAATGCAATGTCACAGATTTGTGTTAGATGAAGAAAAAAAACAGGTGATGGAAACTGCGGTGTGCTCGCAGGTGAGGAGGTCTGTTCATAGGTTTGGAGAAGGAAGGTACCAGCAAGGAATGTTTTGCGGGTGACCTTTGCAGTTTTGTGCAAAGGTCATGAGAAAATACCCTGTCTTTCTGCTGAGTGCAGATGCCACTGGTCCATTTTACTCTAAACACATTTCCGCCCAGAAGTGTTTTGCAGGTATAAACTCTGGTCTGCTAGATACTGGGACTTCCCAGGCACATGGCATAAAGCTGGGACTCAGTTGTGAGCACATGGTGACTTTGCTGTATCTGAGATGTGTGTGTCTGTCTTAACTATGAGGAGCTGGACCATGTTGCACAATCTGCAATGTGTTGTGCTAGAAAGTAGCTTGCATGTGTGTCCTGGGCTTCCACTAACGTCTCTGTAGTCATGTAGCTATAAAATTGTTTTTGCTTTTTCCTGGCTTGGTACCTACTTGGCAGATGAAGAAGAAATACAGCACTTATTAATGTTTATTAATAAGGTCTCAATAAAATCAACAGGTCTGACATAGGAATAAGATGCTTTTGTGATAATGTTTAAATGGGAAGGCTTGAATATCCCTGGGAAGATGACTCCTTTTAAATGCAAATAATTTTGTTTGCAGGTACCAAACTTAATAATTGATGCACATAATCAGAGAATTTGTGTTCCCAGAAGCTCAGTTCTGGCTGGGAATATACATGAACTTTGTGAATATACATACTTTTCCCCCAGAGTAGCAAAATAAACCCAGGGATTTTCAGCATGGCAAGGTTACTCTCAGAAGTGATAACTTTCAGTGCAAAAGCTAGTTCATAGGTACTGTGGCAAGAAACATCCATTACTTTGGGGTAATTTTTACCTTGGAAATTGTGGCAGAACTTTGCCATTCCATAACTTGGAATTGTGTAAAGATTCACTCCCCTGTGCTCCAAGGTTTCCTTGTACTGATTCTCCCTTTACTCTAAGTGTTTAGTAAGGCAAAGACTAACATTCCATTTGTGACTGTTATAAACTGGGCCAAATTCAGGAAGAGGTCCAACATGCGAATGGAAGTAAAACTTGCAGATGTTTCTGCTGTCTCTCAAAATTACAGGATCATAGAATAAAAAACTCTTAGTCTGTTTGTCTGGCTCCAAGAGTAGGTTAGGGTTTTTTTCTTATGAAAGTTCGTCTGATGTCTTCCTAAAGGTATCCGGTGCTGAAGGTTTCCTTTTCTTAGAAGCCTCAAAATATTTCCTGGGTTTATTCCTGGGTTTAGGTGAGGAGCTTGTCTATCTGGCTTTTTTTCCAGTTCCTGAATCCAGGGCTGTCAGCCATCTGTTCTTATTGTCTGACTTGCCTTTCCAAGCTCAGACTTGTTTGTTCATTTGCTTTGTTTTTAGACAAGGATGTTGTGTTTGCTCTTGTTTCTGTTGTACAGCATTGTTTTCCTTCTTTACAACCCCTTTAGTAATTTTGAAAGCATTTTCCCTTATCATCTGATCCTGATGAAATGCAAGGATAATTCCAATGCTGTTTTTTATTTCTCACAACAGAGTTTTCTAAGTACAATAAAAACTTACAGGAAACTTACTGGTGATAATGTGCTTCCTTTATCAAAGTAAGTGGACTAAGTTGCTCCAATTCCAGATCGCTTCATCCCTGAAAAGCCAAATGCAGAGTGGTTGCATTCTGCCTGTTTATACATAACCTTGTTGTTGTGCACTGCATCTTAAAAATCTAAATCACGTTCAAGAATTGCTATTGCAAAGGTCTTCTGGGAAGTGAGACAAGAAACAAAGTGTTTGCTGGAATAGCCCAAAGACTTTTTAACTCACTGCTGACTGTAGTATGTGCATTTTTATTTTCTGTGCTGTATGGTAACAGGAGGGATATTTTCTTTTTTAAATATTCCCAGCTATTTTAGCCTATGCTTTGGGTTTGGTTGTTTCTTGTTGCTTTTTTTGTTTGTTTGTTTTTGGGGTTTTTTTGTTTTTTGTCTTGATAGCATTTCCATTGTGTGTGTGGTACTTTATAAGGTAACATTTTTGTTCATGGTCTTTTACTTTGTGTCTGTACATGTTGTCTAGTATGAGAGCACTGATTTGGGAATATTTTTTTTGAGAACAGGCAGCTTTTTGTCTAGATAATGGAGAATATTATGTCAACCTTAGCAATCTGTTTCTGTTCCCATTTGCTAAAATAAAAAATAAAAGGGGAATCCCACAATTCATGGTCTTTCAAATTTTTATTTCAGGAAATATTTTACTTTTGTGGGGTTGTCAGAGACTCAGCAGCCTACTTGGCAGATGAGCAGGCAGTCTGGGGGCCAGGGGGGCTGCTGTAAAAGCCCCTGGACCACTGCAGAGGTCCTTTGGGCTGCCCTGGATCCAGCAACCTTGAGCTCTCCTCCTGCTGACTGGGGAAATTCTGCTGCTCTGCATAGCCATATCTGCTGATTTGGAGAGAGATCAGTTTATGAGTTTTTCTTCAGTTAGCAGGTTGATGTGTTTTGAACATATGCATCATTAGCTATTTGGAAATAGTCCCTTGAGCAAAATATAATTGATGTCTTCTCAATGTATGCAGTTGTGAGCTTTTAAAAGCTTTTGAAGAAGAGCCTGTGTGGTTTGTAAATGCCTCTAACGTCCTTTTTCCCTGCAAAGCTAGTAAGCCTGCAGACAAGGGAGATCTGGAGCATTGCCTGTTGGCCTCTGCTGCCACCAGGGCTAGGTGGATCTTTGGTCTGATCTTGTACAGGTATTTGCGTATGTAATATTATATTATATTTATTTATAAATTTTATCAAGTATGATTTTTTTATGTTAAAAACAGTCCTTTGTAAATTTTGTTTTATAGGGGTTGAATTTTTACTAGCAATTCAGTGTAAACTTTTAGAAACATTTTGAAAAGAGTGATTTTATTTCCCTTCTGTACCATTCAGAGTTTGAACTGGTTCAAAAGATTTTGCAAATGTTAACGTGAATAGAAGATTTTCCAAGGAGAAATTTTTGAAGACTGAAATAGAAAAAATGATCTCCTGTAGGGGAAAGACACTCACTTATCTCTCACCTGTCTCTCACAGACTTGTTATGCTTTGCCACTTTCAATGCAGAGCATTGTTGGACATCTAATAAAGGACTTTGCAGACCATAGTCTGATCCCATAAAAGCATTCCTGTGGTCCCATGTTGCAAAAATGCTGCTAAATATAGAGAAAATCCACCTTTGATATTTAGAGGCTTTGTTCAGTGATGCTGGTTCCTGATCCCAGTGCTGAGTGAAAGGGAGGGCAAAATGTGAGAAGCAGAAAGCTCTAGAGGGAAGAGGGATGGTGGAGGTGTGTTGCTGTGCGTGATGTGGGTGGGTAGGCACAGCAAAGTGCATCTCCCCAGCTGGATACAGAAAGAGAAATGAAATATTGGCAAGGCCTCATGTAAAGGTGCCTTCTGCTAACCCCCTTTTTGGTTTAAGGCTACTGGAAGAGGGCCTAGGAAGCAGCCAGTGTAGCCATGTATCCAGTGCTCTGGGGAGGGAGCTACATCTCATTCCAGCTTACCTTAGATTGCTGCTATAATAACCAAGAGTAGGACTCCGGATTTTGCTCTGTGTAGTCTGTCATGGTATGGTGGAGAAATGTAGTCTGTTGAGATCCAAGAAGTATAGTTAATCTTTTGGTAGAGGTACTGGATTCTGTTGAGGCATGGAGAAATAAAATAATGGTATGTTAAAAATCACAAACCTGATTTAGTCCTTGGACGCTGGCAAGCTTTACCTACGTAATTTAGGTTTCACAGCACTAAGAGGCTTCTGTCAGAAACACTTGCAGAAGAACACAAGAGCAATGTCAGTGGCCTCAGCATGGGGCCTGGTGGTGACCTTTCCCCAGTGAAACATTAAAGCAGGGAACAGGAGGACGTTTCTGTGAACCAAGCAATTATCTTGCTGCTGCAACCCTGAGCATTAAAAAAAAAAAAGTTGTTTTTTAAAAAGGATTTCTGAAGAAATGTTTTTCTGTTTTAAGCCTTTAGAATTCATTGTTTTCGTTTTTTTCTCTTAACTGTGTAAGGAAGGATGGAGTGCTTGTTTTTGTTTGAGGTGCTCCTTTGCTGTCATAATTTTACAGGACGGCGCTTTGTACAGGGTAATGTATGACCTGGGGCTTAGACTAAGCTTGTAACTTGTAAACTCAGTCCCCAGCCAGACCCCTGTCTCCCCAGTCCTCAGTGGTATTTGTGTTAGGGCAGTGTTGTCCCTACAGCCTGAATTCTTTTCTATATTCCTGCTCTGTCCTGTGGCTTTTCAAAATATCTGCTCCTCTCAGTGCCACTCTGTGACCCAAACTGCTTCACTTCTTTTCCCTGGACATCCATCTCTGTCTTTTCACACTTGCTCTTTATCTGTTCACCTCTTGCTCACCCTCGGGGAGGGGGGCGAGATGTGCACGGGGTGTTAAAAAAATTAATCTAGGTTTATAGACCTAGAAAGGCAAGTACTGAATATTTAGTGAACTTAGTAGTTAGCATTGGACCATCATGCTTTCCTCTTCTGGTTTCTTTTCATCCTTATTTATTATGTTTTGATATAGAGTGTAAATGCCATGGGTCAGATTTTTCAGTCACATTTGAATCATGTGTGAAGTACTCAAGTGTTTCTATGGCTTTATGGGACCCTGGTCCCATTATTTGTGAACATGGAGGGAAGGTGGGGAGAAAGGACCATGATTCTAAATGCCCTGCATGACAGGCATACATATAATCTGAACTGATGGTGATCCCAGAGCTGCTGCCTTTCCCCACTCAGGACCTGTCTCTACGATGTCTTTCCATCATCTTGCTGCATCACTTCAGCCTGGGGCAGGCGTAGTTAGTGCTAGGTCTCTGTCTTCATGCTGGCTGGGAAGCACTAAAAGAAGAAAATGGGTCATTCTACAATGGACCCACACTGGTACTGTACGATGCCTTCAGGACAGATCTTTTCCCCATAGTACACAAATTCTTACAGTGGCTCAAGGTGGGAATGTAGAAGGTCCCTGTGGGAGGACTAGGAATAAAGCCTTAAACCTGAACTTGTCTAATTCCTAGTTTGGCCCAAATAATGGGCTGATTTTAGTTATGCTCTGTAATTGCTTGGAGACTGTGGCTGCACGTGGAGCAGGATGGGAGAAGATGGGCCAGGATGGCAGGAAAACAATCTTGAAACAACCTTGGAAACTTCTCAGAGCTCCCTACTGATGATGTGAGAATGGAGAATAGGAAATATGTAATCCAGGAGGTAGCTTTGTAGAATTATCCTATTTTTGTGTATGCATCTACAGCGTAGATCTAAGTAAGTTCATGATAATGTTGAGGATTTGCTTGTGCAATAAGTTTTTCATTTTCCATTGACTTCTAATTTATTGCTATTTAATCCATCCTATTCTACAGACATACACCTTCAAATGTAGAAAGACAAGTTTGTGATCCAGGTTTAACTATGAAAACTCTGTAGAATATAAAAAAAAAAGCAACTGCCATTTCAACTGATCCATCTAATGCCTTTCTGTAAGAAAATAATCCCCATTTTCAAATTGCTTTACAATCAGTGGTGGGCACAGGAAAGCAGTACAGAGATACAGGTATCTGTAATGCACGTTTGCTGTGCTGAAAGAAACCTGACATATTGCATGCTGTGTAAATGTTGCTCAGGAATCATAGAGTAGAGAAGCTAGTGGGTGTGTGCAGGTACAACTCAGGTTCTGCAGCATATTCTTAACAGTCCTGAGCAGACAGAGGTAAGACTGGCACATGGAGAGCTTCCTGAATATGTCTGACGTCGCTCTGCCTGCTTTGGTTTCTTCAGCTTGACCAACAGAAAATGCAAGCACAGAGGCACCAATGGGAATGCCATTTACCCTTTGGCAAAAGTTTTATAACCACTTGGCCCATCCGATATCAGGTTTCCCAGCTCCAGTGAAGATGCCCACCTGCACATTGGCCCAGCTGTTGCTCACTGTCAACACCACCAAGTCTGAGCTTGCCAGCCTGCTGCTGTCCAGAGGTGCTAACTTCAACAGCTCTCTACAAAGCAGGACTTTCTCATTTCTTTAGGCTCCCTATTCTTGCTATCCTTCTTTGGTTGGTTTTCATTTTTTTAATACACTAGGTGTGAAAACACTCCGTTGCTTTAGAGTGCAAAAGTGATGAGCTTTCTTCCATCTGTTGACAACTGTAGGTACTTGCCCTTACTGAAGCTCGAAGAGTTAGAGAAGCGTATGTATATGTAGACATGCCTTTTAAGTACCAGGGTTTTTTTTCCACTTGTCTTTTGGACAAATGAATAAGTAATATGCCATGTTGCTCATTTAATGTACAGTGCATAGGATATCTGATTCTTTCTTTCCATATGGGTACCATGCATAATTCTCCCTGGCTAAATACCACCAGCTGAACAATTCACAACTGGTGTTCCAGGGTAGGAAATACCCTGTGTGTTTAATATAAATTCCCTGACATGTTACACAGACTTGATTAATATACTGAAATGAAATATATATTCTATGTTAACATCAGAATGTTATTTTTAATTATATTTTATATTTCTATAAATATATTTTAATAGATTTTTATATTTTTTTAAATTATATTTTGTCTTCTTATACATCATACAGCTGAAGTAGCTGCTAATATTTTTTGGCAATATTGGAGTTAATCATGCTGTTGAAGGTCAGTTTATCTTTTTATCAACTTTGAAAGTAAGAATTAAAATTTTTAGACTGCTATGGAAGGAAGGATAAGTACATTTGGATGATACAAAACTTTGGGGCGATACTTCTGCCTTGGCTTCAGACTTCTCTTTAGGCTTTGGCTTCAGCCCTGTAGCTTGCTTGTGAATGCTCATGTGCTTCTGGGATCTCTCACAATTTTCTGCACTGAACACAGCTGAAGCTGAACACAGCCCATCTAGTACTTAGCATGTGGAAAGCTACATGTTGTCATTGTGTACAAGAGCTTTGTTTGAGGGTAAGGTCTGTCCAATTTGTGTTTTGCATGTCTGTAGAAATAAAGCTTTCTACATTGGTTGCATTAAGGTATGTCTCTGATATCGCTAGGAGTGACCGTCCATGATGTATGAAGTCCTTGGGCCCACTATTGGGCACAAAGTTGAGCTTTTGCCAGGTGCACCCCTTTGATATTGTCACTGGGGAGATGGGATGTGCTCCACATGCCTTGAGCTCAGCAACTGCAGAAAGAGAAAGCGTAGATGCCTTTTAATTCCTAAAAGTAAAGTGTTGCAGGTATCATTCTGCCAGAATGCTGTTTTCTGAGTCATGTGCCAGCATGTTATTCTCAGACCAGTCGTAATTCAGTCACTCTTTAAAAAGAGTTTTACCAAAATATTCAAGTAAAATAATCCCAAGATGTGTCTAAATCATTTAATAAGTGGGTCCTCACTGAGTACTATGCGTCTGCTGTCTTTAGTAAAGCATAAATTGCAAATTCCATATTTCATGGCTTTTGCACCCAAGTCCCTCATAATGCCCTTCCCATAGAAAGATGAGCTGCTGTGGAGACTGAACTGTAAAAAAACCAACTTTCCCTGTTATTTCATCTTAATGAAGATTTTCAGCTTCTGGATTCATCTTGAAGGAATAGTTTGGTGTAGAACTATTGTTGTAGTATTTTCAGCACTCTATAATTTTTATTTTTGTTGTCCTGTTTTGTAGCTACTTGTTGAATAATTCCCAGCAAGCTCCAACATAATTTCTGAGTAAATGTCATTATTTTTAGAGAAAAAGATTAGACCTGAAAATAATAGCTCTTTACTTTCCTGTGCAGTCTGTTGGTTTCTGGGTTTTTATGTTTGTTTTTTAGCCAACAGCTTGCTTGACTTTGATTCCTTGAGGTTTATTCTGTACTAATCCCTTGAAAATGACCAAGATGTTTTATTTCCACAAAACATCTTGGTCATTGGTCAGGCTTCAGTTAAGGTGAAAAAGCAGCCACATAGTCCTGGTCTCCACACAGGACAAAAATCTGTTCTTATAATCTATGTGTGTTCATGCACAATCTAACTTTCAGATCAGTCTTTTTTTTTTAATTAGACAAGAAAAATATCACTAATTATAGTCCATGGTGTCCTTTTCAATGACTCATGCACACAGGACAGAAGTGCAGGGAACAGTGCTGAAACAGGATCAAAAATCTGGGTGTTTGAATGTAACTTCCCAGAAGCTGTGTAAAAGAAACATGCATCTACATGGGCCATCTCTCTTCTCACCATGAGTGGCAGCATCCTATTCAGGTGCCTTCAGCAGGCTTTGACCAACCCATCATCCCTGACCTGTACTGTAAAACTGAAGTTCTAATATAATTACAGAAGGAGGAGTGTAACTTTCGTAACAAGGTAAAAGATTTCACTTCAGCTAGAGCGTTGTTTAAACTTCTGTTTGCACAAAAATTTGTGAAAGCATTTTTTTAAACTTACTAGATTGGTATATTGCAAATATAAAGAATGTGTTCACTTTTGTGCTCAGATGTATGGGTAACTCATATTGAATTGCATATATTCAGGTTTATTGTTAGTAGGTTACCTTCCTGGAATTTTAGGCCAAGGACAGAGGCAGGATCTAGGGAAAAAAAATTATGGATATCTAAAGGGGGGGAAAAAAAGACCCACAATGTCAGATTCTTCTAGTAAATTAGAAGAATAATGTATTAAGGATGGCTATTAAAGGGCTTATTTGCAAACTGCTGCCTCTTGAGAGAGTACAAGAGCCTCATGAACATCTGAAGAAAAATCAGTCTGTTTTTAAGAACAAAAGAATTACTGAATCAAAACAAACCAAATAGAAGTGCTTTGTTAAATCAAGCAGATACTGTTACAGAGTGTAACAGAGAAAAGTTGAATGAGATGCAGAATTCAAAGCAGGAGGTCATTTAAGTAGCAGTGTTTACTAGAGACTGTGCGAAATTCATCATCACGTCAAGATTTTAAGTTGATTACTTCTTTTAAAGTATGTAGTTGCAGTCATTTATTACCAGGTTCATTAAAAAATAAAGTTATTTGAGCTCTTTAGCCCTTTCAAAAGACTGAGTTTGGCAGAAGTCAACCCTCTAGAAACTAGGCAAGGGAGGATGAAGCCTCCATGGGCAAAGAGCAACGAACCACGGTGTATGTAGCCTACACCGAACCGAAGCTGCCTGCAAATGCCAGGTAGTAAAATATTTGGTGTATGTCATTGTAAGGACACTGTTACAACCACTGTTGACTTCTTTTGCAGCACTTTCCTCTCTATGTAGATTTACACTTCTTTTTTTTGCAATCTTTAATTTGTGGAAAGTGCTTCTGGTATTAAGCCTCTTGTATCTTGCCACTTCCAAATGCGCACTGCCGGGAGGAATTTTTATGTCTTTGAGGTATGTGTTTTTTCCTCTGATTACTTGTATGCAGTTCATGGAAGGGTAATCACTGCCTTCGCAGGGGTGTGGCCCTGTGGCCTATTTTATTAGCAGCCAGAGCTCTGCCGTGATTATTGGTCTGATTCCTTTAATGTTGCACATGCTGGGTTTTTCTACAGGTGGTGTGACTGTGAAGTCCAAAAGTGATTTCCCTTGCTGCTGTTACTTCAATCAAGACTACTAATGTTAGATTATATTCATAATCTTGAGTTTTGTAGAAACCAGGGACCAGTTTTCATTACAGGACAATATTTTTAGGTTTTTAAAATAAATTTCTGAGGAGAGAAATAAACCCTCTTTATATGTCACAATTGTTTTAAGCATCTAAAAGTGTTGTATTGGTGGACTGTTGTGGTAGCTCTGTGTCCTTGTAACTTGTGCTGTGATGCCCCTTTACTTCTTCTGGGCTTATTAGTCTTCCAAATGGGAGAGGAGAGAAGCTGTTGTCGCTTTTTCCCTCCCCTATTTCCTAATTACCCCCTGTAGTATATTTTTCTACTACTTTCATAACCCTCTCCTATTCCCTTTTCTGTGTCATTTGGTTACTTCAGTTGCCCCAGTTCTTCCACCCTTCAAGTTCCTCCTTTTCCCAGCCAGAATTTGTATGTGTAATATTTTCTATAAACACCACCTTATAGATTTGCTATACACAGGTTGTCCTTCCTGAAACACCTATTGCTGTGCTGTTTACAGGTGAAAACTGCTGATCTTTATTTCCCTTGAGAGCCATTTGAACGGAGGTATAGAGCCTTCTGTCAGGATTAGTGGTAGTGAAGATGTAGCCAGAACTTAGACTTTGCTTTCAGATCTGAACAAGACTGGAAAAAAATCAAAACAACTGAAGCCATTAGGGTGATTGTGTGGTGGTATCTTGCACGTTTTTTTTTCCAAGGAGGCTTTTCTTGGGGCACCTTTTGTTCAGATTACATCAAATTTGGATTGCTGACTTTTCTTTGCATTATAATTGAGGCACAATGATGAGTGCAGTACACAGATGATGGTGAATTTTGTAGATTTTAGAGAAATAGAGAAATTAGAGGCATAAACACTTCGAACTGTCACATGGTTGGTAATCAGCTTGGTTTTCCTGATGAAATCATCTTCACATTAAAACTAATGGTAGTCTCCCAAAATCTGTACGGCAGTTCAAGCTACTGGGTCACAGTATAATTGTACAGAATGTATTGTACAAGAAATTGTGCTGATAGCTATAAAACACATGGGTAGCAACTGTGTTTTCCATGTGGCTAAAAGGGCATTGCTCTTCTAACTTGAAACCAGTCTTTGGTGCAGAGTTATGGGTGTTTGGCAGTATTTTTTCTTGTCATTGCTATTGTGTTATAAAAAAAAATACTTACTGTGGTGTTTTCCTCAGTAAGACTGTAAACCATTTTGCTGTGGTTAAGAGCAATGATTAGTTTTGCTAATCAGTTTTTACAGAAAAAGCATCACCCCAACTCAGAACCAGTCCCCCCCAGATGAATATATTTATACAGGCTCATCGTTGTTACAAAGTGGTGTAAAGAAACTTTACTCTGTTCTTTGGAATAAATTATTTGGGCTCTTAATACAGGAGGTTGCGTGATAAATATTTTTAATGTAAATGTTTTGCAGCTACTGACATTCACAGATTTTCTTCATAACTATTGATGAACTTCAGCAAAGATCATTTCTTGTAATATTCCATTATGAAGAAAATTGGGTAATGTTAATTTTTTTAGAAAAATGAAATCTTAGAGAGTGCTTATAAATATCATGCAAGCAAATCTGAAACACTGGAGTGCAGTGTTTAGGGTAGTTAGTAATGCTTGACATTTGGAAAGTTTTACACAATAAACTATGTACATCGTGTGAACTGACTAATAGAGCTGTTAGGCAAGGCTTTTAACTGACAAGATGGGTCAAAAAAGAAAAAGAGCATGTTCTATATGTTGGATAGATGGTTGGTCTGATTAAGTACAACCTTTGTCTTGGTAGACATAGTTTTCATGTCTTTTATGCTGCAGAGCAGTAGTTTTCTGTTGCAGAGTAACAGAAACCTTTTTTTTCCTGAAGAGCTTAATGTAACTTCTTTTTTTATCCCCTCACCTTGATATGTCACTCTTGCTGTAGAAAATTTATTCTGGTTTTGGTTGTTGTTTCAGTTCTTTCATTTATTTGAGGTGAGATTGGGTGATGATTGCTCAATGGAGAAGAAACTCATAATGTTAAATAGATAGCTGCATGTGATGGGTCTCATCATCAATTTAAATTATTGTGCACTGCAAGTGCTTCTTCTGGTCTTGTCTGAAATAGCTTCAGTGTCAGAGGCAGTTTTTCATTACAGATAATAAGGTTCAGACCTTTTAAACATACTCAAAACATAAAATATGAGAAATCCTAGTTAGAAAACAGTATTTTTATTGTTGCAGTTGTTATGAAAAATATATAGAAATGTAGATGCCTATATAAATTTCTCCCTGAATGTGTTTATTGCTTTTGCAGGCACTATCCTGGTTGACAACATGCTGATCAAAGGGACAGCAGGAGGGCCAGACCCCACCATTGAACTCTCCTTAAAGGACAATGTAGATTACTGGGTGATCCTCGATCCTGTCAGACAGATGTTATACCTAAACAGCACTGGCCGAGTTCTGGACAGAGATGTAAGTTTGGGGTTTACTGTTTTCTTTCTTTACTCCCCATAGACATTAATTTCTAAATCTGTGCATGCTCATAGAAAGACTGTAAACACAAGACCTGCTAGAATAAAATAGGTGCATTTATCTTTTGTCCCCGGATGGATATGAACAGAGTTAATTTGATTCTTTATTAGGACTTGTTGGGAGCATGCAGAAACTTGACCGTGTGTGCAGGTATTGTATGTGGATGAACACAATGATAAAGACCAAAAAAATAGATGTGTGGGTTGGCAGAAATACATATTAACCCAAACTTGACTTTTTTACTGATTTTAAAAATGTTTTTATTCTGTTTTGCTGCTTTTGTCTAGAAGAAGTGCTGCTCACCTCATGTCCCCTGGCACTTATTAAAAGCCTACTATACCTGTGTACAATCACTTATGAATTGAGAGAGAGCAAAGGAATTGTAAATATTGCAATTCACTTAAAAAGCTTGACATATTCAGTTGAGAATGTGCTACTTTAAATTCTGGTTTTTAAGGCAGCACAAAATTTGTATGGTATGCTCATTCCTAATAGCATTAAAGAAATATTGGTAGGCTAAGTTTGATTTTTATAAAAAAGAAAGATTAAAAGCACCAAATAATCTGGGGTGTTCTCATCTATGCTAATTTCATTGAAGAGAAACACTTTAAAAACAGAGACATTTTCTCACAGTGTTGCAGCATTGCTGCGGTTCATCAGAATCTGAAAGGAAAATTGACTCAAAAGTGATGGTAATCAACATGGAAAGAGTGGTTTAAAGATCAAGAGTTCTTTTTTGAGTGCGTGAAAGTTTGTTTTATATTAGCTTGATTGATTAATTTGTCTTCTCCATGTGTTTTGAGATGTATTCCTAAGTTACAAGAAACAACATGCAAATTTTTCTACATTTCCATTTTTAGTTTAAAAGAGCTAATTGAATTCAGCTGTTCTTAATTTAGTTTTAATTCAAAAACTGTTTTCATATGTGAAGCAAGGGTATGCAGCACAAAACATGACAGAATGGACATGGTGGCAAAAAATTTCTCAGTGGGTTGGTGGAGTTGGAATTTCCTCAAGTGCCAAGTGGCCAGCTGCCTTTGAGGAGCCAGGCAGGTGCTAGAATACATTTGGCTTTTCAGTTTTATTTTTAAGTCAGAGCAAAAAGTGAGAGTCCCTAATGGGAAGGTGGGGCCTAAGAGCCCCTCCAAGAAATGTAGGGTCAATTCTTCATCAGCCCACAGAAGTCTGCATATACATATGGCATTAGGAAGCAGAATTAATTCTGGTTAGATCAGTGCTAATTCTTTTTTCAATGCCCCTTTTAGTGACACTTTTATCTCTACAGGTTCATTCATCTGGGCTGCTTTACCTGAATCTAACTAGATGCTTTACCAAAACGACCTTGTCAAATTATTTGATTTCTGATATTAGTTAACAGTCTAACTAAACTCACAAATACTTTACATTATTACATATGGACACTTTACTCTTATGTTTTTTGCAAGAAGGTCACAAGGAAACAAGTGGAGAGTGTATGTTTCTTATATAGAGGTAATATTGGTGGTTTTATATGGGTATTTAATGTGTTATTTCCTCATTTTTTACTATGAACTGTAACACTTCTTTATGCCTAGTCCTGCAGTGCTGGCTAAAATTACTCATTTGTGGTTGTTTAAGTTTAATGTGATATGAAAAGAAAATCTGAGATTTAAGGTAATTGAGATTTTGGATGTGAGCCCTACTGTAGCTGTCTTCTGTCGTTGCAGTGAATTACCGTAAGTCACAAGCTAAATAAAATGAAAGAAACCCACAAAATCCCCACTGATTAAGTAAAAGTGTGAAATTTATGGGCATGAACTTGCTTAATATGGCTCCTCCTTGAAGGCTGTTTCCAGCCTTCAGAACCAGAGCTGTACTAACCCCTAAAATGCAAAATCATGCAAGAGTATGTTTCCTCTTCTTTTTTCTTTTTACAAACAAAAAAGTAAACTGTTTTTCTCAACTTTGAAGTTAAAATCATGTGAAACTTAGTAGCACCAATAAAATTGGGGGGTTTATTAAACTGAACCTTAAAAATTCAGTTGTTTGTTACAGACCAAAAATTGTAGTCTCTGATTCACGAATGGTGCCTATATAATTGCAGTCTATGTATTTGGACACTCTTCCCATTTTTCTCTCCGATGTCTCCACTTGTCAGCTCCCTGCTGATTCAGTTAGCCTGATCCTGTTCTTTTTTTTATTGCTTCTCTTGAATGGCAATAATATTAAACTCCATTGATTTTACTAAGAATTACAGTATGTTTTCCAAACATAGTCAGATAAAAAGAGAATTCCAGACTTTTCTTCCAAAACTGCAAGTACTTAGGAAGGATGAACAGCAATAAATTAGAAATGAAGATGAAAGGTGCTGCTAAAAGGTGTTGGGATAATTTGTTCCCAGTATCATAAACAATTTGCTACATTGTGCTATTATGTATTTATGTTTATTGTCTATAAATGCCTAGATTGATGAGTGTTTAAAGACCTGATTTTAAATCCAAACACTGACCCAACAGAAATTGTACATATGTAAAAGTATTGTTGGTCCTGTGCTCTGTTACATTTTATCAAAGGAAACAAAGTATTTTTTCCATGTTCTTGTGAAAAAGACCAAATCCAGAACATCATTTATTTACGTATCTATCAGTGCAGCTAATGAAGTTTTTCTTGGGCATTGCTAATAAATCTAGGTAAACTCAGTAGCATTTCAGGTTTTGTAAAGGTGGCCTGGAAATTCTTGGATCTTTTGCAAAGAATGCCAGCTTGTAAAATAAATGGAGATTATAGTATTAGAGTCTTAATTTCAGTTACAGGTGATGCTTGGTCTGTTGCTACCTGTGGCAGAAGTTACACTGATGAAAGTTGAACCACAACATAGCTGGCTGCAGGTTTTTACAGCAAAGGAAAGGACTTTTACCTAAAAGCACATGCTTTACTTCATTGCAGAAGAAGTTGAAGGTAAACATGTAGGGAAGAATGTTTCCTGTAAGATCTCTAGACCACCATAAAGCACCCTTCTTTCTTCAAGTCTGCTGACTCATTAAAAAGTGATTAGCGCCAAAGTCCAAAGGGTAAAGAAAAGCAATATGGTTCTAAAATCCATTATAGCAAAACTGAAAAATATCAATCAATCAACAAAATTGTAGCATTTAGAATGAGTGAAAGCATGATTGCATAGATCTATAATTATGGTATAATTGTAAGTCTCAGAATCTCAGTACAAAAACCTGTTTGCATTCACTGTACAGAATAGTATGGCATAGGCATCTTCAAATTATGTTTTTGAACTGTTTATTTTCTGGAGGAAATTGAGGTTAATAGATACAGATTTTTTTCATTTTGTCCCTTCCCATGCTTTCTTGCTCTCTGCTGAGTGTTAGATACAAGTCAAAATGGACTTGCTGTCAGTATTTTACATGCTAGACTGTTACTTCATATATGTAAATTGGCACTTGCTGTGGTGGGAACATTGTGAATAGAAGTCATGCTGGAATACTGTATTTCCATAGCAAGTGTCTCTGAACTTCCATATCAACCAAAGTTGCCTTTCCCTTTATGCTTCTTAGAATTCTTTTATTAACTCAGGTAAGTAGTAGTAGCCTTTCTAGCTTAATTTTCTTTACCCATTCATCAAGTTTTGGAGTTATTTTTATTTGAATATTATGATGTTCACTGGAGTAAACCCAACAAGACTCTGGACTGTCTACACTTAAAGGACCAAGTTGTTTCTAAATTACTTGGTAAATGTAAGTGGTAGCATATTGAATTGACCTTTCACTTCCAACATTAATAACTCAAAGGTTAAAATATGTGACATTTTCTAGGTGTCTTTATAAAAATGTATTTTCACTTACAGCCACCAATGTCCATTCAATCCATTGTGGTGCAAGTCCAGTGTGTTAACAAAAAGGTTGGCACCATTATCAACCACGAAGTACGGATTGTGGTGAGAGACAGGAATGATAACTCGCCTCAGTTCCAGCAGCAGCGATACTATGTGGCAGTAAACGAGGTCAGAACTGCTTACCTTTTTTTCTTTCTCTTCTGCGTGGTGTCATTGCTAAATGCCAGCTTTTGGTTCTTTCACTTTTTATTTGAAAACCTAGTAAATTCAGTTGTTATAAAATCCCTTCCATTTGTGTCACTTCAGAAAAACACTGCACAAACAGTACACTTTAATTTTTAGTGTGTAAGCTGTTCTTCCTTTTTCTTAATGAATATGAGGATAAGCACACTTTTCATCAGGATGCTTGTAATATTGCAGAAGACACTAGAGGAATCTGAAGCTACGTTATTTCTGCTAAATTTACAAAATGTTTTACTGTGTTACGCAGTTGTATCAACAAACCTGGAAGCAAAACAAATGTATTTGACAAACAAATGTAAAACAAATAGTTCAGAAGGTTTCATTAACAATACTGAAGCTTGGCAACGTGCAGTTTTAGTTTATTGCTGTTTATTAAATGATGTCTGTGAATGGAATATGGAATTTTTTAATGCATTTTTTTAATGAAATGGAGAGCAGTGGATCGGACTTTTCATTATTATTTGAAGGAAAATTTTTATTTATTTCTTGAGCTGGTATAAGTTCATTTCACTTTACAGTTAAGTTTTTTATTTTGTTATGGATTGAATATTCCAATAACCAGTACAAAGGATCAGTGTTTTCACTAAGTATGTATCCTGGGGCTTCAGTAATAAGAAGTGGGAGTGGGAACTTACATCCAGAAGTGAAAATGTCCAGACTGAAACTAAGAGGAGAATGGAAAGATGGGTCAGTTTTCTGCAGGTAAAGATTGAAAGAATTACAGTTGTATTAAGAAAATAAAGCTGTCAAATATGTAGCTTGCATTGTGTCCCTTTTGGGGTTTGGTTCTGGGTGGGGTTTTTTTCTGTGAAAGAGCATGTCTGCTTTCATGTTGTTTGATTTTTAGTAGAATTGATTTTCTGTTTCAGAAAAACCCCCACTTTCATAGTTTTGTGTGTTTGGGAGATTCAGCTTTCAAGGTGTCTGCATATTGCTGCAATCACTGCACTGCTTTAAGTGACCAAGCGTGTAGTGATATCTCATAGTGATGTCTCTGGACGTCACAGGAAAGGAGTGGGAGAGTTGGTTGATGAGTTTGGGCTTAATTAAGTCAAAAGTATGAAGGAAAAAGCCAACCCCCACATATTATTTTTGAGTAAGGGCCTGAAGTTGGTACAAGGATATACAGATTTTTCAAACTTGCTGATCTCCTGACTGGTGACACCTTTTAAATTGAGGTTGCTTCCCTTCAGACAAATTTTCGACAATCCACATGCTGATGTTTCTTACCACCAGAATTTGAAAGTTGCAAAGTATCATCTGTATGAGTAACAGTAAAGTCCTCCTTAAGCTTTTAAGTTTTCTGTGGTTCTGCAGAAGTGTTGTGGAAGTGCTTCTGGTCTTGAGTGAAAGCAACATAAACATTAGTCTCAAGTGCTTGTACGGGCTACAATGCAGGTCCCAGATCCCTTCCAAGACCTGCATAATTTTTGCATTAAAAATTAAGGCAGGTAGTATGTCAGTGCTGTAATACTAAGGAAGCAAGGTTTTCCCGTAAATAGAAGTCCAAAAGACAGAGTGGAAAATGTGCCATTTAAAATTATTTATATTGAGAAATTTAGCAATATTCCAAGTATGTGCAATCATTTATTTGCATTATTATTATTAGACAAAATGCAATGCTGCGCTTCCCACCAGTTGCAGTTCTGATTTAATTAGCTTCTTTGTTTCATTTTATCGCTGTTACGCTTATAGCTTCTGACATGGCACCACTGTGCCCTTCAGCAGTACCCAGTGGGTTAATGCTCTCATTAATTAACCAAAAAAGAGTTCACAAAGCATCTCAGACTTCCTCAAAGGTTTTAGTGAGTGATTACATTTTTTAATGATAGTTTATTCTACTAGTAATTGGCACTGCCTCTAATGAACTTCATTATAGGAATGCGCTAGAAGGAGGGTTTTGTGGTTATTTTTTGATTGCTTCTGCTCTTCTGTTTTTAGTTTGCTTGTAAACTAAAAAGTACAGAAATGTCTCCTACATAAGTGACATAAAGTAAATCAAAAGACAAGTAGGTTTAAATATTTACAGCTACCATACATGTAAGCATCATAAATAGCTTCTATTTTTTCTAGCCAGGACATTTTGTCTGTGTCAGTTTGGGGACTTTCATGTTCAGGTGCTTTACAGGGTTGTACATGGCAGTTTCTCCTATCAGCTGCCATGCCTCTCTCTCACTGTCCTACGTGGGGTGCAAAACACATGCACTGTGGCTTTGTATCCATAGTACAGTCAGGGGTGCTTGCATAAAACATTAGATGGACTTTCCACACATACTATTTTATTCATCTACACATACACAGTAAGTGTTGGATTTACAACTCCTGTGCTAACCAGCTCGGTAGTCTGTGCACTTTGTAGGTGTAGTATTTCCCAAAAGCTTTGTGCTTCCAGTTAATGCCTACTGTCAGGAAATTCTGGGCAAATAAGTCTCAGCCTTGAAATTACCCCAAAATGTTTTTTGGCAAGTAAAGTCTACGGCTAAGGTTTTCCCAAGTAATCAAAACTATTATAAATTATTGGCACCTGTAATAGGAGTTAGTAATACTGTAGCTAGATTTTATTTTATTAGGTAGTTTGTCAGTTGCAGAAATGTCAAGGGGTGAAATTACATTTTAGAGAAATAGAACGGTTTTCATGTCAAGTATTCTTTATATTTGAACTGTTCACAACATACTAAAATAAATTTGTAAAAGAAGCTGAGGGTAATTGTAATACCAACATAAATCCTAGTTTCACACGTATCTCTTCTATTTGCACATAAATAGACGTGGTTTAAAATTAAGCCCATATTTTTCCAGAAGTCTTAGAATGAGATGGATTTGATAGAGTAGTGTCTAATTTGGTTTGTACCAGAAGGTATCTCAATCCTTACACCTGATTGGTTAAAAAAGGAGGATGTATGTACGGAGTTAGACTAAAAGCCCCACTAATCCAGTAAGTTTTCTGTCAGCGGCCCTTGCAGATGCTCAAGGAAGAGCATAAGGATCAGGAAGCATGAAGTGATGCTTTCCTACTGAGCTCACCCAAGCTCCAGTCACTTGTAGTTGTAAACTATGTTATACCAAAGGCAGTGTATGTAATATCTTTTGACCAATGTTTCCTTTCCCAGTTGTGTGTGAACATGTATATATTACAGGAAATAGTGACTAATCCCTACCAAACTTTTCTGTGTTGTCACAGGCATCTGTCACAACATCAGAAGTTGCACAGGTATAAATTCAGAAATACAATGGCAGCATTTATTTGATTTTCAAAGCCATCCTTCAGTTTTAAGATTAGAGATTTTTATCATTAGTGCTTATTTGCTAATGCCTTAGTATTTCTGAGTGATGATATTCCCTTCTGTCTCCTTTCTCCTACCTCTTTAAGTTCCTCCTCAAGTGCATGAGAAAGCAGATTCTATGCCTTAAGGCAAACTTCCCAAATCTTTAAAAATACGTAACTCTGTGGTCTCTCTTATGAAAAAGCCATGGTCCCTCCTTTCCATCCTTACCCAAGGTGTTCTATAGTCTTTTTTTCATCATGTCGCGTGTCATCTTAGGCACTGAGATGAGAAATACAATTTCTTACTCTACTGCTTCAAATATCTTCATCTGGATCCTAAAAATCCTGACTGTATACATGCTGTCTTTAGAATTCGGATCTATTCTGCATATTGTCAAACAATTCTTAGGGATTTAAGTTTTAAGTGTTTCCGTCTGTCATTCACATGCTTGTACATATAGAAGACCCCTGGGTAAGGTGATGGAAAATTAAAACATGCAAAGAAATTTAAGTTCCCCTGAAGCACGTGTGTGGTTTGAAAATGCATCTTTTGCATCTAAGTATAAAAATTACCATTACATGTTTATTGAAGAAATACTTTTTTCAGAAGCATCTTAATTATTCTCATAAAAGTATGGACTTCTCATATGTAGCTGGAGTATGATTGTTCTTATGCTTGTTAATGCTGATGGAACCTGTAATATTTGTTTGACCTGGTGGCTTAGCTTTGAGTGGCAGTGCTGGTATTCATATTAATTTACAGTTAAAATCTGATTTAAAGTTTAGCTTCTTAGTTTAAAGTGTAAGTTGGAGTGTCTGTTTCCCTAAAATAATGGTGCTTATTAAGCAGTGTTATTCCCTAGGCATTTATAAATGAAATAGCTAATTAGAGTTAGTTAATAAGAAAAAAAAAACACCTTTTTTTTTTTTTTTTGGGAGGGGGGGGAGAGGGGTGTGAGCAAAGGAAACACCCTGCATGTGTATTTACGTACACACTTGTGTTTATATGTATAAATAGTCTCCGCTCTTTCTTTGTCATCCATAGTCATAGCAGGCAGCTCATGCAGACACAAAATAGCAATCTGCTTAAAATGAAATGGCATTTTGTGCAAAAGCTATAGTCAAAAACGTGGGGTTGCAATTAAACTACTGACTTTGTATTATTGGGTTATGAAACAGATTTGGGACATAATTCAGACAACTTCTGAGTAGTGCTGGTCTGATGTCTGAAGGAACTAAGCTGATCATCACTCTTGGGCTGCTGTTGCCACATGGAGCACACCAGAGTCTGTGTAAGCACTAGGACAGAAATGGGCTCTTTTCTTTCATGTCATGACTGGCCCAGTGCCACTGCCCTGTAAAGAGTGTGAGGTTTCAGGGTTTTGTCTCTATTTTCATCTGGTTTTGGTTAGGTTTTTTTTTTCTTTCTTCTTTTCCTGTTGCTGCGTGGACACCCGTGCTTGTGAGACCGGGACCACTGTCTTAGTCCATAGCAGGCTCTGGCATCACCACGAGTTCAGTGCAGCATAAGAGCAGAAGCACTTCACAGGGGTCCTACCATTTAGAAGCAAGTTTCCCGTTAAAATGCTTTTGCAAGGCAAAGAATGTGTCTCAGCCAAAAGATCCAAACTGCTATCCACAGCAATGAATCTCCTCATAAAAGTAAAAATTAGTTAAGCTTTACGTTAACATTTTTATGATAGTTAGAAGTACTCCTCAGGGTTAATTCCTTTGTTTTGTGTTTTACATATTTTTTATTTATATGAATATGTCACATCATTATTCATTTAGAGAAAAATCCTGGCAAAATGACATGAGCTTGAGGCTAAATTTGACCATGTGTGTTAGTGACGTAAAGATATGAGTTATTGCAGTGTATTAAACAAACACTTTAGTCAGCGTGAAATTTAGAAGAATTATGCAACTCAGTTAATGTTCTACTGGCAAATCTATAGTATTGCCACAGAGATTTTAAATACATGTGACCTAATACAGTAACTAGAAAGTTCTGCTGCTAAGGCATAGTTGTGGCTGTCTGCGTTTTGTGTTAAAAACATCTTAACAAATTTTTTCTCAGCTAAATACAACTCAAATTCAGCATTGCCTGGGTTTTGTAGTACTTTCGTGTATTAGTTTTTCACATGAGCCTTTCCTGAGTCCTACAGAGGTGTTGTTCAGGAGTTTTTAATAACAGGTTTTGTTTTGGAAATGGTAGTAGAGATAGAATGCTGTTTGAAGTTAAGGTTATTTATTGAACATACATAACTATATAGCTGCTTGTAAACCAAAATTTTAGAGTTGGAGTGTTTTGGGGTTTGGGTTGTTTTTTGTTGGTTTTTTTTGTTGTTGTTGTTTTTTGTTTTTGTTGGTTTTTTTGAGGGGGTGGGGAGGGGGGAAGGTGTTTGGGGTTTTCCCCCCCCCCCCGAAGTTGGGAAGCATGGGAAATCCTTTGCAAAATGAGTGTGTTTCTTGAACTTAAGACTAAGTTGTCTTAAGACTTTGGCTTTGAGCTGTTGAGAATTATAACTTGTGGTGAATTTTCATTTCTTCTAGTGTAATTATTCATATCTTTTTCCTTGTGGTATTGAAATAATTAATCTCTGCAGGTAGACATCATCAAAAGAATATTAGCTCGGAATGATTAACTGTAAATCTTACTTTGCTCTGCTGTTCAGGGGCACTATGAAAAATTATTCATTTTTAACTTTGTGAATAGACAATAATAGGAAAATTTATTTTCAAAATGTTTTATGGAAGTGTTGAACATTCCTGTCTGCATCTAGACTTCTAATAGACGTAAATCATGTTGAAAGAAATTGTTAAGCATTACAGCTGTTGACTGTGGAAGAATAAGATTTATTGTGTGGATTTCGTCCCTATTTGTTTAATTGCATTCTTTTGAAATCTTACTTGTTTCTTATCATAGTGGTTCTTTTTCACCACATTGAATTCCCACAGAGGTTATTATCCTCAGACTAACAATCATATAATTTTTTCTTTACAATTCCTAACATTTTATTTTGCATAAGCTCAGACACTCAGTGTGTTCAAACAGTTTACTATGCAATTTCAGTCCCTTTCTGTAGGAGATACTGAAGTTTAATATGGAGAAACTGAATTATTCTCCAAGATGTTCTTTGAAGTAGGCATGTCTAATGGGAAGGAGGCAAGAGCGGCTGTAGAGATAGCTCAAGCAATGCTTTCTGGAGCCATTTTTGGGCCATTCTGAAAGGCAGCAGAGCAGAGGGGCTGGAAGGCATATTTCCAGCTCCCCCATCTCTCAGAAGACTTTGTGGTGGAAGATTTTGGAAACTGTGGGAAGTGGGTGCTGTGCAGAATCTCAGCACTACAGGTTGACATAGCAATGGTGTGAAGTGGTTTGAGCTCTAAGTCTTTAATGTCTAGAGAGTGTGTGCATCTACTAAAGAATGAATATGAACACTGATTTGAGAAATTATATCTTATATAGTATATAATACAAAACCATCTTAATGTTCTGCTTTTTGCCAGTGCCAAAAATCTGATTAGCCAGTTTGTTCTGCTTGCACATGCATGTATTCAGATGGCATGCCCAATTTATGTCTGCGTGAGTTCAAACCCAGTCTTTCACACTGCTCTTTTAGCCTTTGTATACATGTTTTAGATGGTTCTATAATAATCACTAGGAAAATACACCTTTCACACCTGTGTTACCTGTCGTCTTTTCCTAGGGATTCGGTTCCTGACAGGCTCTTTGCATAATAAGGGGTCCTTATTTAAACAAGAATAGTGGGGTTATGCATGTTGATAAAGAACAGTGTGTGTATATACATATATACACACTATATATAGAGTCACATTTTGTATGATGAACTGAATTCTTCCTTATTGTTCCAGCAATAAAGTGAGTGGATGTTGGCTTGGACTTGTCCATCAAGGCCCTCCAGTGTGGAGCTGGTCACCAAAGGCACACTCTCCATTGGTGCCAAAGGAGATGGAGGCTTAGTTAAAGTCCTCTGAGGGGCTGCTGTAGGTGTCAGGTGGGGGCTGCCTGTCTCAGTGGGATGGAGCATAGGCCACAGCCATGGAGACAACACTCTCATACTTACTTAGGATACCTATGTTTTGGAGAATGGTGTGGGAAAGACCTTCTACTCCATCTCCTGATGAAAGCATCAGACATTCAAGTTTGATTCCAAAATATCTTGGATCTATCATGCTAACTATAACTAATGTATGCAACACCTATGGCCTGAGACTATAGTGAACACTGTTGCTCTGATGTCTGATAGTAATTCCCTCCTCTTTTTGCCACTGGTAATTCTTGATCACTGCCATATGGCCACTACTATTATAAAGAATTTAGAGGGTTGAGAACAGTCAACCCTCACAAACTGTGGGTAAAAGTAATATTGCTGGCTAATGGTAAATCATCACAATGTTGAGATCTCAGTGTAAAAAGATTATGTACCTTTGAATGCCTCTCTCACATGATTAGAAGTTGAGTTTGAGACATTTAGTTAAGAACTCATCTAAATTTTTCCAAAGGCTGCTGTAATCTCTAATGTGAGACCTTGGGCAGGCTGGAAAGTTGAGTGAAAAGAGGGAGTGCTAGGGGCTTTTTTCCCAGTGTCCTTTCTATTATCATTTATATTGCATAAAAGATGATGTAAGTACAATAGAAACCTGCATATTGGGTTCATGAAGGTCTGCATATCTGCAGTCAGTTATTTTGGATGTAATACACTGAATCCAAGACTTTAGCTCTTGATTTTTACTGTAAGAGCATGCAATTGTAATTCTGGTGTTTACTGCTATTCCATTTTTACAGCTGTCTCCTTTGTTATCACTTAATGATGTGCTTTACAGTGCTGGAGCCTTTTTACGTTAGTCGTCATTTATCTGCACCTTGTCAGGACCCTGATACAGCTGCTTTTGATGAAGCAGAGCAAATAACTATTTCTGAGCAGAGCTGCTGGCTGAATTCAATGGAAACCAAGCATTTACATGCTTCTGAAAAGCAACTGAGCTCTTTGCTTCCTTTAGCTGTGAGTGCCTGTGTAGGTCCAGCTCTTCCTCAGCCTCCTGGCAGCTGTGGAGGTACCCGCTTAGGGGAGTCTTTCGTTATCTGGGACGTCTGGAGCTCTGCTCTCTCCCTTTGCAGGACATGGCATCACAGCATCTGGCTAGCAGGAGCAGGGCAAATACCTCCTTGTGTGTCTGTCAGCTCTTGGCCTGTTCTGATGTGACAGGATTTTTTTAATAGAGATTTGTCATTTGATTTCCAGCAGTAACTTCTTCCTCTCCTGAGAGCATGCTGGTGTTACAGCTGCCTGCAGGTGTTGAGCAGGGAGCAATGCTTTGCAGTGAGTCCTGAGAGATGTGTAGGCAGCCTAACAGAGCGGTGTAGTTAACGAGCGTGGTGGTTGACAGCATGTTCCCTGCCCCGCTTTCCAGCCTGCTACACTTGTGATGTCTTCAAAGCTGCTCCTTACTCTTTCGTCTCAGAGCACTAAGGTTTTTTTTCTGTTTTGATAGCAGAAGCATGGGAGATTTCTATCAAATGCCAACCCCTGACAAGCCAGTATGGCTCTTTCCGCTAATGAGACTGTATGATTTAACCACTGATTAATTGGTTAAACTATTTTATTTAGTGTTATACTGGGTGTCTGTGCTTAGGTGGTGGCTGAAGGGTCTCTGTGAGGAGATGCTGGGGCTGCCCTGGGCTGGTCACAGTCAATTCCAGCCAGTTCCAAAGGCTCCAGCACAGGGCACAGCCAAGCCCTTCAGCCAAGCTGTTGGTGCCTCAGGGAAGCAGATTTCAATTAAGAAAGGGAAAAATTATGTGGCAGCAAGGAGTGAGAAAAAAAATTGCAAGGAGGAGGGGAGTAGGGGATAAAGGAGTGAAGCTGAGCTTTGGGAAAAGGGGTGGGGTAGGGGAAGGTGCTGTTTTGTCTTTGTCGTCATCCAAATGTATTTTTTAATTGGCAGTAAGTTAAATTAATTTTCCCCAAGTTAAGCCTTTTCTTTCTGTGTGGGTAAGTGATCTCCCTGTCTTGACCCTTGAGCATGTTTATTTGACTTTCTCCCCTGTGCTGTTGAGGAGGGGGGTGAGAGGGCACCTGGGTGGGTGTCTGCCAGCTGGCCAAGGGGAGTTCACCATTACTTTGGTGAGGGGGATGAAATACAAGACCTCCTGTAAATTTTCCAAATGGTTTTCAGGTTGCTTTGGTCTTCTATCCCCTTACAAAAACATGAGAAATCCCCTTCTCCACTATGCTTTGTATCAACAAGTATTAACCGTCATAACTGCTTTATGACAGTTGACTGATTTTATACTGACAGGCAAGGCTCATGTTTCTGAGATGATTGCTGTCATCAGTTCTTGAAAGGCTGCTACTGTACCAGAGGTACAAGGCAGAGAGTCTCCTGTGAGATAATTATCTCACAATTAGTGAGGATGAGGGAACAGTCAACTTCCTACACCCACATGTGACACTTCTATCTATACCAACAGTAAGCAAGTCAAGTTTATAGCAAAACATTAATATACACACTTGTTGTGGCGTAAGTGTAGATAATATGAATAAGTATAGTGTTTTATCATAAAAAAGGCTTTGAATTGGTATTTTTTTATTTCAAAGATGCAGTATTCTCAGCCCTGAAAATATTTCTCAGAGAACTGTCAGCCATTAAACTCTTAATTAGCAGCTTTATAAATGAAACAAGACCAGGAACTATGACTATAGAAGGAAAACAGCAGTTATTTGCTTTATCATGGTAACTAAAAAATATGAAAGTGAAATAGCATCCTCATCTGCAACAAATGTTTGAATGACTCTTTGTCCTTTGCCACCTTCTCACAGCATTTTAAGCCTTTTTAGACCCTATAAGTTTTAAAGATGTGCAACATATTAATGTAAAATTTGGAGAAAAGAAAGGAGGTCAGTAGGTCTCTCTAAATTCATGGACCAAAAATTTGGATGTGATGACATCAGCAGTAGGAAGCATGGCTAGGAGCAATGTCTGTTGAATCCAGAACTGTTCATTTTTTTTCTCTCTCTTTTAGGTTGATTACTCACAAAGTTTTCTAAATATTAAAATTCAGAAATGATGACTCCCAAGAAGTCAGTTGGACTTCTGTCCTTGATCTCAATGGGTCTTGATTTCATGCTGTGTATCTGCGCTAGGATAATTATAAATTGATTCATTTTCAAAAATATAATTTTATGGGTATTCAATTGATGCCAACAACATATTGAAGAAACAGTATCACTCTTGTTTGTGTTTTAAGCCATAAAGCTCTCTGAGTGTCTGTGTTTGCAGTAATAATATTTATCTGGCACTATTCACATTATCATGAAGAGTTCTGTTTACTTTTGCAGCTCATCTTTATTTTTCTTCCTGTGTCGGAAAAAGTAGCTTTTATTTTTTTTAATCTATTTATATTTATTTCATGAATTCTTTTAGTTTTAAGACTCCTTTTTTATCTTCATCTTTTTAAAAACAAATGGGGTTCTGCCCTGATGCAGACAATCTGTGGAATAAAAATGGGAATCGGCTTCACTCTGTGTGGCACTTGGCAGCAGCTGAAAGAGATAGTTGCTAGTGCATGAAGTTCCAGGCCAAACAAAGGGGATGCATCCTTGCATTGTAGACCAGAGCTACGGCTGGGGGGGGCGAGCGGGGGGAATCGATCTTGCAAACAGTTCTTTGTTTCTTTCTTTGTTTCTTGTATACCTTAAGGTTTTAATGGGTATCTGTCCTGTCTGTGTCTGTTCCTGCAGTTAACTCCAGTTGGAACAACCATCTTTACAGGATTTTCTGGAAACAACGGTGCTGTTGACATTGATGACGGTCCAAATGGCCAGATAGAGTATGTCATCCAGTATAATCCTAATGACAAGGTAAATGCATTTAGCTTTTTTTTTGTTTTTTAAAGTGTGTGTATATAAATATATTAATGAACAAGAGGTTGCTGTTGGACTTCATAAAAGAAATGCTTTCCTTCGTGATGTAGAATGTCCTCTCTGTCTATAAGCTTTGCTTGCCCTGTAAACACAGCTGAATTTACCTTCCCAGTAAGGTAGGTCTAGGAGATTCCTGGAGTGCATGGAAGGTGGAGATGCCTCACTGGACCCGCTGTTTACAAACAGAGGAGGACTGGTGGGTGATGTGGTAGATGGAGGATGTCTTGAGTGTAACGATTATGAGATGGAATTTTCAATTCTTTGAGAAGTAAGGAAGAAGGTCAGCAGAACAACTGTCTTGGACATCTGGAGGGCTGACTTTAGCCTGTTTAAGAGCCTGGTTGACAGAGTCCCTTGGGAGATAGTTCTGAAGGGCCAAGGGGTCCAGGCAGGCTGGACATCCTTCAAGAAGGAAGTATTAAAGATGCAGGAGCAAGCCATCCCCATGTGCCAAAAGATGAGCTGGCAGGGGAGAAGACCAGCCTGGCTGAACAGAGCTTTCGCTGCAACTCAGGGGAAAAAAGAGAGTTTACTCTCTTTGGAGGAAGGGGCAGGCACCTCTTGGAGGACTGTAAGGATGTTGTGAGGTTATGCAGCGTGAAGATTAGAGAAGTGAAAGCCCAGCTAGAGCTCCGGCTGGCCACTGCTGTAAAAGATAACAGAAATTGGTTTTACAAATACAGTAGAAACAAAAGGAGGGCCAAGGAGAATCTGCATCCTTTATTGAATGGTGGGGGAGAACATTGTCACAAAGGACGAGGAAAAGGCTGAGGTACCTCATGCTTTTTTTGTCTCAGTCTTTAATAGTAAGACCAGCTTCGCTCAGGGTACTCAGCCCCCTGAGCTGGAAGACAGGAATGAAAAAGAGCAGAATGGAGTCCCCACAGTCCAGGAGGAAAGGGTCAGTGACCTGCTGCTCCACTTAGATGTGCACAAGTGTATGGGGCTGGATGGGATCCACCTGAGGGTACTGATGGAGCTGATGAAGCAGCCCACCAAGCCACTGTCCATCATGTATCAACAGTTCTGGTTAACTGGGGAGGTCCCAGAGGACTGGAAATTAGCCAATGTGATGCCCATCTACAAGAAGGGGGATCCCAGGGAGTTACAGGCCTGTCAGCCTGACCTCAGTGCTAGGGAAGGTTATGGAGCAGGTCATCCTGAGCACAATCACATGGCACATGCAGGACAACCAGGGGATCAGGCCCAGCCAGCATGAGTTTGTGAAAGGCAGGTCCTGCTTGATGAACCTGATCTCCTATGACAAGACGACCTGCCTAGTGGACAGAGAAAGGCTGTGGATATTGTCTACCTGGACCTTAGTAAAGCCTTTCATACCATCTCGAACAGCATTCCTCTAGAGAAACTGGCTGCTCATGGTTTGGACAGGTGTGCTCTGCGCTGGGTGAAAAGATGGCTGGACAGCAGAGCCCAAAGAGTGGAGTTACATCCACCTGTCTGTTTTGGACCCCTCACTTCAGGAAGGACACAGGGGTGCTGGAGCGTGTCCAGAGAAGGGCAACGAAGCTGGTGAAGGGTCTGGAGCACAAGTCTGATGAGGAGGAGCTGAGGGAACTGGGACTCAGTTCCCATGATGATGAGATGATCATCATGGATGAGGAGGAGACTCAGGGGACCTAACTGTTCTTTACAGCTGCCTGAAAGGAGGCTGCAGCCAAGTGGGTGTAGGTTTCTCCTCCCAGATAACAAGGGACAGGGCAAGAGTTAATGGCCTTGAGTTGTGCCAAGGGAGGTTTAGATTGGATACTGGGAAAAACTTCTTCACTGAAAGGGTGGTGAAGCATTAGACCAGGCTGCCCAGGGAGGTGGTGAACCACCCCTGGAGGTATTAAAAAAATGCATAGGTGTGGTGCTTAGGGACGTGGTTTGGTGATGGACTTGGTAGTGCTGGGTTAACGGTTGGACTTGATGATCTCAAATGTCATTTCCAACCTAAATGGTTCTATGATTCTATGATTACCTTTCATTGACATGCTGTTTAGCAGCTGGATTGCTTCACTACCAATCCTTAATAATCCTGTTTTCTTGTGTTTTTCACACACTTCATCTTGGTATGGGCATGCCTTTTCAGCCTGTGATACGTAGATGTATTTACGTTATACCTAATAGATTCACAGCCAAGAAATATTCATAGGCTTGGCCTAAGTTACTCTGAAAAGAGACATTCTGACTTTTTTCATGGAGTGATTTATGTTTAAAGATCGATGTTTTCTAAAAAGTGTGTTATATAGCATTAAAATAAAATACTAGTGATCCCTACCTTTGCAAACATGTACCTTTAGAGACAAAAAGCTTAAAGCATTAAATCAAATTCTTTCTAGGGTCAGATGTGTGAATTTCACTATTATGACAAGGTTTTGCACGAGTGATTTTTGTGAAGTGTCCATATGCATATTCTTAGCAAATTTGTAGTAATTTGAGCAATCCTTTTATGCAAACCAGGCTGTGTTTTGCCATGGGCTAAGACCACAGTTACTGCAGATCATCTGTGTGATAATCTGTTAAGCAGACTAGCCTGATTTTGTATTCACCCCAAAGATGACACAGATGTTAAAGTGAAGGGGGAGCAGCGGGGGGAAGTATACAGACTTAGTAACCTTGCATTGAAATACCCAACTTTCACTTAAGGGGAATTTGGGCAGAAATGGTTTTGTGGGAAAATGGCAATCTAATTTTAAGTTTAATTAAAAGTGTAGGCACATAAGCTCCAATTCAATTTGCACCGTTTAAGCTGTACATCACATAAAAGCTTCAGTCCTATTTCCAATAAAGTCAACAAAAGTTTAAATATCTACTGAATTACACTTAGTGTGTATACTTTTTAGGAGGTAGAATTTTGTAGAATAGTGACAGTATCAAGGAATAATTAATTCAGTGTGAACTAATGATACAAGACCCTACATTTTACTTTTCACTGGGGTAATTGTTGATTTTTGCATAGCTGTATGCTGAGGCATAACATTTACTTACTAAATCTACGTATTTTGAGGACAGAGATGGTCTCTTGAAAAACTTTGCAGCACCTTAAGCCACAGCGGCTTTTCTGGGGAGCATTTATTTTTCAAAGAGGCAATGTCTTTTTGACAAAAGTTATGATATTATAACCTAAATAAAATATAAAACCTAAATGATGTTAGTTTTTTGGGAGAAATGGAATTTTCTGACTTTCTATCTTGTGTATATTTGGAATTATTTCATTTTTTTAAATGTTTGCAGTCATTTAATTGATTGTGCAAACCTGAGCAGTCTCTTGAGTTATGACACTTCAGTGAGACTATTTAAGTGAGTAAAATTACTAGCTCATGATGTCTGGGTTCATCATGTTACATTCTCAGCTGTTCTTTGTACTAGTGATATGTATGACTGAACAGTTTATCTCCTAAACTTATAGAGGTAAGGGTTTTCTATGGAAATAGTGAGTACTAAAATGTTATGTTAACATCATCTTTTACCTGTTTCCATGACGGAAGTGTTAAAAATAAGTACTATTCCACTGCCACAAATATTTGAAGAGTAAACAAGGCAGGAAGGAGTGAAAGCAATGGACAAACAGTTTCTAATTCACAAAAAAAAAAAACCAACCCCCAGGCTCTGAATTTTTCTCACTGCTCTTTTTTTTTTTCCTTACCCTTAACTTACAGTACTTAACAAAAACTGCTCAAATAATTTCTTCTCTTAAAATAAAGGCTATGAAAGATGTTGGCACTGAGAAAATACCTCTTCCAGAAAATATTTCTTCCAGATAACTTTAGGAAATGGGAAGTGTTTTAAAGAAATTAAACACTTTAGCACTCATTGAATATGTTGGTATACTGAAAAGAAATAAAAAACCCCAAACCCCTGAAAATATTACTTGTGTTAAAATTTATTGTGCCACAATGAAATATAAGAGCAGATTTGTAGTTAATTTACTATAAGTCATAGCATTATATTGCTCAGAGGCATCCTGGGAAAACATTCTAAAAGCATCTCCCACAACCACATTATATTCAAGTGCAGCAGAGAGGTTTATCTAACTGCTAATGGAAGCAACTATAACATGCTGAAGTGGTCTGGTGTTTTGTCACAGGAAGAGGTAAAACACATTTCTGAAAACCTTTCTCTTGTACTCAATGAAACTTACTTGTTCTTGTTCTCCCAGTGACTGTGAAGAAGAGCAATGGATTTCCCTGGCTGAAATGAATTAATTGGAGTAGTTAGTTGATTTATTACATCTTTGCCTTACTACTTTTGTATTCTGGATTAAATAAACCTGATTCTTTCATCTGTAGATAGTCTTTATGTGCATAACATTGCTTTAGCTTGTGATGAATTCTACTAGTGTGCTTGACAGAGATGACTTCTCATTATTGTAAGCTGCTTCATCTCAGTTGTCAACTCACCAGAAAGTTACTGCATAGTATCTGCTACAAGTCAGGTTTTTTTCCTTTACCTGGGAAACAATTATGCTGGGCTCAAAACTGATGTGTACAGCTTAGTGCAAAATTCTCTCTTCTACTTCTGAGATTCTCCTATATAGTATAATGAAGGTGCCTACAGTGTTGTTTGACACCAGTGACATAGTCTTCCCATAAATTTCATTGGAGACTAATTTAGACATTTGAAAAAAGCCCTGTAAAAACAACAGGCGTTATTCTAGAATTTCAATTTAACTTAATTATTTTGTTGTTTAACTGGGGAGATGTATAAATGCCGAGTAGAAAAACCAATGTAAAAATCCATGACATGGCGTTGGGCTCTAGCTATCACATAAAGGAATGCCATAAAACTATTCTTAGCCAAAAGCTAAGGATTAAGTCAATTAACTTGCAAAAAATATTCTGTCTCCTAATGCAAAGTGGATTGTTAGATCTCTGAGGGCTCTATTGATACCTGAAGGTTATTAAGACAAATACATCCTCAAAAGAAGTTCTGAACTCGCTCCTTAGTAGCTAATTTTGCTGAGATTCATGGTATTGTGTTTGGTGAGGATTCAAGATTTAAACATTTAAGTTTATCTGGAGTTAGGGAATATGCGTAATGCTTTTGCTATACTGATTTTTCACATAGCAGCTCTCTTGGGAGTAAGTGGGATTGTTATCCTGGTGACTTTCCCCATTTTAAATTTGCTGGCCCATATTCAAGACCATGGACCAACAAATGTTCTAAGTTAAGACTGCTGTAAAAAAGCATTTTGTTGTCTCCATTTTGAAGTGAGAGGAGAGCAAGTATTGTTCGCTTGGAGTAAGCCATTGACAGAACAAGGTCTTTGATATTCCTGACTTCCAGCATGTGCTGGATTATTTCAAGATTGTATGGAAATGCCACTGAGATGTGATGGTGTTGTGTGCATCTTTTAATTGCCTTGGAGCTTAGTTACAGTTTGGGTTGCAGCAGAAATAAATGGAGTTTACAGAGGGATCACAGTGTTGATCTGATGTGGTACCTTCAGGAGCTGTGGCACAAACTTAAGTCTGGAGGTTAAGCTTTAAACCGCTGCTGAACAATTGTGTTTCTATGCTGTGCTGGAGCAAGAGAGTTCTCCACGTATAGGCAGTTTGGGAAGAGGTCAAAGTTTTTTGCTGATCCTCCCTGACAGTTCAGATTTTACAGTTCCACTTAAGTGCATCCTCATGCCAAGATCTGTGAAGGAAAAGGCAGTTGTTTTGAGAGTGCCTTGGTTGATCTTCAGCTGCAGAGTCTTTTCCAGCTGGTTCTGGCCTTATAAACCAGAGACAAGTAGGCTAAAGCAGTCAGGAGAATCTGCCTCGTGATTCAGAAGTGGCCCATATATGTATGCTTGTGTGTGCATGTGCGCACACATGGCATCTTCTTGTACAGCAAAGATGTTACCCATTACTTGCATAGTTCACAACCTGCTTGCTTTGTGCAAATGCCGTTAAAAGAAATGGGGAGAGGGTGGCAAAAGTAGTGTACCGTGCTTGGTTCTTTCTTCTTCCAGCACTAAGAGTCTGTTCTACTTTGCTGTTTTGCCTCAGTATAAATATTGTAACCAATATTTTTTTCCACTGTGTATTTTTTACCCAAAAAGATGAGTGCCAAACTCAGACATAAGTGTCTCCAGTTACTTAGCAGAGTCTGTGAAGTACTTTCCAGGCCTCTTTTCCTGCACACCACAAATACCCGCCATATGGTGAATGAAACAATAATTATATTTGCTGAAAAAAAAAGCAATTTTAGCAGATGTTTCAACTTTGAGAGGAAAAAGGCCTTGTTATGTTATCTAAGGAAAGAACAGTGCTCTGTACCTCTGCATTGTTTTCAGAGGAGAGATTTTGGAATTTTGTACTGCTACTACCCATTCAACATACTTACACATAAAGTATACTCTGCATCGGTATATTGATGCATGGGAAGTTTGTGGTTTTGTTTTTTTGTTTTTTATTGTGATTAATTTGGTAATAGAACTGGAACCGGATCTCATGTTCAGAAACCTGTGTCTGTTCCTGTACTTGTCCTTGCAAATGGGTCATTAGTCAAACGTCTGTGTACCCCAGCAATACCCTCCTGCTGTTCAGTGCCACAGCTTTGTAATCTGAATCTGTGTTAGCAAATATGCAGGACAACATGAATTTCAGCCGATTTACCCATCCTGATTTACCCTCAAATCTGAATTTACTAGTGTATGAACATGTGCATAACTGGCACTGTGAACTGGCACCTAAGTGTGTTCTTGATGTTCTCCTCATGCTTACTACTTCATTGCCCTTAACGGAAGCCAGGATAAAGACAAGATAAGTACAATGATGTAGTCTAAATCTCTAGTACTTGATACTTTCTGCAATAATGTGATAAAATAGATGAAGACAACCCAATCTGTAGAAAATGAAGACCTGAACTCTCAACTGACAAACAGGAAAAGTTTCCTGAACATACTACTGCAAATTCAGCTTGGCAAATCTGCAAGAAGCAGGATAGCTAGATTTCAGTTGTGGTTGGAAATAATAATGCATATGCAAAGAATCAGATTTCTGTTACATACTGATTGTTTATTGTGGTATTCTTATGGAGTAAACTGGTGAGAAAACATAGAAAACTTTAAAATGTCTAATCTGGAAAGCATATGCAATTTTGGTATGCCTTCCAATTGATCATCTTGTTATGAACGATCTGAAACGTGTTTTAACTTTGAAGCACGTTCAGTGTTATTGTATTGTTTCAACTTTTGCAGACTTCCAACAGAACCTTTGATATTCCTCTCACTTTGTCTGGAGCAGTAGTTCTACGAGAAAGACTAAATTATGAAGAAAAGACTCGCTATTTTGTCATTGTTCAAGCAAATGTAAGTATAGATCTCTTCATGGCCATTTATGTTACTGATTTAGGTGGGGGTTTAATTTGCAGATTTAGATTTTTCCAAGGCAAGGAAAAGTCTCATTGAAATACCAGGTTTAATATTACTTTTCTCCTGAAGGTCTTATTTAGCATTCATCTAGGTCGTTGCAAGCTTATATATATTATTATTTGTTTAAAAAGCTTGCTCAGTGTGTATAACAAGACAACCTTTTTTTGCACAAGGAACAAGTTGCAAATTTGAAGTACAGACCATGCAGGAAAGTGCATTCTAGTGTCACTAAGTGTTCATTTTCTAACAAACCTAGTGATGCTAATTTGATCTCAAATGATTTTAATGGATACAATTTAGTTGTATCCTTCAGGTTCGAAATGCATTATTCTATAAAGAGGTGATTCTTCTTTCAAGTCATATTGTGCAAGTGTATGTGGAGGTTTTTACAGAGTGCCTGGCAGTGGATAATGCATACTGAGAAGTGATGTTTAAACTGTATCTAATATATCTGTCATCAGAGAAGTTTTTTGGTGCCCTTGAGGGCTCTGAAAGCTTTTTCCTTTTTTGTCCTTCTGATAATAGCTGAAACAAAAACTTCTCTATTGTTTACCTCTGTTGCGATACTACTTCATTTGTGGGAAAATGAGAATGCTCTGAAACAACTTTAGCTTGGTCCTGAATTCACACATTTATATTACTGTCATCTTTCTGATACAGAATTGTAGATACATTTCACAGCCCACTTTCCTATATGTTCTGTGGCGTGTTCAGCATTCCCTCAACAGAAGATAAGCTCCAGGAGTGCCTCAGTGGTTTTTGCACTTAGATATATCTCAGGGTGCTTCCTGGCTGTTAGAACAAGTGGTTTCACCTGGGCAACATAACTTACTGATCTCTTGAACAGGAATGTGGGAAGGCTCAGAACTGATTTGCCTTGTTTTTCTATCAATAATTTATTCTGCAGATCACCACTGCATATTCACAGCTCTTTGATGTCAGAGCTGTGAGTTTCATGAGATACTGTGCTCCTAGAAAAGTAACTGGGGTAGTTGAGCAGGTTGTGTTTTTCAAGAGAAAGGCATGGTGTGCAGCAGGTGCAAACACTTTGTGTGAAGTGAGGAGCCTACCACACTGAAGGAGCAACTGGTGAAGGCACAGTGTGGGATGCACAGTGGCAGTACTACAAAACAATTTCAATATTAATTTGTTCTTTTTTTTTTAATATGTGGTCCTTACACAGTAAATTGTCACCTTTGTGGTACTGGGTTTGGGACTAGAGCTGTGCTGACAGCTTCTGTATTATGTTTATATATAATGGGGGAGCTTGTGTGATTGATATGTCTTGCAAGGCCATGTGTGTTCTCAAACATACTCAAATGGGAATTGAACTTACTACAATTTTGAGTTCTCACAGATGAGAAATTATATTTCAAGCGAAGACTCTTATGTTCTACAGCCCAGCTTATTTCAGCTTTTTTAGGAGTTTGCCTTATGCATCCTTTCTTTTTTTCCCCCACTTTACAAAATACTGCAGGCTGCATTTAATTTTCAGTATTGAATGTGCTATTCAATCATACTTCTATTCCACTGATTACATTATCAATGATGTTTTATTGTTCTTGCATACTGAAGATACTACATGAAATTAATTCCTCTGTATCTGCTTTGTTCCAGTATTACTCAAAGGCACATATTGGGGGAACATAAAAAAGTTTAGCTAATTATGAATGCTGCTGCTTGTAGCTGCTATTGTTTTTCCTTATTGACCATGAAGAAAGCTGAATTCAGAAATTCCCATATTTAGTAACTATAAATGTGAAACGGTTTCAAAAACTGAGTGGGCTGCCAAATAGGAAAAAAATGTGTATTCAATCTGATTTAGAGCAATGATCTATTCCTCTTACACAGATGATGATACTAACAGCGTAAATACTTTAAAAAAATATGCTTTTCTTTTTTTATAGCCATGTTATCCTAGGATAGGAGGGCAAGACTTATCTAATTGCCCATACTCCCTCTGAAAGATGTTATTTTTGTAAAGAAAAGCTATCACAACAGTTCCTCTGTGAAAATGGAAAAAATTTTGACTGCTTTAAAAAACCCTACATAATGGAATAGTCACACTGTTTCTCCACTATGATAACAAAAGAAGAAAGAAAAGGTGAACTGTTGCTAGTGTGTACATTGTTTGGGGTATAAAAATAATCTAGGTGGTTCTCACAATTTAGGAAGGTATAGCTTTATTTTGTTCCATCTGGAAAGAAAAAAAAAGGAGACAATAAAGAAGTTGCAATACCCAATGGTGTCTTATGTATCCAAACATTTAAATAAATAAATAAAAAAGCCAAACTATGATATGTTGAAAAGAAACTGTCATGTACCATGGAGCCTTTTTTTGGGGTGCAGCATTGTAGATACTTTATTGTGGACAGAAGCGTTCTTCAACTTTTAAAAACTAGAGCAGTATAACTTATTCTCTAGATGAATCAGATTTCCACATGGAATGTAGTTTGGAGATCTTGGGTCAGTCTCATTACTGTCCTCTAGCTGGTTTTTTTGGAGGGTGGGGTGTGTGGGGGTGGTAAATATTTCTTACGTTGTGGTGTGCCGAGGTGGGTTGAGCATTACAGCCCAGGGCCTCTCCACTGCAAATTAAAAGAGAAGTAGTTACTGCTTATGCTTTCCATTTCTGTAAGTGGAAGTCCTTTGACTTTTAGATAGGATTTGGTAGAGCTACAGAAGGCAGCTTAAGATGTATTTCTTTCCTGGTTTTGGCTGATTTGTCAATTGGAGAACCAAGGGGTGATCAGCAGGACCCACTCACCCTTTAATAGTCCCATATGGCCAGTGGGAAAATGTAATGGAGAGTGGAGACTAACCGTGGACTGTCAAGATGGAGAGTGGAGACTAACAGTGGACTCCCGAGGTCTGACTGAAGTCATGCTGCCACTGAGCACAGCTGTACTGGACATGCTAGAACTTCAATACAAGCTGGAGACAAAGGCAGCGAAGTGGTATGCTGCAGCTGATATCACTGTTGCATTTTTCTCAATCACTTTGGCAGTAGAGGGTAGGCCACATTTTCTTTCACTTGGAGAGGTATCCAGCACACCTGTAATCACCTGCCCTGGGGTGGAAACACATGCCTACCATCTGTCATGGACTGATCCAGACTGCACTGGAACAGGGTGAAGCTCCAGAACAGCTGCAATACGTTGATGACATCATTGTATGGGGCAACACAGCAGAAGAGTCTTTTGAGAAAGTGAAGAATGTAGTCCAAATCCTTCTGAAAGCTAGTTTTGCCATAAAACAAAATAAGGTCAAGGGACCTCCACAGGAGATCCAGTTTTGGGGAATAAAATGGCGAGATGGGTGTCATCAGATCCCAATGAACAAAATAACAGCTATGTCTTCACCAACTAGTAAAAAGGAAACTCAGGCTCTCTTTTGAAGTTGGGGATATAAAGGATCTGAGGCTCAATATACTCCATCTGAAAAAGTTATACTGGCAGCTTATGAAGGGGTTTGAGCTGCTTCAGAATTGATTGGTGCTGAAGCACTGCTCCTCCTGGCACCCTGACTGCTGGTGCTGGGCTGGATGTTTGGAGGGAGGGTCCCCTCTACACATCATGCAGCTGATGCTACATGGAGTAAGTGGGTCACGCTGATCACACAGCAAGCTCAAATGGGAAACCTCAGTTGTCCAGGAATCTTGGAAGTGGTCATGGACTGGTCAGAAGGCAAAGATTTTGGAACGTCACCAGAGGAGGAAGTGACATGTGCTGAAGAAGCCCCACTGTACAATGAACTGCCAGAACATGAGAAGCAGTATGCCTTGTTCACTGATGGGTCCTGCTGTATTGTAGGAAAGCATCGGAAGTAAAAGACAACTGTGTGGAGTCCCCTATGATGAGTCATAGAAACTGCTGAAGGAGAAGGTGAATTGAGTCAGTCTGCGGAGGTGAAAGCTATCCAGCTGGCTTTAGCTATTGCTGAATGAGAAAAATGGCCAATGCTTTATCTCTGTACTGGCTCGTGGATGGTGACGAATGCCCTGTGGGTGTGGTTACAGCAATGGGAGAAAAGTAATTGGCAATGCAGAGGTAAACTCGTCTAGGCTGCTGCATTGTGGCAAGATATTGCTGCTCAGGTAGAGAACCTGGTTGTGAAGGTGTGTCACATAGATGCTCATATACCCAGGAGGTGGACTGCTAAACTAAAGAGCATCAAAACAACCATCAGCTAGCTCAGGTGCTAAGACTTGGATTGGCAGCGTAAAGGTGAATTATTTACAGCTTAGTGGGCCCATGACATCTCAGGCCATCAAGGAAGAGATGCAACATATAGATGGGCTTGTGATCAAGGGGTGGACTTGACCACCATGGACACTATCTCACAGGTCATTTGTGAATGTGAGACATGCACTGCAGTTAAGCAAGCCAAGCAGTTAAGGCTTCTCTGGTATGGTGGATGATGGCTGAAATAGAAATATGGGGAGGCCTGGCAGACTGACCATATCACACTCCTGCAAACCCACCAAGACAAGTGCCATGTGCTTACAGTGGTAGAAACAAGCACTGGATGGCTGGAAACGTATCTCGTGCCCCATGCCACTGCTGGAATGCTTTCCTGGGCCTTGTAACAACATGGTACCCCAGAAAGAATTGAGTCAGACAATGGAACTGATTTCCAAAAGAACCTCACAGACACCTGGGCCAAAGAGCATGGGATTGAGTGGGTATATGACATCTACCATGCACCAGCCTCTGGGAAAATTGAACAATACAATGGGCTATTAAAGGCTAGAGTGAGAGCAATGGGTGATGAGACCTTCAAACACTGGGGTACCAGGTGGCTTTTGCTCAATGTGTTAGTCAACACTAGAGGATCTGCCAGTTGGGCTGGTCCTGCCTAGTCAAAACTTCTATATACTGTAGAAGGGGATAAAGCACCTGTAGTGCGTGTAAAAAATATGCTGGGAAAGACAGTCTGTGTTATTCCTGCCTCAGGGAAAGGCAGACCCATCCATGGGATTGTTTTTGCTCAGGGACTTGGGTGCACTTGGTGGGTAATGTGGAAGGATGGGGAAGCCTGATGTGTACCTCATGGGGATTTGATTCTGTCAATTATTTTAATTGTATGACGTTAATTGCTATATAATACTGTATGTCATCACTTCTGTGATTGCTAAATGCCATATCAACAGTATTGCAGTAAGAATTACCTGGATTAATGAAGAATGAATTCTGATGAAACTGAGCAAAGCAGAGCAATGATAGAACCAGACAATTGCAGTGGTGATGGAACCAGAGCTGGCTTCAGCATGCGGCAATCCCACCACCACACACCATCTCCCTTGCCTTGAAGGACTACTATGACAGGTGGAGGCCAAAAGTCACGGACTAAATGAACTCAATGGACATTTTAGAGGGATGGCTCATAGACTAAGGGAATTATATCTGTGTGTATATATGAAAAGACAGGAAAGATAGTCGTGATTAATTGGAATGTATTGGATAGTGTGAGACCTGGTCATGATGTAGATGGTGTAGAATAAGGGGTGGATATTGTCCTGGTTTTTGCTGGGATAGGGTTAATTTTCTTCCTAGGAGCTGGTACAGTGTTGTGTTTGGGGTTTAGGATGATTACATCAAGTAATGTTGATAACACTGATGTTTTAGTTGTTGCTGAACAGTGTTTGCACCAAGTCCAGGACTTTTCAGCTTCTAATACTGCCGTGCCAGTGAGTAGGCTGGTTGTGCACAAGAACCTATGAGGGGACACAACCAGGACAGCTGACTCGAACTGACCAAAGGGATATTCCATACCATATGATATCATGCTGAAAAAAAACAACTGGGGCGAGTTGGCCGAGGTTGGCCTGCTGCTCAGGGGCTGGCTGGGCATTGGTCACTGTGTGGTGAGCAATTGCTTTATGCATCACTTGTTTCGTATATTCTTTTGTCATTATTGTTATTTTCTCTTCCTTTTTTTTGTGTTAAACTGTCTTTATCTCAACCCATTAAGTTTTACGTTTTTTCTGATTCTCTCCCCCATCCCACTGAGGGGGAGTGAGCAAGCAGCTGTGTGATGTATAGCTGCCTGCCACGTTAAACCACAACTAATTCAGTTTGTAAGTAGGGCACAAGGGACTTTTTATCTTGTACAAATACGCTGGATTTTTTATAGATGTAACAAGACATGTACATTAATTTCATAAATTTCCTAAGAATTAATTCATCAAAACTGTATTATTTCTGATGCCTCACAGTATTTCTTAATTCAAGAGGTGAACTTTTACCTCTTAATTGTATTTCTGAGTCTTTAAGGCTGTAAACTTGAGGACTGAAGTTTCTGTAATTTGTTGTTTTTCTAGAAAATGGGTAATTATGGTGCTTACACATTTTGACCTTAGCTTTAACTTTAAACTTATTTGTAGATTCTGAATTTAGAAGGTCTTACCATATACAACTTGTTTGCTCCATAGGACCGAGCCCAAAATCTTAATGAGCGACGGACAAGTACAACCACCCTGACAGTAGACGTGCTTGATGGGGATGATTTGGGACCAATGTTTCTTCCCTGTGTCTTGGTGAATAATACTCGTGACTGTAGACCTCTTACCTACCAAGCGAGCTTGCCAGAACTGACAGATCCTGTAAGTCCTCTTGACTTTTTGTAAGTTTTATATGTTTGTTTTGCAAGCAGCTGTCATCTTTGGACACAATTGAGAAATGTAACTAGAAAGGTCACATATATGCTTTTTTGCCATGAGTTATGTGCTAAACAAAAGCAAACCAAGGTAAGAGATGTATGTATGTTTGTGTGTATATATATGTGTAGGAATAGATGGTGGAATTCAACCTTTGATACAATGGCAAGTTGTTCGTTCACTGCGAGGGTTGAGTCTCATGGAAATTTGCTAAATTATGGAGTTGCTGTTCCTTATCCGTCCATGTTTTGCTCTCAAAATATCCTGAGGAAGTCACTAGTCCCTGAAAAGATTATTTGTTGCTGTTCCTGGGTTTCAATCAAGAGGCACTAAAAAACAATATGTGTTTATACCATGTAGATGCTTGTACTAAGTATGTCAGTTAATACATCAGTTTGGATAGGGATAAAGGTCAATGTAAGGCTCATTTCACACTGAAACGTACACAGTGAATGACAAGAGGAGGAAGCGAGAGCTTGTTCTTTCTAGGTGCAAGATGGTGCCAATTCCCCTTCCTTATAGGAGAGATGCTGCTTGGTACCACGGAGCTGTGCAGCTCTTGGTGGGGGAAATAGAAATATGGATTTCTTAATTGTTATTGATATATGATCTTTGCTTCTTATATCTAAGAATATAAAATGGAAGAACCAATTGAATCAGTAGGTATTGCCCCACCTGATGAACATTTCCATTAAGATGACATTAAGATAATGTTAAGTATCGATGCGAAGATCGTGACTTCCATTGTTCATTGCAGGACACACTCTCTGTCCTGTTTCCTCTGACCAGGAGACGAGGGAGGTTGAAGCTGTAAGTGTGGAGGTTCCTGCTGTTTTCTGCCTTATTTGTCTGGCCATCCTGTGCCTCGTAGTCTTTTCCCATCCCGCACATTATGGCATCCTGCTTTGTCTGGCCTCAGGGGTCCTGCTGCAGATATGCTTGAGCTAGGTCAGCAAGCACTGCTGCCACCCTGCTTGGTTGATTCCTATGATGTTTTTAGCAAGTTACAAAAACTGTCACAGTTGGTTTATCCATTTTAGGACCAGCTGAAATTGTGTCTAATATACAGCAGTTGTTCAATTGCTTCTGCACAGGTTAACAGTACAGGTCCTGGTTTAATAAACAGTGCAATCTCAAAGAGGCAAGACAGGGCTTATTGTAAATCAAGATCATTGTGATCTGTGTGCCTTCTGGATAAGTGAGAGCTAGAAGTTTCAGGGAGGTGGTATAAGTTTGTCTGGACCCCTTGGCAAATTTCTGGGACAAGAACGGGTCTTACAGGGCACATGTATCTTCAAAGGAGGTGATTTCTCTCTGCTGGAGAATCTCTTCCTAACAACTGTAGCCTGATTTGTAAGTTGTAGCAAGGCTAGGAGCTATGATATTCAGCTTGTAACAGAAGCAAAGTGGTTGTAAAAGGGAAGGGGAGAGATGTTCCATATTTAATCTTGACATATTGATTTACACAACTCTCTTTCTGCCCCCACCCCCACCACTTCTACACCTTGGTATTTGATGATGCTTTGTAATTGTTGTCTGTTTTGGACTTTGTGAATAAATGCTTTTACTTTAAATTCTACATTAATTTGGTTTGGGCTTAGTGTTGTTTTAAGGAAACTGGGCAGCCACAAGTTACTCTCCAGCTGGATGTGTGGCCTCATCAGGGTTACTAGGCACCCAAACTATGCAGGATGACAAAGTATGACCCCTTTTTATCTGCACAGCTCCAATAGACTTCTCAGTAGAGAGGCAAAGGAGACAGAAATTATTAATCACTGGTGTTTGATCATTACCTTGTTTTTTATCTGGTTATCTTAAGGTATAATTCAAATCATACGATTATCCTGATACAGCTGTCACGGATGAAAGGAATCCCGCTCTGCCTCCGTTCCTGCCCTTGGTCAGGCACATATGCTGTGCTGGAAGGCAAAGTGGTCAGTGTCTGCCAAGGAGGGCATCTAGGCTAGGAAAAATCTGACTAGTGATTTAGATGCCAAGTTGCAAAATACATTCGTTTAACTTCATAAGCTACAATCTGTTCAGGTGTCAGCTGTTTTGTTTGCTTTTTGGCTTTTTTGAGTCAAACTGCACCTTGAGAAATCTGATCTATGAAATGAGAAACCGGTTCTGTTGATAAACTACCATCTCTTTGCTGTTTATCTAGTTGTAGCACTGTAGCAGTTTTGATAAATGTAAGTGGAAGAGGGATGTTTGAAGTCAAAGTTTTACCTTGGTAGCTCAAATGTTTACTTGACTTCCAAATGATAGTTTATTTAGAAGTTACAGATGGTACCTAAAAAGATTCAGCTAGTAAACACATGTATTAAATGTGTCCTGCAAGAGCAGTGTGATAAAATGCAGAGAAGCCTGAGGTGTCCGGACTAGCCAGGGGTTGGCAGTGGACTCGCGCAGTGGTCTGGCAAAGCAGCCTGGGCAGAGTACCTCATTCGGAGATGGATTGGAGATTTCTGCATGATGTGAAACTGTTGCATTGTACCATGTAGCCAAGACTCATCTGAATCTGTAATGCTCGAAGATTTTAAGTACAGTGTCAAGTTATATAGAAGCAGATAGTAACCAATATACTCCTCAGAATGATTTATCTGAAGTTACTTGCACCGATTGTTTTTTTTTAAAAGACCAAAATTTACTACACTGTAGTTGTGGAAGCTCCAGCATGTGTAGCAAATGGAATAGAAGAGTGCTGTTTGCTGGGAGTGTTTTAGTGGTAGTTACTACATAGGCTAAAGGACTATTTGTAGTCCAACATAATTATTTTTTTTTGGTTTTATTTTTCATTTTTCAACGAATATGAGAAGCAATATTAATTAATGTAGAACAAAGTTGAATTATTCAGAAGCAGTAGCTTGAAAAAGAAGTCCTGCTTTACGGGACAAGTTGACTACTCAGCTGATCCCTAAAGTAAAGCATTGAATGTAACTAGTAGGAATAATTTTTTTGTTCAGTCTTGCACAATTACTTGTTTTAGTTGACGTCTGTCCATGAATTTACTGAGGTAAAAATCGTATTTCCTTTCCAAGCTTCTTTCCCTTAGACACTCTAAAGCAGTTGGATACATTGGCAATGAAGAATCCATACAGCATGTGCTTTGTTTATGGTCTTTGGCAGGCAGAGATGGAAGAGGCCAGCAAAAGTAACGGATTTGTTTGTTAACAGAGAGCAATTTATTTTCCTGAAGTACAATATCAAGGTTTACCCTATGCCTTCTGAGAGCTGGTCTGACTCATGGCAGTATTAATACTATTATGATATCTGCTCCAGTCTGGGCAGAGTGCTGTTTGATTAGTTCATACACTTGTAAAAACCTGTTTTGCATTTCTGCCATTTGCACAGACAGTGTAAATCCCCTCAAAACTGGACATCTTCCAAGCAGAGCCAAAGGTTGTGTGATGGTCCTCTCTGAGCGTACATATGGAATGAAGTGTTGTGATAGTGCCTTCTTGCTCAGCCAGCTGCTGTGTGTAACCAACTGAGCTTTGCCACAAGATCTGACGGTTCCTCATTGGTGGTTGCCTGGTTTTGTGAGTGTCATTTTTGCAGTGCCACCAATAAGCTACTGTAATTAATGACTGTGATGGCCTTACTAGGTCTAGGATCACAGCTAAGGTCATATAAACATCAGTGTCTCTGATATCAAATGCGTTTGAGGTGCTCTTGTAGCTTTGTAGAGGAGGCAGAGATTCATGTTTGGAGTAAACAAACTTTGAATGTTTTTATAGCACATTAGCGCTTCTGAATGATTAAACCTGTGGCAGGTGAGTGGTAAGTGAGAGCTAAACTGCCTTGCCACTGCCAAAGCCTGGACAAAGCTAAGTTAACAGGCTGTAATCCACACTTTAGATTATGTATTGCTTCCCTGGGCAGTAATTTGCTTGTGAAGTGCTACCTGTTGAGTCTGATTCAGTGCCCATGACAGTGATAGAGTAAGCTGCTTTACAAGTTCCCAGACCAGGATGGAAAAGAAACGTATCTACTAAGTTTTGAGGCCTCTAATAATCTTTTCAAAAATTATCTTGAAGAAAAGACACCAAAGCCCCACTGTATGACAGTATTCAAAGTTGTTTGAATTTCTGTCTCATAATACATGTGCCAATCCTTCAACTTTTTTCCTTTAGGTGAATGCAAAGTACAGCTTTGGTGATGTCTTAAAAGAAGCTAGCATAAACCTTTCAAATTTCAAGTGTATTAAGCCAAATATATTGCATTATAAAAGGAAAGTAGTGTCTTTGCTAGATGAAAGGATGCATGCATAAACCTCCTGAACCCACTTCTGTGTGTGTTTCCTAATTGCCACCATCCTACTTTCTAGGAATGAATTTACTGTTGTTAGCTAAATTGTAGTTTGCAAGAAAACCTGTGTTGTTTGTTGCTTGGGTTTTGTGGTTATGTTTGTTTGTTTGTTTTGTTGCTACATAATTTTGTATTTGCCTTAGTGTTTCTGTGTCTGAGTAAATGTGCTAAGTGATTTCTCCTTCCCCTTGCCCCCCCCTCCCCCATTTCAGGAAGACTTCAGTAAATTAGCAATTATTATCAGGATGTGCAAGTTATCAAATGGAGTTTAGAAAATATAACCTCATGAATATCTCGTAACACTGGAAAGATAATTTCTCCTCCCTCTATCCCCTTCAATCTGTTCCTGTTATGCTCACTTTGTGAAGGTTTTGTCCATTTCTATACTCAGTTTGTTCCATCATCATGCGAAGAAGAAAAGCCAATTAGCAGTAAAGTATAGATTAGGTTTATTTAATCAGTTGCTGGACTATTTTTGCAACAAGCTGATCCTTTATCAAGTTCCACAGGGTAATTATCAGTCCATGTGAATACTAATATACTCCATGACATCTATGAGGCTTTCTTTGTACTAATTCAAGATTCAACACTTTAAATATCTAGCTGCATTATGAGACATTGCTTATTAATGCACCACTGATAGATCTCTCTACATGGAAAGTATTTATTTTTATACTAATTATCCTCTGTATCCTTAGGAGTTGTGTCAGCAGGGACCTTACTAAGTCTGTAGGCTCAGCTGCCCTGTTGAGCAGAGCCTCAAGGAGTTGAGTCTGAGCAGGACTGCTAGATGAAAGGCTTAAAAAAACCCAGTGAAAAACATTCTCTAAAGAACAGTGTCATCAAGGGGAGTAAAAAAGGTACTGAAGAACAGGAAGTGCCCCTAGAAGCCCTCAAGCTTTTATGACCAAGAAGGACCTCTTTAGTTAGATTAGTTTGGATTTAGGGGAAGAAAACTGAACTTTGAAGAGGTGGTATTATAATCCTGCTGATTGAAAGCCTCACTTGATCAGCCAGGGAAGGAGTCTTTCCTGTAGACAACTGCACGCATCCTGTAACACAGTTTTGAAACTGTAGAAGCTGCGTACTTTTGATGATAAGATGAAATGAACAGTTTTGCTCTACTGTCGCTGAAATCAAGAGTTACAATTTTTTTTTTATTGCAAAATTTAGGTCATTATATATTCTATATTTAAAACTGAGCAGAGTCTTTTCTGATTGTTTCAATAACTTTTTTTACAAAGAGAAAGGTTTTGTGTACTTCATGCGAGGGACAAAAAATTTCATTGACTTTCATATATGCAAAGGATAATAAACCATCATAATATTAAGAATTATGGCTATATAGTAAATGCATCAAATCCTCAGTGTATCTTGACAGAGAGTAAATCTTGGAATTTAGAATTGCTTGAAGAGTTCTCAGCCCTGAAAAATGTGTTTTGCATCAGGCTGATAGTTGTGTCAAAAATGACAGGTGCTTTTTAAAACTCCCATCTTATCTTGTCCTTTCTTGCTGAAACTCTAAAGGCAATCACAATGTTTTTTCTCCAAGCTGTTTCCTATTCCTCTGCAGCATTCTAGCTCAGCATCATAGGGTGATGTACTATAACGGCTGCAGTAAAATAACTTTTGTACCACCTTCCCTGGTGTATTGTGGTTTAGCAGTTATTTGCAATTATTGTTTTGGGAATTAGGGACTGACCCTTTATGGTAACTTCTGGTCACCATCACCTATTGTAGTAGGGAGACCATTGGGATGTGGAGGAAATGGGTAATTCTCTTGAGTGTGAGAACTGGAAATGCCATAGGAGGGAACTGAGATTACAGCAGTGCAGGAAAAGCTAGTTTTATTGGGGTGGAAAAGAAAAACCGAGTTTGGTGGAGGACTGAAGTAATTTGATCAGTGAGTGGGGCTGTTGTTGGGAGCACAGGACACTTCCTAAGTAAGCACGTTTGATCAGCTCTGTACAAGTGAGTTCTATGGTGCTTATTGATAGCTAATTAACATTGCAGAGCATGTGCTGGTTTTTTGGTAGCTCTGGGCTTGAGGGTGACAAGCACTTTCCAGTTCTTTCTAACATAATTTCAGTGCAGTTCCTTGCCTTCCGACTGTACAAATACTACTTCCTTCAAAACAGAAAACCTCCTGAAAATTTTCTCAGACACATGCATGAATATAAAAATCGCAAATATAAAAAATTGCAAAACAAGTAGTGTCTGAAACTTCTGGAAATGGCATCTCCCCATCTTAATGATAACGGCAGAATTATTAGTCAAAGAATAAACTTCATCAAAATGTTCTGTGGGTTTTTTTAAAGTGGGTTTTTATTTATTTATATTTTTTGCTATGGGAAATACCTACCCAAGGAAGACATTTTATCCAGGTATCTACCATGCAAACTAAAACCAAATAACCTTCCCTGAGGTTTGAGAGAAACTTGCTAATGCAGCCTGATCTTCCATACAGATGCTGTTAGATTTTTGTGGCACTGAAACAGTCTTCCTAAATTGGCAAATTAGAAATTCAGTCTGAGTTGAAGTGAGTATGTGTGGTTAAAACAACTTTAATAAATCCTTTCAGCATATAAGGAGTCTGCCTCTTTTACCTGTGAAGGGTAAAATCTTACAGAATAGCAGGAATGCTTACCCCTGATGGAAGTGGTTTCTTTCTTGCCTGTTCTTGTAGGTATGACTGATTAAAGTCAAATGTGCAGGTGGGTCAAATGCAGTCACACTGCGTAAAACTAAAAAAATCAGGTTAGGCTGCCAGTTTTTCTTGCCAAATCATTTATTTCTTGGTTAGATATGGTCTGTTTAAAACTGCAAATGTTCATGGCTAATTTAGGAAGTTGTTAGTTTCTGAAGCAGTTTTATCTCAATATGCTTCCCCCCCCCCCCCCCCCCCCTTTGCCTTATTTTTACTAAGATTTGGAATTTTTTATTGAAGCATGGTAAAAGGGGTTTGCCAGCCTTTGGCTTACTCTGCCTGTATTATAGTCTTATGAGTTGTGCTTGTGACTGAGTTGCATCAAGCACCAGGAAATTATTTGAGATTTAATTTGTTTCTGATTATTCCTTTCTCAGCAAAATAGGTGCTGTCCAATTTTTGGGATGGATCCTAAATGCTCTTGTAGGGGATGGTATTTACACTTCTTCCTGGAATTAGACCATGACTGAGCACAATTACGCCTGGTGGAATGTTTAAAGTGTGGCTTGGGTTTGTGGCTTCCAGAGAAAATAGAACTTTCATCATTAAGAGAACTGCATGTTTCTCTTTATGCAAATATTTTCAGTAAGGAAAGAAGTAACTTTGCATTTTGAATAGGCAGTGTCCAGCTCTGTAGTGGTACCTGGCATCGAGACTTATGCTGAAATTAGAGGTATGCTGGGGCACTCTGGGAAAGTAAGTTAGCTGTTTATAGATACATGTCTTGCTGCCTAGCCCAGTAGAGTTGCTCTGTCTCTCTCTTGCATAGTAGTTTTTTGTTATCTTTTCCCTCCATCTGTTTCTTTATCCCTTTTCTATGTTAAAAACTGATCTTAGCTTTGAATTCAGATGTGCATTTCTCAGTAATCAATACATAGGAATTGCAGTAAATTTCTTATTAGGTGTGCTGTATTCATCTTTGACCTCAACTACATTCATGTTGCCTGAGGATCCCTCTTACATTACCAATAATGAACCCATGTGTTCTTTTTATGTCATGGTTTCAGGGCTTGATAGGAAAGAGAAATAAGCATAAGCATGCTTTGATGTTAAATAAATGTTTAGTTGAGAAGATCAACTACTAACAGCTGTTATTTCAGAGTTTCTATACGGTCTATACAATAAATTATTAAAGGTGAAAGCTGACATTTTGTTTAATGTTTCTGCAGCCATTCTCTAATCAATGTAGTAGCTCCAGAGCACAGAAACTCAGGGCTCTTGTACATTGTAGTCCAGGGGTTTTGGGTTTACTATATTGCATGTGTTGTCCAGCTTTCTGTGTGAAATCATTCTCATATTTAATGCCATAATCATTTTGCCTTCTCTTTACAAATACTACTGTATCTGAGTAAATGTGTGACGAAAAACATTGACAAATCATTATTTGCTACTAAAAGGTTTATGTACTTTCTTATCTGTGTATCATATCCTAGAATATTAATTATAGAAAAGCCTAGCAGTTGGTGTTAATGAGACTAAAATCTTCGGTGAACGATTGCATGTGCTGACAACTGTTAGGCTGTAAGATGAATGAGTTCCTGTGTATTTACTAGTAAAAAATTATTTGGTAGACAAGGCAATGGTGTCACTTCAGCTATACTACAAGAGCTAACCAGAGAAATGCTTCAAAAATTGGGTCTGTATCTATATGTTCTTGGGTTGTTGCTTGTTCAGTAAATTCTAAAAGAATCTTTTTCGTAACTGAGACTTTGAATAGTCTTGTTTTCATTTGCCAGTGGCTGAAGGATGAGCAAATTGACCCATATTTCAGGAATTAATTTTTCATTAGCAATTTAGGTAAAACCTGAAACTCTGATTAAGAACGGGAAAATGAAGATTGATTTCCATGACACGTATGCAGTTTTCAGTGTATTTTTTATTGAAAAAGGCAAATTGTTACAGCCAAGTTATTTGCAGTATAGTTGAGCAGCAGCTAGCAATTCTAATTAAATTAAAGCATAGATGCATGATGAACCGATAGGCAATCTTAAATTGCTTTGAAAGTTGGAAAGCAGTTCAAAAGCAATGATAAGATCCTCTCTTGGGTGCAGTTTACCCTTTAAAGTTTATGAATGAACTTTTCATTTGCATTTTTCTCACTCTTTTCCACTTTAATTGCAGACATACAGAGGTCACCAGCTTGATATTAAGTTCAAGGCAATAGACAACATTAAACTATCAGTAGCATTCACAGTAAATTCACTAGCATAGACTTTTTTATAACTTGGATTGGTCATTTTGAATTAACTCTATGGAAATGACTCAGCACAGTCAAAATGTAAGCTTTCAGAAGCCATTGATTATCTCATAGGGCCAGATAAGCAGTCATAAAAGGTGTTTTAAGTCTTCTGTTATGATTTTTCCCTATCTTTTCTATTTCTATGATTGATTGTCTTTCATATGCAACCTCTTGATAACTAGAGCCTTTTTTTAAAGTAAATGTCACTGAAAAGTAGTGAAGCATGAAAAGGTTAAAATTATGAAGGTGTAATGTTACGGGTAATTAATTTTTATGTATTTGGTAATATGCCAAGTCAGCATGGTTAAAAAGAATTGTCAGTAAATTTGTAAGTTTAATATGTGAATACATGAACTTTGGAATTGTTTTCTATGTTCTCTCTTAGCAGGCAGGCAAGCACTTTACTTACCTGATACGTTAATCAGGCAGGACAGTCACAGTTCATATCTAAGAACTCATGAGTTTAAATATAGATGTATTTCAGATAGAGGAAAAGTTTAGCTGGCTGCTTTCACTTCAAGAACAAACAAAACCATGCTTTTAACTTAGAATGTTAATGAATATTTAAAGGAACCAGATGTTTTAGTTATTGAAACCACTATTTCTAGTTGAGAAAATTATAGCAGACTACAGAACAAGTGCATATAGTCTGAAAGATACTTTCCTGCTGGTGATTTTAACCAAGTTGCATTTCAGAAATAGATTGACCTCTATGGGTACAGAAAACTTGCTTTAAATGTGGGATTACTATGTTGGAGATCTTGCCTCGTATGTTTGTACATACCAGAAGAGGCGGGGAAGAATACTGAGTTTCGTGGGAAGACAGAACAGGAAGACACATAGATTTTTTATGACATGAAAAGATAATTGGTTGAGCATGATACACATGCCTCAGGTTTTCACTAATCCTTCTTAAAATGGATGAGTTGGGGTTTTTAAGGGAAAAAGGATCAAGCTTGACTGAAAACTGAGACGTTTTTGGCAATACATAGTCAAAAATGAAATAGGAAAAGAAAAATACATTGCAGATCAAATTTGAAGCTGTGTTTGGGGTGAGAGAAATACATTTTGTTTATGGCTAGGACTGGGTTATCAAGTGACCCATGATACACACTGGCTGTTGGGACTTCTTTGCAGGAGGAGCAGGAGCTCTGGTAGTTCACCAGAGACCCAGTCTGGGCTGGATACTGAGCTAATGGTGAAAACAGGCACATTTTCTAGGTATTTATGAAGCTGTATAGTGAAATTTTAGAGAGTTAATTTCAATTCTGATTCCTTTAATTAAGAGTAAAGAGGGAATAAACTGATAAAAATGACTGATTTTATATTTATAATTTTCTTCTTTTTTCCAAATATGGAAATGTTCCATTAATTGCCTGATATTTATCAAAATGTTTAGTAACTTTCTGGGAACACTAGTGGGAAAACACTGAATTTTTACAGCTTTGTTAGAAGCTAAGAAGAAAAAGGGTCCTGATTTTGCTTGGAACAAGTAACTGTGGAGCTGTAATTAGAAGTCACTTCCTTTCAGCAATGGAGATGATCGGCTTTGATTCAAACTTTGGTCTGGCACATCAGCCACATAAGTCAAATACATAAAACGTTTGAGAGATCGTCAGGGTGCCTGGTGGGTTCAATGTGTGCAGTAGTACAGGTTCACTAGTGTAAAACACCTTCTTGTGTGGCAGAATCAATGTCAAAAATCTGTTGAATTAATGAAGTACAAAAAGTGCCAAGCATCCTTGTCTTAGTTGATGAGATCTTGCTTTTTCCTCCTTCTGTAGACTTCATTCTCTAGTTCTTATTTTAAAGTTTGGTAAAAAGAAGAAGAAAAAAGAAGAAAAACCCCACCTGCCCCATAACAAAGAAGACTTTAGCATAATGTGTGAGACTACACAGCTTACAAAAAGAATAACTTGAGGACAGTAGGAAAGTGTGTTTCCTCACTTCTGCAAGATATTCAGTACCTGGGGTTTGAAACTGTCTTGCTCTCTGTGATACCATTAAGGAATTTCAAATATGAAACGACTGAGCCTTTCACTCCTAAAAACTAGACCTTCAGGAGTGGAAAGAGTGCCTGAGAAAGTACCATCTCTGTCTCATTCTGAGCTGGGGTCTGTATCTTGAATATACAATCAACTACTTGTGTGATTTAATTGCTGTCTTGGATATTTGCCATGACAAAAAAGACACTTTCACAATATGCATTTCTGTTTCATAAAGCCGTGTTTGTTATGGCATGAAGTAGAGCTGTTGCCAAAGAGGAAGCATATGTATTAATTTATTTGATCCTTAAATGTAATTTAGAAATATTTAAATATTTAAATTGTTGAAATTTAGACAAAATACTTTAGCAGTGATGCTGTATCAGTGAACTTCAGAAAAATTCTCATCTATGTGATAACACTGGTCCTTGTAGAGATAATTACCATTTTAATAGCTAGGCTATCCCCTTAAATTATAATCTGGCTGTTCATTAGGGGTTAGGAAAAAGAGTTGTCTTTTCACCTTATTGCCACAGTGCAGAGGGTGCAGATTTTATTAGTTCTTCAGTTAATCAAATAGTGATTCATCAGTTAAGGTTTTGCAGATACTTGTGTACTTGCAGGTAACGGGCAATAAAGTAGAGGAACCCTCTGAGGCTGCAGGAGTCACTCTGAGTGCTGCTTCCCTTTTGATAACCATGAAGTCTTGTGGCCTTTTGCAGAAACAGAGCAGCAGGATTTGCTGTCACCTTCTCATCAGCAGTTGTGTGATCTTACACATCTGCAGGCAGGTGATTCGGCACAGACTTGCTTGCCAGGCTTGGCTTTGGCGGTATGGCTCTTGATAGCAACGTAGGCGTGGCAGCTCACATTCGGCTACTTTACCTGGGTTTTTTCGGTTGTCCCTGGCGTTTTAAAGGTAACTTGGGAGTCTCCTTGATCCACTGCATCCTACAGTACAAACGTGGCCTTATTCCACTTGTTGTTGTTGTGGTGTTTCCAAGACAGTGTGTGCCCTTGAGGGGCCAGCAGCCTTCCCAGCTGTGCCGTCCACAATGGGATCATACCAGGGAGGGAGCAGCCAAAGGAGCCTTGCTGTCCCAGCGCAGCAGCTCAGTTTGTGACTAGTGTCCTGACCTCCATTCTAAAATGTGAAGAAGACAGAGAGAATGTGTTGTGCCATGGCAAAGAGCGTTTCCCTGCCTCCAGCTGTGGGCTACACAATGCAGTGTAGGGTAAGGAGGGGGCAGCGCATCATCATCACTACCAGGGCAATTAGCTTTGCTTCTGCTCTGTAGAAAACCTTGCTTAAATCCTAGCAGTCTTTCCTTTAAAGCATGAGGAAATTCACAGTGAGCTGGAACGCCCTCTTCTGATGCCGAGACAGAACACCCTCTTCTGAAAGAAGTGTGCTGAGTCTGCATTTGGCTCTCCATCAATACCTCCAAGCAGTATAGCAGTGCTCAAGTTTAAAACAGCTTATATGGCTAGATAGTAGGAGATGCTTTGTAAATAATTCCTGATTTTTGTTCTGGAAGAGTCTTGGGATTTGAGAAGAAAAGCATTTAAATGTAAAATTTCACTGTACTGTAAAAAGATGTGAGGATGGGCTTGTGGATGAAGCATGTCAGCATTGCAGGTTCCATGTGTGTATGTATGCATATGATATATCTACAACGGCACACATTTGTTGAAAATTAAAGCATCTGAAATATACCTAGAAAATCCAAGTTTTTTCCTAAATTACCTAAATCAATCTAAATGTGGCATTAATGCCACTGTTAATATTGTCATTAAAGCAGTGTAGTAAAGTGATTATAATAGTGGTGATACAGAATTTGTTACTGGCTTTGGGCACAAACTGTACATAAAATTCTCTCTTGACAGAGTGACAAACCTTAATGAGAAAATGACAGTAGTGGATACAGTTTGAATAAAAGCAGGTGTTAGGTAGTTATACCTGACATTCCATGCCTGAACTAGAGAAGTTCCCATTAAGTTGCAAGTACAAAAAAAACCCAAAAAAAACAAACAAAAACAAAACCAAAAAAAAACCCAACAAAAAAAAAACCCAAAAACAATAGTAAAGAAACTGTAAATGTTTCTTCTGACAGCTGAGAGTGGTGGTCCACAGTGCTGTTTTGCTAACCCCAAATGTTAAACTCTAGTATCAGCCTGATCAATAGGAACACTGCTTGACTGCACATTCAATACTTTGGAAATTTGCTATACTTAGAGACTTTTGACCTTACTTGCTCCTCTGGGTGAGAAAATGGCTCTAGCAAAGAAAAGTTCTATGAAGGAAGATACTAAATGTGTAAATAAGAAAACAAACCAGCAACATTATCTTAATAATATCTATGTCTATAATGAATCAGTCAAGAGACAAAGAATCTGGGTGAAATACTGACCTATTCATTTCTATGTTACCTTGTTTTGATTTTTAAAGGAACTACTGCTTTGTTACAGGATTTTTTTTTTCTAGTTTCATACAGATTAATATAAGAAGGGTCCTACCAGTGGTACTGGTTATGCTTCCCCAAGGGGTTCTCCCACATTGCATTTAGAAGTTCTGTCTTGAAAATCGGTGGCAGAGAGGTTTTCTTGTTCTATGAACCTGTCTGATTTTTGAGCTGAGGTAAACTTCTAGCGCCTCTGGTGCCTATAGCAAGGAGTGCCATAGCATGAGTGTATTTGGGTGAAGCTCCTTGTTCTGTGCATTCTGAGGCTGCCACCAGGTAATTTGTTTAGGTCTTCCTGAGCTGCTGGTTTGCAAGAGGCACTGAGCAGCTGATCTTACGAGCACTCTCTGTAACACAGTTTTATAGACCTTTTGCGTATTTCTTCTTAGTGTCTTCTTTCAGGCTCAGAGGTACTTGCTAAGCCAGAGCCTGTTTGTCTACAAGCTATGCCCTGCTTTTGATCATACCTTTAATTGTAACTTCTCGTGCCTCTTCTAGTATATTTTATTATGGCTAATTCTTCTAAAGACATAGAGAAGCTATCAGCCTCTTCTCCTTAACAGTATCTGCAAACTCAGCTGATATTAGCAACTGTTGACACTGCTGACAACTGTATTTCTTCTTCCCCTCTGAGAGAAATATGTATTTAAAAGAAAATAAAATGGGGCTAATATTTCAGACTTTTGTATTGTAATACAGTTGCTCTTAGAAATTAAAATAATCTTTAAGTTCTTAAGGTAGTGTTTTATTGATCTTTAAGTATTTTCTATTTTTTGTGAATCTTTGTCAGATAGGTGTGTTTGGGTTTTTTGCAGCTGCTCTCTTTCTTCATTCTGAATCTTGAACAGAAATCATGATAATAAGAAACCTTTCAAGAATTTGGAAGATAATAAGGAAATAGACTTCATAGTTCATATGGAGAAAAGTGAAATGTCAAAAAGGAAATGTTTATCATTCTTATCAATCACAGTCATCACATTGTAACAAGTAGAACCTCCAGGTTGAAGTCTTGCTTTTGCCTGAATTGCACAGGAGATTATACCTGCATGCCAAGGCAGGAGGCCCATTGCATAATGCATTTCGTTTAGTTTCCAGCACAGATACTCTGTTGGAGGCATTTCTTATAAAGCATGTCAGATACAGAAAAAGCAATTTAGTAAGCACTGCGATCAGATCCTGATGAAATTCAATTCTTTTTTGGACCTGCTGTTCCTGGAAGACATCATTGATAAAAATAGTCTCTATTTTCCTCTTTGCTGTGATTCATTATGCTATCTTGCTTCTCTTACAAAATATTTTTTCATCCTCAAAGGTGGCTTGGTTTTACAAATAAATGAGAAAGGAATTGTTTTGTGACAGTTTACTCTGTTAACAACATGATGTGTCAGGATATTTGAATTCTACAGTTTTCATTTTAGTAAACCGGCATAAACATTGGGCACATCAGAAAGAGCACAGCAACCATGGATTATATTGGAACAACCAAATAAGGTGCTAAAAACTATTAGACAACTATGGTGCTGAATTTAGAAAGCTGGCTTCTTTTTAATAATCAATCTTGTGTTAGTTTTCCAATCAGTTAGTGAAACTTTTTTTGAGAAGATAAGAGATGTTAGTTCACACACGTCAACTGCATAAAGTATCTGCTGTTGCTTTTTATAAGTGGCTTTTAGAAATGAAGGTGAAGTTCTTCAAAATAAATAGAAAGGTAGATTTATTTTAAACTTGCAGATTAACTCCCATTGTTATTACTTTCAGTATATACATATGTTTGAACAGTTTTTAACTATGATTTATTGATACCAGTTTTACTATCTGCTGTTAATAGTTACGATTCCCCTGGGTGGACTGTTATAACACAGTTCCTGTCTTACTAGTGATATTGATAAAAATGCCTTTTCACCCAGGTGCTACGTCTCCAGGAATGCTGCTCAATGCTGCTTATATTTCATTTTCCTATCAAGTGTGGACATTGCACACAGTCTGGTTGCACTCTGGCACTCATCTGGTGGTAAGAAGTGTTATTTTAACAGAGCACGAACCCTCAGATGTATGTAGTATTGCAAACAAGTAACAACTGTAGATTAGGTGAATGGGCTGCAAATCTCTAGGGTCGAGCAGTGTAGATTTTTATGGAGTTGGTTTCCTCATGTAGGTTTGCCCTTTCTTGGGAAGCAATTTTGAGGCACAGAATTTTTGGCTATATACACCTGTTTAGCTCCTGTGACAATTAGATCAGAACAGTTTCCTGCAAAGGATTTACTCTTTTCTCTTTTGGCTTTACTGAATCCATGCTTGGGGTTTTCTTCCTTTCTCTTTGTTTTGGCTTTCAGTTGAGATCTTTGCCCAGAAGTCTGGTGTTCTGTGTTGAGTCAGAAGAGGGTCATAAGATTGTGTTTACCCTGTATTCCTGTACACCATTGTATCATGTTATCTCTCAAAGAGCAGCATAGGAAATTCTGCAAATTCTGATGTGAGGCACTGCCGCTCTCTGTGTTTGCTCGCTTACCAAAGGGAGTGTCTGTAGGCCCTTGTAGCTATCAACAGGAAGGCAAGAAGAGGAGAATGGTGTGATCCTGTAAATAAGAGGTTTGATGTGACATACACATTTTGACTGATGACAAGGTTTTGGTATGATCTTTGGTTGAATATACTTTTCTGGGGTGTTACTTGCTTTTTGGATTTACCTCATTTGTAGTTGGATAACTCCGTTGAAATATTTTCTTCGTTTTACTGTCATGCAAGTACTTTATGATAGATTTGTGCTCATTAGTGCTTTGTCACAGCCCTGGTTGTACTGGCAGAGCATCTGAAGCAGCAGCAAGAAACAATGTTGGAATGGTTTTGCAGTTCTTCCTGCTGTTTTAGTACTGTGTGTTGGCAATAGGGTATGCATTTCTGCACAGCATGGGTATGACTTCGCTAATTTCCGATTTACAGCTTGTATTCTAACCTCATGTGTTTTTCAAGGAGCACAAGGGGAAGCAGTGTAACCATAATGATTCATCAATTCATCAAAAACTTTGTTGGTTTAATATTGTAGGGCTTACTTTGAAAGGGTTCTGGATGTCAGCACGGGGTAATGTGTGTTGCTTAACTGGTATTTTCTATTCAGCAAAAAGCTTCTCACCCTTGTTTGCGTAGGATGAGAGCTCTGCTGTCTTTATCAGTGAATTCATCAGCTACTCTATGAGTATGATGTGTGTTGAAGGCCCCTAGGCTTTATTTGAAGTCCATTGGCCCCAGTTACAGCTTTCCAAACTGGGAAGGCTGTAAAAATAACAGATTTTAGAGTAAAATACTGGCATGAAATGTGTTACGTTAACTAATTGTGCTATTCACCACCTTGTTCTGATAAAACACATGTATCTATTGCTTTACACTGTGAGAGAAACCCAAGAAAAGCTGATGGTTAAGTGTGATTCATTGTGTTCTTTTGGAATATTTTGTGTCAGTAAATGTTATCACTATGAAATATTCTACAGTTCTCAGCACTTCCTAGAAAATAATGATACACATAAGAATGTGGGAAAAGAAAAGAATGCTTTCTCTGTGTGTTCATTCAGTTTGGACATTGTAAAGCATTATGTACATCTTAGTTTTGTTCAGAGCAGAAAAGACTATAAATCATCAAACACAAGAAATATCCTGTGTGTTTCAGTGATTTAATCCAGTTTGCCAAACTTTTAATATATTTTAACTTGACAACAGAGGGGCAGGGAACTCTGGTCTTATTTTCTTGAAAACCTTTGAGCCACCTATTCAGTGCAGAATTCAGTTCCTAGTATCCTTGGCTAGAAATTTGAATGACTAGCTGGATTTAGGCCCACAGCTTGGGGAAAGAGGGGAGTTCTTGAGGATACAAGTCCCTGGCCTCGATTTTTATAATTGAACTGCACTTGGTGCTACCAGTCAAAAAAACACTGGTGTTCCTTGGGAGTGTCAGTGCATGCCTCTTGACAGGATGGCAGCACGAGGCGTCACGGGGTGACTGATTGTCTGGAAGTGGCAGCAGGGAAGCAGTGATTGTTGGCAGCTGGGGAAATGGGAGGGCAGGGCAGCTGGGTCCACTTGCAGTTATTGATGGGGCATGCCGGTGTGGACAGTGGGATGGGTTAGGGAGGTGGGAGAGGGTTACCACTCTGACACTTAGCAAATGTGAAGACAGAAGAGGAAAAAGGGAGAAATACTTGGAAACATAGAGAAAAAGATGACTTTTTATAGTTTGTTGCCAATTGAGTGACATAATGTCATCAGTCTTCTAGTGTTGGAAGCAATCTCTGTTGCAGGGCTGTCAGTTGAGCTGATGCAGATCAAAATACTTATTTGCCATCATATAAAAAAGTATCTTTCTTAACCTCTCCCCCAAAATCAATGAAAATTTTAATGTACTGAATCTGAATAAATTAGAGTAAATTCATATTTAGGAATTAGGTGTGGTGTTTTCACAGTTGAATATATATTCTTACATTCTTAGAGGAAAATGTCTGGGGAGGTGTTTAAGATTTTTCAATATTAGACAAGTCATTGAGCTGGTTATCGAAAATGCTTAAGTCTTCAAAATTTGACATCTGATAAATATCCTGCATACTTCCATGGAACAGGTCTTATATGTGTATATGAATGCCTTAGAGCTCCTAGGAACAATTGAATAGGTAACACAGAGCTTACTTAGGAAATTATTTTACAAGAATACCAATTTATTTGGTAAGACTGTAATTTAGGATGGGTTTTCACAGCTGTGTTAATAGCACATATATTGGGTAAAGGTCAGTTAAATGTGTCTGCCTAAGAAATGCTGCCACAAACTGGCAAATAAAAATACTAATGTAAGTGAACATTCCTTTTTTTGGTGGATTGTTGCTCAAGGCACTGTGATGTATCTTACTTTGGTCAACCTGGAGTAATGCATATTTTCACAATGTTCCTTTTTTTAATTTTTCCTTTTTTGTTGTTTTTTTCAGTCTTTGTTTGTGTCTTAAAACTTAGTCTTCCATGTGAATTTATTGGTAGAAAATGTCTTGCCATGTTTGAACACAGTAATAAAGTCTAAAGACATAGGTTTTGTCCCTTCTGTTAGCGGATTTCATGCAGGCTAATAGACATAGGAGCACTCTGGGTAGGAAGATCACATTGGTGAATCCGAAGAGGAGTTTGGGAACTCCTCCTTTTCATATGGTTTTATCTTTTACAGCAGTTGGTAATGTTTATTTCTGCCTGTGTAGTGACTCAGACTACAGACTCCCAGGAGCATCTCAGGGCAGGCAGGTGGGAGCTGAAATGGTTGTGAATCAACAAAGCAGCATCAGCCCTGTTTGTGAACCTCTGACTGATTCATGGTCTGTTGTCTTCAATCAAGTAAAAGACAGTTCTTTTATTAATAATGTACTTGCTCAAAAATAGGCAGTGTCCTGGTCAGGAAGGTTAACTGTGATTCAGCATCCTAGAACACTGTAGAGGAATGAAGCTGGGTTAATTAACATTGATAATATACAGCTGTGGGCTGGCTTCAGGGGCGGTGAGTTGGCTGATGTAGACAAGGTGCAGCTGTGGCTGGTTCTGTTAAGTGGTTGGGCAGCCAAGGAAGAGAAAGGAGGAAGAAACAGAGAGAAGTAAGAAAGAATGTGTGTCCTGGATGAGGAGAGACTAGGAGAAGGTAGCAGAGGGACTGACATGAAGAGTATGCTGGTATGTAATGGTAAAAGACCTCGTTGCAGCCAGCTAGTTTTGAGAGTGCTGTGACAGAACACAATCATTTTCGTAGAAGAAAAACCCAACCAAAAACCACCAAACAGCTTGCTACAAAAAAAGGTGTTGTTATTCTAACTCTAAAAATGTGTCATTTTCTCTTTTCTTCTTGTCTTACCTAGAGGAAGCAGTTCTTCATAAATAGATACAGTTGGCAAATTTAGCTGTGCATCTCAGGTAGACAATGGAAAAGATAGAAATCTCTGGTTTTGGACTTTTGAATGCAGCTGTAGCCCCAAATTTATTAAGCTGCATGTTAATAAGTAAAAAATCAGTTGTTCTTTTTCTTTGCTATCCTTAGTAGGAGCATAAAACATTCTTGCACAAATGCAAAGCAAACTTACTTTGTAAGTTTTGGGACTAATCAATGATGTGCTGGTTTAAAGATCTTTTGCTTTACATTGTTTAAGGTATTTTTCAGGTAAGACAAAAAAAAAAAAAAAGGGAAATTTCTGCCAGTCATTATTATTTTATTATCATGTTATCCCCCTTAGATACCTGTATTCTAGCCATGTGTCACCATTTGAAAGGGAGAGAACAGCTGAGTTTCAGTGCATTACGAAGATGTGAGAAAAACAGACAGAGAAGGAAACATCAGAGATAGGCTCACATGTGGTGATAGTAGTCAGTTCCTGAATAAAAGCAAAAAGAGTTTCAAGAGTTTCTGTAGTTGAAGTATGTTCAAAGATATAAGAGTACTGTGTCTGAAAGCGGAGTTTCTTTCCTCTCCAGGGAAGCTTTCTACTGAGTAAACAGGACTGCTTAAAACAGACCAGGCTCCATTATCTCTTTCTCTTCTAAACAAACAATTTGCAGCCAAATTTTGGCTAACCTCACAGGTCCAAGAGCAAGACATAAAAACAATGTAGCAAATCATTATAAGCATTTTCCAGCTACACTAAATGCATTGAGACAAAGCATTTGAATGAATATTTGCTGTTGTGTTTGGGTTTTTTTCTTTTCTTTTCTAGCCCTTTTGATTTAATAACAGTAACTTCAGGTCTTTCCCATTCCTCTTTCACATTTGTCCCATGACAGAAACTCAATGCTGCTGCTTTTTGAAGTTTTTATCATTTGATGACTGGGGTAGGGTGGATGGCACTGTTTTATGATATTGGTGAATAAACATTTTTATTATTCACTGATCATTTCATAATGAATTATGAGAGATCTTTCCATTGAAATAAACATGAGGGAAAGATTGCCAGTGCTTTGTCCTCATAGCCCCTAAGCAGTCAAGTCTTGTTTGATTTCATTGAAAAGGAGGATGGTTTTGACTCATTGCCCTCCAAAGTATTGCTGAGAAAATTTCTCTGAGAGTTTTGGTTGGTGATTTTTCACAAAACAACTTTATATGTAAAAGGAAAATGTGAAAAATCTTGAGGTACTTCATTTGTGTGGTCTTCAGTGCTTAAAACTAGTCTTTTGCAGGTGACCCTCATAATCTCTGCTCTGAGTAATTGAGTATAATCTGTAATTCTCTTAGTGTGCTCTCCCCCACGTTGCCGAGGTCACATAGGAATGAGCCGAGCGACTCCGATACTAGCACAGATCCCTTTTGATCTCCCCTCTTTTCCTATGTGAACTGAAAGCTTCCTCCTCCTCTGCCTCATGTGTCTTTCTGTATACACAGATCTTGTTTTCTGTCAAGGCCAAATTTCCTTAGGAGTATTTTGTCAGGGAGCTTGTCAAAGTTGGCTGGAAGTCTACACGTGCTGTATCACATGGTTCTGCGGTATCCATGTGCCAGTGATTCCTGCATGGAACCACAGTAAGTTTGAGAGACTGGATTTCCCTTTGCAGAAAACCAAACGCCCTGTAGTATTTATTTCTGTGTTTTCTCAGACTGTTATTTTATCACCTGCTGATTTTTCTTGGTATAAGCCTCAGGTTTCATGATGGTATTCCCCTGGGTCACCCTGGGACCCTTTTAATTCTGGTATTACATTTGCCACCTGCTGTTCTTCAGGTACCAAAGCACTTTTAAGCAAGAAATTACATAGCACAACAGGTTCATGTGACTCACTCTTGCCTTCCATTAGAAATACATCTGCCCTTGGCCTCATGTTACTCTTCATTTGGCTTGTTCAGTCCATAATGTGTCTGAATGCTATGATTTTTTGCAGGACCTTCTAGACATCTCACATAGAGAAGGTGCTGGCATGCGCCCCATCAGAGTCCTTTCATGGTGAACACAAAAGAAGGAAAAAAAATTGAGATTTTGTGCTGCTACCTTATTCTCTCTGAGCTACCCCCCCACCTCCCCCTCTTGATCATCTCTGGGCCCTGCAGGCACCCTGGCAGGCTTCCTGTCACAGTTCTGTTTGAAGAAAGATTTTTTCTATTATTATGTATTAATACTGTGATAACATTTGCAAGTTGGGGGTTCGGTCCCTTTTTTTTTTTTTCTGGCCTTCCTGATGGTGAGTTCTTCTGTATTGGAGCACCTGGAAGTCTGTTAATACCAAAACCAATAACTGAGAAATCTCTTCCCTAATGGGGAGAAGTAAATAAATTATTGCACATTTTACCCTAGAACTGACAGGTTCTCCTTGTTTGTTTGTTTTTTAATCACCTGCTGCTGCCAGAACTTGTGGACCCTTTTATGTTCTTCACTAAGACATGGCTGTTTTTGAAGGCCATCTGTTTAACCTGAGTAACCTTCCCTGCACTACTGTGTAGCCATGCTGACTTGCACTTTCTCAAGCCTGTCTCAATAAAAACCCCATGGACATTTTCTTTGCCTTGAACTGAGTGTCCTTAAGCAGTCATGGGCCCCACGAACATTTCACTCAGTAACGTTTTCACTTCTTTCTAATGGGCTTCCATCTTTTTATGAAGCTCTTCTTTGAGGCTGAGATCGACAATGATAGGGCTGTCTTTTGTAAGGATGTTAGATCTATTACACAGTGGTGGCTGTCACAGACTCTGTTTTGTAACATTTGCCTACTCTGCAGAGCTGGAAGGAGGCTCCACCTCCTCTTCTTAAGTCAGGAGCCACCTTCTGTCTGTATGTGACCACGTCCACTCTCTCAAAGGGCTTAGCAAATCCTCATCTTTTCTGTGAACCTTCTGGCGAACATGGTGGTGAGTATTGTACCATGGTAGTCTGCAGGTCTCTAGCAACAACTGGTAACTGTGATATGCAGAACAGTTTTGGGGGCAGGACTGGGGCCCCACCCCAGCAAGATGGGCTCTGTCTGGGGAGCTGCCTGGCCCCATGAGCCCCGACAGCTTTTCTGCCAAGCAGCACCATAGCAGCAGGACTCGGGGGAAGTTGTGAGCACCTGTTTGTGCCTTTTACATTTTAAAGTGCTCAGGAAAGAAAGAAGTATCTCTATGTAATAATCATAGTTATTACTGCTATTGATCAGAGCATGTTTTGACTACAAATTCTTAAAATAATTATTTTTCATGAAAAGTATATGTACACCTCCTGAAATGATCCTACACATCCTTTTACAAATTTATTAACATACTTAATGGCTGCTTCTTTGTGCAGTTATGTTTCCATCGTTCTAATTTAAATGAAAAAGATACTTGCATTATCTATGGATTATTGAAACAATATGAAAGTATCTTTAACTTTGCTTCAAGGCACATCAGGCTATTTAAATCAAAACAGCTTTAAATTATCCCTATACATTTTAGCGGATTGCAACTGATCTTGTTGCATGAAATCTTCTGGTTTATAAGCAGCCCATATCAGGGTGTACGGTACTTAGAAAAGCAACTTACTTAAAAATTGAATGGATTTCATGTTTCAGTTTTAATTATACTATTTCACTTTCTTATACAACTTGCTTCTGTTAATTGATGGCTTTGACTCTGAGGAATCAGTGTAGTGGTGGCAGTGTGGGATAAAATACCCATTGTTCAAGTAGAACCTGTTTAATTTCAATTGCAGTTTTTCTAAATGCTGCTCTCAAACTTCTCCTTGAACTGGACAGTAAAGCACATGTCCTTGCTATCTGAGTTACATATCCAACAATTACTATTTTAGTCTAGTTTCAGCAGTTGGGTACAGCTGACAGCTCATTATTGACAAGGCCAGATCCATCGCTGTTATTCTAGCATAGATTCGGATGTTTTGGCTTGGCCTGAAGTGCTATAATGGTGAGTTTGGAACCTAGCCAGCTTAGCAAATGAGATTGTTTTGGTTTTTGACTTTCATGGTTTTGTTGTGGGTGTGGTTTTAACTACAATGTAGATTTGTCTGAGAGTGCTTCAATTGATCTGTAAATTTAAAAATAACATTTTAGTCTTGGGCAGTTTTATGCATAATCTTATCTCTCAGCATGTAATTTTTATGCAGTCCTAAAGCATTTTAAAAATTCAAATGTGTCAAATACATCTTTTCTATTTCTTTATGCCTATTTTGAGCTTGTCTGTTCCTCATTATGCTTTTAAGAGTTTAATTTTTTAAAGAGTCAAAAGTGGAAACAGGCATGTGACAAAAGACCTCGCCTGCTTGTTGGGAACTGTGGAAAAAGCCATGAGCTGAGAGGTAGAGTGAGGAGGTACCAGTCCTGTGTTGGTAGGCAGATGCTCTGCACCCAAAGCCGAGAGCTGTGTAACCATGCGTGGCTGCAAGCCTTGGGTCATGAGCCTGGAAAAGCCTCATTGGACCTTAGTAGCCTGTAGGAAATGACTTCTAGGTGGGCAAACCGTGGGCAGAATAGCTTGTATTATTGCAGATGACAATAAGGCTACGTATTCAAAATTACAGGAGGGGTTATTAACTCTTCTCTCTTGCAAACTGCCTTGTATTCATTCCATCTTGGTCTCCTCCTGGTTCACCTCTTTTCCCTCTAGGTTTATTGACAGGCACTGTTAAAGCTCTTGCAGGTTCCTTCCAGATTGCAGCAGGAGGATTTCTAAAGGCTGTGCCAAAACTTGGCCAAGCGCGGGCTTGTCTCATTCCTGTTCCTACTCTGAATTTCAAGTTCCCTCTTGCAGAACATGGAGTGTCAGAGCTTTCCAGAGCAAAGGCTGCCAGGATTAGTTGTATGTGGGAAATATGTCTCTGGTTTTTCATAGAGGTTATTAAACATTTTTGCCATGCAAAAAGTTCCAAGGGACGGAAAAGACTGGTGTACATACATTCGTGGACTAGCTACATTTCTAGATGATTGAGCAGCCAAGGTTACTGAAACTGTTATTTTAGAGTTGGGAATGGCAGCTCTGGTGTTGTGACTGGAGACTGTATCAGCATAGGAAAACTAGAAAATACTCAAAGCAACAGTGAGGGATTAATGCTGTTAGTAGGTACAGGAAGCTGTTAAGTTGGTAGGTAAAAAAATGGGCCCAGAAATACTGAACAAGATGAAAGCTTGCAAATGCCTTTTCTGGCTTTCTATCCATGTTTGGCATGTGAGATCACTCTACTTTGAATAACAGTGTGAATTATTGCAATGTCCATTCAAACTTCCCAATTGTACCTATCCTTGAAATGTCTGTACCTTGGCTTGAATTTCTTTTGCAGTATGTATACATGTATCACTGCCACTGTAGCTCCTAATGATTCTCAAATCTGATTTGTTGTTATTTCCTTTTTTAAAGCATTTTCTGTATTTCACTGCTATGATGATGTCTGAAATACCTGATTCAAGGGACTGTTTATAAAAGCATAGTCAAGCATTTGCTTGAACATTTGCAAGTTTCCTTTCCTTGAAGATACTATTATCGTGTAAGATGTGTCTCAAAGAAAGGAGATTGCTGTAGAAATATATTTGTTGCCTACTGAATTTTTATTTCAAAAGGGTCATGTACTGTAAGCATTCTCTGAAATATGAGGCTTTTCTCCTGCAGTTTCAGCGAATATCCTTTTCAGTGAGATGTTTTTTATGTAAAACCTAAAGATCTGTGTACTGGCTTTCTAATTTGTCTGTTTCAAATCTGTCTGATTTGTCATTTCAGGCACGTGTGAATCCCATCAGTGTCACTCCACCCATACAAGCCATAGATCAGGACCGAAACATCCAGCCTCCTTCAGATCGACCGGGCATCCTCTATTCCATCCTAGTTGGTTGGTGTCTGCTACTCTTGCTATCACTTACGATCAGTCACTTTATTATGACCAGCCAGAAAGATTGACTGGGAAAGTGGAAACCTAATAAAAATTCATCTCGTGGTTAGTGGGATGCTTGAAATCATTGTCCTACCTATTTATGTTTAATTGCAATTTAGAAGCTTATTTCAAGTGCTTGCATTATTTATTATTTATTCTGATTAGATTCAGTATTGTCTGGTTTAGTGGTTGGAACAACACAGCAAGCAAAAGTAGAGAGACTTGTCTGTGCTTGTAGTTTTGCTGCAATGCACTTTTCATTCACAGGTCCAAAGGCACAATAAAAAATGCTAAAGAAAGGCAATTAGAGCAGGTTTCATTACGAAAGTCTTCTGGTACAGAGGAATTTAAAGGGTCCTACTGCATCCACCTTTAATTTTGCTGCCTGTCAGCTTGCATGCTTTCCCTTGTAATTCAGTGTTTGTTGAGTTGACTGCTGTTTTCTGGCCAGAGAGGAATGCAGTTCTAGAAAGAGTTCAGAGAGTAGCCACTTTGCTGGGGCATGTCTTGTATTCTGCTATGTATTTTTATTTTTTTCCCCTGCTACTTTCCTTCTTTGGCATTTGTTTCCAGTTGCTTAGCTTGTATGATTTGATAATGAAAAGGCCTAAGGCAGTGGTTTGCAGTCGTGTGTTTTGTGGAATCACATCTTTTTCGTGTTTGCTGTGTTAAAGTGCAGCTACACAGCTTTCTCATCTGTGGAGAGGTGGAAGTGAAGATTTTAATGAGCAGATTGCATAGTTTTGCTTGTTATTAAAAACCAAAAAACAACAAAAGAACCAAAAAGGATGCTTACGTATATTGTAGTTCTGTTGTGAAAGGGGAATAGTAGTAGGTGTGATGGTTTGATATCATTGTTTTAATGATATCAAATGTTTTAAGATGGTTTGATTAAGAGCCATCTTAAGAATGTACAATTAATTGCTACCACACCAGGTACTATTGTACTGAATGTGCAAGTCCCAAGCTCTGTGAGCAAAATGCAGGACCCTGAGCCTGCTCATTGCCAACAGACTGGTTTGAGGCATTTCCAGGGCTCTGCTCCCAGGACCATGGCAAGGGACATGGCAAGCTAGATTTCTTCAGGCTGTGACTGGATTCAAATCTGGCAGACCAAATGATGCACTGCTGTCAGCTAGTCCTCTTCCAGCAAAACTGTTTTGTAAAGGAATTTATAAATATTTGTAGAGTAAATATGCTAGAGGTTTTTTATGTTTGAGAATTGACTTGGTTTATTTATAAATTGACTTGGCTTATTTATAAATTCTGGTATTGACAGTTATGCCCTAGTGCAACATTTAGTCTGTTTGCAACTTATGCAAAGAACTTTAAAAGTTCTTCAGGAGTGAACTTCTTAAAAATTGTGGTTTGGTAACCTGTGACAAATTTAACATTTGAATGACTGCTTTGACCTCAAAGAAATAATTCAGAAAGAGGTATTATAGCAGTTTGGTTTGGTTTGAGCATTTATCAGTGGAAAGGCTTTCCTCTGTGTTCCCAACACTACTTTCAGCACAAATCCAAAACACATCCCCATGCTAACTACTGATAAGAAAATTAAGTCTACCCCAGCGAAAACTAGCACAGATCATCAAGATAGAAGGGGTAATCAGAGTGTAATCAGAGGTCTGTTAAGCACTCAGTGTTCCTTTTTGGTGCATATGGTGCAATCTCATCTCTGTGCTGAAGTACAGAAAAGAAATCATGTGCCACCCTTCACGTGCTGTCCTTTGTTCTCAAGGGTCCTTATGAACCTACTGGTGTGTGCTGGCTTGCCACATTTTGATACCCTAGACCCCTGCAAACACACAGACGAGGTGAACTTCTGGAGGCAGGAGACTCAGAGCTCATCCATAGAGCTTTAGGCCTCTGCTTTTCCTGAGTTACTTATACTTGCAGGTTTGACCCATGAGAGACTGGCTGGCAGTGTAGGGGTGCTGTGAACAGTTCTCTGACCAGTAGTGTATGTCTGTAATACACAGACAACACGTTTTGAAGACACAAAGTTACAGTAGGCAATTCCTCCTTTCTGGAAGCAGATAGGTAACACCGTGAGTTAACACAGATAGGTAACGGAGGGTTGTGCTGCTCTGTCAAAATACAAATACTTTTGTGTATGCAGAAGCAGATATCTCTGTTCCTGGAAAACTTTACTTTCAGAATTTAAGGTATCCTGGAGTTTGGACCCTTTCTATGATAGGCAGCAGCTAGGCTGCTGAGGCATCATCACTTATGATTCATGCAATCCAGCTCTATTATACTCTGATTTTTACTATCCTAATTGTCTTCCTCACTATCTTTTCCTCCTTTACCTGTTAGCAATCTATTTATTTATCTTTGCTTCTTTCTTGGAATCCTTACATAGTATTAGCTTCATCTTCCCTTCTGTAGATCGCTTTGTGCCTCTTACAGCTGTCTCTGTCCTCCCCTACATATTTTTTCTCTTTCAGGGAACGACTTTTCTTATTTCTGGGTGCTTTTGCATTTAGTCCTTAATCTCTTGATTTTTCTTAGCTTCAGCATCAGCCCTCGTGATGTGTAGCTTCCTAAGACTACAGCAATATATTATCTGCCAAAAGCTTGGAGTTCCTGCTAGATGCCTAGTGCTCTTAAAAAATGAAATCATTTGATTAGGAGAGGAATTTAAATGTGGGGCAGGGAGATGCAGGACTTGGAGCTAGAAACTCAGCATTTATGTTGTAATAGAAAAAATGATCCATAGTGGTTCTTCCTGTTTCTACTCTTTGAGTCTGTGGCATACATGTATACAGAGATAGTCACAAAATATGTACAGTGTGTGTGTGTATGTGTAGATACATATCTAGCGAATGGTTGTCATTTGGTGAGTTGCAAATTAAATTATTGCACATGAGTTTGGACAGTAATCTTATCTCCTAGGATAGCTACTGGCTTTCTAAAAGCAGTTTCTAATCGTTCCGGTTGAAAGGTGAACAAATAACAGCATTGTTTATCAGGAAAAGTGGTCTTTTTTTGTGTTGAATCTTATGCCCTGTTAGACTGGATTGAGGATTTGGCACAGCAATATTTGTACTGCTCTCATGGCTGCTTTAAGATATCGTAACTCAAGGGCTCGAGGGACTTACTGGGGCATTAATACTATCAGCCAGGAATGCTCTTTGCCTCTCAGCTGCTACACAGGACTATTCCTAGGCCCAGAATGCTCAAGATCTTAGTCTTGTAATCAGTATATTTTGGTTTCTTCAGATACTTTTAGTAATATTGATAAGCTGTGAGATGGCAGAGTTCATGCTGTTTCTAAATGCTTCAGCTTTCTGAGCTCTGCTCTGTTCAGATATGTGCTCTCACGTCTCCCCAGCTGTGAGTCAGGCTGGCTCAGGGAAAGTCACAGTTAAATCAAAACAAACTAGGATGAGACATAGAGACTGGAGAAGATGGATACAGTTTTCTGCCATGCAAATGAGGAGAGTACATCCCTTTGTCTTAAAAAAAAATATATAATAAAGTGGTATAGTCTCTGTTCCCTGATAAGCAAGCTGAATGGTATTCCATATGCTTATTGCTTCATCCTCCTCTGACAGTTAATGCTCCACTATTGCTACTTTTTTTGTATACTTTTTTTGAAAATCATGTGGCTCAAAATCACTGGAGCTTAATTCTTACCTCCTCCTGTGCCAGGCTGTGCTGCTACAGCCATTTGACTTGAGCGCCGTTCTACGGCAATGTTTTTGGGCTACAGCTTCCTCGCTGGCCAGCCTAGGGTCCAGGCACAGCAGGGTCATGGCCGTCTCCATCCTTTGCATAGCCATTGCTGAATCTCCACAAGTTCACAAATCTGTTTAGGCTCTGGCTGCTTCTGTTTTAACTGGGTTGGAGAGTATCGTGGAAATTCACAGCCATGAAGACACTACTTACTGCTGACAATAAATGAAGCTGTTAGATGAGGTTTCATCTGGTACTTCCTCTCTGATGAGAAGCTTCTTTTCTTAGAATAATTTCTAAAATAACATATCTCTTGTTATTATTTATGTGCATGTTATTAGTAATTGATTAAAGAGCTTGCCCAGAGGTGCAGCAACAGAAGGCTACAAGAACTAAGGCATTTAAAAGGTGCATTTTAAATTGCAAATGTTGGGGCATCATCTGTGAGCAGTAACATGGCTATCTTGAACTTAGTGGTAACATCTTTGTCACATTATTTCACTGCATGTTTTCTTTAAGTGTGTGCACTCAAAAAAAAAGTTCAGTGTTCTTTACTTTGTGGCTAATGTCAGTGTATGTCCAGCAGTACCTCAGGGGAAATGTACTTCAAAGCTGGGAAGAGAAAATCTCAGTGGCATGTGTTTAGCAAGTTGGGTTTCGGGAGTGTGGTAGATACAAGTGGAAGATGATTTGCAGTGAGAGCTCATTTTTCCGCATGTGTTCTTATCTGATCAGATTTATAGGTATCTCCTGGAAGCTGAGAAGCAGAATTTCCACCGGCTGCCGGTGTGTTTGGGCCTCTTGTTATCAAGTACTTAGGGATTCCCAGTTGAGAAGAGTCTTCATGGTTAAGGAGAGTAAGGGAATAATGTAATATTAAAGACATAATGTTAGTAGCATCCTTAAGCTCCATGTACACATGATGCAGTATTTTATCCTTTTAATAGCGAGATTAGGTTTTGTTCCTTTGATGACTAACAAGTAAAATATATTGTTTAACTAAATCTGTCAGAAACCTTTTGTTCAAACCTCTATGTCTTTTTACAGGCACTCCTGAGGATTATCCACAGTATTTCCATATGAATCTCACAACAGCTGTACTGACACTCCTAAAGCCAATAAATAGGGATTTACACCAGAAGTTTGACTTGGTTATTAAGGTAATTTTGGCTGATTTCATATTTCTGTATGCTTTTGAAAACTGGTTAGTAACAAAAAGCCCTAGAGAATATGTGGGGTAGATTTGCTTGTCTTTCCTGCTTTGTTTTATTTTTTAGCTTTCAGGCATCATTTAGCACAGTCACAGGGAAGAAGGGTGTGAAGTATTTTTGAAAAGGGGATGAATCATGGTGGAGTTCTAACATTTCATGTTATATTGATAATGTGTGAACCACTTCACATTTGCTTTTTACAAACTCTGTTGTCCTGAGAATGCATGTTAAGTTATTTCACATTTTATCCAGTTCACAACCCATGCTAGAGAATCGTATAGGTACAAGTAATTGTCAGAGTACTGAATACTGGGGACAAGAAGAACAAAAAAAATCACCTCAACTTCAGCTTTCTTGAAATGTTGTAGAAATTTCTCAGCATGATTTTTGTTTGGTTTTTGTTCAGGGATGATTAAAAAAAAAAAAAAAAGGTCACTCCAGAGCTCTTCTACTGAATAAAAAGAAAGCTTCGGACATATAACCAGTGCTGATCTCATTCAGCTCCTGTTGCTAGGAAGAGGCTTAAACCACTTTTAAAGTTTATACTTTATTTAAAGTATAAAATACTTTAGATATTTGCTGTTTTCTTTGCCAGTTTGAGGATAGGGGAAAAGTATAGGAGGTGATGTCAGTATTTAATTGCTTAACTTGTTAAATGTAGTAAGCTATTAGTTTTACTTTGACCAAAACTGTACAAAGCCATAAGCTTTGCTGCAGGTGAAATTTGAGTGAACAAACTGCAACAGCCAGTTCAGTAAAGACAGTGTCTAATGAGAACAGAGCAAAATTACATTTGGTTCTTTTGGAGACAGTCTGGAGTTGTCCTAAAGCTGTTGTGTAATAACACAGAAAATTGTTTAGATTTTGCTGTAGATTTGGAGAGGAGCAAATAAAAAAGAAAGGAATTGCAGTAGTCTATGTTAAAGTAGTAGATCACTTGTGTATTTGTGAGTGTATTTCAGTAGAATAAGGAGCGGGCTTTCCAAACTGCAGTGTGTTTTAACACAGGGATGTCATAAAGCTCTTGCTGTTTGTTAGTCCTGTTAATCTATTTCTATGGGTTGTACTCATATGGTAAGAATTATTTATTGGCCTCTCCTACACCCAAAACGTTTTTTGGGGGTACTGGCAGCATGGAGTCACCTTGGTGAGAGCAGCTACTTCTGTACCGCTCTATGAACCGGTCTCTTTGAAATCATGTGCCATGGTTTTGCTCGCTCCCAGCCTTGATGCTTTTGGCCTGTCGTGCAGTCAGACCAAAATCCTTACTATTCCTCAGGGAAAATCTGAGTAGTATTTTGGGTTTTTTTTCCCTTCAGAGCAGAAGCAAAACTGATGGTTTCAATCATTTGGGAGTGGGGAGAGCACTGATACGCGCTTCTGCTCTTGAAATAAGGGGGAATGAAAATGCTTTTGAAATAAGGGAAAAGTGTCACACTAATACGGTGTGACACAGCAGCCTAGGTCCCCAGTGGTGTCTGTGCCTGTGCAGGGCCATGCAAAAGCTGACTGTAGCTAGTACCTGGTTAACTTGTAGGAATTCTTTTTTTTATACTAACTTTGAGCATTTATTAAGCATGTGAGAGTTAGGGATAGATTTGCAGGCTCCCTCTGTGCATGTCTGAGAGAGCAGCAGTTTCTCTGGAAAGAAGGTAATAAGATTATTAATACACAGGTCCTTTCTGCATCTTCTGAGGAACATAGCTGTGAGTATAGATACAAGATGAAACAAAATTGCTGTTTATAGGGATTTTGAATAAATTGGCACCTTTTAAAATACTTGTGTTAATTTTCTACCTCAGTTGATTATATATGCATCAAAGTCCAAAGCTTGTAATACTCTTAGAATGAAATAATTTGTGATTGGATTTTTTAATAATATGGTTTTGAGCTTTCTTCCTGTTGTGGAGTTCTGCTGTCACTGGGACAGCTGAAGAAAATTAGGTGGATTAACATCTAAATAAATAGGCTAAGAAGTTATGGGTTAAAGCCCCATAGTGCTGTGGTTTCATTGTTGTTGTTTTCCAAGTTCAGCACCCGTATACAGTAGCACAATACATCAATTAAAAAAATCAATTACACTGGTCTGGTATCACATTCTGTGTGCCTAAATAGCAAACTCTGTTGTTAATGGAAATGTTTATAGGCATTATTAAGTTCATATCGCTGTGTTATATGTGCAGTCAAGGAGATAATAAGGAAAATTATCAGTCTGAAAGAATAATAAAAGTTTTAATGCTGTGTTATTCAGGGACCTTATGAGCTCGTGTAATGTCTCAGACTTGTACCAAATAAAATCTTCAGGTTCTTGTGTTGCACATTCTCGAGTTTGCATTTTTCACGGTGTTGACATTGTTGAATCTGATTTTATTTATCCTGGAGGAGTGCAATGTGTGATGTTTCCCTTCAAAAAGAAAATACACTGGTTTTGCAGAACTCACTAAATGTAATCTTTAAAATATTGTTTCTGATATCAGGAGATCAACCTTTTTCTGCCAAAATATTGTGGAAAACAGCGAATGGAAAAGGTGGTTAAGTCAATACATGGAAGTTAGAATGCATGAAGTAAGGCAGGCAGGAAATCGGTGCACTCATCTGTGGTATAAAAACATTGCTGATAAATGTTGAATTCTCAAATAGGTAGACAATGGAGAAAGCCAAACTTCTTAATAAGAAATGCTGGTTTTCAGTCTCCCTGCTATCTCCTGAACATATTTGATAAGCAAGGAGGCAAACTTCTTGGGCCTCCTAGGGAAGCTCTTGTCACTTCCATCCCCTGCAAAGCAACAGGGGCTTTTACAAAATAACATATTTTTTGTGTGTCCCATTGAAATTTCTGTGTGGCAACTGGAAGCGTGTCACAATATGCATGTGGATTTAGAGCCTTTAATGGGAAAGGCCTTTCTGATGTTAATAATACCGTAACTAAAAGCAGTCTGTATGAGACCCAAAATATGTAAGGCTGTGAACATTATGAATTGTAAGTGTTCTTTGCCTTTACTTACTGTTGCTTCTGTTATAAGAGATTGTCCCTGACGTGCAAAACCACAGCCAGTAATATGAGTTCTGTTTTTGAAATACATTTTTTGGAGTAAGTTTTATTTATAAATACATATATATGGTGTTTGAAAATTTATGTTCATAAAGGCAGGGACTTGCATGTCTCTTTGGAGAGCAGACAATTTGGAGAGGGAACAATGTCCTCTGGAGCAGATGGTCCTGCTTTACAGAAGGTGGTTGCTAGAGAAATCAAACCAAAGCTACAGTGAAAGGGAGCACACTTTCAGCAGACTCAAAGGCTAAAAAATAATGACATATTTGCGACAGCCTTGCTGAAAAATCTCCTGAGATTCTCAATAAAATAATAAAACTTTTTAAAACTACATTTCCTTACTATTGTCACTGTAGTAGCTATCTTTCTCCTGGAGGGCAATGATTTGTAACATGAAGGTGTATAATCTGTTTAGTCCTCAACAGAGTTAACTTCACCTCTGATACCATTTTGCTTGTGTAAGAGGGTATAACTGTTTAAGAAAATGGCAGCAACTTTGATCACCTTTCCAGAAAAAATATGACCATTGCACTGTAGACATGAGACTATGTTCTTGTTACTAGCTCTAAAAAGTGTCAGTGAGTTTTGGTTTGGGTTTTTTTTTGACACACGTATACCATGAAACAAGTAAGAGAATTAATGAAATTGATGTGCTTTGATTCTTTCCTATTTGAACATTGGTTATTTATCAGCCAGACAAAATCTAACCTGACAGTGCTATTAAAATCAGATTGCAAATTGGATGGACTATTGAAGCCTAGATGTGCTTATACTATACAAAATAATAATGAATGGAAATGCTACACTACAGAGGAATTTACCACACCTGTAAGAAACCAGATTTTGATAAAATTACTCATGCTGACTGGCAATTTAGCTCATGGGGACTCATGTGACTTTCAGAGTAGGCTGAGGATGAGGAGCAACATTACCACACAGGCTGTCAGTCAAGCCCAAAGGATACATATATGGAGATTTGGAGGAGAAATTGTCACTAGCAAATCATAAAGAGTTTTTTTCTTTATAAAATACTTAAATCATGACTTCTTAGGTTATTTCAGTGTCTTGTAAAGCTAAAAGTGGTCCTCCTCTAAATAAATAGCCATGTTATTTACTATGACTACAGAAACTTTGTCAACTCTGTTAAGACACAGCATGGTCCTACTGAAAATACAGAGTTAAGGAGTTAGGGAAAGTGTTTTCTTGGCAACTGTTGTGTAACCAGTTGATAATGTATGTCAGAAGTTATCCCTGGTTCTCCAGCATGGGTTCTCTCAGTGGTTTGGTATCCAGTAAGTAAGGAAGAATCAAGACTTTTGTTCATTCAGGATTGCTATAAAACCTGTAGGGCTTGCAATAAAAAAAAAAAAAAAAGACTGGAAGTATTTTGAGACTAATGAAGTATAGGCATACCTTTTCACTTCATGGTTGTACCTCTCTAGTCTATGTTATTTACCTTGAGCAATCAGTTCCTAAAATTTTCCCCAGTGTCAAGAAAATGCATGTATGTCAGAGTCAAAACCAGGACAGGAATTTTATTTCTCTTGCAAGAACTGCTCTTCTGTTTTTAATGACACGGGGATATTTGTATTAATGACTAAAAATATTTTTAATATTATAACATGTGGTAGGAAAACAGAGGAGTGTTTATGTGATGTGGATACCTGTGTACCAAGGAAATGGCATTTATAATGCAGGTTTCCATACAACCTGTATGGTTAATTCTTAAACCACTGTCTGTTTTGTTGGATTGTATTTGTGCCATTAGGGTGTTGGGAAGGATTCATGTAAACTGGACATCTCAATAAAAGCCTCCTAATTAGATTTTAAGAAAAGGGAGGAGTGAATAAGTTTCACAGCTTCAAATAACATTTGTAGCCTGGCATTTTTATAAGACCTTTCCTTGAATCTGATTATAGCTTTTAGGGAGCAGACTCTTATGTAAAGAATTAGTTTGTGTCACAGTTGCTAGGTAGTTTTGGTGCCTTCTCAACAGTGGTGGTAGCAGAACTGTAATTCAACACCGTGCTGCATATGTGTAGAACATTTTGAAAAATACCCTTACAGAGTATTTTCTGTATCTTATGTACCTCTCTCAAAAATCTGTTATCCCCAGGTAGTGTTTCAGTCTGACTGGCATTAACCTTGTGACAGATAATACCATAGAAACAATTCTGTAGTGGGGTTGCATTTCCTTGGTGTTTGGGTGGTAACAGAAGGTCGAATCTGTGTATCAAAGTTGAACAGATATTGTTTGACTTTCCAGTGTTACAAGAAAATTGGTTTGGGTTCCCATTCTGCAAGAAGTGATGTTTACTTTCCAGCAGTAATATTGACTCTGTTTATTCTCCCGCCTTGCATCTCTGAATAATGTGATTTTGAATTTTTAGAAGGCTTCTCCCTGTTGAATTGGCTGTGGCATTTATATAGGCTGTGACTAGACATGGAAGGTCTGAATAAGTCAGTTGTACTTGCTTTGAGTATGCATATAGAGACTGAGCCCGAGTATCAGCCAGACCACATCCCATGTTAAGGAAGATTGTGTACGAAGCCTGGCTACAAACATGAAGTACTCCGCTGGTGCATGCGTTTGATTAAATGAATACTGTTGTGCTACTGGCATGGCATGAATTTGTGCCTGTTTTCCTGCCCATACCAAGAAACCACCTGGGAGCTGGAAAGCTCACATTTCCTTTCTCATGGAGGTGCTTTGGATCAGAGAGACGCTCCCAGCACATGTATTGGCTGTTCTAGTATAGTTAAGGCTTTTGCAAATGTGCATGGTTTTCCCTGATATGGATCTCAGCAGAAATGACAGAAAGTGATGCTTTCCTTTTGCTTACACTGGAGGTTAATTGGTTTCTCTGTTCATATTGGGAGCTACCTTGATCTTTCCTGTCCATTGCTCTTGAGGCTGTTGAAAGCTTGCAGCATTACATGAAAAGAAGGCATAGCTTCAGCAACAGTCTCAGGATCAAACTGTGGACAGATGTGCACTTTGAGGGCAGAAAGTAAAGTGTATATGTGCCATGTTTTGTATGATCTATTCATTGAACACGGACTGTTTTCTATTCTGAGTGGAAGTACAGGAAGACTCGGTAAGGATGCTTTGTCCGCCACTAAGCAGGTGCAGAGGGCAAGGCTAAATGATTGGGTTTAAAAAAAACAGGTAGGTCATTGAGCACAGCACTAGGCTGGGGCCTTTTGTTTTTTAAGAGACTTTGGAATGATCTCAGTGGTTGAAATACTGAAAAAAAAAAAAAAAAAAAAAAAAAAAGCATATTATGATCCTGAGCTATTACACAATCATAATATTCCTGAGACTGGCAGGCATCTCTGGAGATTGTCCAGTCCAGCTCCACTGCTTAGGTTGAAGGTGGGTTGGGTGTTGACTATTTCCAAGGCTGGAAACTCCACAGCCTTTCTGGGCAACCTGGTTCAGTGTTCGACTAGTCTCAGGTTAAAAGAATTTATTCTCAAGTTTAAATGCAGTAACTTGCATTTCGGTATTTTTTTTGCCCGGAACTGGTCCCAGCACTCCTGATGCATCTTGGCAATTCAAAGTAGCGCTCAACCCACTGATACTTTTCTAATGCAGCACAAGTTTGCTGCAAGGGCATTTTGTTCAGTTCATCCTCCAGGACCCCCATGTCTGGCTCTGCTGCTTTCAAGTTGCCTGGCTCCTAATGTGTACTGGTGCCTAGAGTTATCGCTCTTCAGGTGCAGGGCCTGGCATCTTCCTGTTTTTTGAACTTTGTGGGACTCTCATCTGCACATTTCTGCAGCCTGTCAAGGCCCCTCTGAATGGCAGCACACTCATCTGACAAATTAGCCACTTCTCGCAGTTTTGCAAACTTGCTAAGGGTGCACTTGGTCCTGTCAACTGGGTTGTTAATAAAGATGTTAAACAGTGTTGACACCACTATCAACCCCTAGATAGACCTCTCAAGTGCCCTTCAGCTGGGCTTCATGCTGTGGGACTGGAACAGTGCATACCCAGCAATTCAGCCAGTTTTAAATTCACCTCATTGTCCGTCTAGGTAGTCAATACTTCACCAGTTGGTTCATGAGATCATATGGAGACAGTGTCAAAAGCATTCTTCATGTCAAGATAAATAATATCCACTGCTCTCCCCGCAGCCACCAAGCCATTGATCTTACTCTAGAGGCTTATCAGGGTGGTCAAGCATGAATCATCCTACATAAACCCACACTGTCGACTCCCAACCACCTCCTTGTCCTTCATGTTTGGAAACAGTTCCCGGAATTACTTGCTCCACCATGACCTTCCCTAGCATTGAGGTGAGGTTGACTGATGTGTAGTTCCCTGGATCTTCCTTCTTACCTTTCTTGCAGATAGAAGCAACATTTGTTTCCTTCTAGACCTCAGGAACCTCTCTAATTGCCACAAACCTTTCAAATATAGTACAGAGGGGTCTTGCAGTGGCATTGGCCAGCTCCCTTAGCAGGTGTGAGTGCATCCCATCAGGTCCACTGGATTCGTGCATGTCCAGTTTTTTCAGATATATCCCTGCAATGATCCTCTATCTTTCTTGCTTCAGACTTTTCTATGGGTCTTAGGGATGGAGATTACTTAAGGCAGGTTTTACCTGTGGAGACTGAAAAGATGATGACATTGAGTATGGCAGCCTTTTCCATGTCTCCTGTCACCCTGTCCCACCCAACAGCAGGCCTACGTTTTCCCTAGTCTTCCTTTTGCTGCTGCTGAACCTTTAGCAGCCTTTCCTCTTGCCATTCAGTTTCAGGTGGGCTTTGGCTTTTCTAAACCTGCATGTTAACCCTAACCTGCATATCCAGAAAGTGTTTCTATAGTCCTCCAGTGTCACCTGTCCCTGGTCCTAGTTCTTGCAAGCTTCCTTTTTTTAATGTTTGAGTTTTCTCAGGAGCTTCTTGCTCATTCACCCAGGTGTGCTGCCAACTTTCCTTGATTTCCTGTTTGTCAGGATGGACCACTTTTGGACTTGGAGAAGTTGATTTTTGAAGGTCAGCCAGTTTTCCTGCACCCTGCTTCTTTCCAAAGCTATACTCAGAGTGATCCTGCCCAGCAGATCCCCGAGTTAGGCTGGTGTCTGCTCCTATGATGTGTGCATTAGTATACAGACACTTCTGGGGTGTCATATGATCACGTTGACTTCCCAGAAAGACTATGAGTGCCTTACCTATCATGCTGACCTTTCAGCATTCACTTATTTTTGTGCATGTGGAGGTGGTCCCCCTTCAGCCCTGCTTTAATGATTATGGGGTCCCTTCTGCTCATACCACCCTGCAGGCTTTGGTGGCCAGCCTGGGTCCAGCTATTTCCTCGCTTGGTTGTCGGTTGTCATCTCCTTGCCAGGCTGATTAGCTGATTGGCATAGATGCTGTTGCCCCACCCTCACTATTCTGGTAGTAAAGATGAGGATTGACTGTAGAATTGCGGAAGGATTTTGCAAGACCAAATGAGATGGTGATAAAATGGCTGATAAAATTAGGCATAGCTTAAAACTAAAGTGAAACAAGTCAGAAAAGATCATCCTAGACCTTTATGCAAAACTGTGAGTTCTGGCTTGACTTGGGAATGAGATCTTGGCATTGTAACTGATCACTGAGTGTGAAGGTTGGCTCAGTGATCTGTGGCTGTCAAAAAAAAAAAAAAAAAGCAGATTGAATGTTAGAAATCATTAGGAAAAGTACGAAAAGTAGAGAACAGAACAGAGAAAAATATCACCACAGAACTGTACAGATCTAGGCTGTATATGTTTCTTGACCACAGTGCACAGTTTTTTTGTGTATCACAAAAAGGACAGAGCAGAACCAAAGCAGGTTCATATCAGGTGAGGAAGGAAGAAGATATGATAGACACTTGTAAAATACAGTGTCACAATTCTGAGAGTGAAGAGGAATCAATAGTTCAGTGTCTCCTGCGATGCAACGGGTAAGAGTTATCAAATGAAACAAGCAGGTGGCAAGTTTAAAACATTGAAAATAAGGTTGTTCTTCACCTAATGCATTGTGTGTGCTTTGACAAGCAGCAGTGTGGAGCTGTAAGTTGACATGGGCTCAAGGGGAGGCAGGGCTGGCTTGATGAAGAAAAATCGACTGGTATAAAAAGAAATCCAGGAAAATCTGAGCTGCTTGAGTTCTTCTCTAGGCTTCTGTCTTTGGCCACAGCTGCAAGCATGATTTTGCACTGGATGGATTATTGGTCTGATCTAGCACAATTCCTCTTATGATGTTCTTTTCTGATGTGTGTCAGAAGAACACAGTGCTAGCAGGAAATGAGATGTGCATCACTGAGACTCACTAGACTGGAAATTCTAGGACTGCAGTTACAGAAATGGTTCAAAGTCCATGTTTTTTGAGACTTAACAAGTCTTGAATTCATCTAACTTTTTTCATCACTTCAGAAACTTCGTATTTGCAGTGTTTGGTAGGTTTTTGTAATAATGTGACCCTTCAACTCCTCTCATCCTGTTTTGAGCTCTTGGCTCCGTACATCTGTTGACCTGTGTTTGTTCAGGGTAGCTCTAATTTTCATCTCTTCCAGTGTATCTTAAAGAATATATCTTCTTTCATTTAAAAGGATTTGTACTTACTCTTTGCTCTTCTAAATTTTAAGATGGTGCAGATAGGGATTTCAGCACAAAGAGTAATGCCTCACTTGTTTAATTTAATCAATGTGATGAAGACTTACTAGTTTGAAGTACATGTCTGGGCTGCAGTTGAGAACTTGGAGAAAACTTGACAGTGATGGCTGTTGAATAGGTCTCTAGAAGGTAACCTGTATTTTTAAAAGCTCATGTTCCAAAGTATTGGTGTTTTCTCTCAAATTTTTCTAGAGTAAAAAGTGGAAAATAAAATATAGACCACGTGACAAGCATGGTTTTCCAAAAATATTTTGCCCTTGTTCTGGAACTGCTTTGTCCTTGTCTCTCTTTTGAAATGCAACTGAAGATGGTCTCCTCTGATGTTCTTGCACAACAGTAGAGATGTATCAGCTACAATGGGAAACAAGGTGATTGCTGTGCCTCAAAATAGAACATGAACTGAACAATGTGAGTGTTTTTGCACTCATGGTGACACATTAGAATGGAAGAAATGCAGTTTCATTAAATAGTTGCTCAATTCACTTCCTGACAATGATGAAATCTTCGAAAGAATTACTTCAGTTGAACTCCTGTGCATCTCCTGTAGAGATTAAGTACAATAACTGTTTTTTAAATTGCCTTTTCAAATGTTCATCCCTTATGTGAACTCAGTCTTCAATTACTTCTCTTGGTTTATCACTGTCACAAAAGTGTACCTAGTCCAAATAGTCTGGAAACTTCTGTTCTCTTTGCGATGGCCTTTTTTTCTCTTATGTGTAATACAGTGTTAAGGGTTTTGTAGAGTGAAAAATCTGAGCGCAGAGACAAGTTCTGTATTTGTGAATAAAGAGATGAAAAAAGAGATGCAGGAATCCCAAACCCTTTCTTGTACGTCAATAACATGTGGCTTCATAGCAGTCTTTCTCCAAAGTTACCACGTACATATTGAAAGTGGCAAGTTTTTCCCATGTTTAGCAGCATCTCAGTATGGTAAATGTTTTCCAGTATGGTAAATGTTTTCCTTGCCTTTAGAGCGTTGAAGATACACATTAGAAAGACCAGTGATTTTGAGTTAAGATTGACCCTAGATTATCTGTCATCACTCACAGAGCAATGAAAATAATAAAATCCATAAAGGGTAAGTTCTGTAATGTCTTTTATTTACAGAAATAGCTGTATTTCCTTTTTGCAGTAAATAGACACTTTTTTCATTTAAAACATAAACATCCATCACTTAAAACTTGACATAATGCCTTCATAGCTGGCATTTGCTTTAACTGAAGGGAAGAAGTTTCATTATTTGGAAAGGTTGGCAGCTGTAAGTATTACTGTTCACTGCACTACAGCATCATAAGCCTTACTGATACTAGAGTCACTCTTGATACATGAAGAACAAAAAGTATGGGTTTGTTGTTTTTTTTAAGCATAGCGTCTAGACACATTATGTGCCAATTTTATTTCACTGCCACATCGCAAGCTTCACTGGCAGTAAAGTCAATTTTCTTCTGTGCTCTAAAGATAACTCTCTGCTTCTTGTTCTTAAGCCAATTTTTAATCCGTTTCAGTAGTTCTTTCCTTATGCAGTACTTTCTGACCTTGTAAATGAATCCGGAGTGTGATATACAATCCTAAAGCTTACCCTGGATCTGGATAAATTATGTCCCTAGATTCACCTTTATCTCTCAGTTCAGTTACGTGCTTAAAAGAAGCAACTTTGTCTAGATATGACCTTCCTTCTATGTATCTGTACTGACTTTTTTTTTTTAAATTACTATATGTTTCCATCTTCTTCACAGCTTGAAGTCAAGTTTCAGTTTGAGTGTCTGAAGTTCCTGAACTCTTTCCTTGTTCATGTATTAAATAGAAAATCTGAAGTGACTTGCCTGCAGTTCTCCAGTACTAATCTCCTTCAGTGAGCTATCAAATGTGTTTGCCAGAGGCTTTTCCTTACTTCTTTACTGTATCTCTTGAAATGCTAGGGTATAATCAATGGCAGGGGAACCAGAGAGGATTGTAGTGGTCTTTGGAAAGGAAAGGAGGGGAAGACTGGAAGCAATTATAGCAACTTAATTTGACATTTATGGTTTTTGCAGGGATGCCTGTGAAAAGATAACTGGACTGAAAAAATGACGTAACTTACAGGATACACAAAGATGGTTGTCAGCCAGGCAGTGGCTGTCTTTGGTATCTAGAAGAGAGCCTCTACTACTCTGCTAGGGGTTTGTTCAGTCTTGTGTAGGTTGATATTTTCTGGTGGTGAAGTTTAGTGTGATTCTTTTTACAACATGCTTAAGTGGATGCATCAACTGTAAAACCAGCATTAACTTCCCATAGCAGAACAACATGCTCGTTTATCTTTCATAAAACCCAAAGGTCAACTTTTAGATATATTGTGGATCATCTTTAAATAGCATTCTATTTCTTATTAGCTTTATGCAAACATTTAAATATATAGGATGCAGCAGCAATATATTTTTTTTTTTTTTGCGTGGGATTGTATACATGACGGTGCAGATCTTTTCCAAGCCTTATCTCACTCTTAAGCTAAAAAATTGTGTTGGGGTGGTAGGTGTTGTTATTCGTGAATTGGATGAAATAAAAGACATAGTATTATTCCATGTGATTGTTTCCAAGTAGCCATGATTTTTGGATGTTATAAAAAAAAAAAAATATTGCTCTAGCCATAGAACAAAAATTTAAAGTTACATTCATCCTTCAAAGAAATATTTTGTCTTTTTATATATAATTAATGAGTGATAACAAAAGTAAGTTCAAGTAAATTATTGTGACTTACTGCATTTCACATACTGTGTCCTGCAGGGAAAATGCAATAATTTGATCACATTGTAAAAAACGGTATCCAGAAAGTAACCTGATTGGTATAGGTATAACAGGTTTAGGCTACAGAAGCACAAGGAGAACAATGTCTAAAATCCGTTTTGTTGAATAAAAGTATTAAGTTGCTCTGGGAAGTAGGGGGATTGTGATAGCACAGGGAAAAGTACTTTAGGACCTAGCTGCAATTTGAAAAAACCTTGATTTTGAAGAAGACTAGTCACACTAATTTCAGCAAACATTTGGTCAAGTAGTGCATGAAAAAATTGAATTTTATGGACCAATTGGTTGCATGGGTTCTAAGAAAAGTTCTTAGGGCTGATACTGGTGTGAACAAGCCTTATTTTTACCACTAGTCTTTATTCTTTTAGTTTTGTGCTTTATTTCAGGCTTAAGTTGTTATTGACCCACCTATTTTTTAGATGGTGATAACTAACCTTCATTTTCTTGGGGGTCAGGAGGTCTGTGTTAAGTTGTATTGTTATTTTAGACATTATTTCCAGTCTTTTCATCATTGTGGTAAACAGAACATGTCTATTTTAACTAGAGGCAATATAGGAATTGTAAAGATTTCCAGAAACGTGCTGTTATATGTGTGTCTGCATGTGCCAGTTTTACCTGCAAACCAAGAAAAACAGAGAGCAACAGAGAAATATGGGACTACTTAGTGCTGCTGCTTAGAATATGCTTGTATTCCATTTTGCCAGTGTGGTGTTTTTTTCCCAGATCTAAACATCATGTATGTGTGCATGTGCTAGAGCGGGCATTTTCAGGAGGGAGTTTGAGACTTTCAGGCCTGATAAAGGTTGCATGCAAAAGGAAGAAGAAAATTTTCTGAACCTGAGTTTCTTGAAGCTTGAGTTTTGCATCAAGGGAGGAATGATCCTTGTGAGGAAATATTTAAAGCGGCAAAGATGAGAACCCAGTCTGCCCCGAGGAGTGTTTCTATATTTTCTCAAATAGCTATTTAACTTAGACATCATTTCACCCAGAAGTATAACTGAAATGCAAGCCTTTATAAGTCAGTTTGCTTTCTTTAAGGGAGATATGTCAAGGTAACTTTACATGAAATTTCATTCCAACAGGATTTCTTGTACAATTCATTCACTTTTTCCTTCCACCCTACAGAAATCTCACCCCTTCTGAGTGCTAGGTGATGGGCAAATGTTATCTTGTATTGACCAGATGAGATCTTTTGGAGGAGGGGTGAGCAAGTAACTCATGTTCATCACGGCTGCTGTTGCAATACTTGAAAGGTCTCTGCAGTTCCTTCTCAGGTTAGTTGCTGCTACAGTTGCAGAATGTGTGAAATAGTGCTGTTAAATAGCTAACAAAGAAATATGCTTCCAGTGTGAGCCCCTTCCCTCAGACCCCTCCTGCATTTTACCAGGAGTGGTTCACACTGGGCAGCTGCCTGCAGCACCATTCATCAGCACCATGCTTCTGACTGAGCCTGCAGATCTGTTGCCTCTGGAGGAAACATTCACCTACCTTTGCTTTCCTGAAGCCTCTGAGACCTTCTTGGAGATCAGTTTGCAGGTCTCCCTTCTACTCTTCCACACTGTATGTATATGTAGCTTGTCACCAGAAGGAGAAAAAAGTTACTTATGTCCCAACTGTTATTAAGATGTGAAGTTTGTGTTTATCCCTATGCACCGCTCTCCCCTCAGCTCCACTTGCTTATCCTTCTGTTGGGATTGGAGGGTGGAGAGAAGGAAGCCTGGTTTTCTTTTACATTGATGCTGAAACTGCCTGTGAAGAGCAGGCGTGAAACATGCCCGTTACCCGTGCTGATACTGCCCAAAATGTACCAGCTAATGGTGCTTGCAGGTTTGTACCTTGCAATTTTTATTGTAAAACAGTGTGTTATGAGGAAATACAGTTGCAGGGAAGTAACGTGCTTTCTCTGGGTCCGTATTAGGTCTGGATGAGGGATAAAGGTTGGCTTGCTCAGTGGAGCACTTTTCTGCATGTTTTGAAGCATGTGAAAGGCACGACATTAAGAAAAAATCCCCAGGCATCCTGGAATCCAGACTCTGTTGGTGCTCAGCAGCAGCTGAGCAGGAGTCTGAGAGCTAGAGCTTTGGGTTTAGGCCCCTGTATTTAACCTACATTTGGCTTTGTACTCAGAAGTTACTCTTGTGGATCTGTCTCATAGCCTTTCCTCTTTATCAGCTATATGGAGTTAAGATGCCTGTATGAGTACTGAAGTCATGAAGAACAGAAAAGAAACCCAGACTATTTCATTGTAGGACTGACAGCAAATCTAATAGCATCTTACTGTAACCTTAAGGATGTGAAAGTAAAATTGTGCTGCCTTCCATGTAGCAACCAGGTTTTTAAAGAATCTGTTCATGCAGCCAAGTCTGTTATTGCGCTATAGGCAAGTTTCCTATATGCAGCAGTGATCAGATGTCAAGTATTTGTTAACCTCAACATTATGGTAGGCATAGTTGGCAAAGTCTGACAGAAATCCAGTGTAAAGAATCTTGAAGTGGATTTTTTGAGTTAAGATATTCTGAATTTGATGTACTCCCCCAGTAACTACACTGGATGCTGAGAAAGACATTTAAAGGGTAATGGGCAGAGCCTGGGAACAGACAGGGTAGTATTTGTACGGCACTATTTCTGTCTTTGTAGGTAGGCTTTGAATGCATGATGGAAAGGATGGTGCTGAGATAAGTTTTAGCTGTGTTGGAAGAGGTGGCAGCCATCTTCCCAGGAGGTCAAAGCTGTGAATTAACACTGCTCAGAAATGACCCACTGTGTTAGTTGAAGCCAGCAGCTGGAGAGGATGCAGGCATAGAAGCAAGGAGCTGGTGAGGTAAAACAGGATCCAAGTTGGAAAGAGGAAGTGTGTCTTCTGTATGGCAGGTTAGATAAAGTTGTGCAGTAGATGTCTGGCTGCTCTGCTTGAACCATAACCATAACCACCAGGGTTGTTAGGAGTTGTTGGGGATTTTGTTGGGTTTGTGGTTTGTTGTGTGGTTTGGGGTTTTTTGGGGGGTTTTTTGTGGTTTTTGTTGTTGTTGTTTGTTGTTGTTGTTTTGGGGTGGGTTTTTTTTTTTCTTTTTATTTCTAATCAGCTTATTAAAATTCACAGAGGAGATCAACTCTGAAGTTCTGTGGAGAAGCAGCAGCATGGAAGTGTCTTAGATAAACTGCAGACTGTTTGGTTTTCTTGCATCTTAGGTCAGATTTTCTGGACCAAGTGTTCCTGAAGTATTATACGAGGGCACAGTTGTAAAGCTGCATTCTGTGAACCCATGGAGAAGTAGGAACCCTGAGTTTAAGCAAAGGTGCCTATGTTTTGCTCTCTTTTAGATGTTACTGCTTTGCGCAGTGGGAGAAGACATTGTGAACCTGGGATGTGTGGGAAGAGAGCAGGTGCTTCCAGCTCTGAATAACGCTGATAGCCTGCTAAGTGTCTTTGTCCACAGCATTTCTTGGCAGCTGTAACCCCCTAGACTGTCCAGGCATCCCCACCATAGGTCTGTCCAGCTCTCCTGTGCTTTGCCCTCCTCCAGTACCAATAAGCACAGGGAGGAGAGATGGTGCAACAGGAGCAACAGAGAGTCTTGGCTATGTATCAGTGTTCATCTAGAGGTTCTTCTGTTGTCAAAGGTTAGTTTATCTCACCAAACAGATCCCTGCTAGCTCAACAGGAAAGAAAATTCCATTAATTTGTGTTTTTTCCTGAAGATTCAGGGAGTCTTAGCAAATTGCTTTCATTTCTCCTTTCTCTTGGGGAACTGTTTGTCTAATGCTTTGAATAAGTGAACTTCATGTTGTTTCTGTATAAAACATTTCTTCTAGTTGGTCACCCAGTCAGTGGCTCTTCACTCCTCGTACAATATCTCTGGTGAGATTGGTTTTGTGCCATTTTTAGTCATCTTCCATAAGGATAAAATTATGTGTTGGCAGCTACAAATAGAAGCTTTCTGCAAACTGCATGCAAATGTTAAACACTACACTTAAACTGCTCAGGCAGCACATTACATACTAAGTTTATCTAAACATCTTTGAGAATTTGACACTTTTCACATTATTTTGCCCATTTTTTTCCCATATGTGCTCTTTACTACTGAACTGAAGCAGTAGTTGACAAACTATAATTCTGTGTTCTGTGTATCTTGGGGGGTGGTATGACAGTAGCTGCTGTTCTCTCATAGGTAGTATTGGTAACAATGTGATAATCTAAAGTCTTCATCGCCATGTGTGTTGCTCTGATGAAAGCTTCATTGCACGCTTGTTCTTTTCCACTCTGTTAGTGCCTCCTTATGATTGTATATCTTCAATGTAAAACATCTAGCCAGCTTTATCGCAGACTTCTCTTTTCACTGAAGGAACTGTGGAGTCCATTGAAGTTCATATAATATCCTTGGGTTTGTCTGAAAGACCACTCATTGTTTTGACAGCAAAGCATCTTCTTTTGGAGACTAGAACTGGGATGCTTTGTGTCTTAAATACCAGTGGCTTGCTTTTTGAATGAAATGTAAACAGTCTAATCATTGTGCTTCAAAATACTTGTTAGGAAGCAGAGATGCTTAACCTGTAGCCAGCCAGCCCAAGCAACCATTTAACATGCCAGTATGAGGAAAAACTGTTTTCATGAACAACATTGGATGTGTGGAAGAAATTACATGATATATAACTTAATCTCTTGAAAAACACCTCAAAAAAAAATCCAAAACCACCAACCCCCCCCCATCAAAACTAAACAAAACCCACCACCACCTGAGGAAAAAAAACCCAATCCAAACCAAAAAAAACCAAGATAAACTTAAGAAATCAGGGAAATGCAGCAAAAATTGACATTATTGTAGGTATTGTATATTTTTGGAGAATTATGAAGGGTATGCACAGAACTGCCGCTAGCCAAGCATTGCTTCTGAGGGTATGTTTATATAGCATATGAAAATAAATCAATTTTTCATATTTTATATGAAATTATTTTTATCAATCAAAAGAAAAAAGTGGCTGTTAGAGAAAATGATGTCTTAAAAAAATGTTGTTTGAAAGTGAATATTTGTAACTAGCATCTTACTAATGCCTTCTTAAGTTCTTCATTTGCTTTGCTGGACCTATCATTATGTGTAAAGGCCAAAATGAAAAAGAACAGTTATTTGTATTTTCCAATGGCTTAAAATGGACTGAAAGAGGCTTGTAAGGAAATACACCATTTATTCCAGCATTCAGGTAAATCTTTTCAAAGAGAGGAATAGCATGTATCTTTGTGTTCTTATGAATATTAGAGCTGGATTTTTTTTTTTTTAACATGTAACTGTGTACTCGAAGGATCAGAAAATAGGTACTTCTCTACAGAGATTGTGTTTTGTCCTTTGTTTTAGTCAGAACAGTTTCAATGTAAAGTGATAGTACTAGTCTGTAAAACTGATTACAAGTGAGTTTTCATGACAATCCCACAAGTAGGTAGGTTGAATTAGAAAACAGAAATATTACAAATCTACTAAAAAAGCATTACAGGAAGGTACACTGAGAGTTGGTTAAGTTTATTTTTTAAAACACTTTGTCTTACAAGAAGTTTTTTGCTTCACTTTTGCCTGCTATTGTAGAAGGTGATTCTTTTTGAGTAGGAAATAAGGTCAGATGCAAAGGGCTCAGACACTTCTGTACCCAATTCTGCCTGGCCCTTGAAGAGGAACTTGGGGTCCTGAGTTTGGCACTGGGGTTTGCTGTTTGGTGCTGGTGAACATCTGGGTGAGTAGGACAGCAGAGTGAGTGCATCCATACCTGTTTCACCTCCTGTGCCTGAGCACTGAATCCCAAGATCTGAGCTCTGATGCTCTGGAGATTTCCAGTCCTACCCTGCTACATTGGTTTCTGGATTAGTTCTGGAAAGGAGGCACTTCCATTAGTGGTTTTCAAAGCTTGATTTTTTTTCTCTAAATATAGGTGTCTTTGGAAACAAAACTTAATTAAAAGGCAAAAGCGGCAAGCTGGTTGTGGTGGTTTTCACATGGTAGCCTTGCAGTTGAGCACTTGCTAATGAAGTGAATGAGTGAAGTTAAGTTGTGCCCTGTTGCAGCACTGACGCTGTGTCCTGGTGCTGCAAGAAACACTTGTAGCTGGCAACAAGCACTTGGGAACTGACTGTGACTTTTTGAAGAATGGCTGCCGAAGTCTGTCCAATTCCAATTCCCAAATGTTAAAGTTACCTATTCTGATCAGTGTACTCAACCTGGTGAACAAACAGAAAAGCACCTGCAAAGCTGAGGTGATTTTGAGTTAAGTGCCTGCTGAGGACCTTTTACATTTTTAGTCTCCAAAAACTGAAATTTTAAGTCCAATCTTAGGAACACACATCCTTCTTTGTATTTGAGCATATGTAATTTAGAGCACTGTCTTTTCCTTCAGAAAGACACTGCATACTCTGGTGATGATTTAGAAAACAGCCTTCATAGATGAGTATTGCTTCGTCTAACCCAAGATGGGGTCTGTGCCCAGTTATGCTTTAAAGCAAGGCCATTATTGTGGCAGTTCAAGCTGTTAAGATGATTGGGGCCCTCAGTTCTTTGTGTTTTCCTTTTTTTAGAATCTCTTCATAGCAGTGGCAAGGAACATCAAGGTTTGTTATAAAGCAACTTGTAGCAGTTGTGTGTAAACTTTTTACTGTGAGGAGGCCTGTTTTTCTTGATATGGAACAGAGTATTTAATGATGCTCGGCCATAGATCTACTTATAAAATAGAACCAGATCAGTATGTACTTGCTGCTCATAGAGCAGATTTTTTGTCTGAGATATTTTATTTTTCCTGCTTTCAGTATATTAACTTAGGCAAAAACTCCCTATATCAGGATGTTTTTGAAGTTTCATCCTACTGGGTCAGTAGCCAGAGTGCTTCCAAGTATTTTTGGTGATGTTAGTTTTTACACGTGAAGTTTACTTTCATTCACTGGAACAACTTCAAAATAAATCTCACTTCTGTAAATTATATTCAGCATTTGGGAGTCACTTATCCAGTCTCCAGTACAATTGCCAGCTACCTACTATATTGGATTTGAAATACATTCCTCTTAACTTTTGCAGGACCAGGATTACCCCACAGATGTTTGAGTGCTGCTCTATTGAATCCAATTCAGTGCAGCTGGAAGGTTTCTAAGTAAATTCTAGTAAAACCGATTTATGTGATTCTCTTACAGTGACCAGTGTGAAAGCAGACCTCTTCAGCTTATGCAAATATCTTTAAAGATTCTTGAGATAACCCAGAAGCATCAGTCTCCTTGGGTAGACTGGAGACTGGTCTACTATTTTCCTATTTTATGTTTTATTTGAATATGAGTAATTGAGGCTGGCTTAAAAAAAGGGATTCATACTTAATATGGTAGTAATTGTTTGAGGCAATTACGGCTTTGATCACTGGTAGTATCCTGTATCCTAGAAGCAACAGCAGTAGATAAATATGTTGCCTCCTGCAACCTGGTTACTGGAATCTTAATGTGCCAGTGAATTGAATGGCAGAACTCCCAATTTCATCGAGAGAGTTTTGTCTCATTAACAAAAGTTGATCTCCTAGGAAAAGCCTTGTTAATTTCAGATACTAACGCCTGCTTACATAAATCCACTTGAAAGATCTGACCTTCCTCTCATTAGTCAGAAGATAGCCATGTACAAACAGATGGGTTGCTGGTTGCTTTTAAATCTGCTCCAGTACCACTGTTGCCCATTCCTTGGCCAATAGTAATCCTGATATATTTTAAAGAGGAAAACACATTTTTGCTAAGAACTGAGTGTTTTGAATGAATTTATTACGAATTACTAAAGATGTCACCTATTTGGAACAAAATAAAAATTTTGATGTTTATATGTCTTTCTACTTGAAATGGCAAGTTTTGTCATCAACAGCATACTATTGTTGCTTGGTAAACAAAGTGAAGTTTTATATAGAATTAACATTTTGCAGATAAAAAAGAATGTGTCTAAAGAAGAATTTAAAAATAACTAATTGATGAAATCAAGTGGTGTGTTTCCAGAAGAAGACTCCTCAGATGTTGGATTTGAAAAATGAGGAATTACCTGTTTTGAAATGGGGGAAATACCAGAATGAAAATAAAATCTCTGCAAAAAAAGTACTGTTAACAACAATAATTTAGGTACTGTTCTCTCTCTTCTGAAATATTTTTACATCTGAATAGTTTATTGCACAATACACTTGCCATGTCTGCAGAAAGGTAATAGCGCACTACTGTTACAGTCCTGGGGTCTGTGTGCTTACAGCTTTTGGCAATCAAGCCATAGGAGACTGTCTTACAGTACCCTATTATTGCCTTGATACAGGGACATGTACAGGACTATAATTAAAATTGGTTGCTCTTTATAAGTTAAAGAGAAAAATTACTTATCTTCTACTTCCCTTGTTTATTTACTTTAATTAGTCATAGATAGCAAGGTTAGAAAAAAGCAACATCATACATTTATCTTGGATTAGCACACTGAAATGGACAATTAGTACTTTTAGAAACTTTGAAAATGAAAATAAATGAGATGAAACTGTATTGGTGAGTAAATCTTGGTAGGTGAGTGTTGTGATTTAATCCCAGCCAGCAACTAAGTACCACGCATCCACTTGTGTGCACAAACCCCCCACCCCCAGTGGAACGGGGAGGAAAGCTGAAAATAGGTGAAACCTGTGGGTTGAGATAAAAACAGTTTAATAATTGAAATACAGTGAAATCTAGTACTACTACTAATAGTATTAATAATAATTGTAATGAAAAGGGAGATGACAAAAAGAGAAAGAGAAATAAAACTCAAGGGGGAGGGGGGGAATCCCACCGCAAAAACCCCAAGTGATGCACAATAATTGCTTACCATCTGCTGACCAATGCCCATCCCTGAGCAGCAGTCAGCCCCTCCCAGCTGACTTCCACCAGTTTATATACTCAGCATGATGTCCCATGGTATGGAATTTCCCTTTGGTTAGTTTGGGTCAGCTGTCCTGGCTGTGTCCCCTCACAACTTCTTGTGCCCCTCCAGCCTTCTTGCTGGCAGAGCCTGAGAACCTGAGAAGTCCTTGACTTTGTATAAACATTACCTAGCAACAACTAAATCATCAGTGTTTTATCAACATTGTTCTCATACTGAAAAACAAAATTAAAATCCCACTCTAGCACTAGAAAGCATCTAGCACTAGAAAGATGGAATTTGGGGGAGAGGGAGAACAAGTCATATCCAGGGCAATATGCTCTTCCAGTAATCTGTAGCGAATACCATGTGTCCACATGTACTGTTATCTTTTGATTTTAACTCGCTGGTGGTGTGGGTGTAGGTTCTGTTGTACGATTAGCAATTTCCAGCTTGCTTTCATCCTTTGAAGATTTTCTAAAACTCTTGATACTGACAGTTTAAGGAACAGTGTTATTGCATATGTGCTGTATAGCTTTGAGTTTTATTGTGAATATTTAAAAGGTTATTCTGATGGAAAATCGTTTGTTCTTCTAGCTGATTTTGTTTGGTATTTCTTTTTTTCATGGTGCTTAGTTTCATAGTAGGGTGATCCATACAATGTTATTGATTTTTATAACTGGATTGTAATTCTTAAATATAACCCAAGACCAGTTAGTAACTTTTCATAGTTTTACTTGGCTGAGAGCCTTTGACAAATCATGTGGGTTTTTAGGCTGAACAAGACAATGGCCATCCTCTTCCTGCCTTTGCCAATCTGCACATTGAGGTCCTTGATGAGAACAATCAGAAGCCTTACTTCACAAGATCTACATATGACGGCTTTATTCTCGAATCCTCCCCAGTGGGAACGACCATCAGTGATAACCAGAATCTGACTTCTCCACTACAAATCGTAGTGTTGGACAACGATGTGGAGGAGGTATGTTTCATTCCTTTGTAGTGTCATATTGATATTCACGTTTTTATTATTTTCAGTTCTTTTTTTCATTTACTTGAGCCAAAACCATTTTGATGAATAAATCAAATTAATATCGTTGCCATGGTTTCTTTTTGGTTTTGTTCTGAGTTCAAATAGATTTAAAAGTGTGTCTGAACTGAAAAACTAATCTGTATTTTATTCAGCTCTCCTTAAGATTGTGTTCTGATAGAGTTTATGAATGTTTAGTGCAAAGAGGAAAATAATTTCATTTTGTGAGAAGGATGAATCTGCCACACAGTGTGGGGAAATAGGAGAGATAAGCTCAAAGGGGAAGGAAGTAGTAGTTTGAACAAACCAGAAAGATGAATGGGAGGGCAGGAAACCGAAAGTTCAATCCAGTCTTTGCTCTGCCTAGATTTTGATACTAACATTACTCCTAGTAAAAACTGGGCATCTTCAAAAGTATAGTAACCAAGTAGTAATGATACCTTGTCTCTAGGACAAATGTTGTGTTCTCACCGTGGCTGTTGCCATTATGTGGGTTTTGGTAGTGTTCTTTTTCCTCTAATTACTGTTGTCTCTCCAGTTTTCCCCTTTGTTCTTTTTTTGTTTCTGTTCTCTTGTTAACGTCAGATAAGTAAGGAAAGCTAAGTTGTAGGCATAGGTTTTGTAATGATATTTATAGTAAATGCAAATACTCTGTGGTAGAGTTCTTAACCTGATAGTCTAAAAACAATCTTCTGTTTTTGACATAGGCAGAGTGATTATTTCTGAGACACACGGGAGGCTATTGTCACTGAAAGGTGCTTTCTACATCACTGTCTGTATTAGAGTGATTTATTGTCCTGAGAAGCTATTTAAAGCCCAAACTCATGTAGAATATCTCCTTCCTATCTATTAAAATATCTCTGTCAATTTACGGGCATTCATAAAAATTGTTTGAAAAGCAAGTGCAAATGACTGTTGGATCTGGCTTTCTTAGAGGCTGGATAAAAGGTACGGAATAAGTGCATGTGGCAGTCATCAGTAGGTGTTGCTGATGATTTGTATTACTTGTGAAATACTCTTGTTCAGCATTGCTTTTATTAAACAGCAAAGCAGTTTTCCTGTTTGATAAAATTAATGCAGTCTTGTAGGTTGCTTAATATAGACATAAGAAAGGTGTGCAGGCATCAGGTATGGGTTTATATTTACAGTACATTGATTGTGTTGTATAAAACCTGTTCATCTAATGTGGTCCAGAACACAAAAGAAAAACAATCTTGTGAGTTAGTGTCCATAGTTCTAAGTCCTTTTTAAGCTACTAATTTGAGAGATTTTCTTGGAATGCTGCTTGTAGTTCTGTGATCCTTCTGCATATTAAACAAAAAACTGTGGGCATATTTTGAGATGTTTTTAGCCTAAGCAAGTTTCTGTCTGTTTGCTTTTCTCCACACCTTCATGAAAGTAGTAGTAAACCCCTTTGGTTCAAATATGCCTTGGTGCATATCTGTTACAAAAATCTGGAATTTTAGGGCACTACTTATGACCACCCTATGACACACATGACTGCATATTAACTTTACAAAAATGCACAGAGAGGCTATTTATCATCTGAAGAGTGGAAGACTGAAACCGAGCAAGTTTTGTCTTTGAGACTGGTAGACTTACATGTTAGAGAGGTATGATTTGAAACTCAGAATACATTTTTTGGCAAGCTGGAGAGCTTGCTAGGAACCATTTTTGCCTGGGTTGCTACACTGCCAGTCTGGGTGATTGACAGCTGTAAATAGCATAAAAATCTCACTGTTAATCCTCAATGTGCTGCTGGTGTTTCTCTGTCTGCAAGTCCACCAGTGTTCCAGGGACTGAGATATTTGCCCTCAAGGTTTTGTAGCTGCAGTGACCTAGGAAAATCCTACTTTGCATACAAAGCCTGGAGTGGTAAAATAAATCACACAGCATGGCTGCTGCAGGAGGGGCTGAATCTGTTGTGCTTGAAATAATTCAGAGCAGCTGTTTTAATTAAAGAGAATTCAGTGTCCTAGTTCAGACACTTAAATTTATGTGGCAGTTTTCCATGCTGGTGTTTTTCTGGGAACTCTCTCCTCTTTCCTAGTAGATGATACTGTTACACTAAAGAAACGACAGAAGGACTTTGAACTTCATTAACCTCCAGAGGTTTTTCAGGTGGTAATTAATAGTGCACTAATTAACCTTTCTCTGGCAGTTGCACAACTCTACCCACAAGATGTCAACAGCAGATTTGATAATACAAGGTTCTTTGGTGTAACTACATGTTAGTTCATATACAAGACTGAAAATCAAGATTACTTTGAACTGTTAAATTCTGAATTTGGGCTGACTCTTCGGATGAATTATGTAACTCCCAGGTAATCAGTATAGTACATTGCATTTGTATACTCTCAAACTGCAAATGTTTAATTTCAAAATCTTCTGCATGGAAGAGTAATTTGTTCCTTTAATATAAACTACTTCATGAGATTTTTAATGTAATCCTGGTACTTATGCCACCTACCAGAAGTGCTTTCTGTTACTGATTTTGTCAGTACAAGTTCAATACTTCTGGTTTTGAAGGCTGCTCTTAAATTCATCACAAGCAATTTGACCATAGGTCTCCACATTTTATTGTTGTGTAGTGCATTGGCATGTTCCCATGAAGTTATCTCAATATTTGGATAATGAATAGGGCAGTTCATTAATACACTTGTGTTTGCCTGCAGTAGAAATTTCAACATAGACATGGCCCAAATATTTGTAGTTTTAATTACATCACTAATAATAAAAAAACCCATGTTTAATCTGCAGCAGGTATTTCAGTTGGGAGCACTAATATGATTTAAATAATCTGCATCCAAAGATGATGAAAAACAGGTTTATCATCTTGAACACAGGCTGCTTTAGGCAGCTGATTAGAAGTTGTTACATATTTCTGTGTCTCATTGCAAATATACCTGACATTTCATATCTACAGGAAATAACCATTCAAGGGTCCAAAAGTATTTCCTAGTGAAATTAACACTTGTTTGTTTTACTTCATGGTTTTATTTTCATTGGTTAATGAATAACAGGAGTGTGGTTAAAGTAGTGAAAATCTAGTATAGTCACATGACACAAAATGAGACAGAGCCAAAATTGAATTATTTTTGTTTATTATGAAAAAGTGTAATATTTCAGTGTTGCATGATGCGTAACTGCTAAAGATTTCTAGACTGGGAAATGATGTGGCATAAAGACTGAATTTTGACACCCCATCCCCCACCCCCAAAGTGAGGACAAAATAATGAAGATCTCGGGCCCTGCTGGGATGTAGTACCATGTGCCAGGGGAGATGGGCTGTGGTGGAACCTGGCTAGTGGCCCTCATGTTCTGTGCTCCTTGTGCCAGGATGTCTCTGTACCTGCAAGGCCACTTTCCTTAGGTATGGGGGGATAAGGGCCAGCGGCACAGCCATATGTACTCATTACCAAGCCTGGGAGATACAGGGGGAGAGGAGGAGAGCTCTGTCTCAGCAACCTGAACAACTCAGAGAATCTGCTGCCAGATTCCGTGGCTGTATCCATCTTCTCTCTTGCATGTTTTGTTCATGCTTAAGGCCAACCAGATCCGATTCGTCAGATACACCAGAGTTGATGCATCCTCTCTCTTTCTGGAATGCTGTAGACTTATCTCACAATGTACAGAGATCTACCTGCAGCCACAGAGATGATGATCAACCTTGCCCTAGGGTGGAAGTGCTCTGTGCAGTTTCCTGTTCCTTTGGCACCGCCTGGCTCATGCCAGCACAGCTCTTTCCAATTCTATGAAATGATGCAGCTGTAACGTAGATTGAGGGAGTGGAGAATGAGATCTAACTGCCTGTGTGTTAATACATGTGTCAGCAGTTCATGTAGTGCTTATAACCTTTTATGGACATGTGACTGCCAGCAAAATAAGGCTGTGAGTGCTGCAGTTGCACATAACTTGCATGTAAAATGGCCAAGCAAACTAAAATGACAAGTACCTTGTCACTGGGACTACATGGTAGCTCAGGGTGGGTTAGTAAGCACAAGTAATGCTTATTAACTTCTACAGGTCTTAACGTTCTCATGGCTTCGCTGTATCTTATTAATGTATTTACTAAGTAGGGATTGATGATCCCTTGCGCATGTTAGTTCCAATAGTGACACTGTCTAAATGTAATGTATTCAGTCTTCTAATTGACAAATCAGTTGAGATTGTATTTCATATTAAAGTAACTTTTTATCCTCAGATAAAGGCATGAAGAAAGTGGTCATCTGAACTGTGTGTCTTAAGAAAAAAAGAAAACATTCTAAATTTAAACCCTGTGAGAATTATAATAGAGTCCTGCTATAAACCTTCCAAAAATTAATTTATAGATGTGACATTGCAAACAGACCTTTAACTAGAGCAGCACTGCCAACTGCTGATATAATTAAGTGGTCTGTTTGAATGGCATAAATTAAATTAAGCCACATGTGTACCTTAAGACCAGAGTAAACCAAAGCTGAGATGAGAAATTTAAACAGTATGATCTGATAGCTGTTTACAGAAGGCTTCCCAAGCTCTTGATTCCTTACTCTTTTGATTCCATGGGAGAGTACTAATATCTTCTACTCTGGTGGTTAGGATTGGTGAGTTACACAGTAAGTGTCTTACTGCCTTGTATGCTAAATCTGTTGAATCTATCTTAAAAAAAGAGAGAAATAAACCCAAGGCTGTAAGTTCCTAGTTAAAAAGAAGCTAATCGGCATTCATATCCATTACATACTGCTCTACTACTAAGGTGTTTACTGATACCACATGCAGTGTCTTGATAAATAAACTCGGAGGAGTGTAAGGTAATTTGTGCATTGCTCATTAGAGCACAAAATTGATGTCATGTTTATAAGGTGTGCCAGCATGCGTTCAAAAGCATTTAATTTGTCCCAGCACACATTCAGAAAAGCATCTGTGCAGTAGCCCTGATGTTTCTGCAGGTGCCTACAGCCCAGCACAGCATCCTAGGGCAGTGGAGCGTGACACAGGTCAGTTACTACTATAGGTTGCTCTCCAGATCATTTTCTACCAGACCAGTTTCTTGGTTTTATGCTTCCGTTGTCTATGAAGTTGAAGTCAAACTAAGTAGATGGTTACTCAGCATCTGTGTTACCAGGGGGCTAGTGGGAAATGTTAAAGATTGATTATTTTACATAAAGGCATCTCAGCAGCAGCCCAACAGGACAGAGCAAATATTGGATGAAATAACTCTTAAATGTAATTACAAATGCATGTTCTGGATTTTCAGTGATATATCCAGGTAAGGAAAAATAAGGATTTTCTTAACCAGAAGTACTGAAGCATTTTAAGTATTGAAGTATTTTTGTCTAGTATTTGCCTGATGGCTTATATCTTTCACTGTTGGAACTTGTTTTGCTGCCAGTACTCTCTTGACAGGAGAGCTCTCATAATACTACTATCCCCATATAGCACTTCTTGACACTCTAATAGTTACATTATAGAATAATAATTCAGAAAATATTCTTCCCAAATGTAGCAGCCCATTAATATAATTATTAACACAAATAAAAGGGAAAGGCAAAGCAAAAAGACTGCTTATCTTTCTTTATAAATATAGGGGTTTTTTTCATTTCTGAATCTTGCCACTTAAGAAGGAAAAATAAAAATCTTAACATTGAATCACTTCTGTAGCATTATATTTCTTCCTGTGTTTGTGTAGGATGAATATCTAATATTTTCTGCCTTCTGAGACTGTTCTTTCTCTCTTTGAGTTCCTTGGAGTCCTCAATGAATTTTTATATCTGCCCTGTTTTAAACAAATGCTATTGCTAATTGGTGGAAGCACTGAAGATGCTTTTGTTTCTTGCCCTGCCCCAGGAGTTGCTCATTTTTATAAGGAACAGAAGATGATCTTTTCAAAACTTTTCTGTCAGCTTTTCATTCAGGGAGGGGCATGGCTCTTTGCACCTAAACTTGAAAAAGTCTAAAACGTGTTGTAGCACTTTGACTTTTTAGTCATTGTTGTGCCTCAGCCCTTCTGTTGTGCAGGGACTGGAAAGGTTTTGGCAGTGATTGAAAGAAATTATTCGTAGGGTGTCCTGGGCAAAGTCTTCTCAGACTGATTGACCTTCTTCAGCTTTTCATTGCTTGGAATTTAGGCTTAATTTGTTCTCCTCCTTGGGTTCTATTGATCTAAGTGGTTTTATGACTAAATCCATCACAAAGACTTCTCAGGAGGCTGTGCTTCAGGTTATTTTTCTGTTATCTAATGGTAACATTAAAGATGCAGGAAATTCACTCCAGAGTATGTGTGTTCCGTGTCTATTCCATCCAAGCTATTGTGAACATGGAGGACCTTCTCATCAGACCCTGCAGAACTCATCTTGCACAAGTTAGAGAAAATCAGTGAGGTCAGTGCCAACACTATCTGATTGCAAACCCCTTGTCAGTGGGACTGAGTATTTCACTTGCTTCACCTCTGCAAGGCTGTGAATCTCAATTTTTTTCAATGAAATATGGTAAAAAAGATATTCTACTTTCACCCAGAAAGGAGGAGGGCAAATGCTGGAAACATTGCTTCAACAAAAAAAAACTCTCTTCAATGGGTGTTTCAGTTGTGATCATCCTATACATGAAGATTGTTGGAAAACTAAGATGTTTCAAAAAATTCTTTGTTATTGCTACAAGTTTTTGGAGACAAGCTTGTGCTAGCAGTTGGGAAGCCTAAGCACTTCTGATACTCTTGGAACTTGTTCTGGCTACCCTGGAGAATTTAACAGACAAATACTTTCCCTCTAAAAACTCCTTGGGAATGTTGAAAAACATACAGAATATGTGTCATTGTCTGCTCATTCTTGACAATACCATGTAGTTTTGGTTTAATCTAGTAAACTGCAGAAAAGTGTTTGCTTTAGGAAGAGCTTGTAAGCCCTTGTAGGAGGAAAGGAGCAGCAGAAATTTAATATCTGCACAGGCTTTCAAACTTTAGGGGACGTCTTCAGAGATTTTCAAGCAGAACAAATTCAGACCCAGGCTTTGCTTTTTAAGAAGTGCACCTGAGCACTTTCTGGGTCTCATTTTATTGTGGTTTCATCTGTAACCAATTTTTCCCCAAATGTACTGCTTTTATCATGTCTGTCATTATCAGGTTTGCTTTTCTTTACCTGTATTCATTTTGTTTCATGTGTTTTTCTTTGTAGGTTGCACCAGGTGCCATTCCCGTAGGTATTGGGTATAATGTTTGCAAAATTGCTTTTGGTTTTAATAGTGTGCCTTACTTATTTCCCCCTGTCCTCCTTCATTTTTCTTTGCACTGCCAGTGTTTGAGGCTGGGACTGTCACTTGGTTTGTGAAGCCTGCAAAGAGCCCTTTAAACACATTGGACCAAATTCGTTTAAAGCACAAAGTTGTACCATGGTCATGTTGTGATTGCTTTATGTTCATTAAATAATTATATGTTTTTCTAGAAAGTGTTTTTTAATTGAAAAAGTACTACGAGTCAGTTTGAAGTATGTAAACCATATCAAGTTTGAACTGTGTGCTTGAAATGGTCTTGCAGGTTGCATGTATACTCTTGTGTGTGGATTCTGGTAGTTTTCTACTTAAAATTATATGCAAGACAATTTATCAGAGACAAACTAGTCTGCATGACCCAGTAATGTAGTCAGAAATCACGATGCTTAAGTCCAGGCCCCAAAATAGATTAATAGTTTAAAAAATTAAGGCAACGGAAACAGTGTTTTCAACATAGACAGATTGCTTCCCACAGTTTTATTCTCTTACATTATCTGCCACATAAAATGTTCAGATAAGTCAAGCATACTTTCTTTCAGTGTAAATTGTGATAAAAGTATAAAGCACAGCAATGCCAAGATTAAGGAAATAAACTGCTTTGTAGGTCTAACATGCGTAGAAGGCATAGATTGAAGTAAAGGCAGTTTAACTTACACATTAGGACAAAATTTCCAATGCAAGAGTAATTGAGGAATAGGATAAATTACTTAAGGAGTGTATGGGATCTTCATCAATTTTTTTGTCAAGAACAAATAGGAAAAAAATACTGTTTATTAGTGTTCAGAATATCATGACAAGCAAGAACTGTAACAGCTAACCAGGATTTTTGTAAATTAAATTTTTGTCTGACTTTGTAGTGTCTACAAAGTGAACAATTATTGGCAATTACCTTCTGTAATTTTTCATGGGAAAATAAAGAGATTTCCATTTGCATTGCTAGCTTTAAAATGAATTTTAATTTTACTGGAAGCTGGCATAGTTGCAGCAAAGCTTTAGGCAATAGGAAACCACTCATTTGAAACACTTTGATATTTCTTTCACGTAACTTTCAGCAACTGAAGATGTTTCTCATTTAAATAATGTAACCTTTGCCTTCCAAAACGTGTGCTTTAAAGTATTTTTAATTGCTAAAATAAGTTTCTCTTTCTCTTCCTGTTGTACTAATCTGTCCTCATAGTTGTTCATTATGACACTTGGTGCATGTTAGAGATGGATCAAGTGTTTATGCCTGCTGTACTGTAGGGATTACTGAACTTCCCAGTAGTCTGTTTTCTTTTTCTAATTATGTAGGCATGACAGTAATGACAGTGTAAGAGTTAACCTTCTGGAAGCATTTTGGATTCAAGTTGAAAAAAGGTTGAAAAAACATAAAGCTACTTTTTTGATAATTTGTTGAATTTAGCTATTTCTGACTGCATTGTGTGTCCTACCCTGTATGGGTCAGGTTCTGTAAAATTGTGTTGGAAAGAGCTGGTAAAAACACTTTCCAAGTTCAGCCACTGGACTTTCTGTTATGTTTTGTTCATGGTACTAGTCCTCTGATTCTTTATCTCCACATTATTTGGGACAGTTCAAAACAGTTTTTATAGGACTCGTCTCCCAGGCTTTTGTCCTTTGCCCGATCACATTAGCATTCCTCTTTTGTAACTTCGCCTCACGTAACAGAAATAACCTAAATAACTGATGACTGTGAGTAGCACATTAAGTCAGGTTATATTAACAAGATTACACACAAGGACATAGAAATGTTTGTTGGAATACTGTAGGCAATAAAAGGTAATGTAGTTTATTTTAAAATTTAACTGTAATGTAGAATGATCCTTGCAGTCTAATCAGTTTAATAGCTCAATTGCATCTTTAAAGAGATGGGGAAGATGTTGAGATATTTCATTCTGGTCATGAATCACATTTCTGTCATTTCAACAAGACAGACACCCCAGAACAATGCCTGAATTTGGGGGGATTTTCTGAACGCTCAGTGCATACAGAGCTGAAACACCTTTTTTGCCTGCTCTGTGCTGGCATCCAGTAAACTGCAGGGTAAGGACTATGGGTAGTAAATCCATTTTGCAACTTTGTATCCTTCTGATAAATTCACATTGGAAGGAACTAGCTTGAGGTTCTGGACTTTAATTAACTTGCTCTGTTCCCTGTGAGTACAGTAATAACTTCTGATTCTGTCCCTGGCAGAAATATTCCTTCCCCTTTCTGCTAGCAGAGATTCTGTTTGCCCCCCAATTAATTTCAGTCTTTTTCCCCAGAGAACATTTCATTTCTTCTTCCCTGTGCTCTTACAATCTGCCAAGCATGCTAGGAGAGAAGATGGAAACGGAAGGATGAGTTCCTGCGTGGTTGCTCAGGATGCCTGAGGCATTGCCTTGTCTTTATGTTGTCGCGTGGTTTTGCACACACTGCAGCACCACTCTTGGTGCTCACCTAGTTGTACATGGAGCCAGCCAGACCTGAAATCTGTGTTTGCAGAAGGTTACCTAGGGAAAACATGAGTAACAAATTTACAATGCCTTGACTTGCCTTTTTTTTCCTCTACCCTAAATTTTACTTTCTATTGAAAATTACACCACAGTTGCTTCACTATGGTTTTCACCTGATCAGCTGAGAGACTCATAATCCTGCATCAATATATTTTGTTCCTTTTTGAGACATAAAGAGAATCTCTGAACAGCATCTTCTTAGAGATCTACTTCAGCACATATGCTTATTTTTTTCATAGCATCAACTCAACTGTTTTATTGCTCCATTAATCAAGATAAGTTTTGTTTGTAATATGGTTGAAGGCAAAAGCTTGGATCTGGTTTCTTATATTGGTAAGTTATATTTGGCCAAAAAATATTGTTTTAATGAAGAAAAGCATCATTTAAAACCAGTAGATACACGGATTTGTTTACCCTTGGGTTTACTTGCTCTGTAGGTTTAAGTGTATTTTCAATACATTTTTCATCAAGAAGATTAGATTGTTAGATCAGCAGTGTTATTTTTTACTTTTTTTTTAACAGTTTTGTAGATTCAGTCACAGTATTTCTACTTTCTGCTTACGTAGGTTTCATCTAAAACAAGCGCTTGCATTAAGTAATGGGAAAATTAATGGTATATATGAATTTATAATAAAATGCTTTCTTTTTTTTTTTTTTAAATGTTGTTTAAAGACCAAGGATCCCCAGCTCCATCTCTTTCTGAATGATTACAATGCGTTTTTCACTGTGACTCAGAGTGGCATCACCCGCTACCTCACCCTGCTGCAGCCTGTTGACAGAGAAGTCCAGCAGCTTTACACTTTCTCGGTAAGCTGAAAGCATTTGAAGGCACATCAAGGTGTTGATCAGAGCAAGCGTTGAAAAATCATTAGTCATAACATTGTTGTAGGTCATTAAAACGACACAGGAACAAAACAGTGAAGGATGAGCAGCAGCAGTACTGCAGGGGGGTGGGGCAGGGGGAGTTGATAATTGGGGTAGTGTGCTCTTCCAAAATGCATGTCTTTGGTATGATAGCAACATTTTAGGTCCCTCTACCAGCGTCATCTCCATGGTCCCACGCTTATATCCTTCTCCTCAGCCTGACCCTTCTCTTTTGTACCCAGCTCAGCCTTTGAGGCTACCTTTGCCTTTTCTCAGCCCTTGAGCTAGGAACATGACACCTGTAATGGCCATTACACTTTATTTTCGTACAAAATAAAGTAGGCTAACAGAAACAACAACCAGCAATATTTATTTAAAAAAAAAGGTTAAATGGACAAAATACTCCTTCAGGCATTTCCCAGTCTGTGAGTAAACAACAGCCCTAAAGTAATTTGCAAATGTGCTGTAGGGAAACCCTGTTCCTCTGCAGGGGTCCCCAGTCAATGCCTCCATATTTTCTGTTTGTTTGACATTTGAAAGGAGAGCTCACATTTCCTTTGTGGAGTAAGAAGGCCTCTAGCTCTTTAAGTCCCATTTAAAATGCTGTCTTTGAGGTTTAACATATGTATAGCAGCTCCTGTGTGTGGCTATGCCCAGGTGAAACTGGTAGTGTTAGACAGGTTTGCCAGCTGTTGTGGCCAGGCCCTGCTCCTGGGGGGTGTTCAGCAGAGCTGAGGACAGGCTCTGCTCTTCCAACCATGGACTTCAGCTCAGATCCTGACCCCAACCCTGGGAAACGGTTATTCCCTCTCATTACTGCTGCTTTTCTGCCCCGCAGTGTGTTTTAAAGTTATTGTTTCATTTTGATTTTGCCCCAAGTCTCGCACACTGCAGGCTCAAGCTCAGCTGAAGCCTCCTGTAATTGTAAGTGCAGACAAAAATGACAAATGAAATGCTGATTTTTGGTTGTCATACTGTATTTTCTCATACTTGGAATTGTATTAAAAGCACAGTATTAAAAAATGTTCCTCTTCTGCCTTTTTTTCACCGTCCCCAAAGATGGCAGCTTCTGATGGTGTACAGGAGAGTGTCCCAGTGACAGTGAATATCCTGGTGATTGATGCAAATGATAATTCCCCAACCTTCTCCAATATATCATACAATGTCAAGATTTACACAGATATGAGGCCTGGGGAAGGCGTTATAAAGGTAATTTCAGGTCTTTTTATTAGCTTTGTTAATGCACTTTTTGTTAGCAGTAGATGGTCTTGCTGATACAAACTGGAAATGCACTGAAAACAGCTAGAAATGAAGTTTGTGTGTCTCCATCTACTTCATTAGTTACATAGCTATTAAAAAGTTGCTAATATTAAAGGATAGGCCTGTCTTAGTTGTATAGCTATAGTTGAGATGTTTCATCTGAAGTTTTATAAAACCTTTTCATCTGAAAAATCTCTGAAGAAAAAAATTTCTCCTGTATTAGTGGGATATTGAAATAAAACATTTTGGGAGAAAGGTAAACAGTTCATTAGAACATAACCAGAAATGGTTTACCATGTCATAAAACTTTTTGGGTTTTACGGAAGCCTAAGTTGTTTGTAGAGCAAATGAGCAAAATGTGTTGAAGACAGGCCCAGAGAGAGAAGCAGTGTTTAATAATTAAAGTTTGCAAGCACTTGTTTAGCTTTCAGTGCGGACTGGAGGCGAATCCTGGTGGCACTGAAGTTAATGGAAAAAGGATTTTTGGGATGGTAATTCTTCTAAGATCTCAATCATGCTCCAGGGTGCTTCCAGTCTAGCTGGATGAGAAGAATCTGTTAGTGGAGGCTGGTATTCAAGGATGGTAGAAAGCAGTGGGAGTATGGGGGGGGCAGTATTAATCAGCTGAAGGTGATATAGTAATATAATCAGAAATTAAGCATTTGAAGGTAGCAGTGATTTAACAATATTAGGAGAGAGTTCGGTGTCTGTTTTGGCATATGCCCTACTTGAGCTGTATTCATTTGCTGCATTTCACATCTTTGGATCTTGGTTAATGTTATTCTTGTCTCTTTATCAGTCTGGGCTGCAAGTGCTTGAAAAGCATCAGTGAGAGCCATGGGGACATTTTCAGCAAGGTTTGAGGGAAAGAAAGTTTTAAATATAATTAAGTTCCTTCAAGGTGGAGGAAGGAAACTGGAGCACAAGGCTGTGGGGGGGATGAGACCAAATGCTGTTGTTCTGAATGAGCAAAAGGCAGGTAGAGCTCAGGAGCTGTGCGTAGGGATTGACATAAGGAGCTAACTCCCTGTGGATTTTGGAAGTACAATACATTCACTTGATATTTAAGGTACAGAGATACATACAGTGAAACATGAGGCAGAAGATGTTGCTATATGAAATTGCAACATGTATGAAAAAAAATGGTTTGAGTACCCAGATTTGGCCTTAAGGATGCTCTGAGCTGCCCTGAGTTGTGTTTATGATACTTGGGTTGAAGTAGAGCAGCTACTGTGCTTTTCTGAAACAGCTGCAATGCTAAAGTACTTGTGTGTTCTAAGGAAATGTGCTGTTCTTGATTTTTGTAACATCTTCTGGTGTTTCAACTGCAAATATTTTCAGACCCTCGAGGTGTGCAAAGAGCAGGAGTACAGATTCCTTAGTAAATAGTTTCTTCTGGGAAAAAGCAATAGAGTGGCTCTGTAAGGCCATCTGCATTGGCTAGTGCCACAAGAATCAGCTTAGTGGAGACACAAATTACTTCTTTGTGGGCAGGTTTGGTCTGAGAGACTGTTGTGTTCCTGCTCCTACACTGTCAATTGCAGCAGTTACCTTTTTGCCTTCTCACACTGATGCTGTGTAACTGCTTGTATAAAGAGCATTGATCAGATCAGTGCAGATTAGAAATGTTGCAATGACAAAAAAGCATAAGGGCAGAAATGGGAAGAAGAAAAGTTTAGATGCAAATATTGTGCAGAGTATTTGAAGTTAGCTAATGCCTGAAGTCAATCTGGAACAGATCTCTATTAGAATGACATTGTGAAGTTGGAAATGAGTAGTGAGGAATTTGAGGCCTTAAACTTGCCTTTGCTAAAAATGAAAATTATTTTGGAAAATGTAAGAGTTCTGAGAGTGAGATTTTCCTTCCTCCACACTTCTGTCTGCAAGGTCAACACATGGTTGCTTTCTGATTATGTGAGATTTATAATGTGGCCAGAGGTGGAGGGTAGAAAACTGGATTTTCAGGGAGAGGGGCTGTTTTTCAGCTAATTTTACATTGCCAGATGATCTGAGTGTATAAACTAACTGGCATAAAAAAAGCTAAGAGTCATCTTAAGATTTCTGCATACTCTGATAATGCCAGTAATAAAGATTTTAGGTCACTGGGGTATTTAGGAAGTTGTCACATTGTTATTTTGCCTGGGTTGCTGGCACAGAGTCTTTCATTCAGTGTTATAGGAGTGTGAGAAATGGGATTTGTCTTGTGGTGTTACAATTAGCCACCAAGTCTGTGGTGCCACGAATACCTGTGTGTTTCCTTAGGCCAGGAATGTAGGTATGTGCTGCCTGATCATGGTTTATTTCTGCTTTATAAAAATCTTCTCAAATGGAAAACAGACCTTTTTTTTTTTTTTTTTTTTTTTTTTAAATGTGATTTTGATGATATACATAGCTTGTTCTCTGTATGTAGTTGTAAACTCATCTTGTAATGCTATCTAATCATTGGTTTAAGAACCATTTGTGAGTCTGCTGTGAGGTGACAATCAGCTGTGGTATTTCCCAGAGGAAAATGACCCAGGTCAGATAAGATTAGTCTTTAAAAAACACTTTCCGTAATCAGAGAAAGTGGGTTAGAAAAAGAACACTGACCTCAGTGAATCTGTACAATCTCATAATCATTTACACATAACCACTGGCTTGCACTTATCTCTCTATTCAGACTTATTTTCAGAGGTGATCAAGAAACTATTTCTTTTATGAAGCATGTCATCTTTCTAAATAATTGTTAATTTCTGGTATAGCACTATAAGTGCTCTCATGTAGTTGCTGCTTTGCTTTTATTATCCTGAGAGTAATAAGGTATAAAGATTTTAGCTTTTTTTTTTCTGAGTGCAGTTGCATGAAAACGTACAAATAACCCCAGTTTGTACTTACTTGCTTGTTCCATTTTGTGGGAAATTGTTTTGATTTTGCTCCTAAAAAAAACCCCAAAACGTATTACTTAATAGTTTAGATTATGTTTGCTGTCTGGTACAGTCTTAAAAAAAGTAAATTAAAAAATCCTTAGGCTCTGCTTGAAAATAACCACAAATAAGAGGAAAAAATTTCATTAATAGTGAAATTAAATTTTTGTTTTCTCATTTTCCCCTGGCCCCCAGGTGGTTAGAGCAAGGCATTTCCCTCTTCCCCTTTCCCTTGCTGCCTTTAAGAGGGTTGAGTAAAACAGTGGAAACAAATTTGTGTGCTACTCAGTTGCATTGGTTTCTCCTGGGAGGCCTGGTCATGGTGGGCAGTACACCTTTTGCCTTCCAGTTATACGTTTTAGTTGCAGCTTTGCATGGCTGCTTGGGAATTTTTCAGAAACTTGGTGGATATCATGATAGAGGAGCTTGTCCCCTTTATAGGAATGACCTCCTCCCACTTTCTGAGGATACAGAACAGGGCATGAAATATCTGCTCCCTGACTTCTTGGACAGGGGCTATGGCAGTACCATTGGGGTGTGAAAACAGAATTCATTTGGGAAGTTTTTATCGCAGCTGTCTACTTTGAGTACTTGTGAGATTTTGAGGCCTTGGTTGAGGATGGTATTTTCTCAGCTAAGTTTAAATGTCTGTATATTCTGTCCCTTTCAGCTTGAGAATTTCTTGTCTGATTTTTCCTTCTGCTTTTATAGGTATTTTATTGTGCTCCCTGAGAGAGAAAACAGCTGTTTGAGAAATCTGTCATTTAAAACAGTTAAATGTATAAATAATAATGAATAGAAAAACTGATTAATATTAAAACTATTAAAGTACTGAAGTTTATCTGGTTTTATGTTATTATAGTTTTGCTGTCCTGTTTGCCACTTTTCTGTTAGTAGTTTCTTCCTGTGATTCACATATTTAAACTAGTTACACATTAGTGGTTGGAGTATGCAGAATTAATGCAATAATATTTTACATAAGTAATTTAAATCTTCTCTGTTTCTTTAGATAGCTCTCATTTCTATATACAGCATAAACTATGCAGGGACAGGGAATACTGAGCAAGAAAATGAGAGCTGAGAAGGGACAGAGGTTGGCAAAAAAAATTATCCACCTAAATCTTTGCGTAGATTTGCCTGAAGATCAAAGACTTCCTTACCCCATGAAGAGATTTTTTGTGTATGTGCTCCTTACAGAAAAACTCATGAACTGACCTTAAGAAATATATGCTTGGTCTTACTCCGCCTTAAATTTGTGAAAACAAAATAACCTATTTTAATTAATCTGTGTACCTTAATTTCTACCTAATTTCCTGTTGCAGTCATATGACCCATGTTCCAGGGCTCTTACAAGAACAATTAAATAACTTTGTGATTGAAAATGGATAATGAGCTATACTTTAGTGCATTGCCTGTTCACCCTGTGCGAGCTGAAACAATTTTGCCTAAGATCACCAGTGCAAGTTAATTTGGAGATCCTGCCCCTGTGTCTGGTTACACAGGCCACTTAACTTCACACATCACAACATAAACAGCCATCATGCTGGAGGTCAGAAATGAAAGTGGAAAGATAAAACATGGTAAAACTGCAAGCAGTAAAGTTTCTGTCACTTACCTCTTGCTCACAGTAGAATTAGTCTTTAGCAGTACTGGTGCTTTCAATTGTAGGTTGGGACAAATGTTATTCAGAGCCATTAAATAAATGCCTCCTCTGGGACTCTTCTACCATTACCTCAAACGTGGCTTCTCAGTGCTGGATCACTTTGTCTCTTTTAAACAGTTTCTTTTCCATTCTCTGCATATACACACATGTGACTCAAGCCATTCTTGCATATGGGCACATACTAAATTATGTATTAGAGATATGTTTGGGAGTTTGCAGCTTGGCATGTGCTCATAGTTTACAACTCTTAAATATGCATTTCGTTATAAAGCCACAGAACAATTCGGAGGATACCTTTGAAATAGTCATCTCCAAACCACATTTAAGGTTTTATTTATGTAGATATATGCCACCCTTTTTCTTCAGTCCATCAGCATATTCATTTCCATCTACAAAGTAAACATTATTAGCTGAAACAGAAATCAACAACTGGGTTATGTTTGCATTTCTCAGTAAATGTACCTATATACTCAAGTGAGAATAATGGATAGAGACTTAATGAAATGTCTGAAGAAGATAGTGAAAAATTATTTTGACCTACTCTGTTAGTGTTACATTTTGTTGACTGAAATTCAGGAGTATCTCCATCGCAATCCTGGTTGCCCCTGACATACATAAACCCATCACTGTTTTTCCTAGTGCAACTAATGGCTAAGTTGCGCTGCTAAGCCCTAGGAGGATGAGGAGGTTGCATTTTTCACGGGTGTGCTGCTCTGGAGAGCAACTGTACTGTTTCTTTAACGCTGTTAATATGACGTGAGTGCATACAGAATGTGGTTCTGGAGCCTTGCACTTGCTAGACTGGAACACTTATTTCAATGGCAACCACTGGGAGGTGAACCAGCGTGACTCAGGGTTTCTGCAGGATTCGCTGTAGGTCAGTACGACTCAGACCAACTTTGCTGAATGTTTAATTTGCTGAAAAATGGAGGGCTACTGGAAAGGCTGGTAATCATGTAATCTGTTTAGGGCAAGGTCACTAACAGCTTTGCTGTGGAAAGCCTGCAGGTCAAATGTTTAAGCCCAGTTTCCTCCAAGTATAAAATGAGTCTGAACAGAGCTTGTTATACTGACCAAGAATTCGTCTTTGTAAGCTGTAAGGCCATCACTGTAAGTCTCCTTTTCTTTCCAAGAAAATCACTTCTCGCTGCAGCAGAATATGCATCTACTTTGCAAAACTTTCAATACATTAAATGTTAATATAATGGAGTTGATACTGCTGGATGCAAAAAGTTCCTTAGGAAAGTAAAATAAATCTTGTTTTCTATTCCTTTCTGTATATTTTAGACCGTGTTTCTCAAATCTTGTTAACTAGAAGCTCTATCGGTCTGGGGCAGCTGGAGACTGAATTTCTGGGTTCATGCATTATGGCAGCTGTTAAACTTTAATTCTGTTTAATTCTGGGTTTAATTCCTGGTTTTGCCCCAAAAATGTTATTCAAATCACTTATCTTTTCAAGCATTCAGTATTTATAAGTTTAATTAGCCTTATTAATCTATGTACTTGTGTAGTCAATTAATTTCCTTTTTCATGTTGTCACAGTAAAAACTGGCCTTGTTCCAAATTCTGGTATTAAATATTTGGGACCTTGTATTTTGCATAAAGCCTTTATTTATGTCTTTGTATATATTACTTTTGAAGTTCAGTAAAGAAGGTTATTACAGCACTTTTCTTAACTGTGCCACTTAGTTTGACAGTTACTCTTTGTGAGGTTAATGAACACAACCAGTTGTGTATAGAAACTATAAAACAACTGATTAAAGAAATGGAGCTTGAGAGAGGTTTAGGCTCTGAACCCTAGGAGCATGTAGAGGGGCTGTTTTATACGCCAAATTTTGGTGTATTGAGACCTACCATTGCAAGCTGATATATTGATATATCAGGACATCATATGGGTGGAATGCAAAGCACATTCTGAAAGTGCAGTCTTCATAGGGTAACTTTGTCAGAATTTCAAAAGAAAATATAGAGCGAGGTAGACATGTTCTCAAAAAATAGCACATGGATATTAATTTGTGTTTTAAACATCTAAGAGGACATGATCTCTGTTTCATCATTTTTTTGAGGTACTTCAAGTGATTATCCTGCATTCAATATACAGTATGTATCTAAATACTATAAGAGGGTGAATTAAGGTTTGCTCATTCTAGTACAAGTGTGATCAATTTGCATTGTTGGAGAGAGGCATCTATGACAAAGAAATTTAAATAAAATTAGTTTAGATAAATACTTCTGTGTTAGAAATTTGCTTTGGATCACTGTGCTGTATGTGAAAGAGGGAAAACACTGATTACTTCAGGAGAAAAGTAACTAACATGCTTTTCAGTTGGTGAATACTGTGTACAACCTATTCCATGTTAAAAATGGTTGGTTCTCCATGAAGCAGCTCAGTCCCTAAACAGCACTAATACTTTGCACTCCTAACAAAGAAGGTAACCTCACTTTTGTTAATATACCTAAATAACTTAAATTAACTGAAATGCTAAAAGGTATTAGGTTTAAAGCTGTTGTGGGCTTAGCTCTTGGTTTTGAGCAAGTTTTTGAATTTTTACATAAAATATTTCACTGAGCCGATGTGCATAAGGAATCAAGATTATCCTGTAAAGCAGCTAGATCCCTGCATTTTTTACATACTCCCCTTGGTGTTTAATGTTTTATGCAAATGTGATTAACTTGAGTGTTACAGCTCTGGGTTTTATTCTTCATCTCCTTCTTGTTCCAGTTGCAAGGTTTCATTTCTGCTCTTCCAGTTCTTTAGCTATCCTGGGGCAAAGGTGGTTTGTCAGTTGCAGGTAGTGTTCTGAAGGGCTGTAACCTGCTGTAGGTTGAGCGTGGTGCTATATATTGATTGATAGGTTACATTATATTCTCATGTAGCAGAGACTTCAGTGAGTTCCTCTACCTGTCTGCAATGCTGTCAACTTTGAGAGCCCCCAGGGATGAGGAGAGTATGTCCAGCAGGCAGATATTTAGCGTGATGTGTTGGCTGGCTCTGGCTAAGACAATGTCTGTTGATCCTGCAGTTGACTTTGCAGTCATCGCTGAGGTTTTGTGTCATCACATGTTACTCTTGAATCCTGGACTTACAATCCTACGTGCAATGTTGCCCACTGGCATAAGTGTTTGTGTCAAGAAAGCCAAAGCAGGCAAGCCAGCAGGGACCTTTCAAGAAGCTATGTGTTTATTCTTTTTTCATCCTCACTGTAGGACCTCTAGAGGGAATAATTTCTGAGGCTGGGATTTCTTTTTACTTTGTACATCCCGGGGGGTGGTGGTGGGGGGGGGGGGGGTGGTCTCTGCAGTAACTCCTTGCTCCCCTTGCCATTTCCCACCTCAGACTGCTTGGCTGCAGCTGGAAACAGCAGGAGCCCATTGTGCCATTTTTACCTGTTGTTTCCACTCCACTGCTGCGGCTGTGGCCTCCTAGGTGTTCAAGTACTGCTCATACTGCTTTATGTCATCTCGTGTGCTGTTTGAGGTAATATATAGTCCACAAAATTAAGAGCCAAATGAGACACCAGTGTGTGTATCAGCAAAATATTCCCTATATGAAGAAGAAATCTGCCTTAGTCCAGAGGTAGGTACTGGTGTAGTTTGGTAGTACTTTGGTGACTCAACCCTAAATGTAACAGAATGCTGTGAATATGGTGATAATTAAGATGCAATTTTAATTATAGTAATACAAGTCAAGTGGCAGGCACTGTGAGCTGTTTGCTGTGTGATTATAGGTCGTATGTAGAATAACTTCTGTTATTCTATATATGTGTAAAAGAAGAGGAGAGGGGAAGGGGCTTAGCCAGAACATGGGCTGTCACCTGGAGTGTCTGAGGCATGGATGCATATTTTTCTGACTGTTACAGCAGGGGTCTGATATGAAATCTCAGATTGCTAGTTACTTGCTTTATGGCATGGCAGTCAGAGTCACTGGTACTTGACACTTGGCAAAAATATGTTTACTGAGCTGTATTTCTGTCTGTATGTATAAATGTTTGATGTAGCATGGCATGCTACAGAAGTGTGATAAACCCATTGCCATTCCCAGGGGCAAGATAAGAAACCCCTTGTTTCATTATGTTCATCATTATAATTTGGGTCTAAAATATTAGGCTTTAGAATTTTCCCAGAATCAAAATCCTACAATTATATAGAAGAAACACTGCATGTGAGAGCAATCACAGTCCCAGTAAAGAGATAGTGTAGAAACAACAAAGTACAGAAGTACATGCTCAGTTGCATTTATCATGGGAATGTGAAATGGCTGATACAAGCACAGCTTCAGGTAGGTGGTGTCGTGTTGCCATGTGACATGGGCTTTGCACATGTGTGATGTGCATGGCTGTGTTTCCTACATGTGTACCCATATGGGAGCAGCTGCCATTTCCCTTCCACTCACCTTCCTTTATGTACGCGCAATGTGAGTAATACAGAGATTGTTCTTCAGATCTACACCTCAAGGGCGTATAATGCAAGACCTGAGTATTAGAATTTCAGGCAGTAAAAAGACTGTCACTTTGAAGAGTATAGAGAGGGATGGGGACATTCAGTAATTAAATATGATCCTTTTGTTAAATTTACAATACAGTAAGTATTACCCTCCCCCTCCCCCCAGCAGTATTATAAATTCCAGTCCACAGAGTAAACTTGGTCTTAATTAGTTTTATCAATTCATATCTTAAAATAAGTCGCTTACAATCTTAGGTAAGCGGTTTTTCTCTGCTTCATGATGCTTTTACGCCTATTATCCTTCATTTAAATTGTATCCTTGTTGTACAGTAATTAGAAATTACTGCATATGTTACAGGTGTTCAAGTTTCCCTGTACTTCCTCTACCCCTACCAAGTTGCCTTACAAAAAACTATTAAGCTACAACACTGAACCATGCATGCTGACATTCTGGTTTTGAATTGCAGCTCACCGCTGTAGATGCAGACGAGGGACCCAATGGACAGATAGTGTATGAAATTTTGGCTGGGGATCAGGGAGACTTCATCATCAATGACCGAACAGGCCTTATCACCATTGCTCCAGGAGTTGTATTGTCAGTGGGGCGATCCTATGCTCTCACTGTCAAAGCATCTGATAGTGCTCCTCCTGCGCAGAGAAGGTAAAAAAATCTTATAATGAAACTAATTTTTTAATTAGTGCTTAGCGGTGCTTAAGAAGTGTGGGACACCCTTATGTCTATAACTCTGCACTGGAATACAATTCAATGTGTTCTGTTTGGTGTAAGGATCTCATTTTGGAAAAGTGTCATGTTAGAACCCTTTCACTTTTTGTTCATAATTTTTTTTTTTCCTTACAGTACACAGTTTTCATTGTTTCATTTGCTTGCAATGGTCTATTTTTAAAGAGTACATATTGTGCTGTCATTATGCATGCCCCTTTGTTAAGAGAAATTGAAGAGCTGTAAGGAAGAAATGAGAAAGGAGATGCCTTTTGTTCAGAAGGCATGTTGCTGTGATGCAGAAAGGATCAGAAACAGTCTGGTTGCTGAGCTGAAGACCTCTGCAGGTATAGGGCGTGCAAGGTCATCCAGACTTGGCATGATGCAGACGTACTCGACAAGCTGTCCCAATGGTGAGCCGTACCCGCACTAAGACCTAAATTCTCACCAACAGAATTATTTCGGTTCTCCACCAGCTGATAAAGAAGAGCAGCCTGCAAATTTAGTATGGTTAGAATAGGATGCTCTCATGTTGGGCGGAGGGGGGGGGGGGGGGGGGGGGGGGAAGTATTGAGTCCCACCTACCTGCTTCTTTTGAGTTTGTGTTCTGCATATGGTGGCAATTGCCCACAAATGTCATTTCATGCAGATATAGGAGGGGGTGCATAAAAATGGCTCTCACGTTTTGGGCCTGGTGTTGATAATGTGACAGCCTCATTGTCCAAAGACAGAGAGAAACAGTACTTTCTAGCATTTGAATCTCCCACAACCTTTTCTCTTTTCCTTAAATGGGGAATGTTAAGAAGGAAAGAACACAGAAGTGGAATTTCACTTTTGTGAAATTCCTTTTTCTTCAGGAACTGCTGCTTCTGTCATGTCTCCAAGAAAGCTGCTCATAATGTGCACCTATATTACAATTACATTTTCCAATCATGGAAGTATTCAGATTGATAGATTGTTAGTTTGTTCATAAAACTAGTATCTGGTAACACAGTCTTCTGGTTGAATTTTCTTCTTTCTTTCTTTCTTGCTCTCTTGATAAGCCCTCTTAGGTTGGCTGATAGTAGTGCTGATGCTGAGGAGAAGACTGTGGACTATTATGTAGTTACTTTTGCGTAGTACTAGCATAGTATTAAAGTGGAGGACAAAAGTCAATAATGCCACATTGGAGAGCTTCAGCAGTGTGGTCCCAGCAACAGTAGCCCCTACATTGATTGCTATCGGCTCCTTTTGTGTTTGAGAAATCTTTGTTGTCTACAAATGCATACTTCTGATGATGTATGTTGGAAGCATGTGCTTCCTCTGAAAATGTCTTTATTGCAGTAATCTTCAAAAGTGGAAAAGCTCCCCTTGCTTGTTGTTTCTGCTTGTCGCCCCTTTATGGAATTACAGCATGTAATTTGCTACATAGCTTCTAATGTGTGTTCAAAAAAACCCACTCCATCTAGGCAGTATTCCCATAGCTGGGGGAGGGGGTGGATGGGGTGGGGGGCCAGCCTGGCCTTGACCTGAGGTGTATTTAAGGCCCAGGGCTGTTTTTTCTGTGTCTGAGAAGGTTAAAAAATCAGGAGGGAGGGCCACTAGAACTTCAGTGAGGTGACATGGAGAAAGAACATGGACAACTCTTACTGTCTGGTAAGAGACATTGAGATAAAAAGATTTCACTGGCTTCTTTAGATTCTTTCTGTAAGGCTGAAAAAACAGACATGAGCTGGTGGTGCTTGAAGCAGCCTCTTGCCATTTTACAGAGAGAAAAGCCAGGGACAGGTCATGTGAGCTACAGCCCTGAGGTCTTCAAAACTGTCCTTTTGCATCTCCTTAGTTCCTTCCTTCCAGCTGTGAGGTGGTTGGCATCTCTTAGTTGGGGTTATATGAACTTCTTGCTCCTTCTACTGCAAAGTTGTCACATGTGCAGGTGGTTTGCATTGCCTTGCTGGAGGCAGTAACCAGTATTTGAGACTACTAGGAATGGGCTAGGTCTAGCCAGACATTACGTATCTGTGCAGGTGGTGAGGTGTGTGCCCTGTAAAATAAATAAATGAAGGATTTTGATCTAGTTTCAAATATTAAGCATTTTTTCCCAGTTCTGGATTCTGCTGCAGGACATACCAGTCTAACTGTAGTCATGTGAAAACTGACTGGGTTTCAGTTACCCCTTGCTTATGTACAAAGCAAGACCCACCTACTAAACCTGGCTTAGGAACTGTAGCCCTGTAGCCTTTGTGAGCAGAAATGTAAATTGAAATGCATTCTGTGTAGTTTTTTTGCATATTATGACACATTAAATTCTTGGTGGATGACTGCATAAACCAAGATTTTTTTGGCATATTATTAAAGTTTCTATCTATAGCAAGCATCATTAACATAAGTTATTGAAGTATATTTAAGTACACTTCAGTACTTTAAGTATTTTAAGTTTATACAAAGTATTAAATTTTAAAGATGAAGTTTAGCTTTTTAGAACTGAAGCAATAGTTAAGCATATAGTGATTAGCAGTTTCTACTAATAAAGAAAATGAGAGGAACATTTTTAAACAGTTATGTTTCAGACCTTTATCCTTCTGCCATTGACCTCAGATTCCTGTAGAGCAGAAACAAGTCACTTAGTGATAAGTGAGCTGCCAGATCAAGCCCTATCTAGAAACTACCTGATCATAAGATTATTATTGCATGCACTGGAATAGTATGCTTTCTCTTTCTCTTGTGTATCCAGGGGTTGTTTGTCTAAAGATATGTTTGTCCATATGTATATAAATATAGTCATTATACATTATATAATATAGTTGTGTGTGGAAAGCATGTGGAATTAAAGCAGAGACAGGGACGCAGTCTCAGTGGCTTGTTGACCATGCTTTCCTAGCATTACCATTTAGCTGGAGTAGCATAAAAGCCATATTTCTATGCTTGTGTGAATTTGTGAGCACTGTTCAGTTCCTGAGCTCTGTTCTGTTCTTACTGTGTTCACCTGTCCCTGCAGCATTAAAACACCAGCTGGAGTAGTTGGAAAGCTCACCTGTCTTCCTGCCCATGCCAAAGTAGATTTTGCCAGCTGCTTAAATGGGCTGTACCTAACACACACAAAATGCATGGGTAAAAATTGCAAAGCTCTTATCAAAAATAGTTTGGAAATTAAACAAAAAAAAAGCTGTTTAATAATATAGTACTTTTAATTTGCAGACTACTAGTGCTTTAGTTCTCTGAACTTATCTTAAAGATTTCAAGAATATTTGCTGACTATTGTGGTGAACGGAAAACATATTTTTAGAGTTTGATAGACAATAAGCCAGCTTGGGTATTATTAAGATGTAGCAGAATCAGGAAAAAAAATACACAGAACAATATATTTTATTAAATATTCAGCAGTGGAAGAAAAATGTACACTAAACCTCATCTATTTGGATGGATACATCATACACAGACAGCAGCTATCCCAAGAAAATATGCAGCCCTGGTGCTCAAGTGATACTTTGTCTGCTAATTCGTTGTGTCTGTTGTTAAGCATTTGGTGATTGTATTTTTTTTACTCCAACAATGTAAGTGTGGAACATCAATTCAAAAAGATTAGTGGGATATGAGGGAGTATTTTAAAATAGGAAGAAGTCAGGAAAATAACTGTAGTTTATAAGTAGGTAATCAAACACTTAATCATGGACTTTAGTTGTAATTGTCCATCTTCCCTTGATTACACTAGTTTTGGTTGTATTCATTGAGTCCGTAATCTTCAAATTCATCTCTTTTAATGCCCAAGGAGATGACAGATGGGAAAGCTTTATCATTCACTGATGCGTTTTAGTGCAAGTTCTGCATTTGTTTGAAGTTTGATTAAATCAAATAAGGACCTCACCATTATGTTCAAAGCAGCAGGATCCTTATGTCCTGTATTTGTAGATGTACATGAATCCGGCACTTGCTCCAGAGAGATGCAGGGGAGGCAAGCCAGTGTCCACAGCATTGCTGTCTGTGGGAATCTCAGGGTTGCCCTGGACTAGCTGATAGCCAGGGGTTTGGGGCACAGATGGGTGTTCGCTAGGCTGCCATGATATAGCTAGCGATGGGGAAGTTGAGCATTTAAGGCTCGTTAGAGTCAAGTTGTGTATATTGTTAAGAAACAGGTGGTGGGTTGACCTTGGGCACCTGCTGGATACCCACCCAGCTGCTCTCTCCCTCTCCCTCCTCAACAGGACTAGGGAGAAAATAAGGTGAGGAGGCTTGTGGGTGGAGATCACTTACTAATTACTGTCACAGGCAAAACAGACTGACCTGTGGAATACTATCTGATTGCTAGTTAAAATGGGTTTAGATAGTGAGAAATCAAGAAACTAAAACAATTTCCACCAGCTCCTCCTTTTTCCAGGCTCAACTTCACTTCTTTCCCAGCTCCTCTGCCTCTGAGGGGTGCAGGGGTGGGAAATGGGGGTTACAGTCAGTCCGTAGCAGCCCCTCCGCCATTCCTTCCTGCCCCACCGACATCTCCCTGTGGGCTGCAGGGGGTCTGCTCTGGTGCCTGGAGCACCTCCTCCCGCCTCGGTGCTTGCAGCGCTGTTCCTCACACATTTTTCCCTCATCCTCCTCCTGTTTGCCCCTTTCTTAAACCCATTGAGGCTGAGGGGACTGGCTGCTGTGCCCGGCTGCAGGGCGGCTGGAACCAGCTGGAACCGGCTGTGCCCGCCCCAGGCAGCCCCAGCTCCCCCCACGGGGACCCTCAGCCTCAGCTGCCAGCCCCCGGAACCCACACCCCACAGCACAACTGAGGAGCCTGTTTCCTATGCAGAGCAGGCGGCAGCGAATGGCTCTCGCAGTGTGGAGGCTCCAAGCTGGCCAAAAGGTGTGGCCGAGCTGAGCGGTGGGGCGCAGCAGGCTGGATTCAATCCCTTCCTGGTGGCTGCGGGGCGCGGGCTGTGTCTGGTGGATGTGCCCCTAGGGACGGAGCTCATTCTGCGGCAGTTACCTACAGATGGGATTGGGCTTTCGAGACAGGGCTGTTCATGGCTGGTTATCTGGAGCATGGCCGGCATGCTGTGTGACACAGCCTCTAAAGCGTAGCTCTCTGTCGTGGTCTTGCAGCGATGGTCTGCCCAGCTGCTGTTCGTGGTGCGCAGTTATAACACCTGCTGGCAAAGAGCGGTGGGAGGCACCTGTCATACAGCGGTGACTGGGCGTGCATCAGAATCCTGGACAGCTAATGAAAAATATCATTGGTGATGTGTCGTTTTGGTGTTAAATAAACTCTTATCAGTTAACACAGGTGCTGTTGGTGTTTTCTGGTAGGAGTCTCTAAAAATGCCCTGGACGTGCTAGCCCTGCAAGAAGTAGCTCAGTGTGCGTGTGTTTTGCTTTTCTCCCTTCCCTCCCCCCATCCTCCAAAAAAGAAGGGGTGGGCGGTGGGGCACAGGCACAAAAACTGGGACAAATCCATTTGTCCTGAAGTGATTTCTTTCTTGCAGCCCTAAAGCCTGAGATTTACCAGCTTTGTCAAAGGGCTTATGCAGAGGAAATCTGCACCTGCAGTGTAACATTTGCTCACGTCAGGGTCTTGTTCTGGGGCAGGGGAACTGTTCTAACATACAAGAGAGAAGGCAGGTGGGATAGCTGAGCAAAGATGCAAGAGAAGGGTCCCATTAAAGCAGATTTTAAGTCTCATTCAACTTCAGGGAGACTTTTGGCTCCCTTTCTCAATTTGGAGCAGTTAAATAGCAAGTGTCCCTACAGCATGGTCTTTCCATGGTCTGTAGTGAGTGTCAAATGTTCCAGAAGATCCTTCAGCTTGAAAACTGGAATGCCGTTTGCTGTATATACAGGTTAGGGGTTCAGTACAGTTGAAGGGTTTGCCAGGTTTTTCCTTGGTGTGGGTTTTGTAGTATGCTGTATTGCCATGGCTCACTGGTCTGAAATGGGCTTGGGTTTATTTGTGTGAACCACAGTATTGATGCAGCCTATTACAAAGCTGTGTACATCAGTCTTTTCCCAGCATTATCCTCTCTATCAGCGTTTTCTGTTACCTCTCTTCCAAAGAAAGGTAGCAAACTGAATGACAGCAGGGATACTCCAGGATGGATATTGTGCATGGCAGGAGAAGTTACCATCAGAATTTGACATGAGTCATCTTCTTGTGTGGAATGTGCACTGGTACCTTACTGCTTTATTTTTCAAAGAACACTTGCACTACGTTTAAGAAAATTATTTAGCTTTTCTTCTGTTAACATGGCAGGCTGCTTTATTTTTGATGCAGAATGAAAAACATGTCCTGAAGCTTTTAAAGGAGCAAGGGGAGGTTGTTAGAGCCTAGAGAACATGGAGTGTATAAAATAGATGTTGGTTGCATTGTGTTTCTTGATTTATTGATTTTGACTAGCTCTGACTTTTTTTTTTTTTTTTTTTTTATTCCTTGCATTGCAGGAGCTCTATTGCTACTGTTTACATTGAGGTCCTTCCACCCAACAACCAGAGCCCTCCCCGTTTTCCCCAGCTGATGTACAGCCTTGAAGTCAGCGAGGCCATGAGAGTTGGAGCCATTTTGTTAAACCTGCAGGTACAGATGCTTCCCTGTAAGCCTTTACTACATTCCCTCTGTGCCCATGCCATGCAGAAGCCAGTCCTTGCATACAGTGGCAAGGACTGTTTATAGGGGCTGAAAATTATTTAATTGTAATAAATAGCCCCTTTTACATGGACCATATAGGAAAAGTGCTTACTTTGATATTTTTGTAACTTCTTTTTGGTGTTAAATGTGCTAGAAGGTTCTATAGGTTGCATGTGGGACTGAAGTATATAAGAAAAAAATTCCATTAATAGCTTAAAACTTGAAAGGCCTGTGATTTGTTATGTTAAAATCTCTATATATATGTTTGCCAGCAAATCAGAGGAGCTTAAGACCTTCCGCACCTAATTCATGTGGAATTTCAGCAAGGTTTTTGGCCCTCAGCCATCTTTAGCCTGTAATTTTTGAAAAGCATCTGAAGATTAATTACTCCCCTTGGTGTATGCAGCTATTACTGTTACCAGTCTAACAAAAAGTAGAAGTCCCTGTACTAACTGACTGCCTGACAGAGCTCTGCAAGTGGAAGCAGTGAAAGCATCTTAGTCCAGTATTGCTTATAAATAATGCTGCATGACACAGTTTGCAGACCCAGCTTGCTTCTCTGCGTGCTGCTGCATGGTTAATGTATCAGCTTTCTCCTAGCTTATTTACTGTTCCCTAAGCTTTTGCTGCATTGTGTTCTGTCCACATCTTGAAGGCCAGCTGTGCAAAATATGTAGATAAATTACAACTCTTTAGGTTGTAGTTGATCTTCTGGGGGATCAGGAGCTTAATATTATGGCTTTGAGTCTAAAGCAATAAACTCAGTATAGCACACTCTTCTGAGCATGGTTCCTGTGAACATTATAGCATGATTCAGACTTCATATAAAGCCATTCAAAGGAAGAAGGCTGGAGATGTCTGAAGTAAACAGAAACCATAGACAGCAACAGCCTTACCTGCTTTCAGTCAGTGTTCTATTGAAGTCGATTGAACTCCGTGGAATTATGTCAGCTCATACTAGCTGAAGTGTGTGGCTCTGTGTGTTTTGCCCATTTAGTAAACACATGGGAAAAAAATAATCCAAATTGAAGTGTGTGAAATAAAGGAAATCTAATTGAGTCATTGATGCAGGTGAATGGGTAAGTTTCAATTAAAATCATTTGCTGATGAAAGATGAAAATTATTATAGATGGTTGAGCTGATACAGCCAACTGCGCTGAGGGAGAATGACTCATTTAGCTCAGTGCTGAAAATTAACTTCTGGCGTGTCTTTAATGCCTTCAGTGAGCTCAGAATTGAAGAGCCATGCTGTTCAGAGCCTTCTCCTCACTGGTGGGAAGATGCTTGGTTCTGGAAACCCCAAAGAGTAACAGGAACCAGGAGCATGCTGAGAAACCAAAACATTTGTGTTTACTTGACAGGTGCTGGAATATATGGCTGAAGGGCTGAGTGATCCATGGAGGCAGAAAAACTATTAGCAAGTTTTAGTATTTAAGGATTTTATGCAATTTAAATGTGGTTAGAAAGTGAACCTCATTGTTGGAATAGTCTGTCTGCTTTAGTGTTGCACTAAACCCCAAGCATTTTACCTAGAATTTGTTTTGCTTTTCAAATGATCCTTGGTAAAGGGTGCTGAGTAAATCCAGGAGAGCCAGCTTGTGGCAGGCAGGGCAAAGGAGATGCAAAATTGTCGTGTAAGCTACTCTGCTCCTAGCCTGGATGCTAGTGAGAATTCTGGTGATATAGCAGTGGGCGTTCTCTTGCTACATGCCCAGGATCCCCAGAAATTATGAGTTACTGTGTTTAGGAGAGTGAAATGCATCAGTTAGTTTTAAGAGCTTAGGAAATGCACAGAAAATGTTGTCTTCTACTTAGTTACTGCAATGTAGATTTATGTTGCATTACCAATATGTTATGCATTACTTGAATTCAGCTAGGCAATTCCTGTTTATGAAAAATAATTACTTGTTAAATCACAAAGATGCATGGCTTCATCTCTTCAGGATTAGTCAAAGACTGTATCTCTTGTAGGCCAGTGGTCCTGGGCCTGAAATGCAGATGTATTGTCTTTATAGGGCAAGTACAACTGCCTCATTCTGCATTAATATGCCCATCTGTATTAAAGGACTTTTATTGTGTGGAGTATATTTCTGTCTTCCATCTTTTTTCATTCCCTGTGCAGAATTGGCCAGGACATTTTAAACATTCATAAACTGATTATTTAAGCTTGTGAAATCTTGTGCTGTCTTTTCCAGGCAAACAGAAAGTTACCAATTAGTTATCTTGGGGTTTTTGTGAAATTTTAACAATACCTTAAGGTGTTGCCTGTATTCCATAGGTAATATGGAATATTACCAGACCTCAAATAGTTAACAAGTGTTTTCATCTGTAAATTTTCATGCTGATTTTTCATTTCATGAGTAGTCTTATTGATACATTACGGTTTTTGGACTTAATGTATGTTTTGGTTGATGCAGTAGGGTTAAGAGGTTATGTTTCTGTAACTCTATCGAAAATCTTTTGGTAGTGCTGCATACAGCCTAAGGATTACAAAAACTGGGAGAGAATGAGCAAGCTTTTTGAAATATTTCCAAGTTATCATAGCTAAAGATCTGCAAATTATCAGTGCCAATAACAATGCAAATACAGGTGTTTTAAATTTGCCTGTTTTACTTTAAAATACATGTTCTAAAAATAAAAATTCCTTTTCTGTTAAAGTTTTTTTATACAGATGATGGAAAGATATTTTTTCTTACACTAGTATTTATTTTATAATGTACCCAGTTGATTGTGACTGGTGTTTTAATTTAGAACATTTGAGATTAAGTAATGCAATATTAAATGGTCTCCACAGTATTAATTTGTAAATAAACCTCAAGAGTTTATTGCATGCCTGGGAGGTGTTTATTGCTTCATGTTTTGCCAGCCATTATTCATTATAATATACAAACACTGTAAACTTTCTGGGAGTCTGCAAAACGAATAGGACTGTTATGGTCCAGTTGTGTGCTGAACAAGGAAGCAACATGAAATCATTGTGCACAATTTTTTAAGTCACTATATGCAATTGATCTGGAAAGCAATAGGTATAGATTGCTCTCTTCTCATGTACAAGTCTTCAGTGTTTTTCTTAAGTGCATAATAACTTGCTGTACTTTCGCTTTAAAGAAAACAGAAGTTTTTAAAAATAATGATAAACTTTTCCCCCTGATTTTTAAAGTATGTTGATTTAAAAGTACATTTTCTTTGGACATAAGGAGAAAATGAAATGAACTAGACAAGTCTTTTATTTTTGGTCTTTTTGAAAGTCACCTGACTTGTTATGAATTAATATAGACCATAAACAAACGTCTGAGATAGCCTTAAATGTGCAGTGAGGACAGGATTCCCTTGCAGATGAAGTAAAAAGAATACGAAGGAGCTCTAAAGATAGAACCAACAGTGTGATTCTGGTGGTTTATGATCTATGATACTCAGAGGTGCCAACTAGTCATATTTTCTGCATCCAGTATTTCTGTAGTTTTGTGTTCTTGGCTAACGCTTTTTGACTTGTCTTTACTGAGTCAGTTCCTGACTGTTCGTATGTTCCACATAAGAATATCTGCATTCTGCTCATACCCTCTAATGTGCTGGCACTTCCTGTCACTCGGTGCCATCCATGGATTTTATAAACAAATTTCCTGTTCTGTCACTGATGTTGTTAATGAAAATATTGATTGGTATTGGGAGAAACATACACACCTTTACAGAATTTAGTCAATACAAAATGCTATCCACTGCTGTCTGACCTTGATTTTTATGGTCCGGTTTTTTCTTGCTTAATCCTGTCTTCCATTTGGAGACCATGTTGTCTAAACCTGTTTGTGAAAATGTCACATAAAGCAGTGTGAAAGCCTTACTATGGCTGAGATACATTATTACACACACAGCTTTTTCCCTATTTACAAGACCTGTTGTCCTGTTGTAAAAGAAGATTAGATTGCTTTGGCATACTTTGTTTTTGAGAAATTTAGCTTTGTGTTATCCATCTCCATATTGTCATCACAGGTACTTACAAATAATCTGATTATTTGTGGTTTTCTGGCAACTGAGCTCTACCTGTCTGGTCTGTGATTTCCTGGCTCATTCCTCTGTGAAAGATGTACCTTTTGTTTGCCCTTCAGCATGTTTGTCCTCTGAGAGTTTTCAAAGAAAACTGCTAATGGCTTTGAGTTTGCTTTAGTCGGTGGTTTTATACATTACAATGAATTTCATCAGGCTTTAATTTCAGCAGATGATTTAAAGGTGCTCTATTTATGTACATATTCTTTGCCTTATTCTTTCCCAGTTCTCATCTGAGATTTTACCCCTTTGTTGCCACAGTTAATTTTGTTTGCTGCTTGATTGAAGCTGAAATACAAGAACTGTTAGTTAGCTCTTTGACATTCTCAGCATCATCCTTTCTGCTTTTATACGGTGGCAAGGTACCACACTCCGCAAGTTTCCTTTTTAATTTAAACATTTCTTTGTCCCTCTTTGTATTCTTTTTTGCTTCTATTACAGTTTTACCTCAACTTCTTCTGACTTTGTCCTCATATAGTTGTGCTTGCTTTTTCTTTATACAAGTCCCCATCATCTGACTTAGCCATAGTTTCTGTATGCTTCCTTTGGTTAAGGCAAGTTGGTTTCTTACTAGATTCCCTGTTCTGTCTGCACACTGGAATAGTTTGTGCTTCTGTTCTTAATTTGGCAGGGGGTGGTGTTGCTGTTTCTTTTTTCACTTTATTTTTTAAGAACTGCTTTTTAGGTGGTCAATCTAAAGATAACCAGTCCTTGACTGTAGTCTCCAGCAAACGCTTAAAGGGAATAGATAAGAAAAAGGATGGTTCTTGAAAAATGTGAAACAGAAATACTCTTTCCTTATCTTCTTTTTTATTTTCACCTGTCTCCTAGTAAATCCTGCCTTTCTTTGATCTTGTTGGTTGGCTGCCTTACAATTTTCATAGCAGTATCTTTTCTTCTTTTTTTCCCCTGTGATAATGTGCTTCATCACTTTGGATTTTGAATGCTAAATTGTTGTAACCGTGAGACAGTTTGGGAGACAGTTCGGTAGACAATATTTTCTCTGAAAAACACTTTACGCTCTTTTGAGAGAAAAGATGTGTGTACATCTGACAAAAAAAAAGTAACAATTACATGGCATATTTATGGCCATTTTTGGAAATAGTGTAGCCAAAGCTTAACTTCGAAAGATTTTACCTAACTTCTGAAAAGCATTTTTGTCATCTAGTAGGTAGAATATATTTGTTTTGATGCCTTTATTAGCTTTTTTTGAAGATCTTATCCTGATCTTCACCCTCCCAAAAGCAAATTATTGTGGAGGGTGAATGCTGCAGTGTCTACGCTGCTCAGTGGAGCATCAGGGAAAGGAATGAGGTTCTGGTAAACTAACAGAAAGAAGAAACAGGATAAGAAGTGGAAATGAAGAATAGGAACAAAGGAAACAAGAAGTTCAGTCTAATCAGTCTATAGCTGCACAAAAATAAAAGTACTTGAATAAAGCCTGAATTTCATACTTGTGATGCTGCGTGTATATATGTAGTAGCAATTTGAAAGTCTGTATTCAGGATATTGTCGTTTCTCTGTAGCATAAGAATTCTGATGTGCTACAGCTTTATCTTAAGTAGAACATCTGTAATTACCACTCTTGCCTTAGAAATAGAGAGATTGATGTCATTCCTGTAGATAACTTCAATAAAACTTATGGAGTTAATTTTCCATTTTGTCAAGTGAAGGAAAGAAAAGAAAGCTTCATAACTGACTTAATTTTATCCCCTTTTTTCCTAAAGGCTTTTGATAGAGAGGGTGACCCTATAAGATACCTCATTCAGAATGGAGATCCTCAACAAGTTTTTAATCTCTCTCAAAGGTAAGTGGAAAACCCTTAGAAAACAGACTTGTAACTTTTCAGTCAAGTGAATATGTGGGCTGAGAGCAAAACTAAAGACTTGTAATCAGACATATTCAGCTGTTCCATAGATTGGCTCTTAGATGTTAATGAGAGCTCTGTGAATGATACTGTACTCTGGAGTTTTTTACAAATGAATATTTATTTATTTTAAACACTTTAGTAGGTGAAACTCACTGAGGTGGAAACATGCTATTTAAAAGAGTGACCAGAGATTAATTAAAAACGTTATACTTGTCAGCTTCTGACTAATGGCAGGGACAATTTTTGCTTTAGTTTCCTGCCTTCAAGTGTTTTAGTCTGTAGTGGAAAGTCTTTTGAGCATTATTTTAAAACATCTTTTCCTTTAATTGAATACCAACTTAAATAGAGTTAGAAACCAAGGGTACATTATGAAATTATAAGCACCAGTTAGGTCTGTGCCTGTCTCATCACCCCCTTCTTTACTTTACCCAAGCAGCTATTATTTACACTTCAAAGTATCTTTTTTTCTTCATAGGAAGGAGGGAGGGTGGTGAGCTGACTCCCTGTGGTAGGTGATGGTACAAAAGTAACTTGGGTCTTATTTGTTGTTGGTGCAGGTGTAATTGCAAAAAATTGTTCTAATTTGGTGCGTGGGACAGATTGTACAGAAACAGGTCTGTATGTTCTGAGTAAGCTTTAGATCACTCACTGTGATGAATCTCCCATACATGGAGAATAAAATCACTTAGGAAACAATATGAAAAAAGCCTTGACAATCCCAAGAGATGCTGCTGATGTTATCCACCAGGATTGGTGGGCCCTTTAATAATAAAGACTTGTTAGGCAAGGAAAGGGACAGTTTAGAGAGAGGAGACTGTTTCACTGAGCTGGCAAGACCAGGAAATTGTGTTGGGCTGCTGTTTTTATTCATTGCTTAGTGCTGGAGTTTTCCGTGCAAATCAGGGAAGGTGTGCTTTGTTTACCAGCTCAGAGGAAGTGTTGGGAGTCATAGCTCCTCATAGCTCCAGAACAGCGTGGATTTGCAGGGTTTTCTGCACAAGCGATGCTAGCAATCCTCCCCTTAACACAGAGAAGCTTGGTCGGTCTGACCTACTCTGTGACCTTTGGAAGTTGAATAATGAAGAGTGTGCCTGGCTATGTGAGAGAACCTCTGAAAAGGGGGCTACTCAGTAGGTAATTGTTTTGTATAGTTCGTGCTTATCACAGCACTGTTCACATCCCACCATAAAAATCCTGAAAGTTCTCCATGCCAAAGAAACTTTAAAAAAAGCGTGCAAATTCAGGACAACTCCTGGCCTGCCAAACCTGTGGTGTGAAGGTATTCTCAAAGTCAGATCCTAGGCAGTTTCTGTATTGTCCAGCTTTGGATGTAAAAAGGGTGGCAATACTCAGAAGTCAAGATGTTAAAGGTGGCAGGTGAATTCACAGCTGTGAATTCAGTCTGAAAACAATTAAGAAATCTGGTGCCTTCTCTGAAGGCTGCAGACACAGCACCACCCCTGTGCGTTCACAAGCAGTCTTGCAGCAGTTGCAGGTGTCACCTTCCAGGGCCTGTCAGGGGTGGCTGGGAACCCTCCTTGATCCCACCCAGCCCCTAGGGCCCATCACGGGCAGCCTGACACCCCCCAACACACACACCAGCCTCATGTCCCCCCCTCATGCGTCTGAACATCACACCTCGTTAAGGGTTTCAGCACAAACTTAGGCTAGTGTTTGTCTTTTTTTGATCTGTTGCCTCTTAGTAACAAGAAGAGCTCTTTGAAGTGTTTTCTCCTTCCTGCTCTCCTTGCATCTGTTTTTTTGGAAATTGTGCAAAGTTTTTTTCAGCCTTTTGCACGTTTTTTTTTCTAGATGTTGAAATGTCTCGATAAGAAATTAAAGTAGGATTACTGTTAAACAAGGCATATAGTTAATGTGAGTGGCATGTTAAGGCTGCGGTAATTTATCTCAATGTTTCATAAACACATTTTTAGATACTTTAAGGCTAAGGCAGAGACCATTAACATGATTCTTTTCCTTTTTCTCATCTGGATTATTTTCTTGCATCCTGGAGCCTATCAGTTAATCCCTGTGTGACACGAGTACTGAAAATTACCAGTTTTACATCTACCTACTAGATCTGTTTTATTCTCTATCTGAGGATGTGAGATGGTTTTGTTCTTTCTTCTTTGGCAATACCTGAGCACAATCGGTAGTAATTCAGTACCTTCTTATGTTCCCCAGGGAAGGTGATGATTAAAACCTGGGGTATTAAATGAATATAAGTACCTCTGAATCCTTGAGTAAAACACAGTAGTTTTTATAAATTAGTCTGTCTCTTGAATGATGTTCATGTACTGAAATGGAGACTGTAGATTGTGAGTGTTAAAGCGGTAGGAAGGAAGAGATAAAAAAGGCAATATGATAGTCCAAAAATGTTGAAGAAATTAAATGGATACATATGGCTAAAGGTCAGTGTTAGTAAAGCAGTATTTGTTGTCAATAATTTGTTCTTAGCTCCACTTTGATTTTTGTGTGTGTGAAATAATACTTTACTATGTAAGTATTATGTTCTATTCACTGTCCCTTTCCTAAAAAATTCTTCTGTTTGTATTTCATTGCAGTGTCTTGAACAAATGCTGGAAAATATAGATGATCTATTATGATAGCTAATTGACTTGCAGAAACACTTGGAAATAAGAGAATTACTAAAATACAGAGCATGATTTAGTATTTCCCGTCAGTTAATAATACATCTGACTTTCCTACAGCTCAAAGGAAACTAATGCCTTTCTCAGGAGTGTCACTACTGTTTCACTGTCTGCTATTTATAAACTACAAAATGGTTAGTTTAGAAGTTGAATGGTCTTTAGTAATACAACAAAATATTAATTGAGCTCAGCTGTATATTCCTTAGCAGAAGAGAGTATATGAGTCTACAGTGAGATAAGCAGTGTTATTAATTTGTCTCGCACAAATTACAGCATAGGTTGCTAGAAACCCTACCACTTCTACACTCATTGCCTTCTTGTGGGTCATGTATGTAGGCAATGCTAAGATTTTACTGTTACTCTAATTATTAACAGTCTAATCAAAAGACTTAATAGTCCTGTTATGACACTAATGCAAACAACAAAAATAGCAAATATAGGTATGTTTTAGTATGTGTGTGTTATGTAAATATAAAATATGTGTAATGCAAATTATTTTCTGTATATGTGTAATTTTAACATTTATATATGTATAATCATACATATGTATACATACACATGTACTTTAATATCACTATCAATATATATCACTATAGCCATATATATAGCTACATTTATATCACTGTATACTATATATATGAGTTTATGTAAAAACATATATAAATGTATGCATAAACATTCTAGGGTCTGTCCCTTGCTCTGGTGTTGTGCTTAACCCTTTCACTTTCCCTTTGGGGTCATTCAGGGCAATAATTTTCTCTGGAGCAAGGGTCTGTGCTGAGTCTTCAGCACCTGAAGTCCTGCCCTGGGAGGAGGAGTATGATACTGAAGGTTTCATTCTCCTCACTCTAGGGTCCATCTTGAGTCATATTTACATCTGACACACTCTGTACCGTGCTTTTTTCTTCCTGTCTGTGTGCAAGTCTATTTTACATCTGAACTTACTGCATGTGGGGTGCTTTGCATAAATGGATACTTGTTTATTTTTCTTTGTGACCCCAGACTGGTTTTGGGCAGCTCCTAAGGTTGTGTTTCTTTATAAATAGTAGGCCAATGGTGAAGTGTTTGTAGCCTAGGCCCTCTGGTGTCATCCTGTGCCTGGATATTCACTATGCTAGAGGCTGTGCCTGTACTGCTGCACACGTAGTTCACTCTGCACAATAACCAAGTTATAGCTACCTCTTCGTTAAAAAATATATGTATATATAAAAGGTAGGCACCACACTACAAAATTGTAGAGAAGGAAGCAAAAGCTAAAACTGTATTTGTATCGGGTACCTGCTCATTAGAGAACTGCTGTTTAAAGCTAAAATCAACCTTGGAGCAGGCTGAGGCAAGTCCGTGCAAAGAAGTGTGGCAGGTCCTGAGGCCCTGTTGTAGCTTGGCAGAGCACTTGTGGCTTAGGACAGGACATGTCAGCTCCATATTCACTGGGTTACAAAACTATACACAACACGTGTGTGTCCCATTGTTTTTTACCAACCTCCAGAAGGTTTTTTAGGTACAAAGAAGTTGCTAGCTTTTCCTTTTTTTGAGGAAGCCGGACATGAAACATGCCTATGTTATAGTTGTGTAACAGTGGGACGTTGCATGTAGCATCTCCAGAAATATTCTTTTCTTTGATTGCTGAGTTTGAATATTGTTTTGTCTACCAAGCTTTCAGTCCTACAGGAGAATTATGCTCCCACTCACGGTTTTCACCTATTTCTGTAGTATTTATTTGAAGAAACTGCTTGCAGTAACAGCTTGCCAGTAAGTGTTGCTATTTGTCTCTGCTGAAAACAACACTGGAAAAAGTCTTGGCCTGGAACCAGTTTCTGAGGTCTTCTCCGAGAGTAAGAAGTTACAGCAGAAGCTCTACAGAAATTTATAGTCTAGGGAAAAAACATCACTAGTTATAGATTATATACATCCAAGCGTTCTGAAGAAGTACAGCTAATGAGATCTCATAGTTTAGTGGGACTTTTATTTTGGCTTTGGCTTTTTTGTTGTTGTTGTTTTCATAAAATCTTTTTTTGAAGAAGTGAGTGTTTAGGTTCTGGGTCATGAATGTAAAACGTAGGTTCAAACAGTAAAATTTATAGCTGTGTCTGACAAATCCTTGTGTCTGATATGCCAATTAAAAATGGAATAACACGTGAAAAGTCACAGCATACCAAGATGGTAGCTCGTGTGGATTTTGTGCTGCAAAATTACATGCTGTTACACTTTTCCTGAAATGTTGCAAGCTGACCATAACATGTTTGGTGGAGTTTCATGGGAGAAGCTGCTTAGCCATGCAACAAGAGGGTAAATGTCATCCTGGATCCATGTTTGTTGGTGCATATTACTTGAATAGCCTATGGATTGGGTGGTGTTTAAGAGGTGTCAATTTGTTACATACATGACCAGGTTCCAGTAGATGCCAAAACCCTATAAATGAAATGCAGAGCTTTAGGGCTGGTCACAGCAGTATTGTACCAGTTCAGGTAAGCAGAGTTTAGCTTGCTTAGGATTGTCGACTCAACAGTACTTTTGTAATGCTTCCTAATGTAAAATTAATGAGTCCAAGGTGGGATCTTGTTGCTGTGTTGCTATAGCACACCTCCAGGTGGCTTCCAGACTTCTGCATAAGGAAATGAAATAATCCTAAAGAAAAAATCCTAATTATTTTATTTGTCAGCTATTACAGGAATTTGTAATGCTTTCAAAGAGGATTTTTGTAACATGTATTTGTTTTATTCTTTCTGTAAGCAGCTGCTTAATAGCCCTTCATTCATCATCTTTTTAAAGTGGGCATCAATAATCACAATATCCTGATTAATTTTCCACAACATTTGTGCCTATATTAATACTTTATTATTAGGAAATGTGGTATATCTGTGCTTGCACTGAAAAGGCGTTAGCTTATTACAGCACTTTTATTGAAATTACATGATGCGCAGTTTAGTAACCTATCCCTATAAAACTTTGAGGAGACTCATACTTAAGACTATGCATGTTGTACTCCCAAAGTTCACTGCTGCAATCCTGTTTGGTATCGGGACTCCTCTGTGATTAATAGACTGCTTGTGATTCTCTTTTCTCCTTTATTACAGCAGTGCAGCTTTCTAACAAATTAGGGTCACGTGTTCAGTGTAAGTCTATCTTTTATAGAATCCTGTAGATCACTAGGTTGATATTTTAATCCCAATTTATACATGTATCAAAGCAGAAAGCATTAGAAATTGGCTCATCATTTTTATTAGCCTTTACCTTCCCAAAGCATGCTTTCAGTTGTAATAAAGTCTAAAAACATATTAACTTGCTCAAAGGGAAACAGTTGTGTAATGCAAAGTAGTGGAACAAAGGTCCTTGTAGATATCTTAAAACTGTTGTGATAACATTTTATGTTTTTGTTTTATTACTAGTTCTGGACTGCTAGCCTTAGGAAAGCCCTTGGACAGAGAAAGCACTGATCGCTATATTCTGATTGTTACAGCCTCGGATGGCAGACCAGATGGGGTGAGTTTCCTGTGAAAGTTTAAGAAAATGGGCTATTATGATACATGGTTAGGCACTTGAAGTATCTGTTATATGGGTCTTGAGCAAGTGTAGCTGTCATCTGCAACAATTTTTCCTTTATCTAAGAAAGGTTTGTATAGGTAAAGCCTGTGTATCACTTTGGTAACGTCCTTCGATCTTGAAACAAAGTGACTTTGCTGCTACTTACACCTTTTTGTTCTTCAACAAGAACCAATGCGGTCAAGGTTTTGTGTTACTCAGATATATGCATCTTCGTACTATTTCTTCTCAGTGCTATTAAAAAAGCAGTCTTCCTTCTCACCTCCTAAAGATCAGTTATGTGGGCAGGTATATTGTAGATGTGTACTTTATCTAGTCAAATGCATTTCACTTTTTTCAGATTTGACAGGTGAAAGCACTGTCCAGGTAAAATTCTGGAAAAGTGCCCATTCCACTTTTCTTAAAAAAACCTTTTATTGGAAGGTATTTCTAAGTCTTCTATGTTTGCATTGATCAGACATGCAGCGACGCCACAATCTAACTAACAAACTATTGCTCACATCTGTTTAGTGTAACAAAATTGTGATTTTCAATTTCCATATTAAAAAATGGAGGGCTATTTAAGGATATTATTTATTCATCAGGCAGAGGCAATGGAATTAGTTTTTCTGAAAGCTTGAAGCAATCCCAACAGGGGGAATTCACCACAGCTGGATTGTGCAAGGTACGTCGGAATGCAGCAGTTCTGCTGTGGATTTGTGCTATGGAATAATAGCATAGATAGAGGAGAAGTCTCTATGTATCTGACCTTAAAATTACAGTGTATAAGGGCAGATCTAAAATACAATATATCCACATTATCTGGGCTATCCTAGGAGGCCATGTTCAGCTTTGAGATTGAAACAGAGAAATCTTTGACAGTTTGCTATGGAGCAATCATGAAAGCTCTGTGGTTTGGACCCCTTGCTCACCCTGTTTTCACAACAGCAGAAGAAAATCTTATGTATTCTTTCTGTGGCATGCCCTTTTCCCAATTTTAGCGTCTTCAGCTTACAAGGTTTGCCTTCCATCTCAGTGTTTACTCAATCTTTTTTTTCCCCAAAAAACTATATGCAATTCAGTGACAATATGGAGTAACTGTAACAGATCCTACACCTTTTCCATTAAAAATCTGGTTATGGTTATCTTCAGTGATTCATCTTAATATTGTAATTTTGTTACTTGTGAACTACTCTCCATTTTTTTATAGCTGTGGGTTGAATTGTTTTAATCTCTTAACTTCCAGCTGTGAAATCTGAAGACTTAAATAAAAGACTGGTGTTTGCATACTGATTGCTATCTCCAGCCCTGCCAATGTCTTCCTTGGCCCAGGGAGACCTGCCAAAATGGATCTGTCTTTCCATTTCTGGTATCTCCAGGAGTTTGGAGGTCAGCACACGGGGCAGCAGGATACTGCCCACATGGGATCACCCTTCTGCTTGGTGTACAGCAGCCTAAGCCCCAGTCTCTTGGGGAGCAATGTTTCTTGCAGGAGCCTTTCCCATAAGCCTGGTGGTATGAATCATTGCCTTTCTAAACCCATGAGTTACTGGATTCCTGATGTTCTAGGGACTGAAACTCTTGCCCCTGGTAGCTGAAACCAAGACAGCCTGTGCCCTGCCTGCTTCACTCTGCTGTAAACCCCATGGGATATTGGACTCATACACAGTATAAAGTATGGTATTGGCCCTCCTTTTTATCCCTGGTGTTCTCTAGAGAAAACTGTTCCCCACCAGCATCTGTGAAGTGTGTTGAACACATTTTTGCATGTGGAAGGTCTGTGGTCCTGCACACTTTAAATTTTTGGTGGTTTATTTTTCTGTGTCATTTATAAAGGGCCTAAGAGACTTTTAGCAACATTGCTATGGCACTAAGTAGTTGAGGTTTCTGTATTCTAAGCCCCAAGGCTTATTTAACTGCTTAATGTTGTGTGGTGACAGTCATGTTGACACCTTTTGACTTTTGGGGACTGCTTATTCCATCAAAATTAATACAGACATAGTTATGCCATCACCAACTAATACAGCTTTCCATTTAGTAGTGTGGCCTGGCTGACACTGTTTCATCACTTTTGCATGCCTTATAATGCTCTTGGTTGTTTAAAATGCTCAGCTATGCTTTCCAAGTTGTTGTTGTTGTTGTTCTGAGTTATAACCTGGAGCATTAACAGGCTTGTGGTTTTTCTCTGACCTTGGAATAGCATGACCTACCACCCATCACTGTCAACAATATGACACGACAAACAATTAAGTATGCATTAATTGAGTAGTCAGGAAAATACTTTTATTTCTTTAGTAATGAGACTTAGTTGTAGATGAGCAGACAAATGATAGGCAAATGAAAAATATATCAAGCTCAAATTGTTTTCACAAATTGTGGTTTGTTTGGATGGGATTTCAAGGCAAGAATTCACGTCTGCATTTCAGAGGGAGAAGTTAGAAATAAACATACATGACTTTTTAGAAGAAAGAAAAAGCCTTCTGTGCTATTTATTATTGGCTTGTGTGAGTGTGTATGTGTCAGTTAATTCATATAGATAAAACTGAAAGCTCCATTGTATTCTCTTAGTGTGTATTGTGTGATTTACGCAGAACTCAAACCTAAAATACAAATGTCTGATCGAGAAAATATTCACCCAGCACTTCAGAAATGTGTTTTCTGCCCAAGTTTTGGCAAAACGGAACAGTTCAGTGCCTTGTTTATAAAGCCATGTGGGAGTTAGTAATTAGATACTCTTAAAAATTGTCAGTCATCCAGAGGCTGTTCCCAACTTCCCAGGCAGCTATAGCCTTCTTTTTTAATGTGGCTGAACAAGGGCAATGACATTGATGTCTCTTGATGCAATCACTTTGTGGTACTCGGAAAATACTGACAGGGGTTCAGATTCTTTTGTATGTCTTAGAAGACTCAATCACCAGGTCACTAAACTATTTTGGAAGTCCAGAAGAAGCTGTTGTCCATCTGCTCTTTTGAATTTCTGCTGTTCAGGGTATAGTCTGAGATTCTCTAGATAGGACAGATCAGAGGTGACCTAGCTCTGGGAGGGTTTCTCTAAAAACCATGAATCTCAGACTCTGCCCGTTTCTTCCGCAATGAACTCTTCATGAAAAAATGAGAATAATTTTAGCATTGCAGGCCCCAAAATGGTCTGGGGCCATGTTTCCTGACAAGACACAGGACCATCAGACAACCTTTAGAAAGGCATCTGCACGAAAACTTGTCTTGGTGGGCTGAGCTGGCCCAGAGCAGCTGGGTGCTGACTGCACAGACTGAATTGGCTTTTTTTAAAACATTTTGATATTTTTTTTTGGTGTGCTTTCTGTATGTAGTTCTGTATGTACACAGCACTGGATTCTGAATTTCACTCTGAAGTCTGATGCAAAGAAGTGAGATGCTGCAGTATTTAACCTTTAAATGTGGCTAAAACATTCATGGATTTGCAGTTACTCAGTACAGGAGATTAAATCAGTGGGGCATAGAATTTAGAAGCTCTGAAAACTATATTCCTGGCTACAGTATGGAGAAGTATGGTGTTTCACAGAAGGTCATGGTAGTTTCTCAGTCACAACAATGCTTTTAGAAGGATCAACAGTTGAAAACTAGTGTAAGCTCACCTTATGATCTAGCTAAATAATTGCCTCAGGCTTTAAATGAAAGCAGGATAAATACCATTGTATTTGTGATCCTAGATGATGAGTCAGACCAGGGCAGCCTAATAGTGTCTCTGTCCCAGGGGCCGTGAGGCACACCGGTGTGCTTTGTGTAGACACAAATACCATGCCATACTTCATATTAGTGTCTCATTCTTCATCAGAGCAGACCAGCATTTCAGGAGGGTATTCATCCACCAAGAGAGCCATAAGTAGCCTTATTTCCACGTATTGTGTTTCATCATGTAAGTTAGACTTCAATATTTCAGTCATCTTAGAAGATCATTAATAATTTTAGACCATCTATCTCCCATGACACTTGAACTAATTACCTTCCTTAGAGCAACAGGTAGAACTAGATCAAGGTAATTTAAACAGAGATTTCCTACTTGAATAATGTACAGAGATTTAATTAATTACAGTAAATGTTCTGTTACTCCTGTAAATATTACCTGTATCTGCTCCACATCAGCTCCATTATCTATCAAAAATAAAGCATGTATGCCTCTTTCAGTAAACATTGCACTGAGATTTTGTGTACAAAAATGCTTGTATTGAAAAAGGCTTCTACTTTACTGGCGGTTTTGTACTCAGTAAAACAAGATTGCCAAAAAATTTTAAAATCAATGCAGCCTGTTCATACTGTGGAACCTTATTACTACCTTAATGTAGTGCATTTATTTTGATCTGTCAGGTGCAGTGGGAAGGAATAGTTCTTAAATAGATGGAAAGGAACAGTATAAACAGATAAATGATTTTGTACTTCGTCATCTAAAAGAACTCCTCTGATTATTTCCTTTTCAACCATACAAACTGCAACTAGAAAGAAGCACTGCCTGTTACTATTTTGCTGACAAGTTATGTACTTTGTATGAGAAAGCCTTAAAATTTTTACTGATCTGTAAATCTTGGTTTGCACAAGAGGAATTTGTCCTGCCAGATCTCATTTTCTGTGACAGAAGGCTTTCTCCATGCCCCAGCTTTTTCTAGGGTGAGCTTCAGGAGACTCCCAAACTTCCAGTGTTTGTGCAACTTTGTCTGCTTGCATTGCATGGATAATATTCCCTATAAAGACTTTGATTTCAATTGCTAACAGGGAAGGGGTGATTTAAGTAATCCTCATAAAGAAACAGATTGATCACATTTTTAAAACAAAGATTTTGAGCAGATTGTAGTACTGTTTTGAAAACTGAGTTTATTTTAGGGTGAGAAACAGTTCTGCATCAAGGATTATTGAAGCTTTTTGTATCCTAAAATAAATAATAATAAATAAAAAAAGCTTAAGTAGAACTATGTTACAATAGATCTTGCAGCAGAGTTCACAATAACAGTGATATATAGTGTAACATTGAGTATAAATTTTGTTATTGTGTATATTAAGTAATATCACAGTCATGATAGTAAATACCTTGGTTGTGAATTCTAGTTAGACTGGAAAATGTAAGATGGGCAGACTGTTTTTCAGTCAGCACTGTTTGAGCGAAGTTAGAGAGCTCAAGAGCAGATGCACTTGCCCCAGAAGCTCCTTGCCCCAGACCCCTCTCTAGCTGAGTGTGCCTTTCTTCGTAGATTAGAAGAAACCTCTGCTCTTTTTATCACATCAGTGAAGTCTCTAGTTCTGATTAAATAGGTAAACTATGCAAGACTGCTAGGAGAATTGCAGCTGAAGGCTCTGGGAGCCATTGTTCCTTACCTGTTTTTAAGTTCTCAGGTTTGGTTTATGATATAAAGACCTTGGTAGAGATGCCACAGCTTTATCCATTTGCAATTAAGACACTGAATCCTGAGCTTTTAGTTTAGATGCAGACCCATTTTTCCACAGCTTTGTCTCTGGCCAGCTGCATGACAAATGTAGCCTCCTTCGTACTTTAGCCTCCAACTATATTAGGTGATGCGTAGCACAAAGTGTGCTCTAAATTTGGATTGTCTAGCCTGAGCTATATAGCTTGGGATATAAGCTACCAGCTGCTGCTGGTTCATCCTGTAGGAACAGTAATGTTTTGATCCTATGCTATTGAGATGCTTTTTGGCTGCTTGGACAGCAGATCAATACTCTCTCTCCTCTACAAATAGATATGTAGGGTTGTAGCCTGGCAAGTCACAGGGCTGGTGACCGGCATGACATGGAGATCTATCCAGTCAGTCCCATGTGTTTGTCAAGGGCATTTCTTGAATGTGTACATGATTTTCTCTTCCTTTCCCACTGAAGTTCTCATCTTCTATATTTTCTTTTTGAATGTGTGAGGTCTTAGTTTTTGGGGATTTATTTTTGTGTGATTGACAGCTTTTATCTTTGTGTCCTCCCCAGGCTTTTTCTGATCTATTTTCATTAGTGTAATTATTGACAGGCTCCAGCCTTGTCTTTCCCTTCAGCCTCAGTCTCTTCTCTCCTAAATTTCTTTGCAGTCCAGCTGGCCATTTCTTCTTTCTAACTTGGAGAAGTGTAGAGGGAGAGGGTTGGTAGAAACTGCTTTTAAAGTTCTCATGCCCTACACTGGAAGGAAACAAGGTCTGAAAATACCTGAGGCTTGCAGCCTTGCTGATAGGGACAGACCAGAAAAAAATAACACGCTCCCCCTTCCCCATGGACCGGTGGACATGGTTGTTGTGGTTATGCAGCTTCTGTGCATTCAAAAAGGTTAGTGAACAAAGCCCTAAACACTTGTGCATATTTACCCATCACTTTTTTCGAATTTGGCACTTTATTGTCCCCGTCCGTTACCAATAAATATTACATTCCCATTAGCAACGTCACTCTTCAGGCTATCACTCTCCTGGAGCACTGAGCTTGGACAGCATAGCAATTTACCTGTTATATAATTCACGTATATTTTATTCTGGTACTTGTCACTCCCAGTATTTTGAGATCTGAGCAGCTGTTTTCCCTATTTGATAAAGAATAGCTATTATTTTGGATATCATTATTTAAGTATAGTGTTCTTGAATGGAATATAGGTAAGCCCTGATATGTAGATCAGAAGCATTATTTACACTTTCTTTTTTGATCCAATAAGGCCTTGGACTTTGCCCCATTTGCAAATATAATTATTTGTAAGCTAGTTATATCTAGAGATGATAGCATTTGTCTAAATTAATAAACCTGCTTGACATCAGAGCTAAGAATGTTTCCTCTCTAAGGCATAAATGCTCTCATCAGTTCCCGACTTCAATTTAAATGGCTGGGTACAAATAAAATAAGTCACAAGTGAAATTTCCTTCAAATTTATCATCTATAACATTTATCAGGGCCTGGCATTCTTAGGACAAAAGATATTTGTGGAGGCAATGTAAACGTTACATTTATTGCTTAGGGAAGAATTATATATGTAAGAACTATTTTAGTGGCCCTAAGAAAGCTATAAATTGCAGCTGTTGATCTTTTGTTTGACTTAACATTTATTATAAAAGAGAAGTAAACACGGTTTGCTTCAGTAATAAATAGGAAATGCCTGATCTGAGGCTGTAATGCTTTTTTCCCTGCGTGAATTTCCAGCAATAGCTTCAGCACTCCTTTCCAAGCCATACTTGACGAATCTTTTGTAGAAATGCCTAGTTTTAAAAGAGTCAAGGCAGTTTTTTTAATCCTTACTGTATTATCTTGGTATTTGCAAGAGGAGTATCCATTCAGTTGATGCACAAAAACAGTTGTGAATTAGGTCTCTCTTTCATTACTTTGGGGACCTACTCAAGTTTGTTTAAAGACTTTTAGTGGTAATTAAACGTATGTCAAGAGCTTTAGCAAAACAGCCACTCTGTTCATGAGAGAGTGCTGGTTTACGGTCTCTTTTAGCATCCTCTACAAAGCACTGCAACTTTCCATAATTCCTTAAGAAATTTGTGAAACTGTTTGCTTTCATTTTCAAGTATGTAATGAACAAAATAGCCTGTATACAATCAAGGGGGCAAACTGAAAGATTCTACCTGCAGGTGATTTTCTTCAAACATCTTTTCTTCAAACAGCTATTTCTCTATTTGTTTTCCCCAAGCTTTGCAAGGAGAAATCTGCTTCCTGCTGCTCATAGTTCTAAACATTGACTTAATTTTACTCTGCCATATGCAAGTCACCTTGCAGTGGTATAAGACTAGAGCCAAGCAAAGAGGACAGTAATGTTGTAGGGAGCTGGGACATAGGTTCCAGATGCATGTTGCACTGTTTAGTGTGAGAACTAGTGAATGAAGAGAGAATAAATCTTTCTTTGAATCTTGAGGCTATGAGATATATAATGCAGCTATCTTCCCCCCACTGCACAACAAAACAAGAAAGCTGGCTTTGCAGAAGTAAATGGGCACCAAACTGGAACTTGTCTTTTGAATATAATTTTCTCTGCTTTGATAGTCAGAGGCAAGAATACTCTTAGAGCTCCTCATGCTCTTCATTATTGACTGAAAAATTTCAATGTAATGGGTTGTGACAAAGTTAAAAGTCTCACCACTTCTCTGTCTATGTGCTGAAGATTTCCTTGGCTGAAGAATTTAATCTAGTGACCTAGGAAATGAAGTGGGGGTTACGTGACAGTAGAAGTGATTTCAGGCAGCCACTACTACCTGCAGTTGAAAATGGTAACAAGAAATGGTAGGCTTCTCTAACGATACAAGAAACTGAGCATCACACAAAATATAGTGACCCTTTTGCAGTATGTTTACTTCTGTCCTCCTTGCAGTGCACTTTTTATCCCCAAAGCATGTATTTGCTACCTGTGGTCCATCTCACCTGTAGGGTAGTGTCCCATGTAGTTACTAGCTGCTGTAAGAAAGGGTATGACCCACAGTCTCCTTGTTTTCATGTTTTCTGTTGCAGTGACAGACTGAAAAGAGGTTATAGCTAGCCCTGAACATAACTTCTAAGCAATGATTATTTAATCAATGTGATTTTAGTGTTGCTGGTGACTTTTTACATTATCCACAAGATGGATGATCATGATGTTACCAATAGTGCTCCATGCTGCAGTTCTGAATAAGCCACAGTAATTTATAATAGCTGTCTAATAAAGGCTATTTCAGAATAGCACATCAGTCTTAAGCTGTGGCTTGCAGAGAGCTCAAGTAAGTCTTTGGAGCCATCTAATGGGGATACAAAAATGTTGATTTTATTTAATAATCTGTGATTATAGCCATTTCTGACATTAATGGCAGAACTGCTGCTCTATGCATCTCAAAGAAATAAAGGTAGCCAACAGACTACCATTTTGTGTAAAAGGTTGGTACTGTTCCATCAGTGGGAGAACAGATATTGCCTGTATTCAGATGAAATAGCAAGATTTTTGAGTATTCCCATATTGTTTCTCCATTTTAGAGTTTGTCATTTCTGATTTAATGGAAGAGAACACTGGGCATGGCTGCTAACCCAGAGTTCATTTTGAATGCTTCTCTTGGTGATCCTGCCACTGAATTCATCCACTTTTTATAGTTTGGTAAATTGTGCCTAATATAAAAATGAGGATTATTTGAAATGTTGATCTTATTACAGGAACTTACTTCAGTACCCATGGAAGTTTAGAAAGAACAGAGAACTTAATTTTATAAAATAATTCTCCCGTTTGGCATCTCAAAATATTATTCCTTTGCAAAATACTACTTTTTTAATTTGTAAGTGAAAATCTAAGTGTGACTTGAGACTTGGTAACAAGTGGAGCACTATCCCATGTGGCTGTGTCAGCTGGCAGATAAGGCAGAATGCTTAGGATGAGTAAAAGTATTGCCATCAATCTGAAAAATACGAAAAATTCTTAGATAACAGAAGACTTGTGAAACAATTCCAAATGTCTCTTCTCCTACCTTCCTCTCTCCCTTCTTATAAAATCCTCACAATCTTTCTTTTTTTCTTGCAAAACTAAGCCAAGCAAACACTCTTAAATTTTTCCGGTTCTCATTAGTCTTGGGGGTTAGTCTGACCTGGAATCCCTCAACATCAATGACAAGTTCCATCCTACATTACAGAATTAACCTGTAGAATAAATCAAGGCGGCTTTCACCGTTCACATACGCAAGTCAGGCTGGTAACTGATTTATTGCATATTTCAGGTAGCCCATTTCTAATGATACAAAGTCATCAAAAACTTGATTCTTTCTGTTCTTATGCAGGGGCTGTTGAGACCAGGTTCCCAGTACCTGTCTGCAATGTGAAGGCAAGCTAGAGCACAGTTTATAGAAAACCCTTTTGCGTCACCATGCTGAAATGCTGTCATTGTCCTCATGGGGAGAAGCTATTCCTTATGTCCAGTCTGAGCCTCTCTTGTTACAGTTTACACTTGTTTTCTCTCCTGACACTACCTTATTATCTAGGTGTGGTCTTCTGAGGGCTGAGTAGAGGGGATAATCCTTTCCTTGGACTCCAGGCAGGTCCCCTGTCCATACAGCCCGTGAGCTGCTGCCCTGTGTTGCTGCCAGGGCACACGGCTGCTCCTGCTCCACTCGCTGTTTGCCAGAACTCACAGGCCTTTCCTGCAGAGATGCTTCTGACTAGACAGGCCTTGGCCCAGATCCCTGTGAGGGGCTTTTCCTTCCCATGGGCAGGACTGCGCATTTATCCTTGCTGAATTTCATAGGGTTCCTGTTGGCCCATTTCTCAGCTGACTGAGGTCCTTCTGAATGGCAGCCCTGCCTCCAGCATATTGACTGTTTCCTCCAGTTTGGTGTCACCTGCAAACTTGAGGAGAGTGTACTTCATTACCTCCTCTACATCATTGGTAAAAGTGTTAAAAAGTAGTTTAAAATTAATCTTAAAATCCAGGTTGTATTAAGCTGAGCTCAGCCTTCCCTGCTGCCTTGACTGTCTCCTCTTAGGTGAAATCAGAGTCTCCTTTGAAACTTCAGATGACTCCTCCTAGATTTATTCCAGTATTTCAGTAAGCTCAGTATTTCTAATACTATTATAACAGTTGGGTTTCAAGAAGGCTTAAAAAGAAAAAAAGTTCTCTTTTTTGTTCAAGTATTTTTGTAAAAGTATTGCTGCAGGGTCATGTTGTTAATAGCACAGTTCCAGGGCAAAGAGTTGCTTGGCTTTAGAAAAAACACTATTGTTGAGGAGAAGTGCTCCTAAGAGTTCCTTACAACGTGTTGCTATGTTTATCTAAAGTACATGAGCCCCTCCTGTTGGCATGCACTTATGTACAAGACTTAGACCTGTGAGTAGCTCAGAACAGTAATTTTTTGATTCAGAAGTTATCAGATGCTAAGGCGTGTTTTGACAGCTGTTCTGAGAGCTGCTGTGGGTTGCTTCAGCATCATCAGATGTAAACACACTGCAGATTATCAGACACATCCCTTTAAAATTTTCTTGAATGGAAAAGAGATTTTTTTCAAAATAAGAATTACTCACTGTCTTAAGCCGATGTTTTTTATGCCATATTTCTCTCAGTTTATTAAATCTAAGAGGTTTTATTACACCCTGTATTCTGTGGAATCAAGTTAGGTTCGGAATATTGATTTACATTCAGTGCACGTCGCTCATCAGAGGAAATGTTCTGGAGTGTGTTTTGCATTAACAAGGGTGCATAAATTGTAAAGTACATTTTCCTTATATAAATTGAATGTGGGAATGGCAGTTTCAGAAGCAATTAGCAAATAACTAAGCAAATATAAGAAGCCAGCCTGCAAGCCTCTTTTTGTTTGTTTGCTTCAAAATACTCAGTATTCATTACTTTTTAAGTTTTAAATAGTTATTCTGTGGAGCTTATTGTGGAACAGATCTGTTTTCTGCATTTGCCTCCATACAAAAACCATAGAAAAATTCTCACTCTGAAGGAGCTGTGTTGTGCACGGGTATTATTTATGCTACTTGTGTATGTTTGCTATCTGTTCTTTGCTGTGCTGGTATCAAGAGGGATTGCTAAAGGAAGCCTGCTAGCACAGGTCACATTTCAGTGAATACATGGGACACTGTGCAAATGCACCAGCCAGGTTTATAGCCATGAAAAGAGGCAGCTGACTCCAGTGCTGGTGACTGGGCTGCTTGCCGAGTCTGAGGATTTGGAAGGTGAAAGAGATTGACCTGTTACAGGATCTCTCCTGCAAAGAGTAAGTTATCAGACTGAACTGGTGACACAGCAATGAAAGTGTGACCAAATGCTATTAAGACAGTGAGTATATTAGTTGTCCTTTGCAAGTGCTTTTCCTATGTGGCAGATACAAGGAGCTTGCCCCTTAATAAAAATGAGACAATATTCCACATTTATTGTGGGCAGTTAGTGCACGGACCTGTGAGGGTGTAAAACTGCTTGAGGTTTGTTGCATGGGTGGTATTGCACCAGAAGATGCTTCAGAAAAGGCACACAAAGATGCAGGTTTACATTCAGCCTTTTTTGTTTATTAAGGGAGGATGGTTACAGGTTTCTTTATGAAACCTGTGAGGTGCCACTTTCTAACAGATTGGTGAGTCTTGTGCCTAAAGCAAGGGACTTTCAGGGATTATGTCTGCACCGTGCAATTGCTGTGACTGTAATGTCATCTAGATTTCCCCCAATGTAGCTCAATGCAAAGTAGTTCAGTATCAGTAGGCATCTCAATAGAGCACAGGAAAGCTGATTTAATACCCTGTGTTTTATTTTACACTGCACTTCACAGTAGCAGTGGCTGCAGCATAGACATCATTACAATATTACTGTCACTGGGGGAACAGTACAAAACAGTGGACAACCAGCATTTGCACTCTGCAGCAGTAAAGCATCAGTGTTAAAATTCACGTGTGTTTCTTTCTGGCATCTCTCTCCCTTATTCTACTTGCTTAACAGGCTGTTTTTAGAGTAAGATAATTTTATTTTCTTTCCATACGAACTGCATGAAATGCTGAAGGAAGCATTCATACACTAATGATACTGTGTTACAATACCAGGTTAGCCTGCCCCTCCACTGCTCCGCCACAGCATCAGCATCAATTTACATCACTATCGGTCATGCCAGATATTAGTGCATCTTGCTCCTGGGGAAGATGCTATACCTTCCCTGCACTGTCTGTGCCCATGCTTCTCTGTTCTGGCAATGAAAGGCTGTCCTTGGTATATAATTTCAATCCTCCTCAACATGTTTTTTGCCTAGAAGTGCTTCTCTTTTCTCTGGTGGATGAAGAGTACTGTTCATTCCTTCTTTTTGCAACCTGTGTCAGAGGCCACAGAAACTTGCATTATTAGTCTCCGCTTTTCTGTAGTTATTATTTATAGGGTAAAAAACAAAGGCATGTTTTTGTTGCTCTTGCCACAATGTTTAAATTCATGAGGCTCAAACAGAGGTATTTCACCTCAGTGCAAAACTGTTAAACTTGAGAAACAGGGAAGAGATGCAGTGCTTCAGCATATTCTGAAATAAATAACTGCATGAAATAGCTAGTGTTAGTTGATGTATCTGTTTCCATTACAATCTTAAACTGTAATAAACTTGAAGCTACAGTTCTCAATGGTACTTGCTGTTGTGGTGGATTTGAATTTATGGAGTAAAAAGTATCTCTGGTAGTAAAAGTGTTAGCATGTGTTGAATTAATTTAAAATACAATAATTTATAAAGTACAATAACGTGGTGTTTTGTGTCTGAAACAGTATACAGAACCAGTGAAAAGGGATCTGACTCAAGCTGTGAAGGTCGGCAAAGTATTTCACTCTCCAATTGCTTCAATTTGAATAGAAAATTTCAGTAGGGAGCACAGACACGTTTTGTTGAAATTTTATGTGTTAAATATACTGAATTATGCTGTTCCTGCTGGGCACCTCTCTGTATGTTAAAGTTCACGTGGTAACGGTTAATAGGACGTCAGCATGATGTGGGTGAAGGATGATACAGAGATCTCTGAGCTAAGGCCAGCTGAGCTGGGTAGCATGATTGTGCCAGCAAAGAGGGTGACTAATCGTCTAAGCTAATCATCACGGTAGCATATTTTGATTAGTAAAATAAGTAATTTCTTTCTGGATTTGTATTTTTGGCACATTTTTATATTTCTAGATTCCCCACCCCCACCCCCCCGAATGGAAGATCCTTAAATCCTCAGAATACCATATAAAAAAAATGTATCTGATGTCCTTCATGCATCTCTAATATATTATTCAGTCTTGACCCTGTTTTGTTTACAAGAAAGGTAAAAAGAAACTCTTCAAATGAATAATCCTACCTGTTTCACAAAAACATGTGAAAAAACATCAACAACCTTTTTACCTGTGCTTCTGTACTGGATGGGTCCAATACATGTCAGTAAGGTTGCTGATCAGTTCTCATCTGTGAAATTGTAAAATAAAGATAATTTGTTCATAATGTTATCTTTTTCTGTAGACCTCAACTGCTACTGTTAATATTGTGGTGACGGATGTAAATGACAACGGACCAGTTTTTGATATGTTTCTACCTAAAAACCTGTCTGTAGTGGAAGAGGAAGCTAATGCTTTTGTTGGTCAAGTAAGGGTAAGTTATTAACTGTGCAGGGTTAAATTGTTTATTTTATTACCCCAAAGAGCACAAAATTATTGTACCTTAGACACACTCACATCAAAATGACTTAGGTTTAAATGCAGACTATCTATTGTCAGATGCATTTATGCTAACAAAGTTGCTTTTTAAGCTTAAAATACAGAATGTTTTTCTCTATGCTTAATAACTAGAAAGTTTTTTTCATTTAAAAGTAGCAAATTAAAAAAATGTTTTTGAAGACACAACACTGTAAAAGCTTCCTTTATATGAAGGTGGGTACTGCTCTGAAGCTGTCCAAGCTCAGGTGTAATTTTCAAAGGAATTAACTTTTATCAGCATTGACAAAGATTACAGTTCCCCTACCGCTTACTTTTGTTATGCTGTGCTGAAATACCAGCAACATCAAAGGTTGTTTTAAAGCCTCGGACATACAGAAGTTAGGATCCCTGCAATTAAATAAGTTTCCATAAATTAATGCATTATTGCTTTGGATTTTGTCATTTTGTTCATCTTGTGTGGTCATTTTTCATTTTTCATCCTAAGATGCACAAATGTGATATTTCAGATCAGTACCAAATATCTTTAAAACCCATTTTGTGTTTTGCTGAGTGCCCTCAAGGTGCAATAAGCTTTTCAAACACTAGCTTGGGTCTATTTTTAGCTTAGATGGAACTAGAATAAAACAAGTTATTGCAACAGAACCTCTCTGTCTTATAAATTAGTATAATTTCTAAGTTGTATTGAAATGAAAATATTTAATGAAGTCTTGTGATAGCTTATGCATAGTTGTTGAATGACAGAAACTCGTTGTATGATTTATTGTCATGTTTATCACCAGTCCTAATTCCCAGTCTGTGGACAGAAAAATCTTTTGCTTTACAGCACAAGTACTGGATGTAATTTCTGCTGTTTCATATTCACAAATGCAAATAGATAGTATAGAAAAGAGTGATTTGGGCATTTGAAACTTTTTCTGCCTTCAGTGAGATTATTGAAATAATGACGATGAGCATTGAGGTGTAGCAATGTTGTTTTGAGGATATTGTTCTTTAAAAACTGAAATAGCTTTTGTTGTGTTGTGCTTCACAGTACCTTAGAACCACAGTAACTGTAGGAGAGGTTTGTATGGGAATACATTTTGTATAGAAGCCATAATGTGGTTTAAATATAAAGGCCTGTTATAGATGAAAATAGCCTGATAAAAGAAGATACTCCTTATTCTGTCATGTGTTTTCACTACCAGGAATTAAGCTGCTGACTGGCAAGCTTGCTTTTCAGAAAGAATGTCTTTTACTATATTAATTTCAAACAGAAACTTGAAATTCACCGGAGTAAGCAGTGATGTGAAAGATTTAAAAAACAATAAAATTTGTGGGTTTGTGGTGTCTCCCTTTTTGAATGTCAGCTTCCCATTCTGCATGGGGAAAAATACAGCAAGAGATTATTTGCCTCAGAACTGAAGATGATATGGCCCCTCGTGCTCTACAGAGACAGAGAAGCTAGTGGCAAAGTATATGGAAAAGGTGCTGAGCTACTGTTGCCTCAGGTTTTTTTAATAAAAAAGTATGGGGTTTAATTATATGCAATAATAAAGGGTAAGTGCAGTATCAGGATCATTAGCTGCCTGAGCCCAGTGTCAGTCAAGGGGAGGAAAGCACTACTCACAGTAGAAGATGAAGGTATGGGCTGCTTAATGGAATAAGACATAAGCAATGACCTGGATGCTGAAAGTTGACCAAACTTCCAGAGGTCCCTCACAACTGAATTAATCTTGTCTCTAATCAGCTTATTATTTGAATGTATTTTATAGTTAAATCCATTATTTTATTCATGTATGATCCACCAAAATCAATAATTACATGATTTGATTATTAGCTCCCCCACACTGCCAGTTAACATGATAGTAATACTGGTAGGTCTGGAGATTTATTTTATAATGTTGATAAGGAGAAAGGTAGAAGTAAAGCATATTTATCAGTACCTATATTAAAATGCTAGAAATAGTCTAGCTAACATGTGAAAAGCTATTGAAGTGGTTTTCCCATTCTTGACTTTCTAAATGGGCTTTTTTTCCTCTCCTGAGACTAAAAACTTAATGTTTCTTGTCTGCTCATCTATTCTAAACAAGTGATTGATCACATTCAAGACCCCCTCCCTTTGTTCCCTTTTCACTAATATAGGTAAGGTTATAAGCAAATTGTGGTATAAAACAGATAGGTCAAACACTCCCATGAATAACTCCTGCCGCAGACAAGAGATGTCTGTGCTTGAGTGGGAAGGCTGAACATAAAAAGGGGTTCCACTAGGAGCTTAAGTAACATTTGGGAATTTGTTTCCCAAGGAGATACAGAGAAAGGGCAATGAAAGATTTTTCTCTTGAAGAGGGGAGGGCTGTTATGGACAGGGAGGCAGTATTCACACTCTGAAGTGCTCTCGCTCTCTGCCATTCCGATGGCTCTTTGTCTGCCAGCTGGAGTTCCTGACAGCACTGCTGTAGGAGTGCAGCCTGTGGGGATTTGAGGAGCATACTGAAGATTAAAAGAACAAAAGCTAGAAAGGATAAGGCTGGAAGTGTAGCGGATGTATTTCAAATACCTTTTATTTTATACAGTGTTGTCTAAATTGGGGCAGTTGGAGGTGTATTAGATTCCCTGCTGTTCTTTCATGTCTGATCATGGGGATCTCCCAGCCAGACAGGAGGAGAACTGATGCATGAAGTTCTTTACAAAAGACCAACAGGAAACAAGAAGCTTCAGATGGGAAACTTGAAAATAAAATTCAGCCCACCTTATTGTCTATTGCAGTCCAATAAAAGAGCTGAGGTTTTGCTGAAGACAGGACATCTGATTTATTTGCATTGTACAGTGTACTATTTATCAAGAGTGGGTGCATAGGAGGTAAAAAAGTGAAATGGACTTTCGGTTGGAGATCAATGTGTCAACTGCAAAATCTGCAAGCAGGATCACATTCATGTTCAGTGAAAGACAGTTTTTTATAGACTTAAAAAATGCAGTCTGTGGTTAAATAAGTTGTTGACCTGATGGGGCTCAGGAGAGGAAACAAATCAACTGCAGTTTTTATTCATGTTTTTTATATTTACCCATTTTTTTTCACACAAACCCATTGTTTGTTTATTGTAGCCATATTTTTGTGTCACTTGATCAGCACTGTTTGAAATCTCCAACATGAACGTGTTGGTATCAAGGGGAGATGGCAGCATGAAAGGAAATGAGAAGGAAAGTATGGATAAATAATTACATGGCAGTGGACAAACCAACCCCTAATCAGATGTTCAAGTATCATTGGACCTTAGGTCTTTCCTAAAATGGAGACAGTATATATAAGCTCCAATAAGGAAAGCAGTTTGCAAACAGTGTGAAATACCTGTCATCTGCTTCTTTTTTTAAAATGAGAAAAGAAATGCTTAAAGAAAGTAAGGTACTATTTAAGATGGAGCTGTTCTACCTATTGGAAAAGTGAGCTTTGGAGGACTTTCTTTGATTGTATTGTACAATGGAAATATTTGGGTTTCTATTTATGTAATAAATGTAAATTCATACCTGTGGTATATATCCAATAGCATCTGTCCGCTACAGAACAAAGCAAGGCAAAACTGTAAGACAAGTGAGAGAGACAGAGACAGCATATATGAACCAGTCTACTGAATCTAGGCATTTCTTTTAATGGTATAGAAGTATTTTAAATGTGTTAAGAAGCAAACTGTCACTTTTGATTGCTTATCAAATATAATGATGACACAAATTTCCTAACGGATTTCTGTCTGTGAGTATCAGTGAATTCTTACAAGCTTCTGTTTTTATTTAAATTCATAAGGTGATAAACCCTGCAAGTCTCATGATGTAAAGCTTAAGTTTTACAGATGTTGGTAAGGCTTATTGTGTTGGACTAAACGACTTCTGGAGATCCCTTACAACTACATGATTCTGTGTTTCTGTATACAAGAAAACTGCTTCAAATGCTGATGAGGTATTACATTACAGGATTTTGTTGTAAAAAGCCTAGAAAGGAATCTCGCTTTACCAAAATCACCATTGTCATGTTTTCTGCATGAAGGCTCATAGAACAGGGTATGATTTCCCACAACCTGTGCTGTAGATTATGCCTTTCCTGTACTAAAAATACCAGCTTCTGAAGTTAAGTTTTCAAGTCTCCTGTACCTTTAGACAACTTGTAGGAAAATTAGAGGTGGAGGAAAAACAATGAGACCAGAAGAAAGAGAGTTTTATTGCCAGGAGAGGACAGTCTATGAGGGAAAGGAATTAAGCCTTTGGGGAAGAGTAAAATCACAGCCTCTGAAGTAAATCAAATACCCAGCATGAGTCCGTGACTACTGCTCACTGCATAATACATTACCTAACAACATACTCTGAATTTGTCAGATCTATGTAAAAACATTACGAGCAGCTAGGATTTTAAAGTCAGAATCCATTAGAAATTGATCAGAATCTAAAATCGGAGAATCATAACGTGGCAGATGAAGCAAAATCAGAGAAAACTGGGGGGTTTGTATTTGGTTGCAATGTGTGCATCTGTATCAGTAATGTATCTGTTACCATTTAGTGGTGTCACTGCCACTGTGTGTGGTCTGTGTGTGTAGGAATGAGGTGCAGTCTGCCAGTGCAAAATAGCTCTTAAACTGCTATTCCTGAGCATCTACTTGTGCTCATTTCTGTAACTTCATGTAGTTTCTTGTAAGTGATCACAAGGGCATTTTGATAGGGCCTTTGTGGTATCATTTCCCTCTAAGCTTATTAAGAAAGTTGTCTACATGGTAGGTTAGAGAGGCCTTTAGTAACACTTTCATCACCATCTCCCTTAAGAACCTTATACAGATGCTAATGATATAAAGACTTTCATAGTTTCATGTCAGACAAGATGTGTCAAGGGGAGAGTATTTCCAATAGGGCATAGATGTGCTCAATCCTGTTGTGTGCTTTTATTCTCGCTCCTTAACCAGCCTGTATCTGTTTTGTCAGCCACTAATACCTGATCAGGGTGAAAGAACTGTAGCTTCTCTGGATCACTGCATCCACAGGGTCTGCCTTTAATCTTTTGCATGCACATGATAGGGCACACTCATGTCAGCTTGACTGAACGCTGCTTTAAAAGTTGCATGCAGAAGAGATGCTAGGATTTGTTTTTGGTTTAAGCTACATGATATGCTCCTTACTTTCCTCAAAATGGTAAGTCTTGGGGAATATCTTCCTTCTGTCCTGGAAAGGGATATCTAAGAAGGATGAGAAATGCAGAAAATGGTTAACTTCTATGAATAATATTTGCTATATATTTTAATCTTACTTTTCTTCCCACTTACAGTCTCTCAGATTTTATGATCAGCTGTTACAATAATTCTTAAAGGCTGCATCTCTACTTAGATGGTGAGAAGCTATGAAATGACAGCCAGTGTTGAAGTCAATGTCATCATCCCATGTGCTTCTAGTTGGGTTTTCACCTGTTCATTAACAAACAAATTCATTCACCCCCTTAAAACAAGATAGATGTTTCAAGTCCAAACCTGTGGGACGTAAGAAGGAATAGATGCATTTGTAGATTTGTGCAGGTTTTTTCTGTCTTAGACCAACAGTACTAGGCAGGATTAATTTCTTTCTGCTGACACCCTAAGGGGTTGCAAAATTGTAAATTACTGGAAGGTATTTCACAGCATGTGGCTGCCGTCACACTCCCCCCAGCTTTACAGTGGTTATTTGAACTTAGGTGAGCTTAACACACAGATGAAATAGGTTTAAAAAGCTCCTTTCCACCCATAACATGGGGTAACTTTTAAAACAAAATTTCGAAAGCTGTACTCTTGTCTTTCCTGTTTGCAATGCTATATTTGTGCATTAATTTGCATATTTATATTCAGAGTAATAACATTTGTGCTTTAACCCAGTCGAAATTCTGATACTTGTTATCAGAGGAACATTTCAACCGTTTTCGTATTTGGAGCAACTGATCATTTGAGAGTTCCAGATATTTCTCTATGAAAGGGATTCTTACTTTTTTGTGCCTGACACGTTGCATCCCGGTGTGTTTTTAAGCCCTTTTATCTATTTCAGCCTGATGCCATACTAAATCTTCTGAATCGGTCATTTCCTGTCTCTAATACATGCCCATTTAGTATTTTGATAGGTGATTCCGTTTAGATTTGACTGTTCAGATTTCTGCCACTAGGATAAGAAATTATGGTTTTCCTGAGCTTACAAATTATAGTGGTTTGTATTGGGCCTGCTAACTTTTGACTGCAGTCTCTCATGATACATGTTCTTCTGTGACTAGATTAGTGATTCCTTTTTTGAAGACTGCCTGGTAGAAGAAGATGCAGACATGTTTTGTGATACATGTCAGGAGTCTTTTTTCTAATACACAGACCTTGTGGCCTTGATATCTGTTATTGATATAAGAAAACTAATTTCCTTTAACTATTCTTATGTGAAAAAGAGAAGACAACAGAATGCAACCGAGAGAGTTTTAAAAGTCTGACCAGTGAGATAGGTAGTTTCAAAGTTTGCTGTTATTCTAATGTTCTCTAATTAGTTGGGCTTATAAGGAGAACCAGAGGTCTAGGGAAATTACAAAAACAACTTTAAAATAGATGAACATGTTAGAGAAATGTTTGAAAGCCTGGCTAAATGTGAAGATTTTAAGCTATATATTTAATCTGTGACTTAGAAAGCTTTGGGGTTTAGTTTTTCTAGTATGTATATTCATTGGTTTAATCTCTGAATTGCTTGGTCATATCGTTGCCAAAGAACATACTTATCATGAAAGCAAAATTTCAAATAATCTTTCAAGTAAAAACAGGCAGTGCAAGTCTCTAAATATAGGATTTGGTTGCGTGCCAGGCTGAAGAAAGCTTGACTATTTTTAAGTGTTACAATGTGATTAACTTTTGTAGGAGGTTCACCAGTCCATTAAATCATGTTCTTGCAGCCCCGAGTTTTCCGATTTTCGTTTATTTTAATTTATATTTGCTTGTAGCATTTAACTGTTCTTACTGTGTGGTTTTATTTAGAGTCACATTTAATTGGTTTCCAAACTAACTCTCCAGATGCACTGGAATTAGCGTTGACTATGAAAGTAATTATCAAATGTTTTCCTGTCTTGTATAATGGTTAAAATTGGTCAGTATTTGAAAATTTACCATGTGTTACCTTTACCCTAACAAATTACTCTTAGTATAGTTATGAGAAAAATAGTGAGCTGGTATGACTTGGTAGGTCAATAAGATACTTTTTCTTTTGAGAAGTTTCTGGAGGATATACATGAAACCCGTAGTGTTTTTCAAAAGCGTGTGTGTAAGGCATTAGTTTATTGTCCTAAAGAATTAGGAGTTGCCTTGAAATTTCCAGATAGCCAAAATTTAAGGGTGCTGCTTCTGAGTTTCATTTTTGCCTCCCCAGTTTTTGGACTGCCCCAGCCAGAGATAGATCACTTAATTTGCACTCCACCCCCCCAACCACCCCCCGATATTACAATGTACAATTTTATTTTATATTCTTTATATCATGTTCCTTCATCAAGTCATTTTGTGCAGGCCAATATTTCAGAACATTTAAAGATTCATCATAAATTGTAACTAAGCCTCTGTCTCTTTTTTTCAGTGTAACATTAAGTATTGTAGCATGTCAGAAATGATATAGCAGAATCAAGTAAGTTAAAACGTCTTGTGTGTACTTTTGGTTGAGCATGAACACAGAATAAAAGCTTTATATAATTTCTTATATGAAATTCGTACAAACTTGCAGCCCTTTAATCCTGCAAGTCTGTAAAATAATTTTTTTTTCTTCATATTAAAAATGTAACTTAAATGTCAATTTTGTAGGAAGTTCTGCAGAAATGAACACTTGTAAGTTTTAGGGCTGCAAGGGAGTATTGCAACTATCTGTAATGGGCATGCAGCAATGATGTACATGTTTAGGAGCATGATTACTTAATCTAACTGTGAGAAGCAAGAGAAAAGTGTGTGCACAAAACTACTGACAACACTGGGAGGACAAAAGTATTTCCTCTTTTCCTTACTACTTTTGACATTGTTTTGAGTTCAACTGACAGAAATCTTCCAGAACTGTTGGTACCTTTTCCTTTGCTTGGAGCATGTAATGAATGGAATAGGGAAAAGAAAGACTGTAAAAACAGACAAAAAGAAATGAAAGAGAGGAACAGCCTTTCTGAAATTTAGGGAAGAAGGAAAAGTCTGAACTTTTATGGGTGACTGATTTTCCCTCCTTAAATATCTTAAAATAAAAACCAAGAGGTCAGAAATGTTTCAAATATCAAGCACAAAATCGAATTTAGCACTCCCACCCACACTTGATCTGCTATTTGACACAACTGATAGGCTTGGGAATCTTTAAAAAACATAATAGTAAAAAACTAAACCCATAATAATAAACCCATTAAACCCATAATAATAAAAAAATCACGTTATAATCTATGAAAGCAATAACCCAAATCCAAACACCAAAAGCAGTATCCTCCAGCACAGTTTCTATCCCCCTCAAGCTGCCGTGTTTGCTGGAAAACTGGAGAGGCTGTCAGAGATCAGGAGCTTTTGTTGGAGTGGCTAGGGATCATGGGGAGCTTCTGTGCCTGAAGATGACCTGAAGGAAAATTTAATCTGAAGGAAGTTGGGTTGGTGGCAAAGTGGTCCCCAAGAAGTGTTTCAGCTTGCAGTTTTAATGGGGGGATACCTGTCATGTTTGCTGCTGCTTTATAGAGAAGTTATGAATAATACCACACTGCCTTATTTTGCTGTTTTCCAGCTCCAGCAGTTCGAGCATAAATCCCCAATTAACCTGCCTAAATCCTGTTACCCATTGTGAGCAAGATTTGTGGATATTAGTATGAGGTTTCTTTTGAAAAGAATTATAATGATATAATTAATATTGTTGACATTTAAGCACTTGTCATTATATTTCAGAGTTAATGATCCTTCAAGAGATATTTTGGTAATTTAGATCTCCCAGAATTGTATTTTCAAGCTGTTTGAGATGGAGGAAGATAATTTGTTACTCTGGAACACTGTTGGTTTATATTCAGAAGGGTTTCCTAGTAATGTTGAAGCACAGTTAGTAATGCAAATTTAAACTTAAAAGGCTATCACCTTATAGATTATGGTATCTCCAGCAAATGTGGGATGTATTTTCTGGGAAATAAAAGTAATAATTCATTTATATGCCAAGGTTTCCAGGGTTTTTTTATTATGTAGCACTTTATAAGTTAGCCCCATGAGAGATGGAAACGAGAGTAGTTGTGTAGATCTGAGGAGCTGCTGGAATAACAGCAGTTACCAGAGGCTCTTCAGAGGAACATGCTTAATTCTGAATAATCATAATGAGATGGCAGAGGTAGAAATGTGCATCTCATCTTTCTGAATTTCTTGTCGCATTGGCAAGAGGTGCCAGTCAGCAAGGGATTGTTTTGTTTTTTTTTTCTTTTTTAAAGTCTGATTTTTACTTCTGCAGATGATCTCACTTTAAAGGAAGTAGATTACTTTAGACCTATGTAAAGCAGGCTCCTCTATCCTGACAAAATCCCTTTTGGTTACATCGCATTGACTAAAGTGTATTTATGAGCTCTTCAGTTGTGTAACACTGGTGTAGTAAACGTGCCTATCAGGCTGCTTGAACCAGTTTCAGTAAGAACAGAGGAAAACCTCTGAGCATGCGGAGGGGTGGTTCCTATTTTTTCTTTTACCCAGAATAGCAAAATCAGCTTAGTTTCCTATTAAAATTTAGTAAGTGTGTTGCATGTGATTGCAAGTGGTCAAACACCAAAATGTGTTGGCAGATCTTGTAGGTAATATGATGGGTGGGGACTCTGGTGTTGCAGTAGTGTTATGTGATGGCTGAGAGTGACTCAGGCTCTTTTGCTCTCTTGCTTGTTACGTGGCTCTGCCTCTACAGACACTTGAACTGATACTTTCCTTTGATGACCGTAGGGGTGAGGGGAAGGAGGACTTGTGTTAGGCCTGGATGCAAGAAAAAAATCTTCTAGCAGGAAAACATGGCAGAAATGAGTAGGTTCTTTTTTCATTTGCCTGGTGCTGACATCCCACAATGGCAGGGGAGGAATGAGTGATCAGCTTCGGAAATGTGGATTGTCATTTGTGCTGCCCTAAACTTTGACAGCTTTGGCTTATCGTAGGGGGTAAAAATGTGTTCTTCATGTATCCTACACGTACATGCAAGATCAGATCTGTAATGATTTGAAGCTAGGGTGAGAAAGACTGTGCTATAGGGAATAGAAAGAAATCTGGCTAATTTTGTGCTCAATGTTTGCTGTGATCTTTTTTTACTCCTGATGGACCTTACCTAATAGAAGAAATTATTAAGAATGATGGTGTAGCCCAGAGAAAAATAGTATATGTGGTTTGTTTTTCATTGTTATGGCTGAAAACTATAAGGAAGACAAGGGAACTGGTTGCTGGACAGACTCCCCTGACATCCTTTCATACCTCCTAGCAGGTAGATTTGGGGAATGATTGGAGAAGACACTGACTAGAAGAGTCAGGAGCAAATGGCAGAGTCAAAATGTCAGTGAGAGGTTCTTGATGTGAATTTGTAGTGTACTGTGGCTCAGCCTACGGAGCTTAGTCCCTTAAAAATAGGACTGTGCCTGTTTCTAGAAAGGCTGACATGGCCAGTTCTGCCCACAGAGCCTGGATTCATAACTGCAGTGTCTCTGTGCATAAGCTCAGACAGAGCCTGGAATGTCCATCAAACATGGACATCCCATGACCATCAAACTTGGTCTGAACTGAAGCAAGCCTGAGACTTGGTGTAGTCCAAGATTGCTGTGGGTTGAGCGGCTGTCTGAGGGTGTATTGCTCAGAGATTGAGGGGCAGATAACCCTCGGAACAAAATGAAGGGGTGTGATGAGAGGACACATATACCCTGAACAGCTCTCCTCTCATCCTTTGAGTGTTCACCTGGTTATGCAGACAGTGTACCTCCTTGCAGCTCTTGTATTTGGATATTTTTTCATCCTTGCTCATATTCAGTGTGTGGTCATATGCAAGTATTCCCCTCCATGTGGTATTGTGTAGTAGAGATGACAGAAGCAGCACATGTAGCTCTGTCTCTCGGATCCTCTCAGCCTTTAGTGGTGCTGGCAGAAATTCTTACCACCTCCAACATTTGAGACGCAATGACACTATCGTCCCATCTTCGAACCTTTTATGTTACTTTTGAAATCTACCTCTTTTTGCTTGTTCCCTCTTCTTGTTTGTTTTGGGGTTTTTTGGTCTCAATTTCTGTGGTGTCTCTCTCCCCTGTGGCGTTTGAAGACTTGTGTTGCCTACAGCAATCACACCTGCTGTTCCTGCTGCCTCTACAAAGCCTGCATTTCTTGTATGAACATCTGCAAGGCTGTGAAGGGATTTCTGCCTGTAAATAGATCTGCAGCTACTTTTAAGATCTGCCATCATCTGGTAGCCGTTTACCAACTAAAGCTTCAATATTCTTACCATACTTTTTAAGTGCAAATTGGTGAGGATGAATTGTGGTTGGAAGCTTTGTGCAATTCATTGGGTGTAGGAATGTGCTCTTGCCTCTTCTTAGTCCTGCCAGTCTCATTGGCTTTCTCTTTGGGACTCAGGTATAGATTGCTTGCTTCTCTCCGCCTCTGGTAACTGTATGCCCCGGTAATTCAGCTCAGTGTTGGTAATGAGCAAATCATATTAAATTTATTGGGATGTTGCCAGCTTCTGTTTTAAGGGTAGTGATAGGTTCAAGCAGGGCTGATGAGTCCAGAGAAGGGCAACAAGGCTGATGAAGGGTCTGGAGCACAAGTCTGATGAGGAGCAGCTGAGGGACCTGGAGTCGTTTAGCCTGGAGAGGAGGGGGCTCAGGGGGGACCTTGTTGCTCTCTCCAGCTGCCTGACAGGGGCTGCGGACAGGTGGGGGTCGGTCTCTTCTCCCAGGTAACAAGTGACAGGACAAGAAGGAATGGCCTCAAGCTCTGCCAGGGGAGGTTTAACTGACATATTAGTAAAAAATATCTCCACTGGAAGGGTGGTGAAGCATTGGGACAGGCTGCTCAGGGAGGTAGTAGAATCGCCATCCCCAGAGGTATTGAAAAGACATGTAGATGTGGCACCTAGGGACATGGTTTGGTGATTACCTTGGCAGTCCTGGGTTAACGGTTGGGCTTGATCTCAAAGGTCTTTTCCAACCTAAATGATTCTATGTTTTTTGAAGCAGGACTTTCTGAGAGACCAGCTCCTTGTTGTGCAGACCTGCTCCTCCCTTATCTTCTGTTCAAGGCTTGTAATACGTGCATGCCAGCTTGTACCTGTTGGTGACAGAGTGCGGGGATGAAATTGGGATGACTTCAGGTCATCCGTTTTGATACAGAGCAATAGCTGCAAACAGGAGCTGATAGTAAACATGCCATCAGCAAGTCCTTAAGGCTCTGTGAAACAATTTCCATGTGGAGTTAACTTTGTATACCCTTGAGGTAGGATTCTTTTAGAAAACAGATTAAACTCTTTCTTTCACATTCATAAGGAGTATTTTATCTCTTTTCAAGTTTATAGTGATAAAATATTAATTAGTGGAGATCTTAAACTGTAAAAGTGATCTAATTCAGTAAGATAATAGCATTTTCTTAAAGCATTTTTCACAATAAAATCTATTATTAATCTTTAAAAGCATGCATGTCAATTGTAAACATATATCTGCATGTATGTGGTGCCAGTGCCTCGGGCTGGCAGCTGGGCTGCGGGGTCTCTGTGGGGAGAGATCAGACCCAGCTGGTTCCAGCCGGTTCTAGCCGGTTCCAGGTGGCTCCCGTGGCCCCACGGGGCGCAGCTCCTTCCCTCTGCAGCTCTGGCCGTGCCTCTGGGAAACAGAATTAAGGAAGGGGAAAACTCCTGGCTGTGAGCAGTGAGGGACAGCCCTGCACGGACTGAGGAAGAGGTGCCGGAGCAGACTCCCCCGCAGCCTGTGAGGAGACCTCGGCGGGGTAGGAAAAGGCGTGGGACAGGGAACGGCAGTTAGGGGATGTAGAAGCCCCTCAGCTGTGCAACAGGGGAGTCTGGGCAGGAGAAGGCAGCCCCTGGCACAGGCTTGGCAGCCACCACATTCTGGCCTTTCCCTGTCTCTCAGGGTTGCAAAGTTGCCTGTAGGTAGTAGATTGGACAGAGCTCGCACAACTTGTTATAACTTCTCAGCTTTTCCCTTCTCCTCAGTGGCTGTGCTTCCACATGGTGTTCATCAAAGATGGGTAACGAAGCAGTGCCCGAGCCATGGGGCGGTGGCTTTGCAAATAGGCTGTAGTCATCACTGGTGTAACACCATAGAGAGAGCAGGAAGCTTGGAGACAAGCTGATTTTTTTTTTATCTCATAGATAATCAGGGAATCCATGTGGTAGAAATTTTAGTGGACAAACTGCGGCAAACTTCTCTTTGAGGGTTCAGTCAGAGCATCCTTCTGAAATTTGAATTTGGGAAGCACAGGACTAAGATATGTAAAAATCTGTAGAGCTAACGCTTCTCTTCACATGTCTTTAGTTGACTTCTTTCCAGTGTTATGGTAGTACCGTAACAACTAGTTGAATTAGATATAATAATGATGATTTGCCTGCTATTCTGTTTGGAAACGAGCTAGTCCTGCAGAACGTGGAAAAGATGTTTATGCCCAAGGATGTACACAAATGAGTTTACAACATACATAGTCATGTTTTTAGGAAGCAAGTTGCAAAACCTACCATATATTTGAAGGTAATTCTGATTTACTTTCCTAAAAAAATAAGTTTATCTATTAAAAAATCACACTTCAAAATTAATCTTAAATAAAAATGTTACTTGGTTTATTCTCATAGGCTCCAATGGTAGTAGTATTTAAGATTACTATTAGAGACTTTTGTGGGTTGGTTGTTTGGTTTTTAACTCCAGCTGTTGATTATCAATTTAATTGCTATAGTATGGCTTTGGCTTAAATTAGAGAGGCTAAGTATGAGGACTGACCTCACGCATGTGTTGGACATTTCAGTCTTATACAGGTGAATAGTCCTGTTAGTCTCTTATCCAGAAGCTCTGCAGTTCCTATGATTTGCTTTTCTTTCAGTGGGGCCAGTGTCTTTATCCTTGACTGGCTTTCTGGTGATTTTGAACTCTGTCATCTGGGAGGTCTTTCTGCCCCAAATCAGTTATTTCTGTGGAGGAAATAGAATTGATTGCAAACTAAGCAAATCAACCATACATTGAAAGATGTCGGTTAGAAGGATGTGTTACCCATAGACTGGTCATTATGAAGTTGTAGCCATTATGCTTAGTACATTGATGTAGTGCAGGGGGAAAGCACAGTGAAATTTTTCTTATTAACAATTTTAATTAACTTTTAATTGATTTCTGGGAAGATAAATGGTTTCATTACAAAGTCTTACAATGAACACCTTCACCAGAATTAAACATTCATGGAAACTTCTGACAATTGTTCTGATAACAAAACATGAAAATATTTTATGATCTTGCCAGATGTCTGTAGCCTTATTTATAAAGTCAGATATATGAAAACACCTTGCTCACAGAATGTCCGTTGTTTAATTTACATAACCTTATTCATCATGCAGTAATTTAATTAAGAGGAGGAAAAATAACAGGTTAGTGTTCAAACTATGTTGAAAGCCTGGTAGCTCTAGGAAAAACATATGAATTTTGTCCATCCCTATACAGGCAGTTATACAATAGCAAGAATTATTTGGCTGATGTTGAAGTTTGAGACATAGTTCAGTATGTGAGAACAAAGATAACAACTGAACAAAATCTGAACAGTTTTCTATGCAGTCATCTGCCTTCTCTGACTGTGGAATAATAAGGATGGAATGTAATATTTGATTTTGAAGAACATGATAAACTACAGAAAATTAAGCAGTTCTTCAGAGAGCAAGGATTAAAGTGTCACTAAATGTGACAAACATGCTAAGTGAAAAGAAAATTTCTAACTAACATGTCCATTCTAGCTGTCTGCTGACTGCATCCAGCTTTCATTGAAGTATGCACTCCATAATGATTTGGGCAGCAATGAAACACTAAATCAAACTGCAAAATAAATAGTCTCCTCAGACACCACCTAATGCTGAAGGTGCTTCTGCATTAGAAGTTTCTGAGGGCTTGACTTTACAAGCATCTAGTTTGTCTTCTGCTTAAGTGCACAGTTCTCCAAGGCTGAGCAACTAAATGTGTATTTTCTCCTGAAGTCTGGTTGGGACCCAGTAAACCTACTTTCTGTCACTGCAGATTAAGAGATTTGTTTCTGTGGGGTGTTCTATCTTCAGCAAAATATCAGAGAGGCCCAAGCTGCTGTAAACAAGAAATGCTGAATAGCCACACAATGATTAGTATTCTGTAGTATATTACTCTAGCTTACCTTGTTACTCCTGTGAAGGTATGTCCCTTGTAGGTATTTAAAATGTGCATTAAAACATGGTTCTTTTTTCTGTTTCTTAAGGCTACAGATGCAGATGCTGGTGTTAATGGTCAAGTTCATTACAGTTTGGCAAACTTCAACAATCTTTTCCGAATCACATCAAACGGTAGCATTTACACATCAGTTAAACTGAACAGAGAAATAAGGGACTATTATGAACTTATTGTTGAAGCAACAGATGGAGCTGCGGATCCCCGCCGTTCAACACTAACTTTAGCTATCAAGGTGCTGGATATTGATGACAACAGCCCTGTTTTTACTAATGCTTCTTACACTGTCTGCGTGCCCGAAAATCTACCACCAGGCACTGTCTTCCTGCGAATAGAGGTAAGAAAGCATTATGGAGCAGAGACTATGTTTTTTAAATATTCTGCAATACTAGGCATGTTCTTACTTGTCAGTGAGACTACAGTAAAAGATTGTGAACCAGAGTGGAGTAAGTTATGACACTTAACAGACTGAAAAATGCATGACTTTTAGACAGAGACATAAAAATAGTTTGAACTGAGGTTCAATGAACCTCATGAACCAAATGAACATTTGGAAGTAAGAGCAATTATTAAAAAACAAACATCAAAACTACACTGCTATTGTCATTTCTAGGAATATTGTTTTACACATTTAAAGTGCTTTTGATTTGTGTTTGAAGCTCATCATATTATTTCTACCTGTTCATATTAGTAGCAAGAGAGCTTTATCTCAACTGATTTAGACATTTAAGTAAACTTAGATGTCTAACCTCACGTTATAGTCAATGGAGATTAATAGTTGCTTCCAGAAGCAATTCATCCAATACCAAGATCATTATGTAAGATAGCTGGAGTCAAGTGAAGTGAGCACCTGGAGGTATTGTCTTCTCTTCACTGACTATAAAAGATACTCAGACAGGTGAGAGTTAATTGTTCAAGTATGAGCTAGATATCTAAAGACAGCTGAGACACACATCACACAAGCAGTCTGTATATCTTCCTGATGTTTTGGTCAGCATCTGTCCTGAGATAATTCCAACAAGAACGTTTTTTTCTGAACCTGACTGCAGATAAATCTAATGTCAAATCACAGCTAAAGCAATCACATAATACTCCTTATCCTGATGGAAATTAATATTCTTTGTCTAAATACTGGGAAATAAACACATCTGTGCTGCCTTATGGGGTGAGATAAAACATCTGCTTAGCCTAGCATGCTCTCCATGGCAGTGGCCAATAGCAGGTGCCCAGGGAAGAGAACAGGAACAGACTGAGCCTTTCCAGTGACTCTTGCCCAGAATATGTTGCTCATTTCCTGTGGCAAGTATCTCTGATTTTATAACCTTAAGTGGATTTGTCTTCCTTGTGTTTGTGCAGTGGTGTTAAGTACATCCAATAGTCTCAGAGTAATACAACGAAAAGAGTTGTTTGCAATAGTTTGCTTTTTCATGTTCTTTAATTGTGCTTGATTTCAAGTACTTCCCCCTCCCTTTCCCCCACCTTTGTATGTCATGCTCTAGGCAAAGGATATTGATCTTGGTTCCGACGTTAACTATCGAATACGGACAGAGGAAGCACTACAGTATTTTGCACTGAACAAGTATACAGGCGAGTTATCGCTTTTGCAGTCCTTGGATTATGAATCATTTTCTGACACAGAAGCCACCTTCACCTTTCTTGTGGAAGCCTTTGATAGCAAGGGCACTATGCCTCCTGGTCTCGCTACTGTCACAGTGAGAGTAAAGGTAAGAGGAGTAACTTGTCAGTTGGTAGCATCCTCTCCTATTTGTTACAAAATACTCCATCAGCCCTTACAGGTGTCCTGATGAAACACCAGAGGACACTAGCAGTGTGTCTACTTTTCTGCTTTTTCACTTGTATGAAGCCACCACCTTTTTTCTGACAGCAACTTGTTCAGTTAAACATACACTTTATAACAGCTATAATTACTTTTCTATATGCAATTAGGTAGTTAAATCTTGGATCACAGATTTATGAAGTACAAGAATACCTGACACATACATAAATGTTTAGCCCTTTAGAATCCCTGAAAGGTTGCAACAAGTACCTAATGGAATTGTTTGCAAAGATGATACCATCACGTTTCAGTTAAAGCTCTCATAAATTGTAATTTTATGAACCATTCAGGTGTACTGAGTGCTGATACGGCACACCACATCCTATATTTCAGATTCTGCTGCTTTGAAAATACAGAGCTGCAACGGAACAGGTTTATTTAGTGGTCTGGCACAATGAATCGTTTTTATGCAGTGATTTACAGCATCACCACTGGGTTTCAGTTATCTCACCAGTGATATGAGGATAATGCTACTCTGTTTCTTAACGATCCACAAATGAAAAGCTTTTGTAGCTGAAACATTAGCACTTACCCATCTTAATTTGATTGATGCGCTCAGGTCCAAGAGGAGAGGGTATTGTAGATGCTCTGAATCATGCCTCCTTGCATTCACAAAGGTGTAGTACTGGAGCCAGTCAGTCAAGTCCTTTTGTGTAGTTGCTTCATTTTTGTTGACTTTGTTAGTGAGGAACTGTGAGCTATGGGAGAGAAGAGAGTTTAATAACTCATATTTTAGCTGAGAAGCAAAAATTTTAGCAGGAGCAAAAGCATAGCTCACAAATGTGAACTTCATATCTGGCAACTTCAGTTTAAATGCCTGTGGAAAGTATTTAGCATATATGAATCAGTCTTGGGTGCAGCTTGCTGTGTATCTGCAGATGCTATGAATTGCCACATGATTTTGAGTAATTCTGTTTGTCAGTCACTACTGAGCTCAGGATTATTTTAGGGACAGTAAATGTCTCTGATTATTAGCTTTGATGACAGCGTAAGAAGGTTTCTACAATATCTGTCTCTGCAAAATTTCTCAGGCTGAGATGCAGGTCACCTGTTTCCTGATAGTCTGTGCTCTTTCCCAGCAGTTTCCAAGTCAATGAAAGAAAACAGCTTTTGACATCATTCCCTGAGCCTTTTCTTTTATACTTTTAAGGAATAAGTTGCTCAAACCTGTTTTTTTTCTTAAAAGAAACTTTTTTCCAGTACAGTGAATTTCTGAAACAATTAAATGTTCGGATTTGTGTATGTGTTTTTGTTGGGTTGCATCATAGGCTGACCCAGCTGCATGAATGTGTGGTTGAATTGTATTCATTAATGACAGGGTACAGGGAAGCAATACGCTTCAGCTTGGTGGCCTTAGGGTAACAGCAGCTTGTGCACTGTCAAAGGAGGTGGTATGGGAATAGGGAACTTGAGAAGAGGATTAGTAGGATCAAAAAAATAGGTCTCTTGTTTTCCTGGAAACTCTTCCCACACATGAGCAACAAGAAGGGAGCACGAAGATACTTGTTTGCAGAAGACAGTATGTGAGCGGCTGTAACACTAGGCTGGAGCCAGGAGTAGTACAAGGCCTTAAAGCAGGGGTCCTCAAACTACAGCCCACGGGCCGGATACGGCCCCCCAGGGTCCTCAATCCGGCCCCTGGTATTTACAGAACCCTTCCGCCCCCCCCACCCACCGGGAGTTGGGGGGGGGGAAACTAAGCAGCCGCAGATGACTGCCTGCCACTTCATCCATGTGCCAGCCCCCTGTTTAAAAAGTTTGAGGACCCCTGCCTTAAAGTGAGGACAAGCAGCTTATAGTTTAAATGAGAAAGAAAATAAATAAATTATTAATTGAGTATTGTCATACTTGGTAACAGGCAGACTTCTGCAACAGATCAGTGGATATAATTAAATATTGTATATATTGCTGAGATGAAGATGGTGCTTAGGTTCCAGCCTTGAGTGACAGGTAGAACAGTAGTATTTTGAGTGGCAGTTGAGAGAATTGGGGAGGGCTTGTGGAAAAACATTTTTAACATCTTAGGCAGATGTCAATAATTGGTTATATGTCAAATGGTAGAAATTTACAACCTTGATCACAAGAGATAACTGGAATAGAAAGAACCATATGCATCTGTTGCCTCTTAGTATTAAATGTGCTTTCACTGTATTTAGAAGATGGTATTAAAGTAATTCCTTTAACACAGTGTGACCCCCAAATAGGAAATAAACGAAGTGCAGATAGACTGTAGGCCCCAACATAACAGTTGTACAGACTGCAGTCTTTAATAACACAAAATTGTACCAGAGAAAACCAGAAGCAAGCATTAAGACAATAATGGGTCCAAGCAGGGAATTTGTGTAACTGTTAGGGATTCAGTCCCTATAACCTGCAGACCATTATTTGTGGTATAGAAGTCTCCAAGTCCTTTTGGGCTTTATGCTGCTTTGTTAATTTTTCACAGTCCAGCTCTTAATTGAAATCACTGTAATTTTTACTTTGTAACGGGATTCTGTTAATCGACTATGGACAGCATCTGATGGTGTCATATATTGTTTATGTGATATAAAACTTAATGAGCAGATGTGCAGTATACATAATCTGATCTTTGGGGTTAGGAGGAGGGTAGGTGTATACGGTGATTTTCTTTAGACTCTCACTTTCAGCCTTTAGCGTAGCAAGTTACAAATAGTTTGTATTAACCTTCCCTGAACTTGATCAAAACACAGATTGCACAGCAGAATGCTCGCTGCAGAAAAAATAACTTAATCTGTTACTTGCACATCAGTATTGAAATAAATTATTGGCCTGTGCTGCAGCCAAATCGCCCTTTACATTGTACTAATGTCTTACAACTCTCTTGCCGAAGAAAGCCAAAGGTAAATAATTGCTGCATTCTTACTATTATTGTTGAGGAGGAACAGTGTAAGTAGTGTTGATTCTTCTTACCAGAAAGATGCAAGCCTCCTCAAACAGACCAAGATTTTTCTTTTTTCCCTGGTTCTCAGATTCCTCTTGCTGCTTTCATAACTTTACTTCTTAACCTGAGGCGTCTTGTCTTGGGATGGCATGGGAGATGCACAAGTGTTCATCCAGAATAATTGATGATTGTAATCTGAGTTGTTAATCTGGCCTGTAATCAAGAACACACAAATTTTTATTTTATCTGTTTGGGAGTTTTTATGTATATATAATTATACAGATTAGACAGAGCAAATTTTATCAGTCTTGAAACATAGTTAAAGGGGTTAAAAACATTAGCAACTCACAGGAAACAATCTGTGTGCTATTTTTCAGTGGTTTGCCACTGTTGAGGCATAATTTCTCTCACCATGAGAATGTCAGAGATTTGCATTCACTCAGTGTCTGAGAGGGCTGAATTATTTGCTAGGAGTGCCTGTAGTGCATATTGCAGTACACACAAGCATCCCCTCAAAATATAAATGTTTCCTAGTATTGGAAGAAGCGAAATCATTACTGTTCCAATGGTGTGCTTAGTATTTGGATTTAGCACTTGGAAACAATTACTATGGTAATAGAGCTTCTTAACAGAAACAGGACTAACCTTTTTCCAGTTTATATTGCTGTTAAATGAGTAATGTGTTTCTAAATACATGCTGTAAGAATTTCTGTATCATGGGCTCTGTAAAATACTTGCATATCTTATGCTGTGTCCTCCTCCTATTATTATTACCAGCCTTATTTTGTTATTACTTTATGTCTCTTTCTTGTTTGTTATAATTGCTTTTTCTCCTCCTTCTGTATTCTGGGATTGGTTTTCTTTTTAATTTTTCAAGTAGAGTATGTAGCTTAATGAAGCCGATATCTCTGGCTGATGATTCAAAGTGATAGAGCAACAAGAATAGATAAAACCAGATCTATGTGTTTCTAGCAATGCCATCATTATGAGACTGCCAACCAAATATATCATATAAGTCCTACTGTGCCTTAATCCCTGTGAACTGGTATAAACATTATACAATGAGTTTCCAGATTTAGTAAAACTGTCTGTACCCATGAACATCAATTAAACGTACTGCTATCATCAGAGAGGATACCAACTGCAACTGTCAGATTATTTTTTTATGAAAAATACGCCATTGAGAAGTTAGAAGTCATCATATGCTTGAGATCATGCATTATATGCATTGATTGGTACTTATTGTGGGGGTGAATTTGAGTCTTTCACAATCACTATGCTAAGACTTTCCTTCCCTGGGAAATTGGTGTAAAATACCCGAATAAACCATGCAAAACTGTGTAACAGCTAAGTCTTTATCTCTGGCATGGTTGTTCTGAATGGTCCTTCAGCAGCACAACCATTCCTGCAGTCTTTCATATTCAAGTTGGAAGCAAATGGCAAAAGTCTTGGGTGTAATGATGCCATAGCAGCGCAGAGCTCCAACCCACTTACACAAGAAGGCTCCCTTTGTTTCTCTGACAACCTAAACCTTGAATCAGAATAATGAGATATATAATTTGTTTGCTTTTCTAGGATGAGAGGGTTAGAAGCTGCATGTTTATGGATGAGTCACCCTCTCAAACCAAACGATCATAGCCAACAGTAAAGCAAAGAAAATAAAGGTGTGTTGGGGAAATACAGGAACCCAGCATTTGAGACAGCTGGGGCAGGACTCCCTCCTCTTACAGAGCACACTTACTGGACTGCTGCAGAGTGCTGGGGAGTGGCTTTAATCTCTAGAAAATTCTTAAATTGTCACTAGGAGAGACTACTGGGAGAAGAGGTACCCACAGGTTGTCCTTAGGGAGATGGGGGACATTTTGGTTCAGACCTCGCTTCAGCAGATGTTTAAATAGCCACGCATATGTGTAGCTGTCACTGCTTTTTCTTCCTGCAGGTATTTACTAGAAATCACTCAAATCTTGTTTCTAATGAGCAGGTGAGCAGTAATGTGTCATTGCTTCATTATGGTGGGATTTCATGTTATGGTGAGATTTAATTACAATAATAACAAAGATTCTCTGCCAGAAATTATACAGGTAATAAAGGATACATGGAAGATAAAAAACATTAGTGAATCAGTTAAGGTTGAACATGTCATCAGTTTCTAATATTTCTAAAATAAAATTTCTTATGTTTATTCAATACATTTACGTCCATGAAGTTAATCCTTCCTTTCTAACGTAATGAAAACCCTTTCCGGTTTGAAGAATAACAGCAGTTCAGCACAGCAGCAGCACACAACTTACACAAAGGTTAAAAAAATGAGCAGTATTGCCACCAAAATGTAACTGCTTATTTATCTCTTTTCTAGTGGCATTAATGGAGTAACAGGCATGGTGTTGGACTACGGTGGCAGTAAACATTTTTTTATTTTTTTTTCATTCTCAACTTATCTGTTCAATCATCTTCTAGTCATTTATTGCCTTGTATATTCCACAATGAATATTATCCCTTTATTTATATTATGAGCTACTTTAGGGCTTGCTGAGCACTAAATATGAAAAAGAGGCAGTTATAGCATGTCAACAAGCCTCCATTTTGCATAGCTTCAAACGAAGAACCCTGTGTAAAGAAGCACTGCGGCCAGTTACAGACAAAATTCAAAGTGCCACTTCATACAGTTTGTCATATTAGCTTGTCAGCATTATCACAAAGATTTTGAACTTGCTGCTCAAAGTTACTCAACACTGCTTGATTCTCTAACTTCAGTCTTTCTAAATTAGTTACTGTGGTTGATAAGTCTAAAATATTTCAGACGTTTTGGGAAAGCTAGGAGTAGTTTTCAAGTAGTGGCTTACTTCAGTGGACTTAATGTAAATGTAAAATTGAAACATTACATTGGCAAATCAAAATTTAGACTCACAAAGAAAGGTTGGTTTGCAGACTTCATTGTGTGTCTTGGAGGATGAATGTACTAGTGAGATACATGAGCCTTAAAGGAGAATTTAAGGTGGGTGGTATGTGTTCATTAAGAGGCCCATTCTTTATGGGAAGGGACTTCAAGTTCTTGATACTCCAGTATATGGTGAAATTAAGTATTTCTATTTTATGCCATATGAGTTCACTTCCACCCCCCAAAAGCTGCATTTTTTTCATGGGTCAAAAATTAGAAGGCACTCATTTATATACAGAATTTGAAGTGGATATAATCATAGTACGTTTTTAACTTGTAATTGCATTTGTAAAAGAAATAGTTTTAAAGCTAAGAATCAGTGAGATAGGTGATATTTTTTTCTGGCCTTTTACTTTTATCATATACATTAGGAAGTATAAAACTGTTTTGTGTTCACCTTCATGTAAGTTACAGAAACTGACAGATGAAATGAAATCATGAATTACAGAGGAATCAAAAGGGAAAATATCTTTAAAAGAATTATTGTACCTCAATGATTTTAAGCCATTGTACAGTTACTCATTTCTAATCCCTTTGCAATCAATTGAAAAGGCTAGGTATACCTGGATGTGCAATATTCTGTTGCTGTGAACCACTCCACAGAATTATCTGGGTAAATTACAACAAATCACTCATTTAAGTTCATAATACCAGTCTTCTAGCTGAAGGATGAGAGCTTGCTTGAAATCTTAAGATCCTGGTTATTTTCTCAGTTCTAGATAGTATGTTAACTGCCTACAGTAGGTAGTCCTTTAGGGGATTCATAGTGGTTATTAAGGCCAGGAGGATAGTGTTGCACCCTCACAGCTTGCTTAGTGAAAGAATAAATACAGTTTACACACATGCGTGAATTTTATATATATATATATAAAAAAAAAATCAGCTTTTGGCTCAGAGTAAAGATTTGTGGTTGTGTTTTGCTGTAGCTGTGTACATGGTATGGTAGACATTTAAGAGAAGAGGAAAAAATAATCTAGTAAATGGATTGGGGGTGAATAAAATTTTGGTTTTCTTTCAGAAGAATAAACTCACCTGTGAAAAAATGGTTTTCTGAATTCACAGCTCAAATTTTCAGTTGTTTCAATGCTGAGTCTGTGTCTCCAAATCTGGAGACATTGTTTCAGAGAGCTTTAAAATTTATTTTTAGATTATCATGTAATTTGAGAACACTATGATGTGAAAGCATATGAAATTTGCATTTTAATATTTAATATTAAATTTGTACATTTGTACTGTTCTGAATAAGGTTGATTAGCATCATGTTTAAAGGCTTTGGAAACTTACTGAGTTTAATAATGGAAATATAATTAAATGAGGGTTTGCAGAAATTGAGAAATTACAGAAGGAATCGAGGGCACTAGATGGCTTGGACCCCAGGAATGGATGGTAAGAAAGTACAGCGCTTACAGATGCTGTCGCTGAAATTCAGTGATGGTAGCAAGGATCACCTCCTGTGCAAACATCAATGAGCACCATGCTGGGGAGGTTTTTGCCAAGGATAACCTGAACTTGGAGTTTCCTTTAAAGCTAAGCAGAGCTTCAGGAACCCATTGCAAAGCAGAGTTGCATCAAAATGGAAGGACTTGTTCACTTGGGCCCAAAACACGTTTTGTTAAAGGGCAAGTTAAGGCCGTGTAGTAGAGGTCAAAGATATCTGGGTTCTTGGGTGCTTGTTAAAAAGTGTTCACTTCCCACTTCCCTGTTTTTTTAATGAACGGATAGTTAACAGCTGAAGAAATTTAAAATTATTATGAGAGGTTAGTGTGAGCAAGGCTGCTCCACATGCAGGGATGAGCTGAGGGTGACCTAGCGTGGGCAGTGCCTGGGGGATGGAGCTGGGCAGGCAGACTGACAGCCCCAGACATGGTGAGGGCTTGGACCTGGTCTGGGTTCTGTCCGGGGAGTCCAGCCAGGAGCAAAAGGGGATGGGGCCAGAAGCAGAGCTGGAGCCTGGTATCCTATGGCATTGCTGGAGCAGGGCTGAGGGCCCCGACTGGGCTGAAGCAGGGTCCTGGACACAGGGGCAGGGTATTGAGGGGCCTAGGTGAGGCTGCTCCAGGCCATTAAGGGTTGTGGTTGCCCTTAGGGCCATGATATCTTCTGGCCTTTTAGGGTTTTTTTATTATGATTATTTAGTAATAAAATATCTTAGATTTTTTTTTTCAATAAGACGTTGAGTGACGTCTTTCTACAGTTAAAGAATGTATAAGAGGAATAATGATTTTGAAGTACAATGATACCAAAACATCCCTTTCCTTTCTGTAGAAGACAGTTTCACACTTATAGTAGAGGAATGTTAAATATGCCCTTGGAAGTCCCCAGACAGTAGGGGATTATTAAGCACTTGGAGGCAGCTCAGGTGGGAAGCCACCAGCTCTGGTAATATGCACAAAGACTTAAGTGGCAGATGTTCAAAACAGAATGACAGCAGAAAATTACAGATATGTATCTGTAGTTGTAGAAGAAGATTGAAAAGGTTTGAAAATTTCAGTGTGTTACATATGCTGTGCTTTGAAGTAAATCTTTTCGCTTTCTCCCTTTGTGGGATTATGTTATGTACATTTGACATTAGTGGAAGCTATTATTAGTGGATTGCCTTAAAAATAAATTATTTTTCCTATTTATTAACACTTGTCATAGAAGCCAGCAGACTGCAAAAGGAGTTGTAAAGGTCTAATATGCATTTATTAGCTCAAACACTGCTCAGTCACGCTGGTTTTTATAGACGGGAATGTTGATTTCCACTTAAATATAGTTGACTAGAAACCATGGTATCAGCAGCTGTAATCAAAAAGCGCAGTCCTGAAGTGGTAGAATGAAGAAATGAATGTACATAGAAACTCTTATGTAAGTATTTACAAACCAAGAAAATTTAATATTTAAGAAGCTAACAAACTTAATGAGTGATTTTTTTTCAACAAGTCAGAAATAGAAGAGTAAAACATTTCCTCAGACTTTTAGTTTCTTTATGGTGAGATGCTTTCTGATGAGCAGTAGAGCAGAGAGGCAAGAGGAAAGGGATGCTTTGTGCAAAATTGGATTTGTAACGCAGGCTCCCCAGGTAGGCACTTCTACACGTTACTCTGATAATGGTAAAAATGATCTAAACAGTGTGATTCTCTTAGTGGTCTAAATATATCAACAGAATCTGTGATTTTGGTGGTCTTTTGTAGGAATTTGTCCCTCTGGAACTGTTCAGCAGATTAATAATTAGATATTGCTGTCATGGAATTACAGCTATTTTAATAATCAATACTTGATTCTAATTAAGTCACAGTCTACAAAACAACAGGAATTAAAAAATCAAACTGGTTTTATAAGCTGCAAAAATCCCAAAACCTTGATGACTAGATGTAAAGAAGTATAACCCTGTTTTCCTAAGAAGGAAATCGGGAGAGGTAAAACGATTTCTGTGGGTGTTGGGGGAGAAAAGGCTTCACTCCCATTTGGTAGGGCTGCCCCCTAGTGCACTGCAGGCTGAAGGCGGCAAGTGTTCCAGTTCAGTAACAAGGTTCCCTTTGTAGGGTAAGAGGGCGTTTGCACGAATTATGCTTGAGATAGGTACATATCTGTATACATAAATATTTGTGTATACATGTAAATATATATCAAGTATATTGGAGCGTCATCTGGAGTTGCTCATGTTTATGTGGAGATAGCTGATGAAAATTTAACTTAATTTTTTACTTTTTATTTCTCTCTTACAAAACCAGATTTCTACCAAAACACATTTTCAAAAAACTATTCTTTAGGAAGTTTTTATGTTAGTGGTATTATTCAAATCGGATGAACCTGTCACTCACAGTAATGTTGTGTGCTATTCATTGACACACGGTAACAGTCATGAGCTGCAGCTGGTGCACTTGAACTTCTCAGGCTTTGCTGCTCAGGCTATGTTTTGATGTGTGTGGGGTTTTATTTTCGTATGCACATCTTGATCCTTTGGGAGGTGGATCTGCAGGATCCACTGCGAAGTCATAGGGGAAGACTGGGACTGCTCCAGTTTGTGACAAAGACTGTCATAAATCCTGGTGACACCAGGATCCAGGAGCTGCCAAAGTGGCTGAGCTAGGGTAGCTTTTGCTTGCTGCCTGTGAGTACGTGGATCTGTGCTGTCTGTGCTGCACTGCTAATACAGGACATGCTGCGCTGTAGGCACTTAGGTCAAAGTTAAGGGGCATTGATGGTGCAAGGAAGAAGGCAGACATTTGAATCCAAGTTGTGTGTTTCCCAGATTAGTGAATGAGGAGGAAGGAGAGGGTTATTTCACCCAGATGTTAAATGCTTATATTCTTAACTTATTGGAGTACCAGCATTAAAGGTCTCTTGGTGTCCCCATAAATCAAAAATATATTAATGTCTCTGAAGTCCATTTAAGTTTACAAGTTAATTTTATGCTAGGAATGCTGTACTGCAGGTATTTTTCTTCTTCTCAAGTTGTGTTGCCCTCCCATGTCAGTGGTCACCCTGTCCAGGAGCACCTAGCGTAGTATTAGTGCATTAAAACTAGTGACTGTCTTAATGATTTTTAAATTACATATTGATTTCTTGCCTAATGCCTTTCCTCCCTTATGCTTTGTTTCTCCTCATTGGCATTCCTAGATGACTGTCTTAGTTCACCAACATTTTTGGTCAGCATTTTCATAATCTTTGCAGGCGGGTCAGTATTTGTTTCCTACAAACCTTTTGCTAAATACCAATCGTTTAAATCTTGTGAGATGTGTCTTGTTCAGAGGGTAAGCAAGTTGTCAGGAAGTGGTATCATTCACATGCTAAGGGTGACATCTGACTTAACAAATGACTTGGCATCAAGAAATCTCTTAATACATCTTCATTTGCTTTTGAAGTTGCTAATTTGGATTCTCAAGAACAATAGTATTTGAGTATCTCTCCCATATTGTGCTTTCTCAATGCTTGATTATTAATCTTTGTGCAAGGGAACAATGTAAGGATGTGTCCAGTTCAACTTTCTTGTGCTGCTCAGTGTTAGCAGTGTAAAGCAAAACTGAACAAGTGATAAAGAGCATCTGTGACAGGGAGAAAGCTTTGGGGTTTTTACACTTTGACTTTCACTCTGTTTTTTTAACGAAGATGTATAAAAGTGTAATAATCTGCAGCTATGCAAAAGTATATATTTATATATAAATTTCTATTTCTATATAAATACTTGGCTGCTATTAGCTTATTGTCAAAGTCCACAGCCCAAGTATTTTAAAGTGAGATATATAAAGAATTCATTACCTATACTTTCCATTGACATATTTTTGTGTGTATCTGATGGTTAACAACAGCCTGGATTTATGTGACTGAAGCAATGAACTGTGAACAGTTGTAAGATGCTGCAATCTGGCAACAAGAGCATACGCAGGATTATGCCCCAGATTTAAAAGGTGATTGCACTGCTTAACTACCACTTTGTGGAATGTTACTATGCTATTCCTAACCTGTGGTTAGGGCTTGTACTCGTATGCTGTATCCATGTATATCCAAAGTCAGGTTTAATGATGTCTTAAGCAGAAGCCATCAAGTATAGATTAATCTTCAATTATTTAGCTTTGCACAAACATTTCTAGTCTTTGGTCTCCAGTATTAACAGAAGCCCAGCATGTTCTCTAAATGTTGTCTTTGTGTCCAAAGTCCCTCTGTGATGAAAACCTGAAAACTGTATCTGCATCTGTCATGGAATGCTGAACACTAGTCACTGTTAAGTCCACTTCGACGAAGAAAATAGAATTGAGGACCTTGACTACATGGACACAGGTTTTTGGGGTGGGATAGGGCAGATCATTCCCATGACCTCTTGAGCTATTCACAGAACATACAGAGTGTGTGTTCTTTCTGTGCCCTAACAAAATCAGATCTAGACTGTATTCCATCCTTGGTGGTGGTGCTTTTTGCCAGAAAATCAATAGTTTCTTTCTGTGACCTTTTTTGGTACCTTTAAGGTGCCCATAATACGTGAAGAGAAATTTATACTAGTTGAAGGAGATGATAGTATATGAATGTCTCCAACATGTCTGTAACAGAATCTCTACTTACTCTTTCGGGAATTGTCCAGAAGAGTCATTTCTTCCTCCTGCCACTGAACCAAGATTTTTGCTAGAATGAAGCAAGCATTATGACCAAAAAAAAGCCCATTTCTGTGTTGTCTGCATGTTTTGCATGTTAAACCCGCCTGCAAAAATCTCCTTTCTGTTTCTAGCATTTGCTCATCATAGACATTTGCGATGAGTACATGAGACTTGATCCCCTGTCTGTAATGATAGTCTCGCTCTCTCTGAAGTGCACTTACTGCAGCTGCATAATGAGAAGACCTGTGGTGATTCTTATGGGGAACTTTTATTTTGTTAAAAGTGGAAACATTTAAACTTGAACTCTGCTATGAAAAATCGGTGGCTGCTTTAGGATTCAGGAAGAGGTGAGCTGGGATGAAGAGCATGTAGAGCTGTTCTGTCTAGTTATGACTGAAACATTTGGTGCTTATTTGATTGGCTCGACTAAGGTTTATGAGGCACAATTGTGCATAAAGTTTGTCTTAGAGGAAAGATAAGTTAGAGGGGAAGGAGGCTTTCTGTGTCTTACTTTATGCTTTGCTTTATATTCCTGTGTATTTTGTACTGATCCATGTATCTTGAAAAATAGAGGTGTGTTGAATAGGATGACTTAGTCATTTTCTATAGCAGAGGATGTAGTGTATCATCTTTAAAAAGGATTACACTTTCCAGTACCTTAAGTCATAGATTTTCAGGTGCTAAGGTCACATAAAGGTATTCAAAAGATTAAAAAAAGAAAATCACACAGCAATTCTCCCCATTCCCAATTGATCAAAGAGCAAAGTGTGATCTCTTGCTGCTGTGCCAAAGAAACACGACCAGATATGGCTGTGGATCTGCAAGTGCACAGAGAGGTGTGGATTCAAAATAAAATAATAAATACAGATAAAAGGCTGAGTTATTTCAGAAACATCACCTGCTTCATGGAGGTGATCCTAAGCATCCAGATCATGGGAAGGAAAAGCTGAAAAAAAAAAAGTTCTTATAAGCGTAGTATCGGGTTGTTACCCCAGGTGGAGACTTCATATGGAAGGACAGAAGGTGTCTTCTCCGTGTTTATGCGGTCAGGATTTACAAATGAAAACAGTTTAAGTCACACAGATTTACACAGTTGTAAGACCTCTGCTTGTAGTGTTGTATTACATTTCTTCTACCACAATGGAGATGATTTTTAATACTCCATCCCTAACTACCTAGGATTTCTGTACTCATGGTTACTTTGTGTCTGCTTCAGATAGTCATTCCCCATCTTTTCTTTGAGGTAGAATGGCTGTGAATGGAGACTTACAGTGTGAGATTGCCATATGATGTTGGTTTCTTTGCAACAGCAATGTATTGCTTCCATCTGAAGTTTCTGGGAGCGGAATGGAGGAAAGGATAGCTTATTTTACAAGCATGACGTCCCTTTGAAGAGTTGTGACAAACAAGATTGTTTTTGTAAAATAGTCCTGGGTATTAAATTCTCAGATGAAGTAAATTTTATTCTTGCCAATGGGGCAAAAAAATGCAATTATAAGATTCAGTGCCTATAATTCAATGCAAAAATGCTAATCTGTTTGAATGTTTTTCCAAAATGTTTTCATTTTGAATGCTCTCATAGTTTGAAATGCCTAGTAGTCACTTTTTATTTTAATTTGATGGTACAGACTCTTGGAAAATCTGAAAATCAGAGAAAAAACATTTCCAGTACCTCGAAGATTTGAATCGTAGACCTTTCAGCAGAATACAATGCATTAATTATTCAGGCATTTACTACATGGACTTGTTACAGTCATTTTTTAAAATGTCTTATATAGAGATGTTTATTATACTGTCTTTTCCTCTGATGAGGTATAGATGTATGTTTTAAATGATTGTGTAATATAGCATGCTAGCCAATTTGCATTTGCAGCAGAAAGAGCTGTGACAACAGGTAGAGGCATCATTGTATGAACTCTTGAGTAGCTGTGTTTGTGTCGTTTACCTAAGAGATGGTTGGCAACTGTATTCCCCCAGAGCTCAGGCACATATTCTGCTTAAAGGGGAAAAAAGTTTGCTCTTCATTTGTGGATCAGTAAAGTCACTCTTGTGTGCTGAAGGCATATGATGCTTCTTATTTTTCTGAAAAAAAAATGAGAAAATTTAATCTATGATATCTATATGTGCAAAACAATGGAAATAGTAGTATGCACAATGAATAAACCTGTTCTCAATAGAATTCAAACTAAGAAAGTGCCTCTACAGAAAAAAAAATGAAATAAATTTTATTGGTAGAACAATGACTGTGATTTAAAGATAGACTATTTTTTCAAAGGTACATACATACAAATTTTCTGGAACTCTCTGTGAGAGAATTTTGGAAAAAAATATTTTCTGACAACTTATGACAGTCAGAATGAATGCCTTTTTAATAAACTTTGATGCTGGTTGAGTTTCTAAATGTTTGCAGCTCCCAATGCATGTAGCAATGCGTCACTGAGAGCCACATACATCCAAGAGCTGCATTTGCCTTCGTGCCAGTTCATGCAGTCCCACACAGCCTGGTGTTTGAGTGAGGCTGCATCTTTCACACATGAACAGGTGTGGGTGTGAGTTTGGATGTGGGTACATATGTATAGCTGTGCACATCTATGTAAGTGTGAAAATATACCTATGTGCACACTACTATGCCAGTAAAAGTGTGTCTTTGAAGCTTCTTTTTGACAATGTACACATCAGTCCAAAGAACATAATTTTAGGCTCTCATGAGGTGTTTGTACTAATCTGACATCATATTTTCCCTTCATTTATTGCATCTTAGAGGCAGCAAACACTGTCAAGCAAGAGCAGCTCATTCATTTTAGAAAATTAGCAAAGCCATGTTGTGTCCTACCACTTGAGAAGCAGGTGCCATGAAATCTCTGCTTTGTTTACTTGTGAGACTGTGTGTTTTTCTGGAGAATTTCCTTCAGTTGATTTTGTCTCACATGAATATTTTATAAAAAAAAAAAAAATGAAACCTTCCCCTTGTGTGCTAGTTTTGTGCAGTGGTAATGGAATGGAGAGCCAAGAGGGACTGTGAATGGCAAATAGGCTTCCTCATGAGGAAGGAGTGGTTGGGTAGAATTTGAAAAAAAACAATTGTGAATGTTTCTATAATTTTGCTTGAACTTGAGAACTAAACTCTTAATTATGTTTTGCAGGATATGAATGATTACTCTCCAGTGTTTAGCAAAACCCTCTACAGGGGAATGGTTGCTCCTGATGCAGTCAAGGGCACAGTTATCACTACCGTTTCAGCTGAGGACCAAGATCCTCCGGTAAGCAAAAAGGTTCCGTTAATACTCTGCATCCAAGAGGGAAAAATCTTTCCCCCTTATAAGTGATTAACTCTTTCAACAAGAAAGGTGAATATTACGAGTTTTTACAAAGCAGTAATTCATGCTTTCTTTTTTTAATGTCAGTCTGTCCTTTGTCATTCTGGACAGGCTGCATTTACAGGGATGGTTCCTGAACCTGGCAAATCAATGATGCAGCTCCTTTCTGTCAGGAAGATTTTTGGAAAGCTTTTTGTCTGACTTCACAGTGTAGATAAATAAGAGGAATAGGCAGAAAGGAAAACCGTGTCTGTCTTTTGTACAGTTCTGCAGCTTAAAGAGGAAACAAAACACAACTCTGTAAGCTTGTCGCTTTCTTGATTTCACAGTCACTGGGCATTTCCAGTCTGAGACATCACCAGGGTCATGCAGAATTGTAAGCTCTCCATCCAGCCCTATTGGATGTGCAATGTTTTAACTGAGTGCACTTGTTTTGGGGATCAGGTTTATTTCTGCCACTGGCTTTTATTGCTGTTCCCCGGTGAAGCATTTGATTGACACAACTGGGCACATATTTCTGACTTGTTAGCTATTCTGAAGGGTAATATCAATTTTTGTAATCAGAGGTTGATGAACATTGGTGACCAGATGATACACTGAGGACAATGAAAGTCAGAGATGTTCTGCCAGCCAGGTTTAATTTTTAATTGTTAGTGTTTGGCATATTATGGAGAATAATCCTCAGGGAGAATAGTTCAGAGAGAATGTGCCATGCACATTAAAAGCTGATGGTGCTGCTTTGACACAAATCAACTGTAGCTTAGCTAAATACGCTACATAGTAATTTATTTACCACCCAAGGACAGAAATGCTAAAGCAGTGTTTGTCAGGGCAGTCCTGCTCTCTCCCTTTGTAAAAAGTCTTAACACAAAGGTAAGAAAATTGCATGCTGGCGATACATACCACTGGGGTATTACTGAACTTGGAGGCATTTAAGGTAGTTTATAACAGCTGGAGATCTGGACTATTGTTTGTTTAAAGTATGCGAAAGACAGTAGTATCATCAAGTCGGTAATGAATAGCAGTAGTTACCAATTAATAGCACTACAGAGTATTTAAGGAAGGCAGCAGCAGAGGACAGAGACATTATTTGAGCAGTAAACATAAGAAATGGACAGAGCTGTTCCTTAATGGCTAGTCTTAGACAATTTGAAGGGAAATATTAAGAGAGGTTGGTGCCTGATTTTGAGTGTTCTGCTTGCAGAATGGAGCCCACCCAAGGTGTGTGTTAAACTCCTCCTGTAGAGCACAGGCACATTACAATAGGGTCCCAACCAGCCAACATGTTAATCACATATCTCCTTAATTAAAAGCAGAACAGTCAGCATTAGACTGATTAGTAGAAGCAAATGGGAATTTCTAGTGTCTTGCTTTAGAGATGCTTTTAAAAATGCATAGCCAAGGACTGTTTTCTTCATGGCAGGCAACTACACTCTCATTCAAAGACATGTCTGGGTGTACTCATAGCTTTTAGCATGCAGCAGGAGAAAGATGATGTAGTGCTAGTGCCTGCTCTCCTCTCTTTGCATCTTGTTATATTCATCTTTCTAGAAAAAGCCTTTCCATGGAATTTAGAGACCTAGGTTGCCTTCCCTCCACTGACTGAAGGATTCAAACCTTTAACTCTGTTTAAAGAGTTAAAGTTTTAACGCAGCCCAGGAAAGAGGCTGGGCAGGGTTCCTGACAAACTTGAGGTGTACCTGCAGGTGTGTGGAAGTCTTCAAAGCTGTAAAGTGAACAAGCTTCAGCACCTGGGATCATGGGACATGCAAGGTCAGCTAGACTTGTACCCACATCACCTAGTCCTTTTCTGGACTTGAATCATTATGTCTAAGCAAGGAAATATATCTCTGGCAGCACTGTGGAAGTCTGGAATGTAGAACTCCCTGTTATGGCCCTTTAGAGGACTTCATAAGTGCTCGTATTTCTGTGGTCTACCTACACTCTTGCTCCCACTGCCTTTTTGCTCTGTGGAAGTCTAGTGCTTTTGTCTGACCTCTTTCACTGTTCCTTGAGGTGTACCAGGCCTAGGTTTCTACCATCATCTTAGTCACTGTTTAAAACAGTGATTTTCAGGGGAGAGTAGGCTTGATTGCTCAGATCTCATAGTTATTTGCAGGAAAATATTTTTTAATTTATTTAAGATTATTTGATTCCACTCAGTGAATGTCTTGTTCTTCCATATGTTAGGTTCAATAACCCGGGGATGACAGAATGGAAATTGAGATCAAAGTGGGCAAGGTTTCTGGGTGGCATTAGAAGCCTGCAAGGGTTGTGTTTACATTATGTACTGCAGAAACATTAGCTTATTTTACTAGCGTTTCTTCCTGAACAAAGCACTTGTACTGCTGGAGTACTACCACCAAATTAATAATTCTTGCCTACACATTAATGGGTCTGCACTGCATTCAGCAGATGCAGTCAGGGCGTTCAGCAGATGCAGCTTAAATGAAGAAGATTCTCAGTTGCTCTGCATGGGGAATGATTTGGAAACCAGGGAGTTAGGGAACACAACTTCCCTTCAAGAGCTCTCCTCAGCAGTTAGCAGCAAGTAATTCAGAAGGAAACACTCTGCCCATATCACCAGTTTTGTTGTTTCAGAGCAATCTGCCAGTGGACAGTGGGGAAAACCGGTTGTGCGTGACCGTTGAAATTGTATGATTTTTTTTGATTGCCATAGTAGAAATCTAAAATATTAAGTCCTATGGACCCATATCTGCACCTTGCACCAGTATGTATTTGCTCCTAGCAGGTTTATCATACTGACCTTTGAGAAAAGCCTGCAGAAAAGGATGTTGAGGATCAATGAAACTGGGCAAGAAGATTAATTTCTATTCTGTGGAAATTTTGACAAAATAGGTTAGGATAGAAAAAAAAAGTATTTTTTCTTTGGTGGTAGAGAATCACTTTTTAACTTGGTGTTTGTGCCGCTTTTGTTTAATGGTATCTGTTGCCTTACAAGATATTTTGGTCTTGATAAAGTATTTGCGCAATCTGGTACAAGTTCCATATTATAATCCCTGGATTTAATGTGCCTAAATTTTAAAGAATAAGGTATCACCGAGATACTGGAGGAAACGAAATAGTTCATAAACTGATTAATGTAAAACAATTCTTAGTCCTGTGGAATCAGCATTTCCTAATGCAAAGTTATTTCACTTTTTCCTTTAAAAAACAAAACAAAACCCCCTTTTTGAATTCTTTTTCTATAATTTCTGTCACCACCACTTGAACATAAAAATGTAGAAACGGGACGTGGACAAGCTTGTGTGCTATTTTGTAATAATGGCTATCTCTAGGTGCTATGAGAATGGCAGTACAAAAATCTGAGTAAAGCACTTATGTGTCCCTGATTAATTTCTTGTGATTTTCTCATGTGTTAATATGAATTTATATTATATGGGTTTGAATGTCCTGTATTTGAAAGGTGTGGGGATCGCTTCTACTTCTGTGGAGAAATAGGTGCACATGCATGAGAGAGACATCAAAATAACTGAATGTGGGATCCTGTTTATTACCATTACAACAGGCATAAATGCATATGACCATAATGTTGAAGTAATGTTCTTCAGAATCAACTGTTGCATTTCTTTGATTTTTATGAAGACTTAAAAATGAAGCTACCCTTAGGCGTTTAATGAATGCAGTAGCCATAAAAGTTAGCCAACTATGGAGGAAAGCTTTTAAAATAGTTTTTGAAGTTGGCATTTTATTTCAAACTAATGGTTGATAGTTAGTTTTCTCTATCTTCTTTTTTATTTTAAAAATATCAGGCAGAAATGGCTTTGTTTCTTTTTCTAACTAAGCCAGCCCGTTAGATGTTTTGTGCTACTGGCAAATCTGTATTTATGTGGAGCTGGCTCTGACATTTAAGTGGTGTCACAAAGTGTTTGATATGAATTCACCAGAAATTGTTTTAAAAAACACACAGCCTTTTCTGTGTTCAGCAGGACCACCTTCCTCTAAACTTGCCTTAAGGGAAAGAATATTCTTATTTATCATCATAAATATTTTAGTTGTGTGGTTTGGGGTTTTTAACCTGCTGTAATCTTGTTTGTATGTACTAATACATCTTCTTTATCAGTTCAGGAAAATAAGTATCTATTAAGAAAATAATTGTGGCTTTAAAATACTTCTGATTATCAGAGCAGGTCTAATAAGAGCCTAACTAATTTGAAGTATCCAAGCCTGAATTTTTCTGTTGTCATTTTACAAGTAATGTAGACCATTCCCCTGTCCATGTTAAACTCAGCGGGGGAAAAAAGTCAAACTAGATTTTTTTTCATCACCTGCAATAAAAGCTTTTCAGAGCTAATCAGCTTTTCAGAGACTGCCCACTGTCTTCAGCAAATCCCAACTTTGTTCTGCATTGTCGAATAAATATGGATGGTATGAGAATCCAAATTGAAATGCTCAGCACCTGCATGCAGTTTCTCTGCAAATAAGGCAAATTTGATTTTTCCAACAGGAGAAGAACAGTTTTAGGGTGAAAAGGAGGTGTTGGATGGTGTCAGTAGAGCTTGGCTGTCCATTTCACCCCATGGGCACCATCCTCGGCATGCCCCTCCTTTGAGCTGCTGGACTGGGGTTATTTTGGTGTTGTCCTGTTGTTCCTACTAGTCCCTCAACAGCAAAGGTGACAGCAGCAGTGATGAATACCTAAGTAGTAGGAAAAAAATTCATGCCACTGAAGTCAACCTTAATAAATCATCATCTGTAACAAAGGATGCAGGTATTGTACCTACTGTTACTTTTTGACTCTGGAAGTGCTCATTCAGCCATATTCCTTAGAAAAGATGATTGTTTTACCTATGGCTTTTGACTTCTAAAGGTCAAGTTGTAAATATAAATGCAAGCATGAAATGGACAGTGAGGGTGGCACAGGTACAAACAGTAATGTAGGTGAAAGATCAGATGTTTAAAGAAACTTGTGAGATAGGGGGTTAGAAACTTACAGCATATAGATGAGGAAGTGCTATGATGTGACTATGATACGCTTTCAAAAACAGTCAGACGGTAAGAATGAGGTTTTACTCTTAAATTAATCAAACAGTACTTCATTTATTGAAGGTGTAAATTAAATGTTACCTTGTTTTTCTTTTAAAAAACCTCCATCAAATCTCCATGCAGTAAATTATTTGCAACTTAGTGTATAATACAGGTATGAATATCTACGTGTGAACAAATGAATGTCTGAGTCAGGATGAAGATGTATCATTTTCTTAGATTAACTGATGCCTAAAATATTAATCCATTATTAGAATACAACGGTTAATGATAGGATTGATTTGGTTGCAAACTACCATGTATTTCTGGCTACTATTTAACAGTTACTAAATTAAACCAAAATTATCTGTACTATATTCAAATGCTTCCAAATAAGTATTTTCTTATTTTTTTATTTTGACCTGTGGATTTCAAAGTGGTCAGAAAATCTTGGCCTGAAGGTGTAAGAGTTCTCTGATAGTTATTCCTTTGAGTCTTTAGTGAGATATCAATCAAAACATAGAAACCTGTGCTTTTCACTAAAGAACAGAGCGGGATTTAAAGGGCTCTCTTGAGCAAATATCAGTTTAAATTCCTACCAGTTTTTCCTTTCCTTCCTTTTCCTGTTTGAATTCACTTTTTTTTGCAGTGATTGAGAATATAAATTATGTTTCAGAAGTTACTTTTACGTTTGTCAAAAAGACTCTTTATTGAAAGTACTATTCTGGGCATTGAAATCTGGTAAATTTTTATTTATGTGTGTTTCATGAAATATGGTAAATCAACATATTGTCATTTGGTTTATTGGAACAATCCACAGTATATTTTTCTACAGCTTTAAAATAATTATATGGTATCTGATTTTTCAAATTATTTAGTACATCCTATAGGTGTCTACCCTGTTTTTCCCAGTAGAGCTTACATCTAATTCCAGACACACTGCATGTGAAGGGTAAGAAAATACTAAGCACAAAGCAACAAGAACAGGCAAAGGGAGCCAGAGGTAATCATGGTAATAGACTAGAACCATGGTTATAATAGACTAAAGCCATGGTTATATATAAGCCAAGAAAAAATTTGAGTACAGCTTCAATTCTTTCTAAATAACTGGTAAACATTGCTAAAATAGAAATTTTCAGTTTTAAAAATATTGTGATTGAAATTGTTGAGACAGTTGAACACATTTTCCGTTAGCATTTGAATAATTCCTTTGAGGTATAAGTGCTCACATATTGAAAGTGTGTTGTTGTGTAGAGATCTGAAAGAAGAGAGGGACGTACCTTTTATACCAGCTGAGGAAAGTTGTACTGTTTGCATGGGGGGTAAGCATGAAGAAGCAGACAGGTGAGGCATCACAGCCACTGTGCAGATTGAGCTAGAAGGGTGATAACACTGGGTTAGGAGGCTGCACTGTGTAAGTGGGCAACAGCAGAGACAGTTGCATGTCAAGAGTTTCCCCCACATATCATCTTGACTATTCTTTCCAGAAGTGTTGCCTAGATGGAGTTTAAGGAATTCCTCTGGCCTTTCTTAGTATCTACAAGTAAAAAGTTTAGGCTGTTGGACATTGCAGTCCAGTGTAATATTCAGGGCAACGCTGGAGACTGGCACAGTGAAGCTGTGCCTCCAAAACGTGCTTGGTCTTCCCAAGCACCAGGCGTGCAGAGTCATTCAAACAAGCTTTGCTGTATTTGTGTTGCCAAAGTTGCTCCAGTGAGTCCCAGACAGGTTTGACTTGCTGCATACAGTTTAAGCAGGAGTCAGAGTAATCCCAGACAGAAATAAGATAAAACTAAGTGAGACTAATTTTTTCCACTATAAACAACTTGCTTTCTTTCCTGGAAGAACTCCATTGACCCTATTTGAGTTTAGTTTCCCCACTCTTCTGTGTTGAAGACAGTGATCTGACCAGAAGAAAAGTAAAAAATGGTGAAAGGTGCAAGCAGGTATCCTGTGTGAGACACATAACTTTGCAAGGGTTTTGTGTGGCTGGGGAACCACACAAATGCTGCATCTCTGGCTTCTTAGATGCTTCTAGCAACTAAGGTAGATATGATAATATCCTATAGAAAAATACTTATATTTTAGTGCCACTTTGCTTTAGCTAGCACAAATGTATGCAGCTTTGGTTTCTCTCAGAGGTATTTTCTTTGAGAGAGATATCTGTAGTCCCTAAAGCCTGGATGAAATCAATGTCTGACTCCGTCACCTACACTTCTGAGTTTTATTAGCACAGTATTTAGTATTCCCATCCATCATCAATTGCCATCTATTCTTTGGGCAATTTTTTTGTAGCTGAGGATATCTGAAGCCTGTATCAGGCTTGGTACAGATGCATAAATCCCTCAATTCAATGGCAATTACCTGCTGAGAGTCCTCAGGACTATTTTACAATATTTTTTCCTCTCAGTGCTCAGTTTGAGAGCTTAGCTCTCAAAGAATGACAAGTGGCCTGCCCAAAAGCAGAGCTTAAAATGCTTCAGGAATGGCAAGTGAAAATGTGTTGAAACAGGGTCTAGATGCTGCTTGAGCCATCTGGGTGAGTCACCACTTCTGCACTCAGCAGTGTATGGAGACACAGTTGAAATTGCTTTTAAACAGCCTCCCTTTTGCATAGTTTCTTTAATCCGTCTTGGGTTTTGATTTGACTTGAACTCAAAATAAATGCTAACCCACACTATACGTGGCCACACACACACACAAAAAAAAAAAAAAAAAAAAAGGCATAGTATCTTTGTTTCCTACACAAGCTAATGTCTGAATTAAAGTGGCAGAGACAGTCACTTCAGGAGCAAGAGAAAGGAAAGCAAAAAGATTCTTGTGGCCCTGTGGAATGATCAAACCAAATGCACAGCAGAGCAATATTTTGCTTTGGAACTTTAGAGGTCCAACCTAATCCATATCAAGGCTGGGAAGGTTTTGGTGAAGAGAAAGATCTTTAAACCTGGTTTATTTCCTGTTAGGTACCAAAGTTTACAAATCTGTATTTTAAAAGAGATTTAAATGGTGTTTGCTTTTTCACTTGGGAAGGGGGCTACCTGTGATTACGTTCAACAGATCTGTACAGATGGCTGTACACATACCTAAGTTATTCAACACCACCTGAGACCATCCATGGAGAGAAGAGCTTTCATCATTGTGAATGGTTTATGCTTTATTAGAGTGGCATGGTGATGAAAGACGCCAGATGACTATGACTATTCCCAAAGCTTTCAGCCCTCCAAATATTTGAAAGGCAAGCAACATGAGCTATTTGATAGATGCTTAGCTTGCTTACTTGCTTTATCAGAAGGTGAATATTCCCAGGACTGATATAACTTGAGGTGTTTGCTTTTCCTGTAAATGCCTTTTTTGATATATCACTGTAAAAGCCAGAATATTTCTTCCATGGGCAATTCCTCTGCGTATTTTGATTTTATTCATTTCAAATGTCAGTAGAAACAGATGCAGAGTCAAAAAAACCTAATTTTTATGAGCAGCCAGTGTCCAGAGCTCCAGAATATCCAGCTTAATGGTTTATCCAATCTCATAACACCTTGTAAAGTTTTTGTTCAATGGAGCCCTTTTGTCAAATTGAGAGCAATTGTCCTTATTGTTTTACAGGCACCCACTAAAAGTAAGAAATATTACTGTTGGATTTCATAGTGTCTGCTGGAGATTTGTATATGGGAAACATGCTGCAAATGCAATGAGTTCTTAAAGTAATTTTGTCTCATTTTTTAAATTTTAAAATCATGGGGCTTTTGTGTTCAGCTTGTTATAGTTAAAAATTCAGAATTTTATGATTTAGTAAATCAGAATTTCAGGCCCTCTTGTTCAGTTGCATAGTAAAGAATTAAGTTCTTCACATTTTAGAGTTTATATAAATGAATTTAGGGTGACTGTACATGACTGCACCATTCACAACCCATAGCTGGTTCAAGACCCACCAAAATCATTAGTTTACTCTGTGATCGGCCCCATCTTTAGTGGTTACTTTGAGTATGTCACAAAGAGCATGTGCAGCAAACTGTAAATTTTGTTTTTAGCATCACTTTCCAAATTTTTTCCCTAGAATTAACTTTTCAAAATTTGCCTTCGTGAACTTTTTGCGGTGCTAATCATTCAAATTTACATTGAAATCTACAGATGGAGATAATTTATTCAACTCCTTACCAGTCTCACATTTTATCTATAATACCCTCAGAAGTTTCCTGACTTCAGTCAGAAAGTGGCATTGAATACAAAAAGGCTTGGTAAATATATCTGTATTTATTATGCCACTATTCCATACTAGCACTGAGGGGTGAAATCCGGGTCGTTTACCCTATGCATTTCTGGGATCTTCATGAGCAGACTGCAAATTAAATGCATTTTTTTCCACTTGTTCCTGGGCCAGATCATTCTGGTGTTGTATGTCCTTTACCTATTTGGATAGCGGAAGTAATAATTCATAGCTTCCTTTTGAATGGCTTGCAGAAATATACATAAAAACATACAGAAGTTATTGTTGCGTTACACTTCTCACCATTTCCCTTGGGTTTATTGCATTAAAATTTCTCTGCAACCTGTCTTTGCCCATTGAGAGTTATCTCAACAGCGCACATGTACAGCCTCCACAGCCTCTTTGCCCAGGGCCTCCATGTGCAGCCTGATCATCTGACGTACATGTTGGGGATGATTTCATACTTGTCAGCCGTGTCACAAATGAATGTTGTTTTCCCAGAGCAAATTGAAACTTAAGGAATTATGCAGCAATTAAAGAAATAATTGAAGCTGAATGAGCTTTAGATCTTAAGTTCTATATTAGTCTTGAACTCTCAGGAAAACTTCGGTTTGAGAGAATAAACATGGTTCCTGCCAAGTACAATCCTTGCTCTGTAGTTTATTTGAGAATATTATCTGCTATATTCGAGTTTTGCTGTAGACATAGGAATGCATCTAAATTTATTTAGAACAAAGGCGAAAGATGATTAATATTTGAGATAATTAAAACTTGCTTCTAAATAGATTTCCCTGGGAAATTTCTCTGGAGACTTTTCTAATTACATTGGTGCCAAAATTTAGTAAATAAAAAATAAATCCCTGTTTTGTTATTTTCAGAAATGACAGGAGAAAAGTGTACTTGATAGTCATATCAGGAACAATAACCCAATGAGATTTTTGTTTATTTAATAACAAATTACCTAGTATGTGCAGGTTTAATGATGATGATAGCTTTTAGTCTTCCAAGGAAATGTAAGGACCATTACTCTGAAACCAAATAGAGTGGATTTCAGCAGGTAATTTCCTGATAATTATAATGTGGAAGAAAAATGACTGAATCAGAGAATGCCAGGGGGAAAGTTGTATTATCAACTCCCATACGCAATGATCTCTGAAATTTCTCATGTTTTTCAAGGATTTGCACTCTTTAGTGTGCATGGTGCCACAAAGTACTTTTAACTATTAACATGGTCTTTCATATATTACTTCACTAAACACCAAAACACAACTGGCACACCCAGTTCTGAATTATTAAAGGTGATGACACTGACTTGTCAGTGGCACTGGAGTGGTGTACTGCCTAATAAACCCTGCCTGGGTTGGATTTCCTTGGAGAGTTCAAAGAGGCAATGACCTCATCACTGCTGCAGTTAAAATCATCTGGAGGAGCAGCTGTGCAAGTCTCCCCAGAAACTCTGTGAAAGTCTTGGTTGCATCCAAACCTGTCTCACTTCTCTTTACATACAAGGTGTTATGTGCACAGGGGTTTACAGGGAGGAAGGCTGAGGTGGCCTGGCTGCCTTATTCTCTTACTCTTTTAGTATTAAACTTACGTATTCATTTTCATTTAACAGCTGCAAAAATGGTACCATCAATTAAATTCTTACAAGCTACCTATAGTTTTGAATTCAAATAAATATTCCTTACTGAAGGGTCACTTTCCTTGCATTGAAGTACGGTTTATTCATTGAATAGTCCTACTACTCATCAGGCATTAATGTGGCAAAATCTGACACCATGTGTTACACAGCTCTGTAGCATGCATTAGCATGATTTAAAATTCCTTTGCTAAATCTATTCCAGTAAAGCTTTTAGTTTAGGCTATGTATTTTGACTGAGCATTTCAGTGCAGTTTTGTTGTATCAACAATATGTTGATATGATTTAGTGACTTTAAACCACTTCTGCAGCTGTTTCTGTCGCTGATTACAAAAGTAAATTTCTTGTTTCCTTGTAGTTAGTAGCTGATATGGTAGATTGAATATATTCTCAATAACAATAGAGCTGCTTTATACCATGTTATTGAATACAGATGAAAATTACCAATTCATTATTAATGAAATTGTGGACTCTGATATTTTGTCTGTTTAGGTCTAGACTGAGAGGCATTAAGAAAATGATACCATGGTGATTATGGGACCTGAGTTTCTAAGTGCTTCTCTGAATCTACTCCCAAAGTGTTTAGCAAATAACCTAATTTGAATTTTGTGCAGTGTCCCAGCTATCTGCATATTCTGGTAACACAGACTTTGGTCTGTCTAGAAACAATTATTCTGCATCAGTGTGCAAAAACCCCCTTTCTTTCCTTTAAAGCCCTTCTTTGATGACCCTATTTCTTACAGCTCTTTAGTACATAAGTCGTATTTGTACTGGCTTCATTGCTTTAGTAATCTGCTGCTATGTCACCTTTTAATCCGCAAACAGTGGATCACTATCAGTACTAGTGAAGGGGTGCTTGCTGAGAATGGAAGTAACCTGTTAAAATTTAATGTCTCCCAGACATCCTCTGTAACCAGTTGATGGTACAACTCATCTAATCTGAAAAGTGGTTGGGTGATTCCTGCCGGCAGTTAAGTGGGGTGCCAGGAATCATCCTGCTACTACCATAGAAGATCCTCCAGGTGCATGTGAGAAAGTGGCTATTGCAGTGGAGCCTGGGATGCTACCAGAGAGTGGTGGGACTGTGGAGATCCCAGGAGCAGGCATTGCCACCCGTTTTGCTTTTTGGGACTTCTTAGATCACACAGGTCAATGCAAGCTGCCAGGGCCCTCCCATCTCTCTGATGTGGGAGCAGCTGTCTCTTAGGCTGTGCATACAGGCATGGTGTTACTCCATGTCCTCTGAAGGTGAACCAAACAATAACAAGGCCAATGGTTCATCTAGCATGGAGGTGTCACCAAGATCGATTTGGCCTACGCCCTGCATCACAACTGCTTCCATAAAGTAAAAAAAAAAGACAGGTCATTGTCATAGGAGACTCCCTTTTGAAGGTAACAGATGGTCCAATATACAGACCAGACCCACTTCTTAGGGAAGTCTGCTGCCTCCCTGGAGACTGGGTTAAAGATGCAAAGAGAAAGCTTCCCGGCACAGCCCTCAGTTTATTATCCGTTATTGATTTTTCAGGCAGGCAGTGATGAAGATGCAACAAGAAGTCCAAGGGTAACATGTCAGTGCTATGTTAATGGTTGAACTCAATGATCTTAAAGGTCTTTTTCAACCTAAACGATTCTGTGATTCTAAAGTTCCTCTATGGTGACTGCTGTAATGGCATCTTTGGAATATAATGGATACTTTAAGAAACTTTATTCTTCCAATAAATGTTAGTTATTTAGGCAGTTAGTGTTAAAACAGTTATATCAGGTAAGTAGATTTCTATTAGAAAATACTGTTAATGATTTGAGAAATTTGTCTATTATACCCTCTGCTGATTCCCCTTTTAATTTTGTATTTTGGGATGAATATACCTGCAGACAATTTGTGACACATGCATGCGGGTTCTGTGCTTGTTCCTTGTCATTGAAACAGGCTTTGAACAGTAGGGAGGGTTCATTACGAGGCTAATTAAAATCCATTTGCAAACCTGCATTTTCTCTTACCACTGATAGGACAAATATATTCTCCTTTTTGTTTTCTGATGTGCTTAGAGCCAGCTGTGATGTCAAATAGTAAGTGGCACTGGTAATGCTTAGCCTTCCACTGAGAGCCAGAAGCCCTCTGTTATAGGTAGGGAGGGCCACAGGTGTTGCTCCCTTCACACAAGCACTTGTGACCATCTCAGCCATGCAGTGTGGGGCAGGCTTGCCTCTTCAGTGTGAGGGCATGGTTGTGAGCTTTTAGATGGTTGCACCCAAATTGCTAGACCTGTACAGTTCAGCCACAGAAAGAGCATGTGTTGGAATACATTTGGAAGCACCGCAGGCCCTATGATCTGTGCTTTACTTCTTAGAGGTGAGGACTTTGAAATATAATTAGTTCTTCATCACTCAGCTTTGAAAAGTAAAACCTTCAGATACTAATGTTCAAGTTTTATGTAAAAAAAACAAACCATTTAGACTGGGGGTGGGGGGTGGGGATTGCCCAGGCAATCCAGTGCTGTTTTTATTTTGTTTTGATTGTGAATGTCACATAGGCTGGCTGTCTTGTAATGCAGAATTGTAGTCTGACTTTTCAGAAAATAAGATAATATCTTCCCATCTTCAGCAAGAAGACATTGTAACTTTGAGGACAAGCTGAGTAAATGTTGCAGTTTTTAGAGTGTTTAGAAATTTCTTGAACTTCAAAGGAGCTTTTATAACATGTTAAAATATGTTTGGAAGGTATATTAATGAACCTTGAGCAGTGCCCCATCTTCTGTTATTTAAAAATGTCAGTAGTTATAAAACAGACCACTGCTTCTGTCTGTATTTAGGTAGGCAGGTTTTTCAGCTCTCTTCTTTCCAAACCTCTGGTCATTTTTCTTGCTGGACCTCTCAGATGTCACTGTAAGGTATTTTGGGGGAAGGCAGGAGGGATGCTTAGTAAGAAACCCAGTTATAAGGAAGACAAACACAAAGTTCTGTTTCTGATGGTCTGTTTACCAATGTTGCATTTTAATCCTTTACCAGCTACATGACGTGTAAAAATAAGCAATTTGCTTTGGTTTTGCCTTACAGGGAACACCAGCAAGTCGAGTCCGATACAAAGTAGATGTTGACCAGTTTCCTTACAGTGCCAGCATTTTTGATGTGGATGAAGACTCAGGACGTGTAGTAACTCGAGTAAACCTAAATGAAGAGCCAAGTACAGTGTTTAAGGTATTAACTCATCTAGCTATATGTTGTCAGAAAACGCCTGCATTTGATGAAATTCCTTTTACCTTCGTGCTTCTCTGTGTTGCTTTACATTGCATAGAAGGATGTGAAATTTTTATTCTGTTTGCTTCTTTACTTCATTAATTTCTTCCTGGCACATGTTCTGTGCCATTTTGATTTTAGAAACATCTTGAATGGATGTGATTGCTATGGTTATAAGGGCAGAAGAAACAGGGAGGCACCTGAAAGAATCCTCGTTTTGTGAAAGTTACCTTGTTCATCTCTTTGTTTTCAACAGGGCTGTCAGCATAGCAATTTTGTGAAAAGTTCGTATGAATAGTGAGATATCTTGTAAAGGAAGTTATTGTGCAGTTGGATAGATTGGGACTTCCTGTTCACAAGTGCTATAATGTAAAAACATTGGCTTTAAGGAGACTTAAATTACTGTTGTGATATTACTGTTCCTGAAGAGTCTCAAGTGTAGTTAGTGTGGAGTAAGTTATGATTTTAATCAAAACCGTTGGGGCAGATCTCCCTGCTTAAATTAATGAGTGGAGGGGGTAGTTAAAAATGAAAATTAAACTGTATCGGTAATAAATATATATGTATATGTAATATGTGGGGGTTTATATGTAATTTTCCTACTTGGAAACTGCCAGGCTTCTGTGTATGGTCATTAAGGTATGTTTTGTTTCTTCTTCCAGTTATTTAGTTTTGAAATGAGCATTAAAGAGAGGTTTATTTGCATACTTTTCCGTTATAAGGAATAAAGCTGTCCACTGTTTTCCACTTCTGAGTGTATCATCAAGCGCTACTGCAAGCTTGAGTAGCATTGTAATGCTGTCACTGTTTTAGGAACTTAGGACAGTGCTATTTTGAGTCCTTTTCAGTTTTTAACTAACATAGTAAAACTCAGAATGGAAGAGAAATATCTCTTGGTTAACATCACCAGTCTATCTTTTCTGTTGCTGCACTTTTTATTTTTACTTCTTGGTAATTATCTGGTGTGGCTGTTTTCTGAAGCTGTGATACATAACACGCAGGTGACGTACACACAGACATATGTTTCTGTATGAAGACTGCTTTATATTAGGGCAGACGAATGGTAAAATCAGCAGAGTGTTAATTTTCAGAAAATATGGATACTAAGGGAAGAAGCACAGAAAATACTCTAGAAATCAGTGACGTGGAGACTCTGAGTTGGTATTCTGAGTAGACCATTGGGGTGTATCTGCCACTGAATCTTCTGAGAATTTTTCCAGTCAATTTTTAACATACTCATACTTTCTGCAATTATGATATCTTCCACTGGTGTGCTCCCTAATATATTGGCTGAAAAATGCCTTTTTTTTTTTTGTCTCTTCACCAACTTATTTTGAGAATAGCTTGGACTCAGAGAAATGAGTTCGAAACTCTTATCTAGAATGAGGTGCTGACCTGCTTCATCTAGTGACCTCCTGAACTAAGGACCAATCTAGAGACAGGGGAAACTCTGGAAAACTGTCCACCCCATTTTCAGTGGGCTGGTCTCTCATCCTTTTGCTAGCAGATAGCTTACCTTTACATAAAAGCTGCAAACAGTTGAACTTATTTTTCCTAGCAGACAAGCACAGATTAAACAAATAGAAATGAGAATAGATCAGATAAGCAAAACTTTTATAATAGGCCACCTTTGATCCTTGTTCATGTTTTAGTGTACAGAAGATCTCTTTTCTTAAGAGAATTTTTTTGGGAGGCGAGGTAATGTTGATTTTTTTTTTGGTTTGATATCAGACATTGGTTTTAGATACTAATGTCAGCAACACTGAATTCTTACCTAGTGCTTTTTCTGTTGTTTTTTTTTATTGACAGTTATAGGTGTCATTTAAATAAAAAAAAAATGTGTAAATGTAGAACTGACCTACATACCGTTAAAGAAATTGAAATTGATCCTGGAGTTCTGAGTCAGGACAGTCTGTGGTTAAATGTGAAGCCGATCCCCTGGAAAATGTACTTGAAGCTAGCAGTGTGTTTTGGAGGGGTTGTTTGCAGCAGACTGTTGTATTTGAATTCCAGTTTGCTGTGTTTCTGTGAATTTTCTAGCAGATTGTTCAACTTGTGGATGGCTGTCACCTTTTTCACTATGTTTTGTTCTTACACAAGGTATGATCTGCAGTGAAAGAAAATCTCATCTGACTTGTTAGACCCTGAAAATGCAAGAATTGTTGCAAGCCAACATAAAAAATGTTCTTGCCTATACTGAGAGTGTAATTTTCTATATTGTTTATAGCTAGTGGTCATTGCATATGATGATGGGGATCCTGTGAAGTTTAACACCACTACTGTAGAAATTGCTGTACTTCAGCCTTCAGTAATTCCACGGTTTACGCAGGATGAATACAGGTAAAACATTTATTTATTCACATTACAACTGTCATTTTTAAAGTTGAAATAAGTTCCTGTTTGAATGCTAGCCTGAGATACATGGGCTACAAAAACACTCTATGGTCGGTATGAAACTGCTTCCCCTGCACATACTGCAACTTTTGTACCTTCTGCTATTCACCTTGGCTCACGGAAGGAAACGACACAAAAATAAGATTCGAACCAAAGCACCAAAAACCTTGCATACTTAAGTGCTGATAGCATATATACTGATGTTAACTCTTCTTTAGTAAATTAATTGGATGCCACTCTGAGGAGTGAGTAGTCAGCACTCAAGTCCACCAGAAGCACGACTGTGTGAAATAACATACAGAACATCTTTGCAGCACTTCTGTGACAAAGTGAGGGTGGCAAAATACTTGAGTTGCTTGTTTCTCCTAGCCACAAGGTATTTGGCATCCAGCCATTCCCTAATTGTATCAGATAGTGGTGCAATATTACTGTCTTAACAGGTTGTCTCCAACTGAAAAGATCTGGGCTGTAGTTGAGAATGACAGTGAGGAGAGTTTTGTTTGAAATTATCCTCTTGGAAGCTGTTGAAAATGTCAGTCATGTGGATAAACAAAAAATTGCATGCATTGAAATTGTAGCTGGGATCACCAGGACTCTAGGTTAAGTTTCCTACAGTCTGTTTTGATCCTGTACACCATTCATGTGGAGCACAAGAGAATTCAAACTTAACCTCTTTGACATGAGAAGTGCAGCTGATAGTTGTTATTACTACAGAGTCACAATTTGATAAAGTTTACCCTCTGACAATTTAATAAAATCAACACCATTTTCTTAAAATTAAGTTAAAAAAAAAAAAAAAGTGGTTCACAGGCTGATTAGCTTGTTAAATTTTGTTACAGAGAATGTGTTCGTAAACATAAAAGAAGTTTGACAACCATACAAAAATAGGAAGTGATAGGATCAATGCAGCCTGCCTCACGGTATCAAGAAGTTACAGCCTTGCTGCAATATGTGCTCTTGTTTCCAATGTAGAAACATGATAAGTATCAAAATATAATGGGGTTTGTAGATATATTTGCAAAACAAAGTACTGTAAAAAATCCAAAACCAGAAACTGAATGAAATATTATTGGTTTCAGTAGACCATAACGAATGGACTTGCTCAGATGTTTTGAGTTTAGACAAAAATTCATTATGTGCATTCTGGTTTTCCTCATGATTAGAGTATCAGCATTTTGAGGCAATACGTTAAAGAAATGAAAAATAGCAATATACTGCCAGTCTTCTACTAATTTTGTATTTAATCTTAAAACAAGTATGAAATCTGAAGCAATAGTGCAAAATTGTAAACTTTTAATGATAGTGCAAATTATAATCCTTTGCTGAAGGATTTTTCTTGAGAGAAATTATCCCTGCAGCTCACTGTATTTTATTAGCTGTCTTCAAATGTATGAACTACAGTTTGGTTAATGTAGCAAAATGTAGTCCTTTAAATAAAAATGTTTCCATTTGTTACTGTAATTTCAGATGTCATGTGAGCGCATGCAATTTCTGTATAATATTTAAAGCCATTCTGTAGTACGTTTAACCTTCTGTGTTACTATTTTCAAGAAAAATGTGAACAGGTCCTATATGCTTAGCTGTGAGGAAAAGAAAAATGTGTAGCTATGTTTTAACAGAAGGACATGAAAATATGATACTCTCCAAGATAGTCCACATTTTGGGTAGATTACAAAAGCTGATGTACCTAGCCTCAGGAGCCAGTCAGGGAGCTGGAGCTGCTAAAGAGGCTCTTCACCGCTAGGTGCGTAGGTAGTAACGCACTTTGTTTCCTTTTTCTTTTATAACTTTATTCTGAATGACCTTCACCTTTAAGGAGCTTGCCCTTGACTCTCATCTGGTGACAAGTATGTAATCCCAAGCAGTGTTTTGGAAGAGGGTACAATGTAGCCACAGTGCTAGACCACTTCAGGTCAAACCCAGCAGAGTCCGGCCGCAGCAGTACTGTAAGCACAGTGTGGTCCCACCCCTGCATTGTAGAAGAGGTGTCTTCCAGTTCTTACATCACCCAACACAGTGCCTTGGCAGGACTGTGAGAAGAGACTCTCAGGTTCAGGAGCACAGGCAGAGTTTGTGTTGCCTTCTGAAAAGTGAACTGACCTCAGACTTCCTGAGGCCACCTTGAGCTCCAGTTTTATTCCAGGAAACGGGAACTTTATTTCACTACAATGAAGAAAGCTTACAGTAAAAAGTGGTTCATATCCTGCAATACCCTAGGTGACAACTGAATAACCCACATTGTCTTCTCCTCCTTGCAAACTCATCAGGGTTAGCTGAAGAGGCTACTTTCCAAAGAAATAACGATGCGCCATTCTTCATAAATTCTCTGATGCACACAGTCATAAAAAAACTCTTTAAATCTTTTGAGGGCAGCAAAGGCAGTTAGTCATTTTCTTCAACATCAGAAATTAAATGAAAACAACCCCATAACTTTCTGATTCAGCTCTGAAACTCTCTCAAACATTTTGAGGCAGGACTAGTTTTAATTCCTAAGATTCTGAGAGATTGTCACACTGTGCAAACACACTTTGTATTTGGTTTCTTGACAGTAATGCAAGCTGAAACTGGCAGGTTTCATATAACCTTATTTTTCAGTTGACATAGTATCTCTTCAGGGTAAATGTCAGCACAGAGTAATGGTGCTGCTTGCAAAATGATAAACTGTTGGATGTAGCTACTAGAATTTCTGAAGGTTTGAGAATTAGTGGCTTTTGAGTGGATTAGTATTGATCTTTCCTTGCATAATTATCATAATTGGGATCATTCCAGCATTTTCTAGCTGGTTTACAAACTTCATTTCTGTGTGCTTAGAAAAAGGTTACAGTTGAAAAGTTTTACAGAATAAAACTGCCTGCACAGTTGCAATATGTATTACAAATCAGAAATAAATAAATAAAAAGAAAAAAAATAGGAGAGGGGGACCAGATGGCATGATCAAAAAGGCATAGCTGCATTAGGCAGACAAGGAGATAAAAGTGCAACTTTGCCTTGAGCTTTTGGTCTGGCAGCTCTCTGCTCTGTCAGAAGTACATCAGTGCATTAGGGTCTCTGCTTGGAGTCCTGTCCATAATAAGGGAGGCTTTGATTGATTATTATCCATGTCTTAAAGTGACTTCCACAGGAGGCAGCCAGAGATTTGCATTTTACTCACTGGCTGTCCCTCTACATTATTACATAACCGGGGGCAAATTAATTAGCCTCTCCTGCGCCCACCCTTCAGCTAAGAGCTCTGAGAACTGTAAAATACAACATGGAGCAGTTGCTTTATGACAGATGAGTGATAGAATATAGTTCCTTCCTAAAGACTGATATAGATGACCACTAAAGAACATCAGAAAGATATCTGCTGCAACCAGTCAGCTCTTCTGGTGGAAGCTAGCAAGTCACGGTCAAGCGTCCCAGTAGCCTGGGTGCAGCATACTTTAGGACATTCTTCCTCCACACGCTCACACTCTGTTAGAAGCAAAGCAGCATCAGCCAGCAGGTCTGCATGATCTGGTCCAGCAGGTTGTGAAGATGCCACCCCAGGGGCTTTCAGGCCATTAATGTAGTTAATAAGGGCCAGATGATCCGTGCCTACTGCTCCCTGCATGTCACCGTCTTCCAGGGACACCAATACACTGCAGCTCCCACACGTCTCTCTAGTGCATCCTTAGATGTAAGCCTAACTCGCTTGAATGCATTTCAGCTGGTACTGGAGGCTATCGCGGTGCTCCTAGACTGGATCTTTGTTCTGATGCCAAAGAGTTTAACTGCGTTAGCGATGTGGATACTTCTGTACTTGGATCTTTGTCTGTCCTTGTCATGGATATTAAATACAACTTTGAGAGAGCTGAAAGTAGCAATGCCTGCTAAATAAAGTGTTATCCAAACCAAGCATTGTTTGCTTGTTCTATAAAAGATGCGAAGTGTGAAGAGGAAAAAGTCAAAAAGAATCAAAGGCCTATAACATACAGACATTTATTTCTAGATGGCTAGTCCAACTCTGAGCCAACTTGACCTTTTGCTGCCAGGGAAGGACACTGCTGCTGATGCTCTTCTTGCTGCATCTGTCTGGGGCGGTTGGCAGTCAGTCAGATGTTCCTGGTTCTCCAAAACACTGACGGCAGAGGGGGAGGCACAAGCACCAAGCCTGGCATGTGGTGCGGTTGTCAGCGGTGTACAGACAAGGCCTGAGCTGCTTCTTCCACTGCCTCTCTCCAGCTGAAGTGTCAGCCTGGAGAGCAAGGGCCTGGGGGGGCTGTGCACAGCAAGGTGATGAAGAAAGGGGTGCCAGCACACAGCGTGAGACTTTGCATCACAACCCAAAACAGGCTGTGGCCGTTTCCACAGTTTATTAAGGTGTTTAATGCTGACTTTGATCTCATTCTGCTTAGTGCTGGTGAAACAGCCAAAACAGCCATGTCTCTGACAATAAATCACATGCTTGAGAGAATGAAATCAGCTATTTTGGGTGCTTCTTTCCCAATCTGTTATTTCTCTTGCTTTGGCAGCTCCACCCAGATCACCTCTTGATTGAACCCCAGAGCAAGTAATTGATCCAGAAGTTTCCATTTCTTCCAAACAAGTAATGGCAGCACTTTCACTTCTTAGTTAACAGATCATAATTAGTAGCGCTATAAGACCAGATGTGAAGTGAACCTCAGATGAATTAGGTTGGTTTTTTTAGCAAGCCTGTCTTCTTTATGAGGACATTCTCATTTTAAAAAAGTAAAAGTTCAAAGGGACTTGGGATCTTTTTCTTGTTTTGTTAATTAATAAATATCACATCCCTGCAACTAGAAGGTCATTCCTAACAGCAATGTGCTTCTGTAGCAGGAAATGAAATGTTAACTGAAAGCAGCATCATTGGTTCCAGATTATTGCCTGTGGGCACATTAAGCAGGTGTTCAGCCATTTCACAGCAGGAAAAGGAAAATACTGGAAACTTCTAGCTTCTGTTAGTATTGCATTATAGGTCCCAAACCTGTTTGGAAAGGTGTGTCCACTTGTATGGTAATCTGAAGTTTGGTTCCAACTTATGAGGAAATATGTGAAGCTGTGAATTTGAGGCTATTACTTGGTGTGAATGTGGTGTGACATTTATTTCTCTAGCAGCAACAACATTGAAATGTGTTCTGGTTAGAAAGTGAGATTTTCTGACATGTGGACCTCTTGCTCACTCAGTAGAATATATGATGTAATCTTTTCCACTTAATTAAATCCACCAATGCTGGAGGCAGATACCATCCAAGCAAATAGCTACGGATAAATAAATGATTTTATGAAACAAAATTATGGAGGCATATCAGCAGTCAATTGGAAGTATTATTTAAAAGAGGCTTTTCCCAGTTCTTTGGTTTGCTGCTGTTCAGTCAAAGTTATTCTCATTGTGAAATAGGAAATGGGGAATCCTGTACAGCGGCATTGAGGGTAGGAGTATCATTTCATGTCTGAAATCTCTGTAATTTGGTGCCTACTTCAACAAGGTGCTGTTTGGCACAGAACAGCATCCACTGTGTTGTGAAAGTCTTGAGACCTCGTTGGAGCAATTGTGCTTTTTTTATCATGAGTATCCTTCTAATTCAGTCATTGATCTTTATGATGCGTGAAAGAAAAATAAAAGTATTAAGAGAAATGAGTTCTTTCAGGGAGAGGAACTGGTTAACCTATACATGTCTTAGAAAATCAGGAGTGTTAAATTTCTGTAAAGCAATGAGGACAACAGCTGAGAACGCCCTTTGTTCAAACCAAGGGTAGAACGGGGCAAAAAACCCAAACCAGATACACCAGGGATTTAGAGGGGAGAGGAACAGTTTTGGGTTGTAGGCAGCTGCGATTTCAAAAGCTATTTTCTTACTGTTTTACTTACTTGTCTCTGACATGTTGCTTTGAGAAGTAATTTGAGAATTCATAACTTGTTTCCTGTAAGTAAAATGGCATTATTCAGGGCATCAAGATTCTTTGTAAATGAAACAATGTGCTAAGTGCCAGGATATAAACTTCTGCCTTAGATGCAGTTGGTTTTTCATCAGGCTGCTTGTGAGCTGTTTTCTTTAAGCCTCTGTTTACTTAAGTTTTCTTTTTTTCCTTCCTATTAGAGCTCACTGCTGTTTTAAGCAGTGCTCAGTTAGGAGGTCATTCCCCCTAACAGGAGTGCACAGGGGGTTAGTTTTGTCCCTCAAAAGTGTTTTCTTTAGTGATGGTAGATTTAGAGCATTCATTTGAGTAACCCTTTTCCCAGGATATCCCAGTGTTACCACTACTGCTCTCACATTATCCATAATGGAATTTACAGTTACATATCATGAATGAAAGATGTGAAAAAGAGTGAAATACTACTGGCAGCATTTTTTGAAGCGGCATTTCTGAAGTGGGGGGGGAATAACCAATGTTTTCCTCAAACTGAAGCTAAAGCAATGATGCATAGATTCCATCATGCATTTTTAATTTGCCTCACATGTCAGTGGCAGCTTGGCTTCGGGAAGATTCAGAATCATAGAATCGTTCAGGTTGGAAAAGAGCATTGAGATCATCAAGTCCAACTGTTAATCCAGGACTGCCAAGGCCATCGCTAAACAATGTCACTAAGCACCACATCTGTGTGTTTTTGAAATACTTCAAGGGATGGTCATTCCACCAGCTCCCTGAGCAGCCTGGTCCAATGCTTCACCACCCTTCCAGTGGAGACATTTTTTCCTAATATTCAATGTAAACCTGCCCTGGTGTAACTTGAGGCCATTTCCTTTCCTCCTGTCTCTTGTTATCTGGGAGAAGAGACCGGCCCCCACCTGCCTACAGCCTCTGTCAGGCAGCTGTAGAGTCTCCTGAGTCTCCTCTCCAGACTAAACAATGCCAGATGTGGAGGTTCACACAGATACCTGTGATTTTGCCTTTGGAATTGATGTTTTATGGTGGTATTCTTCTGGTACTTACTTGGTTTGTAGTAAAGCAAATAAGAAAGCGTACTTCAGCATGTAGTTATAGAAGTTAGGAAATTAACTTACTTATACACTAGATACTGAAGTGTGGTTTGCCACTGAAAAAATTGTGAATGAGTTAACAGACGATTACAGTGTAGTAGAAGGATCACCGTTTTTTCCCAGTTTTCCTTGTTTTAGTAGTGCTACCTTGCGCTTTTGTTAAATTTGTTAAGAACATTTACTTCTTTTTATCAAATGAGAAAGAAATTCTAATTTGATGTATTTGTTTTTTTCAATGAAATACTGTGGTGAAATTAATCTAGTTGCATATTACCTGGTTGTACCAAAAGAGGTAAGCACAGGGTCCAGGTATGTGCAGGTATTCTGCCTTGCTGTGCTTGGTGAGGACGAGGGTCAGAGCTTTCAACGCCATGTTGCAGTTTAATGAAATGTAGAACCAAGTCATTCTGGGAATGTGAATATGGGATAGAAATAATACAACTGTAGTATTAAACCCTATTGGCTTTTGGCAGTGTGTTATGAGAGCGTAAAGCCACAGCATTATCTGTGGTCTTAGAACTGATCCTATCAGTGACTGTCTGACCAGTTCCGGCATGTGAGTGTGCCCTACATTGTACTTAATGGGAATTTTTTCTTTTCCTTTTTTGCTTCTATAGTAATCCTGACAGAAATTTTCATGTCTTCATGTCCTTAGGAATTTAGGAAGATTGGTAGGATAACACAAACACATTACGCCTGATGACAGAGAGTGCATGGAAACAAAATCTGACATTTGGTTTAAAAGCTAATGGGTAGTGACAGGGGTGTAGTGTAACAATGTCCAGACTCCCCTGTCATCTGTTTCAGAGATAAATACCATGAAAAGGTCAGAATGCCTTGAATCAATTTGAGAATTGAGACAGGTGAAGATATTAAGTACGGTAAGGAATACATGATCCTTTTCAGGACACTTTGAAGGTAAACTGCTTGGAAAATACATCTAATTAAGAATATTTTCCAGAAAAGAAAAAAAAAAAAAAAAAAAAAAGCACTGCCTCTGACAAACTGTTCAGATTGTTACAGTTGCACTTACTGGAAACTGAAAATTCAAGAAATTGATCCATTATTGCTCTAAAATATGGCTCGGTCCTTCTTCTTTTGAGCAAATACAGGAAGCTGAGATAGTCTAAATGTGTTGTTGAAAGGATTAAAAGAGCTACCATCATGATGTTTACTTCTTGCTTTCTTGTTTCTTCTTTTGTTTTGCTGCACCAAAGTTAGAACTTAGTTTGCTGCACACAAGTTAGAAACTTGTACATTTTTTTCACAATTCTAAAAATTTGAGCTGCATAGCCAGACCAATATTTACGTGTGTCTGTTCATAGAGCTTTTATTAGCTAGTTTAGTTTCCATATAACTTCACTGTTAGCTCACATGATTTTAGACTCTCTAGTGCTCTGTCTACACGTGACTTTTCTCCAGAAAAATACGTAAGCTCAGGGTTTTTTAATGGCTTACGTAGCTTCTATGTAATGCAAAGCATCAGACAGACAAAAAACCAAACGAAACGCTTCCCGTGAGGAGTCAGATGAAAAGAGTCTGTGCAGGAATGTGTTTGCTGCTCACAAATATGTTTTAGATAGAAGATTGAATGAGTTGAGGTAAAATGCCCTAGAAAGTTAAAAGTAGCCAAGGCAAAAACACTTCCAGAAGCTGTAATGTGAGAGAAGGTAGGCAGACAATTTTACCAGGAGAGGTCCAAATGACATTGTAATCAAGTTGAGCTAAGAATCCTAGTGTAATTGAGCAACAAAAAAACCCTATTTAAATTCTGAGGTATATTTTTGGACCTCCATGAACTAAATAATCCACAAAACAGAGTAGACTGAAGTGTCTAATACAGAGTAAATATACATCACACTATCAAACTTCAGTACTAAACTAGTTTTTCAATTTATTATTTGGTTTGCTGGTTTAAAATTAAAAAAAAATCATGTTTTTGAAGATATAAAAGCTTCACAGTGAATTTCAAGCATATTTGATATCAGGCAAGTTGAAAAATAGGTGAGAGTCTGACATGTTTAGCAGAGGGGAAAAAAGAAGAGAGGAAAAGTTAAAATTTTACTTTGGATGTTAAAAATAGTTATGCTCTGCAATGTATGTGGTATGAGTTAAGCCTCCATTTCCCCCACTGATTGAGATACAGCAAATTAAAAGATATCCTTTTACAATTTGTACCCTTTTTCAGTGTTGTTGTGTATAAATAATGACTTTATTTCAGTCCTGTTATTCTTTTAGTTTGGGGTTGATTTCTGGGTTTTTTGAGAAGCAAACACATTTTGTGGTATGGTTTCATTCTGAAGCAGTAAGCAATGCAATAGAGGCCACAAAGAAATACAGGCAAATCTAAAACTTGTTCAGGGTAACTAAATCAGAAGAATGGGACAGAAGACTTATTATTGAACATCTATTTTGTCAATTTTAAATTACTTTGTCCTTCCCAAATCCGAGGCCATTGGATAGCAATCTCATCTCAGCATGGCACAAAGTGATTGAGGCTGCTCCTTTTTTACACTTTGCTGCCTTCATGCCCTCTTTTACCATCACAGCTTGTCAGAAAGGGTTTGGGCAGGTTGGGAGGCTTCACGCCGAGTCCAGGCATCCTACAGTGTCTTTGTTGCACTGCAGGAGTGGGGGCCCCTCCTGGTATCATCCCATCCTGGATGCTGACAAGATACCATTTACTATTTCTGTGAAAACATTAAAGTGAAGATCAACTGACCTAAATTGCACATGGCTGTGACCGTTACAAAAAAATACCTTGTGAATGAACGAAATATTGGTATAGAAATACATTTATTTTTTCATGGTCAAAAGATGTTTGTGCAAAGGAAAGTGTTCAGGAGGAAAGATTAAGTTTATGGATAAGACTGAGTTGCAGCTGAGGTGGCTTAAGTGTGTGTTAATTGCTGTTAATCCCATTTCACCCCAAGATTTATGAGGTGCAAGTGGATCATCATGTTAATGCACGGGCCCTTCTTACATTCAGTGACTGTATGTATGTGGATACCCATGCATGTAAGTATTGGAGACATACATTTGAAATCACATATTTGAGAAGGTGTTTTGTTCAAAAGCTCTGGAAGTAAACATTTCATTTAAAATATTTCAGATAAGTCAGCACTGGACTGTAGGGCAATGCTGTGCTAGTCCCATGCAGGTGAGAGTGATAGAAACGTACTGTCAGGTACAGTCAGAGCCTGTGGCTGGCAGGGTAATGAGTGTATCAATAAGGTATTGCAAACACCTTCAGATGCTCTGAACCCTGATTGTGTGTTGAAGCCACAGCAGTACCCTTCCTTTTCACTGTGCTGTCGGTTTTCTAAGCCTTTGTTGAGTGGCTTGGACTGGATTGCACTTCTTTGCTAGTGTCGTGTTTTCTCACAAAAATAACTGGCCTTTATTACCCAGTAATGCAAAATTATTGCATAAAAAATGCCCTCATCTGTCCCCTAAAATGGCTTCAAATTATATGTCTACCACTTAAAAAAAAAAAAAAAGGGAGAAAAAAGGCACTGTTGTACATCTTACTCATTCAAAAATTGGAAAATAATGAACTTTTCCCCAAAGAAAGCTTGATAGACCTTGTAGTAGAGGATAAAGAAGAGTATATTGTCAGCTGCATACCATTGTCTTTTGCCGCTTCACTTCTCTACGGTTCAGCAAATGTTCTTAAGAGACCAACTGTATGTTTTAATTCAGCTGAAGCATTACCTCTGTTGAACCTGATCACCTTACTTAAATCACGGAAATGAAATCAATGCAATTACTGTGGTGGTTTTCTGTCCGCTCCCTCTATAGGCTCTCACAGCAAACACAATAGCACTTGCTAATTGATATTGATTTGTCAACTCATTGAATTCAGCTATGTCAGAGGGGAAGTTACAAGGCCATTTCCATTAAAATAACATACTGAAAGTGTGCTTCAGATGCAATGTGGGGTTTGTGTATACACAGTCATGAGGTTTTTTTGTTCAAATTATATGCCTTCAGAAGAAAAAGAAAACAACATAATATATAACGCATCATAAAAAGGTTCTTTATTTTCCTCAGTGGCCTGCATCTCTGACCTCATCAAAATAGCTACAGCTTGAAATGCTCTCAGATGTTACAGCCTTTTTTTCCTGTCTCTAAGATTAACCTTTGCATTTGTAAAATGCACATTAATAAGCTTTTATAGCACTAGTTTTGCAGCTTAATAAATCAGGTAGCAATAATGAATATAATTTCTACTGCTGATAGCACACTTGAGGGAGAAGAATGGGAGCCAGAGTGATCTGCTTTGTGCATGTGTGTGTGAGTAAAAGTGAATTTATCATCTCTTTCTGCAGAAAAGTCAGGTCAGTGTTTCAGTACAGTCACTATTACATGACCCAGTGTGGCTCAGCTTGGAACAGGATTTTCTCCCTGTTATTTGTACAGTGGCAGAACTAGGGATGCTCAGATGAATTGCTATACCTCACCATGTTAAGTGAGATACAGGGTTTTAATTTGACAAACTGGGCCCTCCACAGAAAGCAAAACAAAACAAGTAAATAAAACAATGGAAGATGTTACAAGGAGGGAAGGAAGAATGGATGTACCTTAGCCCTATGAGCCACAGATACGGTTTGCCTTTGGCATCTTTATTACAGGTAGTGTAATCAGGAGCATCAGCAGTCAAGCAGCAATCCAGTGCCCTAATTGGATTAAGCTGAGAGCAAGAACTCTTTAAGGATTAAGGGAAGAGCAAGAGAAATATAACCCTTAAAGCAAAGTAAGGGAGCAGTCTGAGGATCAAGGGTCATGGTGAAGGCAGTCTGAATAGCAACTCAAGGGAAGAGTTAGAAGTATAGGTAAACTTCTACCAGTGTTCATGTAGGCAGAAGGCAGTTGCTGCAGAAAGCCACAAAGCACGAAGGCAAGTCCATCATCTCCAGGGCAAGAGGTTGTGTAACAGGCATCATGACCCAAGTTACCCAGGTCTCTCTTTTTTTTCTTTTCTCCTTTTTTCTTTCTCTCTCTCTTTTTTTTTTTTTAAAGCAATAATGAATAATTCACCTGCTGAAGTTTTTTAACTTAATTATGTATATTCAGTGTAATTATCTAGAACTTTTTCTAGGATGTTTGAACCACCAACATTCATCCCAAAGAAAATGTTTGTAAGACAGAGACTGAGGGCAGATTGTTGGTCTTTTGGTGTGTAATGGCAAAGTTTGGGGTTCAATAGTTAGGACTGCAACCTGGGATTCCAGCTTCCTGCCCTTACAATGGGAAAATGTGGTATGGGGTAGAGTATTTGAAGAATAGCTGGACGATGGAAGAGGGAATTCATAAAATATTCTCTGAAACAAAAGCAGGTATAGGTTATATCCAGAATGTTAAAGGTCAGTGCACAACTGAAATACTCCTTAAAGTCTACTCCTATTTAGGAGCCTATCTCAGTATAACCTCATCTGTCTGTTATTGTGTATTTTTGAGTGTAATTTTTTAAAAATTAAAAATATCTGGATAATGCTAGTTTTAATAAAGATGCATCTGCATTTATGGATGAGTGGAAAAACTGCCTTTCAAATTTATTTGTTCAGGGGCATGAATAGTTTTAATCATTAATTCAGCCTTTACGTGTTGTGATGAAAACTGGAACCGTTTGATTTGAGATGACCTCAAGTGTCTCACTTCTTCATGTTGAAATTGTTTATATTGCTGTTTTAAAGACATTAGCACAGACTGTTCATTTTGAAGTAGTTACAGTTTCCTTGAGGAAACAGCATCTCAAAATGTTACTCATCACATTGTCTGAGGAGATAGCATTTGAACAACAGAAGAGAAAGACTGAAGTAATTATTTTCTGCGTTTCAGGAGGAAACTCAGTATTTATACATGATGAAACTATGCTGAATATGAAATGCTCAGTTTTCAGTTTTAGTAGGGTATGCAGAACGTGAGATACCGATGTATTAGTAGTGTAATCTTTTTTCTTTCTCTTTCTCTACACAAATCAGTGCTCAGTGAATCAGAAACTATTTACTGAATGCTTAAAAGATATGTATGTATATCTGGGTTGCAGTTGATTTCCTGAAAAGCTTTTAGTACTGAAATGGGTTGGCAGGAAAATTTTTTGATCTTTCTGAAGGGCAGAAATTCCTGTGGAGGTGGCTTTAAAGTGCTTGTTATTTAAATTATTTTTACCATGAATGACATGCATGCGTTTCTGATAGATTACTGAATTTTCTTAGTAGAGGTGTTATAAAAGAACTGTTATGTTCTAAATTTTACTTGCAATTTATCAGTCTGTGGTTGTTCTTGTGTTTCTCTTATTTTCTACTCATTATTCCATGATTTTCCATTTCTCATATCAAAGAACTATTATATCCTTATATTGTCAAATCTTGACAGTTGGACTTCTACCTGTTTTTTGCATTTGCAGAGGTGAAGCTTAAACATTTGCCTTTTTAATACATCTTTCTGTAATAACCGATCCTGTCGTTTTGGCAGCCTAATAGATGGATTAAACTGCTAACTTTAGGAATAAGTTTCAGTAAACTGCTGTTCAGGCAACTGGAACATAACAAATACTTTTGTTCAATTCTGCAGACCCCCACCAGTGAGTGAAAGTGCACCAAAAGGAACTGTGGTCACAGTTGTTACAGCAGCTGCCTTGAACCAGACAATTGTATATTCAATTGTTTCAGGAAATGAAGAGAGTAAGTAGTAATATTTTGGTCTTAGTGGTTATGCTGAGCCTAGTGCGTGCATCAGAAGTCTTCAGGAAGCAGTGATTAGAAATAACACTGCTAAGGTGAAATCCCACTGCATCTGTACAAACAGGAGGGACTTCCATTATCAAGCCTTTAGAGATCAGCTAAAGATCAGATTAGTTAGCAGAATTACAATAAAAATTAAAATAAGTGACATTCTCACTGACGTGAAAATTCACATCGGTGCCACATGGTGTGAATTCATGACATACTGAAACAGGAATATGAATCGCTTTGATGTATTTGTACTTCTGGCTTAGAAATCTGTTTTAAGGCATTATAGATTTTGCCATGCTGTAGCCACAAGTATTTGATTAGAGCCTGATGTTTTAACAAAACATCATTCCTGCATTTGCATCCTTCTGGAGTACTCTCTGTGATCCTTGAAATCTCTACAAAATTACACTAAATTATTTGGAGATGTGTGGAAGAATTCCTCCTCCCATCCTCCTTTTTGTGAGAGTGGGCTGTTTATCTTGTGTGCTTTTCCCAGCGTGTCCTCAGGTTGGTTATTCCAGCACCAGGCCAGATTCAGTTGCTGTGCTTCTCTGAAGGTAGCCTCAAAGAGGAGTTTTGTGGGCTTTTAGAGGCCTGAGGGAGGGGTGGGAATGACTTTCAACCATGTAGGAGACCAGTGTCACCACCAAACCAGCACCACTTAGGCATTAAAAAATTGTTTATGCATCTTAGAAAGTTACTTCTGTTTTTGGTGGATTTCAGATGTGTTTGCTATTAATAACAGAACAGGCGTGATCTCACTTAAAAAGTCTCTGGATTATGAAAGTGTGACAAGTTACGAGCTTCGAGTTCAAGCAGACTCCTTACAAGTGGTACGATCGAATCTGCGCGTCCCTTCCAAAAGTAAGTTTAAAAATCCTTTGGTTTCATTTTTTTTTTTAATATACATATGAATTTTATTTTTTGGAGGATTTTGATAACTGCACTCTAGCTAGTGACCTTGTTTTGTTATAAAAAATACAACAGTGATAATGGATGTGAGCAGCAGAGAGTGCATTTCTGGATCTCTATGCTTGCCTTCTATACACGAAGCTGATCAGTCATGAGCTAAGCACTCACAAATCGCGTCAATGTTACACAGTTGTAGGTCTCACAGATACAGTCATGTTTATATATAAACAGAGCGGATGGCACAAATTGAATGTTTTCAGCGTAATTAGGGCTTTTTGTGATGGAATGTCACAGTTACTTTTTCATAAACATTAGCCCAAATACAGACTTCCTCCCTGCTGGGCTGGTAACATTGCAGCAAATGCTGGGACACTACCAAGAGGAATGGGAAACAGATACACAGCACGGGTGACAGGAAGAAAAAGACTCCTTCGGCATGCCTGAGGATCTGTGTGGAGTTTATTGCAGCCCTGACTGAGAACAAACTGAAGGCAAGGACCTGCTGTGACAAAGACAAGAAGGTTCTTTTGCAGCATCTCTAGGCAGGAAGGAGTTTATTTACGAAGTGGTTTGCTTTAGCTCTCTCTCATAATGAGGGTTTTCTTTTTCCTTAGACAGTTTTCTTTTTTTAATAAAAATAATTTGAAGGGTCTTTTGATTATTTTTATCATCCTCCCTGTAAAGAAAAGTCTGGGAAATCTGGCTTTCAAACATCTGGCTCACTTAGTGACCTGTCACTTCCTGTACAACTTCCTATTTAAGCCACAGTTGGGCCCTACTTAAAAAAACCCAAACCTTGTACCAAAAAGCATTTCAGTATATGTTTTACACAGACTGTGCTTGTTGTATCAATTTTTTCCTTCTGTATTTTTGGTCTCTGTGAGTGTCAGTTTTTCCCTGCTCTAGCTAAGGAGCATCATAGATACAATGAAAAGAAGCCCAGGGCAGTGGACTGTTGCACTAAGAAAAGGAAGCAAGAAACTGAATATTTGTTTAAAGGCTATGAAATATGACCTCCTTTCATTTCACATTGAATGTAAGTTTATTTCATTGTTCTGCAGTCACAGCTATTTCAGTACGAGCTGTGGGTCAAATCTGTTGCAAGTGGCTGGAGCTTCTTTTTCCCCTTCCACTTCCAGCAGTGTTAATCATGGGGCAGATCTTTGGCACTCGAAAAAAGCAGGCTTATCCTGACCAAAACCACCCCCATGAACTAATAGGTTGAGGGGAAAACTTTAGCCTCTTTCATTCATAAATGTCCAAGAGATACTGCTGTACCATCTCATTGCATTCACTCTTGTGTGAGCTGAGGAATCCCCAGGAAGCCAGGCTATGGGTACCTGCTGTTTATTGATGTGTGTGTATAATTTATTCAAAAAAGGACATCAAATTCCTACTTTGAAACTATGAAATACAAATGGAGTTCAGAGTTACCTCAGACTGAAGTTTTATGCAGATGACCAGTATTTAGTTACTTTTCAATCCAGGGAGACAGGCAGGGGGAGATACAAACAAAATGCCAGTACTAGACTGTTCTGAACATCAGTGATGTTTGGGCATTTACCAAAGTGTGTACATAATAAAACATTCTTACAATTTTTGGAAGCCCCCAGTAATATGAGCAATTTTAGTTCAAATGCATTTATTAAAGCATTGCTGGCAGTATGATGCTTTAGGAATTGTGCTGCCACAGACTTTATTTTGATCTGTTCCCTAGGAGGTCTGCATGGCCAGCCAGGGGCAACAAACTTCTGTCAGTCTTTCATCTGTCACTAATGTTAGGCTCTCGTCTTTCCACATGCCCTGAGTAAGAGATAATTCATTGTGTTTGTGTCCAGGCATGGGGAGCACTGGGTGAATTAAGACACAGAGCACAGTGGGATCCCTTTTTCTCCTTTGCTGCAGGGAGAAGTGAGCTGTCGGGTTTTTTGCTTTTGCTACTCACTGGACTCTTTGGCTGACATATTGGCAGGCAGAGAGCCAGAGTGCCAGCCCATTATTGTCAAAAGTGATAAAATTGTTCCATGACAGAGTCTTTCCCACACTGCAGGTTGTGATCCACACTGTTGATAGTCTGAGAGTTACAAAGGAAGGGCCGCCCTTAACTAACTGGGCTCATTTTGCTGTCCTTTTTCTATAATTGGTCTTTGAATTATTGTTCTGACGGATACATTAATAGCCATGAATAGTAGGAAACCCAGCTCTAGTTTATTTCATTGCCAGTTTGGTGCATATGCTTAAGAGTATAGAGTATATGTTATAAAGCTCAAAATTCAGATTTTTCAGAGTAGTAATTTGAACAGGATGCAAGTCTGTTTCTTCTGTGTAAAGATTCTACTGTAGAACTTGCTTGCAATACTGAAATTCGTACTTTATGAAAATTTGCTTGCAGATTTTTTTACATTTTGAAAGATAGGAGACTTAATGAACTTAAGTATTTGGGAACATGCATAAAATTGCGTGATACATTATAGCCTGAGACATTTTAAAGGAGATGGCAGTTAAAGTACATTCATCAGGGTTTCCATTACTACCCTCGTAAGCAGCAGCAGAGTTTTGTATTTTGTCATAGATATTTCTTCCTTAGAAATAATTGAGCATGTGTGTGGTGTAACACAGAGATTATTCAGTAGTCAGAAATTTAATTGTATTAACAGCACACAGAATCTTACATTACTGTTATAGCCACCATCAATGACAGATCTGGAAAGGGAGAGAAAGAGACAGCTAGTGCCAGTTGGCTGCATTTCTTCATGTCTGGGAGGAGTCCAGTTCAGCTTATATTCTGTAAAATGCGTCCAGGCCATATTCAGTGAGGGAATAAAGCTTCCATGCAGTACACAGCTTTTTTCAAGTCTTTCTCTGACATGAATGAATAGACGAGGGAGTCAGCAGGTTCCAGCAGAGGTCTTTGGGCAGACCCCTCCAATCAGGGAAGCAGTGGCCTCTGTATCCCTCTTCCAACTCATAGTCTGTGCTAGAGCAGTTCTCCCAACTGGGCAGCAGTTTTTTAAAAAGGTGATGGTTTAATTATTTTGTTCAGGGATTCTTGATATGACCGGAGTTTGAATTAGGTCCAATTTAAAGGAAGACATGCACTTGCTGTATGTATTTGGATATCCATGACTATACAGCATGGATTACATTTTGAACATGCACTGTGCTGGATGGATAACTAAAGAATGTGGTAGATATATCTTTTTTAAATACTTCACAAGTATCTGGCTGACTAAATCACTTCTGTATTTGTAATGGAGATCCCTTGACCTCTAGATTTGATTCCTACGTTTGTATGATGTATGTCTTTCCATTTTCTTTGCACCTTTTTCCTTCTTGATGAGTTTTAATCAGGTTAAATACTACTTCTGAGTTTCAGGGCACTGAATTGATGAACTACAGTGGAAGGAGATGAGACAGAATTAATGCACCACTGTGGACTTTGGTGACATTGAAATGATGAACCGCTTTGGTGATAGGTGACTTTGAATGCTCTTCTCTAGAATTATGTGACATTGAGTTAATACACCACTCTGACACTCAATGGCAATGAATTGCTGCCAGTTCCAGTGTTGGATACCGCTGAATCGGTGAACCATTCTGGAATATGTTGGCAGTGAATTGATGACCTACTTGGGAGCTGCAATGATGAGCCCTTCTGGAGCTAGATAACACAGCACTGACAAACTGCTCAGCCAAAAAGCAGTGCTGAATTTTACAAAACTCAAAAGCTAGGTACAAATTGTTTTTAACTGTGTGGTATTATAGAAGATAATTATATAGAAGCAGGAGTTTGAGTTTTCATCTGTGCAGTGGAAAAGCGGATGATACAACATTAAGTGTAACTAAGCTTGTCACTCAGTGATAGTGCCAACTGATAGCATAGTAATAACTGAATAAATAAATGAGGAGAGAAAGTAAATTTAGACGTCCTTTGGAGTATAAGAACATAAAACTGGTGACTTAAATAGGGGTTTTAATATATGATGCTAAATCATGCAAAATCACACTCTTGCTTTCAGTAGAATCAAATTAAATAAGTTACTTTAACTGAAACTTTATAGTGTGAAATTACAGTGCATTTTTAGTTCATTTGAATGGAAGAGGAGTTAGGTTTTCCAATGACAGTGAATTTAAAAGGTTGGAATTCTGGCTTGAGGATCAGCAACTGAGGATCCCTGAAAGACCTTCAGCATTTATGGGCTCCTCCAATTCAGTTCAATTTAGCAGCCTGGAGTTTCTTCTGTTTGCTCTTTGCTTATTGGATTGTCTATCACAGTAGACCATAGTGCAGTGGTGTACTATAGGTCAAATTAGAATTGTGATTACTGTCTTCCAAATAGAAGCTTTCAGTTGTCCCTTAATGGATAAGATGAATAAAAGGAACACCTATATATAAGGGGACCATCACAGAACTGCGTGTGACAGGATGTGTTCTGCAGTTGGGAGATACTGCTTTGTAATCTACCACAGAGCAAGCAGCTCCTTCCCCACAGAAAGAGTTGTGAATTAGTGAGCTGAAGGGAATGTATCAGTACAACTAATCATTTACTAAACCAGAAGTACTTCTTGAACAAGAACAGAGGAAGCATCATCTTTTACTTCATTTGAGCACTGTCAGCAGTTCACAAATTTTTTATCTGCATCTCATGGTCCTGCAGTTCGAAACCCAGGGAAATGTGGTCAGAGCTATAACCTTGTTGTGGCAAGTAAGAAAGGGACAGGACGAAGCAGAGGGATTTGTGGGAAACCACAGTCGGCAAAGCAGCAAAGAGAAAGTGCTTTTTGAACACAGTAAGGAAGAGCAGTGCAGGGGTATAGACAAGCAGGGGTGAAGAGAGGGTTCTACCACTAAACTGCACATGGTCCCAGTCATAGGAATGAAAGCATTAGTGGGCATCTGGTTCCTGTGCCACAGATGAAACACCCACTGTGGTATGAGACACCAAGGCTTCCCACTTTGATCTGAAGAGAAGGGTACATTTACAAGACAGCCAGAATATGTTTGCTTTTGAACACCACAGACAGGGCCACCCACATTTGTCCGAGTACAGAAGTGGAGGATTCAGTCTCATGTTTTCCAGTGTTCACAGTTCGCAGCATCTGAGAGAAGCACATCTTTTCATTCACCATCTCTGTACATACAAGTCTCTCAACCTGCTCCCTCACTCTTGCTCACTGAACTGCTGCTGACAGCAGTCATCATTTGCTCTCTTATCGTTTCTATCTGTGCATAGCTTCACCCGTCCTCTGTGGCTGCTAAGCAAGGTAGTGTCTGGGCTGTTCCAGTGTCTGCAAACGGGCATGGATGCAAACAGATTGTTTAAAGTTAAACCTTACAGGCAAAAGTGTTACCAGTTGGCACAGTGCTGCATGAAAGGTTTGTCTTCATTAGAAGCTACTTGTGTTAACAGCTTCTTGCTCAATCAGTTGTTGAGAGGGAGGCCAGAGGGAGTATTTTTGACTGCAGGTTGCTCTGCTGTAGATTTTGTCTTGTTTTGATTGTCTTAGCTAAGGCTGACTGTGAGATGCCTCTTCCTCCCAAGTAAGTCATGTTTTCGTGAAAAGGAGGATTTCTTCTGTCATAGACTTGTAAATGCAATGGAACTCTCCCTGACATCCCCGATCTTGTCACCTGCTTCTTCATTAGGAAACTTCTGGCATTGCTTGGAGTCCCACTGTCATCTCTCCCACATCCTCTTTTTTATGTTTGCTTACACTTTTGCTGATTTGATTGGCTCTAATTAAAGAGTAACAAAAGGAAGAGCAACGAGCACATATTTCACATTCCTAGAGATGCAGGAGTAATGACAGAACCATATTATTGGTTTACTGTCTTTTGAAAGGAATTAAAAAGAAAAGCACTGCAAATAATGAATTTGTTATTTTTTTACAGTTGTGTTTGCACTGGCTTGATAAGCAAATTTGTTTTTTAAAAGTGGCAAGTGCCATCTTCGTGTTTGCATCCAGCCTGCTACAGGGGAGAACTAAAACATGATACCATCCAAACTGTCATGGGTGCTGTGGAATTTAGAGTAGCACAAATTTTTGTTAAAAATCTACTTAGAATTCAAGAAGCAGGAGGTAACGTATCTCAAGAACGTTAGACCAGCTGAGGAGGGAATACACTTCTGTGTGTTTTCACTTCAATCAGGTGTGCTAATTACATTCACTGCCAGGTCTGAATATGTGATCTTGGTAATGATGTTTTTTATTTTGATATCAAAATATTTTTAAGCAAAAAAATCACCCTTCAATTTATTATTTACATGTTTTATTCATTCATTTAGAACTCTCTTTTGCCTTTGGCACAGCCCCAAGCAAAAAGTGGTGCATACTAATTCCCCAGAGGTCTGCAGAGGCGCTGTCCCAAGGAGGGTCGTTTCTGTTGCTCAATTGCTACTGTAACCACAAGTGTGAAGCAGGGCTTTGCTGTAGGCATTGGAGGGAAAATGAATAGCAAATGTCATGTTTTTTGGTTTTCTAATCACAACATAAACATTCTGGAATCATAAAGCGAAAAGGGATAAGACCAGTTTTGCAATCAAAATTCTGTGACTGCCCCATACTAATTGGGAACGATAGTCTTACTTAAGTATGAAAATTAATTCTATAACCCTGTATTATTGACTTTTCAAGTAGCCTTACATATTTAGTGTCAAACATGTTGCAAAAGTTTGTGCTAATGCTGTTTTATAAGCTGGCTGCCATGCCAGTCCCTGAATCCAGGAGACATGACAGATGGACAAAGTATGCTGCAGAGCCCCGAGAGCTGTGATCTGCCTCCTCTGGCACACAGCTCTGGGGTAGTTTCCCTGAAAACCACTGGGACAAACTTCAAATTTCTCTGAGCAACAAAGCAATGTATTTTAGAGAGACTGCATAAAATCTTTTCAGTTCCTTTTCAATTAATTATTTGGTAGAAAAAGATGTTTTATATTTCTTACAATCAGACCTTTGATCAGTGCTGTTCCAAATACATTGCTGTTTACATCTCATCAGAGCTTCTTTTTACACTGTTCTTGATCAGCTACAGCATATGATGAGCTTCTTCAGGCTTTATGGGCATATGCTGATTTAGATCAAAATGCCACTGAAATATATTCAGTGCTGATTCCTATTTGGTTCTGCCAAATTTAGTGAGGCGAGATTGAGCGCAGCTGCAGTTCAGTTTACCTGCCAAAGTGCAAAGTCTGTTCAACAGACGTGTAAGGCAGTAGTAAAAGCTAAGTGCTGTTGAACCCTGACAAATTATGTTCTTATTCCCAGTTTGATTAAAATGAACTTTTAATAGAGAATAATCTGCTATTACCTACTGCAGAACAGCCACTGCTTAAGCTAGCTGCAGGTTTTTTATGTTAAAATTATCGATGCATGAGAAACAGCTGTATCAATGGCTGGTTTGGCATATTGTATAAGATGAGTGCAGTATCATTGGTGAAAACATAATGTAAAACAAATCTGGTAACACTCAACTGTCCCAGTGTTCAAAAAGCATTGCAGATTAAGTTCATTAAAGTTCAACTTAATTGCTGCAGTCTGACAAGAAACTATGGGCTGACATGAATCATGCACGTTATTAGCACTACTTAAATAAGCAGTGATACTGAAAAGAGTTTACAAGTATGTTTGGGAAGAATGTCTAGGAATGCTAGTACATACTATTTCTGACCAGGTGCCTGGAGGTTTTGTTGTTTGGGTTTTTTTTCTGTGTTAGTCAGTCATATTCTACTAGGTTTAGAGGATCCTCAGGTTTCCTTTAGAGCGGCTTTCAGAATGTTTTAACTCTCCTAAATCAAATCACAGAAGCTGAAAGATCCAAATGCTTCATCTTCTAGTTTTGGGAGTGATTATTTAGCTGGAACAGTGCTTGGTTCTTGTAAGCCGAAGATGTCTTACAAAGCAGATGCAGTTCTGTATTATCTGTGCACTGCAGCTCATCTTGAGAGGGGTCTTGAAGGGAGGAGGCAAATAGGACACAGGAGGCCTTGCAGGAGATTGTGGTGCAGAAACGTCCTTTACAGTGTATTGTCTGGGAGGTTGACTTGGCCTTCATGATTGTTGAACTAATTGGTATGACAAATCCAGGTAGTAGATGTGTCTTAGCAATAAAAATGTGCCGTAGAACTAAAGAAACTGCTTATCAAATATTATCTGCATACTTTGTGCACAGAGCACTTCCCTTACAGCTGAAGGCAGGCACTTACAGTACTCAGTCCATTTTGTTCTCACCTCTTTTTGGCCACCTTGGCAGTCCTGTGGTGCTTTGTCCAGCTTTGTCCAGGGAAAGATGCGTTTCTTCTTTCACCTGGCCAGCTGTAATAAGAATTATACTTCGACTGCATGAAATCTCACAAGAAGTACCATGGAGGAGTAAATTCTGGTTTCAACTCCTGGAATCCATGAAAAATAACGTAACTGGAGCTGAATTCCAGATCTAGAATACCAAAGAAGGAAGGTTTTACATAAATTGGGATACAAAAATTTCCCTTCTGGAAGGTGAGTCTAAGCATTGGTGTCCTTTGGTGTTCGCTGACCCACCTGTGAAAGTATCAGTAACCAGTAGTGCACGTTATCTAGTGGATGCTGTTGCCTCCCTTCAGGTGCCAGAAAAGAGGTCTAGAGCCGCACACAAACAACATTTAGAACAAGTATTAACAAATTTGGAAAATGAAGGGGAAAAAAAAGAGTCTAATGCCAGAGCCTAAAGCAGACTCTGTAAGAACGTGCTCAGTTTGGGTGCTGTTTTCAATCAGGCAGGGCACTGGAGGTGCAGGGGGGTGGATCTAGGAGCACCATACCCCGTGTCTCTGGGCACCAGAGCCCCGTGTACAGGGGATATCTGACTGAATCAGGCAGAGTGTTTTGGGAAATCCCCATGGTGAAGGGTCTGACACAACCTTCACATGTCTGGCACATGTTTCTGATGAGGGATTTTAATGTGCACTTCTTCTGGGCTTACCTGATGTGAGAATAAGGCAACCTCTGTAACTGAACTGTCGTTCACTACAGCCAGCTGCAGGTTGGAATCAGATAAAAAGCACGCAGTAGGGAGGAGCTCACAGATGCCACGTTCCCCTCCATCTGCCAGAATGAATGAAATATAAGTGGTGTAGAAAATTCAGGCAGCAAGATAAAATGAAGGTATATGTTTAATTTAATGTTAACGATGCTAATGTTACTCTGTATATATGCAGGATATTTAATGTGCTTTGTGCTTAACGCAATAACTTTCATCTCTCATTTTCAAAGCATTCAACCATTGGTAAACAAATCAGTGTTTTGGCAGCTCAAAGAACTACCAGCAAATTAAACAAATGTTTTTGAGCAAACTGCAAAGCAAACTTTGCACGAGGCTAAGCCACCTCACCAAAACTGGCCTGAAATGATGAAAACAGTGAGCACTATGCAAAAGATGTTTAATTTGCATTAGGAGAGCTAGTGCACATTAGCAAATGCCTAGTCCTACCAGCACTGAATGTGATAGAATTAGGATCTTCCCTACAGCAGTAACCTGGTGCCAGCCATTGATGTAACGGTATATTAGCTCAGCAGGGCAAGGTCACTTACAAACATTGCCTGTAATCCTGCTTCAATTGCCTTCTTCCCTAAAGGGTGTAGCTGCAGTGAAAAAGCCTGCCTGGGAATCTAATTTTTCTCAACAGGACTGCAGTTTCTAACTGTAACTTAGTATTGCAGCCAGAAACATTAAGGACCTAATTTAACAAAAGAGAGATCTGGCTATTCATAGGACCTCACAATACCTCTTTGAAATTTTTCTTTGCTGTAATTAATAACATAGTAAAGGTAATAAGTGTTTTATTAAAATGAACATAAGCAAACTAGAGATGATTATAAATAGACCATTATGTCCACATTACAGACATTCAGATGTTGGGTTATGGCCTTTTTTTTCATGTCTGTAAAAAGAGAGCTTATCATGAAGTCATTTTCCCATGAAGTAACAGCACCTACAAGTTGTTTAACATATCTGCACAGATCAGTGTGGAAGGTGAATAATTGATTATGTCTCTGAAGAAGCATCATTTCCCTTTTTTCGTTCCTTTCTCTTTTTTCTTTTCTCCTGTACTAATGCATTAGATGGCATTTAAAATGTTTTTCTTAGATTTCAGTTACATTCAGTTACATTCCTCATTTTTTTCCCATCACTTGGACCATCAGACTGACAGAACATCTTTGGTGACTTTGGCAAGCTAAGAAATAGTCTGTGGTTTAATTTTTTTGTCCCATGAAGATGCAGCTACTAAGCTCTTCCTAAATGAGACTGGGTTTTGAAGCTAACTCAGATCAGCATGGCACCTGTGCAACATTTAAATTACCCTGGCACTGAAACGAGTTGGGAAAACCAACTCTGAAATGAGGCAATTTATCACTTGAAAATGTGGTTTTAATGAACTGGATATCATCATTTCCAGCAATTTTTCTGGTTTATACAATTCGGAAAGAGACAAACAGATGTTGGTATAGATTACTGCACAGTTGAATCTTTTTTGCACTAGGTCCATAGGTTTTGCTAATGTTTTTTCCTTGCAGAAGGAGAGAGATGTTTATTTTCAATGGGGTGGATCAGTAACTGTTTAATAAAACACAAATTAACAGCAGTATTTTGCTTGAAGATGTGTTGAACCTCTAGGGGAGGAGTAATACTACTTGAGTTCTCATGGGCCAGGCCAGGTTTGTGATGAAGACAGGCTTAGGCATGCGTTCAATTAACACAGGAAAATAGGTGTTGAGTCTGCTTAGCTAGCGCCATTGTATGACCATTTGTGAGTTTACAGACACCATGGCAGAATCATTAAGTATTTGCGTGGGAATTGGTAATAATTAAAACATTTAAAGCAAGCTGCACATGAAATGCAAAAAGCAAGTTGCTGTTTGCAACATAGCTGCTAGTATACATCGCCTGTTCATTATCTCTTTATAACTCTTGTGAGAATTCAGTGTGATCAGAATCTGTGTAACTGAAGTATTGTTATTTTTACTAGTGCTTTTTTATTTATTTTCCCCAAATAGCTTGCTTTCTAAAGAAAGCCATGGCAGCTATTTGCTTGCAGGCAAATTCAGATAGCCCTAATATCAAAGTGCAGGTGTGCAGATTATGGGAGTCGTTTTCTATAAAGGTACATATTTCACCTCCCAAGTTAAACTGAGAATCATTCAGAAAAAAATGACAAATGCAGAAACAATAAAGGTAGATTTTAAAAAAATGCATGAAATCACTTCCTTCATGTTCATACTTTTAATAACAAATGTGCTATTATTTCTAATGTGTTTATTTTTTATGCTATTACCCATGCACTATTATACATGATGTGCTTGGTCTGTAAATGTATGAACTCCAGTAAGTGTTGAAAGATATATTGCAAAATGTTCAATGTATGTTTTTCATTCCCTCTTTTAGGTAATACAGCCAAGGTAGTTATTGAAGTAAAGGATGAAAATGACCACGTGCCTGTCTTTACCAAAAAAACGTACATTGGAGGAGTGTCTGAAGATGCCAGAATGTTTTCTTCGGTGCTTAAAGTTAAGGTAAGACTGAAATTTGTTAAATAAGATACACTTGCAGTGGGAAAACATTTATGCTCAGGCGTGATTTCTCACAGCAGTTTCTTCTGAAATTGCTTGAACTTTTCAGACACTGGCATTAATTTCCATTTGATTTCTTCTTATAAACAAGTATAGTGAGCACACTATAATTCTTATGAAATCAGTGTTTGAGTATGAATAGGAGTGCAATGGTTTCCACTTGTGTGACTGACATGCATTGGCTCAGTATTCCAGCAGTTACTGATACAAGGTTGATCTTGAGCTTAAAAGGTTTTATTTCTATTGAATTTTATCTGTCCCTTTTTCATTTGATGATTTGTAGCTATCGTTTTAAAGGTGTTGATATTTAGAGGATTCTTTTATGCTGAACACTAGTTTTTACTGTAAATTTTTCTGGCTGCTTCTTTGACAGCAGCATGTTTATGATTTTAAAAGGAAAGAACAGTTTCTGTTTCAGGTCAGCAAAGTAATTTCAAGTCTGTGCACTGTGATTCAATTGTGAGTAAAACTATCTGTAGGTTTTTTTAATAATAAGATAAAATTCAAAGAAAGATTATACATAGAATGTAATTAGCAGGCATAAAAATAACTTAGAATAAAAGCTATTTGGTTTCCGTATAATACTTTGTGATACAATCTTTTGTGCAGAGACAGCTACAGTCGCTGTCTTTCCAAGTCAGCTTGTTTCCTCTGCCTTTATTTTGTTACCTCAGCAGGCCTCCTGCATCTTTTTTCACCTTAAGTGTTAGTGGAATAGTTTAGAAGTTGCTGATTCTAGCTTATGCGTGAAAGGGCACAGAAATATGACCTGCTAAGAGTTTTACTTTGACCTCATTATGTGTTTAGAGCACCAGGAATGAAATAGAGAATATCAGAGCTTATTAAAATTGTCCATTGTTTTTTTTTTGTTTTATGGCAGGCCTTCCCAAAGTGTGCCCAGAAATGGCAGAAAAGTGGGAAACTGTTGAACATTGACTATTGGAGAGAAGCCTCTGTAGATGAAACTTGTTTACTTTTTGAACTAGTCCAGAGTATATATGTATTTTTAAAAAATGTAGTGCTTATCATAGGCAAATTTTTTTCCCCATAGTGTCCATATTGATCTTTTCTAGAAACACATACAGCAGTCTAAGTAAACATCTGGGAATGCACTGAAGATAACTTGGAAAGGGATCATTGTAGTATATAGATCTGCCCTATGCCAATTCCTCCCAACCTCCTCTGCAGGCAGATTGTGTTTGAGGCCACAACAGGTAGGGACAGACCTGCTGAATGGGGCTGCTCAGGAATTTCACGTTACAGGCTGTGCTTGGGTAGTGCTGTGGCCGAGCTTGTACTTGCTAGTCTTCTGACTGCAAAAATATGAAGGAGCCTTAATACCACTTTGCCCAGGTGTATTCCTGGTGTAGCAATGGACACTGTTCAGCGGGCAGGATGAAACGTTGCCTGATAGAAAGACCTGTGCTCGGCCCGCGGGGTAATTTGGGGAACCTGAGCAGGTAGAATCAGTTGACAGCTCAAAGTCTGTGCAACTTCTCTTATAGCATGAGTAGGAAAGCACTGAGTAGTTACAAAGAAGTAGCAATCCTGAATGAAAGGGAAGGTATAGGGAGAAATTAGGATGAGAGGAGATAAAAGATATTGGCACCTGGAAAGAGTGATTAGCCCAGAAGGCTTGTTAAAAAAGTATCACATTATCAACTGTGAAGTCTCTGTTCGGACTTTGAAAATTAAGTCAAAGAAGTCCTCTAGCATGTGCAGTGCCTGTGTTTACTTTAAAGATTTATTTCTATGTGATTAAAGAAATCGTGTAGTAAGCAATAAAGCACCATTGTGTTTTGAAATAATGTTTAGGGAAAAAACTGCAGAATTTCCTTTTATCAATTTCTTTTCCTCCATCTTCTGTATTGAGGTTTTAAGGTACACCAGATTTTTATGCTATATAAAATACATAGTGACAAATAACCAGATGTCTGCTTAATTCAATGTAAAGGAAATTTTAGATGCATATTTCTAGATTTTATGGCTAGGTTGATCTGAGACCATAATTGAACAGAGTTTTGAAGGTAGGGGTAATATTTTTGTTAATGTCTTTTTTTCCCCAGACATTTTGGTGGTTATTGCTTCTGGCTATGAACCTTAAAGTGAAGCTTTAACATACTCAAAAATAGGAAACCAAAAATTGTGTCAAATCCATGAACTTTTTAAGTGCTGAAGATAAAAGTACTACACAAAGATACTGGAGTAGATAAAGAATACCAAATAGCAAATTCACTTAGATAAAGGAGTGTTATATGTGTGAATGAAACACACATATGTGTGTGAATGAAACACAAATGAAACACAAGACACAAATGTAAAATTACATTTTGAGTTCATCATACAAAATGTGAACAGGCTGTGAAATTGTACCTGGTTTTCGAAGAGGCATTTCTGATTTCTTAGGTACAGGTATTCATGTGTGTCAGTCAAAGGGATAAGGAGTATGTGAAAAAGAGCTGCCATACAGGTAAGGGACATTTGGGGGTGAAGAGGGGAATCTGGTTTTACCCGCAGAAACATTTGACTCTGAAAAGGTGGTCAGAGCACAGAAAAGGACTATCAAAGTAGGACAGAAAAGAAATTACAATTCTATGTCTCTAACCTGTTTCTGCTAAAACATATGGCAGAATCCTCCCTGACTTTGCTGACAGGCAAAATGGAACAAGGTATAAGACAGAAGTTGTTACTAGGGGATGACATCAGACATAATTGCGTGCTTAGCTAAAGTAAAATTAGAAACAGTTACGAAGTGCTTGTTGCAGAAAATCAGGCTGCGATTTATTGTTCTATTACCAAGCATTTTCAGCAGTTGGTGCTAGTTAGCTTGTTTTCTGTCCTTTAGACAAAAAAGTAATTGTTGTTAGTTAAATACAATGCCCATTCCAATTAGTGTTAACAATAATTAATCAAATTAATGTCTTTCCTTGAAGAGTTCAGGTGAGTAGAATTAAATGAGTAGTTTTCCAAGTTGCAATTTTTAGAAACATTAATAAAGTACACGCATAGTTTGCACTGTATAAATTATTCAGTTTTTGATTCTAATGGGCAAGTTAGGTTCTCAATAGGAGTTTTAAATGCATTTGCTTTCGTCTTCTGCATACCTTAATAGCTGCTAAATTTTTTAATGGCATCTGAGTAGTTTTGAATAGAAACTGATATTGTCAGCATATTCTCATTCTTTCTGTCATTGACAACAACTTTGATGATCCTTGAAGATGGGGTATTTCCCAGCAGAATATTTTTTACAATTGGAAGATGTTAAACTGCGTAATATGCATTATGATGGTTGAAATCATTGTCACTGAGACTCATAGTGGACCAACAATTTCTTATTATGAATAGTGTCACGTTATTTGTCACAGCAATGCCATACAGTCATTGTTACAAAAAAGCATGCAGCACTTCCTGCACACTGGGACCCAATCTTGCCACTTTTTTCCCCTGTACTCCAAGGAGATACTAGCAATAAATGAGTATTAAAGGGGTAGAAGTGACATTTTAATTGGTTTAAGTACATTCCATTATCCTGAGGGAAGAAGACAGTGTTTATTTTAAATTAAAGTATAAGATTGTTGCTGCCAAATAAAGAACAGACTCTGAATTGAGCCAGTGTTTTCCTTGTATTAAACAAAATTAGTCATTCTAGAGGTATAACAGGGACTCTGTTGATTCAGTCTTAGCTTCTTTGTGTTTTCGCTTGATTTTTGTCTGTGACAGATTTTGCTTGAAAACCTGAAAGTTGAAGACTTCTATTAGTAGTGGATGATTTGGATAGTCAGGTCAGTTCTTGGAAAATTCCCAGTCCACCCTTTCTTTGTCAGTCACTGGGGGGGGTATGGAGGGGGGAGTGTTTTTAATACCAACTCCTACTCATCACTCTCCAAGTTGATCACTATCCAATGCCCTTATTTTTATATCCCTTCATATGAATATCCATGCTCCCCTATTGACCTATGTCAGTTTCTGCATCTGTGGACAGGGCTAATATAAGTCATAACATTGTTCTGTACCAGGGCATTTATTGTGCTGTCAATATGTAGAGGTGGTTGTGAAGTGAGATGCTTAAGAAATTGTACAGAGGAGGGGATAAACTGACATCTGTAGAACAGCAGGGCATATTAAAAGAGAAATGAGGACAACCCAATTCAGTGAAGAGGGAATAAGAAAGAAAGAAACAGCATTTGATCAGAGGTGAGATAAGATCCATTTACTGCATTTGTATCATAAAAATGCAACTCAAGGTAACAATGATATATTTCTCATTACTTTTTCATCAGTTGTGTAACTTTTATGTACCATGGAAAGGGATAAATAAGCTGTGAGTGAAGATAATTCACATTGTGAGCACCTACATTTACCTTCTCATGTGAAAGTGATGAAGTACAGCAAAGTTCTCCTTTTTTGAGGAAAACACTTAGCCCAACTGTTGGGTAGGCAACCATTTGGCACACTATTTAATTGGCATCATATAGTAGCAAAAAGTTTTCTGTAACACAACTTCTATAGCGTAATTTACTAGTTAACCATGTTTCAGCAGACCTTCACAGAAAATCACAGTCATTAATTATATTTTTATATTTTAAGCACAGATTTGTGTTTTATTTGCCTCAATGGGTACAAGAAAAATTTCCCAACAAGGGCCTTCTGGCAGTCTGGCAGAAGATGCTACTTCTGGAAGCCCTGTTCTGGCTCTGCTAGCAAGAAATGCCTTTTTTGTGGAGTCGCAGAAAGAGATACTGTTGTTTGAAAATAAGAATTAGATCTATTGCAGGAAAGCAAAGGAAGGGTTTAAATAGATAATACCTGAGTTGAGGTAATCTGTGTACCTATATCTACTTCAGCCTTTTACATCTGAAGATCAGGGTCTGGAATTTCCTGTTAAGCGCAAGTACCAGATAGCGGTTTGACTTCTGTTACAATTTATCCGTGCATTCGTTTTTGAGGAAAGTATCATGACAGAAAACCAAGATCTATCTTGAAACTTTTTCTTTCTCCTAAAAGCTCAAAGTCAAAGCTGTTTGTAGCTTTAGCAGAGGGTTTGAATGAACACCACATTGTTCCTTGTTATGTTCAGATACCAGATATGTTCAGTTTCAGCTTCCTGAAGTTTGCAACGTGTTCCTGAGCTGAGCATCAGAGGCCGGGAGGGAGACCATACTAACATGGCTGCACCAATCGAGAGCTCAGTCTGCTGAAACGCTGGGGCAGCTTTACAAGTGGGCAGGTCTTTTGGGGCACCATGGAGCTGTTTTAACATGGTGCTTCAACCCAGCTCCTGTTGTCTAGTCACTGTGGGTAGAATCACCATGGGAAAAGATCAATGGATGGGTGGATTAATTGCAGTAATAGGAATGGCTGCTATTTAGATATTGATATGGCTCCTGCAGTTAGATGTGATTTACAGGGTATGCCTGCTTTCATTTGCCATTACTGTAATTAAATTAGTTAAGCATAATCATCATAGTGGCAGGCACTTACCAGTAGTTAACGTTTAGTGGCAGTTTAGGCTAATATAATTTTTCCCTTTTATCAAATGGGAGATAGAAATGATGAGCCAAGAGAAGTTAGTTTGGAAGTACTAAATGGTACGTGGTTAACAGTGTAGACACTAAGGAGGTTCAAAAATTATTATCTGGGTAGAAATTCACTGTGTCTTTATTTTATAAAGAGAGTATGCCAGTTACATCAAGCAAGAGGTAAACAATATTTTAAGTTTTAAAAAATGTATCTGGTTTAAAAAGAAAAATAGTCTGAAATGTCAGAACAACATTGGTATTAATACCAAGAGGGGCTTGTATTGCAGGAAAGGACTAACAGCTCTGTTTATGCCCAGATCCTTACCTCCAGGCGATCCCTGCCACACCAAGATCCACAGGGGCTTCTTCCAGCAATTGTCCAGGCCAAGGCATGTATTAAGGTGCCCCCAGGTCTCTTCCTTGGCGTGCAGCTGTGTTTTCCCAGAGGAAAGCAGGGGTATGTGCAGAGCGGTTCCTGCTCAGGCTTTGCCCTGCCTTATTAGTGTCCTGATGGCATTCCCTTTAGCTGTAGGCAGATCTCCAGCTTTGTCTCATTTTAGCATTTAATAAGTTACTCTCAACTACCTCTCTGTCTTTGTACGGTATTATTTACACATAAGAATGCCCCATTTTTTATGAGTGTAATTTATATAAAGATAAGACTACGAGCTTTATGGCCCAATGCAAATACTACAGCTTTCAAATAAAAAAATAAAAAACCCAAACACATTAAGTTCCTCTTTAACATATTTAATGATTTGCTGTAGTCATTAACTTTTAATATAGTAGCTTATATGAATCGGTCTTAGATGAATTTGTCAAATATACTCTGTGGCTTAATCAGAATTTCCCCTCTCCCATCAAAGCACAAGTCTTCCCCTCTTGAAAAACATTTTGTAAAGCACCCGAGTCTTGGTGCTAATTATGCCATGCAGCCTGGTGAGCAGCACTGGGAGTAAGAAATAATGCAACTGCCATGGGCCAAACAAACAAAATGCAGGAGAGAAGAAAACTAATACTGAGTACATAATCTTACACACAAACTGAGCTTAGAGACAAATAGGCCAATAAAATATTATATGAACACTCATCATCATCAAAATGCTTACGTATGTGACTAAGACAAATACTATGGATTGCTTCTCCCAGGTCTGTAAGGTGCAGCCGTTTTTCTGGCAGCAGCAACCACTCTCTTGAAAATATTTATTTGAATATAAAATCCTTTTAGAATAGGATAATATGTTGTCTTGCTCTAGGTTTTTAGAAAGATTACTATAAGTAGATAAAAAGGAACCTTGAGCTTAGAAGAATGCCAGAAATCATTATCAAAGTAACTTTTAATTAGAGTTAATTGGGTTAATGATATACCATATGAATTATTCTACATGAATATGATTGGTTTAAGGCCAGTGTCCTCTGAAAGCTGAAAAGTACTAATGTCTCTTGGAAAATAAATAAAGAACATACTTATTCAAATGGCACTTTTAAACCAATGTTTTAGTCCTTGCAATTTAAAGACCATGTTTATATGGCTAATAGCTCAGCAGGAGATGTGGAGCTGTGTTAAAATACCATTTCTCTTGAAATGATGATTGAGTCTGATTATTGCATCTCAAATCTACAGGCAATTTCACACAGCCATCTTGTTAAGCCTGCTTGTTTCCTCTAAAGCCTATCAAGGATACACAATGCACAGATAAGATCTGTTGAGTCCAGGTTGGTGATTTGATGCAAGGCCAAAGGGCAGTCAGGAGCCATGGTGGGTAGGACAGCTGCAGTACATCTTGGTTGCTGCTTATTTGGGTTTCCCTGTCACTTGCAATGATTGTGTTGTGCCTGCAGTGGGGGAACAGCTAGAACAGAAGTCTGGATAATCACTTTAATTACAGTTCTGGTGGTGCTCAGAAAAAGGTTTCAGGTGTTGGACAGTCCTGATGGGGATTGGTGCTGTAATAACCTCTTATGCTTGCTCCCCTTTTCTGCAATTCTCATTTTTTTCACAGAATTTTCAACATATATGAGCCCATTTCCATGACTAAAGGCCTTTTTGTGCTTTTTGTTATGTGTATATTAATTTTAAACAGATGTAATACTCATAACTACTGATTTATGAATGTTGTGGTTTGAGATTTGTTTTGCATTTTGTTATATTAGAATTAGTTGTTTTTCTTTGCAACTGGTATTTCCATATAACTCCCAGTTTTCTCATCACAATTAGAACTAGACTTCCTTTAGCCACATACACAATATTTTCAATCTGCTCTATAAAAACAGAAACCAACATCAACACAATCTTTAGGGAAATTACTAGTAGGAATTGACTTTTCACTATAATGGTATGTTATTAGCCCTTTCTTTTTAAATGTTACTTGCAGACTATTAATATTTCTCGTTTGTTGAAGTGCATTTAAACAAGGAAATATCTGAGGTCCTCATTCTAGTAAAGAAACTAAGAGGGCTTTTTTCTGAATTACTCCTCAGTTTATAAAGGTATTTTTGTACCGAAAATGTTTGCAGAAAAGGAAGCTTGACAAAATAAATGCCAGTGAATCAGTCTCTGGAAGTGGCTGACCCTATATTTGATAGAAATGGCTGTAATATGAAGCCAGCAGAGAGGTTTGATGATGATAGTAGGAGCCACTGGAGTCTGAAATGCAGTTTCATCCTGAAGGAAACTTGGTTCTTACAGTATGGTTGATCACATCTTCATTTCAGACTTCTGCTGTGTTTTGCGCCCCTTTCTGATAGGCTTAGTAATAGAACTTCATCTTTGTTACTGTTTAAATATCTTAATATGCAGAACAGCAAAATAAAATAAAGCCATTTTATGCTTTTTTTACCTTAATGACATGCAAGAGAACAGCAATTACTCTTCACTTAACTGTAATCCTTGAAAGCAATCTATCATAGCAGTTGCCCAGTACCCTAAAGCAATTAGTAAAACAAATGTTTAAAAATCTGGGTAATGGCTGTGTGTTACATACAGAGAGAATACCAGGATTATTTTTTTGCCCAGACATATTCATCCATGTTAAATCTTCGGTTATTTTCTATTCATGCATATAACCTCTAGATTTATTTTGGTACTTCCTTTTTCTGTGGGATAACAAGTAAATCTTCAGAGTGGCAAGTTTCTATAAAAGTGAGATCCACCCCGAGGCACCTTGAGACAGCCTTCTGCTGTGAAAAACAAAGTGTTCCCTTCTCTAATTTTGCTTTTGTATGTACACAAGAGAACAACTTCTGTGTGAAAATAAACTGCTTTGCCAGCCACAATCTTTTATTATTTAAAATATAATTTATGAATCATAGAGTAATCTGTAGGGAGAAAACATACTTGGTAGAATTGAAAATCTACTTTGAAGCCTATTTGCAGTTACAACAGCACACCCTGAAACGCGCATCTGCTGTAACATCTGGCCTCTGACAGGAAGCTGCTTGCCCTGCTAAGAATAATAATACAGTAATTCCAAGCACACAGGTGATTTACTTCAAAGAATGTATCTCTGTAGAGTGTGTTAGCTTGCTAAACTTTTTACTATAAAAGCCAGTACTATTTTTTTCCTTTGGCAGCCTTCAGAAAAACTACTACTACCCTTTGTGATTTTTTTTCAAATGTAATATTAGATTATTTCAATTACTATGTCATTTTCCAGCATTTTTAAGACTGTTAGTCCTGCACATGCCTTCCAGAGTAAGGTACCTTCTACAGGGGCTGGAAGGGGGAAGTATACCTGGAGTGTTCACAATGCTGGGTCATTCCCATCCCATCCCATGGATCAACTGTGTGGTCTGCCCTCCCTCCCAGCACACACATGTAAACCTACTGTATTGAGCGCTAATTGCTATTGGTATAGCAGAAAATGCTATAAACCCAATGTTTCTCTCATGTTTTAACTCCAGCCAGCAACCAAGTTGCTCGCTCGCTTCCCCCACAATGGGATAGGGGAGAGGATCGGAAGAGTAAAAGTGAAAAAACTCATGGTTGAGATAAAGACAGTTTAACAGGTAAAGCAAAAGCCGCACACGCAAGCAAAGCAAACCAAGGAGTTCATTCACTGCTTCCCATGGGCAGGCGGGTGTTCAGCCATCCCCAGGGAAGCTGGGCTCCATCACGCGTAACGGTTATTTGGGAAGATAAACACCATAATGCCAAATGTCCCCTCTTCCTTCTTTCCCCAGCTTTATATACTCAGCATGATGTTTAATGGTATGGAATATCCCTTTGGCCAGTTCAGGCCAGCTGTCCTGGCTGTGTCCCCTCCCCATTCCTTGTGCCCCTCCAGCCTCCTCTCTGGCAGGGCCTGAGAAACAGAAAAGTCCTTGACTTGGTACAAAAGTTACCCAGCAACAACCAAAACCATCAGTGTGCCATCAACATTGTTCTTACATCAAATCCAAAACACAGCGCTGCACCAGTTATTAAGAAGAAAATTAAACCTATCCTCGCTGAAATCAGGACAGTTTCTAACGTTTTTTAAAATAGAAGCTTGGGAACACCCCTTACTCAACAATTTTCCCATGAGACAGCCTATCCAAATCAATCCATGTTTCCACACCTTGGGGTTTTTGTCACCATTGGAGGAAAAAGTTTACAATTCTCATTCACTTTTTTTTCTTACTACCTGTATTTCTCAGAAGTTTCCGTGGGGCTGGGGTTTAATTGGAGTAGGCCCATCAGTGATCAACAATATGCTTAGCAGAGTCCGTTCTTTTCCTCTGTGTGCACCTTTGCAAGTATGCCTAACAAATGATGCATTTAAGGCATGAATTAGGTAATCTTTGGTTCCATGCAGCATTCTTGAAAGGTGATTATTTTACATTTCTCAAGTCTGCAGATTTCTGCAGGGAATATCACAGTGTGAGGTATAGCTATGGCTGCACAATCACAGAGTTACAGTAGGGCATTTATCCCCTCACCTAGAAAGACTTGTAAAAGCAATGCCATGTGGCATGATATTGTCACCAGAATTGTCAGTGGCTTCTTTGGGGTAAGCATTAAAATCTTCATTAACAGTAACTCCTGAAGCTATTGCATAATCATCAGACAGTTACATTTTTTATCTTTATCAGCTGGAGCTAAATTCAAACTAGCTGCTTAGAGTTAAATGCAATTGTTAATTTTAAATGTTTTCCAGTCTCCCCAGCAGAGTCACCCTTAATCATGAGCCTGAGGATGCTAATAGGGCTTGTAAAATGAATGGGACTGGGCTGCTGGGTTTTTTTCTTCTTCCTAGCAGATGGCAGGTTCAATTGTTTCCAATCAGTTGCTGGCACAAAAAATAGCTTTTAGAGCAAGACCATTTTTGCCAGTAGGAATTTACAGATTGTTGAATATTTTTCAGCTCTGAAGCCACATCTGCCATTGTACTGTTTTAGAGGCGGTTTTGGTTTGTGATTGTATAGACACTTAAGCCAGTAAGTTTGTTGTAGCTATTGCAGTTTCCCTCTTTTTCCCCTGTATTTCTTCACTACAGTGCTCTTTTTCACAGCTACCTGTCTCTAGCACTTTCAAACTCATGGTCATCAGTTTGGTTTTGCCATAGTCTGCCTTGGAAAATTGTAGCTTTGCATCTCCTGGCATCTGCTTCTCAAACTTAACCTCCTTTACAGAGTTCTTTCCACCAAATTCTCAGCTGTGAGATATTTGGACAGCTTTTAGGGACAGCTGCTGTGTGAGGTGCTCACGTGCAACCCAAGTCTTGTGTTAATTACACCAGAACAACACATACTAAGACAAACTGTAACTGGTTACAGAGGCACCACTGAAGGGATCTCCATCACTCCTGGTTTTCAGCTCATTTATTTTCATCTCTTGTCTTCTAGACATGCAGCTTGGCTCAGCTCTAGCGAGTCCTTTATATTTCCATACTTGAGCTAATATTTTTTCCCTCTCAGTCCTCCTAAAGGTGAAAACCAAACTAAACAGGAAGTACCCTTCTGCTTCCTCTCTGTTTTGAGGGAACAGATGTGTTAAAAGCACTTTTTGTTGGCAACAAAGCAGCTGTACAATTCATCCATTTGCTGCTGTGGTGCTGGGCTGAATTAGACATTGCTTCTCTGAGAGTGAACCCTGCACTGACAGCGTCCGTCTCTTGGCTGCCTCTGCAGTGCCAGGAATTTTAACGTTTCTAATAGCTTGCCACGAGTTGTGCTGGCAGTCCTTGTGGAGGGGATGTAGTTACCGAGATTGCTTGGCTTATTAATCTTTTTTCTCCAAGAGAGATAGCTGCCAATATAATTATAAAAAATAACTGTTAATGACTTTGCAGTAAATACCCTCAATACTAGGGCCTAAAGCAGCATATTTCAGGTGATACCTGGCTGGTGTAATGTGGTTTTGTGATGGGGTTAGGGAGCACCCTAACAATTGTGCCTCTTCCTCCATGGGAGAGGATGGGTAAGGGCTGGAGGCAGCGTGCAGTGATGCCGATGAAACTCCATTTGTGTGAGCATGCTTACGCTCAGTTACAGGAAGGTTGAATTTGGCCTGGTAATTCCTAAAATCATACATATTTATCAGTACTCAATCACAGCAGAGTTTAGGAGGCATCTATATTTCTTTCACATAACAAAAGGAAGATATACTGCTGTAATATTAAGATTAAGTATAGCTCTTTCTCTTCTTTGACAGTCATAATGCAACTCTTGAGATGTCGTATATCTCTTCCTAATAAAGTGTCAAAAATATTTACCTTCAGGACAAATTACGAGAATAGCAAACATCCTTACTCTGTACTAAAGGAGTTGGTACATTAATGTCAGCAGCTCACAAGCTCTCTCTGGTGGTCCTGCAAAGCTGAACGTTGCACTGGGTGGCAATTAGGTTTGATCAAAGGATAAAGAGTGGAGAAAGGGGGGCGGGGGAATAGAAACAGCAAAGTTAAAGTTAAAACATTTGGAATTGGAATCTGGTGATTTTTACGAGTTCCTCAGGCTGTTTTGCACCTGGCTTTGCTCATCTGTGTGTAGATGGTTTCTGGAATGGAAATAGCCTGAACTGTAGTGATACAGAGGCCATCGATTTCTCTGGAAAGTGCCATTTAGTTCTCAGAACTTCTGAAAATTAACTTGTAGCCTGTCTACCAGCTTTGGGCGTCTGAAATGTAGGCTTTTAGAGGCTGCATGCTTAAAATTTCAAAATGCCTCTTTCACTGGGAGTTTCATGCATAAACTCAGCTGCAAGACTTACCGTACCGTTACTTCTAAGCAACTACAGTAGTGTTTTGACATTTGTTCAGAAAGCCTGACTTTATTTAATGTGTGTGCTTGCAATATCAATATCCTAATTTGGATCCAAATTTTGTTTGTCCTTAGTTGCACACAGATACAAGTGTGAAATGCTGAAGGTGAAATTGACTTCTGTTGTTATTGAAACAAACTACTATTAAAAGTCTTATCTTTCTGTTCAGAAAGAATTTGCTGATATTAAAAAATATGATAGCCTTATGGCCCAGCTGAACCACTCTAATAAATTCATTTTAACAAAGAAATTGGCTTTTTATTGAAAGGGTGTAATGCTCATCCTGCATGGCAACTCCAGAGAGCCTTTGCCAGTTAGCTGGGCAGTTGCTGTAAATCCTGTCTCACTACAGTGCAGACCCCAAAGGAGCCAGATCAGATATTGCTCCCCTCCCTGATGCTATGTGCCTCATATCCCAAAGAACATGCCACATGGGGTTACAGGATATTTTGGGTTTTTTTCCCCCCAGCTCCATTACCAACATGCAAAGCTGAGTGTGGATAGGTCAGTGGGTTTTTCCAGACTTGTCTTTTCTGTATTTGCCCATACTTAGATGCATGCACAGTGATTTGTTAGGTATGAGGCAAGGAAATTATTATTTAAAAAATTTAGCTGGTCTGCATCACCATGAAATAGTTTTCAAAGAGGTTTCTTCCTTGTCTCTTGGGTGGCACATAGGCGGCCTTTTAGCTGGATTGCAAAACACTATTTTTTATGTATTCAAGTGTCTCCTGCTGTTTGTTTACTCAGAGCAATTTTAGTAGTAACAGTAATCACACGGAATCTTTTAGTTGTAATTTTAAGACTTCCTTTGCATTTAGTTAAAAACAGATACTTGAAAAGAAATACCTGATTTTTATATGTGTACAGGGTACCCATGCCCAGGTAGGAGCTGAGGGGTCTCTGGGAGGAGAGGCTGGGGCTGCCCCAGGCCAGGCACAGCCCCTTCCAATGGCTCCAGGGCCAGACACAGCTGAGGTGGTGTTTTAAGTTTTGTCTTTGTTTCTCACCATCCGAATATATTTTATGGCAGTAAATTAAACTAATTTTCTTCAAGTTTAGTCTGTTTTTTCTGTGATAGTGATCGATAAGTGAGCTCCCTGTCCTTACCTCAACCCGTGAACTTTTCCACCCTGTTGAGGAGGGGGTGAGAGAGTGGCTGGGTGGGCCTTGGGCAAGTGGCCAAGATCAGCCTGCCACGACATGCTAATTTAAGAACACATGAGGTCAAACTGTGGTGGGACTAAGATTCCTATATGGTCACTGAAGCTGTATTGCTGCAGGAATGAAGTTAACCTGTTGTGCAAATCAGGCATTTATGCACTTCTTAAAAGGGCTGACTTGAGCTCGGTGCTGAGTGCTCACATTTAGTTTTCAGCCCGTAATGACTGTTAGCACCTGCATATCAACCTGATTTTTAGGTACAGCCACTTTCTCGCTTCCTTGTGCCATATAGCTTGTTTTCACATATATTTGTTCCTTCAGCAATTTACTTGTCAAAGCTAAAGCCAAAAATGAGCCTAGTCCTGAAAATCCACCTGTCAAGCTCCCGTCTGCTGGTTTCGTGATGTTTTGGGGTTGTATTTACCCATGCCAGTTGGATAGCAGGAGTGCTGTGGAAAAGCTCACTGATATCTTTACCTTTTGACTGACAGAATAAGGTAAATTTCAGAAAGCTTTTAACCTTCCCCATCTTTCCTAAAAATGCTAATAAAGGGGTTTGAGATCACCCAAGAGGTAGTAACCTTGATTTTAAAAGCCTTATAAAAATGTTATAGAAGCAGAGAACACAAACACTTTAACACGTTTTATATTTATGCTTTTCGTAGCCAAGCCAGATAAAGCTTTGTCAATTTAGAGGAAAACAAAATATTTACCAAGGATGCAAGGACCATTTTAAACAGTTCTGTCTCTGTGATGAGTGGCAGCCAGGGTCATTGTGGGAGCTCATCTTTTGGGCAGCTCAGCAGGGCAGCAGTCTGCTATATGAAACATGTTTGCTACCTCTAGATAAACCAGCTCAGATATTATTGCTTAAGCGCTGTATAGTTATATCTATTCCATCTGGTCTGATAGCAGTTGGAGTAGCATGGAAAGCGCATACAGCTTTGAGTACCTAGATCGTTCATCTGTGTGGGTATCTCTTGATGGTGTGCGGTGCAATCACTGAGGTGCGTAGATTTGCTTGTTGCATCTCCTCACTGGTATTCCCTGAAAATTATCAGAAAATAAAGACAAAATAGGAGTTAGTAATTTACTAAGTTTCCACCTTACAGATCTTGTCCACTGGTGGTGAGGAAACAATTAATGATGATCAGCGGCTGTTTAGTGAAGGCTTAATGACCTTGCACAGATAATGCTTTTATAGGTGGCAGTGGCTTATCATGGTAAGCTATTCATGCAGCCATAAACCCTGACTAGATTGCGACGGTTTTGTTTTTAAGTCATGGTGAAGTGCAGATTTTACACAGACACCTGCATCTTTTTGAAGTTAAGGGTGTTTTTTCTACAACATTAGTTTAAGCTACAGGCTTAAGAAGTCATGCCAATATTTTGATAAAAGCCTACTAATAGATGCTGAAGTGTCCCAGATGCTGAGGCAGTGCCCAAGTCTAATGAGCGGGCAAATGTACAAGTGAAAATTAGCTACCATCTCGCTGACCCCTTCCATAATGGAGGACATGAAAGCATTATAAGGGTCCTCAGAAACACTCGTATCTGAATATGGGTACTACCTTTTGAACAGGAGTATCATTTGTACAAAGGAGCAGGTCTGGAGAAGCCATAACAGGGTTACGCAGGGTTGCCAGGCACAAGGCAGGTGACATAACATAGCTCAGAGGGCTGCCTCATTGCTGCCAGCACTGTGTCCTAATTCTGCAGCAGTTCAGCAATGGGAGAATGCTAGGGCAGCTTCGTGTCCTATGCTGGGTCTGTACATTGGATCCATTGTGCAGCATTTCAGGAATGCCACACAATCCTTTTTTTTTTTTTTTTTTTTTTTTTTTAATAAAAAATTATGACATTACTCCAAAAATACATGCGCTCAATCAGTGAGAGTGCAGAATATCTCTAAGAAGAGGGAAGAAAGAGGGAAGACATTCATATTGTGTAAGTTTGTGAATGTGTTGCTGGTGGTTTTTTTCTTTAATATTTAATTGTTGACAAGAATTTGGCAGTGGATGCTTCTTAGAATTGAACTCTTCTTACCTGTATAGTTTGTTGCAGACTTGAAAAGTCCATTTATATTTGTCGGGGGTTTTTTTGGATTTTGGGTTTTTGTGGTTTTTTTTCTTTTTAGCAGTTTAGTGTGCCAACACAGGAGAAAGAAATTGCTGGAAAAGCAAAACTGTATGCAGCAAAGTTAAATGAACCATTTCAAGTAATAGAAATATCTGCTGTCTGTGATCTACTTTTTTAAATGTCAGAGTGGAAGAAATTTGCTGGACCAATATGTAATTTTATTTAAAGGACAAGGTTAATGATTCTTTGCATGCATGTTTACTTTATTTGCCTCTGCTTGTTTTCCTTTTCCTATCAGGCTGATGATAAAGACACTGGGAATTACAGTGCCATGCAATACAGACTCATCATTCCTCCAATCAAGGATGGTAAAGAAGGTTTTGTGATTGAAGCTTACACTGGGCTAATAAAAACTGCTATGCTGTTCAAAAATATGAGAAGATCCTATTTCAAGTTTCAGGTCATTGCAACTGACGATTATGGAAAAGGACTGAGCAGCAAAGCAGAAGTACTTGTAAGTATGAGCCAGGCATTATCTTTACAGAATAATTCCTGAGGAAATTCACACACTACACAAAGTTTTATTCCAGGCAGACCTATAGGATGGCCATAAACTGTGTGTACTTAATCTGTTTAAGTCACTGAAATAAAGCTTTATCTTGTGCTCATGTCTCACAGGAGAGATACTGATCTCAGTTACCACACTAGACATGAGGTTCAGTATTTTATTGATTCAAGGGGCTATCATTAACGGTTTAATTTAGATCCTAATTGTTTGCATTAAACATGGACCTAGGTTATGTTTTGGGTGCTTTGAACCCAGATGGTAGCAAAAAAAGTGCTGGTTTCATGCATTAGAAGTATCAAGCAAGTCAGATCTGTGTGGCTGGACACAAGCGTTTACAGATCGTATCCACCTGTTCCATAAGCCAGCAAGGTGCAGCCAGCTCCTGTATCAAAGCTGTGAAGCAGAGTTAGCATGGTAACCCCAGTAAATAAGCCAAGCTGCAAACTTGCTAACTTGGGCTGTATTCTGTTAACATGAATATGTAACTTGAGATCTGGTGTATCATGCTGTGGAGGCAAATATCTCAGCAAACAGTCTGGAAAGGTAGAATTCAGGTGACTTACTGGGGAAAGCCAAGGTTGCCATGTCTTAGTTGGCTATGTCTTAGTTACTCATGTCCAGAAGGGAAACAGATACAAGGTATAATTTTGGGCTGAAACTGTACTTTCAAGTTTTCAGGGAAGCAACATTTCAAAACTGGCACCACCTTTAGGCCTTGAGCTCGGGGGTTTGTGCTGAGTGAAGGACATTGACTTGGTGCAGTCCCAGAAACTATCAAAGCTTAATTTCTTTAAAGCCTCTATAACTTGATGGATTGGATTAATATTAGCATAATGTCATAGGGATGAAGTGCATTATCTAGTTCATGGGAACACTGTCAAATGATACAGATGATAGCCATAATACTTGGTATATTGAGTTATGCAGGAATTCAGCAAATAAACATAATGTATGATGTCCTCATGCTTGACCTCCCAAAATGATAGGGCATTCTCATGCAATTTATGCAGTAATGGTATATTAAAATATAGCCAGAAGGTATCGACATTAAAATTAGAAAGTGAAGTATGTCTCATTAATTTATAGAGGTATCTTTAGGTTGTCTGAGTGAGTGATGATGAGCAGTACACTCTGTTTTTGAGGAAGGTGTGAAAGTTTAGAGTAGCTGTAGATACAATGACAGACTGACACCATTCCACCATGAAAGTTTGGGTTTGCACTCAGCATGATCCATATGTGAAGATCCTTTCTAACTAGACTAAGCTGTTCCTGGGCTTCATCATTTGATCAGAATTTGTCCTACTGTCACTGTGGTGTCAGGTTCTCACACTAGGAGGTGTTACTCCTTTCAATACAAGCTCAAGGAGTGCGCATAGATGAAGGAAATCAGTTTAATTACTCACATGCAAAAGAATAAGATGTGACAGAAGAAGATAGGCTTACACTGGGAGGAGGTCTAGGGAAAAGAAGTGTGGCAACACCAGAGGGGCAGTACTGGGAAGAACCTGATCAGAGCAAGGTATCCTCCAGAACTGGGGCCAGGAGGCTTCCTCAGAGCACTTGCACAGCTCTGTGAGCAGCGGAAGCTGCCAAATCCATTGGTAAAATGTCTTCATGCTGTAGGGGACCGTCAGAGTGAAGGATATCGGTCTGTTCCTGCTGACTGGGACTGGCAGGATGGCTCAAGTTCAGACATCTGTGGGTCTACAGTTTGGTTCCATGCGATGGAATTTCCCTTTTTATCTTCTGTGAGATAAAAGAAAGAAATAAGAAATGACGTTTTAAAGTAAGTTTGCTGTCAGTAAGCACTTAAAGGTATTAAGTAAGTGTGGATAGTGAACATTCACTATGATATGATCTTTAATCAAATGTTTGTTGGGGTTTGGAGGAGGGTCCCAAGGCCCCTTCCTCATTGAGCTGTCAGCATTAGCTACTCCCAGGAATCCATTGGTGCTCTACAACGATCAAGACTGTAGGCTCTGCCTTGTTTGCTTTCAAAAATTGTGAAGTACCTAGTGAATGAAGCATGGGATCAAAGCGATGTTGCTTACAGGCTAGTGGTTATCAACAATTATATGTTTTCCCTGCCTCAGCTGAAGACTTCCAGTTGGTTGTGCTGCTACTCTGATTTAACGTGGAACTTTCCTATTCCCAGCAATGTGTTCTTCAGCTACTTATGGACATGAGACATCTGAACATGCTGACTTCCAGCCCTATAATTGAGGCTGGTGCCTGCTATTTAGGAGCAGAGCACCTGGGTGTATTTTTTTTCTCAGTAGACAGGAAGTAGCAAAAGCTTTTAAAGGAATGGTGGGTTGGGTGATAACTGTGCCCCAAAAACCTTGCAGAAAGCAGTGATGGTGGTGCCTCAGGAATAGCCTTGGCTTTCCCACACCTCCCACCTCTGCCCCAAGCATGCTTCTGTCTCTTCTCCAGTGGAAGGGAACGGTTTTTCCCAGCTTTTGTTACAATGTAATTAAATTGGGCTTAGTTCCTCAACTTAATGCTATTATTAATAATTGAAAAATGGAAGCCTTTACAAGTGTGGACAGAAAGCAAGTTAATGTTACTATAGTAGCTTTAACTTTTTATTGACTTATATTGAACACCCTATTCTACTGTAGCTTGTTATGAGTGTGGGTTTATTTGTATTTTTGTATATGAACAAGTAGTTGTAATTGTATTACAATTATATCAAAAGAACTATTGCCTTTTTTTAAGTGTTACATTTATGCAGTAGTCAGTACGTAGGGGCACAGGGGTTGCTTGAATTGGTTAATGTAGTTAATTCTATTAATCTGATCACTGCTTTAGAGTTCCTTTCAATGATCTTAGTCTAAAATTCAGTTTGAGTTCATTATAATTCAGTTTTTCTTACACAGTAGTCTGTACGTGCTGATCAGTGTATCTGATGACATTTCAATAACATTTAAATATTTAAAGTTAAATTAAGCTTCAAAGCTGGTGACTCAGTGTTTGATGTGAAAGTGTGTATTATTGCTTGCCTGCTGAAGTGCTTACAGGGCTCAGGCTTCTCTTGAAAATCGGGGGTTGTTTGTTTGTTTTAGAATAGAATTGGCTTACTCTCATTTTTAAATTTATTGGGTTTAACTTTGTCCTAATTTTCCAAATTTACCTCCAGAATCCTCTATAGGGAGTATAGGTTTGGAGTGTAATGTTTGCCATCAGGTCTATATGGACATAAGCCAAGTTTTAGGAAACGTTTTCTCCACTAGTATGGGACGGTAACTGTTCCTTTCACAACCTAAGAGGAGGTTGGCTGTGCTAGTGAAGAAAGAGCTATTAGAAAATGAAAAAATATTAAAAGGGAGCAAAAAGCATGCAGTCATTTCACTGGAAGGCAGCCTTTTCCTGGGATAAAAATAGCTTCAGGAGACTAGATCGGGAGATGCGCACAGCGTTTGCCATCTCTGCTGAATATGAAGCATGCATGTAGTCCCTTGTGCATGCTGACTGTCCAACCTGCCATTGAGAAACAGAAGAGTTACACTGTGGTTTTGTAGCAGAAAACACTAGTGTGAGATACTTGCTCTGAGGTCAGTCTGTTCTTTGGTGGAATCCTGGAATTTTTTATTTATTTATTTTATTTTTTAAACAAAGCACACAAGTATTGGGTGTATTAGAGAGAATTTTTTTCTGGCATATTAAAGAAAAAAGTTAAGTTGTAAAATGTACATGGTTATGTACAAGTTTATGCTATATAGAGGGAGAAGCTTAAAAAAATAGGAGATTCAAATAAAAACTTTCACTGATAAGTTCAGACTAAATGGACAATTTCCTCGGTGATTTTCTAACAAAGTACCATTGATTTAGTTGAATTAATCTTGTATTTGCATTTACATTGGTGAAAATTGCATATCTCCAAGGTTGGATATTCCTAGTCAAGTCATAAAAAATACCAAAATGCTAAGTAATTTTGAATATGGCACTTGCAAGAGCAGTGATTCTGTAAGTAAAGTCTAAGCTATGAAGAAGAGGTTTCGTAGTCCCCACCTTAAAAATCATTAATTCTGATGTAGTCCTGCAATTACAGCTCTAGTTAAACTTTTGCCTGCTGTTCATTGGTTTTGGCTGCCAAACAAAGCATGATTTCCCAGCTCTTTTATTCAGAATTAGAAGTGAGAAATCCATCTATCAGGGCATGGCTGTGAAGGCAGGAAAGTAATTATTCCATTCTTTTTGTATCAGGAGTATGTAATGCATGGGAGCGCCAACTGAATTTCACTCTTTTGTTTCCAGGTCTCTGTGGTCAATCAGTTGGACATGCAAGTCATCGTCT